>NC_092394.1:31300751-32550751 GCF_030028105.1 Mobula birostris | reverse complement strand
AGGGCCGAATGGCCTACTGCTGCACCTATTTTCAATGTTTCTATGTTTCTAAATCAAAAGTTATGAGACAAAATTATGAAATTGGGACATTCTTATCATTCTTGCTACGGTTTTTGGTTTACTTTGTTTTGAGAGCAATAATCTCTATCTACTTCGATGGTTCAGAAGTGATCTGGCAAGTGTGGATTGGGTCAGGCTGTTTCCTGGCAAAGGTGTTTGGGAGGCCTTCAGAAATGAAATTTTGAGAGTACAAAGCCTGTCAGAATAAAAGATAAAGATAAAAAGTGTACAGAACCTTGGTTTCCAAGAGATATCCAGATCCTGGTTAAGAGAAAAAAGGTGTATAGCAAGTGTAGACAAGCAGGAACAAATGAGGTGCTTATAGAGTACTAGAAATACTAGAGAACACTTAAGACATAAATCAGGTGGGCTAAAAGAAGGCATGAAGTTGCTCTAGCAGACAAGGTGAAGGAGAATCCTAAGGGATTCTACAGATACAGTATGTTAAGAGCAAAATGATTGTAAGGAACAGAATTGGTCCTCTGCAAGACCAGAATGGTAATCCACTTGTGGAACCAAAACAGATGGGGGAGATCTTAAATGCATTCTTTGCATATGTATAGACCAGCCTAGTTCTTAGAAGTGAAGCAAAGAGGCGTCAACTTTATTGGCCCTCTACAGATTAGAGAAGAGGAGGTGTTTGCTAAGCTAAGGTATGGCAAGGGTATGACAAGGTGTTCCCTCCAACCCTACAGAAAGCAAGTGCAGAAATTGCCGAGGTCCTAGCAGAGAAACTTAAATCATCCTTAGAGACAGGAAAGGTACCAGAGGATAGGAGGATAGCCAATGTTGTTCTGCTGTTTAAAGAAGGCTCTAAACAGAAACCAGGAAATTATAGGCTGATGGAGAAAGTTTTTGGAAGGTATTCTAAGGGACCGGATATGGTATTTGGCTGGACATGGACTGATTATGGATAGTCAACATGGCTTCATGTTTGGTAGGTCATGTCTAACCAATCTTATGGAGTTTTCCGAGGAAGTTACCAGGAAAATGGATGAAGGCAAGGCAGTGGATATTGTCTAGTAAGGCATTTGACAAGATCCCTCATGGGACCTTGGTCAAAAAGGCTAAGTCGCTTGGAATTCAGGATGAGTCAGTAAATTGGATTAGACATTGGCTTTGTGGGAAAACTCAGAGAGTGGTAATAGAGGGTTACCTCTCTGATTGGAGGCCTGTGACTAGTGGAATGCTGTAGGGATTGGGGATTGGTGCTGGTTCATTTGTTGTTTGTCATCTACATCAATGATCTGGATGATAATGTGGTTAACTGGATCAGCAAATTTGTGGATGACACCAAGATTAGGGATGTAGTGGACAGCTATCATGGCTTGCAGAGGGATCTGCATCAGCTGGCAAAAATAGGTTGAAGAATGGCAGATGGAATTTAATGCAGACATATGCAAGGTTTGGCACTTCAGTAGGACCAACATGGGCAGGTCCTACACAGTGAACAGCAGGGCACTGAGGAATGTGGTAGAACAAAGGGATCTGGGAATACAGGTCCATAATTTGTTGAAAGTGGTGTCATAGGCAGATAGGGTCATAAAGTAAGCTTTTGGCACATTGGCTTTCATAAATCAATGTATTGGGTACGGAAGATGGGATCCAATTACAAACAAGAGAAAATCTGCAGATGCTGGAAATCCAAGCAACACACACAAAATTCTGGAGAACTCAGAGTGCCAGGCATCATCTAGGAAAAGAATTCAGTCAACATTTCAGACTGAAACTCTTCAGCGGGACTGGAGAAAATATCTACTCCTCAGATTTCTTCTCCAGTCCTGCCGATGGGTTTTGGCCCGAAATGTCAGCTGTACTCTTTTTCTGGATGTTGCATGACCTCCAGCATTTTGTATGTGTTGCACAGTAGACGGAATGTTATGTTAAAGTCGTATAGATCCTTGATGAGGCCTAATTTGAGTACTGTGCGCAGCTTTGCTCACCTACCTACAGGAAAGATGTACACAAGGTTGAGAGAGTGTGGAGAAAAATGCCAGGTGTGGAGGACTTGAGTTATAAGCTAAGATTGAATAGGTTAGGACTAAATTCTTTAGAACGTAGAAGATTGACAGGAGATTTGATAGCGGTATACAAAATAATGTGGGGTACAGTTAGAGTAAATGCAAGCAGGATTTTTCCACTGAGGTTGAGTAGGACTACAACTAGAGGTCATAGGTTAAGGGTGAAAGGTGAAAAGTTTAAGCAGAACATGAGGGGAAACATCTCTCAGACAGTCGTGAGAGTATGGAATGAGCTGCCAGCACAGGTTGTCCGTACGAGCTCGATTTCAACATTGAAAAGAAGTTTGGATCGGTACATGGATAATGGGGATATGGAGGGCTATGGTCCTGGTGTAGGTCGATGGGATTTGACAGACATGGACTAGATAGGCCGAAAAGCCTGTTTCTGTGCTATACTATATGACTCTTTGATAATGTATTTCACAGATGTTGCAGCTTTTGAGATAGGCATCAAAAGGGAGAAGGGATAATGCTAGTGGTGGGTGAGGTGGGAGGAGGGAATAGTCAGTGATGAAAGACAGCAGGAAACAAGGCAGAGTATAAAAGGAATGAAGATTGCTAATGCAGACAACACATTTTACATTTTGATGTGCACTGGGTGACTTTGCATTGGTCTCCCAAGGGAATTCCCTAACAATAGAGAGGACACCATTACCTCTCCTGACTGCAGGTGACCCAGGACCCTATGATTACTGGGTAGCATCATCTTCACAGTCTGTGAGAGCTACATGCTGCAGTTATCAGTTTACAGATCCCTGACATTTACAGAGGGCTGTTGGTAACAATTGATTGAAAATGAAAATTACTGGAGAAGCCTCCAGGGAAATCGCTTAAATTCATTACTTTCAGTGTGATATACTCCTCATTTTATTGAGTTCTTTCCCAAATTTCATGACAACATTATAAGTCACAATCCTGTGAAGATGCTGAACTGGACCCCATCAGTGTTAAACAGCAGTGACACCATGTAACAGAAAGAGTTAAGCAGTCTCACAACCAGCAAACCATTTCAAGGCTCTGTAGTTTCTACCATTTGTGGTCATGAATGGAGGGGGCAATGGAAAGAACATTCCCATCTGCAAAGATAGTGAATAGGACAATGGAATGGTATTGATGCTGATAAATTGTGTCGAGCAGTGGCAGATGGCATTTCAATGTTCAAAGCAAATGTACTATCAAAGTACATATATGTCATCATACTCTACATTGAGATTCATTTTCTTGTGAGCATTGATAATACATAGAACATAGAACATAGAAATCCACAGCACATTACAGGCCCTTCGGCCCACAATGTTGTGCCGACCATGTAACCTGCTCTAGAGACTGCCTAGAATTTCCCTACCGCATAGCCCTCTATTTTTCTAAGTACAAAGAAATGCAATAGAATCAATGAAAAACTGCACACAAGATGGACAAACCCACTTGCAAAGACAGCAATCTGTGCAAACACAAAAAGAAAAAAAAACATAATAATAAATAAATAAATAAGCAATAAATAACAATAACTTGAGATGAAGAGAAAATACTGATAGAAGTATATAAATTTTTGACAGAAATAAACAGGTTAAATTGAACATTTTCCCAATGGCATAGGTGCCCATGATCTGGGCATAGGTTGAAGGTGAGGATTGAGCAGATTAAAGAGAATCTGAGGCTGTTTACAATCTGGAATGCACTACCTAGGGAAATGGTGGAAGCAGATGCATTCATAACATTTCAGCTATGTCTAGACAAATACCTGATTCTCCTTGGCATAGCAGACTACAGCTGAAGAGAAATTAGCATGGACAGCTACTTGATGGTTGACATAGACTTATTGGGCCAATATTGCTGTGATGTATGACAGACACTATGACTCTCTGTCACCAGGGCACAACGTGTGACCATCAATGCGACTTCACAGCATGTGAAGAAAAGGCAGAAGCCTTCAAGTTCACAGATTCATTCCATCTGATATCAAAAATCAGTTGACAGCACGGGATATAGCAAAGACTGTGGGATCAGACAACATCCCAGCTGCAGTACTGAAGACCTGTGATTCTCTACTCAAGCTGTTCCAGTACAGTTACAACACTGGCAACTGTCCAGCAACTGGAAACTTGCCCAGGTTATGACCCGCTTGCACAAAGCAGGAGAAATCCAATCCTGCTAATTACTGCCCAATCAGTCCACTCTCAATCATCAGCAAAGTGATGGAAGCTGTCGCCTGATGGAAGCCATTATCATTGCTATCAAGTAGCACTTACTCCCTAGTGGGTTTGGTCTCTTGACAAACATGTGTGGAGCATGGCCTCATCATAAAGACACTTTGCTGTAACAGAGAAAAACCACAGGATAACATGGCAACACCCCAGTACAAATACTGACACCTCTGTCATCACTGAGTGAAAGACCTCAAAAGTAGTTGCCCTTTTGCGTCACAACAGGCACTGTTGGGCTGACCGTCATCTAATTAGCTCTTTTTCCTCCATCAATCTTTCTCCTAGATATTGGTGTCAACAGAATGATTATTCAAAGTGATCAATATCAAAGCTCTCAAGAACCTACAACAGTGACTCTTCCTAGAAAGTCCTTCACAACCACTCAACTCCCAGTTTACAGAAGATGCAAAGGGTCCACCACATATGGAATGGCTTGAAGTTTGTCAGAATTGGAACTTGTAAAGTGATCTTTCGATCTGAAGAAAAAGCATTAGTTAAGTGAGAATGACCGGGGTGTCAAGGTGAAAATTAACCATAGGAATTAAATGCTCCTGCAATGGAAGCTCAACTTTTCCCAAGGGAAAGATGACTGATTTACTGGCTCCTGAATGAAGAGGTCCAGCAGAAAATTCATGACCTAAAGGATAGGTGGTAGGAGACAGCGCAAGATGCTCAACAGCCTTGACATACATTGGTTCATCAGAGCTGTAGAAGTCATTTATGGTCCAAACACTTAAAGTGTATGAATGTAACAACTTTCAAAAAGCAGTCAACTTGATGCGCAGCACATCCGTCTCCCTAAATATTCACTTCCCTGTCACTGGTTCATAGTACCTGTGGTGTGTAGAATCTACAAACTGGATTGCAGTTACATGCCTAGGTGACTCCAGTAGCCTCTCCCAAACCCATACTTCATCTTTCAAGAAGGACCAGAGCTGCAGGCCATTAGAAACAAGACATCCTGCAGATGCCGGGAATCTTGAGTGACACACACTAAATGCTGGAGGAACTCAGCAAACCAGGCAGCATCAATGGAGGGGAATAAATAGCTGATGTTTCGGTCCAAGGCCCTTCATCAGGACTGGAAAGGAAGGAGGCAGAAGCCAGAATAAGAAGGTGGAGGAGCAGATGGGTTCCATGCTAGAGGTTGATAGGTGAGGACTGGTGAGGGGGAAGGTACTGTCATGGTCCGGTCCATTGATCTGTATTCCAGGTTTTCTGGTTTTCCCTTGTCCTGTTGTGTGCCTTAATTGAGGCACATGATTCTGATTTTGGGCTGGCTACATAAGCTGGGTTCAGCTTCAGTTGCTGGACTATTCCCTTCCCTTCTCTTCCCCTTCCTCTTCCTCTTGAAGCATTGCCCGCAACCTCTGCCTGAAGCCTTGGCCTGAAGACTTGCCTGCATCCTCGCCTGTATCGCTGTCAAGTTCTACCGCCGGAGCAAGACCGGAGCCTTGCTGTGTCTAGATAAGGAACTGTCTTTCATTGTTTGGAACTGTTTCTGTGTCCATACTTTCACTAGGTAGGTCCAGCCATTTGCCGTTACCTTGTGTTGGGAACCATCTCTGTGTCCACACCTTCACTAGGTAGGTCTGGCTGTTTGTCACTACCTAGTGTTGAGAACTGTCTTGTCGTGTTCAGCATTCTGTGTATGAGTCCCAGCCCTATGTCCTGTTCTCCCTCGACCAACGCACTGCGATCCTGTCCATGTGCTTCGTCCTGTGCTGGAGTTCCCTCATCTTGCCCAGGTGTCTCTCATTCTGTCCTGTAGCCTTGTCTAGTCCTGTTTCCCAAGACCATGGCATGTCCTCGCCTGGAAGAACCCAAGCCTCGTCATGTCCTCGCCTGGAAGAACCCAAGCTTCATCATGTCCTCGCCTTGAAGAACCCAATCCTTGTCATGTCCTCGCCTCGAAGAACCCAAGCCATGTCCAGTCCTGTAGCCACATCATGTCCTCGCCTTGAAGAACCCAATCCTTGTCATGTCCTCGCCTCGAAGAACCCAAGCCATGTCCAGTCCTGTAGCCACATCATGTCCTCGCCAAGTTCTGGGGTCCGAGCCCAAGTCAAGACCCAGGTTCTGGGTCCTTGTCCAGTCTCCGGCTTGGAGTCCAAGCCCAGGCTCCTAGTTCCCAGTTCCTTGTCCTGGTCCTGCTTGCCTAACCAATGTCCTAGCCCAAGTCTGTGTTCTTGTCCCAGCTCTCTAGTCAAGTCCTGTTCCTAGTACTTCAGTGTCTGTGTCTTGCATTTGGGTCCACTCCCAGCATCCCCCCACATGACAGGTACATGAGTGGGAGAGGGGGGATGAAGTAAGAAACTGGAATGGGATAGGTTGAAGAAGTAAAGGGATGAAGAAGAAGGAATCTAATAGGAGAGGATGGTGGATATGAAAGAAATGGAAGGAGGAGGGGAACCAGAGGGAGACCAGGTAATGGGGAAGGTGGGAGATTCCCCTCGTCCTTCCCTTTCATCTATGGTCCACTTCCCTCTCCTATTTAATTCCTCATTCTTCAGCTCCTTACCTCTTCCACCTTTTATCGTCTAGCTTTTACTTCTTACTCTGCTCCCCCACTTTCTCCTCACTTGGTGCTTGAATTGCTGAGTTCCTGCGATACCTTGTATGTGTTGTTCATGGAAAACAGGCGTTCGGGAATAACACCACTTGCAGTCTCCCCTTCATGTTACATACCATCCTCCCTTGCATTGCTATTCCTTCTTCACTGCAGCGTCTAAATTCTGGAAAACCCTCCCCAATAGCTATGAATTCCGGCCTTGCCAGCAATAATACCATAAGAACATAAGACATAGGAGCAGAATTGGGCCATTTGGCCCATTGAGTCTGCTCTGCCATTCCATCATGGCTGATTTATTATCTCTGTCAACCCCATTCTCCTGCTTTCTCCTCATAACAGTTGATGCCCTGATTAATCAAGGACCTTTCAACCTTTGCCTTAAATATGCCAAATGACTTGACCTTTACAGCTGTCTGTGGCAATGAATTCCACAGATTGACCACTCTCTGGCTAAAGAAATTATTCCTCACTTCTGTTCTAAATGGATGTCTCTAAGGCTGTGCGCTCTGATCAATGTAGGAAAAATCTTCTCCACATCTAGGCCAGATAGAATCAAAACCAGATTCCGAAAATACAGTACATAACAAACACAGTGGACTCCAGCTAATTGGGAAACATCAGGATCAATACATTTTGGCCCAATTCAGCAGCTGCATCAATTAGCCAATATATCATGGAAATAGTTAAAAGGTATAAAAAAGGCAAACTTCTGTTTAACTGGGTAATAATTTATGTATTTAAATGAAGTACGGAACAAATTAGATTGCTACCAATACATCCACATAACTACACTATGATTTAATTTGATTGATTTGATTGTCGGTCCCTTCAAATTCTTCGTAATTCCTAACTTGTAGGAGTAGTGAAATTGTTTCATTTTCACTCCTGTCCATTCCTGGCATCTCCAAAACTGAATGCTTGGAACCGCAGTGAGCAAAACAGTTCTGAATTGTCTTATTGTTTATTTGTCGCCAACTATCTGCCCTTTTTGAATACTAACACACAGAACTGATGCCTTTAAGAACTGATTGCTCCAAGCATTGTGTAGTTTCTAATGGTCACATAAGTGTACATGACTAACACTAGCTAGAAACATGTTCCACAGCAGTCTCCTGTCCCAATTAAGTGGCATAGTGTCCCAAATAAACGAAGGGAATCCGAGCTATTTTCCTAATTTAGATTTTGCTCTTTAAGAGTTGACCCAAATAAATGGCTGTCTCAATTAACCAATGGTCCAATTAACCTGAATCTACTCTAAACCTTCAGATCCATCTTCTGTCATCACAGTTCATTTGAATTCATTAGTGAGCTGTGCACTTTGATGGTGTCATTACGTGTGGGAAATGAAATCAGCATTGGGATAAACTGTGAGAGGATGTGCCCAATCTAATTTGCCACTGGCCTGAACTTCAACAAGGAACTTCAAGTACAAAACAAGTACATGGCATAAGAACATTTAGGTGACGAATTTTTCTCCAGTTTAATGCTGAGAATACTTCAGGGCAGCATTTGTACACTGAGTCTGATTAACATGCCAGCACAATATACTTCAGTCAGAAGTATATGGGTTAAATATTTAGCGTTTTAAAGTTAAGTAATGAGGCAGGGAGGCATGGTACTGTGGCAGTTGGGGCAATGCTTTACAATAGCCAGCTATAAGATTGGGGTTCGATTCCCACTGATGTCTGTCAAGAGCTTGTAGGTTCTCTCTATGACTGTGTGGGATTCCTCTGGGTGGTCTGGGTTTCATCCCACATTCCAAAGGCGTACAGTTAGCATTATGATTTGAGGGCATGCCATATTGGTTCTGGAAGCATAGCGACTCTTGCAGGCTGCTCAGCACAATCTTTGCTGATTTGATTTGCTGCAGTATTTCACAGTATGATTTGATGTACCTGTGAAAAATAAAGCTCATCTGCTTTTCTCTTTATGGAAAAGGTACTTTAGTGGGAAGAAGGAACAAGTTTAGACTGCAGGGCTGATGAAAGGATGAGGAGGATGGTGGAAGGCAAACTGATTGGTGGGGATAGAAGATGATTCTAGAGGAGAATCGATGCCAAGAGCAGAATTTCTCATTTTCTATCGTCGATCATTCTGCATATTCAACTTTTTATTTTATATTTCAAGAATCCAGTTTCTGTTCTCTCAATTTTTGTCTCCGTTACTTGATATGCATGTTGTTCATGTGTTGGCTGAGGGGACAGACCACCCTTATGGCAGTTTGGAACGTTCCAGTACAGTAAAAACAAAGGAGTGTAGTAACTTCTACAGCTATGTGATAGAAGACACCTGTGAGAAAATATATAACTCTGGGGTTGCTCCTCTACTGTGAAAGGAGAAAAAGACAGTGTTAGCAAGGGAAAAAGACAATAGAACCAGGATAACTAGGCATCTTTAATTCATTATTCAATTCAAAATCATTTCAGCTGACCAGCCTTCTTGCTCGTGCCAAAACTGGCCAGTTGTGATGTAACACCATCCAGCTGTCACATTTCTTTCTCTTCGAGTGCTTCCTGCTCTGTGGAATACTTCCAGCATTTTTGTTTTTTGAAGATTTCCAGCAACAGACTGTATTTTGCAACTTCCACTTCCATTTTGTTCTTGTGTGTGCTTTTCTCTCTTTTATCCCTTTCAGGTATCTGTTAATTATCCAGCACTAAATGCAACTTTGATCTCCATCCTATCACAGACGTTCTGTCTGTTCTCTTCACTCCCTCTCTGCTACCCAAAATGCATGTATTTTCTTGCCTTTTCAGTTCTGATGAAAGATTTGTTTTCTTACGCCACAGATGCTACCTGATTTCCTAAGTGTTTCCAGCATTTTTCAATTTTTGTTAGGGACAAAACTAGATATGGTTTTAATATGTGACATATTGGCTGGTTTTGCAGGTCCAATGCAAGTGTATTTCATTTCATAAAGAACTGATGTGCAGCATCTAAATTGTGAAGTCCACTTGAACTACCATCTTCAGATCCTTGCTTGTTGCAAGCTTTATCAGCACAAGAAAACACATGGTATTTTCTGTAGAAATATTATCCAAAACAAGCATAGATAGATATATACAACAAAACATTAGTATCACTGGAAATAAAACACCAGCATGTAATTTAGCTGAGGACTTCTATCTTTAAGAGGCCTACTAATACGATTCTGGTCCTTTGAACAGTCATATGGTTATCTTGTGTGGTGACAGCAGAGAAATTGGTTTTTCCATAAAGTTATAAAATTCAAAATGTGTTGAGAATTTGTATGTTACGATGAGATTGGCACTGGGGCTTTAGATTTAATCTGTCATTTTATTTCCAAGTGAAATGTACACAATCAGAGCTCTGGAATGGATGTAATTGAACAAATATTAAGAACAAAGACAGTAACTTACTTTGTGTGATGGTTACATAGATATATGTTAACTTGTGGTAATGATTCTCTTATGCCTTGTTCTGATCTTTATTTTATTTGAACTGAAGCCTTTTCTAAATTAAAAGACCTTATTGAAGCTCTTGAACTCATAACATAGAGATTGACAGAAGGCAAATAAAATTGCAGATGCTGGAATCTAATACAAACCAGAAATGTTGGAAGAACTCAACTAGTGAAATCAGGAAGGAGGTACAGAAGCCTGAAGGCACACACTGTGTTTCAGGAACAGCTTCTTCTCCTCTGCCATCCGATTTCTGAATGAAATTTGAACCCAAGAACGCTACCTCACTACTTCTTTATTTCTGTTTTTGCACTACTAATCTACTATATATATACAGTAATTCATTGTTTTCTGTATATTTATCATGTATTGCATTGTCCTGCAGCGACAAAGTTAACAAATTTCACAACAGAATGTATGCTGGTGATATTAAACCTGATTCTGAACGTTCGTGGGGGGAAAGAAAACAAGTTAATATTTCAAGCTGAAGTTCCATCTGATGAAGGGGCTTCAACCTGAAAATTCATTTTCACTAATCCTGCTTTATTCTCCCTAAATTCCCATCAACTCTCCTCAGAAAACGTTTACTACTCACTGTACAAACACGAGAGACAATTTACAATGGCCAATTAAACTACAAACCCACATATCTTTGGGATGCGGGAGGAAGCTGGAGCACCCAGAGGAAACCCGATGCAATCACAGGGAGAAGGTGCAAGCTCCAGAGTGAAACACCCAAGGTTAGAATCGAACCCAGTTACAGGTGTCCCTCGCATTACGAACGTTCGCATTACACCACTTCACCTTTACGAAAGACCTACATTAGTACCTGTTTTCGCTAACCGAAAGGGGATTTTCGCTTTTATGAAAACAGACGCCCACTTTAAACTTGTGTTTACCCTGAGAAAGACTACCATGACCGTGAAGCCTTGCGCGGGCAGGTGTGTGCACATGCGTGTACGTGCCGCTTTTTGTCTACAAGTCAATTTTGGCTAAATCTTCCTGATTCTGTTAAGTGAAACTACACTGTACATACATTATTTCTACTTTATATAGGCTGTGTATTTATCATATCAATGATATCATTCCTGCTTTTACTATATGTTAGTGTTATTTTAGGTTTTATGTGCAATTTGGTAGGTTATTTTTTGGGTCTGGGAATGCTCAAAAATTTTTCCCATATAAATTAATGGTAATTGCTTTTTCGCTTTACGCCATTTCAGCTTACGAACAGTTTCATAGGAACGCTGTACCTTTGGATAGTGGGGGAAACCTATAGTTAGAACCATGCGGTTGTGCTGCACCACAAATCTTAAGGTGGGAGTTGCATACCATCAGCTTCTATAAATCAGTAAGATCTCACATCAGATTTACATGTAAGAATTTGTGTCTGAATTTAAATTGGTTGAAATGACATACTGCATACCAACATGCAAATTTATCAACAGGGTTGGCATTATGACATTACGCTGTCTGTTATTTTAACTGAAAACAACTGAATTACATGCTAATATATAAATGTTAATGAAGCTCATAATTTGGTCAGATAAATAAGGAGTCTATCTATTAATTAGAACTAAAAAGCGAGATGAAATAGAGAGAGGAAAGTCTGAAAGTTAAAAATACAAGATTCTATTTATACCAATAGAATTAACAAGTTTTATACCAAAGACACTGAATTGGAAAGGTTAGAAATTATACATGAATTTTAATAAGATTCCATCAGTCTAGGTCCACAGTACATTCTTTCTGATCAATATATTATACATAAAATTGATAGACTAGAATAGCTGTGCTAAAGACTTTAGAAGGATGACTTCAGAAATGGAGGTGTCTCTATTGAACAGAGGAGACTGATGTTCAACTTAAACACGAGGAAATCTGCAGATGCTGGAATTTCAAGCAACACACATAGAAGTTGCTGGTGAATGCAGCAGGTCAGGCAGCATCTCTAGGAAAAGGTACAGTCGATGTTTCGGGCCGAGACTCTTCGCCAGGACTAACTGAAAGAAGAGCTAGTAAGAGATTTGAGAGGGGGAGGGGGAGTTTCGACTTAATCTAGACCTTTAAAACTATAACTGGTTTTGATTGCTTATTATCGGATGGAAGTACAACTTGGGCAACCATAGCTGGTCATTAAGAAAAATCCAGTTACAGAAATGAGAAGAAAAATTCTCTCATACCAGAATCTAGCATTCACTTATACATGAGAAGCAAATGACAATGACTAACTAACCTGCCAACTCATACCTGTGTGGAAGAAAACCACACACCAAGGAAAAATCCACGTGGTCACCGGGAGAATGTGCAAACTCTACATGCTTAGCATTAGAGATCTGGATGGGAAAAATATGGCATTCTCTACTAGAGATTAATATTTTTTCATTTTAAGAAGAAACAGCTTGATAAGCATGTGGATTGGAACAATATAAAGGGGTCCACTGAAGGAGGAAAGGAGCTGTCAAAGGTTGCTAGGCTGCTGGAAGATGAATGGCCTTTTTCTTTGGGCTGCAAGTTCCTTCTAATTCTATGTATCCCAAGCATGGATGCCGTCTTCAAAAGTTCATCTTTAATTATGTCCATTTGAGGCTTTAAATTGTGTTTAATGCAAACATCTTGAAATCGATACAAGAGAAGCTGTGGTCAGCATTTCAAAGCAAACAAAACCACATTAGATTCAATCCACAGCTCAAGTCAAATTAATAACAGTACCCACGGAAATTATTTTTTTCACCCATGAGCAAGAAGCATTTCTTCATTCAATTGATGTATTCAAGTGGTCATTCATATAAGGATTTTTATATGCCTTTGGTATTTTTGTTGAATTTTGCACCAACTGCTGGATTGACAAATCAGTAGTAAAACAAAAATGATTGCATATTATCTATGTACATCAATACATTGGAAATAAAGAAGGACCAGTGAGCTAATAAACCGACAGGTTTGTCCGGGTGAGTTTTTGTTCCCAAGTTGGGGGAAGTAATTGAGGTGCAACAATCCTGGGATCAGCCCAGGGAAAATAACAGAGTGGTGGGGGTTGAATTTGGCTGAAAATTGATGGCAAGTCTTTGACTAATATCTGCGGGCACATCTGTTGCAGTAATAAGCTTGAAAATGAATGGGTTACTTTCATTTCCCCTACCAAGAGGGAAAATAATGCCATCGGATCGGCTAACTGAATAGTTTCTACTGGCATTGGTTGGTGTGTAAAATAGACATCCAATCAATAGCATTGTTTTTTTGCCATACAGATAAGGTCAAGCGTACCAGCATAGCTTGGAGACATTTGACATTTTCTAATATCATCAGAGATTCCTTCAAAGTATGCTAATCCCCACTTAAAACACTAAAGAATGCAAGCATGCACTTGCCATCACGTGGAACATACCCTTTTACTCCCTCAGGATATGCAGCCTTATGGGAGAAACTGCAGACAACAATGGTGCATTACAGGCGGCCAGATACTGCAGGTTTCCTCATTCGCTACCATGAACTTTGTTATTACAGTTCACTCTCCCAGTTTATTACTCCAAGACTTCATCAGTATCTACTTCTTTCTCCAAGATTAATGTTCCATAATTATTTTGAAGCATTCTGTTGGCCTGGAAGAGACTGCAGTCCTTTGCCAAAATAAATTGCTTAAGTTCTTCTCTCATAGGGTAGTAAATCTCCGAGATTCTGGATCCCAGAGCCAAGCAGATTAAATACATCATTAAATATATTTAAGGCAGAGATAGATAAATAGTTGAAAGAACAGAGAACTGGGGACTCGCACAGTAGAGGTGTTGAGACCAGCATAGATCAGCTATTATCATTTTGAATTGTGGGACAGGATCGAGGGGCTGAATGGCCTTCTGCTATTTTCTTATGTTTTCAGAATTTCACATTCTTCTTAATCCATGTTCAAAGGTTTTGAGTTATTTAAATATCTGCATTTCTGATAAGCAAATAGCAGAATAATGTGGCTGAAGTGTAAAAAAAAGCTGCTGAAAATAAGCAGGCTCCTTGTACTACTTGGGGAAAGAAGGATGTTTGTAAAGACAAATATTAGCTCTGCTCCATTAATTAAAAAGAATCTGTAGCAAACACAGAATAAATGAAATGAAAATCAAAATTTCCATGATTAAATATTCTCAAATGAATAATCATTAATTTGTTTTATACCAGTACAAAAATTCATTCATTTAATTTGACTCAGTTGTCTTAGATTAACTGAGGATCTGTCCCCTTCAATTACAGTCTTAAATTATTTAAGGCCTATTTTCCTTCCCAATTACGTGAACTCATTTGTCTGAATCATATGCACAGATTTCCAAGCTATTTCTGTGAACACTAAAGGAGTAAAGAATTCTATTATATTGTGCCTCTCTTTTATTATATCACGTCTGTTATAACCGCAGGATGCCCAAAAGCACCGTCCAGATGACGAGCATTTATGGTGTCTGCAGTATTCTAGGAATTGTGGTAGTTGGTTGAACATGGCTCAAACCAACAAAGGCCACTCTATGAATTTTACTGATTATGGTTCTATCCTGAGTAAATATTAGAAAGCAAATAAAACTGCAGATGTTGGAATCAGCATTAGAGGAGAAATGCTGGAAGGAATCAGTCAGTCAAGCATCATCTTTACAAAGAGAAACTAGTCAACGCTTTGGCTCAATAATCCTTCTTCAGATCTTGTGAGGAGAGTGGATGGGAAACAGAAGAGAAATGCAAGAGCCAAAAACAAAACAAGCTGCTGGTGGAATGTAATGGTCACGCAGCATCTGTAGAGGCAAAGAGACAGTCAAAGTTTCAGGTTGAGACCCTGAATCACGACCCTACAAAATAATTTAAAACAGAACTGGGGAGGATTGAGGTGTTAGTCAACAGATCACATGGAGACAAGCTAAGACAGATCAGGTGATGAGGAGCACACAAACTAAGTGTTAGCAAGAGATTTCGAAGAACCAGGTTGAATAAAGGAGTAAGCATAATAATGGGAAATGATGAGAGTAGTTTACTTGAAGTTGAAGAGAAAACTCCTTGGGGACAGAGACCTGCAGTCTGAGGTACCTACCTGCTTTAAGCAGGCTTCAATCATACCAGTGCCTAAGAAGTATATGGTAGCCTGCCTCAATGACGATCGTCCAGTAGCACTTACGTCCACTGCGATGAAGTGCTTTGAGAGTTTAGTCATGAAGCATATCAATACCCAACTGAGGAGTGACTTGGATCCACTCCAATTTGCTTATCATCACAGCAGATGCCACTTCATTCGTTCTTCAGTGCTCAGGCAGTATCAGTAGAGGGAATGGGTAGTCAACTTTTTGTGTCCAAATGAAGTGTTTCAACCAGAAATATCGGCTGTCTGTTTCTTTCCATAGATGCTGCCTGGGCCACTGATTTCCTCCAGAATCTTCTATTTTTACTTTGAGAAATCAATATCCTTTCCAGGGGTTTGTGAAGCGCCCAGAGAAAAGATAAGATGTTCTTCTAAATTGCATTAGTCTTTAGGAGGGCAGTGATAGAGCCCACAGACAGACAATTTGGAATGGGTGGGTCATTCAAAATTAAAGTCACACCGTTAACTGGTTTCTCCTTTCACAAATGCTGCTTGACTGGCTGAATTCCTCCAGCATTACTGAATAAATACTAACTAGGCTGGGAGAGAGAGCAGGGGCTGGAAATTCTCTTGTGCATGCAAGTGATGCACTGCACACAGGACGTGTGCCAGCTTGCTGAAATGGTTTTGTGCAACATGCTGTGTGTGTGATCTGACAATCCCAGGCTTTCAGAGGCTATCAAGGCATAAATAGTAAAATGGCTGCTGGCAGCAGCTGTGCATAAAATGGTAACTTTACTACCCAAGCTCATGAGAACTCCCACTTCAAATGGTCACGGTGCTATTGGATATTTTGCTGTCAGACACGGGGAATGGAGCAAGATGACAAATGATCGGATCTGGCTCCCCACCACCCATTCCCTCTCCGTCCCCTACCCGCAGCTGAAACAGTTACTTAGCTAACTTTGGAGTGGTTCATACTGGGAGTATGAGAGCTGCCTCACTGCTCTGACTGACGTAATGACCTTAGGGCAGTTAAAGGCAAGCCCTACAAGTGATGCAGCACAGCTTTTCACCGCCTAGTGAGGACCTGAATCAGATCAAGTCCAATGGTGTTCATTAAATGCCTGTGAAAAGTTCAAGATAAAGGGCAAAAGCAATATCAATAATGCATTGCCTGCTGACTGACATCACCAAGCAAGCTGGTAACCTCCTTGGAAGTAAGGATGCAAGATCTATGTGCACGACATGATAATGTCAGGCACTGGGGTTTTAACCTAACTTTAGATGGTGTAGCTCATAAAACCATTGAGCTGCCTAATAGCCCCTATCTTTAACATCTATGGAGGAGAGCAGCAGGGCTTTTAGTAGTACTCTCTATGCATGGGGTTACACCTATTTCCTCTGAATGCTGTTAATACTGCACTGGAAGTTAACCTAGATTATGAGCTCACGTAGTCCTGATACAGGATTTGAAACCATAACCCTTTTTAATCAAGAGATGGACATATAAACTACACTTCGTAAATATTACAGGAAGCAAACTGTGTATCATGCCAACCATGATACCTGAAGAAAATACAAATTTGCAAAGGCTATTTATTGGACTGAAAGTTTGTCAACGCTGTCCAGATTGGAGTAAATTTGTTTGCATCTAGGCAATAAAAATGAGGTTTTGATTTATATTTGAAATTAGTAGGTAAATCAATTAGTTTATCTGAGTTCATAGATTTCAAGAGATATTACTTTTGAGTACACGTATGATTTCATATTTCTATATTTTCTTACGACTATAAGGAAGCTATTTGGCCCATCAGATCTACACTACCTATAAGGTCCTTCCCGACACTCTTCCCCACCTTTTTCTCTTGATCCAGTTAGTCCTCAAATGCATTTATTCATCATTACTGCAACTAGTCTTTGTTATTGCTCTAGATTGCACAGCTGAGTTATGTCCAGTCATCATTAACACTTACTAGGAAATTCTATGCTAGTTTGTGGAATTAGACGCATCTGTCATTACCAAATGACCCTGACTATATCAGAGAATGTGGAAATATTCCTAGTACTGTGCTTTCACAGATAGCATCACTGGAGAGAGAAGCAGTTAATATTGCACAGACTCATGACTTCTTAACAGAACTTAAACGTCAAAAAGAGAACTACAGATGCTGGAAATCTAAACTAAAAACAGAAATGCTGAAGATCGTCAATAGATCAAGCCTCATCTTTGGAAGAGAAACATTAATTCTTTCTATTTCACAGATGCAACCTGACCTGCTGAACATTTACAACTTTTTCTGTTAATATTTCACCAGGGCCAGTTTTTCTTCCTTTTGGTGCATCAACATGAAGTATTACCCGTGTTTCTTTCACCACTCGTGCTCGCTGAATGAATAGAAATTTCCAGCATTTTTTTGCTTCCATTTCAGACTTATAGCATTCGCATGGTGCCTTCTGACAGAGATTTTTCCATAACGTTCCATGTTGGAGAGTAGCCCATTCAAAACACTTCACTAAAAAATTCAGTTAAAAACTAATGCCTAAAGTGGATGCTCTGCCTCCAGCGGTGCAGTTCATCTTGTACAAACATCACTTCCCGTTCATAAACTGTTTTTTACACAATTTCTTGACTTATAGCACACACAATAGAAAAACACCCATTCCTATCCACTCTTTATTTGCCATTGAACCAGCAATATCTGTGAGCCTTAAGCTTTTGTGATGTTGTATCAGGTTTGTGGGTCTAGCAAGTGAGACAGAAAGCACTGACTGCAAATAAGTATGTTAATAATTTATTAACAAACTGAAAAATTGACCAAACATTCATGTTCCCCAAGTTACAGACACTACAAAGCTGAATATTCAACAAACATACTTAGCTAATAGCACACACAAAGCATACCTTCCCAACGGTCATGTGTACTTCTTGCCTTAAGCAAAGGAAGAGAGAGAGAGAAAGAGAGAGAAAGCGAGACTCCCACATGTGCTCTCTCGGGATATTTAAAACTAGACACCAGGCAGCTAACCAATAGGAAAAACAGCTGCAGTTTCTAAGCTTACAGTACCAATCACAATGAAAATGATTTTCGACAATCAGAATAAGCCAATGTCCCCCCAGGACAACTTTCCTAATATTGCTAAACATAGCTGTACACACCATCCTTACACATCTACAGAAGAGGGATGCTTATGTGAGAATGCTGTTCTTGGACTGCAGTTCAGCATTCAACACCATAATTCCCTCCAGGCTCAACAAGAAGCTCAGAGACCTTGGCCTTCACCCTGTCTTGTGTAGCTGGATCCTGGACTTCCTGTCAGATCGCTGGCAGCTGGTAAGAATGGGCTTCCTAACCTCTGCCCCTCTGAACCTCAACACAGGTGCCTCTCAGGGCTGTGTCCTAAGCCCTCTCCTTTACTCTCTGTATACCCATGACTGTGTCACCACCCACAGCTTCAATCTGCTAATTAAATTTGCTGATGACACTACACTGATTGGCCTAATCTCAAATAATAATGAAGCAGCCTACAGAGAAGGAGTCATCAGCCTGACACAATGATGTCAAGAAAACCACTTCTCCCTCGATGTCGCAAAAACAAAGGAACTGGTTGTGGATTACAGGAGGAGTGGAGACAGGCTAGCCCCTATTGACATCAATGGATCTGGGGTTGAGAGTGTGAACAGCTTCAAGTTCCTTGGCATAAACATCATTGAAGACCTCACGTGGTCTGTACATATTGGCTGTGTGGCGAAAAAGGCACAACAGCATCTCTTTCACCTCAGATGGTTGAAGAAGTTTGGTGTGGGCCCCCACATCCTAAGAACTTTCTATAGGGGCACAATTGAGAGAACTCTGACTGGCTGCATCACTGCCTGGTATGGGGGCTGTACTTCCCTCAATCGCAGGACTCTGCAGAGAGTGGTGCAAACAGCCCAGCACATCTGTAGATGTGAACTTCCCACTATTCAGGACATTTACAAAGACAGGTGTGTAAAAAGGGCCCGAAGGATCATTGGGGACCCGAGTCACCCCAACCACAAACTGCTGCAACTGCTACCATCCGGGAAATGGTACCACAGCATAAAAGCCTGGACCAACAGGCTCCGGGACAGCTTCTTCCACCAGGTCATCAGACTGCTTAATTCATGCTGACGCAACTGTATTTCTATGTTATATTGACTGCCCTGTTGTATATAATATTTATTATAAATTATTATAAATTGCACATTGCACATTTAGATGGGAGACGTAATGTAAAGATTTTTACTCCTCATGTATATGAAGGATGTAAATAATTATGTCAATTCAATTTAGTAGATGTACTTTGACGGAAGTATTATGTTTATCATTCATTGCCATTGAACTATCGTGTCGCAAGTTCACTGGTCTACAGAGCATTGTTATAGAATGCTGCATATGTGCATTAATTGGGTTGATGCTGATCATGAGAATAATCGATAATATTATTTTCAGGTGTGCGACAATTCTGTATTGAATCTCACACATGCTTAACTTTCTGCATTTCCACAAGTTTTCTCATTAAAAAACCCCGAAGAAGGCTTCCAACTCGAGTAATTTGTGAGAAGGTGTTTAACTCTCTGCTCATGCACTCTGAGGGCAGTAGAATGGAGATTTGTCATATGGGAAGGCAGTGACACCTGAGGACTCCACAGCAGAAGCTTGCAGTGATGATTGGCAGAGGAAAGAGTGCACGATTTCCTTAAGAACCTAGCCAAACATCACCCCTGCCCCATTAAGCATCCCTACTGATCACAGAACCTGTGGATCTCACGTAGGGCTCCTCAACCCTCAACCCTCAACCCACAGAACTAAAAAGGAACCCAAGCAACTACCTACACAAATATGATTGAGTAATGGGATGGCCGTGGGAGGTGCAAGGTATCACCTCCTACAAAGTGAAATCAAGTAACATAGGTGACAAAAGGTCACTCCCAGATGAGCTCAGTGCCCTCTATGCTCGCTTCAACCATCAAAGCATGGAGTCACCTTCACGAACTCCCAGAGCCTCTACTGACCCTATGGTTCCAGTCTCTGAGGCTGACGTGAGAGAACTTTTCAAGAGGTGAACCTACGGAAAGAATATGGCCCAACTGGGGTACCTGGCCGAGTACTAACGACCTGTGCTGATCAACTGGCTGGAGTGTTAACCGACATCTTTAACCTCTCACTTCAGCACTCTGAGGTGCTGACAGCTTCAAGCAGGCTGAAGTTATACCAGTGCCAAAGAAGAACATGATAATCTGTTTCAATGATTAGCTTCCAGTCAAACTTACATCCACTGTGATGAAATGTTTGGAGAGGTTGGTGATGAAACACATCAACTCCTGCCTGAGAAGTGACTTGGATCAACTCCAGTTTGCTTACTGCCACAACAGGTCAACAGCAGGTGCCATTTCATTGGTTCCTCACTCAACCCTGGAACATTTGAACAATGAAGATGCAGACATCAGGATGCTCTTCACTGATTACAGCTCAACACTCAATAGTCAAAGTACATTGATTATCAAAGTATGTATTCTTCATACAACCTTGAGATCCATCTTCTTACAGGCAGCTACAAAACAAAGAAACCCAATAGAACCCATTAAAACAAAAGAAGACCGTCAAGCACCCAACTTGTTGAGAGAAAAAAAGAGAAAATGAACTGTGCAGGAAACAACATTCAGAACTGAAGTTCACAGAAGTGAGTTCATACTGTGATAGTTGCAGGCCGTAGTTGCAGTTCAGTGCAGAGGTGAGTGAACCTCGCAGAGTAACAAGCTGAAGCTCAGCGCGGAGATCTCTAAACCTCACGGAGCAGCGATTTGAGACATCCCATTCCTCGCCTCTGGCCCCGACACCCTGTCCTTTTCAATCCGGCTCAAAGCTTAAATTGTTCAGACCTGGGTCTCGGACTCAGACCATGCTCCTTCAATACGCTCTCCGGCTGGTGCCCCACCACCTGAATTCACCCTGTACCTAACTTTTCCAATTCGGCCTGGCATGTAAATCAGGTCTTTCCTCGCTCCCAGGCCTGGGCCCCGCCATCTCAACTCTACATAGCCTCTGTTCGCCTCGCCTTGGTTCTAGCAAATCAAATTGCCTCCAAGTACGCTCCAGGGATGGCCAAACATTAACTCATTCCCTGCTCTTCAGCCCGGACCCCATCGCCTTGACTCAGCCTGTACACACCATGCTGCAGCCGTACTGCACCTTCAAGACTTCAGATCCCACTGCAAAAATGCCAGGCCGTAAAGGCAGTTCAAAAGCTCAACTCCAGCAGGGAAGTTACAGTCTATTGTTTGGGGTGACTGTTTAACAGAAGAAGTGTAATTAATGAAGTACTGCTAATACTATCAACCTCTCAAAACTAATCGATAAGCTTCAAGACCTAGGCCTACTTGTACAACTGGATCCTTGATTTCTTCAGTTGCAGATCCCAGTCAGTTTGGATTGGAAATAACATATCCTGCATAGTCTCCATCAGCACAAATGCACCACAAGGTTGTTGGCTTAGCAACCTGCTCTACTTATGCCCTATTTGTGTTTGCTGACGATATCATTGTTGTTGTCCGAATCAAAGGTGGTAATGAACCAGCATATAGGAGGGAGATTGACAATCTGGCTGAGTGCTGCCAGAACAACCTTTCACTCAGTGTCAGCAAGCTGATTATTGACTTCAGGAAGATGAAACCAGAGGTCCATGAGTCAGTCCTCACTGGGAGATCAGAGGTGGAGACAGTCAGCCACTTTAAATTCCTTGGTGTTATCATTTCAGAAGGTCTGTTCTGTGCCAGCACGTAAATGCCATTATGAAGAAAGCACTACAGTGTCTCTACTTGCTTAGAAGTTTGCAAAGATTTGTCATGTCACCTAAAACTTTGACAAACTTCTACCGATGTGCTGCGGAGAGTATATTGACTGATTACATCACAGCCTGATATGTAAACACCAATGCTCTTGAATGGAAATGCCTACAAAATGTGGTGGATACAGCCCACTTCATCATGGGTAAAGATCTCCACATTATTGAACACATCTACACCGAGTGCTGTCAAAAAAAAGCAGCATCCATCATCAAGGACCCCCACCATCCAGGCTGTGCTCTCTTCTCACTGCTGCCATCAGGAAGAAGGTATAGGAGCCTTGGGACCTACTCCACCAGGTTTACTAACAGTTAATACCTGCAATCATCAGGCTTTTGAACCAGAGAGGACAACATCACTCAAATTCACTCACCCCATCACTGAACTGTTTCCACAACCTATGAACTCACTTTCAAGTATTCTTCATCTCATGTTCTTGATATTTATTGCTGATTGTTTTCTTTCTTTTTGTATTGCACAGTTTGTTGTCTTTCGCACATTGATTGTTTGTCCATCCTATTGGGTATGGCTTTTCATTTATACTATTGTATTTCTTGTATTTACTGCAAATGCCCACAAGAAAATGAATCACAGTTGTACTTGGTGACATATATGTAATAAATTTACTTTGTGCTTTGAACTTTAAACAAGGACATAGAATCCTCATTGACCTTGCTGCATTCAGAGTGAGTACAAAGGAGACCTATAGTGGCTTCAGTGAAATTATGTAACTCCTGTTATTTTAATTGCCTCCCTGCCATTTGCCCTCCAGTTTAAGGTAGTTAGAGTCAGGGATAATATTTTGCAGCACCCTTCAGACTGAATTTGTCAACTACTTGAATCTAAAGATGCTTTTTTTTTATATAGAAAACTGTCTTTGCAATTTCCCATCCTGTCGTCTCCCCGGTGACTCCTATAAATCAGAAAAATGTATTAGCAACCACAACTCCTGTCCTGTCTGCATCCTGTAGGCGAACAGTGTTGTTTCCAATGAAATTACACATAATGTTGTGTGACACAACTTAACAAGCTTGGCTCGGTTATATTTCAATTGACATTTCAATAAAGCCGTTAGTTGAGAAAAGCTCATACACTTGGCACCTTGAGGAGATGGAACAGAGAAGAATGGGAAATTGTAAAAGAGAGAAGAGTTTCATTGCTGGTGAACAAGAAATGAGCTGAAAATTACGAGGTAATGGGATCTCGGCAGGAGGGCAGAGGAATGCCATTTACAGACTCCTGAAATAACTGGAGGAGCCGTCATTTAGAAAACTACTATGATAATACCTCAACAGTTGAGGTTAGTGGTGGAAGATAACTATTTGTTTTTTGATGCCTCAGCAGTGGCCCCCTCAGTGATACAGCGGTAATGAGGGGTTGCGGATTACAAGCTATAAGCAGACGTTACAATAGGGATATGGTTGGAGTGTGTAGATGTCTGCACAGAGATAAATAATATAAATCTAGTGGCATTGAAATGACGGTGATTAGGAAAGGGAGTAGGTGGCAAAGGGAGCAATAGTCTTACTGAAACTGAATTTTCACAGTGCAGTGCTCTAATTATGTTATAATGACCAGTTTGACAGCAGGAGGCTAATGTAATTGCTGCTTCTTCTTAGGTCTCACTACATTATTTACAATGATACACGTTAGGATTTTATTTTAACTCAGAGTCACAAGTATTATTTAAATTTCTTCAAAATGTAAGATTTTAATCGAAGAACAACAGTTAATCAACAGTTGCCTTTGCCAACTTGAAATAATTGGCCTGTGTAGAATCCACATGTGAGTCGGCTTAATAGAACTTCAGAGAGAGAAAATTAACATCCGTTGGTTGGCATTCTGTTCAGAAGTGACAGGCAGTTTAATGCAGCGATGGAAGAGGCAGATCTAGTGCTGGATGCCCTATTTCTGATTCTTATCTTACTTTTTAACCTGTTGTTATTTCCAGTTTTCAAACCTCTTTCTGATTAGAACCTGTTCTGCAAGAGTGGTTCAAGGGTCAAGAGATCTGAGCTATAAGGTTATACTGAAGGACATTGATACCTATCATTTGGCAAACTTTAGATGACTTTCGACGACCATTGTTGCTTTATTTCCCCTAGGACCACTTTTGCAGGATCTCAGTTGTCTGTGTGAATTGATTATTGTGCTAGGGATGCAAAACCACAACAGCAAAATACTCAGTGGGTCAAGCATCATCAGTAGAGAGATGTGGATAGTCGAAATTTCAGGCCGAGCCCCTCAACCCGAAACCCGGACTGTCTATTTCCCTGGTGCTTGACTCACTGAGTTCCTCTCACAGCTTATTTTGCTGCAGTCTTTTGTGTCTCCCCAGCAACAAGAGGCAGTGACAATCATATATCCATAGATTATTGCCTTTTACTTAGTGATGTCAAACTTGATTAGGAGCACAACAATATTACAGAGCCTAATGGTTCAATCGGGAACAGAAGCAAACATAAATGAGATTAAAAAGCAATGAGCTTATAAATTCAGTGTCCATTTTATCAGGTACATTTGCACGCCTGCTCATTAGTGCAAATATCTAATCAGCCAATCATGTGGCAGCAGCTCAATGTATTAAATATATGCAGACGTGGTCGAGAGGTTCAGTTGTTCAGACCAAACACTGGAATGGAAAAGAAATGTAAGCTAAGTGACTTGACTGCGGAATGATAGTTGGTGCCAGATGGGGTGGCTTGAGGATCTTAAAAACTGCTGCTTTCTTGGGATTTTCACACACAACAGTCTCTAGATATTACAGACAATGGTGTGAAAAACAAAAAAAAACATCCAGTGAGCGGCAGATTTGTGGACAAAAATGTATTGTTAGTGAGAAAGGTCAAATGAGAACGGCCAGATTGGTCCAGACTGACAGGAAGGCGACAGTGACTCAAATAACCATGTGTTCCAACAGTAGTGCCCAGAAGAGCATCTCTGAATGCACAGCATGTCGATCCTTTAAGCAGATGGGCTACAGCAGCAGAAGACCAGACCGGGTTCCACTCCGGTGCGTACATTGAAGCAAAGGGCAGATATTAAAATGAACAAAATCCCAGAGGCTGAAGGAGGGGTTGATGTATTAAGTGCCTAAAATAATATGAATTGCAGGTGCATAAATTTGTTGCAGCTGACTGGCCTGAAGCATATGTGGTTTCTTGCTGCAGTCCAAAGACGTTCTGGTTGGTAGGTTAATTGGTCATTGTAAATTATCCCATCATTAGGCTCGGGTCAAATCGGGGGTGGGGGTTGCTGGCTCGAAGGGCCAATAGAGTTTATTCTGTGCTGTATCTCTATAAATAAATAAACAAACAAAACGGCATTGTATGGAACTCCCTTTGAGGTACAGTGTCTTGTTTTAAGATATTTTGCAGAAACTGACTGATCTCTTTAACCCAAAGCCATTAGAAATATAAGACCATAAGACTATAAGACAAAGGAGCAGAAGTCGGCCATTCGGCCCATTGAGTCTGCTCCGCCATTTCTGAAATCATCGAGCCATGGATAAAGAGCTAGAAGTGTAGTACATTAGTTATGTACCACAACACAACACAATTCTCTTGGCACCTTGAAGGGAGCAGTGTGGTGCAGCTGGCAGAGCCTCTGCCTCTCAGTGCTAGTGACCTGGTTTTGATCCTGGCCTTGGCCGTTGTCTGTGGAGTTTGCATGCACTCCCTCAGACTGCATGGGTTTGCTCTGGGTGTTCTGCCTTTCTCCTTCATCCCAAAAGCTTGGTCGGTCAATTGGTTGTAAATCACCTGTAGTGTGTAAGTGAGTGGTGGAATTTTCTGAGGTTGTTGAGAATAAGGAGTAAATAAAAATAGATAGAATTAATGTAGAGTTTTGATAAATGAGGATCTGGCAGACTCCGTGTGCTGAAGGGACTTCTTTCCGTGCTGTATCTCTCCTTGACTCTATGAGTGTACTATGAGGAGAGTATATCTCATTGCTTCCTAAATAATTTATTTTTGACTGTAGCTCTCAATTTTAATGTATTTTTTGAAATAAAATATTAAAAAAGAACTCTTATTCCAACATGAGAAAGTCTGCAGACGCTGGAAATCCAAAGCACCACACACAAAATGCTAGAGGAACTCAGCAGGTTGGGCAGCAAATATGGAAAAGAGTAAACAGTTGATGTTTCAGGCCGAGACCCTTCTTCAGGACTGAGAAGGAAGGAGGAAGATGCCAGAATAAAAAAAGTTGGGGGGAGGGGAAAGAGGCTAGCTGGAAGATGATAGGTGAAGCTGGGTGGATGTGACAGGTCAAGGCTGGAGAAGAAAGAATCTGATAAGAGAGGAGGGTGGACCAATAGGAGAAAGGGAAGGAGGAGGGTCCCAGGAGAAGTAACAGGCAGGTGAGAAGTAAAAAGGTCAGAGTGGGGAATAGGATAAAAAGTCAGATCAGAGTTGGGAGTGGAGAAAGTGGGCAGGGGGAATTGACTTGCTGAAAGGAGAAATTGATATTCATGCCATTAGGTTAGAGGGTACCCAGACGGAATATAAGGTGCTGCTCCACCCTGAGGGTGGCCTCATCTTGGCACAAGAGGAGACAATGGTTTGACTCATCAGAACGGGAGTGGGACCAGTCCAAATCTATTCATCAGAACTAAGGGTACGTCCACACTATGCCGGATAATTTTGAAAACGAAACGTTTTCTCTTCGTCTTGACCTTCTGTCCACACTGAAATGGCGTTTTCATCCCCCGAAAACGGAGATTTTCAGAAACGATCTCTAGAGTGATTAAATCTGAAAACGCCTAATATCTGTTGTAGTGTGTACAGGGTAGCCGGAGAGATTTAAAAACGCTGTCATGACAACACCACAACAACAATGCTTTTTCTGCTTCTGCTCGGTACTGCGCAGGCTGTTATAAAGCGCAGTTGGTGTGAACGGCGTGAGAGTTAAATTGTAAAGTGAGCTTTTTTGACTATTTAAAAACACTGTCATGACGTGCTGGAACAGATAGCTGCAGTGCGGCATTTCATTGTTTTCTTGAATGCAACCACCTAACAATTTCAGAACGGACGGCAACGAGACTGAAGCCAGAAGAGTTAGAAATGTACTCACCAAATACTTTGACCCATAGCTTACTGAATAAATAAGTATACTCACTTTGCCCTGTTTTCTGTCCTTGCTTGTATGAAGGTGGTTTACCTATTTATGCAAGTACTTCTCTGACAATAGATGTGTAACAGCCTAATGTAACATTGTATGGAAATACAAGATAACACTGATGCAGACGTTTTATACATTTAACAAGGTGCTTTATTAATGCAACAGAGTTAGTCAGTTTTTCAATGTTCGTCGTCAGCTGGGTCATACTGTCTGTGAACTCCTTGTCGGTTGCCTCCGTACGCTCCAGTATTTGTTTTTTTTTAGTTTTAAATCCTCCTGCGCGAGAGCCAAGAGCAAGTCCTTTTAAGTTTTTCTACTCTGTAACTGGACAAACGCGCACCAAGTATACCGTTTCCTCTTCACTTGTTTTCTGTGTGTCCTGCGCGTGCCCAGTAGGAGGAGATTCGCCCAAATATCCGTCTAATGTGGACGGAGATATTTTGAAAAACGCTTAGTGTGGACGCCTGTCGTTTTTACTCGAAACCAGCATTTTCAAAATTATCCGGCGTAGTGTGGACGTAGTTGAGAAGGGGAGAGGCAAAGGCACCTCTCCCTTTTCATAAAAGGATCAGTAGCCAATAAGGTATTGTCATTGTGTATCCTGCATATCTGTTTGTGTGACATTGTGATCCTGACTGGACAGGAGGCTCCTGTAGTCAAAGAACACTGAAGCCGTCTACAAGAAGGGTCAGAGCCATTTCTATTTCCTGAGGAGACTGAGGTCCTTTAATATCTGCCGGACGATGCTGAGGATGTTCTATGAGTCTGTGGTGGCCAGTGCTATCATGTTTGCTGTTGTGTGCTGGGGCAGCAGGCTGAGGGTAGCAGACACCAACAGAATCAACAAACTCATTCATCAGGCCAGTGATGTTGTAGGGATGGAACTGGACTCCCTGATGGTGGTGTTTGAAAAGAGGAAGCTGTCTAAGTTGCATGCCATCTTGGACAATGTCTCCCATCCACTACGTACCCTCGTGCTGTCCGGACGCTCTGGAATAATTTCCGGGGGAATTAATCTGCCGGGTCGAGCGGCTGCTGCATCTTCCCCACCCCTGTTTCTTCTTGGGGAGCAATGAAGCAAATCCAAAATAGCAGCAATTTCATTTTTTAAAAAAAATTATGCACCAGCAACAGCTCACACCAGACAGCAGAGTGCTGGTGTTATGTGGGCAGTGTTAAAGCGCGTCCTTAGGAATGTGCCTCCTTCTTCATGTGATCGATAATAACTGGGGGGTGGTGGCTGTTCCTGGGCCTGGTGGTGTGGGACCTGGGGCTCCCGTGCCTCCTTCCTGATGGTTGAGGGGTGGTGACTGTTCCTGAGCCTGGTGGTGTTGGGGCTCCTGTGCCTCCTTCCTAATGGTTGAGGGGTGGTGGCTGTTCCTGGGCCTGGCGGTGTGGGTCCTGGGGCTCCAGTACCTCCTTCCTGATGGTTGAGGGGTAATAACTGTTCCTGAACCTGGTGGTGTGAGTCCTGAGGCTCCTGTGCTCCTTCCTGATGGCAGCGGAGAGAAGAGGGCATGGTGGGTGAAGGGGTGGGGTCTTCAATGATGGACACTGTGGAACCTGCCTGCCCGAAACTCCCAAGTCTCAGAGTCGGGACTTGGCCACTGCTTTCTTGGGGCAGCCCTCCATGTCAATGGACTCTGTGGTGGTAGGGGGGTGGGGTTGCTTTGCCTACGATGGGCTGTGGGCTGCTTCCACCACTCTCCATCGCCTTCTCCATTGCTGGGTGTTGGTGCGTCCACACCCGGGCCCCGATGCAGCCTGTCAGGTTGCTCTCCTCCGTGTGCTGATGGGAGTCTGTCAGGGGCTTTAACGGCGTCCGTTTCACTGTGCGTTTTGATGGAAGCGCGAGAGATTGATCTAAATCTGAGTGCTGAATATCCTCAACGGTGTTGTCTTTGTGGAGAAGCCGACCAGTCTTGTGATATTTTTAAGACAGTGCATAACAGGCCTCTTCCGGCCTAACGTGTCGTGCCTCGCCTAGCGACCCCCCGATATATATTTTTTTAAAACCCTCGCCTAATCACAGGACAATTTTATGAAGGACAATATCCTACCAAACCAGTATGCCTTTGGACTGTGGGAGGAAACCAGAGCCCCCGGAGGAAACCCACGCCACTTGCGCACGCGCGCACACGGGGAGAACGTGCAAACTTACCCACAGAGGACGCTGGGATTGAACAGCTGAACTCCGAAGCCTCGAGGAGCACGAGCGCCGTGCCTTAACCACTGGGGCAGATTCCCTCTGGATTGGGAAGCCTGCTTCTCA
Organism: Mobula birostris; assembly: GCF_030028105.1. NCBI lineage: Eukaryota > Metazoa > Chordata > Chondrichthyes > Myliobatiformes > Myliobatidae > Mobula > Mobula birostris. The sequence goes on along the minus strand of NC_092394.1, from coordinate 32,521,167 downwards.
AATTAATTCCGCACCCCCCCCCCCCACCACACCTCGTCACTCTCCCTTTCCTCTAGTCCTGTGCTGAGGGTCTTGGCCCCGGAACGCCGGCTGTTCACGACTTTTTCCGCAGATCCCGCCTGGCCTGCCGGTTTCGTGTGCTTTGCTCTGGTTTAATCCCACCAGTGCCTGCCCTGAAATTTGTTGTTACCCAGGGAAACTCAGCAGGCCAGGCTCTATATGGGTGAAGTACAGGCGACATTTTGGACCGAGACCCTTCATCAGGACCGGGGAGGAAGAAAAGATGAGGAGTTAGAGTGAGGAAGTTTGGGGAGGCATGCGGGAAAGGAACTGTCTGCAGAGCCATGGCTGATGTTTCACTTGACACTCTGACTTTTTCCTTTTGGTTTGAGTTCAACATTGGAAGGGATCCACTGACGGTTTGAACCCCGCCTGCCCACGTGTGCTTTTTTTTTTCTCTCATAGCTATTTGTATATTGTACGGTACCTCTGCTGCAAAACAACAATACGAATGGCCTGTAATATGCTGTAGGTTTGTACGTGATGTGTCCTACTGCGGAAATGGCAAACTGCCGCTCGAGGCACCGCAAGGTGCGACAAGGGCCGGCAACTATTGAACGGGTCGGCTGGCTTCTGTGGAGGGAGGAGCAGTTGCCAGCAGAGATGCCGATAGAAACAGGTGGATTATCGCTGACTCTATGATGTGAAATTTGATTTTTTTTTCTCTCTCCCTGAACTTACAGTTCAGTGCAAATACCGTCATCGTCACAGCTTGTCACACCGGACAGCCAGCCACTCTAGCGTCGTTTGGTTGATGCTGAGCAGGTTGGTGTCAGCTCAATCAGGTGAGAGTGGGCAGTTGCGCAGAACGTGTTCGATATTCGGCACCCGCTTTCGCTGCACTCACAGGATTCACTGGTCTTTGAACCCCACTTCGCGCGGCCAAGATCGCGTTCGTCTCGTGATTCGACGGTCACTAGTTTTAGCCTCGCCTGAGGCAGCGTGTGTGTCCTTGAGCAAGGCACTTAACCACACAGTGCTCTGCGACGACACCGGTGCCAAGCTGTGTGGGTGCTAGTGCCCTTCCCTTGGACAACATGGGTGGCGTGGAGAAGGGAGACTTGCAGCATGGGCAACTGCTGGTCTTCCATACAACCTTGCCCAGGCCTGTGCCCTGGAAACCTTCCAAGGCACAAATCCATGGTCTCATGAGATTAACGGATGCCTGTGGAAACTCCACTTCACCATATTGTCTCCCATCCTACAAACTCCCGCTCTCGCTCAACAAATACCAACTTACTATCAGTTATATATTTTTTTAAAAAAAGTGAAGAAATCAAATTGCTGAGGTCAAACGTCTGGTGGAGGGGTAGAGGCTGTTTCTCAAATGTTGAGTGAGGGTCTTAAAGCATCTGGGAGAAGCGAGTGTGCGTGAGCTGGCTCCCCCTCCCACCTGCCCACTGTTGCCATTCTGTTGGAAATCTATTTCCAGAACGTGTAGTTGCCCAGAAATGGTGCTCCCTTCAGAATTGAAACACTCCGATTCAGTAGTTTGCTGGGCTTCGCTGGTGGTGAATGTCAAAATACTGTGGTAGCTTCATCTTGGCTTTAGAGGAGAAAAGCTGAACATGTAGTTGCCCTTTTTCCACTGAGTATTTGATTTAATGCTTTCTGTCCATCGTTGATTACTGTTAACATCAGCAACAAGGTGTATATAGCAGTCAGCTGACTTGCGGTGGAGACATTCTAGTTTTGACATTTAATTTGGTTAATGCCAGCTTTCATCTCCAGGATTTGATCCTGTTTAACTGTGAATAACTGTACCTTGCTTCTACGTGGCAAGACGTTTTTCACACTAGTCTGGCAATTCCGTATTTGCTATTTAAAATTTAAAAAAAAAGTCCCCAAAGATGCTTACAAAATAGTTTTGGTACTTTAAGGGCACTCTGGAGTGGTCGAGTTGTCAATGAAGTGAAAACGTTTGCGAACCGAGGTGGTGGCGGGGGGGCGGGGTTGGAATGCACGTTCAGTGTAACTGGAAGACAATGGGCTCTTTTCGAAGTATCTCGACCAATAGTTAAAGGAAGTTGGAATGATTTTCTAGAAGAGTACAAAGATTTACTAGAATGTTACCTGGGTTTCATCACCTCAGTTACAGAGAAAGTTTGAACAAGTTGGGTCTTTATTCTTTGGAATGTAGAAGGTTGAGGGGGGACTTAATAGAGGTATTTAAAATTATGAGGGGGATAGATAGAGTTGACATGGATAGACTTTTTCCATTGAGAGTGGGGGAGATTCAAACAAGAGGACATGAGTTGAGAGTTAAAGGGCAAAAATTTAGGGGTAACATGAAGGGGAACTTCTTTATTCAGAGAGTGGTAGCTGTGTGGAAGGAGCTTCCAGCAGAAGTGGTTGAGGGAGGTTTGATGTTGTCGTTTAAAGTTAAATTGGACAGCTATATGGACAGGAAAGGAATGGAGGCTGAGTGCAGGTCGGTGGGACTAGGTGAGAGTAAGAGTTCGGCATGGACTAGAAGGGCCGAGATGGCCTGTTTCCGTGCTGTAATTGTTATATGGTTATATGGTTATATAATGTACCGGTTGGGCACAGGAGTACATTCAGCCAGAGACTCATTCCACCAAGATGCAACACTGAGTGTCATAGGAAGTCATTCCTACCTGTGGCCATCAAACTTTACTACTCCTCCCTTGGAGGGTCAGACACCCTGAGCCAATAGGTTGGTCCTGGACTTATTTCCTGGCATAATTTATAATTTACATATTACTATTTAATTATTTATGTTTTATATTGCTATATTTATTCTTGGTTGGGGCAACTGTAACGAAAATCAATTTCCCTCGGGATCAATAAAGTATGACCATGACTATGACGATGATTATGATTAGTGAATTTGCTGCAAAGTAATATTTCAATGTCGCATAGAGTTAGTTTGCAACAGGAGCTTAAAGTCTCAACCTGTGTTTTCAATGCAGATAAAAGTTATTTCTGGAAATACTCAACAGATCAGCTAGCATCAATGGAAGGAAGAACATTTAATGTTTCAGTCTGGCGCACTTAATCAGAACTAGGGAAGGAAGAAAATCATTTTATTTCCAGTGGCAGAGAGGTGGAAACAGAATGGGTAGATCAACAGGAAGATCCCTGATGGGGTGAGACCAAATGAATAAATATAAAGGTTAAGTAGCAGTTAGGTTCAAAGTAAACTTCTATGACAGTTTTACCTGTTGCTAATAATAAAATCCGTCAGCTCAGGCCTGAGAGCCCAGCGTCGGACATTTTCATGCCTTACACGGCGCAGTTCGAAAGGCTGTGTGGGGCTCCACTCCTCGCATAGACATTTCGCAGTAATATTTTACGAGGCCGAGTTGCTAGCTCGACATCAACCTGGCGCGGATGGAGAGCGCGCATGGGGGCGGTCTGTCACTGGATCGAACTCGGGAACCTCCGTTCTTGAGCCCGGCGCTGATCTCACTGCGCCACCAGCCGCCCAATAATAAAACACCAGACCTTACACATTAAGTGCCTCTTCCCACAGACACTGCCTCAACTATGGAGTGCTCCCAGCATTTTGGTATTTATTTAAGATTTTCAGCATCTGCAGTTTTGTTTTGAATTTCACATAGTTTTTTTGTATTCTGTCTTCAAACAAACTGTTTACTCAATGGCCGTTGTAAGTGGCTCACTGTCTTCACATTGAGCGTGGCCATTTGTGCAGCTGCTAAACCCCCTACCTCATAATACCAGTGACATAGATTTGATCTCTGGTGCTGCCTCTGTGAAGTCCGCACGGTCTCCTTATGGCCACATCAGTTTCCTGCAGTTTTCTCCCACATTGCAAAGATCTGCAGGTCAGTAGGCTAATTGGGGTACTGTAAATTATCCCTATTGTGTCAGTGAATGGTATAATCTTGGAGGAGTTAATAGGAATATAGAGAGAAGGGTGCTTTGATAATTGTCTGAAGGGCCAAAATGACTTTATGGCGCACGTACTTACCTTGTGAGCATGGATATTATTTTTTTCAGTATTGTTTCATAGTTCACCTTATCAATCTTGCCAGTTACTCATATCCTTAAACTTTTCCCTGAATCCGACCCCCACCAAATACCTTGAACCCATCACAGCCTTAACTCTGTTATCCAGTTCTTATCCACATGGAAGAAGGGCTCCCCTTACATCTTCTAAAGACAAGGATGCAGTGTGTGGAGCTGGTCATTAGTGGATTTTTATCATTCTTTGTCACTAGAAGTGGGAAATGGTAGTTGTAAAGTTAAATACATATTTAAATTTATTTGGCCAAATGTTGTGTTGACTTGATTTTAATAGTCAGTGTTTCATAGCTGAGCTGGCGAAACCTTGCCTTTTATTTGCATTGAAGCCTGACAGAGAAGTTCACTATTACTTGGCATACAATTTGCCTTAAATTCTTTGGGACGCTGTGGAGTCAGGGCTATGTGGGGTCGACCTCAGAGGCAAACATTTCTGTTTTCAGCTGGTTCCTCAAATATGCACAAGTGAGCAGCAGAAAATTGTGCTGCTGGGAGATTCAGGGAAAGGTTGGCAATGGAGGACAAAGGTTTTAGTGTTGCTCTTATAGTGAAACCATGATCTGTTCTGAAGTGCTAACGACCTTGTGGAAGAAGCATGAATAGGACAATGGTTAAAGGCAAGTGAGGGCTTCAATCAAAGTAATTCTTCATATCACTTGCCTCTATTAAAGTCAATATCCCATTTCACATCCTCCAATAGCCGAACCTGAATCCAGTCAGACTGCAAAGCCAAGAGCATTTTTTACCCTACTCACGCTTCAAGCATTCACAGCCTTTTGTTATAGATAATTCTAAAGATAGAACATAGAATAGTACAGCACAGTACAGGCCCTTCGGCCCACAATGTTGTGCCAACCCTCAAACCCTGCCTGCCATATAAACCCCCACCTTAAATTCCTCCATATACCTGTCTAGTAATCTCTTAAACTTCACTAGTGTATCTGCCTCCACCACTGACTCAGGCAGTGCATTCCACGCACCAACCACTCTCTGAGTAAAAAACCTTCCTCTAATATCCCCCTTGAACTTCCCACCCCCTACCTTAAAGCCATGTCCTCTTGTATTGAGCAGTGGTGCCCAGGGGAAGAGGCGCTGGCTATCCACTCTATCTATTCCTCTTATTATCCTGTACACCTCTATCATGTCTCCTCTCATCCTCCTTCTCTCCAAAGAGTAAAGCCCTAGCTCCCTTAATCTCTGATCATAATGCATACTTTCTAAACCAGGCAGCATCCTGGTAAATCTCCTCCGTACCCTTTCCAATGCTTCCACATCCTTCCTATAGTGAGGTGACCAGAACTGGACACAGTACTCCAAGTGTGGCCTAACCAGAGTTTTATAGAGCTGCATTACATCGCGACTCTTAAACTCTATCCCTCAACTTATGAAATCTAACATCCCATAAGCTTTCTTAACTATCCTATCCACCTGTGAGGCAACTTTCAGGGATCTGTGGGCATGTACCCCGAGATCCCTCTGCTCCTCCACACTACCAAGTATCCTGCCATTTACTTTGTTCTCTGCCTTGGAGTTTGTCCTTCCAAGGTGTACCACCTCACACTTCTCCGGGTCGAACTCCATCTGCCACTTCTCAGCCCACTTCTGCATCCTATCAATGTCTCTCTGCAATCTTTGACAATCCCCTACACTATCTACAACACTACCAACCTTTGTGTTGTCTGCAGGCTTGCCAACCCACCCTTCTACCTCCACATCCAGGTCATTAAAAAAAATCACAAAAAGTAGAGGTCCCAGAACAGATCCTTGTGGGACACCACTAGTCACAATCCTCCAATCTGAATGTACTCCCTCCACCACCACCCTCTGCCTTCTGCAGGCAAGCCAATTCTGAATCCATCTGGCCAAACTTCCCTGGATCCCATGCCTTCTAACTTTCTGAATAAGCCTACTGTGTGGAACCTTGTCGAATGCCTTACTAAAATCCATATAGATCACATCCACTGCACTACCCTCATCTATATGCCTGGTCACCTCCTCAAAGAACTCTATCAGGCTTGTTAGACACAATCTGCCCTTCACAAAGCCATGCTGACTGTCCCTGATCAGACCATGATTCCCTAAATGCCTATAGATCCTATCTCTAAGAATCTTTTCCAACAGCTTTCCCACCACAGACGTAAGGCTCACTAGTCTATAGTTACCCGGACTATCCCTACTACCTTTTTTGAACAATGGGACAACATTCGCCTCCCTCCAATCCTCCGGTGCCATTCCCATGGACAACGAGGACATAAAGATCCTAGCCAGAGGCTCAGCAATCTCTTCTCTCGCCTCGTGCAGCAGCCTGGGGAATATTCCGTCAGGCCCCGGGGACTTATCTGTTGTAATGTATTTTAACAACTACAACACCTCCTCTCCCTTAATATCAACATGCTCCAGAACATTAACCTCACTCATATTGTCTTCACCATCATCAAGTTCCCTCTCATTGGTGAATACCGAAGAGAAGTATTCATTGAGGACCTCGCTCACTTCCATAGCCTCCAGGCACATCTTCCCACCTTTATCTCTAATCGGTCCTACCTTCACTCCTGTCATCCTTTTTTTCTTCACATAATTGAAGAATGCCTTGGGGTTTTCCTTTACCCTACTCACCAAGGCCTTCTCATGCCCCCTTCTTGCTCTTCTCAGCCCCTTCTTAATCTCCTTTCTTGCTTCTCTATATTCCTCAATAGACCCATCTGATCCTTGCTTCCGAAACCTCATGTATGCTGCCTTCTTCCACCTGACTAGATTTTCCACCTCACTTGTCACCCATGGTTCGTTCACCCTACCATTCTTTATCTTCCTCACCGGGACAAATTTATCCCTAACATCCCACAGGAGATCTCTAAACATCGACCACATGTCCATAGTACATTTCCCTGCAAAAACATCATCCCAATTCACACCCGCAAGTTCTAGCCTTATAGCCTCATAATTTGCCTTTCCCCAATTAAAAATTTTCCTGTCCTTTCTGATTCTGTCCTTTTCCATGATAATGCTAAAGGCCAGGGAGCAGTGGTCACTGTCCCCCAGATGCTCACCCACTGAGAGATCTGTGACCTGACCCGGTTCATTACCTAGTATTAGAACTAGTATGGCATTCCCCCTGGTCGACCTGTCAACATACTGTGACAGGAATCCGTCCTGGACACACTTAGCAAACTCTGCCCCATCTAAACCCTTGGAACTAATCAGGTGCCAATCAATATTAGGGAAGTTAAAGTCACCCATGATAACAACCCTGTTATTTTTGCACCTTTCCAAAATCTGCCTCTCAATCTGCTCCTCTGTATCTCTGCTGCTACCAGGGGGCCTATAGAATACCCCAATGGAGTAACTGCTTCCTTCCTGTTCCTGACTTCCACCCATATTGACTCAAAAGAGGATCCTGCTACATTACCCACCCTTTCTGTAGCTGTAATAGTATCCCTGACCAGTAATGCCACCCCTCCTCCCCTTTTTCCACCCTCTCTATCCCTTTTAAAGCACTGAAATCCAGGAATATTGAGAATCCATTCCTGCCCTGGTCCCAGCCAAGTCTCTGTAATGGCCACTACATCATAATTCCATGTATGTATCCAAGCTCTCAGTTCATCACTTTTGTTCCTGATGCTTCTTGCATTGAGGTACACACATTTCAGCCCTTCTACCTTACTGTCTTTACACTGTTTATTCTGCTTCTCTGTCCTCAAAGCCTCTCTGTATGTTAGATCTGGCTTTACTCCATGCACTTCTTTCACTGCTCTATCGCTTTGGGTCCCATCCCCCTCGCAAATTAGTTTAAACCCTCCCGAACCATGCTAGCAAACCTACCTGCAAGGATATTGCTCCCCCTCGAGTTCAGGTGCAACCCATCCAATCTGTACAGGTCCCACCTTCCCCAGAGGAGATCCCAATGATCTAAAAATCTAAAACCCTGCTCCCTGCACCAACTCCTCAGCCACGCATTCAACTGCCATCTCCTCCAATTCTTACCATCACTGTCATGTAGCACTGGCAGCAACCCTGAGAACACCACCCTTGAGGTCCTGTTCTTCAGCCTTCTGCCTAGTTCCCGAAACTCACACTTCAGGACCCCATCCCTCTTCCTGCCTATGTCATTGGTCCCAACATGTATCACGACTTCTGGTTGCTTTCCCTCTCGTACCAGGATGTCATGCACCCGGTCAGAGATATCCCGGACCCTGGCACCCGGGAGGCAATAAACCATGCGGGTGTCCTTCTCACGTCCACCAAATCTCCTGTCTGCTCCCCTGACTATAGAGTCTCCAATGACGACAACTCTCCTCTTCTCCATCCCACCCTTCTGCACCACTGGGTCAGACTCATTGCTGGAGGCCCTGCCACCATGGCTCACACCTGGTCGGTCGTCCCCGCCAACAGTATCCAGGACGGTAAACTTATTATTCAGGGGAATGGCTACGGGGTGCTCTGCACTACTTGTCTGCTCACCTTCGCTTTCTCCCCTCTGACTGTCACCCAATGACCTGCTTCTGACAGCCTAGGTGTGACTACCTCCCTGTAGCTCTCATCTATAACTACCTCATTCTCCCTTATGAGTCGAAGGTCATCCAGCTGCTGCTCCAGATTCCTTACACGGTCTTCCAGATCGCTCAGCCATATGCACTTCTGGCAGATGTGACTCTGCGGGAGAGAGGGGTTCCCCCAAGACTGCCACATCTCACATGAGAGGCACATCACCGTCTCAGGAGGCATTGTAAAAACTAACTGCGAGCTAGCTTGTCCTCTGCCTCTTCTCGTTGAAGCCTCTCGATTCAAAGTCTCAAAGCTCCACTCCTTCACTGGCCCACTCACTCACTGGCCGCTTTCCAAGATATGAAAACATTTGCCTTATTCCCCCTCTCTATCCAAAATGCTCCAGTCTTTCCATGATATTAACCTACTTCCATCCTAGTTGATTATGGAAACAACCTGTTGACATCTATGCGAGCAGGTTGGGAAAAAAATGGAGATTAGACAAAATTCATTCAGTAACTAACTTGCATGCTTTTGCAAAAAGAAAAAAATCTGTGTCAAAAATATAGATTTTCATGCTATACTTGGTGCCCAAAATGTCAGATCCTGACTCTATACTGGACTTTGTAAATGCAAGGATTCAGGGAAGCCACTTCAGGCAGGAGTGAGTCTACTGCTAGTAAGGGGCAGCTGTGATGAGCTGTGTCCAGGAGGCAGCGGTTTGGTTTGATCTGTTAATATTTAATGTTTCCTAGAAATTTGCTGCTATCAATATAAGAAGTACTGTCCAAAGATCAGCTTGGAGCCAGGAAGAGAAATAATGCATCTTGCACTCCTGCAAAAATTTTTTTTTTTTTTTTTTTTTTGGTTTTGTATATTTATTAGTTTTAAATCATTACACAACCAAAACAGTTTCTAATTAGTGAAAGGACATTTACAATTACACTGCTAACTTTGGAATCTACATTTAGAATCCATCATTCCTTATCTTTTCCTTCTGAATTTCTTTTGATGCATCTTAGTCAATGTCCAGTCTCTTATTAATATACATATTTGGCTGGTAATGAATAAACATTTTGGTGCAAGTCTCAAGGTTTGCTGGATCTTGGTGGCCAGTGGTAACATTCACCTCTTGTTTAATACTTTACTGGCAGCCTTGGTGGCTTTTGTGGCAATATCTTTCTTAGTAACTGACTTGATCACACCAACAGTCATGGTCTGCCTCATATCACGGACAGCAAAGTGACCAAGAGGTGGACATTCAGAAAAGCTTTCGACACACATGGGCTTAGTTGGCATCATGTGAACAATGGCTGCATCTCCAGACTTCACAAATTTGGGGCGATCTTCCAACTTCTTGCCAGACCGACGATCAATTTTCTCCTTCAGCTCATTGAACTTGCAGGCAACGTGAGCAGTATGACAATCAAGTACTGGGGCATAGCCAGCAGATATCTGACTGGGGTGGTTCAGGATAATAACCTGTGCAGTAAAATCAGCAGTTTGTATTGGAGGGTCATTTTTGTTGTCACCAGCAACATAGCCCCGACGGATATCCTTAACAGAGACGTTCTTGACGTTGAAACCAACATTGTCACCAGGAAGAGCTTCTGGCAGGGCTTCATGGTGCATTTCCACAGATTTCACTTCAGTGATGACTGGATTGGGAGAAAACTGCACCAACATGGCTGGTTTCAGAACACCTGTCTCAACCCGGCCAACTGGTACGATGCCAATGCCACCAATCTTGTAGAAATCCTGGAGAGGGAGACGAAGAGGTTTCTTTATTGGGCGTTCTGGAGGCTGAATGCTATCGAGGGCTTCAAGCAGTGTGGTACCAGGGAGGTTTTTATTTTTCCTGGTAATTGACCAACCTTTGAACCAGCCCATATTCTGACTTTGTTCCAGCATGTTGTCGCCATTCCAACCAGAGATGGGAACAAATGCTACAGCTGCTGGGTTATAGCCGATCTTCTTGATGTACGTGCTGACTTCCTTCGTGATTTCATTGTATCTTGCCTCGCTGTATGGGGGTTCAGTGGAGTCCATCTTGTTGATACCAATAATGAGCTGCTTGACACCCAAGGTGTAGGCAAGCAGAGCGTGTTCCCTTGTCTGTCAATTCTTTGAGATACCAGTTTCAAACTCACCCACGCCAGCTGCAACTATCAGCACAGCGCAGTCAGCCTGTGAGGTTCCAGTAATCATGTTCTTGATGAAGTCTCTGTGTCCTGGGGCATCAATGATGGTGATGTAGTACTTTGAAGTTTCAAACTTCCAAAGAGAGATGTCAATGGTAATTCCACGCTCACGTTCAGCCTTCAGTTTATCTAAAACCCAGGCATACTTGAAGGATCCTTTGCCCATCTCAGCAGCTTCCTTCTCAAATTTTTCGATGGTTCTCTTATCAATTCCACCACATTTGTAGATCAGATGACCTGTGGTTGTAGATTTGCCAGAATCGACGTGACCAATGACAACAATGTTGATGTGCGTCTTTTCCTTGCCCACTTTTTAACGTTGGAATGAGTGCGTTCAGATGCAGCCGCAAACCTCCTTCCGTTAGAATCAGAGACTAAAAGGGTCCTGCAAAATTTCTAAGGCAAACTTTTCTAAGGCAAACTTCAGACACAGGGACCCATTCCATGTGAGAAGCATGATCTGAAAAACTTCCCGAAATCAGCAAATAATCTATAATATTGGAAAGAAGCTTATTTGAGTCATAAGGGAACAAGATCACGAATTACCTATTTCAACAACTTCGGACTGTTTCTGTGGGTGACTGTAAAAGGGGAATTAACAAGGTGCCACACCATTTGTGCTAAGATACAAATGTAACATCCTTCATAACCACCCTCAGTGGTGGTAAGGTTGAGTCTTTTAATTGTAAAACATAGACATTTTTTTGCAAGATCAGGCTAAACTGACAATAAAATATAAATAATTTGCAGCTTGAAACATTTGTAATACAGCTGCAGTTTTGGGAGTTGAATAGTAGACCATTTCGAGTGCTCTTCCCCTCCTGCATTCACAATGAACTGAAAGGTAGCACGTATTATCATCAAGATCTTACTCACAGAAGCCATTCACATCCTTAAGTGGCGGCAGGTTCTTTTTTTGGTCAATGTCATAACATGAATTAAGCTTTGAGTCAAAACTGATTAAAACCATGACTACAATCTTATATTTTACAACACAGTGCAGGTTTTGATGGAACAAGCCACAATTTCTAACCTATAAGATCTGATGGAGAACTCTGCAGTGTTTCTTGATTACCAACAGTGTAGTATTCACATGCTTAGTTTAACTATCATGGAGCATAGACCATCATCACTACACAGTAATATCCAAATTTGTATGGGTTCAGCAAGGCAGGCGATCCTGCCTCTCACATTGTGCAATTTCTCGATAGTTGTCCACTAAAAAAAGATAGTAGGCTAAAGCACGTTGCACCACAAATTACCTAAAAAATTACCTAAACATTAAGTCTTCTCAGTGTCACATGTTCCAGACGGATCGACTCCAAATGTCTCTTACTGATTTCAATCACTTGTGCTTTCACAGACAGGGGTTTAACACGTATAACATTGGAACAGATAAAAGAAAAACACAAAATAAAATAATTAACTTTGATTTCATCAAAATGTTTTGAGTATTGCTTGAGTTACGTTACTAATTAACATTAATATGTGCATTCTACTCGAGATCAAAGAAGAAAATATATATTTGAAAGATTTAGAAAAGGAAATATAGATTTAAAAAAATAGATCCATAGCAACTTCATTATGAAATTATTTTCTGCTTATTCTGTAAACACAGGGCGATTTTGACATCTATCTTCTCTACACACTGCTCCACAAACATCTCAATTCTTAGACACATTCATTGATGTTAAATATTTTGGAAATAACTGCATTCACAACCCATATCTGTTTGCAATGATCAGAATTATGATTAAATGGAATATTAAATAGAAGAATTAGTATATATTGACATTTTCCTCTAGGGTCAGTTTTTTATTATTTCAAATTAAACTTTATTCATAAAAATATGTCTCCCCCCTTGCTGTAAAATGGAGACACCTCTTTGTCTCTTATGAGAGAGAGAGAGAGAGAGAGAAAGACCCTGTGGTAGGTTGAATTACCGGGTGAATGAGTAGTCTGGGGTACTACAAGTTTGTGTCTTTATTGATGCTTTGCTGCAGTGCTTGGTGGAAAGTGCCATTGCTTTTTTTGCTTGTGGGGGGAGGGGGTATCGTTGCTTTGCTGCTGCTTACTTGTTGGGGGGGGGGCTTTGGGGTTCTAACATTTAACTGTCATTCATTCAGAGGGCACTCCTCTGTTTTTGTGGATGGTTGTGAAGAAAAAGCATTTCAGGATGTATATTGTATACATTTCTCTGACATTAAGTGTACCTTTGAAACCTTTGTAAATATATACAGGGCTCCCCAGGTTACAATCTCCCTGATTTATGAAGATCGGAATACTTACCATTTCTCACACATTTTTGAGGCATGTTTTAAGCTAATAATAACAATGTTTCATTGGATTCATTAACAAATGGATGCGGTATATATTCTATGTTCAATTATGGGAAGTGTTACGAAGATTGTTCAATGAAGTGAACAAATTAAAGCAAGTTTACATAGAGTGAAAAGATATGGGTAGCAGTAGCTAGTGGAGATTTCTGACGTATTGAGAAATTGACAGAAGTCCAGAACAGACCCTTGTGTAACTTCAGGACTGTTCATATACAATGACTACAAATCTTTACTTGGCTTTATTGATATTCCTAATGTCAGCATATTTATACATTCAAAGCGCAAACTGGAAGAAACATTGATGAGAGCTTTGATGGAAGAGGAACTAGGGTGGGAGATGACAGGTGAGGACTAAAATAGTTCTATCTTCGTAAAACTTGGCTGTAAATCTATGATCCATGTCAAAAATTCAGTGGAGGTGGTAGAGATATCATGTTATATAACCAATGGATTATAAATGGGAACTGACTATTTATCAATGGTTGATAAGACTGTACAGAGATGAAGGACAGGAGGCAGGCAAAAAATGGATCCATGCATGATTCCACAAGTAATGGGAAAGAATAGGAAGAGAAGCCATGCAATGACTGAACGAATAATTAAAAGTAGAATTCACATGAAAGTCATTGAGAACAATAATGAGGTTGATCACACTGAAAAATACAGAGACACTGAGAAATGATAATATGCCAAATATGTCATGGTTGAATTTATGGAGTCTGCTAGCCCTATGATTAGGATCATTTTATGCTGTGGAGCAAAGGAAATATGATCAGAATAACCCAGTTGATGGTTAGTGAACTTGAATAGGTAATGCAGAAGTACAATAATGAAAGAGCAAGCAGTGGTGGCAGAAGTACAGTAAAAGAGGTGTTTTGAGGTCACAGTCAATGACTCACCTTAATTGGAAAATGTGCAACTGTGTTATAATGTTACTCCTGCTGTGAGTCAGAGCACAAAAGCTACATCAGTCACTTCCCAAGAGACTGTCAAATATTCTAGCTATTTTCTCTTATAAAATGGAACTAATTCACAGACAGAAACTTCTGAACTTATTGGTTCACTGAACCAGACATGATCCTTTAGACACTGAAGGGCTGGTGTCAGTGGGTGCTTGTGTCAAAATATCTTGTAGCAAATTGCAAAGAGAAATTATGATCTGACCTATCTTGGAAGACTCAAATGTGGGGAAAGGCCCATTGGGGAGTTTTAGAAGATGTAATGGGGTTGGGGACATAACATAAGCCAAAGACAGGAATTGTATCAGTGTGAGCCTCTGATATTAAGTGACAGAAAGCAGCAGAGTCCAAATCAAAAATGGTGGACTTAACTAATCCATGCAGGAAGGCTCTAATTTTCATAGTAATTGCTCACACTTGCATCTTCTCCAACAATATTTTCATTTCAGAAACCTGAAGCTCACGGTCTCCCACTTACCCATTGCCCATTTAGATTCATATTGTTCGGAACTGCTGGCACTTGCTCCAGTCAGACACAGGTGGGCGTTCAGTGATGCATGTCGACTGTGAGCAAGGCAGGTAAACCTCAGCCAGAGCCTGCCATTCTCAATGTTATTCTGTCTAGCCAATTAGGATGATGATTAACAACAGGTGGTGGTTAGAATCATTCATTTGAATGAACAGGAAGTAAGAAATTGGCCTGCAATTCATAGGCACAGAGTCATCTCACATGGAGGACCATGTCCTTGTTTACAGAGGGTTTTGAAGTTGGTGTGTTAGCCAATATACAGGAATAGAATAAAACACTTTTCAGATGTATTTATTTATTTTTGTTATAGTTGTACTCAGTCTGGTTTCAGAGTACATCAAATGTTCCAGGTCATGTGCTTACAGATTATATTTTATTTGATATATCTGCTGGAAGACCTGCAAATGGTGACTAACCCCATCTGGGACCAAGGCCAGGCTTTGGCACAGAATATAAATGTCTAAAAAGAGATAAAGGTTTAATTGCAGGACAGCAGGATTACTATTTACATGTTGTGACTTCTATACTTGCTGACAGATTAAATGTTTCAGGCTATGCTATTGTTTGGAAGCAGGCGCACCACATGGCTCCACTGTCCAACCGCATCACAATATAAACACACACATGGATGCAGAGGAAGATGAGGCTCCATGTGGTTAAATACATTATATAAACGAATTTAAATTCCCCAGCACCACAGCCTATGAGCTTAGTCTTCATAGGATCAGAATTAGGCCATTTAGCCCATCAAGTCTCCTCTACCATTCTGTCATGGCTGATGTTTTATCCCTTTCAACCCCATTCTTCTGCCTTCCCTCCATAACCTCTATAATCAAGAGCCTATCAACCTCAGCTTTAAATGACTTGGCCTCTACAGCCGTCTGTGGGAATGAATTCCACAGATTCCCAGCCCTCTGGCTAAAGAAATGTCTCCCCATCTCTGTTCTAAAGGGATGACCTTGTATTCTGAGGCTGTGCCCTCTGGTCTTAGGCTCACTCACTATAAGAAACATCCTCTCCTCATCCACTCTACCTAGCCCTTTCACTATTCAATAGGCCTCTGGATATTGGTTCAGTTATGTAACCATGAGTGTCTCTTCATTCAGATATTCCATTAACATTTACTTAATTTGAAAATTTTTGCTTTCTTCACACAGAACTTTGGGGAAATGGTTGAAGATTACCAGGTAATGGAGTAAGAGCAGAACTTGGGTTACCAAGGCATTGGGATACCCAAAAATGATTGATAAAGGCTGCTAGCTCCACAAGAGAAGTTTCTGTGGACTTGTAATGTACTACTTTCCCTTTGGAACATGATGTGGATTTCTCTTTAAGCACATCGGGTAACGTTCTGAGCAGGCCTAGTGTATGGCGTATGACACTGAAGAAAAGCACCAAGTTTCTATTATGCTCAGCAGTAAACCTATTCTTTCAGTCACAGATATGAGGGCAAAAGCTGCAAGGGGGTGCATGTGCATAGGAACAAGAGAACTGCTCACTCCAATCCCTATGGAAGGCATTCTGAACCTTCCCCATCCTCCAGCTCTAATGTCCTTAATTGCCCTATGCTCTGTAATCTGCAGTGGCAACCTTCCCAGAACTTACACATAAATACCTCTCAACAAGATGCTGATGGAGTCTTTCTTTTCTGAGCTCACAAGCCCCCCCCCCCCCACCAGTTTTCCCCCAACTTAGTTTAATGGACATATGGCTTACGGGCTGCAGAGCAAATGGTGAAACCCACAAAATGACGGCAAGTATCCATTACCGTTTTCCAACTGTTCCTCATTTTGTCTTTCACTTGTGCTCTTCTATTGAACTTTGTGCTAAAGGAAACTATGGTACTAAATGCACATGTAAATGCGATCTCGACTCCTGAAGTCTGTTTCCTGGCTCTTTAATTTCCGATAATATACACCAGATGGTGATTTTCTTTGTGCTGCACTGCAGTGGGGGAATAAAACTAGCAAATATACCTTTGTGTCTACCCCATAAAATTGCTAACATTTGGCTTACATCATATGTCAGTACTTTCATCTTACAACCAATGAAACAAAGCAGGGAAATGAAAAAAAAATCATATTCTACTATGTGGTACAAATTAGACATAACAACAAACACCTATAAAGTGCCACTAAACAGTAATCCCATCTGAGATTCAGGTAATGGAATAAGAGCATTCAAGCTTCACATTGGCGGTGGATTTCATCATCTGACCCCAGTGATTGGATTACAAGTTTGTAAATCACTTGAAGGTGTCCTCTATCTTCCAGTTCATTTAATGTATGTCAAATACAGAAGCTGATGCCTTTGTTCTTGCTGAAGCTTAGACTACTCGGATCTGTTTCTGATGTTGAGTACTATGTAGGAAAAGGTATTTCAATGAGCATTTAAATGAAAGCTCGAGATATTTTGGCGTTATCCTGCTGGTGCAGCACATGTGGTAGGAGCAGCCAGATGTGACAACAAAGCCTCCTTTTTTTTTGTTGTCCAGACTAAGGCTGAACTCTCCTTCAGGGAATTGGAACAAAGACAATGTCTGAAAGATTCTTGAGAAAATCAACAGCTGTGCAGGGCTGAGGTGATGCTGACATTTTATCTGCACGGATCAGTTTCCAGGGTCTGCTTACTGGAGCAGGCCTAATCCTGCCATCTTTTCCATCTGTTTGTAAAGTTCATTACTTTCTAATCGTTCCTATAGCCCCCTGTCAGGAAACCTCTGAGACCGTCAGACTGGAACGGAGTGATGGATCAAAGGTAAAGACCCGTCAGGAAGCCTTCCTTTCAACTCACACTTTTTTAACACTCTGCCAAAAACTTATTGTGAAGTGGCAGCTGGTGTCGGTTTGGACTATTATAGGCCATTAAAAAAGGAGCGCTTTAATGAACATAACCTTTACAGTTTTTCAGAGTAAGGGAAATAATGTGAAACAAAGATTTTCCTTATCTCCTTAAGCTGAAGTGCTTGGCGAGTGGAAAGGTTGCATTGTAATAAATAAAGATTTTAGCAGCCAATATAATGATGTTTTGTTATTCGCCCTTTCTGAACAAGTGATTATTATATTATGAAAGAGGCCATTTGGCCCATCACACCCCACTGACTATCGTGCACCCATGAATACTGATCAGACTCTAATCCCATTTTATTCTTAAATCAGTCCCATCAATCCTTCCTCGATTTTACCAGTCATGTACACACGAAGGATAATTTACACTGACCAATTACCCTACCAGCCTGCATATCTTTGAGATGTGAATGGAAAGCTGGGCCCCAGGGAAAACCTATTGAATGTGCAGACTCCATACAGAGGGCACCAGATATCAGACTGAACTCCGATCACTGCAGCTATACTGGTAGGACCACTGTACGGTCTGTACCAGTACTTGGAAGTGTACAGCACACGGGCTCTGCAAGAGTGCTTTGATAATCTATTGCTCTCACATTGCTGGTGCCCTCAGCTAGAGTTGTCAACAGGTCAGTTATTACTAGCATACCTACATCTGACCTCAGATGGTCAGGATGCACAGCCTCTCCTCCCTACCCATCATCCTCAACACGAGTGCCCTCCAGGGCTGTGTAGTCAGCCCATCGCTGTACACTCTGCTCACACACGACTGCACGGACAAACAAAGCAATCACATTGTCAAATTTGTCGATGACACGGTGATGGCGCGGCTTATATCCAGCAACAATGAGATGTCCCACAGAAAGGAGGTGGAAAAGAGCTTGAGGCCTGGTGGCAGGCAAATAACCTCTTCGTCAATACCAACAAGACAAATGAGATGGTTATCGCTTCAGGACAACTCAAGCCACTTACACCCCTCTTCACAGCGGTGCAGCAGTGGAAACCGTGAGCAGTTTCAAACTCTTGAGAGTTGGAACAACTTCTCATTGTACCAGAACACAACCTCCACAGTCAAGAAACCTCACCAATGCCTCTACTTTCTGAGGAGGCTGAAGAGACCTGGTCTACAAAGACCAATACTCGCAGTCTTCTACAGACGCACAGTGGAGAGTATCCTAACACGCTGCACCATTGTGCGGTTTGGAAACTGCACTGCAGCGGACAGGAGGGCTCGACAAAAGGTCGTGAAAACTGCCCAATGCATTACTGGTACCAACCTACCTGCATCAAGGCCACACATACAGAAAGTTGCCAGAAAAAGCCAGTAATATCATTTAGCAGCCCAGCCCACCCTGTTTGTGGACTATGTGTCCCACTCCCATCAGGAAAGAGGTTACAACATCCATACCAGGACCATCAGACTCAGAAACAGTTACTTCTCCCAAGCCGTCAGATTGATCAACACCTCACCCGTTAACCCACCATACCACATCCTACCACCACTACATGCACATCACATAGCGTCACTTTATATACATACAATCAGTCAATGCATATAATGGTTGTGTCCAAATAATGTTTTATAGGATTGCTTTTATATTTATGGTTTATTTTTGTTTTTTTTTTGCTGCCTTTATGCCTATTGTGTTTTCTTATGCTGCACTGGATCCAGCGTAACAATTAACACACATCAAAGTTGCTGGTGAACGCAGCAGGCCAGGCAGCATCTCTAGGAAGAGGTGCAGTCGACGTTTCAGGCCGAGACCCTTCGTCAGGACTAACTGAGGGAAGAGTGAGTAAGGGATTTGAAAGTTGGAGGGGGAGGGAGAGATCCAAAATGATAGGAGAAGACAGGAGGGGGAGGGATGGAGCCAAGAGCTGGACAGGTGATTGGCAAAAGGGGATACGAGAGGATCATGGGACAGGAGGTCCGGGAAGAAAGACAAGGGGGGGGGACCCAGAGGATGGGCAAGAGGTATATTCAGAGGGACAGAGGGAGACAAAGGAGAGTGAGAGAAAGAATATGTGCATAAAAATAAGTAACAGATGGGGTACGAGGGGGAGGTGGGGCCTTAGCGGAAGTTAGAGAAGTCGATGTTCATGCCATCAGGTTGGAGTCTACCCAGACGGAATATAAGGTGTTGTTCCTCCAACCTGAGTGTGGCTTCATCTTTACAGTAGAGGAGGCCGTGGATAGACATGTCAGAATGGGAATGGATGTGGAATTAAAATGTGTGGCCACTGGGAGATCCTGCTTTCTCTGGCGGACAGAGCGTAGATGTTCAGCAAAGCGGTCTCCCAGTCTGCGTCGGGTCTCGCTAATATATAAAAGGCCACATTGGGAGCACCGGACGCAGTATATCACCCCAGTCGACTCACAGGTGAAGTGTTGCCTCACCTGGAAGGACTGTTTGGGGCCCTGAATGGTGGTAAGGGAGGAAGTGTAAGGGCATGTGTAGCACTTGTTCTGCTTACGCGGATAAGTGCCAGGAGGGAGATCAGTGGGGAGGGATGGGGGGGACGAATGGACAAGGGAGTTGCATAGGGAGCGATCCCTGTGGAATGCAGAGAGAGGGGGGGAGGGAAAGATGTGCTTAGTGGTGGGATCCCGTGGAAGTTACGGAGAATAATATGTTGGACCCGGAGGCTGGTGGGGTGGTAGGTGAGGACCAGGGGAACCCTATTCCTAGTGGGGTGGCGGGAGGATGGAGTGAGAGCAGATGTACGTGAAATGGGGGAGATGCGTTTAAGAGCAGAGTTGATAGTGGAGGAAGGGAAGCCCCTTTCTTTAAAAAATGAAGACATCTCCCTCGTCCTAGAATGAAAAGCCTCATCCTGAGAGCAGATGCGGCAGAGACAGAGGAATTGCGAGAAGGGGATGGCGTTTTTGCAAGAGACAGGGTGAGAAGAGGAATAGTCCAGATAGCTGTGAGAGTCAGTAGGCTTATAGTAGACATCAGTGGATAAGCTGTCTCCAGAGACAGAGACAGAAAGATCTAGAAAGGGGAGGGAGGTGTCGGAAATGGACCAGGTAAACTTGAGGGCAGGGTGAAAGTTGGAGGCAAAGTTAATAAAGTCAACGAGTTCTCATGCGTGCAGGAAGCAGTTCCAATGCAGTCGTCGATGTAGCGAAGGAAAAGTGGGGGACAGATACCAGAATAGGCACGGAACATAGTTTGTTCCACAAAGCCAACAAAAAAGCAGGCATAGCTAGGACCCATACGGGTGCCCATAGCTACACCTTTAGTTTGGAGGAAGTGGGAGGAGCCAAAGGAGAAATTATTAAGAGTAAGGACTAATTCCGCTAGATGGAGCAGAGTGGTGGTAGAGGGGAACTGATTAGGTCTGGAATCCAAAAAGAAGCGTAGAGCTTTGAGACCTTCCTGATGGGGGATGGAAGTATATAAGGACTGGACATCTATGGTGAAAATAAAGCGGTGAGGGCCAGGGAACTTAAAATCATCGAAAAGTTTAAGAGCGTGAGAAGTGTCACGAACATAGGTCGGAAGGGATTGAACAAGGGGTGATAAAACAGTGTCGAGGTATGCAGAAATGAATTCGGTGAGGCAGGAGCAAGCTGAGACAATAGGTCGGCCAGGACAGGCAGGTTTGTGGATCTTGGGTAGGAGGTAGAAACGGGAAGTGCGGGGTGTGGAAACTATAAGGTTGGTAGCAGTGGATGGGAGATCCCCTGAGCGGATAAGGTCGGTGATGGTGTGGGAGACAATGGCCTGATGCTCCTTAGTGGGGTCACGATCGAGGGGTAAATAAGAGGAGGTATCCGCGAGTTGTCGCTGTGCCTCGGCAAGGTAGAGGTCAGTACGCCAGACTACAACAGCACCCCCCTTATTGGCGGGTTTCATAATAAGGTTAGGATTAGTGCGGAGGGAGTGGAGAGCAGAGCGTTCGGAAGGAGTGAGGTTGGAATGGGGACAAGGTGCGGTGAAGTCGAGACGGTTGATGTCCCATCGGCAATTAGCGATAAAGAGATCCAGAGCAGTTTTCTTTAAAAAATGAAGACATCTCCCTCGTCCTAGAATGAAAAGCCTCATCCTGAGAGCAGATGCGGCGGAATTCCTGTTGCCAGCGTAACAATTATTTTGTTCTCCTTTACACCTGTGTACTGAACGATGACAATAAACAATCTTGAATCTTGAGCGCAAACAACAGGAATTCTGCAGATGCTGGAAATTCAAGTAACACACATAAAAGTTGCTGGTGAACGCAGCAGGCCAGGCAGCATCTCTAGGAAGAGGTGCAGTCGACGTTTCGGGCCGAGACTCTTCGTCAGGACTAACTGAAGGAAGAGTGAGTAAGGGATTTGAAAGTTGGAGGTGGTGGGGGAGATCCAAAATGATAGGAGAAGACAGGAGGGGGAGGGATGAAGCCAAGAGCGGGACAGGTGATAGGCAAAAGGGATACGAGACTTCACCTGTGAGTCGGCTGGTGTGATATACTGCATCAGGTGCTCCCGATGTGGCCTTTTATATATTGGCGAGACCCGACGCAGACTGGGAGACCGCTTTGCTGAACACCTACGCTCTGTCCGCCAGAGAAAGCAGGATCTCCCAGTGGCCACACATTTTAATTCCACATCCCATTCCCATTCTGACATGTCTATCCACGGCCTCCTCTATTGTAAAGATGAAGCCACACTCAGGTTGGAAGAACAACACCTTATATTCCGTCTGGGTAGCCTCCAACCTGATGGCATGAACATCGACTTCTCTAACTTCTGCTAATGCCCCACCTCCCCCTCGTACCCCATCTGTTACTTATTTTTATACACACATTCTTTCTCTCACTTTCCTTTTTCTCCCTCTGACCCTCTGAATATACCCCTTGCCCATCCTCTGGGTCCCCCCCCCCCCATCTTTCTTCCCGGGCCTCCTGTCCCATGATCCTCTCATATCCCTTTTGCCAATCACCTGTCCAGCTCTTGGCTCCATCCCTCCCCCTCCTGTCTTCTCCTATCATTTTGGATCTCCCCCTCCCCCTCCAACTTTCAAATCCCTTACTCACTCTGCCTTCAGTTAGTCCTGACGAAGGGTCTCGGCCTGAAACGTCGACTGCATCTCTTCCTAGAGATGCTGCCTGGCCTGCTGTGTTCACCAGCAACTTTTATTTGAATCTTGAACGTCCTGGACACTGAAATGTGCAAAAGGTTAAACAAGTTCCTCCTTAAGAGATCACAGCCAACTATCCTTATGCAACGACCCTTTAGATGGTTGAATAAGAATATTTACTCCTCTTTCTGTGGTGACGAGGTTCAGGGAAGAGTGGATTGTAAAGAAGGTGTTGACAGAAGGTGTTGACAGGCAAGGGGCTGAAAGTCCTTGAATCACTGGGATATGGTACTGATGGAGAGAGTAAAATGGCACCAAAAAATCTAGCAGGGAATTCAGAAGAATTTACTCATAGAGATGGATTTAAAACCATGCAAAGGCATTGAGTTGTGTGTCATTAACAGAAAGCTAGACAGGTACAAAGAGAGGAACAAAAATTGAAGTAAATGTGAGGAGACAATGTGAATCCACAGTAGAAAGAGGCACAAACACTGGTATGTATCTGCTCAGCCAAATGGCTTCTATTTTCGGTCCAAAATACAATTTATTTCAATGTCAAAAAGTAGAGAATGGTAAACGCTGATTCGCTAACAATGGCTTCATCAGCCCTTCAGTTATGCAAAACACCAAGATACTACGGCAAATATCCTACAAATGATGAAGAAGAATGGCCTCGTACTTATCTGAAGCTTTTGCAATTAGGAAACATTGCGAGACTGATAATTCTATTCAGCTTCACCTTATCTGGGAGTAAGTCTAGCACTTCCCAATCCCTTTCTAACTGCAGTCCTTTTTTAAAATTTCTTTCCATTTTAAGTCATTTTCTTTCACCATATTGCATTTTATTTGATTGCCAGCTTTTGGCCCTGATATTAATTTGAAGGCGTTTTCCAACATAATTGCCTAAGCTAAATCTGGAAAGTGGTGTGAAATTGAGATCAGCATTCCATTCTGCCAATTAATTTTCATGGCTGAGCTTTGCATTTCCAAGCTTCACAGTGAGGTGACATGATCTCCAATGTATTTAAAGGGTTGACACACAGATGGAAACTGCAGGCATTCAGAATGAAGGGAAGACCAAGGTTTGGATGTACTGACTCTCATTGAGGTGCTGTTGAATGCAACCCAGAGCAAAAAGGAATATTAGCAGGTCAAGCAGTATCTATGAAGGGAAATGGACCCTTCATCTGGTCTGAAATGTAGTGGGGAGATAGTTAGTATAAAATGCCAAAAGGGGTGGAGTAAAACCTGAACTGGAAGGTGATAGGTGGATCCAGGTGAGGAGAGGGTGTTAGGCAGAAGCCGGGGTGGGGTGGGTGGGGGTTGTGTGGGAGTGATGTCAGTTTGTTGTTCGTCGCTGGTGCAAGGATTCAGGTTTGGTGTTTCCGCTCTCAAATTGAGAAAACCAAATGGTTGCTGATGGATGTCCCACTGGTAAGTTAGAGGTGTGGGTTTGAACTCTCCTCCACGTCAGCGTTGTACAAAGCACAACTTTGATTCTGCATGCTGGGTTGCCATCTGGCAAAGCGTCGCCTCCAGACCACGCTGCCCACGGGAGAACTGCAGTGAGGGGGAGTCTGTGACACACCTCTTTGCAAACTGTCAGTTCACAGAGAGGAGGATGGATGGGCTAGTGTCATGTTTCATCCCCAGCAGCTGCATAACAGAGGACTCTCTGATCTACGGGCTGTTCCTGGGGACTCACATGGAGACCAACATCCGGTGCTGCTGGCAGATCATCAACTCAGTGAAAGACGCCCTTTGGTCGGCCCGAAACTTAATGATCTACCAGCACATGGAGATGTCCGTGGCAGGATGCTGCCGACTGGCACATTCTCGGCTGCAGGAGTACGTGCTGAGGGACGCGCTGAAACTTGGTGCAGCCACCGCAAGGGCCCGGTGGGGAAGGACCACAGTTTAGGGTTCTTCTCCCGCGGGATTAGGAGGGGTCGGGTGGTGGGGAGTATACCCCTCATCAGCGGTGTGTAAAGATGAAACAACAGAGTGCCACGTGAGTGAGTAAAAGTGTGGAAACATCTGTAAAGGATTGAAAGTCATTGAATGCTTTATTGTACATTATTTTTGAATAAAATATATTTTGTTAATAAAAAAAACACTTCTTTTCCCAGCAACTGTAGCTTGCTCCTTTGTTACAGTCATGGTTGCAAATTAAATAGGTGACTGAACAGCTCATAACACCATCAGAATGGCAGTGAGGAATGTGGAAGATAGAGGTACAATTGACCATGTGTATCTTCTGCTGGATTGCTGATGTTTTGAAACCATGGACAACTTCTACCAGTCGGTCACAAAGGGGGATGCTATCACTATGTCACTGGGTTTAGCCTTTTCACATATAGCAATAGTTAGGCATGTATCACAATCCCATTTAAGTAGATCTCTTAGCTTGTGTGTGGGCCAGACCACCAGTGTTTCAATGTTATCTTAGGAATATGGTGAAAGTTTTAAAGTTGTTACAAGTCTTCTGGCAAAAGAGAAGTGAAGCAGAAGACAGAACATCTGTGGAGCCTCTTGATGTACAGAGAGCCAACTGTGCACATGTTCATCCCCTGTGTCCTTTCCAGAAACACAGAAGCAGCCAGACACTGCATCATTATTAATGACTTCTTCACATCTGGATGAGTGAGTATTAGATTTAGGTTACCCCTAATGTAGCACGAAAGGAAGCCATCACCCACCCACTCTCAGCTTGTACAGTTAGAGAAAATCACAGCCTTATGGATTATGCAAGCCAATCCAGTGCCTCACCTGCAACAAGCCTGACACTTTGCCAATCAGTGCAGTGTGCTTACCTGCAAAATCTGCAGGAAGGAAGTCCACCAGGCCTAAGAAGGCAAAAAAACCTGAATGTTGTAGCCTGTGTGGGGAGGCAGACCACTTCAATAGAGCTGCCCCAAATGGTCATAGGGCTACAGGCAAAAAAAATAGGGGAGCCGGCAATAAATCCTCCAGGAAGGAGACAGGAGTCCGAGGGTGCAAAAGCAGAAGAATGGCAGGTGGAGAAGAGAGAAAAATAACATTAAAAATGCCTTCCAAAAGCAAAGTGAACTCCCTCAAATGGACAGTGGGTGGTAGAAAGAGGCAGATATCCAGACATAACTGAACTCCCAGCCTCAAATGCCAGAATCGCCAAAGATGGGAGTTGAACACTAAGGCCTGGACTCTGGTTTTGCCATTTTGCATACCTAGGGGGTCACTGGCCCTCATTCCTCCTTCCCATAGGGAACTTCAGTTCTAGAACATTCCAGCAACTTGCTGACTGGGGGAAGCACCAGCACTTGTCCACGCCGGTCTGCCAGCCCAACATACAACTATGGATGTCCCACATCCGTGTTGCTGGCCTTCAAATATGGAGCGGAGGCTTAAACTCCGGCCTGACATCAAATTCCCTTCATCCCTGTCCATAAGCCCCAACCTGACCCACGGCTCACCCCTCTGTCTCCAAAATCATCCGTATGAATCAAAAAAAAACTACTAAGTCTGAGCCGCAATCTCAATGGTCACTGCAGTCTGGTATCACCTTGACCGGCACCATCTTGAACGTGGTTGGCGTGCATGAGTTGGACTGAAGAGCCTTTTTCCTTGCTGTGTGACTCTACGACCATGACTCCATAATTCTGTTGGCTGGCCATGTATACCCCTGGGAGGCCAGATGTCATTCTCCATTGAGCAAGGCTCTGCAGAAGGAACACTTTCGTCATAACCAGTCAAACCGTCAATTGCTGGGTGAATCCTTGCATTACTTTACAATTTTCTACAAGAGACGCGTGTGGATGTATGAAGGCAGCAGCAGTAACCACACAAATCCGATCAATAGCCCCAGTCACTTTTGGAGAACCTGTAATTCTATATAAATATAATCACCTACTCACTCATCTGACTGTTACCATTGTCAAAGGAGATGAACTGAACTGCCCTGGCACTCAGCACATTTGTCACTTGTCTAATGCAGCAATGCATGCAAATTGACTAATCTGTCGGAAGGCACAAATACTTTCTTAAAATGAGACTATGGCTGTTCTCTCATTCGTCCATGGCTGTAGCATATACTTGGAGCTTCGTTTTTCCTTCTAAGGGTATAACAACAAAGAGATTAGGCAGACAATCTTTCATTTGCAGATCAGTCATTTTAATTTGACTTCATGTATATTCAATAACTGTCTTAATTCCTCAATTTAAAACCTTCCTTTACCTAAGGTAAGCTGTAATTTATTCAGAGTGCACATGTATTTTCTGATTAAGTATTCCAAATCTACACCAGTGATAGGGAGAATAATTTGATCAAACTATCTTGTCTATTTTTTTACACCCTTAACCCACGAAGTTAAAATAAGGGCATGTAAGACAAGAATTCAAAGCCTAATTGCTTTATGACCTTACAAATCTCGAAGCACAAGTAAATTATACAGCAAATTCAAAGTCACTTAATTAATTTTTTCTGATAATTCGAGTTCTTAGTATTAAATTTTCACTTAGCTGTGTTATTTATGTTACATAATTAAAGTTTTGAATAATTTATATATTTTTATGCCTTAAATTATAAATGGATGATTGCACAAATTCATAAATATTGAGTATTTAATTAAGCATGTCAAAAAACCTTGTAATTCAAATATATTTTCCATTGTAGCCTAAAATGTTTGGGGGTGGCTTATATTTTGTATGACATAGAAGTAGGCCGTTCGATCCATTGAGTGTATGCCAGCCATTTGAATACTACTTGCTTGTAACCTTTTCTCTCCGACATGCTGTCTCCCCTCAGAATTCTCCCACAATCCATTTACACGGATGCAACTTATCGCAAACAATTATTGGCAGCGTGACTTTGGATTTGGGGGGAAACCAAAGCACCTGGAGAAAACCTATACAGTCACAGGGAGAACATGAAGACACCATACAAAGAGCATTAGAGGTCAAAATCAAACCCTGGTCACTGGAGCTTCATGCAGCCACGTTAACCACTATGCCACCGAGCTGCTCAAGTGGCTACAAGAACATACAAAAACGCTGATATTAACATGGTGCTACTGAGAGAGCAGGAGGTTAGGATGGCATGGAGGAAGGGAAGAATCGGCGGCATGGTAGTGTAGTGGTTAGCACAAGGCTTTACAGTACAGGCGACCCGGGTTCAATTCCCACCACTGCCTGTTCTCCCCATGATTATGTGGGTCTCCTCTGGGTGCTCTGGTTACCTCCCATGGTCCAAGTTCTTGGTAGGTTAATTATCATTATAAATTATCCTGTTATTAGGCTAGGATTAAATTGTGGGGGGGTCGGGGTGAATTGCTGGGCAGCGTGGTATGAAGGGCCTTTTCCATGCCCTAGCTTAATAAATAAATAAATGGCTTGTCAGTACCTCCAGTTGAACTTTGTCTTTTTGTGTGTTTTCCCCTAGTCGTCAGTCTCTGGTTTTGTATTGCCAGGTGCTCTTGTTTGTATTCATGCCCCATATGCTCCTGTCTCCACTCCTGCTCTACTCCGGCCCCTGTATTACTGAGTACTCCGCCTCTCACTTGTTTCTCATTACTACCTGTTTTGCTGCCACTTCTGTCTCATTGTGCTCCACCTATCATCTGCCTCTCTGTTTACTGCTCAATGTTCACACTAGACTGGATAATTTTGAAAACGCCGGTTTTGCGTAAAAACGGTAGGTGTCCACACCAGGCGTTTTTGAAAATACCTCCATCCACATTAAAACGGGTACTTGGGTGAATCTCCTCCTATTGGGCATGCGCAGGACACATCTACAGAAAACAAGCGAAACAGAAACGGTATACTATTTCGCTTTCCGCAGCAGCGTTGTGCTATCTCCATTGGTCAAAAACTAGAGTACCTACAACAACAGCGAAAGGAAGTTTTCAACGATGTCTTTGAGGAATACAATGTCTTTGAGGATCCATTGCACAACGACTATGAGTACAAAAGATCCCTTTTTGTACATAGATATGCTGCCTGTACATGGTAGGTAGCTATGTTTAACTCCAAACAAGCTGGTAAAGTAGACAATAAAGTAAACAACACACACATGAAGCCGTCCGCCATTGTTGTTGTGGTGTTGGAGTTTGCGTTCAAGAAAACAATGAAATGTCGCGCTGCCGCCACCATCTGTTCCGGCACGTCATGACAGCGTTTTTAAAAAGCTCCGGTTACCCCATACATACTACACCGCCCAACCGGCGTTTTCAGATTTACACACTCTGGAGAGCGTTTTAGAAAAGCTCCGTTTTTGGGGGAGGAAAACGCCATTTCAGTGTGGACAGAGGGTCAAAATGAAGAGAAAAAGCTTCGGTTACGGATTTATCCGGTCTAGTGTGGACGTAGCCTTAGTCCTGTGTTTTCACCTGTTTGTTGCCAAATTGTGCTAGCAAGTTTTTCTGAGCCTTTCCAGCATTTGTATCTGAACTCTATCTGTCTGAATATCGACTCTGCCTGTTTTCCGATTCTGGTTTTTGGATTTCTCTGGACGTTTTGATCTCCGCCTGAACTTTCACGCCGACTTTGTCTGCACCTCGGGATTTGTTACTCAATTAATATCACAGTGTACAGGGTCTGCAATTGGATTCCTGCTCCAGCGCCCTAACAAGGCTGCAGGGAAGTATGAAGAGATTGTGCTAACTCCAGCCCAATGGCTTCTGATGGAGTTGAAGTGGAAGTTTGGGTCATGAGGAGGTTGATGAGAAAGGAATTTCTGCGGAGTCCTGTGGTTTAGTTTAACTTGACATTGTATTCGTAACAGACATTTTGGGTGACAGGGCCAGTTCCTGTGCTGTACTGTTCTATGTACTTGAGTACCTATTCCTGTTTGTTGATCACAATAACATGACTGACTTTTCTCTGCATTAGCACCATAAAGTCGAAACCCTTAAGATCATTTGTATTGCCTGGGAAAATAAGCTACTCCTCTTTAGGATACCTACCTCCTTAGAAAATGAAGTTGTTTTAATATGCATATCACAAATGAAGGTGATTACAACCTATTTTCAGGGACTTTGGAGCTGAGTCTATAGCTGACTGAAAGTGGCTTCGTAGGTTAACAGGATGGGAAAGTTGCTGGTGACAGGACTGCTCTCATGGGCTGGGGCATTGAGAAAGGAGTCATGTTACAACAATTTAAAACTTTGGTTAGGCTGCACATGGAGCACTGTGTGCAATTCTGGACATCCATTACAGGGACGATGTGGAGGCTTTAGAAGGAGTACAGAAGAGGTTTACTGAGATGCCATCTGCAATAGAGGATATGAATTCCAAGGGAGACCTGACTATGCAGCTCAAACATCTCCCAAAGTCAAAAAGAGTGTGCTTAAACTGGCAGAGAGTGCTTTCCCTAGCACTTGGATGCCAAAATACTTGTTCAATGCACACCTTTGTGGAGAGACTCCAACACTGGAGTCGTCATTATACGACACTTACAGGGTGGGACAAGGCCTCAGTGCTGGAGGCAAAGACATAAACATCAGTAAAACTTACTTGGTCAATGTTTGTTGGCCACCACAATTACCCTGCCGGGTCATTTCATGGAACACTTAAGTTAACCAAGTTGCTTTGGGTGCAAGTTAACATATTGTCACGTGACCAGCAACAATGACTATTGAATTGAGTCAGGTTTTGTAAACAAACATAAACATTTATTAAACTCTGCTCAACAATAGCGAAAAGTATTCAAACAACTAACTTAACCGGAAATTAACTGCTATACGGCAACTCTGGAACAGTTCTTAAAGTGGTAAATTCGAACACAGTCTTAAAGTGGTAAATTCAAAAGTCCAAGTGATTTATACATTCAGTAAGGAGAGACTTCTCTGGAAATGGATTTCTTCAAAGACGAGACATTACTGCTGATTCCGTCCAAAGGATTCATGACGAAGGAAATACAACGGCTTAAAGGAGCTGACCTTTTCCTGGCGAATGAACACTGCACAAACCTCCTGATCTTACAGGGGTTATCTCAGATGCAGGTCACTATTCCTGAATGAAGATTCAATAAGGTTGAATCTTTATGAAACCGCCGAATGACACCGACTCTACTCAATTCTTCAGGTTGCCGTACTTTAGTAAGGTCTTCACTCTCCAATACTAGACGGTAAAGGTAAATTAAAGGTACACCAAACAAAAACTGGCAGCGATTGGCGAAGCTGACAGCACAACGATTTTACCTTACAATAGAAAGTAAAGCTCCACTTTAAAACAAAACTGCGTCATAAGATGAATACGCAGCATAATGGAGTAAATGACGAATTAAACAATAAATCAACTGCGTAACAACAGGGGTTTCCCTTTTATATACCTGTAGGGAACATGTCATCACGTGACCTCACACTGGCAGGAAAATTACATCACCCCACCATCACAAGACCATTACATCATGCTCACAAGATACTCAATCACATCATGGTCATAAGACAGTCACAAGCTACTCACGAGTTATGTAACACCTCCCTCCAAAAAAGGGAAAATTTTGGTCTTTTATGAGCAAAATTTTAACAACTAACTATTTACAAAAAAACCAAATGTATAAAATTTACAACATACACAATATACACAGTATTATCATATAGCACCTTACAAACTAATATACAGTAAGTGTTACAAATGTTAAAATACCACTCCATAAAAAAATTACATTTTACATTCGACATCTAGATAGACAGTTAGCAATCACATTATCTTTGCCTTTAATATGAGTTATCAAAATATTACACTCCTGTAACATCAAACTTTGTTGCTGAATTGGAGTTTGATTTACTTCCTTAACCAAGCCCGGACCTACAACATAACCAAGGTAGGTCACAGTAGCATGACCAAATTCACTTTTAGCTAAGTTAATAGTTAAGTTAGCTTTTGAAAGCTTTTCACATAGTTTTTCCACCGCAGTAATATGTACTTCCCAAGTATCATTTCCTGTAACTAAATCATCAATATAGGCATCTGTATCGTTTAACCCATGAATCACGGAATTAATCATCCACTGGAAAGTACCTGGGGCATTCTTCATCCCAAAGGGAAGAACATTATATTCGTATAACCCAGATGGGGTCACAAATGCAGAAATCTCTCTATCCGTCAATGGAACACACCAATAACCTTTTAACAAATCAACCTTTGTAAGGAACTTTGCTTTTCCAACTTTGTCCACACAATCATCCACTCTACAGATTGGATATGCATCAGTTTTTGTCACAGCATTCACCTTCCTGTAATCAGTACAAAACTGAATACTACTGTCTGGCTTAGGCACCATATCACAAGGTGAACTCCAATTCGAATTAGAAGATCTAATAATATTATTCTCTAAAATATACTTAATTTCTTGTTCAGCAAGATTACATTTTTCTATGTTCATCCAATATGGATGTTGTTTTATGGGTTTGGCATCTCTAACATCTACATCATGTGAAGCTACTGTGGCTCTTTTAGGAATGTCTGGAAATAAATCCCTATATTTAAAAAATAATTGTTTCTTTTGCTGCCTCTGCTTTGGCTGTAAATGAGCTAATTTCTCATCAATATTTTCCAGAATTGTTGAGTTTGGTAATCGGGCAGAAATAATGATGGGTTTAAAATGAGTTTCAGATGAATCATCCATTAAGTTCCTAGTGAGATCAGACTCATTATTATTGACCACAACAGTCATAGTAGCAGACTGTTTCTCATAATATGGTTTTATCATATTTATATGACAAAGCTCTGTTGGCTTTCTTCGATCTGGTGTTTTTATCACATAATTCACATCATTAACTTTAGGTACAGTTGTATGCAAAAGTTTGGGCACCCCTGGTCAAAATTTCTGTTACTGTGAATAGCTAAGCGAGTAAAAGATGAACTGATTTCCAAAAGGCATAAAGTTAAAGATCACACATTTCTTTAATATTTTAAGCAAGAAAACTTCTTTATTTCCATCTTCTACAGTTTCAAAATAACAAAAAAGGAAAAGGGCCCAAAGCAAAAGTTTGGGCACCCTTCATGGCAGTACTTAGTAACACCCCCTTTGGCAAGTATCACAGCTTGTAAACGATTTTTGTAGCCAGCTAAGAGTCTTTCAATACTTGTTTGGGGGATTTATGTCCATTCTTCCTTGCAAAAGGCTTCAAGTTCTGTGAGATTCTTGATCCGTCTTGCATGCACTGTTCTTTTGAGGTCTATCCACAGATTCTTGATGATGTTTAGGTCAGGGAACTGTGAGGGCCATGACAAAACCTTCAGCTTGCGCCTCCTGAGGTAGTCCATTGTGGACTTTGATGTGTGTTTAGGATCATTATCCTATTGTAGAAGCCATCCTCTTTTCATCTTTGAGTTTTTTACAGACGGTGTGATGTTTGCGTCCAGAAGTTGCTGGTATGCTGCTAATGGGCGGGAGGAGAAGATGGTGACGTGATGCAGTGAGCATGGCCGTTCCGAATGAATATCGATTATGTGTAACTAGGGGGCCATGCACAATTCGGATTTGATGGAGACAGCCATGAGAAGCACAGAGGAACATCTGGAGTAAATTCTGAAATGCCTGCTTCGCTGCCGCTGTTACTGTGCGATCGAAAATCTCCGGAGACGAAGGCCCCGAATCCTCGGCTTTGCCTATTGCCTGTTGCTCGGCAGGGATGGTGTTCGGTGCTCGGTGTCGAAGAGGTGGTCGGAGGCTCGGAGTTTTCGGACAGACTCGGAGTCGGACTGTGGTTGGATGCTTCCAGGATGCTGCATCGGCAAGTTGGCGGCACTGGAGGTTTACCATCTGCGTGAGATGATGGGACTTTCGAGAGACTTTGAGACTTTTACTGTGCCATGATCTGTTCTTATCAAATTACGGTATTGCTTTGCACTGTCGTAACTATATGTTATAATTATGTGGTTTTTGTTAGTTTTTAAGTCGGTTTTTTATGTGTTTTCATGATATCATTCTGGAAAAAACTTTGTATCAGTTCTTAATGCATGCATTACTAAATGACAATAACAGGGGACTGCGTGTCCTCATAATCATAATCATATCATATTTAATTGAATTCACTCTTCTCTCTACCAGTAAATGTTCCCTGTGCCACTGGCTGCAACACAAGCCCAAGGCATGATCACTCCACCCCCATGCTTAACAGTTGGAGTGGAGTTCTTTTCATGAATTTCTGCACCTTTTTTTCTCCAAACATACCTTTGCTCACTGGGGCCAAAAGTTCTATTTAAGAGGTTCAAAGGAACATCTAAACAAGCCTGATGCATTTTGGAAACAAGTCCTGTGGACTGATGAAGTTAAAATAGAACTTTTTGGTTGAACCTTTATGAAACCACTGAACGACACCAACTCTATTCAATTCTTCAGTTTCCCGTCCTTTAGTAAGGTCTTCACTCTCCAATACTAGACTGTAAAGGTAAATTAAAGGTACACCAAACAAAACCTGGCAGTGATTGGTGAAACTGCCAGCACAACAATTTTACCTTACAATAGAAAGTAAAGCTCCACTTTAAAACAAAACTGCGTCATTGGACAAATACGCAGCATAACGGAGTAACTGACAAATTAAACAATGAATCAACTGCGTAACAACAGGGGTTTCCCTTTTATATACCTGTAGGGTATATCACATGACCTCACACTGGCGGGAAAATTACATCACCCCACCATCACAAGACCATTACATCATGCTCACAAGATGCTCAATTACATCATGGTCATAAGACAGTCACAAGATACCCATGAGGTATGTAACAATATCAAGTAATGGAACAATTAGTTCCCCTTTAGTTCACCAATTACCTTGAAATATCCCACTCCAGATCAATAGTTTAGGTTCCTAGATTCAAGTTCAGTTACTTGAATCTAGTTCAGATATCATTGAGGACCCTCATCATCCAGGCCATGCTCTCTTCTCACTACCACCATCAGGCAGAAGGTACAAGGAGCCTTCTCCATGGATTGTCACCTTCTCCTGGTGGAGAAGCTTGAGTGGTCCTGTGATCCCGAGAGCAATGCCGTCTGGAGCTATGCTTCTGGTAGGGTCACCCATGGCAGTAAGGTCGAGGGTGAGGCCCCTGACAA
This sequence comes from Mobula birostris, assembly GCF_030028105.1. Classification (NCBI taxonomy): domain Eukaryota; kingdom Metazoa; phylum Chordata; class Chondrichthyes; order Myliobatiformes; family Myliobatidae; genus Mobula; species Mobula birostris. Next base: position 32,486,637 of record NC_092394.1, on the reverse strand, counting down.
AGAACAATCCAACCAAGACCTCAACAGTGGAACAGGCAGATGAAGTTACTTCGAACTCAACAGCTGTGAAGGTGGATGAAGGCTGCAACAAATCCATCAGCTCCAATCGTCATGGTTTCCATGCCATTGGAATCAGTTGGTTGATTTGTGAAGTATCGTGTGCTTCTTGGAGTGCAACATCAAGTACACGTTAAACAAATACACGCACAGGCATCTTCACTCTGTGGGCCACTTCTTCAGAACAAAGACTATCATCCTCGACCTCGAGGGATAGCCAAGACAGGAGCCTTAGGTCCCACAGCAATAGGTACAGGAACAGTTATTATTGTTCAATCATCGAGCTCCTGAATAAGCATGGATAGCTTCGCTTACCTTCAACATTGAACTGATTCCACAACCTAGACTCACTTTCAAACATGCTTTGAGAGGTTAGTCATGGTCAGAATCAACTCCTGCCTAAGCAAGGACCTGGACCCACTGCACAGGATTGGTAAAAGCCGCAGAAGGTTGCAAACTCAGCCAGCTCCATCAGGGACACAAGCCTCCCCAGCACTGAGGGCATTTTCAAAAGGCAATGCCTCAATAGGACAGCTGGCATCCATCATTAAGGACCACCATCCCCCAGGACCTGTCCTCTTCTCATTTCTCCCTTCAAAAAGGAGGTACAGAAGCCTGACGACACACACACAACGTTTCACAAACAGCTTCAATGTATCCATGAACACCGCCTCCGAACTTTTCTCTTTTTTTTTGCAGTAATTATTTAATTTATTTTTTATATACTGTATATATAATTATTATATTTTATAGATTTTTTATTATTATGTATTTCAATGTACTGCTGCTGCAAAACAACAAATTTCACGTTCACGACATATGCCAATGATATTAAACCAGGTACAAGGACTCTACAACACAGTATTATTTATTTACTGTTTTTATAATTTGCACAACTTGTCATTTTTACACTTTTGTTATTGTCTGTCTTTGTTATTCATAGTTTTACATACATTTTATTGTATTTCTTTATTTTCCTGTAAATTCCCACAAGAAAACAAATCTCAAGGTAGTATATGGTGACATATATGTACTATGTTGGTAAATTTTCTTTAAACTTTAACCACAATATCATTATGAGCCAATTTAAATAACTAATCTGCCTTCTTGGCAACGTTTCATATTCTGCCTCTATCTATTAAAAGCACAATAGGTATACACTGCAAGGACTGGGATGTTGTTTGAGATTTTTGAAACTTCGAACTAGGCCCCCACCTCCTCAATTTTACATAGCATTTTAAATAGGACTCCTGAGGTTATAGTTGCTTGAAATCATGGGAGTGTGAACATATAAAGTGTGAGTAAGCAGGGACTCTCTTTAAATTTTCAGCCAAATTATAAATCCCATTATCCCACATGTTTTATCTACTGTGCATGTAACTTAGCTATTCACAGCAAGTCTCCTGCTGAAACATATAGTTTACAAGCCACACTTGAGTTCACCTGCCAGCTTATATTAGGCAAATCAATAAGCACTTGTGAATAACAATGAGGCTATGGCCTTGGACGAATGCAGATCTGGTGACTGGTCTCTGAGGTGATTATTCTTATAAAAGCAATGTGACTGTGATCTCTGAATGTTTTTCCAGCTGTCCTGAATATTGTCTAGATCAGAGTCATACTCTTCCTTTTAGACTTACTTACTGCCTCTTGAGATAATCCAGGTAAAGCCATTGTTCCAATGAAGTCTGACTTGTTGTAAGAGAGTTCTTAGATTCCAGCTGTCCTGGAATAGAGGTTTGGAAATGTAATAACTTCGTCATTGTGCATAAGAAACAGAGAGTCTGAATTTATACAACATTTAGTAACTTCATTATGAGATGTGAATTTGACTGATTGAAGTTTGTGTCCTACAACATATTGAAAGAACTTTGAAAAATTCACCTCTGCGATAGGGCACCAGGCATCATTTTGATTCAAGCAGAAGGCTAGAAATTGTATTGGACATGGGAATATTCTCTGAAGTGACCCTGTGTGTGGGGAGCTACAGCAGTTTCTCATGCCACTGATGTGCAGCTAAATTTTCAATAAACAGTGCAAATCACATGCTTTCAGTTTTATGATGCATGGTAGCTACGTATGTGTTGTACAAGAGGAACAAACCCAGATTTGTAATCTCTTGGTGATTCCCAACTCAAAGTTCAAAATAAATTTACTATTAAAGTATGTATATGTCATCATATACTAATCTGAGATTCATTTTCTTGTGGGTGTTTACAGTAGAACTAAGAAATACAGTAGAATCAGTGAAAAACGACACACAAAGACTGACAAGCAACCAGTGTGCAAAAGAAGGCAGACTACGCTAATACAAAAAAAAGACTAATAATAATAAGAGTAGAAAGGATGCCTTAAGGGTATGAAAGCATGTAAAGAACAGCTTATAATAGATCCTGTAATTATAAATCAACCCCGGTGGAAAAGCAGGTATCTTTCACATTGTTATATTGCCTACCAAAAAGCATTTGATTCTGTCCCACATCCATGGTTAATAGAAATTCTTTATATAGACTTTACCCAATACTTTTAAAATTCCTACAATGTCTGATGAAGCACTGGCATGCTATGGTCACCCTAGATGTAAACAACCACCGATATCAGAATAAACTGACGCATTTTTCAGGGTGATTCTTTAAGTCCACTATGACTTTGTCTAGCTTTAACCCAGCTCTCAAAATTACTGAATTGGATGAAAATAGGGTATCAAAACAGAAACAACAAAATGAATTATGCTGTGACACACCTTATACCTATGGACAATTTGAAATTATATGCTCCTTCATTGGTAAAACTAAAGAAATTAATTCAAATAGAACTATTTTCTAAACAAAAAAACATGAACTTTGGACTAAATAAGTGTAAAACATTAAACATAAAGAAAGGTGCAATAGAGCTAGTAGAATATAAAACAGAGCAGCAGAATACAATATAACTGATGGATGAATATTAAACATATAAGTATCTGAGATATCAACAAGCAAAGAAAATAGATCAGAGTGCGATAAAGGGAAAACTTTTGATAGAATTTACTTAAAGGCTTAAGAAAATCTGCTGAACAGAGCTTAACAGTAAAAATACACCAAAAGGGAAAGAACACTTAAGCTATACCCATATTAATGTGTTCTTTTAGTACAGTATCTCGGTTGAAACCAATCTGGAAATTTTACTAAGAAAAATAAGAACTGAATGACAAATTTTAGAGAAGTCTATATACACTTGAACACACTTGGATTAATGCTACCTAGGACAGCAGGAGGAAGAGGAATAACAGACTCAAAAAGTTTACATAACAGTCAGATAAAACTTCTAAGGATGTACATTCATCAAGGAAAACAGCATTCAGCTCTTCATGTGAGCATATGCAATCCTGATAAGGAGTACACACCACTAAACTTAAGTGAAAACACAACCCAGAAAAATTAGGAAATTATCACTACAGAAGAAAAAGTTAACCAATGATAGACATCCCTATGATCTGAGCAGACTAAATGTCAACAAGGAAGTATTGAATGTTTGGCTCAAATTTGGAGACGTCTTTCTAGAAGCAGAAGGGTTCCTTGTGGTTATACAGGACCAGGTGGTTAACACAAAAAAAATTATCAAAAACACATAATAATAGACCAACAAATTCAAGGTGATAAATGCAGAAAATGCCAAGAGAAACCAACAAATTTCAGGATCCTGCGGCAGTTTAACTCAATCTGAACACAGCCAATACAGTACAATCAAGTGGAAAGTATCATTCACCAAAATCTAGCTTTAAAATAAAAACTCATAAAAGACACATACCTTACTATAAATACAAGTCTGATCTAGTTTTTAGAGTTAGAGTCCTTCAGATTATATTATGACAGAAATGTGCTGAATTAAAAGAGGAAATTGAAGGACTATGGAACATGAACAGGTATACTGTGCATTGTCCCAATAATATCTACAACTGGTATCATCCCAAAGTCAATACACAATAGTATTAAATGGTTTGGCCTACACAGCAATGTAAATTTCCAGAAAGCCACAATAGTAAACAGCACTAGAATTGTCTGAAAGTTCCTAGCAATTGAGAAATGAGTGTACTTGGCTATGCCTATACCTTGGGTTTTATTTGCTTGAGCTGAAGAAATAAAAATATACTAATAAAAATCAATGAATAAATAATACTGTGAACATGAGCCTTTGTAGCTGAGTCCACTGTTTGTAGAAACATTTCAGTGATGAGGTGAGTGAAGTTATACACGTTGGTTCAGAAATCTGATGATTGCAGGCTCATAACTGTTCCTGAATTTGGTGGTGTGGGTCCTAGTGCTCCTTCCCGATGGTAGCAGCAAGAAGAGAGCATTTCATGGATGGTGGGAGTCCTTGATGAGGGATGCTGCTTTCTTGTGGTAGCACTCCTTGAGATGTGTTCAGTGGTGGGGAGGGTTGTTCCTTTGATGGACTGGGCTTCATCTACCACATTTTGTAGGTAACTCAAGTCACTGCTCTAAGCAGAGACACTCAGATACATTTAGGGGTTTGTGGGTCAGGCATAGGATTTGACACCCCATTTCCATTGGGCATTGTATTGTGGAGTTGGGCACCTGGAGGTAGCCATGGTATGATTGCTCCCTTCCTACCCCCATCACACAGAAAGGGCCTCACCTTAAAGACATGGTGCATCAGTGAGTATACCATGATTGATGGTCCATTCTCCAATCAGGTCTCAGGAAAGGTTTCCCCCACCTTAGTTATTCTTTGTCAGGACTTCACCTACTATCAATGTCTGCAATACCATTCAAGGCCCTTGAAATTTCCAGTGGAGACTTCCACCCCAATTACACAATTTAATAACATTGCGCCCTAATTCCATCTCCAGCAGCTTCTGCATGTATAAATCTAGTACACACAAGTAAGTGAATCAAATAGAGGAAAAATGAATGGAAAATGCTAGAAATACACAATAGGTCATATAACATCTCTGCACAGAGAAACAGAGATCACACCACTATTTGAGAATATTGATATTTCTTAAAAAAATTTCACACTTGTTTGGAAATCTCGTACTAGTAGGAAAGGAGGTGCCAGCAGTGCTCGCAGACTCTGGCAACCTCTTCCAGGTTGTCCACGAAACAACTATTCTTCTTCTCTTATGTCTTTCTTTTCTCTTCAAGGTTGGGGTTCTGTCGGAGCCCATGATCTACAGTTCAAGCTACGATTTTCAACAGTGTGCATCCTGGCGCTTCGCTATCTCCAGGAACGGCCTGGAAGATGTGCAGCTTAAAGGAGTGGCCCCGTAGATGACCCGATTCTTCGCCGATTTCACTGACTGAAGTATTGTGGGACACTGAAACATTGACACAGCAGGGGGGGTGTGCTGCTGTAGGAAGAAGACCTCTGTATTCAAGCCATCCATCTCTCTCTCTCTCTCTCTCTCCCTCTCTCTCTCTCCCTGGATGAAGGGTGAGAGCCTGTCGGACCCTGAGTTGGGGAGCTTGGAGAAACGACGCGGAAGATTGTAAAATTGGAACAATGAGTTGCTGGTCTCCACTCTCATTGTTGCAGGAGAGCGACCTCTCTCTCCCTTGATGGGATATTGAAGTGCTGGGTTATGGACTGCAATTTTTGATGGCCTCTCGATTTGATTAATTTGGTGTTCTGAAGTTCCTGTCATTCATTCTTTGGGGTTTCTTGTTTCATGGATGTCTGCGAAGTGTAAGAATGTCAGGTTTTGTACTGCATACTTTCCCTGGTATTAAACTGAACCATTTGATTTTGAATATATAATCCTTCTGTATCTGTTTCTCTCTTCTTCCCTCCCACCCCTTTTTCTCTTTCTTAGTCTCTTGCTCTCTCTCTCACTCTCTCTCTCCATCTCATACAACTATAGTCCAGAAAACTTCTGCTCAGGTTTGAAAACAGCCAAACTAATACAAAGCAACCTCTACAATAGGGGTTCTTTACCTTTTTTTAATGCCATGGACCCCTTTGGCAGTCCCGTGTAGCCTATGGACCCCTTCTCAGAATAATGTATTTGAATATATAAAATAAAATACAAAGGATTAAATAACAATGCCATACATTTAAAATATAAGCAAGTTAAAATCTCCCCCATTTCACGCACATCTGCTCTCACTCCATCCTCCCGCCATCCCACTAGGAATAGGGTTCCCCTGGTCCTCACCTACCACCCCACCAGCCTCCGGGTCCAACATATTATTCTCTGTAACTTCCGCCACCTCCAATGGGATCGCACCACTAAGCACATCTTTCCCTCCCGCCTCTCTCTGCTTTCCGCAGGGATCGCTCCCTATGCGACTCCCTTGTCCATTCGTCCCCCCCATCCCTCCCCACTGATCTCCCTCCTGGCACTTATCCGTGTAAGCCGAACAAGTGCTACACATGCCCTTACACTTCCTCCCTTACCACCATTCAGGGCCCCAGACAGTCCTTCCAGGTGAGGCAACATTTCACCTGTGAGTCGGCTGGTGTGATATACTGCGTCCGGTGCTCCCTATGTGGCCTTTTATATATTGGCGAGACCCGACGCAGACTGGGAGACAGCTTTGCTGAACACCTACGCTCTGTCCTTCAGAGAAAGCAGGATCTCCCAGTGGCCACACATTTTAATTCCACATCCCATTCCCATTCTGACATGTCTATCCACGGCCTCCTCTACTGTAAAAGTGATTCCACACTCAGGTTGGAGGGAAAAAAAAGGTAGTAGGGATAGTCCGGGTAATTATAGACCAGTGAGCCTTACGTCTGTGGTGGGAAAGCTGTTGGAAAAGATTCTTAGAGATAGGATCTATGGGCATTTAGAGAATCATGGTCTGATCAGGGACAGTCAGCATGGCTTTGTGAAGGGCAGATCATGTCTAACAAGCCTGATAGAGTTCTTTGAGGAGGTGACCAGGCATATAGATGAGGGTAGTGCAGTGGATGTGATCTATATGGATTTTAGTAAGGCATTTGACAAGATTCCACACGGTATGCTTATTCAGGAAGTTAGAAGGCATGGGATCCAGGGAAGTTTGGCCAGGTGGATTCAGAATTGGCTTGACTGCAGAAGGCAGAGGGTGGTGGTGGAGGGAGTACATTCAGATTGGAGGATTGTGACCAGTGGTGTCCCACAAGGATCGGTCCTGGGACCTCTACTTTTCGTGATTTTTATTAACGACCTGGATGTGGGGGTAGAAGGATGGGTTGGCAAGTTTGCAGATGACACAAATGTTGGTGGTGTTGTAGATAGTGTAGAGGATTGTCGAAGATTGCAGAAAGACATTGATAGGATGCAGAAGTGGGCTGAGAAGTGGCAGATGGAGTTCAGCCCGGGGAAGTGTGAGGTGGTACACTTTGGAAGGACAAACTCCAAGGCAAAGTAAATGGCAGGATACTTGGTAGTGTGGAGGAGCAGAGGGATCTCGGGGTACATGTCCACAGATCCCTGAAAGTTGCCTCACAGGTAGATAGGGTAGTTAAGAAAGCTTATGGAGTGTTAGCTTTCATAAGTCGAGGGATAGAGTTTAAGAGTCGCGATGTAATGATGCAGCTCTATAAAACTCTGGTTAGGCCACACTTGGAGTACTGTGTCCAGTTCTGGTCGCCTCGCTATAGGAAGGATGTGGAAACATTGGAAAGGGTACAGAGGAGATTTACCAGGATGCTGCCTGGTTTAGAAAGTATGCATTATGAACAGAGATTAAGGGAGCTAGGGCTTTACTCTTTGGAGAGAAGGAGGATGAGAGGAGACATGATAGAGGTGTACAAGATAATAAGAGGAATAGATAGAGTGGATAGCCAGCGCCACTTCCCCAGGGCACCACTGCTCAATACAAGAGGACATGGCTTTAAGGTAAGGGGTGGGAAGTTCAAGGGGGATACTAGAGGAAGGTTTTTTACTCAGAGAGTGGTTGGTGTGTGGAATGCACTGCCTGAGTCAGTGGTGGAGGCAGATACACTAGTGAAGTTTAAGAAACTACTAGACAGGTATATGGAGGAATTTAAGTTGGGGGCTTATATGGGAGGCTGGGTTTGAGGGTCGGCACAACATTGTGGGCCGAAGGGCCTGTATTGTGCTGTACTATTCTATGAATCTATCTATGAACAACACCTTATATTCCGTCTGGGTAGCCTCCAACCTGATGACATGAACATTGACTTCTCTAACTTCCGCTGATGCCCCACCTCTCCCCGTACCCCATCTGTTATTTATTTTTATACACACATTCTTTCTCTCACTCTCCTTTTTCTCCCTCTGTCCCTCTGACTATACCCCTTGCCCATCCTCTGGGTTTCCCCCCCCACCTTGTCTTTCTCCCCGAGCCTCCTGTCCCATGATCCTCTCGTATCCCCTTTTGCCAATCACCTGTCCAGCTCTTGGCTCTATCCCTCCCCCTCCTGTCTTCTCCTATCATTTTGAATCTCCCCTCCCCCTCCCACTTTCAAATCTCTTACTCACTCTTGCTTCAGTTAGTCCTGACGAAGGGTCTCGGCCTGAAACGTCGACTGCACCTCTTCCTAGAGATGCTGCCTGGCCTGCTGCGTTCACCAGCAACTTTGATGTGTGTTGCTTGAATTTCCAGCATCTGTAGAATTCCTGTTGTTTGCAAGTTAAAATTAAATTTTATTTTTTAAAGACATATCAGTATGAAGGGTTTTGTTGTTTAGCTTGAATAAGAACATAAACTTTTCACATAGAGAAAGCAGATATTACCATATCACAATTTTTAAAAATATTTTGATAACTGTTTTTCAATATAATTGGTTTCTTTTGTAATCCTTTGTATTTCATTTTAATGGTTCACAAGTTATGTTGTTGGAAATGGAATTAAAACTTACATAGCTCACTTTACAAGGCAAGGATAGGCTTCTCTCAAAGAACACCAGAATTCTGCAAGATTTTTTAAGTTAAACTCCAACTGCAGTAAGTCTGTTTTGTCCTAAGAGCAATGAGTTCATCTTCAGCTAGATCAACATATTCGATAGTTTATATCAGAAAGTAAATTATTGCAGATCCATGAATCAATTCTAATGCCATCAAGATGGAAATAGTACTTGAGAGAGAATTTTGTATCTCAACTCCATCTTCCTCCAAAATTTCAAAGTTTGCCTCTACTCCCTTCTTCCATATTGGCAGCCTAGCCAAGGAAGCTTGTAATATTTCAGTAGCATCCATAATAGTGACTCCAGGACCTTGAATTGAAAGATTTATTTCATTCACATTTGTCAAACATATCTGCCAGATAAGCAATCCCATGGGTACAATCCTTTTTCCAAACTGTTCCAAGATTAGGTGTTCTTTTTCTTTCAGAAAAAGTGAAACTTCTGTGCTTAGTTCAAACAAGCACTTTAAGACTTGTCCTTTTGAAAGCCAGCAAACTTATGTGTGGTAGAGAAGCTTGTCATTCTGCACTCATTTCTTGACAAAGTCTTTTAAAAATGTGATTATTCAGAGCTACTTCTAATAAACTTGATGACTTTCATGGCTGTTGACAAAACTTCTTTCAGGGTTGTTGGAGGAATCTTTGTTACTAGTGCAAGACTGTATAAAAAACAATGAGTGATGATATGAGGAGCTTCCTTTTTCAACAAGTAGTAAAACCGGATGTATCACCAAGCATCTGCGCAAAAACTATCAAGGTTTTCTTTCCACTTTGGCAAAATCTCTTTTTTACCATCTCCAAAATGTCAACAGCCTTTGTAGTTTCCAAAAGCAACTCACAAGATACATATTTTCCTTTGGTGGTGTCAGCATGTGCATAACAAACATAAACAAGGAGCTGACTACATTGAGAAATGTCTGTAGTTTCATCCAGTTGCATACTGAATAAGAATTGCGAGGCTGCCAATTCCTCAGTGGCCTGCTTCAAAATGTTACAAGGAACATCAACTATTCTCTAACGTATCACATTATTTGATAAGGGAACTGTTTCCTTTTTTTTCCCAGTTCACAAACCAGTTTGACCATGTCCAGACCACATGGCTCTTCTAAGGTCTTTCCAATAGTGTGGGGCTTCTTTTGTTTGGCAATACAGTAAGCAACTTTATGGGACGCTTCATGAAAAGGTTTCAGTGAAATGGCAAAACCAAGTTTTAGAAGTGTCCCAGCAACACACATCAAAGTTGCTGGTGAACGCAGCAGGCCAGGCAACATCTCTAGGAAGTGGTACAGTCGACGTTTCAGGGCGACACCCTTCATCAGGACTAACTGAAGGAAGAGACGAAGAGTCTCGGCCTGAAACGTCCACTGTGCCTCTTCCTAGAGATGCTGCCTGGCCTGCTGCGTTCACCAGCAACTTTGATGTGTGTTGCTTGAATTTCCAGCATCTGCAGAATTCCTGTTGCTTGCGGTTTAGAAGTGTCCCAACTTCTTTGAATTGAGGGTCCTTTGCACAAAACAAAAACCTGCATCTTTAGATGCATTTTCAGGACGGACAGATGTGAAGTGCTCTTTCAGTTTTGCTGGTTTCATACTTCAATTTGCAAGAATTTTTCGGCACAAAAAACACTGTGGCTTTTGTGTCTTATCACATCCATTAATGCAAGTGAAACCAGAGAATACATAGTTTTCATCATACAGTACTTCATTTTCTTTGACATTTCAACTTAAATTGCATCTGCAAAATATATAATGAATAAAGCTAATATAAATTATTTGATTCAATTGACATTTTTGAAACTCAATATTTTTGTATGCTTTTAAGTAATTGGATAAATCTGCAAAGAAAAATAATCGGTATATTAATTAAATGAAATGTAAGATATTCAAGAAATTTGTATGCCAAGTAAGTAAAGTAGGGCAGGTTCTACAATTTATCCAAATCTTTAACAGTCTTAATGGCTTTTAGAAACTTGGATAGGCAAAGGATTACAGCCGTATCTCAGGCATCATGTCCTTCCTGGAATTCGGATATTGTTCCTCAAAGAGTCGTGTGGTATTACTGTAGGTTTTCGCAAATCAAGCAACGTGAGGGTTTAGGAAACGATAACATCACATTTATTGAACTCCAAAACCTGAACATAAAGCATGCTAAAAGCCCTTTACGTAATTACATCATAATATCAGACCAGCCTCTTAAAGTAAAACCCTAATTCAATGTCGGTGGTTGTGAATTATGTACATTTCCATCAATTATATTACCCTACACTGGCCACCCCACCCCTGCAGAATTCATTAAAACTGGAATTGTGAGCTAGTCCAGAGCCTGGATGAACTGCCTGGATTGGGTCCTATATTCTATGGGTGGAGGACCCATCTGGCTTGTCAAGAGGTGTGTTGACATGCTCGTTGTCATGTCGTGATGGCAGGGGCATGGTAGCGGAACCCTCCAAGTCTTCATGGGCTGGTTTAAGGCGATCTACCAAACTATGTTCAGGTTTCCCCCTCATATCTATGATAAAAGTCTTTTCTCCCCATTCCAAAACATGGAACGGGCCATGGGCCTAAGAGAACATTAGTCTGCATCATGGCAGGCAAAAACAGATGAGGGGGATGTAGATCAAGAGGAACATAGGCCAAGGGTGCTCCACATCATGGCAGAAGGTAGGAATAGGTGAAAAGGAATGGAATTTTCTGAGGAGGGTGAAATACTGTTGAGAGGCTAACCGGGCAGTCAAGGAATCAGGGATGAAATCACCTGGTACTTGTACTGACCGTCCGTATAACAATTCAGCTGCAGAAGACTGCAGGGCCTCTTTTGGAGCTGATCTGAGCCACAGCAGGACTCACGGAGGATGATCATGCCAACACTCATTGGTCAGGGACGCCCTCAGAGCAGCCTTTAAGGAGCAGTGAAACCACTAACATAGCCCCATTGGACGGTGGTTGATACATTGTGGTGTGATGTGGCCTAACACAGAGATTCTGGGCCATCGCAGCCCAGAGGTCCGATGTGAATTGGGGACTGTGGTCAGACGAAATGTCAAATGGGGTGCCAAACTGAGCGACCCAGGTGCTGATGAACACTGGAGCCACATCTCTGGCTACCTTGGTAAGGAGATGCGTGAAACCGCGGGAGAAAGGAAGAGGACAAACAAGGTCAAATAGACATGGTCAAAGCTTGCTCAGGGATCTCAAAAGGTGCCAGTGGTGCTGGATATGGCAGTTAAATTTTGCCTGCTGGCACTCCACAAAGGCTGTAGTCCAATAATGCACGTCCTTTCTAAGACAGTGCCACACAAACTTTAGTGCAATTGATTTCTTCAGGCCTGGATATGAGAGGTCATATATAGAGTCAAAAACAGTCTGCCTCCAGTTTACAGGCACTATGGGGCGAGGGCAACCAGTTGAGATATGGCACAGGAGAGAAACCCCAGCTTCCCCGAACTTAATGTCAGCTAACCGCAGGCCTGTGACTGCTGTTTGGTAAGCCTGGGCCTATGGGTCAGGAGATTGGCTGCCTGCCATGTCCTATTTGTATAGCCTCAATAGTTGGCCATGAGAGGCAATCAGCCACGGTATAATTTTTCCGCTTGATAAGTTATATATCAGTTGTAAACTCAGATATATTTGCCAGGTGGCGTTGCTGCCATACAGACCAAGGGTCTGATATTTTGGCCATCATGTGCACGAGGGGTTTGTGGTCAATGAACGCTGTAAAACAGCAGCCCTCTAGAAGAAAACAAAAATGGCGGTACAGCCAAACAGAGACTGAGAAGCTCACCGTCAAACTTGCTGCACTTCTTTTTGGGGGGGACGTAGCTGCCGGATGAAGAAGGTGAGCAGCTGCCACGCACCTCTGACCAACTGTTTGTGCACAGCACCTGTGGCATAGTCTGGAGCGTCGATGGTAATGGCTATAGGTGTATTGGGGAGTGGGTGTGCCAGAGGGTCGCATTGGAAAGAGCTTGTTTGGTATCATCCAGTGCCCTGGTCCTGTCTGCTGACTGGTCAAACACTTGATTAGGGGTATTGCCTTTACACACACTATACAGGGGAAGCATAAATTCAGCAGCTTGTGGAATGATGCGGTGATAGAAATTCACCATACCTAAGGTTGCCTGCAGTTTTTCAGTAATGCCGGATGGTGGGAAATCCATAATAGCAGCTACCTTTGATGGGAAAAGTTTCACACCTTCTGTGGAGATGTGCTGGCTGAGGAAGTCAATGGTTGACAACCCAAACTGGCATTTAACAGGGTTAAATCAACCCGCGTTGACTTAAGCGCTTGGAAAGTGGACAGAGGTGGGATATGTGTTCAGATTTGGATTCCCTGGTGACAAGTACAGTATATCATCCAGGTAAACAAAAAGAAAATCTAAGTCTTTGAACATTGAATACTCAGTAGTTGGAAAGTTTTATTCAGCCCAACCGCATGCTCAGAAACTCAACAGGCCAAATAGGGCTATCACAGCAGTTCTTGAATGTCCTCTGAGCACACAGCCCCTAAATAAATTGACTTCAGAAAAAAATTAACTTTCCGGCTAAACGTGCTGAGAAGTCCTGGGTGTCGGGGGATGGTGGCCTTGGTAAGGCGTCAGTAATTGCTACATGGGCAGCAACCACCACTGGACTTAGGGACCATGTGCAGGTGTGAAGCCCAGGGGCTATTTGAACAGTGTACAATGCCAAGACTTTCCATGCTGGCAAACTCAGCCTTCGCATTGACAGATTGTCTTGGTCCAGTCTACAGGCGCAGGAATGGGCTGGCAGGACAGTTGTGGAAATGTGGTGCTCAACCCTTTGTTTTGTGGCTGCAGTGGAGAATGTGGACTTGGTGAGGTTGAGAATTCACCCAGCAGTCAAGTAAACTCACATGTGGTGGTGCATGTGCTTGACAGAGTCATTGTGGGGAACTTACTGGGGGAGAAGGGTCATATCCCCAAGTCCTTGATATCCACAAGCTGGCAGTTCTTAAGATCGATGAACAGCTCTTGGACACACAGGAAATCTGCACCAAGCAGAGATCTGGCCACTTTAACCAGGACAAAGTCCCATGTGTAACGTTACCCACTTAAGCAGAGCATCATCCATTCATGCCCCATAGTCTGGATCTTGCTGTCATTGACGGTCTCCAGTGAGGTTTCATCGCTGTCTGCCTTCTCATCAATAGGCGATGGCTGCAGTACACAGACTTGAGCACCCGTGTCACTCTGAATGGGTGTCTGTAATGAAAAGTAGATGACCCTGGCAGCTGGAACCCAGCTCTGATGTCCTGATATGCTGGAAATGTTGCTGCAGCAAGGTGGTTGGCACTCCTCAGCATCCGTACCAAAGTGAGGACTGCATGGTAAGAAACACAGACCCGCCAGAGTCTGTTTCACACTTTTCGTAGCTGATGTTGGAGGCTTTGCTGACCAAGCTTTTTGAGGCAGGGAAATGAGGAGAGATTATGCATCTCTGCCTGGCTGAGTGTAGACTATCAGCCATTTTAGCAAGCTCCCTGAAGTCCTTCATGGGTGCATTAGGGAGGGCAATGTGAACTTGATCAGGCACTTGCTGCATGAGGAGTTCTTCAAAAATCAAACGAGGATGGTGATTTCCCAGGAGAAACAGCATATGGTCCATTAGCTCTGAAGGTGTAGTATCGCTGAGGCCAGGAAAGCAGAGAAACTGTTTGGCGCACTCAGACTCCAATAGTCCAAAAATCTGTAAAACGTTAGCTTTCAGCGATCGGTACTTATCGTGTTCAGGCGGCTGTTCTGGGAGACTCACTGCTCTCACAGCCACGGAATTGCTGAGTAACACTACCACATAGAAACATTTGGTGTCGTTGGTGGAGATATTTCGCAGCGAGAATTGGGCCTTGGCTTGTGCGAACCAAAAGACGGCATTTTACTCCCGAAACTCCAGCGAGTCTTAAAGTGTCTACATTGGCCAACATGTTCAATAACTCTGCAATTGTTCTAGAACATCTGGGCTACCAATGTAGGCTTTTGCAAATCAAATGATGTGAGGCTTAAGAAAACCATAACAATACAGGTATTGATCTCCAAAACCTGAACACAAAGGGCGCTAAAAATCCTTTGCGCAATTACATCATCACATCAGACCGGCCTCTTAAAGTGAAACACCAATTCAACGTTGGTGGTTGTGTATTATGTACGTTTCCACCAGTTATGTTCCCCTACATTAGAAAAGGCCACACGGCCTTTCAGAGAGTTAAGGTTTCCCATTTGAATTGTCCAATTTTGCAAATCTTTAACAAACAATAAAAAAAGACTCACCTCCTTCTACACATTGATCAGCAAGCAATTATAGAAAGGGAATAATGCAGAGCAACATGGATGTCTGGGTCATAAATATGAGAACATGCACCTTCACCGTTTGGTGACTGAACAACTACTAAGCTGTCCAGTAGTTGGCCGGTGATGTTGCTAAGCATCTGTAGACAGGATGACTGTGATAGCATTCGATCTAATGGAGGGTAACTATTGCAATTTTGAAGTAGTGATGGTGTCAATACCTCCAGCTGAACTCTGTATTTTTGTGTGTTTCTCCCTAGCTGTCAGTCTGTGGTTTTGTATTGCCAATTCCTCCTGTCCCTGCTCCTGCTCTGTTCCGGTCCCTGTATTACTGAGTACTCCATCTCTCTTTCATTTTCTCATTATTACCTGCATTGCTGCCACCTGTGTCTCACTGTAATCCACCTATCATCTGCCTCTCTGTTTATTGCTCAGTGTATTTCAGTCCTGTGTTTTCACCTATTTGTTGCCAGATTGTACTAGTGAATTTTCCTCAGCCTTTGTATTTGTACTCTGTTTGTCTGAATATTGACTCTGCCTATCTCTTGATTCTGGTTTTTGGATTACTCTGGATGTTTTGATCTCTGCCTGAACTTTGACACTAACTTTGTCTTCACCTCGGGATTTGTTACCCAATTAATATAACTGTGTGCACAGTACCGGGTCTGCGATTGGATCCCTGCTCCAGCGTCCTGACAGATGAGCAGTAAATGATATATTGAGATATTTGCAACAATTGTAATATGATCAGAAGATATCTGTGATTTCCATTGGTGGCAAAGTCACAGGTACTGCTAATACTACTGTGGTTTGTTGCCTATGTTTATAATTGAAGGAAATGCTACATTTCAGTCAGAGGTAGTGAATATAAAGATGGATTTAGATGGGAAGAAAATTACATGGCCTCCCTGGAATCTATTTGTAGAGCCCTGAGGGTCTGTAGACCCCCAGGTTAAGAGTCCCTGCTTTTGAACAAGGCTCTATTAAGCCTCTTGTTTGGGTACCTTATGCAGGACAAAATACATTTCACTTTCCAAAACTGAAATAGTTATTTCTATACAAATATTTAAGACTGTCCCTTTCACTTTATTTAGATGCAGGACTCAATATTTATTTGCCACAGACATGATGCAAATTGCTCACACCAAAAAGATAGGATATAAATTGCTAGTGTACCACTGATGGGTCAAAATGGAAGTCAGCCATTAACATTGCTTCCCCTACAATGGAGTTTTATTCCTAAGAAAGAGTACACTTTGTTTGGAATTTGCATTGCACTTGTTAGTTATATTGTTAATATATTGCAATCTTCCCCGATTATAAACAGAACATCTCATTGAGCTGTGAGTCAATTGGAAGGAAATGTCAATTTTGGCAACAATGGATGTTGGTATCGTGTGCATTGTGACAAAACCTCTGGTGCAGGTAACTAAAGGAAAAAACACAAGACAGTTCTATGAAAGGTAAATAGTATATTTTTTTTAACAAAAAATCATGGAATATATCTACAAAGAAAATCAAAGGTTCAAAG
This sequence comes from Mobula birostris, assembly GCF_030028105.1. NCBI lineage: Eukaryota > Metazoa > Chordata > Chondrichthyes > Myliobatiformes > Myliobatidae > Mobula > Mobula birostris. The sequence goes on along the minus strand of NC_092394.1, from coordinate 32,469,890 downwards.
ATCCAATTGAATATCAGAGAAATTTATACAATATACATCCTGAAATGTTTTTTCTTTGCAACCATCCATGAAAACAGAGGAGTGCCCCAAAGAACGAATGACAGTTAAATGTTAGAACCCTGAAGTCCCCCTCCCTTACCACCCCTCCAACCCACCGGCAAAAAAAAAGCATTGGCACCTGCCACTGAGCACTCAAGTGTGAGCAAAGCAACAGCAAAGTCACAGACTTGCAGTTACCCTAAAGACTTTGCATTTCACCCAGTATATGACATACCAGGCTCACATTCTCCCTAATAAGGGTGAAGGAGGTGTCTCCAAAAATGCAAATTATGTTGTGTGTACGACTTTTAAAGTGGTGAGTGATAGCATGTGAGTGGGATAAATAGATACAGTATAAGAATTGGAATTTCTCAGGGGACAATGTCAGAACCATTACTGTTCTGAGTCTTGGGCAAAGGAACCTTAGGCTACAAGAAGATACTGTATTTCTTGAATAATAAATTATACTGTATAAACAAATATCTCTACTTACATATCATCTGAGAGAGTTCAAGAAACAGTTGAAAATGAAAGAAAATTATTGTACAAATATATATCATGTGTCAGTCACTTTGTACAGTATGAGTCCATTTTTCATTGCACAAATTCAACTGTCTCAGATTACATGTGGTACTGTAATGACCAAAGGTCCTGACTCATGAATTGGGAGGGATGAAATGGTCCTTGTGCGGTGTATTTTGCTTCCATTTATAATGTCAATTACCTATTGCGGCCTTGACCACATAATCACATACTTTAATGATACGTGCTTGGCCCACTGTTCTACTCTCTCTACACTCATGAATGTGCAGCTAAGCACAGCTCAAATGCCATTTATAAATTCACAGATGATGCCACTGTTGTTGGTAAAATCTCAGATGGTAATGAATAGGTGCACCATGAGTAAGATAGATTGGCTGGTTGAGTGGTGTTGCAACAGCAACCTTGTACTCAATACCAGCAAGACCAAGGAGCTGAATATGGGCTTCAGGAAGGGGATGTTGGGGGGAACATACACACTATCTTTATTTGCAATGGTGGAAAGGGTGAGCAGTGTTAAGCTCTTTCGGTGTCAACATCTTGGAAAATCTGTCCATGACCCAATGTATTGATGCAATCCTGAGGATGGCATGCCAGCTGCTCTGCTTCTTTAAGAGTTTGAGGAGATTTGGTGTTGTCCCAAAGAGTCTTATAGATGTCTATAAGGAGGGAGGAGAAGATGGCAGCGCGACAGCAGCATGCGCGGCCACTTCGGTGGTGATGTCTGTTATCTGTTAAGTAGGGGACCGTGCACAACTCTGATTTGATGAAGACAGACGTGAGAGCACGGAGGAACATCTGGAAAACTTCTGAAATGCCCGCTTTGCTGCCGCTGCTACTGTGTGGTAACTGGAATTTCCGGAGCAGAAGGCCCCGAAATCCTCGGTTTTGCGGGTTTCAGTGGCCGGGGGCGAGGTCGAAGGCGCTCGGCAGAGGATGGCGTTCGGGAGGCTGGTCAGAAGCTTGAAGTTTTCGGACGGATGGACTCAGTGTCGGCTGTGGTCGGCTGCTTCCAGGGCATCGGCAAGTTGACGGTGCCTGGAGGTTTACGGCAGGAAGTTTCTCCCTTTTGCCGCCTGCTATCGGGGACTCGGGGACTTCTGAGGCTTTATTTACCGTGCCCATGGTTTGTTCTTCATCAAATTGTGGTATTGCTTTGCACTGCTGTAACTATATGTTATAATTATGTAGTTCTGTCACTGTTAGTCTTTGGTCTGTCCTGTTTCCTGTGATATCACTCCGGAGAAACATTGTATCATTTCTTAATGCATGTATGCATTTCTAAATGACAATAAAAAGAGGACTGAGTGTTCTCATAATCTAATCTAATAAGCGTCAGTGCGGAGCTTTCTGTCTGGTTGCATCGTAGCCTGGTATCACCATCCTCATCATTATGTGCCGTTTCATATGACATGGGCTGTCATGGTCTCATGAACATCTATCCAGAAGATGTTGACCGAAAGAGCATTGTACACGGGCGCCACCCTAACCAGAAATCCGATTTAGTTATTTACTGATTGATTTATATTAACTTTGCACTGTACTGCTGCTGCAAAACAACACATTTCACACCATATAAGACAACCATAATAAACCTGATTCTGATTTTGGTACTGAACTTTTGCACAGGACCTGCATTGTTGCCCTTACGGTGGATGTAAAAGATCCCACTGATGAATTGATAGGCTGGTAATATACTATCTCACAACAAATATGCGAAAAATGAATTACCTGATTATTTATCCATTTGCTGCCTTTGGGATTTGTGCTTTGGAAACGGCTAACTTCAAAACACAATGACTCAATTTTAAAAGGAATGAATTGAGTGCAAACCACTTTGGGACTTGGGATTAAGCACCCTATTCATGCAAGTCCTTTGTTAAAGTACAGAAAGTATCATTTCCCACTCCTCTTCATAGCCTGTGTTAAACTTTAGACATGCGAGTAAATCTCCTATTTATCAAAAATTACATGGTTTAAACCACATGTATTAGAGTGGATCAGCATGCAGTATGAAAGCAATCTTTTTGTTGCCAAAGAATTTTAAGAATCACTCATGGTGCTCAGATGATTGACTTGAACATTAGGTCTGATTATTCACAAATGTAACTGAACAATTGCTTTAATTGTAATTACATATTTACTCATTAATCCGCTTTGATTCCAAATGCATATTTTTCTATATCCTATTGAAGTTTGTGCAATATAACTATTATTATAAAAATACATTTATATTGCAGAAACCTCCTGATGAAGGGTCTCAGCCCAAAGCGTCGACTATTTATTCATTTCCATCGATGCTGCCTGAACTGCTGAGTTCCTCCAGCATCTCGTGTGTTGCAATGGATTTCTAGCATCTGCAGACTTTCTCATGTTTACTATATTTAATCAAGACCCTCAAAGTACATGGAATCTGCACTGGCTACAGGATTTCTCAGTGAGTATTGATTATATATTTGCCTGTCTGAAATCTGGAACTCATGAACCACACTGACAACAATTGAAGAGCACCGATACTGCGTTTCTCACAAAATTAACCATATATATATTATAAATATATCAGATACCCTGGAGTAATTTTAAGACTAATCAAATCTCTGCCTTCTGAAGATAGTTACAATTAAATTAGTGTCTTGTAATCACTCCCAGGTATCCATTATGTAGACACATTAGGCAGTTAGGTTTTATTATCAGGAAGCTGCTATGTCATTAGAGCAGCTATTATGACATCACGTTATTCTCCTAATCTGATTTCAGTGAATTAACAGAAAACATATCTCATGCATTCACAGAAACATCTGCAATGGTTCAAGGTCCCTGAAACATTATTATGAGGGTTTTTCAAATCAGTAGCTTTACAACAAAATATGTATTACCAGTAGCTAATACATATTTTGTTATCTAGGACGCCGTACCCCAGTGGCTTCAATGACTACAGACCGGTGGCATTGACCTCCCACATCGTGAAGACCCTGCAGAGACTTGTTCTGGAGCAGCTCTGGCCTATGGTCAGGCCACACTTAGACACCCTCCAGTTCGCCTACCAGCCCCGACTAGGAGTTGAGGTTGCCATCGTCTACCTGCTGAACTGTGTCTACGCCCACCTGGACAAGCCAGCGAACACTGTGAGCGTCATGTTTTTTGACTTCTCCAGTGCGGTCAACACCATCCGCCCTGCTCTGCTGGGGGAGAAGCTGACAGCGATGCTGGTGGATGCTTTCCTGGTGTCATGGATTATTGATTATCTGACTGGCAGACCACAGTATGTGTGCTTGCAACACTGTGTGTCAGACAGAGTGGTCAGCAGCACTGGGGCTCCACAGGGGACTGTCTTGTCTCCCTTTCTCTTCACCATCTACACCTTGGACTTCAACTGCTGCACAGAGTCTTGTCATCTTCAGAAGTTTTCTGATAACTCTGCCATAGTTGAATGCATCAGCAAGGGAGATGAGGCTGAGTACTGGGCTACGGTGGGAAATTTTGTTACATGGTGTGTGCAGAATTATCTGTGGCTTAATGTGAAAAAGACTAAGGAGCTGCTGGTGGACCTGAGGAGAGCTAAAGCACCGGTGACCCCTGTTTCCATCCAGGGAGTCAGTGTGGACATGGTGGAGGATTACAAATACCTGGGGATACGAAATGACAATAAACTGGACTGGTCAAAGAACACTGAGGCTGTCTACAAGAAGGGTCAGAGCTGTCTCTATTTCCTGAGGAGACTGAGGTCCTTTAACATCTGCCGGACGACGTTGAGGATGTTCTACAAGTCTGTGGTGGCCAGTGCTATCATGTTTGCTGTTGTGTGCTGGGGCAGCAGGCTGAGGGTAGCAGACACCAACAGAATCAACAAACTCATTCGTAAGGCCAGTGATGTTGTGGGGATGGAACTGGACTCTCTGACGGTGGTTTCTGAAAAGAGGATGCTGTCTATATGCATGCCATCTTGGACAATGTCTCCCATCCACTACATAATGTACTGGTTGGGCACAGGAGTACATTCAGCCAGGGACTTATTTCATCGAGATGCAACACTGAGTGTCATAGGAAGTTATTCCTGCCTGCGGCCATCAAACTTTACAACTCCTCCCTTGGAGGGTCAGACACCCTGAGCCAACAGGCTGGTCCTGGACTTATTTCCATCTGGCATAATTTACATATAATTATTTAATTATTTTTGGTTTTATATTGCTATATTTATACTCTATTCTTGGTTGGTGCAACTGTAACGAAACCCAATTTCCCTCAGGATCAATAAAGTATGTCTATCTATCTATCTACCTATCTATCTAATTCTGATTCACAGTTTTACTGCCATTGAATGAGACAGCTTCATACCAGCATTAGTGGTGAAACTGCATTCATTGTCCTATAGTTTTAGTTCGAATTGTTTACCCAACTAATGAGTAATATCTGGTTTCATGCATGAGATGATGAATATAACAAGGGGTCTTTGACTTGAAAAATTGATTCTGTTACTTTTTCCTCAAATGCGGCCTGACCCGCTGAGTATTGCTGGCATTCCGTTTTGCTTTTATTTTAGATTTCTAGCATCTGCAGTTCTTTTTCCTTTGATTTTTCACTTGCTTGATGTATATGAGAGGTCTCGTGGGAAATTGGATCCAGTCTGACTTTGCTAGCTCTTATACCGTGACCTTGTGCTAGAAAAAAAAACTGTATAAACATCTTTCAAAGATTGGATGCAATGCTGACGTGATCAATGAAGATTTAGCTTCTTTAATACACCTAGTATGAACCAACAACACTGCATTGAATGAGTAGTGTATCCAGGAGTCCAGTGAATATTAACAATGATATGAAGATAGAGGCTTTTTTTCAACTATTTTCATTCAAAAACATACGTATATATTTTTGTTCTCAACTGCTAAGAATTACAGAACCATAATGAATATACTCATATATCCATGTGAGGCCCTGAATCCTCGTTTATTGATTAATAAAAGACAGTTAGAACATCCATCAATGTCTCCAAAGAGATACAGCAAATCCCATTACTAGCATATGTCAAGGTAATTGTGATTGTATGGCACAGTAATATCCCTTAGGAGCATAAATATCAAGTACTGTCACGGTGTAGTGGTTGGTAATATTAATCTATATGTTACATAAGAATATAGGAATTCTATCTGGTCTGATTTCTACCAACGCAATAATCTCATAATAATGATAATTGAATTGCTGACAAATCATTTCCCTTCATTAAAGTTAATGGACAGAAAATTGTGGACCGAGGTTGCAGACTTTTGCAATGAGGACTCAAAGGACTAGAATGACTGAACTGTTACTCCATGATATGGTCCTTAAAACAATTCATCTAGCTTTTTATAATCTTTTTCCCTTCCAGTAACAGCTAACTGATGGGTTCTCAGCTGAACTACTGAGAGTTCTAATTTTCTTCAAATGAGAGGTAAAATGTGGTAGGGGGATTGGAGCTGAGGAGGGAATGACAGGGGATGAGAACTACTGCCCAGACGTAGGTTGAGGTAATGAGAGAGCCCAGGACAGCATTACGAGGAAAATGTGGCATGGGGAAGAATGGCTCAGTAAATTCAAGAATAATGAATGGATGGTGGGTGGTGGGAATGCTGACACTTTCTGCTGGAATAAGTGGGAGGAGGGGGAGGGAGTACGGCTGTTGTAATTTGATGCTGCTTGTGTGTGGGAAGGGCAGGAGGCTTTGGGGTTCTTACATTTTTTCTGTCTTTCAATCTTTGGAGTTTTTCTTCTGTTTCGAAGATGTCTGTGGAGAAAAAGAATTTCAGGTTGTATACTGTATACATCCTGTGATATTAAAAAGAGCTGTTGAGCCATTGTAAGCTTTTGCAAGTTCTGAGCTGACATACTGCATCAGGTAATCTCCTAAAATATAAGTATCTATCCTGATAACAAGAGCAAATCCCAATAGCAATTGCTGAGCATTGTGTGACTCATTGTGTCCTTTCTGTCGAGCTCGAGGAGACTATGGGCTCTAATGAGTAGCTTACATCACTATTGTTCTTGATATATTCACTTTGCTAACCATAGACTATCTTGGTATTTAATAGATACTTTCGTTTACTTAAAAGGAATTGCAAATTGAATATTAAAAGTCTACATTATAGTTTGTGCCTGTGGAAAATTGATGTTTCTCATAAGCAAACTGAATATTTTATAATCGGCAACCTGAGTCCTTATACGTGTTATGCATGCATAAGCATACTCAGATTATTAGTCAGGATTAGAATTACAGTGAGTAATGCATATTACCCACTGTGACTTGGTTGTGGTGCTTTGCCATCTTTTCTGAAAGGTGGAATGTAGAATTCTGGAGAATTGGACAATGGTTATTGGAAAGGTTACTTGATTAGATTAATTTGGACACAGAACCAAATGGAGCTCAAACAGAATGTTGCAGACATTGGACATCTGAAATATAAAAAGAGTAGTAGGATTTAGAGTTGAATTTTCAGTTAAAATTATTAACAGAAAAAAATGTGCAGACCTATTCAAAAATTCAGCCTTTGACTCTGACAATTTAGTATTTGGAAATACGCTATATAATTGTCCTTTCAGGGTCTGGCTTTCAAAATTCAGATACATAGCCAAGGTCACTGATCAGTTTTATTTGCTGACAATTGGAGAATAATTCTAGCATGGTAAAGAAAAACCTTGAATAGTGAAAACCACAGACAGCAATGGATGACGTGAATTATTATTATCATTGCCAACATTTTTGTTATTTATTTTGGAAATTAAAATTGATGCACTTATCTAAAATACTTTAAAAAAACCTAAAAATATTCAGTTTTGACAAAACCAATCACGATATCTGAACACCTCCAAGCCGAACTTGTTATGGTACACACCTGACTGCACCAGCTTCCGGAGTACGGATAGCTGGCGTAGTCTCTTTAAAGATTCTGCCCAGCTCCACTAATTGGCGGCCATGTTTTGGCGTCAAGATTTGGATATTTAAAGAACATCTGAACTCAGGTTTGGGGCTCAGTTGTCAGCTCTACTTTGGTTCGGTCTGCGATGCGTTTAGGATTTCTGTCTCATTTGGATTCTTATCTAGTCTCGTCAGTTTCTCGACTAGCATCTAGTCAAGAAATCTGTTCTCATCTCAGTCTTGAAATCGTGTCTCGATTCTAGTCTCAGATTGTCCAGCACTTGGGTTCTTACATCCTCTCATCACAGAACTAAAATACTGTCAAAAATTAATCACGAATTGTGATTTTTTTTGATATAATATCTTTGGACTAAAATGTTAATTTTTGTTTTTCTCTCCTGAATGCTATCAGACTTGATAAAAAAGTTCCCCTTTTTTTTGTTTCTACATAGAAACTTTATATTAAGACAGTAAAGAAACTTAATAAAATTGCATTTCTTATAGACCCTAAAAGCTAAAAAGAACATGTCTTGACTTCTGTTATTCCTTCCAGTTATGTAACTACTCATGGGAACATGAGTCTCAATATATCCACCTGGTATAAAATTTCTGCCAGAACTGAAAATGATTGGTAATCTTTTGATATTTGACCCGTCCCAAGACTTCTGAAGATGGGTCTCTCTCTGTTGTTCATGATTCGAAACTCAGTGGGACCTTTTATTGCTTAGAATAGTGATAACCAAGAGTAGATAGACTACTTATTAATTTGGAGTACAATTAAAATTATTTCTCACGTCTGCTGCTGTTAAAAATGCACCTGGAAAGGGGGTAGCTTTTGAGGTTGGCGTTGTGTTGTACACCTCAAGATGTGCAGGGAAGTTTCTTGGAGTGTTAGGGAGGGAGGTGTCACTGGTACAGTTGTTACTGGTGCCACTGATTTCCTTGCATAGCCAGTAATGCCCTTCATGCCTATCCATGTACGCTGGGAATCATGACTGGACAGGTGTTCCTGAATTTTTTGTGCATAGGAGGTCTTTGCCCTCTTAGTGCCTACGTTTTTCTTCTCTGCTCTGAGAGCCATTCTGTCTCCCGACTTGAAGGCAGCTCGCAGGACTTTTAGTGAGGAGTGCACCTCTGTGTTCAACTTCGGCTTCTGGCTGGGCCTCGAGAGGACCACTCTTGAGGTACCGACATCATCTTCATGCTTATGGACGTAGCTGGTGACAGAGATGAGACATATTCCTCCAGTCTCTGTCTTCTCCATCTGCGGTGGCTTCCTTGAATATTTGCCAGCTACTCCATTCAAAACAGTCCTGACATATAGTGGTGGTTGCCTTGACTGGTTTCTCCATTTTCAGCAGTGGTCGGTATGCTGAGATTAACATTATGGAAATGTGGTCAGAGAGGCAACATAAGGATGTATGGTGGCTTTGTGGAATTTGGGTAAAATGTTCTGCAGGTTAGCATGATCTTAATACATTAAGAAGGCTCAGAGATTTAATAGACCTCAGAGGGAACATGGTGGAAGGAAGTTACTGGGAGAATCAGATTGATGGGATTGCTCAGCGGACTGGCATATACTCGATGGACTGAATGGCCTACCTACTCCAAAAGAAAAAAATAAAGTAGAAAAATAAGTTTAAAATGATGCAAGGCCAGTATTATCCTTCTTTAGGCCAGGCCAATAGAGATCTGGGGAAGGAGGGAGGAAGCTGTTGCATTAGAGGCAATCCTATATCTTCCACGCTGAAGAAAGGAATACAGAGGCTAGTAAGACCAAATGTGAAGGACAGAACTTGTAATTTTTAATATAGAAGGAGAATATACTGTAAATACTCAGCAGGTCAGGCAGCATCTGTGTGAATCCTGTTGTCAGACTTTGCACAGCAGGATTGGGAGTTGAGAGAGAGAGAGGGCTTTATCTTTACAGTAGAGGAGGCCGTGGATAGACATATCAGAATAGTAATGGGACGTAAAATTTGCCAGAGAAAGCAGATCTCCCAGTGGCCACACATTTTAATTCTACATCCCATTCCCATTCTGATATGTCTATCCACGGCCTCTTCTACTGTAAAGATGAAGCCACACTCAGGTTGGAGGAACAACACCTTATATTCTGTCTGGGTAGCCTCCAACCTGAGGGCATGAACATTGACTTCTCAAACTTCTGCTAATGCCCCACCTCCCCCTCGAACCCCATCATTGTTTATTTATATACACACATACTTTTTTTCTTTCTCTCCTTTTTCTCCTTCTGTCCCTCTCACTATACCCCTTGCCCATCCTCTGGGCTTCCCCCCCTCCCCCTTTTCTCTCTCCCTAGGCCTCCTGTCCCATGATCCTCTCATATCCCTTTTGCCAATCAACTGTCCAGCTCTTGGCTCCATCCCTCCCCCTCCTGTCTTCTCCTATCATTTCCGATCTTCCCCTCCCACACCCACTTTCAAATCTCTTACTAGCTCTTCTTTCAGTTAGTCCTGACGAAGGGTCTCGGCCCGAAACACCGACTATACCTCTTCCTAGAGATGCTGCCTGACCTGTTGGGAAGTAAGACATCCTTGATTCCGAGGAACAGACTAGAAAGGTGAAGTAATTCTAATCACAATATTACAACACAACGTGGGGAATGCACACCAGAACACCACCAGGTAAAGCAAGATTTTAAGCAGTAATCTTTATCATAGCTGGGTTTCTTCTACTTCCACAATCTTCCAATATTAAAGCCTGGAAGTTTTTCAAAGGGAAAAATTGAAGCTGAGCTAATTTGCACTTTAAAGGGCCTGTTTCTTGTAGAGCAATGTTTTAAAAGTAGTTGCAGCTGTATTGGGTCCCAGTAGATACTGTCTTTTTAACATCTTTGCTATATCAATCTCTGCTGCTTGAAACGATTCCAGTAATTAACAAAATCAACCTGCTAATCGCCCATTGATTTCTGATATCTTTTGTTGTTGGCACCCTGCAGCCTTCAGCTTGAGCTCTTCTCTTAATTCAATAGTCTTTATCCTAATGAACCTCTTATCCTTCCGACGTACACTTCCTACTTGCTTTCTTCGCTGCATCGTAATCCCTTTAAGGCTACAGAGTGAGCTGGCTCTGCATAGCTTTGATGTGTGGAAGTGTAGTGCACATTTAATTCTTGAAAGTCTGAGATCCTCTGCACTGGACTGTGCAATGGAATAAATCAGATTGATAGAAAAATCAGATGCTCGATTTCAGAAACTAATTTTGCTTTGTAAAATCTCACCACTAATCTTTTCTAAAACAAAATGCAATTTCATCAGACTGGATGATTTATTGCAGTCACTCTGCCCAGACCAGGGCAGAATGAAACAGTTGGTTACTTAACCCTTTCTTGCAGAGATTTTTGCTGGCTTGCTTCTTTGCCCCCAATTCCCAGTGCGCAACAAACTTCATTGCTTTGGTGACACTGGTATCAAAACTGTGCTTTACTGCCAAGTCAGGCTGCAGAGTAGAAAATCCTCATATATTGGTTTCAAATGAGAAAATGAAACACAGCATGTAGGAAGACAGCTAATCTGAGGAAATGTATGATGGTCATTTTTAGCTGTCCAAAGCCTCATGAACCCTTGGAAAAAAATATTATTTTACAGACATGGCGAGGGAGTAGGACTTCAAAATTTTTACCCTAAAAATGAAAATATGTTCTTGCTGTGATTTCAAAATTCTGAATTGCTGGTGTACTTATTGAAGTGGGTTGGAATCCAAAAGGCTGGACTTGAATGTCTAGAGATACAGTGTGATTTTAGATTCACTGTGGCAGCATGGATTTTAAGTTCAGTTGATAAATTGTAGTTTTGAGTCTGAATTCCACCTCAGCTTTTCATATCCTTTTCTGGGTGAAGATGAGCAGACCGTCAGCAGTAAGGACGTACACTGCCATTGGGTGTCCCCTGACATTAATCCTATATTGTGGTCCTGGTGCCTCAAACTCGAATTAGTGCCCCCTCTGATAAACCAAAGGGACATATCCGATATCAACATTTTGCCTGCTTTTAAAACTGTCAAAGCACTATGAAAGTTGCTACCATTCAGAAACATTCAACAACGATGAGCAATAATTCATACAATTAAAAAAAATGAGAATAGAACCGAAGCATTAAAAAATCTAAAAATGTAACAGTTCTCAATCCATTGCTGATGCTTTCCTTCACAGAGATTAATAAATGATCAAAAACTCTGAAACGTAGGAGATGGAGGAGTGGCCTGACAGAGGCATATCCGATCATGGGGGTGGGGAGTTCTTTCTGTTGGGGGGGGGGGTTCTTTTTGTCTGGAAGGGGGTGTTAAAGACAAGAGGGCATAGGTTTAAGATAAAAGGTGGAAGGTTTAAAAGGCACATCAGTGTTAGCATCATCATATAAAGCCCGCCAGAGAAAGCAGGATCTCCCAGTGGCCACACATTTTAATTCCACGTCCTATTCCCATTCTGATATGTCTATCCACGGCCTCCTCGACTGTCAAGATGAAGCCACACTCAGATTGGAGGTACAACACCTTATATTCCGTCTGGGTAGCCTCCAACCTGATGGCATGAACATTGACTTCTCAAACTTCCGCTAATGCCCCACCTCCCCCTCGTACTCCATCCATTATTTATTTATTTATATACACACATTCTTTTTCTCTCTTTCCTTTTTCTCCCTCTGTCCCTCTCACTATACCTCTTGCCCATCCTCTGGGCATTCCCCCCTCCCCCTTTTCTTTCTTTCTCCCTGGGCCTCCTGTCCCATGATTCTCTCATATCCCTTTTGCCAATCACCTGTCCAGCTCTTGGCTCCATCCCTCCCCCTCCTGTCTTCTCCTATCATTTTGGATCTCCCCCTCTCCCTCCCACTTTCAAATCTCTTACTAGCTCTTCCTTCAGTTAGTCCTGACGAAGGGTCTCGGCCCGAAACATCGACTGTACCTCTTCCTAGAGATGCTGCCTGGCCTGCTGCGTTCACCAGCAACTTTTATGTTTGTTGCTTGAAATTCCAGCATTTGCAGATTTCCTCATGTATGCATCATATAAAGTCTGATGTGTTTTTGGGAGCTGCTGGAAATAGTAGCTTGTTTGTTTATTGGGATACAGTGCGAAATAATAGGCCCTTCTGGCCCTTTGAGCCACGCCACCCAGCAATCCCCCAATTTAATCCTAACCTTATCATGGGCCAATTTATAATGACCAAGTAACATACCAACCAGTACATCTTTGGACTGTGGGAGGAAACCAGAGAACCTGGAAGAAACCCATGCGGTCACGGTGTGGATGTACAAATTCTCTACGTGCAGCAGCGGGATGGCGGGCACATTAGCAAATTAAAAATTTAATGATGCAGCTCTATAAAACTCTGGTTAGGCCACACTTGGAGTACTGTGTCTAGTTCTGGTTGCCTCACTATAGGAAGGATGTAGAAGCATTGGAAAGGGTACAGAGGAGATTTACCAGGATGCTGCCTGGTTTAGAGAGTATGGATTATGATCAGAGATTAAGGGAGCTAGGGCTTTACTCTTTTGAGAAGAGGAGGATGAGAGGAGACATGACAGAGGTGTACAAGATATTAAGAGGAATAGATAGAGTGGACAATCAGCGCCTCTTCCCCAGGGCACCACTGCCCAATACAAGAGGATATGGCTTTAAGGTAAGGGTGGGAAGTTCAAGGGGGATACTTGAGGAAGGTTTTTCACTCAGAGAGTGGTTGGTGCGTGGAATGTACTGCCTGAGTCAGTGGTGGAGGCAGATACACTAGTGAAGTTTAAGAAACTACTAGACAGGTATATGGAGGAATTTAAGGTGGGGGGTTATATGGGAGGCAGGGTTTGAGGGTTGGCACAACACTGTGGGCCGAAGGGCCTGTAATGTGCTGTACTATTATATGTTCTATGTAAAAGCCATCTAGGTAAGTGCATGAATAGGAGAAGTTTAGAAGGCTGTGGGCCAAACACAGGTAGATGGCACCACCTATTCTATTCACAAGAGATTCTGCAGATGTTGGAAATCCTGAGCAACACATACAAAATACGTTGGAGGAACTCAGCAAGTGAGGCAGCATCCATGGAGGGGAATAAACATTTGGCATTTTGGGGTGAGGCATTTCATCAGGACTAGAAAGGAAGTGGGGGGGGAGCCAAAATTAGAAAATGGGGGGGGGGGAGGAGTACAAATTTGTAGGTGACAGGTGAGACGGAGTGAGGGGGCATGAAGTAAGAAGCTTGGAATTGATAGGTGGAAGTGGTACAGGGCTGAAGAAGAAGGAATCTAATAGGACAGTAAACCGTGGAAGAAAGGGAAGGAGGAGGGGGGACCAGAGGGAGAGAGGGTAACCAGAATGGGGAATAGAAAATGTGAGAAGGAGGGAGGGTGTGAAGTGGCACTAGCTCATTGGGCAATACAATTAGGATGAACAAGATGGGCTAAAGGGCCTTTTTCCATCTTCTATTATTCAAATAAAGAACCGTCTGTGCCATTCATTCATGCAGATTTTCATATCATGTTATATGGTGCTCCCTCAACCTTGGGATTTACCAGTGAACTTTGTAAGGTTCAGCGGCAGAGTAAAATTAGCAAAAGATTCAGCAAACAACTGAATACAATTTTGGTAACTCAGCACGTGCATACATGTGTGGAAATTACAAATGTAACATTTCTGGAAATACTGGTTCGTATATGATGTTGAGCTGATTAAAATTCACAGCAAGCTTCAGGCTAAAGTCCTATGCACTCAGTTGCTACTTTATTAGGTATCTCCGGTACCTAATTAAGTGGCCGCTGTGTGTATGTTTGTGGATCTTCTGCTGCTGTAGCCCATCCACTTGTGACGTGTGTGTTCTGAGATGCTCTTCTACAAACCACTGTTGTAATGCATAGCTATTTGAGTTATTGTTGCCTTTCTGTCTGTTTCAACCAATCCAGCCATTCTCCTCTGACCTCTTATGAACAAGGTGTTCTCACCCACAGAACTGCCACTCACTGGATGTTTCTTGCTTTCGCACCTTTCTCTGTAAACTCTAGAGATGGTTGTGCGGGAAAATTCCAGAAGATCAGCAGTTTCTTAAACACCCAAACCACCCCATCTGGCACAAAAAGACATTCCATGGTCAGTCAAGTAAATCACATTTCTTCCCCATTCTGATTTTTGGTCTGAACAACAACTGAACCTCTTGACCAAACTTGCATGCTTTGATGCATTGAGTTGCTGAGTTATGATTGGCTGATAAGATACTTACATTAACAAAATTAGGTCTACATGCATACCTAATAAAGTGGCGCATGAGTACATATTCAAATCTACTTTTATAATAATCTCCTTGGTACTCTGCATTCCTTCTCTTTCATAGCTAGCATGTTTATCGTTATAATGGGAATCCCACTGAGGAAATAAAAACGCTGCAATCTTATATCACATCATATTTCTTCACATTTTATCTTCATTACATTTCAATGAAAGCCTGTGCACAAATAGTCTTGATAGAGACTTTAAAATGAAGCACGGAGCCTCAGAAATAGTCAGCTGTTATTAAAAATAAGCCTGATTCAAAATAGAGCTTTATCTCTATCAAACAGCAGATCAATTTAATTTTGGGCCAGCTTTTCAAATACAAACTGGTGAATTAACATGGACACAATAGATTCTGCTGATACTGGAAATCCAGAGGTGCGCACACGCACACACACACACACACACACACACACACACACACACACACACACACACACACACACACAACCAACGAACACTGGAGGAACTCAGCAAGTCAGACAGCATCCATATCGACAGTCAGTGTTAGGGGTCTCGGCCTGAAACGTTGACTGTTTATCCATTTCCATGGATGCTGGCTGACCAATTGAGTTACTCGACCATTTTGTGTCTGTTACTCTGAGTTAACATGGAGACTTCTGTTTGGAGGATGAAGCTATGCCTGGCCAGCTAAACAAAAGGAGGAAGCAATTGCTGCTATGTATGTTATAATATGTATCCCAGTAAAATATCCAGGCTCAGGCTAACAAAATGTGAACCCCTGCTGTTAATAATGCTCTCCACCTGCCTGTTGATCACCATGTAAATAGAACCACCTGTACACACTGGAGCAAGCTCATGATTGTTTTTTGTGACATCATAAACTGAAGAATAATGAATTTCCGTCCAGTATTCCGCCTCAAAAAATTAACTAGTGAAAGAAGTTAGCAAAAGCGAATGACGCTACCAAGGGTGACTTCCTCAGGACGGGTCACAAAGCAACTCCTTCTACTTCTTGTACAGCATCTTTTTATTTCACATGCGGTCCTGCTGCTGTTGCAGACAGCATCTACATTCTAGCACTGCATTTTGGGGTTGGTCAGGCCATCTGGCTGTCCCCGAGAGCATCCCATGAGCAAAGCATGCGGCATGAGGTCCAGGGGCCCATGATTGGCTCCATTTCTTGCCAACCCTGCTGATTAAAGCGCCAAGGAATATTGAAACTATCGAGGTGGGTGCGGTGGTGAGTGAGTGTTTAGCGGCATCTACCTGAATCTCGCTCGCTGCTGCCGAGGGAATGTATCTGTGCATGATGGTCTCTCTCTCCCTCCCACTCGCTGCTCCTGAAGGAAGGTCCTTGTGTTTGAGTGCTCTCTCCCTCCTCCTCAAAGCTGTTGGAGGATGATACGGGAGCAAGGTTTAATCGACACGGTGTGCGGATTGGACACTTCATGTTCTGGTGTGTTCTATTTTCTGGCTGCTCCTGTTTCGTTCCTATTTTTGGATGATTTTTGAATTGGGATGGACTGTAGATAATGAACACTGAGCTGAACTGAAATATTCCATTTGAGTTTTGTGTTTTATATTCTGTGTTTTCGCTCAATTTTTGTTGCTGTGTGTTTGATTTTGCGCATAGGGAGGGAGGAGGGTTTAATGTTTTTACTTTGAACAGGTCCCATGGTGGTTCTCTGTTTCATGGCTGTCTGTGGGAAGGTGAATCTCAGAGTTGTATACTACATATATACTTTGATAATAAAGGTACTTTGAATAAATGCACCTCTCATCTCTCTGGATTCTGCACCTCATATTTAGATTTTGGTGTTAAAAAAAAACTATTTTTGCTGTAAAAGTTGAACTATTGGAGGAACTCAGATCCTGCATCAGGAATCTACGTAAAAATGTCAACCATCCCTCTGCCTCCGCAAATGCTGTTTGACCCTCTGAGTTTCCCCAGGCACTTATTTTTGTCCTTTATTCCAACATTTGCAGTCTCTGTGTCTGTATGGTTGATGCGTTGCACTTGTTAAAGCCTGCAGGAGCTCTGGCACTGACTGACCTGCATTGCTTGAAGACAGAGAGATTTTGAATGAAAGGAAGGAATACTCAGCCGGTCATCACACCTGGGAATTTTACAGTTTAGTTGATGTTGTCCTTCTAGAATGCCAGCCATAGGCTCCAACCAATGTCCTGATGAAGGGTCTCTGTGCCAAACATCAACTGTTCGATTCCCTCCATAGATGCTGCCTGACCTGCTGGGTTTCTCCAGCATTTTTTGTGTACAGTATTGCCAAAGACTTCCAGAATCTGCAGAATCTCTTGTGTCTTTGATTGGCTCTAACCAATCCGCACCCAGCTCAATAATTGGCTATGACAGGACACTATAGACTTGCTTTCAATCCTGTATTGACCCAAAATCTCTTTGGAAGCTGCTGGGCCTCCAATAATATTTATAAATGAGCAGATTTATAAAAATTATTATAACTTTTATAATGGGTCAAATCCAGATTGCTGCCAAATATGGATTAACATGGCTAAAATTAACATTCAAGCAGCTGCAGAAAGAATTAACTCAACTGTATCACCTTGAAAACAATAAGGCTTTGTCATGACATAGATGAGCTGTTAAGTGAACAACTGGGCTGCAAGATGAAGACAGGAGGGTATGGAACTGAGGGGGGGGGGTGCATCTGGGACGCCAGGTAGCACTGTTGAGCCCTCTGGAAACGTCATGGGCTTATCAACGAAACGTCAAAGAAGGAGGGTGCCCACCTGATGACCCCGATGACGTACCTACCCTCCCTCCCTGTCACCACGCTAAACTCACTACCAACATCGAGAGTGCCAACTTACCATAGGGATTGAAACATCAAGTCCTAGTAGCTCTACTTACAGATCGCAAATGATGATGGCAACTGTTTTCTCGACACCTTCCATTTACCAGTTCCTCCATTACATCAGCTGGAAACACATCAGTAACTCAGTTTAACCCCTGAGCTTGGATTACATTCTTCAGCAAGTGCTATTTTCTATTTAACAGCAGAGAACATCTATTTACTCTGATGCTGTCCACATTAAGGCCTGAGAAACAGTGATTAATCTTGCTGCAACTTTTTCTGTGTGTTAAACACGGCAAGCTGATAGTTCTTCATAAACCATTCAGGACAATTGGTCAGCCCCAATGTCAACTGCATGCAATGTAATTGAATGCCTGAAAAGAGTCCCAATTCTCAAACAAATAATTGGGAATAAATATCTGCTTCCTCATCTGTGTGTACATTTTTAAAAATCATTTGTTTCTGCTGCAAAACTACACATCGAATAACATATTGCTATGGCATTCACACAGTTTCCGAGAAGTTATGGTGCATCCTTGGTAGCGTGATTGATTTACAGTTGATTTATTTCTCAAACTTTCAAAATGGTTGTTTATAACATTGTTTTATGGTTCCTGTGCCCAAAATTAAAACCATATGCAGGGATAATCGTTGCTGAGCCAGTGTTAAATGCAGTGAGCACACAGCTGTGATATGACAGTGACACTAATCTCTTAAAACCATTGATTTACAATTAGTTCATCAGGAATCCTTTCAAGTGAGCAAAACTCAGCTGCATGGATTTGATAAAGGCCAAAGGTCTATACAAATCAAAGGGGAACAGAGAAGTTAATTACAATCACATGACCTGCAAGCTGTGGTAGCCAAAGGCTATCAGGCTGATATAGTAGCAGGGATGAAACATCTTAACTAAAGTGATCATTTGAGATGGTTCAAATTGAGATAATTCAAGTTTAATGAGAAAGATCAGAGCATATTTAGTCTGGTCCAGGTCTGGATCTGGTACAATGATAGTGCTGCTGTCCACTGGTTTGTTTATATCCAGCCTTTTCTGATGTAAAAGAGGTTGTACAACTATACTCCTGACAATTCACAGGATTTGTGCCTGGGAGCCCAAGAGGTACAACAGGATGTGTTGAGAATGTGATATTATATGATACCCCTCTACTTTATTTTGTTGGTTCAGTCTATTTCTGCTTTCTGCACTGTGGCTGATCACCAGTAAATCCCTTTTAATGATTTGTATGGAGCCAGGACAACTTGATGTCTGTCAGCTTCAAACTGCACATCAGATCTTCCAAAGTCCTAAATCATGTGAACTTTTATATCAACAATATAACATCTCATGTCATTATTTTATCAGATGTCTGTGAATCTATCATAAGCTTCCTGTATTTGTCTAAAAAGCTTGTAAATATTCTAAATGGTAGCTGGCGGGTTTAGTTACATGAGACTTTGTAAGGAAAATTGTTGTTTCTACTTCACATTTTTGTTTATTTTAGAGTTTGTTAATAATTTTTTTCATCTATTTGCTTGCCTTCCAGCTGGGAAACCTGTTTGAGGAATTGTACGTAAAGGAAAATGTGAGGATTAATAGTTACATGACCTGCATGGGAACAAGTTTGTCGTTTGATATTGTCCTTGCTTTGCATCCAGTGCTATAGTTCATATATTTTCCTATGATGTCAATGCAAACTTGGCTGCAATAGTGTACTTTATTAGCATTTGGAGGACTTGCTTGGCCAAATGGCATCAAAGATTATGGGCAGCGAATGGAGAAATGTATAGTTAAATGCGTGAAAGAGCAAGTGGACATCCAGTTAACACCTACCCGGTTGTGATTGTTGAATCAGCTTCTGAAGACTGTTTTAAAAGGGGATTCAAGCAATACACACAAAATGCTGGTGGAACCCTTTGTCAGGACTAACAGAAAAAAGAGATAGTAAGAGATTTGAGAGGGGGATGGGGAGACCTGAAATGACAGGAGAAGTCAGGAGGGGGAGAGATGAAGCTAAGAGCTGGGAAGTTGATTGGCAAAAGGGATACAAGGCTGGAGAAGGGGGAATATCATAGGATGGAAGGTCTTGGAAGAAAGAAAAGGGGAGGGGAGAACCAGAAGAAGATGGAGTACAGGCAAGGAGTTATTGTGAAAGGGAAAGAGAAGAAAAAAATCTTTAAAAAATTGAGGATGGGGTAAGAAGGGGGGGAGGGGCACTAACGGAAGTTAGAGAAATCAATGTTCATGCCATCAGGTTGCAGGCTACCCAGACGGAATATAAGGTGCTGTTTCTCCAACCTGAGTGTGGCTTCATCTCGACAGTAGAGGAGGCCATGGATTGACATATTGGAATGGGATGTGGAATTAAAATGTGTGGCCACTGGGAGATCCTGCTTTCTCTGGCAGACAGAGCGTAGGTGTTCAGCAAAGTGGTCTCCCAATCTGCATTGGGTCACACCAATATATAGAAGGCTGCACCGGGAGCACCGGACGCAGTATATCGCCCCAGCCGACTCACAGGTGAAGTGTCGCCTCACCTGGAAAGACTGTCTGGGGCCCTGAATGGTGGTAAGGGAGGAAGTGTAAGGGCATGTGTAGCACTTGTTCCGCTTCCGAGGATAAGAGCCAGGAGGGAGATCGGTGGGAAGGGATGGGGTGGACGAATGGACAAGGGAGTCGCGTAGGGAGTGATCCCTGCAGAAAGTGGGGGGGAGGGAAATATGGGCTTGGTGGTGGGATCCCATTGGAGATGGCAGAAGTTACAGAGAATTATATGTTGGACACGAAGGCTGGTGGGTGGTAGGTGAGGACAAGAGGAACCTTATCCCTAGTGGGGTGGCAGGAGGATGGGGTGAGAGCAGATGTGCGTGAAATGAGAGAGAGATGCGTTTGAGGGCAGAGTTGATGGTGGAGGAAGGGAAACCCCTTTCTTTTAAAAAAGGAAGACACCTCCTTTGTCTTGGAATGAAGAGCCTCATCCTGAGAGCAGATGCGGCGGAGACGGAGGAATTGAGAGAAGGGGATGGCATTTTTACAAGTAACAGGGTGGGAAGAGGAATAGTCCAGGTAGCTGTGAGAGTCCATGGATTATAGTAGACATCAGTAGATAAGCTCTCTCCAGAGACAGAGATCAAAGAAGGGGAGGGGGGTGTTGGAAATGGACCAGGTAAATTTGAGGGCAGGGTGGAATTTGGCGACAAAGTTGATGAAGTCAACGAGCTCAGCATGCGTGCAGGAAGCAGCACCAATGCAGTTGTCGATGTAGCGAAGGAAAAGTGGGGGACGGATACCAGTATAGGCTTGGAACATGGGCTGTTCCACATTGCCAACAAAAAGGCAGGCATAGCTGGGACCCATATGGGTACCCATGGCTACACCTTTAGTTTGAAGGAAGTGGGAGGAGCCAAAGGAGAAATACACACAAAATGCTGGTGGAATGCAGCAGGCCAGGCAGCATCTATAGGAAGAAATACAGTCAACGTTTTGAGTCGAGACCCTTCGTCAGGACTAATGGAAAAAAGAGATTTGAGAGAGGGAGGGGGAGAAAAAGGGGATTCATCTCTTTCTTTTCCTTTGGAGAATCAGAGTAATAAAACATTTGGACCATTGAGTTTGCTCCACTATTCCATTGTGGCTGATTTATTATTCCTCTCAAACCCACTCTCCTGCCTTCTCCCCAAGAAAAGAGATGAGGGATGTGCCCTCCAAGGCTCCCCACTATGTGAAACATTCTCCCCACACCCTCTCTATCTATCCCTCTCAATATTCAATAATTTCATTGAGGTCCACCCTCATTAATCTCAATAGAACAGATTATAAAATATTAGTCCTAATAGGACTCCCAGCTTCATAAAACTGAGCTGCTTCTCACATGCATTCCTCACCTTTTAGCCTATAAGATAGTCAAACCTATCATGTGTCACTGGGACTGAGAAAATCCTGCAATTTTATCCGCAATGCTACAGCTTCACTATCAGTGGGAATTTTTTTAGTAGGTCTCATGGCACCAAGTAAACAAGCCAGCTATAATTTAGGATATTTATATACTTTTTAGACAGAACCAGGAAGCTTATGACAGATTCATAGACATGAGACAAAATAATGATACAAGATGTTATTACTTATTGATATGAAGGTCCACATGATTCAGGATTTTGGAAGACCTGATGTGCAGGCTGCCTCAGTCTGAAGTTTTCAGGACTTTGATGAACATAGAACACAGACATCTACAGCACTTTACAGGCCCTTCGGCCCACAATGTGCCTCTCATGAAGTTTGATTCCTACTAACTCCCTCCATATATGTACCCTAATGCCCCCTCCCTCACCTTTCCAAAAGCAACTAAGACTTTCCAGCTCACAAAACGCTGGAGGAACTCAGCAGGTCAGGCAGAGATCGATGGAAATGAATAAACAGTTGATGTTTTGGGCCGAGATACTTCTTCAGGACTGTGAGGAAAAAAAAATGAGAAGTCAGACCAAGAAGGTGGGGGAGAGGAGGTAGAAGCACAAGATGACAGGTAGTGGTGATATATGAGGGAGATGCTATCTGACCTGCTGAGTTCCTCCAGCATTTGTGTGCGTTTGCCTTGGATTTCCAGCATTGGCATGTTTTATCGTGTTTGTGAAGACTTTCCAGATGACTGGGTTGAATTCTGACCATGAGCCCGAGGCAGAGTCAGCATGAAACAGCCAAAGCACTTTCCCTGACCAGAAAGTGAGGACTGCTGCTGACCAGCTGCTCTTTAGAACATCTGGTGAGCTTTGACAGGATTGTAGAATCAGTAGAAAGGTCTCCAGTTGGCACAACATTTGCAAACTTAGTTAATAGATAAGATTTTGGTTCCATAACAATTATAAAATAACAATAATTGAGTAGTTTGCCTATTAGGTTATATATCCAAAACCAGTAATCTTCATCGTGCAGTTTTATTGTATGAATAACTGATACATACATCAGGGTCCACTTTATTAGGTACACCTTGTTTTTCCTCAGGACGCTAAAGAAAGCCGGTCTACCTGAAGAAATGCTGGTGACCTTTTACTGCTGCACCATAGAGAGCATCTTAATATACTGCATCTCTGTGTGGTACCTCAGTTGCACAGCAGTTGATAGGAAAGCACTTAAGCGGGTCGTCTCTAGCGCACAGAAGATCATCGGACACAGCTCCCAGCCCTGGAGGACACCTACAGCTCTCGCTGCTTAAGGAAAGCTACAAACATCTGTAAGGACAATACACACCCGTGCAATCATCTGTTCGAACTTCTTCCATCTGGCAGACGTTATAAGATTTTCTATGCCCGCACTTCCAGACTGAAAAATAGTTTTTTCCCCAGAGCTATAATTGCTCTGAACCAATCGATCAAGTATCATCCATAAATTTGTTATATTGCTACTTTAATACTGGTTTTATGGCTGTGGTGCATCTGAGTTGTGCTTTTGTACTGCCGGACATTGCTTGTACTGGCTGGTTACTTGATTTTATTTATTGTTTATTTAATTTATTTGTTGTTTTATAGCATTGAGTATAAGAGTTGCAAACTCATTTTTGCTGTATTGGTGCATGACAAATTGTACTATGCAATGACAATAAAGGTATTTCATTTCATTTCACCTGCATATTAATGCAAGTATCTTATAAGCCAATCATGTAGCTGCAGCTCAATGCATGCAAGCATGGTCAAGAGGTTCAGTTATTGTTCAGACCAAACATAAGAATGGGGAAGAAATGTGATCGAAGTGACTTTGACTGTGGGCTGATTGTTGGCACTAGAGGGAATGGTTTGAGAATCCCAGACACTGCTGATCTCCTGGTATTTTCAAGCAGAACAGACTTTAGAGTTTACAGAGAATGGTGCAAAAAACAGAAGAAAAATTATCCAGTGAGTGACACTCCTGTGGGTGAAAAATGCCTTGTTAATGAGGGAGGTCGGAGGAGTACGGCCAGACTGGTTTGAGCTGACCGGATTGCGACGGTAACTCAAATAACCACACATGACAACAGTAGCGTGCAGAAGAGCAGCACTGAACACACAGCATGTAGAACCTTGAAGGAGGTAGGCTACAGCAGCAGAAGACCACGAATATGCACTCAGTGGCCACTTTCCTAGGTACAGGAGATGGCTAATAAAGTCTTCACTGCGTGTATCAGAGAGTATGCTGAGTAATGATGTTGCACAGGGCGACTGAGGAGAACCCAAGTGCAGGACACCGGCACGTCGACTGACTTGGGGATGCTGGCGTAGACGTGAACGTAGAACAGCAAACTGGAGGAATCTTGACAAGGAGATGGGATCTACAGGGACTATCTTGAAACTAGAGCAGGACTTAGAACTAATGGTTCTAAGCGGACAAGAGAATGAAGTATCACACAAGAATAGACCAACAAACTTGCAACCTGTCTAGTGACACCATCGTACTTACTTCACAGTCTCTGATGCAAACCAGGTGTACCATAATTAAGTAAACTAGCAGCAATTGGAAATCTAATGGCCGAAATTAGGGCATAATCAGGGAGAAAGGAGCGTTAAAGGGGAACAGCCTAACGGAACCATGACAAATGATTCCTATTTAGATACAATGAACATTTCAATTTAATAGTGACCTTGTTTTGCTGGCAAAGGATTTAGAGTTTGTGCCACTGGGAATACATACATGTTTCCAGTGTCCAGTCCAGATGAAGGATCTCAACACAAAGTATTGACTGTCCAGTTTCCTCCATGGGTTGGCCTGCAAAATCCCTTCAGCATCTCGTTTGTTGCTTTGTTCCATTAGGTGTGGTTCTAACTTTGAATGATGGTGTAAAATGGCATTCAAGTCTGGTGACCCAGGAAGTTACAAGAGGTCCTGGTACAATCTCTGGAATGCCATCTCACAGGAGAAGTGACAATTCTGAACTAAACTTGAATCAACAAAGATTGGTCAATAGTTGTGCCAGAGCTAGAATAATGCCACCTCTCATAAACTAAAATCAAGCGACATAGGTGACCACAGGGCTTCACTTCCAATGAGCCTAATGCCTTCTATGCTCGCTTTAACCATCAAAATACAGAGGAACCATCACAAACTCCCACAGTGCCCGATGATTCTCTGAGGCCAACGTGTGAGCAAACTTCAGGAGGGTGAACCCAGAAAAAGCATCCGGCCCAAATGGGGTACCTGGCAAGGAACTAAAGACCTGAGCTGACCAACTGGCTGGAGTGCTCACTGAGATACTTAACCTCTCGCTTTGGCACTCTAAGGTACCTACCTGCTTCAAGCAGACTTTACTTATACCAGTGCCTCAGAAGAACGTGGTAACCTCCCTCAATGAATAAACTCCAGTAGCACTTACGTCCACAATGATGAAGTGTTTTGAGAGGTTGGTGATGAAACCTATCAACTCCTGCCTGGTGCAACAGGTCCATAGTAGATGCCATTTCATTGGCTCTTCACTCAACTTGCAGATGAACAAAGACACATACATCAGGATGCTCTTTATCGACTACAGCTCAACATTCAATACTACCATCCCCTCAAAACTAATCAATAAGCTTCAAGACCTTGGTCCCAATACCTCCTCATAAAGATTAGATCCTCAATTTCCTCAGTTGCAGACCCCAGTCAGTTCAGACTGGCAACAACATCTCCTCCATAATCTCCTACAGTACAGGTGTACTGCAAGGCTGTGTGCTTAGCCCCCTGCTCTACTTGCTTTACACTTTTGACTGTGAGGCTAAGCACAGCTCCAATGACTCATTTAAGTTTGCTATTGATACCACTGCTGTAGGCTGAATCAAAGGTGGTGATGAATTAGCATATAAGAGGGAAATCGAAAATCTTGCTCAGTGTTGCCGCAACAATAGCCTCTTATTTAAAGTCAGCAAGACCAAGGAGCTGATTATTAACTCCAGAAGAGGAAACCAGAGGTCTGCAAGTCAGTCCTCATCAGAGGAACAGAGGTGGAGAGGGTCAGCAACTTTAAATTCCTTGGTGTTATCATTTTCAGAGAAATTGTCCTGGGCCCAGCATGTAAATGCAGTTACAAGGAAAGCATGACAGTGCCTCTACTTCCCTTGGCGTTTGCAAAGACTTGGCATGACATCTAAGACTTTGACAAATTTCTGTAGATGTGTGGTGGAGAGTATGTTGACTGGCTGCATTACAGGGTAACGTAATTAGCGGAATTGTACAGCATTCGCAACCACCAACATTAAATTGGGGTTTCACTTTAAGAGGCTGGTCTGACGTGATGATGTAATTACGTAAAGGGTTTTAGCATGCGTTGGGTTCAGTTTTTGGTGTTCAATAAATGGGTTGCTGCAGGTTTTCTAATACATAAAATGCCTCACGTCATTTTATTTGCAAAAACCTACAGCATCACAGCCTAGTATGGAAACACCAAAGCCCTTGAATGGAAAATCCTACAAAAGGTAATGGGTGCAGCCCAGTGCATCGTGGGTAAGGCCCTCCCCACCATTGAGAGCATCTACATGGAGCATTGTTGCAAGAAAGCACGGTCCATCGTCGGGGACTCCCAGCACACAGGTCATACTCTTTGCTTGCTGCTGCTATGAGGAAGAAGGTACAGCAATCAGAATCAGAATCAGGCTTATTATCACCGACATGTGACGTGAAAAAAAAATAATAATAAATAAACATGTAAATCTATTATGTATATTGAATCGATATTAAAAATGTGCAAAAACAGAAATACTGTGAATTTTAAAAAATGAGGTAGTGTCCAAAGATTCAATATCCATTTAGGAATCGGATGGCAGGGGGCAAAAAGCTGTTCCTGAATCGCTGAATTCAGGAGCTTCAAGACTCACACCACCTGGTTCAAGAACAGTTATTACTCCTCAACCATCATGCCCTTGAACCAAAGGGGACACCTTCACTCAACTTCACTTGCCCCATCACTGAAATGTTCCCACAGCCCATGGACTCACCTTTATCTCATGTTCTTGATATGTATTGCTTATTTATTTATACTTTTTCAATCTCTTTTTGTATTTTCACAGTTTGTTGTCTTTTGCACACCGGTTGAGCAACCAAGTTGGTGGTCTTTCATTGATTCTATTATGGTTATTATTTTGTCGTGGATTTATTGAGTTTGCCCACAAGAAAATGAATCTCAGGGTTGTAATTAGGTGACATATATGTACTTTCATAATAGATTTACTTTGAACTTTGAAAAATGGTGATATTAAATTCACATGTAGAATACTCGCAACTTGATTTTCCTCTCTCTTAAATTAGATTGAAGAAAACAATCAGGCAACAAATATAAACAAAATATCATTTTGCAACATCCCCCAAGGCATGATTTAGCCCTATTGACCTTCTCTTGAGCTTTCTCCTCTTGGCAGCCTCTGATTGCATGAGTCACACTTTAACAACAGCATTTAAGCTTTATGATTTATCCTCAAGATTTTACATCTGACAGGCAGTTCTATAGAGAGTTGTAGAGTTTTGTCTATGTAAATCCCCTGAATGGTGCTCCTCATTTTAACACCCCTTTTCAATGTTATGTTTCCAGCCCTGCAGGGCTAAACTTATCCAAACATGGCTGGCAGGAGAATTGGATAGAATGGTAATTGTAATCCCCACTGATGTTTAACTCCATTCGTCTTCAGTCAAAAGTAACATCCAGCAGGGTGTAAGAGACTGTTTTGTGAGTTAAGTTAAAATCTCCCAATCTACCTTTTTGTAGCCCTTGCACCTTACTTGTCTACCTGCATTGCACATTCAAATCAAATCAAGTTTAATTATCTTTCAAACATACATGGATACAGCCGAACGAAAGAGCATTCCTCAAGAGGTCAAGGAGCAAAAAAAACACAGCACTTTCAAAATGTCTAAGTATCATATCCGATGCGGACTTTGGTGACCATGGTTTTCCATATAGATCTATCCTTCGTTTACATCAATATACATAATAGATTTACATGTTTATTTATTATTATTACTTTCAAAATAGCGAGTAAAAAAAAACATAGTCACGCAATAAAGAATACTTATATAACCCAAGACCCTGAGTGACATTTCCCACAAATTGATGGTACAGTTCCCAGCAATCCAGCCTGTCATTCATCGATCAAACACTGAATATAGTGTTACACTTCCTCTGTGATTGTATCACTATATTTACATTTTCTGACCTACCTCAATATGGCAGCATGGTGGCATAGTGGTTCACACAATGTTCTGCAGTACCAATGATACGGGTTAATTTCCTGCCACTGCCTGCAAGGAGTTTGTACATTTTCTCTGACCGCGTGGATTTCTTCTGGGTGCTCTGGTTTCCTCCCACGGTCCAACAATGTACCAGTTGGTAGGCTAATTGCTCATTATAAGTTGTCCCATGTTTAGACTAGGGTTAAATCGGTGTATTGCTGGGTGGCGCTGCTCAAAGGGTCAGAATGGTCTAACCCACACTGCAGGCGGGAGGAGAAGATGGCGGTGTGCCGCTTGTGCACAGCCCTCCGGTGAAAAGTGATATCGTATCTGTTAAATAGGGGCCGTGGACAATTCTGTTTTGATGGAGAATGGACGTGAAAGCACAGAGGAACATCTGGAGAAATTTCTGAAACACCCGTTCGCTGCTGTTGTCACTGTGTGGTCGTGAATCTTTCTGAGGGTAGGCCTCAAAATCCCCGGCCTTGCCTGCCTTTGGCGACCGAGAAGGAGGTCGAATCGTTCGGACAGAGATGGCGCTCAGTACTCGGTGTCAGAGAGCTGATCAGAGCTCGAAGTTTTCGGATGACTCAGAGTCGGATTGTGGTCGGCATGGCAGGGAGAGTTTTTCTTCCTTCTCCCATCTGCATAAGATGTGGGACATTTGAGAAACTTTGAACTTTACTGTGCTCACGGACATCTTCATCAAGTTATGGTATTGTTACACTGTTTGTAACTAAATGTTATAATTATGTGGTTTTGTCAGTTTTTTCAGTCTTGGTTTGTCCTGTGTTTTGTGATATCACACCGGAGGAAATATTGTATCATTTTTTAATGCATGTATTACTAAATGACAATAAAAGAGGACTACGTGTCTTCATAATCATCATCATCCCAAAAATTAAAATAACTATAGTTATGTATGGAATGAATCCTCTGGAAGGCATGCAAGCAAAAGCTTTTCACTGTATCTGAGTAGTGGTGGCAATAATAAATTGAAACCAATTATCTTTGGTCCTATTGCAGACAAGCTCAACTGCCCACTCTCCCTTACACTGGTCAGAAATGGGATTCACACCCTGCCTGGTGAATCAGCTCTTTCTGAGACTGAGCAACACCAGCACCTCATCTGTCATTTTACAAATAATGATGAGAAGCTCCAGGACTTGGCTTCATTCTTGTTTCTTGTCACCCTTTGAAGCAACTGAGAATAAAACGAGGCAAAATTAGCAATTAAGCCTGTAAATGGAAATCAAAGGAGCAAACAAAGAGAGCTGCAGACTTTTGAGTCTCTTGGGTCTGAGATTGAATTAAAATACAGTGCTCTTGTGTGGATTTCAGCCCTCTCCTAAAGGTACTTGTCTTAAATGAAACCAATTTGGATAAACTCAGAACAATTGCTAGCAGACAAGAGCTCACAGTGGGAAACTACCAACAATTCAGGACAAATTGACACTAAATTGCTAGTGTACCTGGGAAAAAACAGAGTGCCTAGTGCTGAAAGTATAAACATCATACTGGGCAGGTTAGCAAGAGTGCAGTTAATGGGACAGAGATGTCACTGAAGGCTTGAAGTAGCAGCTGGATTGAAGTTGAAAGAGCTTGACTCTGCTATAACTGGCCAGGGAGTCCTTGATGTTTCAGAGAAACCATCTGAGGGAAAGAAAGCATCAGGCTCTAATATGGCATCCATCATCTTGATGAGGACATATTTATTGCTCTCTGCAATGCAAAAAGTGTACTAAATGGATAAAATTAAAACATCTGGAGTTTGCAGTGTAACCTAAGCTCCATTGTAAATCAGAGAGCCAGCGAAGGAGTTAATAATGATTTATGAATCTGGTGGTTTGCTTACTCCCCCAGGCTCTTTACTTTGCAAGTGGTTATTTTATATCTTTTGCTGGAAAGAGCATATTTCCCATGTGACCACTGTCTTACCTTCCATTTGTTTCACCCAGTTGCTGCTTGGACAAACATTTACTTCAATGCATTACTGAAGTTTAGTACTCTGTGCAAAAGTCATTTATACATATATATATAGAGAGAGAGAGTGCTAAGGTGCCTAAGACTTTTTGCATAGTACTGAAGTAATTTTATGTATTTCACTGTCACAAAAAATCAAATTTCATGACATATGTAACTTATAAGACCATAAAACATAGGAGCAGATGTATGCCATTTGGCCCATCGAGCCTGCTCAGTCACATCATCATGGCTGATCAATTTTCCTCTCAAAACAGTTCTCCTGCCTCCTCTCCATAATGTTTCACAACCTGACTAATCAAGCACCTATTAACCTCCTCCTTAAATTCACCCAGTAACTTGGCCTTCGCAGCCGCCTGTGGCACCGAATTCCACAGATTCACCATGCTCTAGCTAAAGAAATTCCTCCTTATCTCTGTTAAAAATGGACATCCCTCTATTTCAAGGTTGAGCCCTCGGGTCCTAGACTACCCCACCAAAGGAATCATCCTCTTCACATGCACTCTATTGAGGCCTTTCAACATTCAATAGATTTCAATGAGATTCCCCCCACCCATCACCACTTTTTAAAATTCTAGTAAGTACAAGCCAGAGTCTTCAATCGCTGCTCATAAAATAGCCCTTTCATTCCTGGAATCCTTCCCGTGAGCCTCTTCTGAACCCTCTCAAATGTCAGCACATAAACGGCTCAAAACTGCTCACAATACTTCAAGTGAGGCTTCAACAGTGCCTTATAAAGCCTCAGCATTATGTCCTTGCTTTCATATTCTAGTCCTTTTGAAATGAATGCTAACATTATATTCACCTTCCTCACCGCTGATTCAACCTGCAAATTAACCTTGCAGGAGGACTCCCAAATCCCCTTTTTCAACTTGGAATTTTGAATTTTCTCCCCATTTAGAAAATATGCTTTTATTTCTTCTACTAAAATGCGTGAGCATACACTTCCCAACATTGCTTTCCATCTGCCACCTCTTTGCCTGTTCTCCTATCTGCCTAAGTCCTTCTGTAGCCTCTCTGCTTCCTCAACACTTTCTATCTTCTGCAAACTTGACCACAAAGCCATCAGTTTCATTATCCAAACTGTTGACACAAAATATAAAAAGAAGCAGTCCCAACACAAACCCTTGCAGAACACCAGTAGCCACTGACAGTCAATCTGAAAGGACACCTTTATTCCCAAACTTTGCCTCCTGCCAATCGGTCAATGCTCTTTCAATTCCATTATCTCTCCCGTAATACCCTGGGTTCTTATCTTGTTTAGCAGCCACATGTGTGGCACCATGTCAAAAGCTTTCTGAAAAATCCAAACGCATAACATCCACTGATTCTCCTTTGTCTATCCTGCTTCTTCTTCAAAGATTTCAACAGATTTGTTCGGGAAGATTTTCTCTAAAGGAAACTATGCTGACTTTGGCCTATTTTGTCACCTGCCTCCAAGTACTTCGAAACTACATCCTTAACAATTGTCTCCAACATCTTCCCAACCACTGAGGCCAAGCTAACTGGCCTAGAATTTCCCTTCTTCTGTCACACTTCCTTCTTGAAGACTGGAGTGACATTTGCAATTTTCCAGCCCTCTCAAACCATGCCAGAATCTTTTGATTCTTGAAAGAGCATTAATAATGCCTCCATAATCCCTTCAGCCACCTCTTTTGAACCCTGGGGTGTAGTCCATCAGGTCCATCTTTGTTATCATCCTTCAAACCTTTCAGTTTCCCAAGGACCATCTCCCTACTAATAGTAACTGCACTCACTTTGCCCCTTGACACCCTTGAACTTCTGGCTTACTACTAGTGTTTTCTGTAGTGATGACTGATGCAAAATATTTATTCAGTTGTTTCCTTTTCCTCCGTTATTATCTCTCCAACATCATTTTCCAGTGGTACAATATCTACTCTCGCCTCTCTTTTACTTTTTATATATCTTTAAAAAAATTAGGGTCTTATTTTTGATATTATTAGCTCACTTAATTTCATATTTCATCTTTTCCCCCTTATGTTATTTTTTTTCATTGCCATCTGTTGGTCTTTAAAGAATTCCCAATTCTCAAACTTCCCTCTAATTTTTGCTCTATTATACGCTCTCTCTTTTGTTTCCATGTGGCTTTGACTTCCCTGCCTGCCATTGTTGCATCATCCTGCCCCAAGAGATCTTGCACTTCTTTGTGATATATCTATCTTGTGCCTTCCGATTTGCTCCCAGAAGCTCCAGCCATTGCTGTTCAGCAATGTTCCCTCTAATTTGTAATGACCAGTGTGCACAAAACTCTTGTGCTGTGTAATGTTTTGCTCAGTGACGACAACATGTGTGCACTGGATTTTTAAGTAGAAGTAAACCTGAAGCTATTTTAAGGATAATAAGCCATTCTGCTTCAAGTGAACTCGAAGTTCTTTAGTGCTTCACGCCCTTTGCTTCTTCGGAATGTGACATAGTGTATCAGTAATTTCTTCAATAAAAACAGAATAAATAAGCCAGTTCTAAAAGCTGCAGACAAGTCATCGCAAATTCCACGTTGTCAACACCATCCATATCAGAAACCGGAAAAGGAAATGTGATCATGAAATATACTTAACATGCCAACAAGGTAGAGGGGACGACCTTTTGAGTGCAGTTTAAATTCTTCTGTGCACTAATAGCAAAATATGTGTGTGCACGCACATGAGCACACCTTAGAGGGAACTTTGCTGCTCTGCTATCATCCCTGCTAGTGTCCCCTTCCAAAGGATGATAAGTCTGTTTCTGATAGGGGTCTCTATTGTGGACTGAAAGTGGGAAGGAGGCAGGGAGAGGGGAAACATGGTTGGGAAAAGAGGAAAGGAGAGGGGAGGGAGTGGGAAGCACCAGAGACAAATTCTGTAAAGATCAATAAACCAGTTGTTTGGAATCAAAGTACCTTGCCTGGTGTCTCAGGGCTGGATGTATCTGGACCCACGCCACACCCCGCCCCTGGCCCTCCTTCTCTGCCACCTGTCCCACACCCCTCCACACTTGGCATTCCCGACATGCTTTGCTCCCACCAGATTTACAAACTTGCTCTCTTCTCCACGTTTGCACAGTACTATATTTCCAATCACTCTTATTAGTACTACTGTCAATGTACCAACAATAAAGCACACTACAAGAGGTTGTTGCTGCCAGCATCTTCATGACTGAACCAAGTGTTCAATATTTTTGCATGCAGTGGAAGACGTAGGTAGAACTGGGATAATTTTCATTGAGGGTGCTCAGGATTCTACTGGACCCCTGATCTAAGTTGTCTTGATGGTGTGTGGCTCTGCCAGTTTATGCTGGTTCATGCAGAGTGGCCAAAATCGAGCTGGCTACATGTTCTTCTGGATGCTTTCATCTATCTCGTTGTGACCCCATGCATTTTATTTGTCAACCTGTGCTGCATTTTTCTCTATAACTGGAACACCTTGTGATGATGAAAGGTCTTGTCCCGAAATGTCGGCTGCCTAACCTGCTGAGTTCCTCCAGCATTTTTGCGTGTGTCGCTCTGTAACACAATATTCTTCATTCCATCTTTTTCTTTTGACCTACCTTGATATATTTACGTATGGAATGTAGTGTTTGGAAGGCAAGCACACTAAAGATTTTCTCTGTATCTTGGACCATGTGACAATAATAAACAAATTGCAAATGACCAAAATTTGCAATTTTGCTCTCCAGAATTATCATTCACTGTATGAACTCAGTGGTAAGGCAGTACCTGTGGAAGGAAATGGCCTGTCAACATTTTGGGTTGCGACAATAACCATAGTTTCTTGTGTCTCAGTTATTATTCACTACTCCAGGCAATTCACTAATTTGCTACAATGATATGTCAAAATAGTCAGTGTTTCATTTCTCAGTTTATCATTAAGTTTGAGAGGTTTTTATCCCAGGCCCAATCCATCAGTATCCAGTGGCAGTGGAGAACCTAAACTGTGGTCTGTCCTCATAGAGACTTCACTGTGGTCATATCTACAGTTGTCCATCACTCGGCTAATAATTCGGTACCTTGGAGGTTACTGCAACTCCTCACACAGGAGGACCAAGAAGAGTCTGACAGACCAATGTGCTTCTTTCACTGAACACTTACCTGAAGCTGATGCAGAGAAACCAGATGTGTTCAGAATCTCCAACCCAGGAGCTGGGTAGCAAGATCTCAGCACTAATCATCCTCAGAGATCATAATGCTGATGCAGGGCCTACTACTGACCGTCTTTGGCACGAGGAAATGCTGGGCAGACTCACCAGCCATGAAAGCTGGCAGATATTAATAGTCTTTAAATGTCTTTGATATTAGAAATGTTCACAAATTATTAATATTGCTGTAAATAATTTACAAAAGTAAAGATATTTTATAATATAATTAATCTTGGATACATTTAAACCCTAATAAATGATTAAAACAAGAAAATAAAATAAAGCTGACTGCTTTCTACCTAATCTCCAGATTGGACATGCATTTGTAGGAAAAGGGAAGTTTAGTACTGTGTCAAGTTTGACTGGTGCATGGCCGCTGAAGTGAATTCCCAACTGTAGTACTAGAGAATGCTGGTACATTCAAAATTTACTGCCAAATCAGTAATGGATTTACAATAGACAATAGGTGCAGGAGTAGGCCATTCGGCCCTTCGAGCCAGCACCGCCATTCACTGTGATCATGGCTGATCATCCACTATCAGTATCCAGTTCCTGCCTTATCCCCATAACCTTTGATTCCACTATCTTTAAGAGCTCTATCCATCTCTTTTTTGAAAGCATCCAGAGACTTGGCCTCCACAGCCTTCTGGGGCAGAGCATTCCATATATCCACCACTCTCTGGGTGAAAAAGTTTTTCCTCAACTCCGTTCTAAATGGCCTACCCCTAATTCTTAAACTGTGGCCTTAGTGATTGGTGGGCATTGGAGTTCAGTCCTGGAACCATTCTGTAAGGATTCTCTGTATGTTTCTCCCATGGAATGTGTGGGTTTTCCCTGGGTCATCTGGTTTCCTCCCACAGTCCAAAGATGTACCGGGAAGGTTAATTGGTCATTGTAAATTGTCCTGTGATTTGGTTAGGGTTGGTTGGGTTTATCAGGGGTTGCTGAAGTGATGTGGCTCGAAGGGCTGGGATGGCCTACTCCACATGTATTGCTAAATAAATAATCGAGTCATAGAGCATCACATAGCCATGGAGTCACACAGCACAGAAACAAGCCTTTTGGCCCACCAAGTACCCTTCCTCACTAATTCCATTTACCAGGACTTCATCCAAAACCTTCTATGCTTTGGCTTTCAAGGGCTTGTCCAGGTCCTTCTTAAATGTTGTGAAATCACCTGTTTCAGTTTCTGTTCCAGACTGCAACCATTTTCTGGGTGAAAAATAATGCTCTCAAATACCTTCAAATTTTTATTCCTCATCTTAAACCTCAAATTCTTTCTACTGTCAACTAGAAACGTGTCAATAAAATCTCTACAAATCCCAAAGGATAAGGTCTTTGGAAAATCATGTGCTAAGTTTTTAGAAGTCTCTGCCATGGGGAATGGTTTTTCACTACCCATTCAAGGCTGCTATTTGAATTTGACCAGGATAGCCACAGATGCTTTTGATAATATTCACAGTCACGTGTCAACGTTCTCACAGTGCAATAGTTCCAGAATTAGAATAATGAGTGACTAGTTATGTAATTATATGAGGTGCATGGTGGCAAAAGACTGTGTCATTTTGCAGGATTTTGGGTTAAGGGAAGGTGAAACGGGGGAATATACTCATTTCCTTCCAGAATGGCATCTCTTCAGTTGTCACTACTGGTGGACGAGGGTAGTTGTCTGAATCAGGTCTCTTCCATTTCATCAGTGTTCTATTATGTAAAGCACCAGGTCAAAGACTCATCACATATGCAGAACTAGTAGAGTAGCAGATGAGATTGAAAGGCACTCACACAGATAAATCCAGTATGGCAATAAACCAACAATAAATTGTACATATCAGATATATTCCTTAATTTTGTTATTAAAGAATCTAGTTGAAAGGTATTGACCTAAAATATTAACTGCACATTTCCCTCTACAGGTGATGCTTTGGCTGCTGAGTTCATGAAGTAGTTTGATTTTCCTCCACATTCTAGCATCTGAAATCTCTTTTGTCTCCAATCTAACTTTCAGTTTTGTTTTCATGATAATCTTCCAGAGAGAACTTTTTAGAAATTTAGCTCAGTGGGGTAAATAACTAGTAAACAAAAACACAAGAGCTTCTGCAGATGCTGGAAACATTAAGAGCACACACACATACGCACAAAATGCTGGAGGAATTCAGTAAGTCAGGCAGCATCGACAGAGTTTAATTAACTGTCAATATTTTGGGCTGAGGCCCCTCATTAGTCTAGTACTACATGACATGCATTTGTTGCAGAGCTGAAATCTCCTCGGAAGGATTTATCCCTCATTGAGATAAATCATATTGATGGCACATTTAGCAATTACTTGTATAATTAGCATTTGAATACCTGAGATTTGATGCATTATGGTGTTCCTACATTACTGAAGCCTTTGTCCTTTGTGGTCGATAGAGAGCGTATTGATGATGGAAAGAATTTAAGTATCAGAAGCAATTAGTCACCACAGGAGATCCAGTCTTTGACCTGTCTCTGTAGCCACAGGATTTATATGGCTGGTGACATTGAACTTCTGGTCAATGGAAATCCCCAGATTTTAATAAAATGCCTCTGCAGTTGAATGTGAAAGATAGCTGGTTAGACCCTCTCTTGCTGAATGAAGTCTCTGCTTGGCATTTATGTGTACTGAATATTATTGTAAATTATTCTCCCAAGCAAGTTTTCCCAATTTTTCATTCCTTGTTGTGAGCAGGAATGGACTACTTTCCTTTCTGAGGAGCTGCAAATGGAATTGAACATTTTGCTTTGATTAACCAACATCGTGTTTTTGATCTTGTGTTGGATGGAAGATCGTTGGTGAAGCAACTGAAGATGGTCTGGCCCGGAACATTGGCCTGAGGAACTGCTGCAGCCGGTACAGGGTAACATAATTGGGAGAAATCTACATTATTCACAGCCACCGACATTGAGTTGGAGTTTCGCTTTAAGAGGCTGGTCTGGCGTGATGATGTTGTTCTGTAAGGAGTTGTAGCGTGCTTTGGTGGTGTAGGTTTTGGAGTTCAATAAAATGCGTTAGGGTTTTTGTTAAACATAAAACGCTTCACTTCATTCTATTTGCATAAACCTACACCAGTATCCTGAGGCTGAAATGACTGTCCTCCAACAATCCCTCTTTATCTGCATCAGATATGGCCCCAACCACTGGAGTAGATTCCCCTTGATACGCATTGACATCAGTTTTACTGGAGTTCCTTGATACTACACACAATCAATGGCTGCATTAATGTCAGGAAAATCACTCTCACTTCCCCCATGGAAGTTACTTTTAATCCACATTTGGACAAAGGCTGTGATTAAGTCTAGAACTGAGTGGTCTTTGTGGGATCCGTATCGAGTATTGGTGAGTAAATGGCACTTAATAGCATTGCTGATGCAGCTCCCATCATTTTGCTTCTGATGGAGAGAACACTGACTGGGTTGTCCTGCTTTTAGTCAACAGAAAATACTTGGGCAATTTTCCACGTTGCCATCTATTGTAACCGTGCTGAACAACTTTACCAGGAGAAGGGGCATCATTGCCGCTATAAACACCAACACACACTTAACACCATTACATCCTGTTCCCACAGATCCAATGCTCATAGTTTCTTCTGGATATAACATAAAGTGAATCAAATGTTTAACGACTGGCTTCTGTAATGGTGGAATCACAAGATGGAGCTGAGATTTTCATGACAATGTTCTTATTAACTGAGAGGTGTGTACTTGCACTAATGAAGACAGAGTCATTAATGTCAACAGAGACAAGGATAACTGCTAAGTTAGAAAAAAAAGTAAAAATTAGTATCATAGAATCATGGAAATTTTTTAAGTGCAGAGGAGGCCATTTGACCCATCATGTCTGGACTGGCTAAAAGAAATAACCTAGTTTAATCCTGTCTACAAAAAGTTGGTCTGTAGCCCTTCAGGTTATGGCTTCTCAAGTCTATATCCAAATGCAGTTTAAATCATCCATCATCCCTTTGGTTAGAGAGCTCCAAATTCCTTTGTCCTTTGAATGAAAATCATTTTCTTTGATTTCCTTCTAATCATTCTACCTGTAAAATCTGTTCTGCCTGATGTCTGATATCCCCCCCCCCCCGCCAAATCAAGGGAAATAAATCCCTTCTATTTATCTAGGCTGCTCATAGTTTTAAATGCTTTTATTAGGCCTCCTCTTAATTTCTTCCATTCCAAAGAAAATACCCAAGCTTTCCTTGTGGTTAGTTTTCTAGCCCTAGCAACACTGTCATAGATTACATCTGCACCTTCCCAGTGCAAGCTCATTTTTTTCCTGTAATGTGGAGTACAAAACCATACAAAGTTATGTGATATTGAATGCAGTTCTAGCATTATGTCCCTGTTTTTATTTCCTTTGCCTTGGTTACTATTGGAGTAGATGCCTGATGACTTCTTTGCTACATTATTAATCTGACCTACTACCTTACAAGATCTGTGAACTTTCAAACATCTGAGTTCTTCCATAACTCACAATATCCTCCCATTTATTGTGTATTCATTTTAAACCTCCTTAAAGCATTATTTACATTCCTCCAGATTAAATAACATGTACCATTATTCTGACCAGTTTTCCAAGCTTTCTGATCTTCCTGTAGCCTAAAGAATTCTTCCTTATTCTCACCTATATGGACAATTTCATTTGCTTAAGATCTGCTTGAAAATATAACTGTTTAATACTGCCTTGGTTTTATTTATCACTGCAGAGAAATTGAATTTTGCTGGTTTTTTTTTGTTGTGTTAAACATGAGTTGTGCCCAGTGAAAATGCCATACGGGAGAGTCATGAAAAAGAATTGAAAAAGTAGAACATCTTTGTTTTAAGAGAAAACTGAATTGCATTCCTCCTTCTTTTCTACATTAGAATGTTGCAGACTACCGTGGAGCTGAGTGGAAATAGGGTGGGGGTGGGGAGAGAGGTGTAAGGGGTTAGAGGAAACATCAGGGAAGGGAGAAAGGGGGTGTAGTTGCAACTCAGACAAACTAATGCCACAGTTGGCAACCACATATCTTGTATGACGTGCCCTCCAATCAATCTAAGAATAATATTCCAAAAAGTTGAAGAAATATGTTTGATTTTTTTATTAGCAGAAAGCAACTTTGAAGCTATGAAACTTATAAAACTAGTGATACTAAATGTACTTAAGTAGACTAGGAGCGAAGTTAAGCGGTCAACAGAAGATATGACACCCGACAGTCCCCAGTTCTAAAGTGGTGAGAACAAAGCACGAATACATACCTAAACCCTTTCGCTTTTATTGCGTCCCCCACCCACATGACTAGTTACCATAATAGACATAATAGATGTGCAACGCAGAACGCAATACAGATAGAAAACAGATACGTGGCTCCTACAAGGAGAAATCAACATTTTGATGTCCTGAGGAAAGCTTCATTGAAATACGGAGCAATTTGGTTGTCCTCCAGACAACCAGACTGAATGTGAGCATCGGGACCCAAAACAAAGCTTCCTGCACAGAAGAGATTCACATACAGCTGCGTCAGTCTGTGGTCACCTTGTCCGACGATGATGTTTTCATTAAATTAAAATGACCGGTGGTGAGTCCCAGGAAGAAGGTATCCAGTGTGGATACCTTAAATGACACACAATTCACTACTCTTTTATAATGTTGCCCTGATGTTATTGGCAGATAAGGGCACAGGTTCCCGCGCTTTTAATGAGCCTTGTGCACATTGATGGTGTCATCATATGGGTGAAGTATGACAAGGGATTGAAATCCAGGTCTGATTGAATTAGATTATGAAGACACGTAGTCCTCTTTTATTGTCATTTAGTAATGTATGCATTTAGAAATGATACATTATTTCCTCCGGTGTGATATCACAAAACACAGGACAGACCAAGACTGAAAAAACTGACAAAAGCAAATAATTATAACATATAGTTAAAACAGTGAACAATACCATAACTTGATGAAGAAGTCCATGAGCACAGTAAAGTTCAAAGTTTCTCAAATGTCCCACATCACACGCAGATGGGAGAAGGAAGAAAAACTCTCCCTGCCATGCCGACCACAATCCGACTCTGAGTCATCCGAAAACTTCGAGCTCTGATCAGCTGTCCGACACCGAGTACTGAGCGCCATTTCTGTCCGAACGATTTGACCTCCTTCTTGGTTGCCAAAAAGCAGGCAAGGCCGGAGATTTTGAGGCCTACCCTCTGAAAGATTCATGACCACACAGTAATGACAGCAGCGAACGGGCATTTCAGAAATTTCTCCAGATGTTCCTCTGTGCTTTCACGTCCATTCTCCATCAAATCAGAACTGTCCACGGCCCCTATTTAACAGATACGATATCATTTTTCACCAGAGGGCTGCACACGCAGGCGTGCCGCCATCTTCTCCTCCCGCCTCCACCAGATATGTCAAGTTCAAATTCCTGAAGGGTGAGACATTTGCCAGAAATGGGTGAAAAATCTTTGAAACAGGCACAAGATACTTTATAAGTATATTTCACACATGAAGGGAAGGTGCACATATGTGTCAATCTAATTTCTGGAGACTCCTGTACAAATCATTTTGAAATACAGGAGCTATTAGAATTGAATTACACAGCCAGATTTATAAAGATACTTAGCTTGTGCTTGACCAAAGTGAGCACACTCCATGTATGATATATGAAATGTTCTCATGGGAGGATTGGACATTGAGATTACTAAGTGTTTGCTGCTCAATAGAGCTCATCTAACAACTTGTTCCACCTCCCTGCTCCAGTGGCAGCTTCCACCTAGCCCCCATCTCTATCCTTTAGCGTCATGGATTTGTGTCTGACTGGCTTACTGAGGTGAAGTGCCAGTTTAACTGCACAGGCTTTTCAGGAAGCATCGCATTTTACCACAGTTTAAATTGCACTGTGGTTTGACAGCTCTAATGTTAGCCACACTGCGCTAATAATAACTGAAATTGCTTCTGACAAACCTCACCTGCTGAGGTCTCAATTTGTTGTTGAGAACCTTTGACATTTTATCAGGGGAGAGGATCGTCAAAAAAGCTCAGTGCAGTGATTGTCAATCTAAGTCGATATGTTATCTTCCTGTCATTCATTCAACCCCGTGCTTCTGCTAAAGAGCCCAAAGTCTCTGAACTGCCCCAGCTGGCTGACTTGTAAGATGCCTCACTGGCTCTCATATCATTTCCTTTGATAATCTCAGGATTCCAAAGCCATCACTCATGCAACATTGACATTACTGCAGCCAGTTTTTGCAGAGCAGGCTCGCAGAATTACTTGTGTGAATAAGAAAAGATATTGGACTCAGCATGAATTAGAACCCCACAGTAATAGCTGCAGGATTTTAATTCAAATGCTGAATTCAAAATAATTTAGTTTCAGTAAAATTTGGTATAAAACTACAGGGTAGTTGTAAAACCAAAGCAACACACACAAAATGCTGGAGGAACTCAGCAGGTCAGGCAGCATCTATGGGAAATGAATAAACAGTTGATGTTTCAGGCTGAGACTACATCCACACTAGACCGGATAATTTTGAAAACTCCGGTTTCGAGTAAAAACGACAGGCGTCCAAACCAAGCGTTTTTCAAAATATCTCCGTCCACATTAGAACGGATACTTGGGTGAATCTCCTCCTACTGGGCATGCACAGGACACAGAAAACAAGTGAAGAGGAAACGGTATTCTTGGTGCGTGTTTGTCCAGTTACAGACTAGAAAAAACTTAAAAGGAATTGCTGTTGGCTCTCGCGCAGGAGGACTTAAAACTAAAAAAACAACAAATACTGGAGTGTACGGAGGCAACAGACAGGGAGTTCACGGACAGTATGACCCGGCTGACGATGAACATTGAAAAAATGACTATCTCTGTTGCATTAATAAAGCACCTTGTTAAACGTATAAAACATGTCTGCATCAGTGTTATCTTGTATTTCCGTACAATGTCACATTAGGCTGTTACACATCTATTGTCAGAGAAGTACTTGCATAAATAGGTAAACCACCTTCATACAAGCAAGGACAGAAAACAGGGCAAAGTGAGCATACTTATTTATTCAGTAAGCTATAGGTCAAAGTATTTGGTGAGTACATTTCTAACTCCTCTGGCTTCAGTCTCGTTGCCGTCTGTTCTGAAATTGTTAGGTTGTGTGGGGGGTTGAGTTCAAGAAAACAATGAAATGCCGCACTGCCGTCATCTGTTCCAGCACCTCATGACAGTGTTCTTAAATAGTCAAAAAAGCTCACCTTACAATTTATCTCTCACGCCGTTCACACTGACTGCGTGTTACAACAGCCGTCCGGCAGTGCTTGCGCAGTACCGAGCAGAAGCAGAAAAAGCATTGTTGTTGTGGTGTTGTCATGACAGCGTTTTTAAATATCTCTGTTTACCCCGTACATACTACAATGCGCAACAATCATTTTCAAATTTACACACTCTGGAGAGTGTTTTAGAAAAGCTCCGTTTTCGGGGGATGAAAACGCCGTTTCAATGTGGACGGAGGGTCAAAACGAAGAGAAAAGGCTTTGTTTTCAAAATTATCAGGCGTAGTGTGGACGTAGCCCGAGACCCTTCTTCAGGACTGGAAAGGAAGGAGGAAGCTGACAGAATAAAAAGGTGGAGGGAGGGGAAGGAGGATATCTAGAAAGTGATAGGTGAAGCCAGGTAAGTCATTATTTCTCTCCACACCTTGTGTTACATCAGGTGGCAGCCTTGACGTTTCTTCAGCATTCTGTCTGTTTTTTTAAAAGACTGAGTTTCTACTCAGCCCAGCATGGATGGGAAGTGTGCACGGAGCCAAATGGATTCGAAGCTTGGAATTTGGTGCTGATGCCACTACACCAACAGCTGGCTGAAGCCAATAAGGAAAGGTTAAGGGCTGGAGAGGAGAGAATTTGAAGGAGAGGCGAGTGGACCATAGGAGAAAGGTAAAGAGCAGGGCACCCAGGCAGAGGCTATAGGCAGGTGAGAAGAGGTAAGATGCCAGAGAGAGGAATAAAGGAAGAGGGGAGGTGGAGGGATATTTTTTTCACCAGAAGGAGAAATCGATATTCATGCCGTCAGGTTGGAGGCTACCCAGAGGGAATGTAAGATGTTGCTCCTCCACCCTGAGGGTGGCCTCATCTTGACACAAAAGGAGGCCATGGACTGACATTTTGGAGTGGGAATGGGAATTGGAGTTAAAATTCTCATCTGCCTATCACCTCCCCCTGGGTCCCTTCCTCCTCTTTCTCCTATGGTCCACTCTCCTCTCCTATCAGATTCCTTCCTCTCCGGCCCTTTACCTTTCCTACCCACCTGGTGTTACCTACCACCTTCCAGCTATCCTCTTTCCCCTCCCTCCACCTTTTTATTCTGGCATCTTCCCTCTTCCTTTCTAGTCCTGAAGAAGGGTCTCGGCCTGAAACCTCAACTGATTATTCATTTCCATAGATGCTGCCTGACCTGCTGAGTTCTTCCAGCATTTGGATATCCAGCATCTGGAGAATTTCACGTATCTATGAGTCGCCAAACTAAATTTAGTTTTCTAATACCCTCCAGGGAAGAAAATCTGCCAACCTTGACTTTTAATGAAAATAAAAGCAAACAGTAGACAGTGGAGATCTGAAATAAAACTGAAAAATGCTCCAAAAAAACCTCAGGATATGATATTAGAGAACTAAATCTTCAATTCATAAACATAGGAAATTCTCCTGATGCTAGAGCAGCAACTGTGGAAAGAAAAGCATTTCGCCTATCAGGTTGAAAACCCTTCATCAGAACCTGTTTTCTTATTAATTCAGTTAACCCTTAGTTGCCTGCTCATTTCCGTGGTGATTAGAGTGGTCAATTGCTGCTGACACTGCTGGCAACGTTGACATCTGGCTGGTGGCAGACCAACAACAGTTGTGCACTGTATGTCAGCACACATGGCAATAATAAAACAATACCAGTACCAATATGGACCAGATATGTGTGGTAGATTTTCATCCCTGAGGGACACTGGTGAACCAAATTGGT
The DNA here is from genome assembly GCF_030028105.1 of Mobula birostris. Lineage (NCBI taxonomy): Eukaryota > Metazoa > Chordata > Chondrichthyes > Myliobatiformes > Myliobatidae > Mobula > Mobula birostris. The sequence goes on along the minus strand of NC_092394.1, from coordinate 32,426,103 downwards.
TTTTATAATGATTTTGAATTTCATATCCACCATTACTTTTTAATCCGGACTGAATGGTAGGATCAATGGTCCCTGATCGATAGTTAAGTTAGTTAACAACAATTCTGTCATACAACGATTACCAGGACTGTATGTAAGACATTAGATGGTGAAATTCCTTTTTGAAGATTTAGGAAAGATTTAGCGTTGGTCTTTACTTTTATAATAGCATGTTTGTTTTGAAGAGATAAGCTGTTACTGAAGTTAAAGAGCACTTATGCTAATTGGGATGATTTAACTCACTGTATTAAATAGCATATTACTAAACATTTGGGCACTGATGGTGGCAAGATGCCTCTTGTGTAATATGCACTCAAGTCTTGAATCTCTGAAGTGTGAATACAGACTGTCTCGCTTATAAATGAGAGAAAATCTGCAGATGCTGGAAATCCAAGCAGCACACACAAAACACTGGAGGACCTCAGCAAGCCAGGTGGCGTTATTGGAAAAGAGTACCGTCAACATTTCGGGCCGAGCCCCTTCATCAGTTCTGGAGAAAAAACGATGAGGGGTCAGTGTAGTAAGGTGGGGGGAAGGGAGGAAGAAACACAAGGAGATAGGGTGAAATCGGGAGGGGGAAGGGGTGAAGTAAAGAGCTGGAAAGCTGATTGGTGAAAAGGATACAGGGCTGGAGAAGGGGGAATCTGATAGGAGAGAACAGAAGGCCATGGAAGAAAGAAAAGGGGGAGGGGCAGCAATGGGAGTTGATGGCATCATTGCGACAGTAGAGGAGGCTATCAACTTCATCATGACAGCAGGGGAGGCCATGAGCAAGCCAAGGAGGCCAGAAAAAGTGAGATCTCCCAGTGGCCACCCATCTTAATTCCACTTCCCATTCCCATTCGAACATGTCAGTCCATGGTCTCCTCTACTGTAGCGATGAGACCACACTCAGGTTGGAGGAGCAACACCTTATATTCCATTAGAGTAGCCTCCAACCTGATGGCTTGAACATCGATTTCTTGAACTTTCTGAAATGCGGCCCCCCCCCCACCTCTCCTTCACCACTCCCCATTCCCATTTCCTTCTTTCACCTTTTCTCCTTACCTGCCCATCACCTCCCTCTGGTGCTCCTCCCCCTTCCCTTTCTTCTGTCCTCCCCTAGCAAATTCCTCTGTCTCCAGCCCTGTATCTCCTTCAACAGTCAACTTCCCTACTCTTTACTTTACCTCTTCCATTTCTTCCTCCCCTCCCCCCACCTTCTTACTCTGACTCTTCATCTTTTTTTCTCCAGTCCTGATGAAGAGTTGGCCCGAAACATCGACTGTACTCTTTTCCAGAGATGCTGCCTGGCCTGCTGAGTTCCTGCAGCACTTTGTGTGTGTTGCTTGTCTCACTTACGTTGGGAATATTATTATGCAGCACTCCATTGGGATTTTGAAATAACTGCTCTGTTGGTTAGAGAACTCAGTCAGACACGGCCCTTGAGACAGTCAGAAACACTATTGCCAGTGGCATGCTAAGAAGAAAAGGTCCTTCATTTATAATGTAGGAAATGCAGTCGCCAGCTTATGCACACCATGCTCCCAAATACAACGATCCAACAGTAAGCATGTGGGCTTGATTGTGCTGGACTGGCACACAGCCCGGAGCTCTGCACTCTCAAACTTTCCTGGGATACAAATAGAGAGCTGATCTCGCTGGCCCTCCACAATATTGACTCCGGCCACAGAGTCTGAATGGTTGCAAACTTATGGCTGAGTGCGCAGAGGCTGCCAAAATGTGTCTGCAGACTTCAGCAGAATTTAGATTTGGTTATGGATTTTTGCCCTTTTCACTCAGAGACATTTAAAATTGATTCATATTACTGTAAATTATTAAAATGTGGAAGTTGTACAAAAGTGTTACTCAATGTATTTAAAGAGACTTAAAACATTAAACTAAGTGAACTATTAAAGAACTTGCTTGCTATCCTACTACCTAGAATCCCCACTGAAATCAGTAGGGTTTCAGATCTACATTAGCAGATCTAATCTGGAACATACTCTAATTTTCTAATGAAATGTCTCAGATTCACAGCAAATTGGACTCCAGTCAGTTTTGGACTTCAATTGAATGGCTGTCTTTGATTAGAAAGCTGACCACTGACAGTCTGATTTTACTAATGTGTGATGTTTTAGTGTTTCTAACTGAACTGAATATTAGCCACAACATCAGAGATAACATCCAAAGTCTTTTTCAAAACTATACTATGAAGTCATTTGAAACAGATATGAAACAGTCTCAAGAGAAAGAGACTTTGGTTCAGTATCTTATCAAAACGATGCAGCACTCCCTCAGTATTGCAATAAAGTGAAGAAATAGATCATATCCTGTGAGTTGTAAATCTTCTAAAGCAGATGAGATTCATAGCAGTAAAGCTGAAAAGTTTTGAATTGAAAGATGGAATTTGCATTTATATATTTTAAGCCTTTTCAGAGATATTGCTTACTTTTGAAGATCAGTCACAGTTTTTTGTAAAAATCCTGCAAACCAAATGAAAATTAATGATTAACTTGTTAATTTTGGCAGTGTCTCTCATGGAAATCATGAAAATGGAAATATAGAATAAATCAGAATCAGGTTTAGCATCACTGACATGTGCCATGAAAGGTGTTGTTTTGTGACAGCAGTATAGTGCATGACATAAAAATTACTGTAAGTTACAAACAAATTAATAAATAAATAGTGCAGAAAAGGTATAGTGAAATAATGTTTATGGACCATTCAGAAATTTGATGGCGAAGGGGAAGAAGTTGTTTTTAAAATATTGACTGTGGGTCTTCATGCTCCTGTGCCTTCTCCCTGATTGTAATAATGAGAAGAGGGCATATTCTCAGTGGTGAGAGTCCTTAATGATGGACCTCACCACTGAGGACATGTCCTCTTCTCATTAGTACAATCACAGAGAAGTTTCAGGAAAAAGAAGACCCACACTCATTGTTTTCAGAATATTCTTGAGGCATCACCTGTTGAAGATATCTTCGTTGATGGGGAGGGTTGTGCCAGATAGAGTTGGCTAAGTCAACAACCTCTTTTGATCTTGTACATTGTAGCTTCCATACCAGACAGTGATAAAACCAGTCAGAATGCTCTCCACTGTACATCTATAGAAATTTGTTAGAGTCTATGTTGAGTCTCTTTAAATTCCTAATGAAGTGGAACTGCTGGCTTGCTTTCTTTGTGATTGCATCAATATATTTGGCCCACTACAAATCCTCAGAGATCTGACACCAAGGAACTGGAAACATCCCCCCCCCCCCCGGCCCCCCGCCACCTTACCACCACTGACCTCTCAATAAGGACAGGTGTGTGTTCTCCAATTTCCTTTTCTTGAAGTCCATAATCAATTCCTTGATCTTGCTGATGTTGAGTGTGTGGTTGTTGTTGTGACACCACTCAACCAGCCAATCTTTTTGTCTCATATAGACCTCTTCGTTGCCATCAGAGATTCTGCCAACAATACTGGTGCCAACAGTGAATTTATAGATGTTGTTTGAGGTGTGCCTATCCATACAGTCATGAATGTAAAGAGATAGCACCTCCGGAAAAGTGTGTTTGTTATTATTACCTGCTGACCAAGCACTTGTCTGCCTTAAATTGTCCTCCAGATCAGAAGCATTATTCTGTGAACTCAGGTAGGTCTAACCTTTATTCCTCTTTTGGAGGTTACACAGAGGACTTACTCTTGCATCCCCTCCCTCAACTCTTTATCCAGTGTGTTGGTAACTACATTGATGCTACTTCACCCATCTCTGACTCTGCTTTTTTCTTCATTTTCTCTCTGTCACCACCTTAGATGAGGCTGCAGACACTCCCAGATAGCTAGACAATGCTTTGTCCCATCAGAACTCCATTTCATCGTCCCACTTCCATCTGTAGTATTTGTTCCATTGATGAGATATTTCATGGAGATGTTTCTGAGATGTCGTCCTGAATGCTGTGCTCCCCTCTTCCATCCCATTAGATTTAGATTAGATTATGAGGACACGCAGTCCTCTTTTATTGTCATTTAGTAATGCATGCATTAAGAAATGATACAATGTTCCTTCAGAATGATATCACAGAAACACAAGACAAACCAAGACTGAAAAACTGACAAAAACCACATAAGTATAACATATAGTTACAACAGTGCAAAGCAATACCGTAATTTGATAAAGAACAGACCATGGGCACGGTAAAAAAAAGTCTCAAAGTCTCTCGAAAGTCCCATCATCTCACGCAGACTGTCGAAGGAAGACAAACTCTCCCTGCCATGAGCTTCCAGCGCTGCAAACTTGCCGATGCAGCACCCTGGAAGCACCCGAACAGAGCCGACTCTTGATTCCGTCCGAAAACTTCGAGCCTCCAACCACCCCTCCAACACTGAGCACCGAGCAATATCTCTGCCGAGCGCTTCGACCCTGGCCCCAGCAACAGGCAAAAGGTAAAGCTGAGGATTTGGGGCCTTCCCCTCTGGAGATTCTCGATCGCACAGTAGCAGAGGCAGCAAAGCGGGCATTTCAGAAGTTTCTCCAGATGTTCCTCCATGCTTCTCACATCCGTCTCCATCAAATCAGGGTTGTGCACGGTACCTATTTACAAATACAATATCACTTCGGAGCGGCCACGCGCGCTGCATTGCGCCGCCATCTTCTCCTCCCCTCTAGCCTTCAGTTACAATAAATCATCCTTTGTACTTCAGAACAGCTTTGACAAGATTCCACCTTCAAACATATTTCCTCCACCCACCTTATAGCACCTCAAAGAATCCATTCTTGATGACTTCCTGGTCTGGTCTTCAGTTGAATCATCCATTCCCCTTCATACAGCACGTTCCTTTGCAACCAGGGATATTTCAGAACTGTCCTTTTTACCTCTTCCCTTCTCACCAAGCAGGGACCTAAAACAGACTTTCCAGGTGAAGCAGTGATTCGTTTGGATTTTTTTCCATCCAGAGTACCACATTTATTGGTCTCCTCAATGCAGATAGGGAACCTATGATCAATTAAGAGGGATGACAGAGCTACCAGTTGCCTGCTACATTTAATTCTCTATTCCACTCCCACTCTCAGCCATCTATCCACAGCCTGCTCATTGTTGTTGTAACACCTGGCCTGAGCTTGAGGAACAGCACCTTATCTTCCATCTGTGCACATTATTGCCTTACCGAATCAATATGCAGTTATACAAAGGCAGATAACTCACTTCCTCTGTGTGTCTCAGAATTGGCCTTTACTGCTGTAAGTCATCAGTCCCTGATCTTGCTCAGTTTCTCTCTCTCCCCATTGGCATTGCTTGACCTGCTGGTCATAACCTTACAACCTTGGAATTCATGCCCTTTCATGTTCTTTTGCCCGTATTTTCATTCTCCAGTCACTTCTTCTCACAGCGTTCGTTCTTTTTCCATTTCCATTTCCACCCACTCCCCCGCCTCCCACAATTTCCCCCACCAATCAATCAACAAGGTGACAATTTATTCCCTTTGACAATCAGAGCTATTCTTTCTGTCCTATCTCTCTCTCCCGCAACATAAAGCTAACTTGCTTTCTCCCTTCCTCCACCATCAACTCTGCTCTCAAACGCATCTCCCCCATTTCACGTACATCTGCTCTCACTCCATCCTCCCGCCATCCCACTAGGAATAGGGTTCCCCTGGTCCTCACCTACCACCCCACCAGCCTCCGGGTCCAACATATTATTCTCCATAACTTCTGCCACCTCCAACGGGATCCCACTACTAAGCACATCTTTCCATCCCCCCCCCCCGCTTTCCGCAGGGATCGCTCCCTACACAACTCCCTTGTCCATTCGTCCCCCCCATCCCTCCCCACTGATCTCCCTCCTGGCACTTATCCGTGTAAGCGGAACAAGTGCTACACATGCCCTTACACTTCCTCCCTCACCACTGTTCAGAGCCCCAAACAGTTCTTCCAGGTGAGGCGACACTTCACCTGTGAGTCGGCTGGGGTGATATACTGCGTCCGGTGCTCCCGATGTGGCCTTTTATATATTGGCGAGACCCGACGCAGACTGGGAGACTGCTTTGCTGAATACCTACGCTCTGTCTGCCACAGAAAGCAGGATCTCCCAGTGACCACACATTTTAATTCCACGTCCCATTCCCATTCTGACATGTTTATCCACGGCCTCCTCTACTGTAAAGATGAAGCCACACTCAGGTTGGAGGAACAACACCTTATATTCCGTCTGGGTAGCCTCCAACCTGATGGCATGAACATCGACTTCTCTAACTTCCGCTAAGGCCCCACCTCCCCCTCGTACCCCATCTGTTATTTATTTTTATACATACATTCTTTCTCTCACTCTCCTTTTTCTCCCTCTGTTCCTCTGAATATACCCCTTGCCCATCCTCTGGGTTCCCCCCCCCCCACTTGTCTTTCTTCCCGGACCTCCTGTCTCATGATCCTCTCGTATCCCTTTTGCCAATCACCTGTTCAGCTCTTGGCTCCATCCCTCCCCCTCCTGTCTTCTCCTATCATTTTGGATCTCCCCCTCCCCCTCCCACTTTCAAATTTCTTACTAACTCTTCCTTCAGTTAGTCCTGACAAAGGGTCTCGGCCTGAAACGTCGACTGTACCTCTTCCTAGAGATGCTGCCTGGCCTGCTGCGTTCACCAGCAACTTTGATGTGTGTTGCTTTCTCTCTTTCCCATTTGATCTACAAATGTAACTGTTTCACTCTCCTTGGATGCTGTCTAGCCTGCTGAATGTTTCCAGCATTGTTTAAATTTTTGATCTGTCCTCATGTAGAGTCTATTCTGTTTTCTTTTTACTCAGTTCGCTGTGCTATATAATGTCAATCTCTTGTTATAAGTGGTCATTTTAATTTTAGGTACTGGTGCAAAGTTGACTTAACTTCCCATTGCACACATCCCATAAGTTAATACTGAATGGAAATAGAAATTAGGAACAATAAGCCACTGACACTACTGTTTCGAACATATTACAAAATTAAGGAAAAAGATATTCTCACTACTCTTGATTTATAGAAAGGGAAATTTAAAGGACACGATAGTCAAAATACTCCTGTATTGCTATTTTAAGCACTTTGGGAAGTGGGACTGAAAAGCAAACATTTGTATTGGTATTGGTTTATTATTGTCACATGTACCACAATACAAAGAAAACTTATCTTGCTTACTGTTTATACAGATCATATCATTTACAGAGTCCATTGAGATAGAATTGCTAGGCATCTATTAGTTTTGCGAGACCATGGATCTGCGCCTGGAAAGTCTTCACTCTCCAGGGCGCAGGCCTGAGCAAGGTTGTATGGAAGACCAGCAGTTGCCCATGCTGCAAGTCTCCTCTCTCCACAACACCAATGTTGTCCAAGGGAAGGGCATTAGGACTCATACAGCTTGACACCGGTGTCGTCGCAGAGCAATGTGTGATTAAGTGCCTTGCTCAAGGACACAACACGTTGCCTCGGCTGGGGCTCGAACTCACGACCTTCAGGTCACTAGTCCAATGCCTTAACCACTTGGCCATGTGCCCACATAGAGATACAATATAGTAGAACAATAACCATGCGGAATAAAGTTTTAACTCAGCCCTCACCCGAGGGAGTTTCCTTTCCTCATCCTGGTAGCGGTGTACATTCTCCTCATGGCTAATGTCAGGTAGGTAATGGAGGAGCTGAGCACCGTGACCAGCAGTCACAAAACAGTTCACCTTGGTGCCTTCCCAGTCATTGTGGGGGATTTCATCCAGGCCAGCTTGAAGAAGTCACTGGCCAATTAGTACCAGCATGTCACCTGTGAAAGCAGAAGAGCCAACATATGTGACCATCAAGAATGCTTAGCGTGCTATCCCATGCATGCTCTTTGCAAGTCCAATCACCTGGATGGGCATCAACTCCCAGTGTAGAGACAGCAAATGAGTACTGCAGCAGCAGTGGTGTGGACCACAAAGGAGGTGAGGAGCATAGATAGGATTTTTTTGAATCGGTGTACTGGACAATACTCAGGGATTCACCTTTGATTTGGAATGAATATGCTACAGTTGTCACTGGCTTCATGAAGGCGCGTGGAAGAGTGTGTGGCTTTGAGAACACACCAGACATTATCAAACCAAAAGCTGTGCGTGAATCAGGAGATTTGCAGTCTGCTATGGACTAGATCTGTGGCATTCAAAACTAGTAATCCAGAACTATACAAGAAGTCCAGGTATGACCTACAGAAGGCTATTTTAAGATCAAAGAAACTATTCTGATTGAAGTTACAGACAGAATCTGAAGCACGTCAGATCTGGCAGCAATTGCAGGCCATTACTTCCTACAAGTTGAAACCTAACACCATGAATGGCTGTGATACTTCACTCCCAGAGGAGATCAACGCCTTTTAAGCTTGCTTTGAAAGGAAGAATAAAACTACACTTCTGTGAATCCATGCAGCACCCGGCAACCCAGTGATCCCTGTCTCAGAGGTCAACGTCAGAAAATCTTTCAAGAGAGTGAACCCTCGCCAGGTGCCAGCCTCTGATGGTGTACCTGGTAGGGCACTGAAAACCTGTGCCAACCAACTGGTGGGAGTGTTCAATGACATCTTCAGTCTCTCACTAATGCATTTGGAGGTTCCCGCCTGCTTCAAAAGGGCATCAGTCATACTAGTGACAAGAAGAGCAGGGTGAGCCCAGTTGCACTCACATCTACTGTGATGAAGTGCTTTGAGAGTTTGGTCATTGTTAAAATCAGCTCCCACCTAAGCAAGGACCTGGACCTGCAGCATTTGTGTACTGCCACAATAGGGCTACAGTGGATGCAGTTCCAACAGCTCTCCATTTAGCCTTAGACCACCTGCACAGCAGCAAAACCTCTGTCAGGCTGCTGTTTATTGATTACAGCTCAGCATTCAATGCCATCATACCCTCAATAACAAGCAACAAGCACCAAATCCTGGTCTCTGTACCTCCCTCTACAACTGGATTCTTGTCTTCCTCACTGGGAGACCACAGTCAGTGCAGACTGGAAATAACATGTCCACCTCGCTGACAATCAACACTGGTACACGTCAAAAATGCATGTTTAGTCCATTGTTCTCTCTCTACACCAGTGACTGTGTGGCTAGGCACAAATCAAATGTCATCTATAAATTTGCAGACAAGCCAACTATTGTAGGCAGAATCTCCGATAGAGATGAGGAGACGTACATAGTGAGGTAGGTCAGCTGGTTGAGTGGTGTCACAACAACAACAACTCGATGTCAATATGACCAACCAATTCATTGTGGACTTCAGGAAGGGGAAGTCAAGGGAACACACACCAGTCCTCATTGAGGAATAAGCAATGGAAAGGGTGAGCACTTTCAAGTTCCTGTGTGTCAACATCCCTGAAGATTTATCCTGGACCTAACATATTGATGTAATTACAAAGAAGGCATGAAAGCAGCTATATTTCATAAGGTGTTTGTGGAGATTTGGTATATCACCTAAAACGTTAGTGAATTTCAACAGATGTACTATGGAGAGCATTCTAGCTGGTTACACCATCTGGTGTGGAGGGGCCAATGCACAGCATTGGAAAAAACTGCAGAAGGTTGAAAATTTAGTCAGCTCCATCACAAGCCTATCCAGCATCAAGAACATCTTCAAAAGACAATACCTCGAAAACGTGGCACCCATCAATAAGGACCCCCATCACCCAAGACATGTCCTCTTTTCATTGCTACCTTCAGGGAGAAGGTACTGGAGCCTGAAGACAGACAGACACAAACACACACACACAATTTTATGAACTGCTTCTCCTCCTCCAGCTGGCTGGTGGCGTAGTGACATCAGCGCTGGACTTCGGAGCGAAGGCTTCGAGTTCGAATCCAGCCGGCTCCCTTGCATGCTTTCCATCTGTGCTGGGTTGAGTGTCAAGCTAGCAATTTGGCCTCATAAAAATAAGAAAGCCCGCTAAAAAAAAAACACCGTCATGACGGCGTCCCGGTGACTCCAATCGGAGTTAAGGGCTTTCTTCTTCTTCTTCTCCCCCTCCACTATCAGATTTCTGAATGGACAATGAACCACCCATCAGCACTACCTCACAATTCTGCTTTTGCTCTCTTTTTGCACTACTTACTTAATTTAATGGTTTTGATTCTGATTCTGGAAGTGTAAAAGCTACCGAAACTGTGCAGTGCAGATAAATGATGAAGTGCAAGTTCATAATAAGATAGATTGTGATGCCAAGGATTCACCTTATTATACAAGAAGTCCATTCAAGAGTCTGATAACAGTGAAATAGAAGCTGTCCTTATGCCTGGTGGTACATGCTTCCAGGCTTTTGTAACTTCTGCCCAATGTGATAGGCAAAGGGAAGAAGAGAGATGTCCAGGGTGTGTGGTGTCTTCAATTTTGCTGGTTGCTTTACTAAGACAGAGAGAAGTATAGGTAGAGTCCATAGAGGGGAGGCTGCTTCTTGTGACATGTTGAGCTATGTTCACATCTGTCTGTAGTTTCTTGTGGTCATGTGAAGAGCCGTTGCCATTCCAAGCCATTACACATCCAGACAAAATGCTTTCTATGGTGCATTCATAAAAATAAGTAAGAGTAAATGGGGCCATACTGTTTTGTTTAGCCTTCTGTGGAAGGAAAAGAGTTGGTGAGCTTTCTTGTCCTGAGATTCAACATGGCTGGACCAGGACAGGCTTTTGCTGATGATAACACCGAAGAAGATGGGGCCAAACTATGGCAACTCGTTGCAAGCTGCTCTATGCAGATCCACTATTAACTCTATCATAATCATTTTACTCTTTTAAAAAAAACATGATGACTGACTGGAGCTGAGGAATTAAAAGCCAGGCTTCATTGCTTCAGGATCTGGAGACTGAGAACTAGGGAACTGGGAGTAAGAAACTGAATGGTTCAAATTACCAATTTATTTTTGGGAAAGAACTGGAGGCAAGAATGTGATTATGTTGGGTCGAACAACTCTGCTCCCTCAAGCCTCCAAGGGAACTTAGAATCTTTGAAGAGAGATGAACTCATTGCACTTTTCTGGGCCCTTTCAGAGTTAATGCCAGGATTCCCTGCAGAGTCTGGCACTGACTGCATGTTGGTGTGTTTAAATCAAGTGAAGGTTTGATTGTTGGCTTTGCACCCGACTAATAGCAACACCACTGCTGCCTTAAGACCATAAGACAAAGGAAAAGAATTAGGCCATTCGGGCCATAAAGTCTACTCCAGAATTCAGTCATAGCTGACTCAATATGCCTCTCAACCACATTCTCCTGCCTTCACCCCTTAACTTTAATGCCCTTACTAATCAAGAACCTCCACTTTCAATATGCCCAATAACAGCCTCTACAGCAGTCTGTGGCAATGAATTCCACAGATTCACCATCCTCTGGCTAAAGAAATTCTTCCTCATATCTGTTCTAAAGGGACATCCTTGTACTCTGAGGAGTGCCCTCAGGGCCCAGATTCTCCCTGTATTGGAATCATCCTCTCAACGCCCACTCTAACTATGTCTTTCAATGTTCGGTAGGTTTCAATGAGAACCCTGCCCAAGAGCCCAAGTTAAGATTGAAGCCATAAAGTGAGATCTAACCCAGAGAACAGGATGTAGCCTCTGTCTAAACATTATGAACAGCTTGTTCCCTTTGTGCCGCTCTAATAGTGGCTGAGGTGAAATGCATACAAGATCTAGTACTGTTAAGATAAGAGTGTCATTGTCCTCATTGAAATTAAAGCAGAACAAATCTTGGTTAATTTCTGTGTGATAATGACCAATGATTTTGTTATAGCATAGACAAATTACAAAGGAGGGAATAGAATTTATTATGTAATTAATCAAACTAATATTATACATAATTCCTGCACTTAAGTATGTCACGGTTGCCACTCAAGGGAGCTCTGCTCTTCTAAATTTACGATATACTGAAATAAAAGGACTGAACAAAAATGGGCGATAATCAATATATAACACTCCCTAGACTAGGAACCGGTCATCACCTCTTTGGTTGCTGTACTAAGCTACTGCTGCCTTTTCCATTGAATTGGGTTGCTGCATAAAAAGCATGACATTTCACCAAATGTTATAGGAAGGTTTACAGCTGGTTTGTATTGACCTGTAGAGCTTTTGATGGCAGCACACATAATTTCATGAATTCCCGTGAAACCCTACTACACACTGTCAACTGAAGGAGTAAATCTCTACATTGGCGAGACCCAGCTGTTTCGCGGAACACCCGTGCTCTGCTCTCACTGGCTATCCCAAGCTCCCAGTTGCTGACTGTTTCAACTGTCCTTCCCAATCCCAAACTGACCGGGCCTTCTCTACTGCCAGAATGCAGCCCCATGCAAACTGGAGAAGAAACACCTCATATTCCACCTGGGTAGTCCACAACCCAATGGAATGTATATTTTTTTCCAGTCTTAGGTTAACCCCCTCTTTTTCCTCTTTCTAACACCTTTCCCTCCTCTCCTCCTCTGATCCTTTGGCCCTCCCATTTTTTTGCCCTTCCCACCCTATCCCCAAACCCCCTACACCTATCTTTGTCTCCTTCTCCCTCTTCACTTTAACCATCCCCTTCATACACAGGTTCCTCCACCACCCCTGACTACCCATTTGCTTTCAACTGCTTTTCACCTCTTCCTTCTCCTCTAATGCTTCCCATTCTCTGCTCCTTAACTGATCCCTGCTCTGGCAGTGCTTTGTGTTCCTGCTTATCTTCCTTCAGCCACTGTCTCCCATCTTCACACTGCTCTGCCCAGCCACCCCCAACCCCCACCTTGTTCCATCTGTTGTTTTTCTCCTTTTCCTTTCTCTTTTGTCTGTCTCTATCTATTATTCACCTGCTACTCTTTACACCCTACTCACCTCCCCTACCTGGCACTACTTCCCTACCATCTTAAACCCCACTTCAGTGCATCAGTCACCTCAGAATCCATTCTCTCCAATCCCTTTCTATTGTCTATTCTAGCCATCTCCTTTCCATTCTTAATCCCTACCATTTGAGGATCTGGCTGATAAAGGCACTTTCATGAGACTATTGATTACTACTCCATCTTCAATACTATATTTCCAAGCAAATTCATTGCCGAATTCAAAGACTTGGGAGTCAATACCTCCCTCTGCAATTGGATCCTCATCTTCCTAACTAGAGACTGCAATCAGTAACAATACTCAGCAACACTTCTGTCATGATTATTCTCAAAACTGGAACTCCAAAAGACTGTGTTCTCAGCTAAATAACCTATTCCTTGTGCACTCGTGACTGTGTGGGCAAATTCTGCTCTCACTCCATCCATAATTTTGCAGATGATACCACTGTGGAGGACCAGATCTCAAAATGACAATGGGCTGGAGTACAGGAAGGAGATAGAGTGCCAGGAGATAGAGTCAGCTGAACAAAAGAGCTGATCGTTGACATCAGGAAGGAGGAAGGTCACTTGCTTCTGTCTATATCAACATTGCTGAGGTTGAGAGGGTTGAGAGCTTCAAGATACTAGGAGTGAACATAACCAATAGGTTGTCCTGGTACAACCACATAGACTCCATGGCCAAGAAAGCTCACCAGCATTTCTAATCCCTAAGGAAAGTAAAGACATTTGGCATGACCCTGTTGATCCATACCACTTTTTACTGATGCACCATAGAAAGCATCCTATCCAGATGCTTGTTATGAGATGCACTCTTTGCCTCACAATTTACCTTGTTATGATCTTGCACCTAATTGTTTATCTGCATTGCATTTTCTCCGCAGGTGTTAGACTTTATTCTGCATTCTGCTATTCTTTTACCCCATTCCAGCTCAGAACACTGTGCAGTGATTTGATCTGTACGAATGGTTCCTTGGTACATGTGACAATAATAAACCACCGAATTCCAGTTCCAATTCCAATTCAGTCCTGACACAGGGTCTTGAGTTGAAATGTTGACGATTTCTTCATTGCTCAACCTGCTGAGTTCCTCCAGCAGTTTCTGCATTGCACTATTTTTCACAATGATCCTCTAGCCTTGCAGTATGCTGAATAAATGAACAACTTTGTTATTTGCTGCTGCCATGCAGTTCAGCTCCTGAAAGAATTGAGTCAGATTTTGGTCACAAGGTGTAAACTATCAGCTCATCTATAACTGACTCAGATCTCCAAATTTTGGGGGCTTCCTTTCGTTTCACAAGGTAGAAGTAGGCATTTGTAATTAATATTCTTTTTAGAATTTGAATATTGCGTTCAGTTGCTTGTTGATGACAATTCAGTCATGGAACACATGCATCACTGGCATAGTCAGTGTTAGATGACCATCCCCAACTGCCTTTGAGAAGATGGCAGTGAGATACCCTCTTTGTCATGATGTGTGCTCGCAGGACTGAGCCCAAGTGTGGAGGAATGGCAGACTTTCTCTGTCATGGAGGTCACTGGTACTGACTCAGCCCCAGATCTGTGGCTGGCAGACTCACGACCCATGAGCGGAGGGCAACAGAATCCCCATGAGGAGATGGAAACAAGGGATTAGACGTAGGAATACCAACAGAGCCTCAGAGGTGTGACTGAGCAACACCGTGAGACGATTCATTCTCTCCCCACGTAGAGTGTGGGAAATATGTGCCAGTCACAATTAGCTTGACAAGATGAAGCTGAAAGCATAAGGGTTTAATGACTCTAGTTAAGATAATGATTAGTGAATACAGCTGCTTGAGAACCCGAGGAGCTCAGTACACGGTGTGCACGCATGCGCACGCGCGATTGGATGAAGGGATTTAGAATGTATGTCTAGTGCACATTCTGGAGCAGAGGGTGGCGGTAATGCACCATTAAGCTGGATGCCAACCGCCGTAAAACAAGATACAGACAGACAGAGCTCAGTACACCGTAGCAAATTACAGAGGCCCACAAAGCTCGTGACACTCTTGAATAGCTGTTTCTAATGTTTTGATCACCTACAGCAGTTCCAAATTATTCCCATGCACCTGTTGTCTAGAAGAGGTTGTGGATTTGGGAGGTGCTGCTCAGGAAGCCTTGGGGAGTCACTGCAGTGAAACATGTAGCTAATACACTCTGTACCTTTGTCGGGATTGTGAGTAGGGATGAGGTAGCCGGGTACAGCAATTTTGAGGCCTAACTGATGGGAGCTCTCGGAGCTTGTCTAGTCAGGCCTTAAAAGTCCCTCATCTGAATCTGGCTATCAAACTCAGAACTGCTACCCCCCCCCAAACACCAGAAACCCAGGTTTAATCCCGACCTCAGGTGCTGCCTGTGTGGTGTTTGTACGTTTTTCCTGTGATCCCTTGAGTTGCATTCTGGTTATCTGGTTTCCTCCCACATCTCCAAGAAGAGTAGGTTGGTAAGTTAATTATCTACTCTAAAGAGTCACTAGTTTGTGGGTAATGGGTAGGATCTGGGCTGGGCTGATGAGACTGTGGGGAGAATTTTAAAAATATAGATCGGTATAAATGGTAGTTGACCTGGTGCCACATTGTGACCTAGTGGTTAGCGCAATGCCTGGGGCGCCAGAGTTCAATTCCAACTTCATCTCTAAGGAGTTTGTATGCCATCCCCATGTGCAGGGTTTTTGCCAGTGTTCTGGTTTCATTCCACAGTCTAAAGATGTACGGGATAGTAGGTTAATTGGTCATTGTAAATTGTCCTGGGATTTGACTAGGGTTAAATCGGGAGGGGGGGGGGTTGACCAAAGGGCTGGAAGGGCCTGTTCCATGCTGTATCTCAATAAATAAATAACTACATGCATAAATAATCAGCACAGACTCAGTAGACTGAAAGACCTGTTTCTGTTCTGTATGTTTCTTTGATCGTCTGTGAGTCCTAGAATTCTACAGCATTGGAAACAGGCCCTTCAACATAACTTGCCCATGACTACCAGGATGTCTATCAAAGCTCATCTCATTTGCCTGCATTTATTTGGCCCATATCCTAGACCTTTCCTCACTATTCGCCTGTCCAAATACCCTTTAAACATTGCAATTCTACCAGCCTCAAGATCTTCCTCTAGCAGTTTGTTTTCTGCACCCACAACCCCCGTCTGAAAAAGTTACTCCTCAGATTCCTTTTAAATCTTTCCCCTCTCACCTTAAATCTCTGTCCTCCAGTGAGGAGGAGAGAGCCTGTGGTATGTTGAGTTACCAGGTGAACGAGTAGTCCTTGGGGTGCTGCAAGTCTGTGTCTTTATTGATGCTTTGCTGCACCCTTGAGTGCTCAGTGCAGGGTGCTGATGCTTTTTTAGTGGTGGGGGAGAGGTTGTCGCTTCGCTGCTGCTTATGTGTGGGAAGAGCGAGCTGGGAGGGGCTTTGGGGTTCTAATATTTAACTGTCATTCATTGTCGGGCACTCCTCTGTTTTCGTGGATGTTTGCAAAGAAAAAGAATTTCAGGATGTATATTTTTTATTACAAACAAACAAAAAAACAAAAAAAATACAGCATTTCCACAAAAACCACAACCATAACAAAATCAAATTAAATATTGAGCAGCAAAAGGGAGAACAATATAAAGGCAAAAGTGAACATACACAGCAGAGGTGCACCGCACCAAAAAACCTCAGTTATCACCCTGTAAGAAAGTCCAATACAGGGCCCCATATCCTTTCAAAGATGTCCCGTCTGTCCTCATTACATAGACTCAGTCTCTCCAAATGTTAAGTGTTTGCCAGTTCTCTCAGCCACAGATCGTACGTAGGCAGAGTTCGTTTTCCACATTTGCAGGATTAACTTCTTAGCTATCACCATTCCAAATATTACAGCTATTTTTTTCATACATATTGGCTGAAGATAGGGAGCTTGTTGCTCGAAGGATGGTCATGAGCAGTCTGGTTCACACCGCTTCCCAAAAGCCTCAAAGAAACAGTGAAAAATACTTCTCCAGTATGCATAAAGCTTACAACATGACCAGAATGAATGTGACAAGTTACTGTTCACAGATTTACATCTATTACAAACTGGTGAAACATCAGAGTAGAAACTGTGCAACTTTTCTTTGGAATAATGGAGTCTATGTATTATTTTAAACTGTATAAGTCTGTGTCTGACGTTGACCGAACAATCATGTATACTCTTTAAACACTCATCCCAGACCTCCTCTGTCAGTTCTATACCGAATTCATCCACCCATTCTATGCCTGTATAAAACCTGCAGTATTCACTATTGTATACATTTCTCTGACATTAACTTGAACCTATTAATGGCATTCTACCTGGCATGATATAGCTACGGGAGAACTCAGAAGAGTGAACTGTGCAAACAGCTTTATAATTGGAACAAGAGATCAGTGGCACAAGACTACAATTAAAAACAACAACTTTTCCATTATAACCTCTCTTATTCCCAATCTTATTTCTGCAAGTAGGCAGGGATATTATAATTTTCTCCCAACTTGGGTTAAGATGCAGATGGACTCCACTGAGGCTCACAGTAACATTTTTGCTTAAGGAATGTCTCCGCATCTCCAAGATTTGCCACCTGTGTGACTGCTGAAAGTAAGTCAGAGTTAGGTAGTGCAGCCATTTTAACTGCCTATATATCTGGGTCTCTGTCTGTCACATTTGTAAGCATGGAAGTGTAATGGCCTCTTCAATATTTATGTATGTCTTTATTGTTGTGATCTTATTGAATAAGAGAGTCATGTGAGTATATTTCCAAGTAACGTAATATAATGTAATATGAACAAGGTCACTGGAGAGAGACTGAAGCTAATGGATACAGAAATGTTTTATTCAACAAAAATGAACAGTAGACATCATATAGAGACCCTTTCTGAGAAACAATCCTGTTTGACCCAATACTACATGACATTTTATATGTTCAATATCAAAGGACAATTCTACATTTATTATGTATCTACAATGCTTCCTTTGAATTACATATAATTTTCACACCACCTTTGCATCCACATTCCAGACACCCAAAATGAATGTTAATCAGCACTGTCTGGTTTTTCAATCAACTGCTGTCCACAGCTCCAGGAAACAGGGCTGCATTTTAAAATTAATCTGCAATCCATTTTCAGGTCTAAAGATTGGTTGCTGAAGTTAGTTGATGTTTTCTATGTATCTTAATTCCAGAATATGCTCTGGCAATTATGTGAAACAGTCAGTTTCTGACCTGGACTTTAGAGACTCAGCACATAAATAGATCATGTAGCAACTCATATTTCCTTTTTATCTGTCCTCAACTTCAAAAAAAAAACACAGCTAACTTTTTGACGTGACCAGAATTGTAATCATTCGACAGGTGACAGATCTATGTTCCCTAATGTATTTCCTGTCATCTATGGCTTTGTGATATTCTAGTAGTAAGAATGCTTGTTAATAAACAAGATCACTCCATATTTTTATATCTGTCATGTTTCAATGTATTCATGAGCACATTCTAGTATCAATCAGAGTTAGTATCACATAATAGATTTCTACACTTATCTTTCTTTTTGTTTTGACTTCACACATAAAAATCAGGGGTAGTGCTTGGTGTGACTAGAACTGTAGTTATCAAGTTTGGCTGCTGCTGTAGCAACAACAGATCGGTGTGGATAAGTCATTTTGAATGCTTGGTAGTTCCAGGAGGTGCAGAAAAAGTATACCCTGTGTAAGTAGATGTATGTTAAAAGGTATTGCAAATGATGGGAAAATGTTATTTCATTGATTTCCCATTGCGCGTAACCTAGTAATACTCAATAGTAGGAATGCTAGTCAGGTCAATGGTCACCAGTTAATGGCATGTGGAATGTAAACAATTATTTTCCCCAGAGGAGGTTAAGCAGTTGTCTTCAGTCAGCATTGACATGATAGATTTTGCAAGAATTCATTAATGGCCTATTGTTGTGTACAAAGAAAATGAGCATAATAAAATGGCACATAAAGCTTTGAATATTTTAATTTTTATCTTACTACTTATATGAAATCTGGCTGCTCCTTTTATATAAAGCCATGATTGGTTGAGTAAAATGATTAGTCTATAATCAAATTGAGTGTTTGAGGTGCTTAATCAATTGTGATATATTCGTATGCAGGGATAACAGAAAGTGGTGGGGGACTTAAAACTGGGTTCAATGATCCGCATACAAGGTTAAATAAGGTTTGGAATTCAGTTGACAATCTCTGAAATACTTTACGTACAGTGCATTTGGAAATATTCTTGGAAAGAAATTCAATGCAATAAACGTGGGCTGCATTTCTTTTACTGCATTTTTATAGAATTCAATCCATGTACTTGTGTAACGGGAGCAAATATTTTGGTATAGTCATGAACTAAGGCTAATAAAATTGCTGCGTGGAATGATGAAGA
The DNA here is from genome assembly GCF_030028105.1 of Mobula birostris. Classification (NCBI taxonomy): domain Eukaryota; kingdom Metazoa; phylum Chordata; class Chondrichthyes; order Myliobatiformes; family Myliobatidae; genus Mobula; species Mobula birostris. Next base: position 32,406,861 of record NC_092394.1, on the reverse strand, counting down.
AAAACATCAATGGTACCAGACTGTATAGTTACCTACGTGACAAATTTGTGTCAAGGAGGGACAGTCACTTTTGTGCATGCACATATATCTCTTGTAACTGCAACTCCAGGGTATGCTTGGGCATTGGTTATCTTCCCTTTCCAGACCCTGTAGTTTGTTCATAGACAACTAATAGAAGTTGAAGAATATAATTACTGGTTAGGAAGCAAATGTGAATGATTAACGCAAACACAAGGAAATCTGCAGATGCTGGAATTTCAAGCAACACACATAAAAGTTGCTGGTGAATGCAGCAGGCCAGGCAGCATCATGGGATGGGAGGCCTAGGGAGAAAGAAAGGGGGATGGGGGAAGCCCGGAGGATGGACAAGGAGTATAGTGAGAGGGACAGAGGGAGAAAAAGGAGAGAGAGAGAGAAAAAGAATATATACACACACACACACACACACACACACACACACACACACACACACGTGTATAATAAATAAATAACAGATGGGGTACGAGGGGGAGGTGGGGCATTAATGGAAGTTAGAGAAGTCAATGTTCATGCCATCAGGTTGGAGGCTACCCAGTCGGAATATAAAGTGTTGTTCCTTCAACCTGAGTGTGGCTTCATCTTGACAGTAGAGGAGGCCATGGATAGACATATCAGAATGGTAATGGGACGTGGAATTAAAATGTGTGGCCACTGGGAGATCCTGCTTTCTCTGGCCCTCTCACTATACTCCTTGCCCATCCTCTGGGCTTCCCCCTCCCCCTTTCTTTCTCCCTAGGCCTCCTGTCCCATGATCCTCTCGTATCCCTTTTGCCAATCACCTGTCCAGCTCTTGGCTCCATCCCTCCCCCTCCTGTCTTCTATCATTTTGTATCACCCCCCCTCCCCCTCCCACTTTCAAATCTCTTACTAGCTCTTCTTTCAGTTAGTCCTGACGAAGGGTCTCGGCCCAAAACGTCGACTGTACCTCTTCCTAGAGATGTTGCCTGGCCTGCTGCGTTCACCAGCAACTTTTATGTGTGAATGATTAACCATTGACTGAAATTTTGTCCCTGGCTAATCACTATTATAATTGAACCAGTACAGAGCCACCTACCTCCCAGAACAGTTCTGCTGAAGCTAATAGAAAGAATTCTGGAGCAAGTGTGCCAAGGTGTTGTAATTACCACCTCCAAATGATCAATTCAGCACTGCCAACTAAGGCTGAATTTCTGGTGAATTATTTTGTGAAAGAAAAGTTTTGTCAGAAGATTTGTGAGTGACAACTGGCATGTCATACCATTCCATTAAAAATAAATCAGGAAATGATACATGTCTCTGGGAAAAAAACATTGGAATCATAGATGAAGATAATATAATAATTAGTGGTGTGCATGAATTTTCATAAGCTGTTTGTAAGTACACAAAAGTGAATTGTTGTGAAGTAATAACAGCATGGAATTAAAGTGAGTGACACTAATATGATTGATTATTCAGCCATTCATCTAGATGTTATTCCTGGGCAGGTACTCACAAACTGTGAGTTTGAGACTCCAATGATTGGGATGCGCAGTGATAATTAATTTAGTTTTCAAAAAATATTTCACTTCACGTTAATTTCGCTTTAGTTATTTCTGTGTGCTTTTGTGTTTGTAGTTAATGTATTTTATAGTTCTAGGTGTCATACATATTTGGCGGTTGCATGTTAATAATTTCAGAGACGGTCGGCTGAAGAATGGCAAATGGAGTTACATTTAAATCAAGTGCAAGATGTAGCATTTTGTTAAGTTAAATCCAGGTAGGGCTTTCACAGTGAACGGCAGGGCCCTGCAAGATGTTGTGGAAGAAAGGGACTTTGAGTACAAAAATATGGTTACCTGAAAGTGTGTCATTGTTAGATAAGATGGTGAAGAAGGCTTTTGGCATGCCCGGCTTCATAAATCAAGGCAGTATAAATGCTGGGAGGTCATAGTTCAATTGTACAGGATACTGGCACTTGAAGTATTGTGTTCAATTTTGGTTACCCTGCTATAGGGGGGATGTTATTAAATTAGAAATAGTTCAGAAAATATTCACAAGGATATTGCCAGGACTTGGTTTATTTTTAGAGCCTTTCTTAAATGGCGGAACAACATTAGCTATCCCCCAATCCTCTGGTACCTCATCTGTCGCTAAGGATGATTAAAATATTTCTGCTAGGGCCCGGCAATTTTTGCACTTGCCTCCCACAGGGTCCGAGGGAACACCTTGTCAGGCCCTGGGGATTTATCCAACCTAATTTGCCTCAGGACAGCAAACACCTCCTCCTCTGTAATTTGTATAGAGTCCATGAAGTTTCTGTGGCTTGGCCTCACTTCTATAGACTCTGTATCTATCCTCTGAATAAAGACAGATGCAAAAAAAAAAAATTAAGATCCCCCCCCCCCCCACCCCCCATCTCTTTTGGCTCCATATATTCATTCTGGTTTCTCAGTGGACTAATTTTGGTCCTTACAATCCTTTTGTTCCTAACATAACAGTAGAATCCTTTAGGATTTGATTCTCCTTCACCTTGTCTGCAAGAGCAACCTCATGTCTTCTTTTAGCCCTCCTGCTTTCTTTCTTAAATGCTCTCTTGCTTTTTTATACTCTATGAGCACCTCATTTGATTATACCTGCCTATACCTGCTATGCACCTGTTTTTTTCTCTTAAAAAGATTAGTATGTTAATCGGTCATTGTAAACTGTCCCATAATTAGACTAGGGTTAAATTGGGGAATTGCTGGGTGCCGTGGCTTGAAGGGCCAGAAGGGCCTTCTCTGCGCTCTATATCAATAAAAGAAAATAAATTACAAATGTTTGTAATTAAACAGGGCCTCAATATTAGATTAGATTATGAGGACGCTCAGTCCTTGTTTATTGTCATTTAGAAATGCATGCGTTAAAAAATGATACAATGTTCCCTCCAGAATGATATCACAAAAAAACAGGACAAGCCAAGATTAAAACTGACACATCCACATAATTATAACATATAGTTACAACAATGCAAAACAATACCATAATTTGATAAAAAGCAGACCATGGGCACGGTAAAAAAAAAGTCTCAAAGTCCCGATCAACACATCATCTAAGGCAGGGGGCAGAAGGGAGAAACTCTCCCTGCCATGAACCTCCAAGCGCCAACAACTTGCCGATGCTTCAGAAGCACCCGACCACAGTCGACTCTGAGTCCATCTGAAAACTTCGAGCTCTGGCCAGCCCCTCCAACACAGCCTCTCCAAGCACCATCCTCTACCGAGCGATTTGACCCCGCCCCGGCCGCTGAGCAACAAGCAAAGCCAAGGACTCGAGGCCTTCTCCTCCGGAGATTCCGGAACGCACAGTAGCAGCAGCAGCGAAGCAGGCATTTCAGAAGTTTTACCAGATGTTCCTCTGTGCTCTCATGTCCGTCTCTATCAAATCAGGATTGTGCATGGCACCCTACTTGACAAATGATAGACATCACCACCAGAGTGGCCGCTGCGAACTGTGCTGTGTCGCCATCTTCTCCTCCCAATTTATCTCTTGAGGAATAATATTCCCTACACTTGATATCTTTAGCTTTTATTCTGACAGGCACATACAAGCTTTTGAAGGCCTCCCACTTACCAAGTACACCTTTACCGGAAAACAACCTGTCCCAGTCCACACTTGCCAGATCCTTTCTAATACCATCAAAAATTGCCCTTTCTCCAATTTAGAATCTCAACCCGCAAACCAGACCTATCTTTTTTTTTTGCATAGTTACTTTGAAACTATTGTTAGTTACACTAACAACTTTTAAGAGGGAGTTGAGCAGGTACATGGATTGGAACAGTTTACGAGGTTCTGGGCCAAATGCTGGCAAATGGGACTGGATGGGGCATTTTAACTGGCATGGGCCAAATGGTCTGTTTTCATGCTGATATAATGATAAGTTAGGGCTAATCCCTTTGGAGCTGAGAGGCTTAAGAAGTCACCTTACATTAGTATAAAAGTGAAGAAGTGCTATGATAAGGAAAATACTGAGAGCTTGTTTGTAATGGTCAAAGGAAAATCCACAAGTTTCAATGATGCAGAGGAAGAATTACTTGCACAGAGGATGGTTAGGTTGAGTACCGCTAGCTTTGTGGACGCAGAGTCTATTAATTCCCTTAAAAGGGAATTACATAAATGCTTGAGGAGAACAGCTATTACAGATATTTGAAGCAAGCAGGAGAGGGAGATTAAATTAAGTGGTTCATGTGGAGAAAATCAGCAGTGTAGTCTTAGTGGGTCAAACGCTGCAATACTTTATGATTCTATGAAGCACCAGCAACAGAAAGATGAAGAAACAGCAAGTGAAATCTCAGTGAGAATATTTTTATGGTATATGATGAAAAATGAAAAATTGTTGAATAGCATGTAACTAATAAAATGAAAGAAGATTCAGCACATGGGTTTTGACAACACTTGCTCAGGGCATTACCTCAACAGAATGGTCTGGTATCTGCGGTGGACAAAAGCCAAACCACCACACGTTATTGCCAGTGTAATATTTGAGAGTGCAAAGTTCACCACATCCAAATCAATACTAAGAAACTAAACCAAGTGTGAATCTACGAGAAAAATTTGTTTTTGAAATTTGCTTCAGTGAAGCATCTCTAGTACTTCACTGCAACTCAAGATAGAGGGCACGTGAAATCGATCTCAAATTCTGAATAATAAGTGGCACAGTAGACAAAAAGAGTCATGTAGTTTTTGTAATAATGTGACGAGGATAAATCACCCCTGTTCATCTGCTTTGATTTTCTTTTCTGAAGATTAAAATGCATATAGAAGTCTGGGGAAAGTCTTGGCATGTTGTATGATACCTTGAGCAACAAAATGGAGGGAAAAGAATTATCTGTTTCGCTAGAAACAGCGCATCAGTTCTTCCCCTTTACATCACTGGGAATGGATAAAATTAACCCCTGCACCAGATGCCAAGTGCATTGTAAGTTGGCCAATTCCTTTGACGCTTTAATAAATCTTGTTTCCTTACTGGGGGGGAAAAAGGGTTCACTTTGCTCTGTGACTTACGGACCATTTTCTGCACTTCACAACTCACAAAATGAAGAAACCTTTAGTAGTTAAAAAGAACCACAGATGTTGAAAATGGGATAAAATCCAGCCACAGCTGGATTGATTTAACAAGCCAGACACCATTGAAAGAGAGAAACGGGTTGACATTTTTTTTGCGAAATCCTTCATTATAGTTATTTTAAGTCTAGTTTTGAAAATAAAGATATCTAGTCACACATTTATTATATTAAAGTCATAGCAAACATGAATTGCAATAATTCTGCAACAGAAGTCTATCATTATAAAATTATATTTTAAGCAGATGGTAGATTAGAGCATACATCTGCAATAATATCCTATTTTTTATGAGCACTTATCTGAATCATTTTAATTTGCATTACAATTCATACATCTAGAAGTTAATTATCCTCTTCCCTATTCCGAGATTTGTTCAAAATCAGTGTAGTGTAACACAAGATTAAATGCCATAACTAATAGTAGATTAAAACTAAACAAATAAAGGACAGATTTAAATTCAATGTAAAATGTCACTGCTCAGAAATTTGAGTGTGAGCATGTTTCATTATATTGAAAGGAAACAGCAACTGTCATTTATTGAAAGATTACACCACTTCCCTGTACAAAAGGAAATGAAAATTGTTATGAATTCTTATGGAAAATAGCAGAAATGTCTGAAGACCAAGAATAATATTTGGATACTGAAGCTATTACAAATGAGATAGAGTATAAGGGTACCCTGTTGGTGGAAACCACTTAAGACTATAATGAGTATACACTATTTTGACCACTAATAATTGATACATTAAGTCCAAATGTCATGGTTTCTGAATGCTACAATTATAGGGTTATATCAAAGCTTGATTCAACAATTTAAAAAGGAATTTTACCAACAAGACTCTTAATTCTGTCTCGACTGCAGTAGTTAGAAGGAAAAGAGATTGAATTTCAAGCATAGTGGATTGATATTTGGAACACAGAGCGAAATCAAAATCAACTTGATACTTTAGTACCTTAGCCACAAGGCAGTCTGGATCATTATTATTGTAAATGGTTCATTTGTTGCATCGTAAATTAAATCCCAACATTGAAATGTAAAGGAAATGGAATAAAGAGAAATGATTAGGAGGCTGGGAATCTGAATTAGAAACAGAAGAGACTGGAAATACTCAGGTCAGTCAGAGCCTGGAAAAGGACAAGCACAATTATCATTTCAGGCTGATAACCTTCAGATGCAGGGAAATGGGTGAAAAGGAGAAATAAAGAAACTGGAATTAAATTCTGTGGAGTAGTGGAAACAGGGAAGATACAAATGAAAAAAAAAGAGATTTTGCTGCTTAGGATAAAGTAACATCAGGTGAGTATTGAAGAGAAGAACACAACACTGATTCTGGTCCTGATGAAGGATCTCGGCCCAAAATGTCAACTCTTTATTCCTTTCCATAGGTGCTGCCCGACCAGTTGAGTTCCACAGCACTTTGGATGTGTTGAACTGGACATCTAGCATCTGCAGTCTCTCTAGTGCTACTGATTCTGGAAAGTTCTTATAAACGTAATCAGGTGATGAGGTGCTACTCCTGAAGCTGACACTGAGTTTCATTGGAACAGTGCCGTCAGAACAAATGAACGCTGTTTCATTTGGCTGCATTCATGGGTATTCATGTATGGTTGAACGACATTTAAACTTGAGCTATGATTAGGAAGTGAGTGGGGAAAGAGGAAAAATTAAAAGTAAGAGGACAGAAAATTAAAGAAACATTTGACTGAGATCTCAAGGTGAGAAAGAGGCCATCCAATCTACCTTTCCCTTGGAGAGGCACTCCCTCGAAGAGCAGCAAAAGAAGTAGACTGCATTGTGAAAGCACAATATATCGCTATTTCAGAAACTTGGTATAAATCTACCCAACAGCACTGTGGCTTAAATTCCTCAAAATCTGTGGCAAATTAGACTGGTACTCACCACTATATTTTTAAAATGAATTTAGGCAGGCAATGGATTCAAAAGGAAAATACAACCTGACCTAAATTTAATTATCCAGTGCTGGCACCCAAAACAGTATAAGTGTGGCTGCAGGAGACGTGGAGAGCAGATGAAGTCACTATAGTCAAAGATGTGTCGGGTCTGGGGATGATGGCTACAGAAAGGTTCTGTCAATATGAAATGTGAGGAGATGTCTCGTGAATCAGGTAGATATTGTATATTTACTTTGTGAGGCTTCTATACTTCAAGACCCCCTGTAATCAAAGTATTTTAATCACTTTGGAGGGCCTCTGCTACATTCTGGTTTCATTAAATGAGCAGCCATCAAAGTCCTGTTGAAGTCATCTACCTTATTTAGGATTTTGGAGCATGGCTAAACTGGTCTACCTATTTCATTCATCTCCAAGATTAGCTGGATTGAATCTGGAAACTGGAATGACAAATGGAACCAATCTATTATAGCTGCTTTTTCACTCTTCTTGACAATCAGTTAAAATTTGCCCTGCACTCTTGGATTCCCCCACCCTCTCCTTGTATCATTTTGATTTGCAGAATATTTTCTCTTGCGATAGTGTCATTATAGTTCACCTTTTGATGAATGGGTTTTAGTTTTCACAGTTTGTTTTCCCCCAATTAATGCTCAAAATGGTGCTAATCCCATGTGTGTTAGTCTATTTCCCAATTATAATTGGATGCTTTGGCCATAAGTAATTTGCTTGCTTCAGTATGAAATCCCACACTGGTAATAACAACAATAGTAAAATTATTAATGTTAGAATACTAAAACTGATGAAAGAAATGTGATGGGCAGAAACATAAAGACAGATTAATTGACCTGAGCATGTTTACAGTACAGAGAGGCCCCTGTGGTAATTATTGGGCTGGCTTAGGGAAAATAATTCTCTTGAGAGCAGAAATAGGTAATGATTAAGTCCTGATCACTTTTATTGATTTTTGCTTTAAGATAACATTTGAGCCCCTCACTTTAAAAGTTAATATTTACAATCTCAAAGATTGCTGACTTTTTGATTTGGTGTCCCATATTCAGAGTGGTTCTCCTGAGACAACATGATAAAGCAGTTCCAATGTTATCTTTCCAAACATCATATTATAATCTTTTCCATTAGTTGATGCTTAACATAAAAGTGGTTGAGATGAAACTGGTCTCAGAGAAACAGGCTTTTTAAAAAGACACATACAGTGCCAGAATTAGAATTTCATTTCCAGATGATTTACTTTATCTTTTAATCCGGGATATCATCAGATTTCCCCTATATATATATTATGTATGCTCTAATTCTTTTTTCCTGATGCAGCAAGCTTTTAAAATCTGCACTATCATTCCAGAATATCCTTGAATCAAGTTTTTAAAACAGCAATAGAATTATTATTGTTATCTGTTCTTAATAAATAAATGAATGAATGAGTGGTGGTCCATGGGTTCCAGAATCTTTGTTACATTAACAGCTAACCAAAGATTTGTCCACACTGAAGACGATTTATATACACTGATAATGCAAATCAATGTCACATTTACAGATCTGATTAATTTATGGTTACAATGGTCCTCTAGCAACCATCTGCTATAGAATATAAATAAAACTAAAAGGCCAGGTAGGGTCATGGAGAGAAATGTAAAACAGACATACCTATGGGTACAGGTACAGGTACATACTTCCCTGAATGTGGAGGCATAGGTGGACAAGATGGTGAAGAAGTCATTCGGCTTGCTTTCATCAGTCAGGGTACTGAGTACAGAAGTTGGAATGTGATTTTGCAACTGTACAGGCTGTTGGTGAGACCACACTTGGAGTATTGTGTGCAGTTCCGGTTGCCCAACTAGAGGAAGGATGTCATGAAGCCAGAGAGGATGCAGAAAAGATTTGTGAGGATGTAAACAAGACTGGAGGGTTTGAGTTATAAGGAAAAGCTGGATAGGCTAGGGCATTTTTCCTGACACAGAGGAGGCTAAAGTGTCTGAAAAAACATACCATCAGGCTTCTGAATCTTCTGTCCAGGGAACCTTTCAATAGTCTTATAACAATCTGATAGAAGCTGTGCTTGAGCCTGGTGGTGTATACTTCCAGGCTTTTGTATCTTCTGAATGGGAGTGGCGTAGAAGAGAGAATGTCTAGGGTGGGAGGGGCCTTTGCTATGCTGTCTGCTTTACTGAGCTAGTGAGAAGTATAGACAGAGTCCATAGAAGGGAGGCTAGTCTCCATGACATGCAGAGTTGTGTCCATAACTCTCTGCATTTTCATGCAGTTACCATACCAAGGTGTGAGGCATGCATGCAGGATGCATCAATTAAAATTTGATAAGGGTTGAGGGGGGACAACCTAAATTTCTTTACTTCCCTGAGGAAGTAGAGGTGCTGCTGAGCTTCCTTGGTTGTGGCATCTGTGTAATTGGACCAGCAGATGCTAATGGTGATGTTCACCTATAGCTCTCAACCTCCTCAGCCATTGCTGAAGACAGGAACACATTCACTGCCACTGAAATCAATAACCATCTCTTTTTGTTTCACTGTCACTAAAGGAAAGGTCATTGTATCAACACCGTGTTATTGCGCTCTCTATCTCTCTCCTGTATTCCAACTCATCATTATTTGGGCGCAGCCTGTTATGCAGTCACTGGCAGACTGTAGATGGAATTGGTTTAGACAAGAATATGGATATGATCAGAATCAGAAATCAGATTTAATATCATCGGCATATGTTGTGAAATTTGTTAACTTTACAGCAGCAGTACAATAGAGTACTTGCTAAATAAATATAGAGGGAAAAATGAGTTACATTAAGTGTGTGTGTATATCCGTATCTATCTAAGATATATATATACACAAAGTTAAAATAAATAGTGCAAAATAACAGTAATAAAAAAGTAGTGAGCTAGTATTCATGGGTTCAATGTCCATTTAGAAATTGGACGGCAGAGGGGAAGAAGCTGTTCCTGAATCATTGAACTTGTGTCTTCAGTCTTCTGTATCTCCTTCGCGACAGTAACGCTGTGAAGAGCGCATGTCCTGGGTGGTGGAGATCCTCAATGATTGGTGCCGCCTTCCTAAGGCACCGCTCCTTGAAGATGTCTTGGATACTACAGAGGCTAGTACCCAAGATAAAGCTGACTAAATTTACAAGTTTCTGCAACTTATTTAGATCTTGTGCAGTAGCTTCCATCCCACCCCCGTCCCTTCATACCAGACGGTGATGCAGCCAGTTAGAATGCTCTCCATGGTACATTTGTAGAAGTTTGTAGATCAGTTTAGAGGGCCAAATTCAGGTAAATGGGATTAGCTCAGGTGGAAATGGTTGGCTTATTAAACAAAATGGGCTGAAGGGACCGTTATGGGCTATTTAACTTTGACTATATGTGTAACCCTCAAGCCTGGCCAGCACGTGTTGGTTTAGGGGAAGACAACTTCTGGCCCCGCCAAACTGAGAAATCTCGTTTGTGTGGATGCTGTGTGATGTGTTGCCTGGTTACAAATCCGCACCACAAAATATCAGACAGTACAACATACGCAATTAAATGATTCAACTTTATAAATCTTAATCTGGACAGAGGGTTAGTGAAGAAAATAAAAAGAAAAAGGGCCCATTTTAAGGAAAAAGTCAAAAGTACACATTGGAGCTCACTGATGCTGATACGGCCATTCATCAACCATCGACCTCCTCCGAGCGTCACCGACCTTCGGTCCCTCGCTCCCAGTCCACTCCGTCCGGTGGTCTCCCAGTCTCTCCACACGCATCTTCTTTCGTCTTCTCTCGTCGACAAATGACCGCGAAAATCTCTCTTCCAGACTCACAAGAAAGAACAACATTCCTCTCATTGGATAGCCCCACATTCCAAAGCCCTGTTATCTCTAGTCATAACGCAAACATTGCTGCTACAGAGAAACCATTACATTAGCAGTGAAACCTTACTGTGTGTTACATATGAAACTACAGTGCACTGTTACAGCCACTCTCTACACCAATAGGGAGGAGTGTGAATGACAGTTTCATCATCTACCTTCTGACAGGTAAGTTGCACTTTTTGAAGAGGTGCCTTACTTTTCATTCTATACTGCATTATGAGCAAAGGATATTGTTCTGTTCGGGACAGACATCAGGAAACAAAATCAGTGGGAACCCTTTGGATTTTGCTGAGGACTGCACAGTCTAGGAGAGCAGAACTGGAGATAAAGGTTGAAGTTTGAGGTCTCCGCTGGGGGTCACGGGGGTCTCAGTGCATTGGCACGTTGTCAGTCAGGGCCTCAAAGAACTGGGGGCATTGAGAACATTGCAGCAGTAGGTGAGTCAGCGGACTGTGCACGAATCAAAAGGTTGTGGGTGTTGGGGCCTGCGTGATCTGAGGAGATGGTCAGCGATTGAGCTTGATAGTGAGTTGGGTGGTCCTATGGGGGGCGGGGGCAAACTGGGTGTGGGAAGGTGATATGGAGTTCCTCAAAGGTAAGAATGAAACTTGCAGTTTTCAGGTCCAGCACTGTGAACCAAAACCTGTGAATGCCCAATGACGGTCACTCCTCAGGAGGATATAGACTAATATTTCTAGCAATTCTTCAAAAGGAAATTCAACCAAAGCAGTGCTGCATGAGGCCTGAATCTCATCAGGCATGCAACTGCAGCTCATACCTGTTCTAATTTCTAGAGTATAATAGAATACACCATCTATTTTCATTCACAAAGTGCTGAAGTAATGGAATTACTTGATCAGGTTTTCAGCCGATTATTTTCATACTTGGGAACTAATTTGTGGGTCGAAGTTATTCCACATGTTTTGAACTGGTAAGTCAGATTGATATAATTTGTTCTGGGCACAACCTTACCAGTGTTCTCTTTTCAAAATTCTCATGAAGGTTTATCTGATAAGCACTGAATCCTTGGTGCTCCATATTGTGCCAAGACAATGTCACTCTGCTCTTTAAGAAGGGAGGAAGGCAAAGGAAAGGAAATTATAGGCCAGTTAGCCTATCCTCAGTGGTTAGGAAAGTGTTGGAGTCCATTATTAAGGATGAGGTTTCAGGGTACTTGGAGACTATGATAAAATATGTCACAGTCAGTGTGGTTTCTGTAAAGAGAAATCTTGCCTGACAAATCCGTTAGAGTTCAAGGCAGTAATAAGCAGGGTGGACAAGGGAAAAGTAGTGGATGTCATTTATTTGGACTTTCAGAAGACATTAAATAAACACATCAGGCTGCTTAACAAGATAAAATCCCATGGTATTACAGGAAAGACTCTGGCATGGTTAGAGGAATGACTGACAGGCAGGAGGCAGTGAGTGGGAATAAAGGGGGCCTTTACTGGTTGGCTGCCAGTGACTACTGGTGTTCCTCAGAGGACAGTATTGGGACTGTAACTTTTCACATTGAGATAATGGAATTGCTGGCTTTGAGGCAAAGCTTTCAGATGATATGAAGGTAGGTGGAGGGAAAAGTAGTGTTGAGGAAACAATGCAATTGCAGAAGGACTTAGACAAATTGGAAGAATGGGCAAAAAATTGCAGATGGAACACAGTGTTGAGAATGTATGATAATGCATTTTGGTAAAAGGAACAAAAGAGCAGACTATTATCTAAATGGGAATATTTTCAACAGTTTTGGGCCCCATATTTCAGAAAGGATGTGTTTTCATTGAAGGGAGTGCAGAGGAAGTCCATGAGGATAATTCTGGGAATGAAGGGATTAACATATGAGGAGCACTTGGCAGCTTTTGGCCTGTACTCACTGGAATTTAGAAGAATGTTGGGGGGGGGGTGAACTGTTTGAAACCGATGGAATGTTGAAAGGACTTGATAAGGTGAATGTGGAGAGGATATTTCCTATGGTGGGGGTGTCCAAAACTAGAAGGCACAGTCTCAAAATCGAGGGTGACTCCAAAGGTAAGGAGGGCTTTTTTTTTAGTCAGAGTAGTAAATCTGTGGAATGCTCTGCTACAGACAGCTGTGGAGCCCAAGATCATAGGTCAATTGAAAGTGAAAATTGATATTTTCCTGATCGGTCAGGGCATCAAAGGTTATGGTGAGAACACAGGTGTATGGGGTTGAGTGGGATCCTGAATCAGCCATGATAGAATGGCAGAGCAGTCTCGATGGGCTGAATGGCCTAATTCTGCTGCTATATCTTACAGTCTTATGGTCTTATAATGGTAGTTCAAACTAGCTGAATGTTTCCAAAGAATCGGAGAAGCTGGCCTCCATTAAATCCTCATCCTGGTGCATGTATTTGGGCATCTTGTTACTTTGCCATTTCTGGAAGAGATTCCCAGCAGTATTCAATGTAAGCTCAAACGCGAACAATAACTCCTTCAGAAATGTGCAGATATCCAGCACTGGCAAATGTGTCTCTCTCAGGATAGAAAAACAGATTTCTATTTTGAAATTCATTTCCTCTCAATGTATCAGTAAACTCAAAAGCAACTGCACTTGGAGGAGTTGGAAAACAAAATGCAGTTGCTGAAAACAAAATCATCAATTGCTGGAAACATTTAGATAGTTAAAGAGCATCGACAAAAAGATATGTAGTTAATTGTCTTATTATTTCACATTTCAGAGAAATTTCCTTTGTTTTATCTATCATTCTTCCATACTTTCTCTGCCACTTGATCTAACTTGATTCCCACTTTCTCATTTCTGATCAAAGCATCCTGGTGCTGAAATGTTAACCACTTTTCTCCTGCAATAAAGTATGTTTTTATTTGAACTATCAGAAGTTTACTGCTCTGCAATCACTCAAAGTTGCACAAAAACAGAACAAATCAAAAAGTTCAATGTTCAAAGTAAATTTATTATCAAAGCATGATATACTATTCTGAGGTTAATTTTCTTGCAGGAATTCACTGTAGAACACAGAAATACAACAGAATCACACAAACAAAAACTGACAAACAACCAATGTGCAAAGGAAGTCAAACTGTCCAAATACAAACTAATAATTATAATATATCTGATGAAGCATTGGTGTACCATAATTACCTTACCTATTAATAGGTTAGAAAGAACAAACACTTTTATTGAAATAAACCAAGGGTGACTCTCTAAACCCACTATTGGTTTTGTCTAGCTTTAAACCTGCTCTCTGAATTGGACGGAAATAGGATAATAAATCAGAGACAGCCAAACAAATTATGCCTTCACACACCTTCTATCCATTAAATTAATTGAAACAGCAGATATAAATGTGAACTTTGGACTAGATATGCAGAACATTAAACATAAAGAAAGGTGTAATAGAGCTAGTAGAATATAAAGCAGAGCAGCAGGATACAATACAACCGATGGATGAACATGGAACATGTAAGTATCTGGGATATCAAGAAGCAAAAAAAATAGATCAAAGTGCGATAAAAGGAAAAACTTCGACAGAATTTACTTCAAAGCTTAAAAAATTCTGCCCAGCAGAGCTCAAAAATATAAAAAAGACAATACACACTTTCGCTATATCCATGTTATCGTATTTTTTTGGCATAGCCTCTTAGTCTGAAACCAATCTGGAAAATTTCCAAAGAAAAATAAGAACTGAAATGACAAATTTTAGAAAATGCAATATACACCCGAACACACTTAAACTAACACTGCCTAGGACAGAAGGAGGAAGTAAAATAACAGGCACAAAAAATTTACACAACAGTCAGATAAAATTTTTAAGGATATATTTTCATCAACGATAACAGGATTCCGCACTTCGTGCGAGCATATGCAATCTTGATGAGATGTACACACCACTAAACTTAAATGAAAGCACGACCCAGAAAAATGAAGAAGTTATCACCAGAGCACAAAAAGTTAAACAATAGAAAAGCATGACTCGCCATGGAAGACATTGCCTGATTTGAGCAGACTAGACATTGATAAGAAAACATCGAATGCTGGCTCAGAGATGGAGACCTCTTCCCAGAAACTGAGTGGTTCCATGTGGCAGGACCGGGTGGTTAACACAAAAAATGGTCAAAAATGCATAATAAAAGATGAAAAAGTTCAAGATAATAAATAGAGAAAATGCCAAGAGCAATCAGAAGCAATCCAACATATTACCAGATTCTTCAGCAGTTTAACTCAATCTGATTACTCACACAGGCACAATCAAGTAGCAATCATCATTCACCAAAATCTTGCTTTAAAATGCAAGCTCATAAAATACATTATACGTTAGTATAAATGCAAGCCTTATCCAGTTTTAGAATCAAAGTTCTACAAATCATATTACATATTAAATCATTATTCCAGATAGGTCAATCCATAATAACTGTCTGGATATACTATTACAGAATAAAGAAGCAAGAATAACTTAGTAGATATAGCCATTCCAAACACACATAACATACAG
The DNA here is from genome assembly GCF_030028105.1 of Mobula birostris. Taxonomy (NCBI): domain Eukaryota; kingdom Metazoa; phylum Chordata; class Chondrichthyes; order Myliobatiformes; family Myliobatidae; genus Mobula; species Mobula birostris. The sequence goes on along the minus strand of NC_092394.1, from coordinate 32,391,516 downwards.
ACATAAATAGGTAAAGGACACCAGAAATATGCTGAATGAAGAGGAAATTGAAAGACTACGGGACGTAAACCACATGTACTGCACATTGTCCCATTAGTCATACCTACAAATGGTATCATCACAAAGTCACTACACAGTAGCATTCAACAATTACACCTTCACAGCAATCTTTATGTAAATCTCCAGAAAGCTACAATGCCAAACACCACTTGAATAGTCCAAAAGTTCCCAGCAATTGAGAAATGAGTGTGCTTGGCTATGCCCATACATCAGCTTTTAAAATTCAAAGTAAATTTATTATCAAAGTACATATATACCACCATATACAACCCTGAGATTCATTTTCTTGTGGACATACTCAATAAAGTCATAGAATAATAACCATATGACAGAAATTCCCAACAGGGGGTCGTTAGGGGAAATAGAAATTGTTGGGGAGGGGGCAGTAGTTGGCACTCTTATTTGAGGTACAAGACCTGACCGACCGTGTCAACTCACTGCCGTTGTCAACGTCCGAGAGGCATTCCTAGTTTGTGTTCATTTTTTAATTTTAGTTTAGCCCCATTAATGATAGATAAATACATATGGCATGATCTCTGTGAGTCTGAAGGCAGTGAAGCCTTGAATTCTAATCCTGCTAAGAAACAAAATCTACAGGAAGTGTTTCAAAACAATGTTATGTACCTGGAGTATGATTTTATTCTATTCCCATCAGATCAGCAACACCCCATGTGTCTTATTTGTAATACTGTACCGTCTAATGCAGCCACAAAACCATTAAGATTGTAGAAACAGTTCCATTAAAGAGACCCTCAAAAGGCTACTTATGATATTACTCAGTTTCAGAAGATGAAAGAAGCATTTGAAAGGCATTACACATTTCAGTCATTTGCCAAGAAAGCTAAAAATGACCTTGATAGTGGTCTCACTGCTTCTTATAACATTTCCAGAATTATAGCAAAGTGTGGAAAATCTCATACAATTGGGGAAATATTAATAATGCCCGCTGTATCAGAAGTGCTCACCACAGTTCTCAAAATGGATACCAGTATTTTCAAATTACTTCCTCATCGTATTGACAAAATGAGTGAAGACATTGAGTATCAACTAGACACAGAGCTACAAAAAATAGAATTTGGGGTCAACTGGATGAGTCAACTGTGCGAGACAATGAGGCATTGCTAATGGCATATATACAGTTTATCAAAAATGGAAATGTTTATGAAGAAATTCTCTTTTGTAAAATATAAGAACAAATATCAATAAAGAATCAATCTATGATGAGCTTAAAATGTATATTGAGGATAAATGTATTCTGATTCGAAGCATGATTTCTTGTGCAACAGATGGAGCAGCATATATGTTAGGTCACCATACTGGTTTAGTAGCACTTATGTAAAGTGAAATTTCAAGTCTGTTTGCAAACCATTGTGTAATTCATCGTCAACATCTCTCAGCCAGCACCTTTTTTAAAGCATGACTCTTGTAATATCTGCTATCAACAAAATTAATGCTCACCCATTAAATAGAATATTTCACCAGTTATGCCAAGATAATGATGACAAGTGCAAACATTTGCTTCTTGACATTGAAGTGCATTGCCTGCTGCTTAAAACTTTTCTTTGATCCTTTTGAAACTGTGGTTGAATTTTTGCTGAAAGTTGTTGAGATCTTGGGAAACATGATTGAAATTCTATGTGAAGACATCCTAAATATGAATCTGCAGGGTGAGAATTTCAAATTCATCCAGGCAAAAAGTGCTGTGTCCACTTTTATTGGAAAATTGGAAAACTATAAGCAAAGCATTGGGAGGAGAATGTTCTCACAGTTTTCCTGCATGGAAAGTATGACACCCTCTTTCACAGATGGTGGTTTGCAAGAGTACTGCTTACACCAACAGTCACTGAAGAAGGATTTTCAGAAATGATTCAAGGATTTGAATGATCTGGAAGTTCCGGACTGGGTAATTAACCCATTTCTTTGCTAGGTGCAAGAATGGGAAGAGAAGTAATTAACAAAATTCAGAATGCAGAAGAAGCAAAAATGCTTTTCAAAAATGTCGGTTTTTGTGGTATGCAGCTACACTGTCATACAAAGTTTCCTGTCTTTGGAGAAGAGCCAAACTTCTCTTCATTGCATTTTCATCCTCCTACATTGTTGAAAGAGGCTTCAGTGCAGTGAACCACATACTCATAAAAAACAGAAGCCACTTGGACATTGTTTTGCATGGGGACTTGAGGCTTTTGCTGTCACAACTTCAACCAGATATTTGAACTCTTGCTAAAAACCATCAAGCTCAAGGACCACAATGATATCAAAGCTGCTGTACAGCGCACAGGTACTGTGTAAGTTAGGTTTAACGATAAATAAGAATTTAAAGCAGAATCATTTTCTCATGTTTGCATATGGTAAACATGTTTTTTACACCAGAAAGTATATTGTGTCTAAGAGTGGCATTGACTAGCTTGAAAGTGCTATAGAGGGGCGCTGGCAAGTATGAAGGTGCTTTAGAGGGGCGTTGCCAAGTATGAAAGTGCTTTAGGGGGTTGTTGGGCTAAAGAAGACTGGGAAACACTGCCATAACAAAATCAATGAAAGACTGCACCAACTTGAGCATTCAATCAGTGTGTAAAAGACAACAAAGTGCTAATACAAAAAATAGAAATAACAATAATAAATAAACATTCAATACATCTCAAGAATTCGAGATAAAGAATCCTTGAAAGTGAGTCCATTGGTTGTGGGATCATTTCAATAATGGGCAAGTGAAGTTGAATGAAATTATTCCTTTTGTTCAAGAGCATGATGGTGAGGTGTAGTAGCTGTTCCTGAACCTGGTGGTGTGAGTCCTGAGGTTCCTGTACCTTCTTCCTGATGGCAACAGCGAGAAGAGATCATGTCCTGGGTGGTGAAGGTACCTGATGATGGATGCTACTTCCCTGTGACAAGATCTCATGAAGATGAGCTCAATGCCGGGGAGGGCTTTGCACTTGATGGATGGGGCCACATCCATAACTTTTTGTAGGACTTCCCATACAAGGGCATTGGTGTTTCCATACCAGGCAAAGATGCAACCAGTCAACATACTCTCCACCACACATCTACAGAAGGTTGGCATGCTGGCTCTTCACAAACTCCTAAGGAAGTAGAGGCACTACTGTGTTTTCTTTGTAATTGCACCTACGTGTTGGGCTCAAGTCAGGTCCAGCTTGAGCTGAGAAAAAAATAAAAATAATTAAAAAATACAGAGAACATGAGTTGTAGAGCCCTTGAAAGCGAGGACATAAATTTGTGGACTCAGTTCAGTGCTGAGATGAGTGAAGTTATCCGCACTGGTTCAAGAGCCTAATGGTAATAACATAATCACCTTTAGTATGATCTGCATTATATTAAGTCTCTGCCAGCTTTACCATTGGAATTCCAAGGTTGTTTTAATTCTTATTTTATTTATAAAGATGTGGATCTCATGATGAGCCTTATATTGTCTTTTAACCGCGTGCTTATTTCAGAGTGAAATTAGGAGCTCAAAGACCGTCTGTGCCAAAGAATCAGATATTAAAACTAATCTTATTAAAGACAGCTGATTTCTTTTCTTAAATGACCAAAACATCCAGCAGTTTCACAGTTACATAATCCTGGTAATATGTTTTAGATTTCAGGCTGAACAATTAAATAAAAAAATCTACACGTCATGCAGGGAAGTGAACATGCGTACATGAAATGGATGAAATCTCAATATTATTAGTCAAATAATTTAATCATTATTCTACCTTTCTCAATTTATCTTTTAGACAGCTTGTACCCTGTGAAGGCGAATTTTATTCATGTGAGCTGTGAGAGATATAACAGCATTTCTCAGCTTATTTTTACAAATGTGTCTTAGACATAAATAACCTCACTGATGAAACATACTGCTCTTTGTGTCTAGCGTCAAAACCTGATAAACGTTAACTGGATTTATTCCATAGTTCACGGGGAGAAAAGAGCATTATCTGACTTCAGAGAATGATACTTAAGACCTGGAAAAATTCATGCTACTCCCTCTCCAGCTACTAAGTCCTTTCTCAAGTGTGAAATCTAGAACTGCACACTATCTTTCAGATGTGAATGAGTTAGGGCTCGGGATAACTGTAGTGAAACCTCTCCCTATTTGCCTATAAACTCTCATTTCATATGGTGTAGGAGAATCTGGCTTTAGGCTCAAATCAGCTTCTGTTTAAATAGAGGACTTCAAACCAGGACCTCTGTTCCACGAATGGGAACCAGTCAACTGATCTCAAGGGAGAGTCCTTCTTTCTTGATATGCTGTGGCAGAGGTAAAGGGGGAACATTGCCAAATTATGTGTCATGTAATTGAGATTGTACTGCAAGTCAGAAATGCATTGGTTTCAATGATGTGTGAAAGTTTTCTGTTTGCTTCTCATACGAATTTTGCATGCATAAATATTTTCTATAACATATGCAGTCATAGAAAATGTAAGGCACAGAAAGCAGCCACATGGCCAATCATACCTGTAATATTAATAATGAGCTACCACAGGTTTCAGTCAGTAAACCTGTGGACCATAGTATCAGGATCAGATTCAGGTTCATCACTGACATATGACATGAAACCTGTTGTTCTGGGGCAGCAGTACAGTGCAAAGTCAAATTCAAGTTTAATTATTATTCAACCGTACATGAATAGAGCAAAAGGAAACAGCATTCCTCCGGGGCCACGTTGCAAAACACATTACCAACAGTGCACAACACACTGAACACAGCACATAGTACAAATAGTCATAAAGAAATCTATAAATTACAAAAATAAACAAACAGTGCAAAATCAAGGAAAACAACCTCATGTTCATGTGTTCGAGGGCCATTCAAAAAACTGATGTTGGAGGAAAGGAGCTGTTCCTAAACTGTTGTGTGTGGGTCTTTCAGCTCCTGCATCTTCCCGATGGTAGTAATGAAAAGAAGGCATGTTCTGGATGGTGAGGTTTAAATATGATGCACCTTCCATCAATCTTTCAGCCAATGTGTTTAAGATCCCTATTACCTGATAGATGATTATTTTCTACTTCCACCTTCCTTTTAATCTTTCTATCAATTACTTGATGACTATACCACTAATTTTTTTTACTATCTACACAAGGGAAATAGAACCATCCTATTTTACTCTACTTCTCTTGCTGTAAAACTTTGTATGAAAAAGGACTGGAATCCCACAGAAGTATGTCTTCTTGTAGGGGAAAAAAAAATGATCAGGGCTAGAAGCAATTACATGAAGAATTGCACAAAATGTGCGATATGCCACATGCCTAACACATCTCTTTTATAAATCACAAGAACTGTCAAAGTAACGGTCTGTATCTTAGCTATCTTATACCTAAGTTAGTGGGCTGAACACAAAAACATGAGCTAGAAGTATAGAATAACTGAAGTGTTCAGCTTTGAATGTGTCCACAGATGGATGGAGAATTGGAATCAATCTGCAATTTTTACATAACTAAATTCATAACGAAAGCTTTTTTCTTAGCTGTCAACTATTGAACGTGTTTAGAGTTGTTAAGCACAAAGATTCATTTATTATCAAAGTATGCGTCCATATACAACTCTGAGATTCGTCTTCTCCAGATAACCATGAAACAAAGAAAGAATCTGAAAGGTGCGCCCCCCGTGCACAAAATGGAACAAAAACATTGACCCAAACAACCCCTCCCTCCACACAAAAAACTAACAGAGGCAACAAGAACATGAATCGTCACATCCCCTCCCCTCACCTCACACAACAAAGCAGAAAAGAAACGGATGAAAAGCACAGAATATAAAAACCGTAAATCTGAAAAAATCCACAGTTATCTAAAATTCTACTTTAACTCATAATCCAGGATGATTTCCCATGAATATCTCTCCACTCAAGAAAAAATGTAAAAATTCTCCTTAGCACTCATTGTGCTGTTGTGTCAACATATGTTTGTTAAATCTAATAATAACAGTGTTCTGTCCAATATAGTACAATTCTCGCGGCAATATAGTCTCCCTCATGAATAATCTTTAAATGTTCCATTGATTTATTGAACAGTTACAATTAATTAATTGGGATTCATAACCACATGTAAAACCTGTCCTCGTATCTAGTACTAGGCAATGAAGCTGGTTAGGCGACTGATCTCTCAGTAGGCATGCATTTTGGAGACAGTGACCACAATTCTCTAACCTTTAGCATAGCCTTGGACAAGGATATGAGCAGACGGTATAGGAAAGTATTTAATTGCGGGAGGTCTAATTATAATGAGACTAAGCAAGAACTTGGGAGTGTAAATTGGTAAAGATGTTCTCAAGGAAATATACAATGAAGAGGTCGTTTTGGGAGCATCTGAATGGGGTTCTGTGTAGTTTGATCTATTGAGGCAGTGTAAGAATGGTAAGGTGAAGGAAATGCAGCTGACAAGAGAGATGAAACATTTACTCAAGAGGAAGAAGGAAGCATACCTAAGGTTCAGAAAACAAGTATCAGACCAGGCACTTGAGAGATCTACGTAGGAGAGCCTGGAAGGAGCTTAAGAAGGGAATTAGGCAAGCTACAAGGGAGCTTGGAAAGGCCTTCGTGAGTAGGATTAAGGAAAGCCATGTTGGATTTTGATCCAAGGTTACTTTAGAAGTCAGGAAAGAGGCATAAAACTTATTGCTTCACAATCATTTTATTAAGAGTTGATAGAGCAAAAGAAAGTTGAACAGACAGTGCTAAATGTCTACTAGTGAAGAGAAAACTAAGATTAAAGATACTAAGATAGTGCTTTGTGTTTAGCTATTTTATATGGAGGCCCTATTCAGTGTCGGTAAAGTGTGTACTAAATGTGGACATCAAACATTTAAAATTGATTGCACCATGCTAGAAACAGCCACGTCTGCAGGACAGGTTGCCTGCATTTCTCACAAATAAGGACCCCATCTTAATGCTACATCAGCCAATTTAGCCGAGGAATAACAAACAGGATGCTGTCGGTCTCCATGTTCCTCAGTTAAGTGCCATCATGTAGCCATGTTTCTTCTTGACATCAGGGTAAATGGTGCACCCGTATTGGGGATTCCTACTGCAGGTGCATTACACTATGCTGCCTTCAAAGTTTGAAAAGCTTCCAGTTGTTCTTCATGAAGAGACATAGGGTTGTCTGAGCACTTGCTGCCCTCAATCTTGTTGAGTAGTTGAGCAATTTCAGCATATGAATCGACCTGCACTTGGTTGCAGTTGCACAAATCCAGAAGTGACTGGAGTTACTAGACTGTTTTAGATGGCTTTGCTGACTAAAGGAAGAGTGGAAAGCCAGTGCCTTTTTCTCATGGCTAATATGAGAGGACATAACTTTGAAGGTAATTGGAGGGCTATATTGTGTGTGTGTGGGGGGGGGGGCGGGGGAGGGGGGAGGGGGGAATGCCAGAGGCGTGTTTCTTTACACAGAAAATGGTAGATGCATGAAATGCATTGTCAGGGGTGGTGGTTGGGTGAGACACATTAGGGACATTTAAGAGATTCTTAGATAAGCACATGGATGAAAGAAAAATAAAAGGCTATGTGGGAGGGAAGGTTTAATCTTGGAGTAGGTTAAAAGTTTGGCAGAGCTTTGTTGGCTGAAGGGCCTGTACAGGGCTGTACTGTTCTATGTTATATGCATCTTCAAGAACCTTTATGATATTTTTCTAAGAAAATCATTTTCTATTTCACAGTATTTCATTGAGTATTGGACTTGGAAGGACTTTGAGACTCCCCCCACACCAACACAGCTGCCCTATTGAAACATTACTGTCATGAGGGAGAATTTGTAAGTGGGCAAAATTATTCAAGTTCTCTATCCCTTTTCATAATTTGGTGTTGTCACAATGAATGCTGACATGCAGCAAACCTATGACAGCATCATCCCCAATCCCGAGAGACTGCTTATGATATTCCAGAGATGTAAGACTGGGTGAAATATATCATACAAGGTAATTCTCTATGAATTTAACTAACTGATATTTTTTTGAAAAATCTCTGAATTTAAAGGTCTTTGGACACCATCGCTGAGAGCAATCAAATGAAAACAAACATTTTGAGTTAAAAGTTTGGAAATTTGCTGGCAGAACCTTACAGTACGGACAGCCAGTGCTGCTCCAGTGAGTTTCACTCAGGTAGATTTGATGTAAACATTCTCTCAATTATGTGTAAACATTCCCCAAAATATTTCGGTATCACCGAAACCAGGCAATGAGGTTTGCGAGAGCTGGAATTAGGAACAGAACAAGGGGTGGAAGGAAGGCAGCAAATTGGAGGCCAAAAATTCTTCTGCTTAGCCAGTAATTTACTTTAATGATGTGCTTCGTGAGCTAGTCCAGCTATGAACTACTCTGTTTCTGTAAGTGGACTTGATGCGTGATCCCAATTCTTTTTATTCACTGTGTGACCTCAATGATTGAGCAATTGAGTAAATAGCAGGCAGATGATTATTCTGAACCATCGCTTGCTTAATTCAGTACTTAAATGCATGCAAACATAGTGGTACAATATGCATAATGGCCAGAAAGAGAACTTAAGTGCTTCATTGATGCAGTGAAGAGGAGAGAAGCAAGTAGCAGTGTAAGAAGAAACTCGTGCTCAATTCCATTTTGTTACTGCTTTGAAAATGCCTGCATCTTTTTCAAGTGAAGGGACGATGGGGCAGAATAGTAAGCATTAATAAATTGTACTTTATGATAGCCCCAAACAATCCTGGCAAGCATTATTACCAAATAACTAAAATCCAGCTTTGCTCATTGAATAGACTTCATACTCAGATTTCCAGAAGGCTTAGGCAGATATTAGAACTGTCTACCAGAAATTTGTTCTACTCTTTAGAGAAAACCTTTCTTGGAGATTTATTACTGCTGCTGTGCACTGTGATTTACAAACCACTATTGCTTCTGCAGTCTGTATTTAAAATCCAAACTGACATTGCAGATTTCATAAACATTCAGGAAATGTCAGATGAAAATGGAGCATTCCTAAATCACTTCAACTCAAACCAGGAATATTATATCTATATATCTTATTTTAAAGAAAGGTCTAGATAGATGAATAGCTTTATAAACTACTATATTCCAAAGTTATATTTTTCCCATAAAGTTTTTTTTTTATCTTTTGATGTACAAGCTTAAAAATAATGCTGATAACTGAGGTGAGATTATTTTCCTGTTGGGATGAAGAAGTGATTCTTAAGCACACCAGACTTGCCACACCAGTCCTGGGACTATTGAACTGAAACCTTTGGATGAAGGTTTCCAGGGCAGCATTTTAAAGTGATTGGACGAAAGTATAGGTGGAACGTCAGAGGAAGGTTTTTTACTCAGAGAATGGTGGAGCACCCTGCCAGGGGTGGTGGTAGAAGCAGACACTTTGGGGTATTTAAGAAACTCTTAGATAGGCACATGGATAATAGAAAAATGGAGGAATACTGTATGTAGGAGGGATGGATATATTGATCTTCAAGTAGGTTAAAAGTTTGGCATAACATCATGAGCCGAAGGGCCTGTATAGTATTGTAGTGTTCTATGTTCTAGTACAGTGGTCCCCAACCACCGGGCCGTGGACCGGTGCCGGGCCGCAAAATATGTGCTACCGGACCGTGAGGAACCGATATGATTTGGCGATATGAGTCAGCTGCACCTTTCCTCGTTCCCTGTCACGGCCACTGTTGAGCTTGAACGCACGCGAGGTCATTACGCACTTGTCATCCATGTCGGCGCGGAAAGGAGATCAACTCCTCGAGCTTGCAAATGACGGCGGGCTGAAAAGTATGTTTGACATAACATCTCTGCTGGCATTCTGGATCAAAGTCAAGGTTAAATATCCTGAGATAGCCACGAAAGCACTGAAAACGCTGCCTCCCTTTCCAACATGTCTCTGCAATGAATGCAATGAAAACTAAATTGCGGAATAGACTGGATATAAGGAACCTCGTTGGAGTATTGTTGTCTCCCATCTCCCCTCGATGGCACCGTCTTTTTGCAGGGAAACAAGTATTCAGCACAGAGCTCCCACTGATTCAGTGATATTGCTGTGTTGTAATGATTTTATATGTTCATACGGGGAAAATATGTGCTGTGTGTTTAATAGCCAAACGTTACTTAATATGTTATGATGCTATTGACTTATATAACAATATAACCATATAACAATTACAGCACAGAAACAGGCCATCTCGGCCCTTCTAGTCCATGTCGAACGCTACTTTCACCTAGTCCCACCGATCTGCCCTCAGCCCATAACCCTCCATTCTTTTCCTGTCCATATACCTGTCCGATTTTTCTCTAAGTGATAATATCAAACCTGCCTCTACCACTTCTACCGGAAGTTCATTCAACACTTACTTCAAGCTCCCCTGATAATTGACTTATCGCTATATTCACGCGAGGAAAATATAGACAGACACGAAAGACTGCAGCACCAGTGGTGAGGACCAAGAAGGTATGGACAAGGGAGGCAGAAGGCACTTACAGAACTGCTTTGAGTTGGTGATTGGACAATATGCAGGGATTCATCTTCGAGTCAGAATGAAAATGCCACCATTGTCACTGATGTGTGTAGATGAGTGTGTGCCTTCAAGAACATACTGCACTTGCCCAAACGGACGAACCGAGCCATGGACGAACCGAGAAATTTGTAGACTGCTGAGGGCCAGATCTGTGGTATACAAGACTAGTGATCTAGAACTACACAAGAAATTCAGGTATAACCAATGGCAATCTATCTTAAGAGCAATTAAATAATTCTGATCGAGGTCAGAGATGAAATAAGATGCACATCGGCTCTGGTGGGGTTTGCAGGCCATTACTGACGACAACGCAAAATGTAAAACAATGAATGGCTATGATGCCTCATTCTCAGTTTTTCAGGTAGGATTCGAGAAACCTGTGCCAGCCATCTGGTGGAAGTGTTCAAGGACATCTTTAATCTCTCACTGCTGCAGTCAGAGGTTTCCAATTGCTACAAAAGGGCGACAGTCATACCAGTGCTCAAGAAGAACAGGATGAGATGTCTCAATGACTATCACCCGGTGGAATTCACATCCACTGTGATGAAATTGGCTATGGCTAGAATCACCTCCTGCCTAAACAAGGATCTGGACCCACTGTAATTTGCCTATCATCATAATAGGTCGACAGGGATGACTCTGCATTTGGCCTTGGATCATCTGGACAATTATAACACATGAATCAGGGTACTGTTTATTGATTACAGCTCAGAATTCAACATAATCATACCCTCAATTCTAATCAACAAGTTCCAAAACCTGGGCCTCTGTACCTCCCTCTGCAACTGGTTCTTGACTCCGTCACTAGGAGACCACAGTCTGAGCAGACCAGAAATAACAATCAACACTGGTGCACCTTAAAGATGTGTGCTTAGCCCACTGCTTTGCTCCTTCTACACCCTTGAATGTGTGGCTAGACACAGCTCAGACACTGGCTATGAGTCTGCTGATGACACAACTACTGTTGGCAGAATATCAGACGGTGATGAGGAGACGTACAGGAGCAAGATGTATCAGCTATTTGAGTGGTGTTGCAACAAGAACCATGCACTCAGCGTCCATAAGATCAAGGAATTGATTGTGGACTTCAGGAAGGGTAAATTGAGGGAACACACACCAGTCCTCATTGAGGGATCAGCAGTAGGAAGGGTGAGCAGTTTTAAGTTCCTGGGTGTCAACATCTGTGAAGATCTATCTTGGTCCCAACGTATTGATGCAATTACAAAGAAGGTATGATGGCGACTATGCTTCATTTGGAGTTTAAAGAGAATTGGTATGTCTTCATTGGCTCTCATAAGTTCCCAGAGATGAACTGTAGAGAGCATTCTAACTGGTTGCAACACTGTCTTGTATGGAGGAGGCACTGCACAGGATTAGAAAAAAATGTGCAGAAAGTTGTAAACTCAGCCAGATTCATCATGGGCGCTGGATTCCAGCATTGAGACAATGCCTCAAAAAGGCGGCACCTATCATTAAGGGCTCCCATCAGCCAGTACATGCCATTTTCTCATTGCTACCATCAAGAGAGAGGTACAGGAGCCTGAAGGTGCTCTCAACATTTCAGGAACTGCTTCTTCCCTTCTGCCATCAGATTTGTGAATGGAGAATGAACTCATGAACACTATCTATTTTTCCTCTATTGTAATTTATAGTTTTTATTATTACGTACTTCAATGGACTGCTGCTGAAAAACATATGACAGTGATGTTAAACTTGATTCTGATTTTGAGGTACAATGAAAACTTTCTTTCAGGAGCATCGCAAGCATGTACTGCAGGTTCAGAAAACACACAGAATATGAATTATACGTAAGTTATAGAAGACACTGAAGAGAAGAAAAAGCAAGATATTAGTGAAGATTGTTTCACGTAGGGAAGTAGATGTTCCTGAACCTGGTGCCACCAAACCTAAGGCGTTTGTGGCTCCTGCTTGATAGTTGCGGTGAGAAGATGGTAGGTCCAGATTGTGCAGATACTTGATGACAGATAATGCCTCCTGTAGATGCTATGAATGGTGGAGAGAGCTGTGCCAATGATAGGCTGAACTATGCCCACTACTTTCTTCAGCCTCTGAAGATACCTGAAGATCTGAAGAACCTTAGTTTTAATTGTAGCAATACCTTACCTTAGTTCTGGAGCTCCAGATTCAACTATGACCTTGAGTTCTATGGATTTTATATTTTCTGCATGTTCCCCATACGACCGTATAGACTTGCTCCTTGTGCTTCAGTTTCTCCCGCATCCCAAAGGCAAAGGTTGATAGGTTAATTGGCTTCTGAAATATGCCACCGATGTAACCAAGTGGCAGTATATAAGTTTGCTGATGACACCACAATTGTAGGCTGTATCTCGTGTAATGATGAGTTTGAATACAGAGAAGAAATTAAGAACCTGGTGGCATGGTGCGAAGACAATAACCTATCCCTCAACGTCAGCAAGATGAAGGAATTGGTTGTTGACTTCAGAAGGAGTAGCGGACCGCAGGACCCATTTACATCGGTGGTGCACAAGTGGAACAGGTCAAAAGCTTTAAGTTCCTTGGGGTCAATATCACAAATGACCTGACTTGGTCCAGCCAAGCAGAGTCCACTGCCAAGGAGGCCCACCAGCACCTTTACTTCCTGAGAAAGTTAAAGAAATTTGGCCTGTCCCCTGAAACCCTCACTAATTTTTATAGATGCACCATAGAAAGCATTCTTCTAGGGTGCATCACAACCTGGTATGGAAGTTGTCCTGTCCAAGACCGAAAGAAGCTGCAGAAGATCATGAACACAGCCCAGCACATCACACAAACCAATCTTCCGTTCTTGGATTCACTTCACACCGCACGCTGTCGGAGCAGTGCTGCCAGGATAATCAAGGACACGACCCACCCAGCCAACACACTTTTCATTCCTCTTCCCTCCGGGAGAAGGCTCAGGAGCTTGAAGACTTGTAAGGCCAGATTTGGGAACAGCTTCTTTCCAACTGTGATACGATAGCTGAACGGATCCTGACCCGGATCTGGGCCGTACCCTCCAAATATCTGGACCTGACTCACGGTTTTTTTTTGCACTACCTTACTTTCCCTTTTCTATTTTCTATTTATGATTTATAATTTAAATTTTTAATATTTGCTATCGACTTGTACTCCAGGGAGTGCAAAGCGCAGAAGCAAATATCGCTGTGATGATTGTACGTTCTAGTATCAATTGTTTGGCGACAATAAAGTATAAAGCATCTGAGAATAATTGACTGGACAGTGTGGAGAAAGGGTCACACTGGGAAATCGAGTGGGGAAGTGGGATTTCTCAGTAAGCAAGCATAGATTTGATGGACCAAATGACCTTCTTTTATGTCGAATAGAAATGTGCAGATGTGTATAAAATGAATAGGGGAGGATTTATGAAGAGAAGAGATGGATACCTGTCATAGGGTGGAGACTAAGGTTGTCCAGGTGATATTATTGTTGTTGATGCCATTGCTTATCAATGTGAAGGAATATGACTTGAGAAAGTTCAATGAGAGCAGTGAATATTAGAGAAAAACTGTTTTTCTCTTAAATGCTGTTTGCCCTATTGACCTGAACATTTAATGTTTTATTTCAGACTCCCAGCATCTGTCGCTTTTTTTTTCACCTTTCAGGCATGTTTGTATGGCAACCTGACAACTTCACAGTAACCATTACCGATACCAGCTTTTGGTTCAATGAATGATTTAGGAGAAGATAGATCTTGTTTGCTTTGAGATATAAATACGTATGTCCTCTTAAAAAAGCAAGTGGTTAAAGGGATTCAACTGCACCTTGAAATTAGATTAGTCAATTATTAGCAGGGATTAAATTATCTTTAGAAAATTTCCCTAGTATAAGAAACAAGAATAAATAGATAAAATTTTGACTATAACTAAATTCATAATTTGTCTCATTTGAGTAATCATCAATTAATTTTTAGGAAGACAGGATTGATGTGTGATAAGTGTAATATTGCCTAGTTCAGTTCACACAGCTTATCTTTTGCTGATATTGTATTACACTGTTCCATAACTGGAGACTGGGTGGTTATAAATGGAACAACTACTGAAGGGCCTGAAATTGAATTCCATTTAACATGTTGGTCAGATCGGAAACCATAACAGGATCTTTGAGGAATTCTTAGAGGCTGCAGAGACAAAGCACTACAAACTGAGAAAGCCAATTAGCAGAATTCTCTTAATCTGGAAGTGTACCACTGCATTCACTACCCTATTGACAACATCCTACATATTCTTAATGGTCTATGTGCAAAGCTTCAAAGGAGAAATTTTTAGTTTAATTTAATTTTATTTAGAGATACAGCATAGAATATGCTCTTCAATCCCATGCCACTTAATTACACCCACGTGACCAATTAACCTACTAACACGTACGTCTTTGGAATGTAAGAGAAAACAGGAGCATCTGGAGGAAACCCATGTGGTCACCGGAAGGAAGTCCAAACTCGTTACAGACAGGAGCAGAATTGAACTTGGGTCTCTGACTCTGTAATGGCGTTACATTAACCACTGAACTAATGTACCTAATGTACTGCCGTTATCTTGTATGCCTATCCCTTTTGTTCTTTGTTGCCCTTGACCACATTCGTCAGGAATTTGACTTTATGAAGAAGATGAGATAATAAAAACTTAAGATGTTTGAAATCTGAAACAAAACTAAAATGCGGGAAACACTCAGTTGGTTAGACAGGTAAATAATTAGCATTTCAGGGTAAAGACTGATAATTTTTAATGTTGTGATACTGAGAGCTTTTCTAATTATTTGAAATATCGATGTATATTACTTAGAAAGGAATTTAGACAAGAATGTGAATGAACACTCTTGGTTTTCCATGCCAATGCATGTGAAGGAAAATTGAGTGAACACTGTAGTAATGAAATTGAATGAATTCATGGAAATACAAGTTTATATTTTATCTTACTGCTGTTGAATAAAGAATTTTATTACATTAGGAATCTTAACGCCATTTTTAACACACAGCAGAAGATGGTGAACGAGAAGCGTTCACACTTGGGAATACAAAATAAGCCTCAGAAGTAATTAAATGCCTGGATGTGTTAAGACAATTTCCAGTCAGTTACTGGGTGCCTGCTGAGAGTTGGAGTTCTGATACTTGGGAAGCATGCCATCAGTAAGATAAATTACATAGGGCAGAGAAGGAGGGCAGTTGAAATCACCCTTTTGTTGCACTTTCTAGCTCCATTAAGAAGCTCTTTGCTTGTCAGCAGTAAGCACATTGGCTTCCAAATAGATTTACTCAACAGTGTCACAATGTTACACAGTAGACATTCCTCTAGAATACCACCAAAATAGGTAGATGGCCACAGGCTTTATGAAGAAAAGTGCATGGAATTGCATAGAATATTTCGAACAGAGTCAGATTGACTAACCCAACCAGTCCATGTCAACAGTTTTGGCAAACCGTCCGTGTCAGCCTGTTCATAACAGCAGTCCATGTTCCAGTCAACTTTTTCCATCTAATTCTATGACCAAAATCACCAACAGCTGTTCCTTCTTGTTTATCTAACTTTTCCTTATATCTACCTACATCATGTAACTCAATTACTCCATGTAGTGAGTTCTGCATCCTCATGTTCTCTTAATATATTTTTCTTTTGCTGAACGTTTAAGTTCGTTCTTGGCCTCTAAGCTGAAATACTCACTCTGCATGAAAATCTTTTGGTTTTAAAGACTCCTATTAACTCGGATCAAAGCCACAGTAAGATCAGTGGATAAGCACCACTTCTGCCTTGGTCCAAGTCTGACGGTGGCTTGGAACCCTTTAAAAAAATCAGCTACTAACTCTGCCAATTTTAATTTGATCTCCTTCAGATGCTGCAGGTAATAACATTCTGATGCTGCAGGTACAATAATATCATTTAAGAAGCATTTAATAAATATCAAAAAGTCTGCAGATGCTGGAAATCCAAAGCAACACACACAAAATGCTGGAGGAGCTCAGCAGGTCAGGCAGCATCTATGGAAGTGAATAGATAGTTGACATTTTGGGCTGAGACCCTTCTTCAGTCCTGACGCGAACCCTATCTCGCACAGCTTTGGAATTTGGGAGGAAACTATTCCCTCGTTATAGGACTATGTGGAAGCTTTAGAGAAGGTACAGAGGAAACTTACCAGGATGCTGTCTGGACTACAGGTCATGTCTTTTGAAGTTAGGTTGAGTGAGCTAGAGCTCATCTCTTTGGAAAGAAGGTGGATGAGAGATCACTTGATAGAGGTACACAAGATGATAAGAGGCATAGATAGGGTGGATAGTCAGAGACTTCTTACCAGGGTGGAAATGACAAATACAAGTGGACATAATTTTAAGGTGATTGGAGGAACGTATAGGGGGTAATATAAAATATATGGTCCTTACACAGAGAATGGTGGATGTATGGAGTGCCCTGGCAGGGGTGGTGGTAAAGACAGATACATTGGGACCATTTAAGAAACTCAGATAGGTGTATGGATTATAGTAAAATGGAGGGCTATGTAGGAAGGAAGGGTTAGATTGATCTTAGAGTAGGTTAAATGTTCAGCAGAACATTTTGGGCTGAATGGTCTCTGCTGTACTGTTCGAAACTGCTGAACCCAGAGGAGATCCAGACCGTCGTGGGAATAATGTACAAACTCATTACAGACTGAGGCAGGAACTGATCCCTGATAGCGTTATTGTAAAACATTCAGCCAGCCGCTGCGCTACCATGCCACGCATTACAAAATAAATCACTGAGTCAAATAATACTAGTAGGTTTCACGTGAGTTGGATGAAATCACAAATCAGTGGCAAAGTCTGCGTAGTATAATTCATATAACTCTATGTAATTGGAATGGATTGTGATGGATAATCCCATTTGAGGTATGGGAAGTGGTTGGGATACACAGCCTCATAGAGAGCTGTTCTGATTTGCAATAAAAGAATGGGTACAGCTAGTCCTCAGAAAATTCTTCCTTTAATTTTCAGCGCGCGTGATGCTTTTCAGATACCTTGCTCTTGTCTTTTCTGCCTCTAACCTAAAAGTTGACACTCTAAGGACACTTATTATAAAAGTATTTATACTTTATACAGCCCTGAGATTCATCTACTTGCAGGCAGCTACAAAACAAAGAAACCCAACAGAACCCATTAAAAAAAGACTGTCAAACACCCAAAGTGCAGGAAAAAAAACAAGTTGTGCAAATATCAAAAGCAAGCTTGCAACTGAAGTTTATGGAAGTGAGTCCACGGTCGCGAAGCAGTCATCACTGCAGCCGATCCGGGAGCCTGTTAGTTGCAGGCCACAGCCTCAGTTCAGTGCAGAGACGAGTGAACCTCACACACCAGCAAGCTGAACTGGCCTGTCCTTGCCTCCAGTCCCCGCACGCTGACCTTTTCAACCTGCCCTGGTGCTTAAATCATCCAAATCTCGGGTTGTTCCTTGTTCTGGGACCCAGGCCCTGCTGCTTCACTATGCTCACAGGTCCGGGCCTTGCCACCTCACTTCAGCCCTACCTGACCTTTCCAATTCAGCCTGACACTTAAATCGATCAATCCTCGGATCATTCACCGGATTCAAATGGAAATGAGGTAGTTATTTCTCATCATTTCATCCATTACCTTGATTGAAGAGCCATGAGACCAGACCCTTTTTTTTCCTGCCTGCAGTCCTGAAAACTGCTTTTGTATTAAAAATAGATGCTAAGCTATCTCAATCTCAAAATGGGTTCTGAGATATCATGAATACTGCAGAAGTTTAACCATATAGGGTTCAATCAAAAAGGAGGTTAAATTAAATGTGTTTATATAGAAAATTCAGTGTTAACACAGTAATGTTCTGCATCAATATGTTAATAGGCCCTTTAAAGTCCAGACTGAGGGCTGAGTTAATAACTTTGGCCTCCCTGTAGGGAGCTACTAACAGCAGGTTGCTAAGGAATAATAAATGGAGTTTAATTGGATTTGTAGAGTTCTGCTTACATGATCTTTAATAGATCCAGTCACAGCTTTCAGAATGTGGGACTTCCACAGTCTCGTTCTGATGATTGCTCCCAGCATGTTGCTTTGCCTCTAAAGATCTTTAAATAGCAAAGTAGACAACCAGGTCTGACACTGCAGTAAGTTCCATAAAAAAACATTTGTCTTCACCAATTTAATGGATATTACTCCAAATAAATTCCGAAACTCTTCACAAAATAGCAGATTGAACTTGCCTGTTCAACTAAGCCAGGTTAAAAAGAGACACGCTTGTGAATTTATGACTAATCATCACAAAGAAAATCTTCCCGCTTGCAGATATGTTGCGTGAGTTTCAAAACTTTCTGGCCTGGGGCACCCAAGGGAAAGCTGATTCCTCCACTCTTCAAAATATTGTTGGTGGGGCACCCAAATTGATAACGTCCTTGAAAGTCCAGGGTAGCTAATTAGATCATCTCTTTTTGGAGATAATCATTGTCTGGCACATTTGTGATGTAAATGATACATAGCCCATTTCAGTCCTTGCCCAAATGTTGCCTAGATCTTGTTGAATGCAGGCATGGGCTACACCTTTTGCTGAGAAGCTGCAAACATCTTTGTCCACGATACAATCACCATTGGACATCCTCAGTTCTGAAATATATATATGAAAAAACTGCAAACAGTGGGAATCTGAAACAAAAACAGAAATTGTTGGAAACACTCAGCATGATAGACAGCATCTCTGGGAAGATGAATATCCTTCAGCAACGTTCTTTCATAGGGTCTTGAGCTAAAATATTCATACTGTTTCTCTTTTCACGGATTCAGTTTTTAATGAACTCTGTCACCTTCCACACTACAAAATATATTCATCTTCACACTGAATAAACATAAACTATTTTGATGAAAAGGCAAGAAATAGGTGACCTCGAGGAAAGCCCCCTCCCTTCCTGAGGAACAGGCACCCTGTCTGGCCACAGCCGAGGTGAGGAGGACCCTAGCCAGGGTAAACCCACGTAAAGCTGCAGGGCCGGGCAACATACCCGGTCAAATGCTGAGGGACTGTGTGGCCCAGCTATAGAGGTCTTAACAGACATGCTTAACATGTCACTGAAACAGCCGATTGTCCCTGCAGGCTTCAAGGCAGCTACCATCATTCCGGTGCTCAAGAGACAATGGTAACTGGCCTAAGTGATATTGACTTAACCAATCATGACATGCTCTGAGCAGCTGACAAAATGCCACCTCCGTCTACATTGACCCTTTCCAGTTCACCTGCTGCATAAACCAATCCACTGATGATGCCAGAGTTTTCACCCATCACCCCATCTTGCTCCACCTGAAAAACAATGCTTCATGCACCAGGATGTTGTTCATTGCCTTCAGCTTGGCGTTTAACATGATCATCTCTCAGAGGCTGCTGGGTAAACTGTCCTCATCGGGACTCAACTCCCCTCTCTCTAACTTGATCTTGGACTTCTTGACGTAAGGGTCACAGTCAATCCAAGCTGGCATCGCTATCTCAAGCTCCATGGGGCTGAGCACTGGTGTCACCCAGGGTAGTGTGCTCAGTCTGCGGCTGTTCACACTGCTGTCTCACAACTGCACTGCCAGATTCACCTCAAACTGCAACACCACGTTCGCTGATGATACTACAGTGGCTGGCCTCATCAACAACAATGATGAGTCAGTATACAGAGAGGAGGTAGAGAGGTTTGTTCAATAGTGCGACGACAACAACCTGGATCTCAACAACCTGAGTGGGCAAGACAAAAGCGATGATTGTGGAATTCAGGAGAGTACAGGTTGACTACTCTCTATTGCACATCAATGGCTCTGCTGTGGAGAGAGTAAAGAGCATAAAGTTCTTTGATGTGCACATAATGGACAATCTAACCAAAACCCACCATACCTGCTCACTACTCAAGAAGGCACTGCAGCATCTACATTTTCTGAGGAGATGAGATGTGTAAGGCTACCCCTCCCATTCTAACAACCTTCTACAGGAGCACCATTGAGAGTGTCCTGTCTGACTGCATCATTGTGTGGGACAGAAGCTGCAAGCCCTCAGACAGCAAGACCCTACAGAAGACAGTAAGAGCTGCTGCGTGGACCATCGAGGTCTCCACCCTTAATGTCACATTTACCAGGAGTGATGCCAAAGAAAGGTCCAAAACCTTGTTGAGGATCCTTGCCACCCATCCCACAGTCTCTGATTCACTACCGTGTGGAAGGACTAGGACTGCCAGCTTGGGTAACTTCATTTTCCCTCAGACTATGAAACAAATGAAAACCCTACCACTACTGAGGTCTCGTCACTGGGACCGCAAGCTTTTACTATACTGTTTCTTGTTTATTGTTTACCCATATGTATTTTAAATTATATTTCGTTAACTTTATAGTATAATATTTTGGTCTATAGTATAATATATGTTGTGTGGGTGCATTGTGGTCCAGAGGAACATTGCTTCGTTTGGTTGTCTACATGTATGGTCAGATGACAATAAACAAAATTTAACTTGAAATATTAATAGAGCCACAGAACCACATTCTGAATAACACGTTATTGTTAAATTCCATGTGTTTGATATACAGTACTGTGCAAAAGTCTTAGACACCCTAAATATTTTATACGGTTTCAAATGGTATGGCCTGCACAGAGCCCTGATTTCAACATCCTCGAAGCTGACTGGGATTACTTGGAGAGACAGAATCAAATGAACAGTTATTTTGCAGAAAAACTGAGGCAAGGTCTCCAAGATACTTGGAACAACCTACCAGCTGATTTTCTAACAGAACTGCACAGCTGTGTACCTAGGCGAATTGATGCAGTTTTAAAGGCAAAGAGTGTTCACATCCAATATTGATTTGATTTAGTTCTTACTGTTTACTGCGTATTATATTTTTTGATATTTAGAAGCATTTCATTTCATTAATTTTGAGATCATCTTCACTTTACAGATTTTTTTTCCATGTGCCCGAGACTTTTCCACAGCACTGTAAGTTTAAATTTGCAACCGGAAGACTTGCCTTTTGAACAGCTAACGGGTCTTACAGAAAAATGGGAACAATGTTTAGAGGTCGGGCAAGATCTGACACTTTTTTTTCAGACAGGTGACTTTTCCTTGAGACTGGATGAAATGAGAATTGAAATGACGAAAAATAGAGAAAGTGAGGCAGGAAGAGCATTTGGGATAAAGACTGTGTGTGATAGGAGTGAGCCTTCCAAACTATAATTTTGTTTATTTTATTATGTATGCCCACAAGAAAGCAAATCTCAGTGTTGTATATGGTGACATGTACAGTATGTACTTTGACAATAAGTTTACTTTGAAAAACACAGAGAAAATGGGGCCAGAAGAACACTTGGGAAAATACTGTTGGAGTGAGAGCCTTCCAACCAATAAATTGAGTTGCCCTTGTGTTTTCTCCTTCCCACTCTGTGTTGTACAACTCTTTTCATCTTTTAAACCCAGTTGTGGGTTTTGATGTGCTCTAGCAGCCTCAGTTTTATATGGCTGGTTTGAGTTTCTGGTAACTGATGATCTTGATGGTGGGAGACTCGGTAGTGGTAATGATCCGACTCTGGCTCATTTAAACTAATATGGTTTATTCACGTCCTCAGGGAAGGAAATCATTCTAGTAGGACAAGACTCATCAATGTGATGACTCTTCAGTTGAGTGTGCAATTAGGGAAGGACAATAAATGACAGCAATATCCACATTCTATGAATAAATAAATGAGAGATAAATAAAAAAAAACAATAAATAGAGAATAACAAGAGGGAAGTCCTGAGCATTAGTTCCCTGTGTCTGCTACAGCTCAAGGCCTTCTGGCCCTTTGCTCTATGATCGCTAGCCACCCACACTGGAAAGCATAAACACTGGGCCCACCCAACACGATAGTAGGAGCACACGTTTCTCCAACACCTGGTGCTTGCTTCCCGCTGCACAGGCTGTCCAAAAAACTCCCTAATGATTTTAACAGGGGAACCAACTGAAAAGCAAATCCAACCCATCTGTCGGAATCTCTCTCATTTCTCTGAGAGAGTTGGAACAGGTATACCATGTGCCAAGTTATCATGTCCGATGTCATCTGTTCAGCTTTCAAAACAAGAGCTCCATTGATCATAGAGAAATGTTTAAACATGTGCCTGAGAAAAGACTTTTATCTGTCACTTCTGAGAATAAGCAATGTAGACTTGTTTGCAACACTGCTTAGCTGGAGATTATGCACAGCAGAATTGCAAGTTCATGAAATAATTTATCAAACAAATGTTGTCATGCTATTATCAAAATTATTGGTGGCAGTACTTCCCTGTTCTGGAAAACCTAGTTATGTGATTGTAATGCTAATTGATAAATAATTATGATAGATCCAATCTGTTTATATTTTCTGTCTGTCTGCTCACTTTGTAAATAAAGTCAGATTCCTATCAGCATAATTGATCCAAGTCTGGAGCTTTAAGCTTGTCTTGAGCTTTTGTTTGAATTTTTTCCCCCTATTTTCAAGTGAAAAAAAACCACAAGAGGAAAGAGGACCCAGAAGGGTCAAAGGGAAGTGTTTATGCTGTCGAGTGAAGTTACTATCGGTTGTACTGAAACCCTTTGTGACTGGCAGACCTGTCACAGAGTGACAGGCAAGGCCCCCTCATTTATGTGGGAAGATCATTAAATACTGTTATGGTAATCAAATTGATTTGCACAGGAGATTTGAGAACATAGAGCCAGCTGTGGTTGTTACCTTTGTAATTCACTTTAGAATTTAACACTTAGCCGAAAGCACCACTTGGAATAAATCACACCATTCTGCATTCATTCACACTCTCATCCAAATTTTCCCCTTATTTGCAAGCCATATTTTGCAAATTTAATTGTTAGGCCTGTACCGAAGTAACAATTTCTTTTCCTTTCCCCAGTGAGGTCTCACTAATGAAACTGAGAGATATGTGCCAGTTAATGTGTTTCTCAAGAATATCACAGCTAAATGTTTGGTTAATGTTAGTGACAAGGGAAAGACAATGTGACAGAGATGATCTTATTACAAGAGGAAATGCTTGCATTTTTGCAAAAGTGGTGGTTGACTTTAATATAGATGACCTGGGCAGCCCAGAGCAGTGCTATGCATTAAATTCTTGAACAAGCAGACTGATTTCAAAATATGAGGTGGTAAAACCATTAATCTACATTTGAGGAGATTAGTGCTTTTTTAGCACTAATTTCACCAGTTTAAATTGCTCCCAGAGAGAGTGAGATAAAATGATAATGTATTGATTAAACAACAGTTTGTGTGCTATTTTATGTTCCACAACTTTCAAAATAATGTTAACACAGAGAGAGGGAGAATGAGAAGGAAAATATGAGAATATTCCATATATATATATGGGGAGGAAGGAGGGTGGGAAAGGGGGAGGGGGGAGAGGGAACCATGTTACAGACTCTGCTCCCAGCCGCTGATTTAACTCTTCTACCTGCGGCCAACCTCAGGTGGAGGAACAACACCTTATATTTCATCTGACTACCCTCCAACCTGATGGCCTGATTTCAATTTCTCATTCTGGTGAATAAATTTCACCCCCCCCACCCCCATTCTCCATGACCTCTCACTTCCTCTCACCTGCCTATTACATGCCCCGGGTCCTCTCCTCATTTCCTTTCCCTAGTGTCCACTCTCCTCTCCTACCAGATTCCTTCCCCTCCCACCTTGATCTGTCCCGCCCAGTTGCCTTCACTTATCACCTTCCAGCTATCCTCCTTCCCCTTCCCCGCACCTTTTCATTCTGGCATCTTCCTCCTTCCTTCTCAGTCCTGAAGAAGGGTCTCGGTCCAAAATGTCAATGGCTAACTCTTTTCCTGATGCTGCCTGATCTGCTGAGCTCCTCCAGCATTCTGTGTGTTGCTTTGGGTTTCCAGCATCTGCAGACTTTCACATTTTCGAGGCTTCATGTTGAGGCCAGGATCCACTTCATAACACAAATATGTGGCAACAATGATGTACCTTTTTCCACTAACAGTATGTTCCTGTTTCAATTCAGCTGATGCTGAAACCTTCAGCCATTGAGAAACTAAGAGGATCGCAACCTTCAGTAGGATTTGGAGGCTTGTGTGCCTCAAAGACCCAGAGAGCTATGTTGGCTGGAGTCAAGGCTTTACGTTTTGGCTCTTGGTAGCGTTACCCATGCCAAAAAGGTCAAAGGGTAGAGGCCAGACTAACAGTGGTCCACCAGTCCTCCAGGCTCGGGGGTCCAACTCAGGGCTGACTGGTAAAAAAAACTGTTACACAAACAGCAATGAAGGTTCCTTCTACATCTGAGTGCAACGGTATTCCTGAGTCTCCACCTGGGACTTGAATAACTGACAGTGGTTAAAAACCAAGATGAAGCTACTGATGTGATGAAGGAAGCCCTGAACACCACCAAAGCTGGAGGACCTTCATTGTTGCCCTAAACGCCGCCACTTAAAGGTCAGTAAGTAAATAAGTATTCAGAACTGAGTATTCTCGAACTATTCCTTCTAGCCTCTCTTATTCCACACTCAGTAAGTTAGTAATCATTTGCCCTTCACAAACCTGATCTGCCATGTCCAATTCAAAGTTTGAAGACATGAATTTTTTTTTCGATACATGACATGCACGGAACACATTTAGTTGGGTCCTACTAGGCTTTGGAACTGCTTCCTTAAATCTCTCTAACTCTATCTCTCTTTCTGCCTTTAAGATATTCCTTAAAACCTGTCTTTGGTCCAGACTTTTGGTCATTTTCTCTAATGTGGCTGTTAATTTTTAATCAAACACTCTTGCAAAATAATGTTTTGCTGTATGATTAGAATGACATCTGTGGGATTTTTTCCAGAATAATCTTGAGAAGTAAGCATAGCGATGAGATATAGAATTCACTGGCTGTATTACACATCCTGCCACATTTCATTAACCAGCTCCAGGTTATAATCCATGAATCCATTATAATTATAATCCAAAGACACAAAAACCAAAAATGTTTTAAAATAAACAATGTCTATACTATTATTACATGTTTTATTAATCTACAGAACTGTGGGATGAGGGAAAGTAATAATACACTGGAAACGTGAAAATTCTAGCCAATTTAACAGTTCTAATCTGCGAAAGAGTCTTTGCTCTGTGCTGTAATCACCCTATGATTCTACAAATCTGGATTACTCTAAGATTACATCCCAAGCCCTCTTCTCTACTCCCTTTCCATTCATGATTGTTGTGGCCAGTTAATGCTCTAACTCCAACTACAAGTTGCAGATGTGACCACTGTAGTGGCCTATATAATAAATAACAATGAACCGGAGCACAAGAAAGAGAGGTTAGTTACATGGTGTCATGACAACAACCTTTCCCATAATGTCAGCGAAACTCAAGAGCTGATCATTGACTTCAGGAAGGGCAGGGGTGGGGCTGCCGAGGTTGCTCATGTCTATATTGATGGTGCTGAGGCTGCAAGGTTAAGAGCTTCAGGTTCCTAGGAATGAATATCTTCAATAGGCTGCCCTTGTCCAATCATGCAAAGAAAGCTCACCAATGCCTCTACTTCCTCAAGAGGCTAAAGAAATTTGGCAAGTCGCTGTCAACACTTACCAATGTTTATCGATACACCAAAGATAACATTCTATCTGGATGCACAGCTGCTTGGCATGGCAACTGCTCTGCATATAACCACAGGAAACTGCAGAAAGCTGTAGACACAGCTCAGAACATCACGCAAACCAGCCTCTCCTTTAAGGACTCAGTCTATACTTCTTCCTACCTCAGTAAAGCCAGCATAATCAAAGAACCCACCCACCTTGGATATTCTCTCTTCTCCACTCTCCCATTTGGCAGCAGGTACAAAAGTCTGAAAGCTTCTTACCCACTGCTATAAGACTACTAAATGGTTCTCTAGTATGATGAGATGGAGTCTACCTCATTATGAACTTACACCTTGTTGTTTACCTGCACTGTGCTTTCTTTGTAGCTGCAAAACTTTATTCTGCATTGTTATCGTTTTATCTTGTTCTACCTCAACGAGCTGTATAATGATTTGATCTGTAAATCATTCCACCTTTTAATTGTGACAATTCTTTTTTTTCTTTTTTTCTCCAGTTCCGCTGAAGGGTCTTGGCCTGAAATGTTGACTATACTATTTTCCATTGATGCTGCCTCGCCAGATGAGTTTCTCTAGCATTTTGTGTGTGTTGCTTGGTTTTCCAGCATCTACAGATTTTCTCTTCTTTGTGATCTGTATCAAGACAAGCTTTTTACTGCTACATGTGACAATAACAAACCAATTCCAATTCTAAATTTTTTCTTCAGTCGTAAACATTTGTAAAAGTCTCAGTTTGCTTGGTAAGATTTGAACACAGTCCACAAAAGAAGGATTCCCTTTTATCACAGTGTTGTAAGTGGTCCTCCATCATCTGAACATTCAGGAATCAGTAGCTTTTAATTTGCGAAGGAGAGCCCACTCTCTGAAGATGCATGAGCTATAATGAGTCTTTATGTTCAGTGGGAAAAGCTGAGATGTCTGCCAAGCTGGTGAAGTTGATGTATGTAGACATGTGCCAATACAGAACATCTGTTACTGCAACCTGACAAATCCAAGTAATGTCTTCTCATATGCCTTCCTGAGGGAGCTGCATCGATTGTTGGCTGAGGAAGAGATCTTATCATGTGGAAGGTAGGTGGTTTTACCTACTATGAACCAAGGGATTTGCTGGAGGGGCTAGAGCGCAAATGCCACAGGTTTTTTCTTTTCCTTCGGTTTTAATCTGGCACTTCAGTTTGACACAGAATGAGCACTTTCCTTTTGATGAAACGTTAAACTGAAGTCCCATCTGCTATTTTAGGTGATATAATAGATCCCATCGCGCTATTCTGAAGAGTGAAGAGCTCTCCCCTATTTTCTGGCTTGTCCCTGAACTGACTTTGTTAAAGTAGATTATCTGATCATTGTCATGCTGCCTTTGTGAGACTTTACTGTGAACAAATCGGCTGCCACTTTACAACCCTGGGCATGCTTGAAATAATACTTCATTTCAACTGAAGTGTTTTGCTATGTCCAAAAACAGTCACGTGAGTGCAAATTTGTTTAATTAACCCAATGTTATTATTTTTTTTTGCTGCCTTTGTCTCTTTCAGAACATGGCAGTGGGTGGGCACAGCAACTGGGAGTGTGGAGATGAGGAAGATTGTTAAACTTGTTCGATAAGGCATGTTGGCAAGCAGAATCTTGTTATGATGATTCAGACAAAATTATAAAAAGGCTCTCAAGTCATCTGGTTTTTAATTAATAGACTATTTTGGATAACCTGGAGAGCTGTACGTTAGATCTCTTGGATAGTTACGGGTGCACAGTCAAATTTTTGGCATCTTGACTTTATAAGATAAATAGAATGATTTTGAATGCTCAGTGAAGGAAGCAAGTCGTATCTCTAGAGTCATAGAAAAACATGCCAAGCAAAATAAAAATCTTTAGGGATTTCCCTTAAGCTAGCTTCAGGAGGTTATCAAGATGCTTTTCTGACTCCAGCACCCTTTTAGATTGTGAATATCAAACTAGCTCCTTTCTCTAGCTGATTATTTATTTTACCTCCATCTGAACCTTCTAGTAATTATCTTAAAACCTCCTCTAGATTTTGCCATCTCTGCTAAATGGAAGGGATAATTCTTGTTCCCCTTGTCCAGGTTTCTCATAATTAATTGAACCACTTCCCATAACTTGCGAGCCACTTCTCATCAACAGAAATTCACCATCACATTTCCAAAAGCCAGAAAATTTAAATTCTTTCTTAATCTCTTGATGGTGAATATATTGATACTTATTTATTAATGACACAGAGACTGAGGTTATTTCACACGTTTGAAGATATTTAAATTATGTTCATGACTTTCCTTCCTTCGTGGTTATTGTTGAGTATTAAATATTGAAAGGTAAAAATGGTTCAATATATATCAAGCCTTTTTTTTACAAAAAATATGATTAATTTGGCTTGCTATCCACAACATTAAAAGTATGTCAGGCTTATAAGAGTTTGTGGCAATGGAAGAAAGTTAACCTTGATCCTGGGAAGCTATCTAAAAAGAGTGTATTTGATGGTCTTCATTGATTTGCAACGGGGACTCTCACTGCAATATATATTGATATATTGCATTATAGAACTTTACAGCATTGAAAGAGCCAAATTTGGCCACCATTCATACTTCATTCTAGATGATAACCAATCATCCTCTTCTGTTTTTATTTCACTGATATCTTGTGTGGGTCACGTTATAACAACCTGTTGTATTAAACAAGTTATTTTCCAATAACCTTGCATCTCTGCTTCCTACTCCGATGTAAATGTAAGAGTTCATCTTTGTTTCTATAACTATTAACATTAGCTGCTTCTTGTAATCAGGATCAGGTTTAATGATGAGCACCGCCTTTCTGAGGCACCGCTCCTTGAAGATATCTTGGATACTACAGAAGCTAGTACCCAAGATGGAACTGACTAATTTTACAACTTCCTGCAGCTTACTTTGACCCTGTACAGTAGCTTCCCCCCCATAACAGACAGTGATGCATCTAGTCAGAATGCTCTCTGGGGTACATCTGTAGAAGTTTTTGTGTGGTGTAGGTGACAAACCAAATCTCTTCAAAATCCTAATGAAATACAACTGCTGTCTTGCTTTCTTTATAGCTACTTCAATATGTTGGGACCAGGTTATTGACACCCTCGAAATTGAAATTGCTCACTCTCTCCACTTCTGATCCCTCTATGAAGACTGGTTTGTGTTGCCTTGTTTTACCCTTTCTGAAGTCCACAATCAACTCTTTAGTCTTACTGACACTGAGTGCAAGGTTGCTGCTACGACACCATT
The DNA here is from genome assembly GCF_030028105.1 of Mobula birostris. Classification (NCBI taxonomy): domain Eukaryota; kingdom Metazoa; phylum Chordata; class Chondrichthyes; order Myliobatiformes; family Myliobatidae; genus Mobula; species Mobula birostris. Next base: position 32,362,175 of record NC_092394.1, on the reverse strand, counting down.
CATACTACTCATTAATAATAAATAAAACATTCTCTGCAAAGCTGAGCCAAATAATGAAACAATTATTCATAACAGCAATTTTAGTATCCAATCAATGCCTTCAACGATAAATTGTATGCGTAGCTGAAAGAAAATTTGCCACGTGATACGGAAGCATGCGGGAGTTTAGAAGAATGAGGAAGGATCTCATTGACACCTACCGAATATTGAAGGACTTGGATAGAGTGGATGTGGAGAGAATGCTTCCAAAAGTGAAGAGTCTAGGACCAGAGGACAGACCAGAGTTGAGAAGGAAATTCTTTAGCAAAAGGGCGGTGAATTTGTGGAAAACATTGCCACAGATAGCTGTGGAAGGCAAGTCATTGGGTACATTTAAAGTGGAGATTGATAGGCTCTTGATTAGTAAGAGTGTCAAAGGTTGCAAGGAGAAGGCTGGAAAATGGGGTAGATATGGATAATAAATCAGCCATGATTGAATTGTGTAGGAACTCAATGGGCTGAATGGCCTAATACTGCTCCAACTGTATGCTTTATGATCTTATGGAAAGAACAGGGTGAAGAGGAATGGTGGTATTGTTCTACTAGGATCTGGCTTACATCTGATGGCCTGAGTGACCTTGTTTGATGCCAGAAGAATTATATTATTCTAGGAAAACAAAGACAATTTATTGATGGTAATTAATGTTGTCAGTTGGCAAGATATGAAGAAAGTAGGCAGTTCTCTGATTCACTTTCCATTCTGTGCACACTGCCGAGATTCCTGTGTAGAAAATGGCCACTGTGTGTAAGTTTCCTGGAGAGAATCCTCCTTTTGAAATTCACACTGTTGGAAAAAGAAGAAGAGGGAAATCATGTGTAAGAATCTAAGGAGCAGAATCATAATAAAAATAAAACATTTCAGGATGTTCACTCTCAATATTCACTGAGAAAATAGCGTGCTCAAGGCAACAACACTGAATGTATGTTTTGAATTCTTTGACATTTCCTCCTGTTTTATGCTGGCATGAAACAAATGCAGTAACCACAAGCAAACTGTGTTTTCTGTGAATAAATAGATAAATCCTTTTAAATGTCATTAATGTGTACAGTGGGATGAGATATTTCTCCCTGGATCTGGTAAACAGCTCTTGAGAGATTGTACAGCTCAGTGTTAGCATTCTCAGATATAAGCCAGAAGCTTCTGGTTTCCAGCATTTTCCTGGAACGGAATTTGGGCTCAAAATTTAGGCTTACTGTGCAACACATTATCTAGGAAGTCTTTCACTTTAAAAAATTCAATGTTCAAAGTAAGGTTCAAAATTCAAGGTAAACTTATTATCAAAGTACATATATGTCACCATATAATTGCGCAGAATCAGGTTTAATATCACCGGCATATGTCGTGAAATTTGTTAACTTTGTGGCAGCAATGCAATGCATGATAATATAGAAAAAAACCTGAATTACAGTAAGTATATATATTTATATTAAATAGTTAAGTTAACATATGCAGTGCACAAACAGAAATAAAAATGAAGTAGTGAAGTAGTGTTCATGGGTTCAATGTCCATTTAGAAATCGGATGGCAGAGGGGAAGAAGCTGTTCCTGAATCACTGCGTGTGTGCCTTCAGGCTTCTGTACCCATTCCTGATAAAATGGATAATAGTAATAAATAAAATAAAACATAATAATAATAAATAAACAAGGAAATCAATTGCATATATTGAATAGATTTTTAAAAATGTGCAAAAACAGAAATACTGTATATTAAAAAAAAAAGTGAGGTAGCGTCCAAAGCTTCAATGTCCATATAGGAATTGGATGGCAGAGAGGAAGAAGCTGTTCCTGAATCGCTGAGTGTGTGCCTTCAGGCTTCTGTACCTCCTACCTGATGGTAACAGTGAGAAAAGGGCATGCCCTGGGTGCTGGACATCCTTAATAATGGACGCTGCCTTTCTGAGATACTGCTCCCTAAAGATGTCCTGGGTACTTTGTAGGCTAGTGCCCAAGATAGAGCTGACTAGATTTACAACCTTCTGCAGCTTCTTTCAGTCCTGTGCAGTAGCCCCTCCATACCAGACAGTGATGCAGCCTGTCAGAATGCTCTCCATGGTACAACTATAGAAGTTTTTGAGTGTATTTATTGACATGTCTAATCTCTTCAAACTTCTAATAAAGTATAGCGGCTGTCTTGCCTTCTTTATAACTACATTGATATGTTGGGACCAGGTTAGATCCTCAGAGATCTTGACACCCAGGAACTTGAAACTGCTCACTCTCTCCACTTCTGATCCCTCTATGAGGATTGGTATGTGTTCCTTCATCTTACCCTTCCTGAAGTCCACAATCAGCTCTTTCACCTTACTGATGTTAAGTGTCTGGTTTTTGCTGTGGCACCATTCCACAAGTTGGCATATCTCACTCCTGTACACCCTCTGATCACCACCTGAGATTCTACCAACAATGGTTGTATTGTCAGCAAATTTATAGATGGTATTTGAGCTATGCCTAGCCACGCAGTCATGGGTATAGATAGAGTAGAGCAGTGGGCTAAGCACACACCCCTGAGGTGCGACAGTGTTGATCGTCAGCGAGGAGGGTATGTTATCACCAATCTGCACAGATTGTGGTCTTCCGGTTAGGAAGTCGAGGATCCAATTGCAGAGGGAGGTACAGAGGCCCAGGTTCTGCAACCTCTCAATCAGGATTATGGGAATGATGGTATTAAATGCTGAGCTATAGTCAATGAACAGCATCCTGATGTAGGTGTTTCTATTGTCTAGGTGGTCTAAAGCCGTGTGAGGAGCCATTGAGTTTGCATCTGCCATTGACCTATTGTGGTGATAGGCAAATTGCAATGGGTCCAGGTCCTTGCTGAGGCAGAAGTTCAGTCTAGTCATAACCAAACTCTCAAAGCATTTCATCACTGTCAATGTGAGTGCTACCGGGTGATAATCATTAAGGCAGCCCACGTTATTCTTCTTTGGCACTGGTATAATTGTTGCCTTTTTGAAACAAGTGGGAACTTCTGCCCGTAGCAGTGAGAGGTTGAAAATGTCCTTGAATACTTCCGCTAGTTGGTTGGCACAGGCTTTCAGAGCCTTACCAGGTACTCCATCGGGACCTTCTGCCTTGTGAGGGTTCACCCCAATAAAGTGAAAAAGAGGTGTCCCCTTTCAAAGTGCGAGGAGAGACGAAACAAAACAATTTACTGACTTACAGTGTTAAAAGTCTGTTGCACCACTTTTCTTTCCAAGTTCTCTGCCCAGCGGGTTGGCAACAATCTTTCGTCCACCAACGAAAGAGAGAGTGATTCACCGAGTACAGAGCCTCCGACAACTGATCTGCTGTTCCTGACATTCCTTCCTCTCCTGCAATGATTCAGTCAGTGGCACTGGCTTAGAATCAGCCCGTCCACAGGGCCGTGATACCTCAGAACCCCAAAGGCACACTTGTCTTCCAGATTGCACCCTTGGGATATTGAAAAGCGGCCGGTCTTGAGCTGCCAGGAGCGGGTCCCACCACCAAAAAGAACTAAAGTCTGAGTGTAACTTCAGGTCAGCGTCTTCAACAGAACTGCACCCACCCTGAAAAGGAAAAAGGGAAACATCAAAGTTAGAAATTAAGCTGTTTCCGTAGATGAACATCAGGGAGTCACAATGGGTGCCATCATATTCCGCCTCCAACTCTGAGCAGTTCGGTGGTGAGGGAAATGAAGCTGAGTGAAGTTACTCCTCTGGTTCAAAGCCTATCTGTTCCTGAATCGAGTGGTGTGAGTCTTAAGGCTCCCATACCTTCTTCCTGATGGCAGCAGCGAGTAGAGAGCATGACCTGGGTGGTGGGGGTGCTGCTTTCCTGTGAGAACTTGTTAGTCTTCACTGTGGAGGACAGTAGCAGTATGCCAGAAATTTGAGTGGCAGGGGGCCAAAGTGAGTGTCGTTGCTATCACTAAGGAGAAGGTGCTTGGGAAGCTGAAAGGACTGGAAAACTGCAAATACTGCTCCACTCTTTAGGACAGGCAGGAGGCAGAAGAAAGGAAATTAAAGGACAATTAGCTTGACTTCACTGGTTGGGAAGATGTTGGAGTTCATTATTAAGGATGAAGTTTCGGGGTACTTGGAGATGCATGATAAAATAGGCCAAAGTCAGCGCGGTTTCCTTAAGGGGAAATCTCACCTGACAAATCTGTTGAAATTCTTTGAAGAAATAAAGGGAAGTCAGTGATGTCGCTTACTTACATTTTCAGAAGGCCTTTGACAAGGTGCTGCACATGAATTTGCTTAACAAGGTAAGAAACCATGGTATTACAGGAAAGATACTAGCATGAATAGAACATTGGCTAGTGGGCAGGAGGAGAACAGTAGGAATAAAGAGGACATTTTCTGCTTGGCTGCTGGTGACAAGTGGTGATCCACAGATGTCAGTGTTGGGACCACTTCTTTTCACGTTGTATGTCAATGATTTGGATGATGGAATTGATGGCTTTGTAGCCAAGTTTGCAGATGATGCAAGGATAGGCGGAGGGTCAATTGGTGTTGAGGAAGCAGGGAGTCTGCAGAAGGACATGGCCAGTTTGGGAAAATGGGCATGAAGTGGCAAATGGAATATAATGTCGTGAAATGTACGGTCATGCACTTTGGTAGAAGGAATAAAGGCATAGACTATTTTCTAAAAAGGAAGAAAATTCCAAAGCCAAAGGTGCAAATGGACTTGGGAGTCCTTGTGTAGGATTCCCTGAAGGTTAACTTGCAAGTTGACTTGGAGGTAAGGAAGGCAAATGCCATGTTAGCATTCATTACAAGACAACTAGAATATAATAATATATATAACAATGTGGCTTTGCAAGGCATTTTTCAGATAACACGGTGTATCTTGAGCTGTTTTGGGCTACTTATCTGAGAGAAGATACGTTGGCATTGGAGAGGTTCCAGAACACGTTCACGAGGATGATTCTGGGAATGAAAGGCTTAACAAATGTGTAGAATTGATGTTTCAAGGTTGGTCCTCACTGCAGTTCAGAAAAATGAGGGGGGATTGCATCAAAACCTATCAAATATTGTAAGGCCTAGACAGAGTGGATATTTCCTATAGTGGGTGAGTCTAGGACCATAGGGCATGGGCATGACCTCAGATTAGAGTGGCATCCATTTAGAACAGAAATGAGAAGGAATTTATTTAGTCAGAGGGTGGTGAATCCATGAAATTCATTGCCACAGACAGCTGTTGAGGCCAAGTCATTGAATGTATTTAAACCACAGGTTGATAGGTTCTTGATTAATCAGGGCACCAAAGGCTACAATGAGAATGGGAACACTCACAACACGCTGGAGGAACTCAGCAGGTCGGGCAGCATCCGTAGAAATGATGAGTTGACGTTTCAGACCGGAACCCTTCATCGGGACTGTAGAGGGAAGGGGCAGAGGCCCTATAAAGAAGGTGGGGGAGGGTGGGAAGGAGAAGGCTAGTAGGAGAATGGGGTCGAGAGAGATGATAAATCAGCCATGATGGAATGGCAGAGCAGACTCAATAGGCCTAATTCTTTTCCTGTGCCTGAAGGTTTTATGTTACATTGTGACTGTATGGAACTCACTATAGGTCAGATACCAGTACATTTGACACCCCTACTCCACCATTTGACTGAGGACAAAATCCAGGCACAGAGTTTAGATGTCCTGAAGGAAGCAGAACTTGCCCTACAAATTTATGCCAATCATGGGAAAGATAAAGTCAGTTTGGTTCTATTTTTTAAGTAATGTTAATGTTTCTAATTTTTATGGCATGAATATGTTTTAAAGTACATTTTTTAAATTACTTTAATCCATGTCATCTGTTCTTATGTATTATAGAGATATTGAGAAGGATTTGAAAGGGCCATTTGGAACAGTGAATGTTCAGGGCTGAGCGGTGTCGTGGGGGGTCCACAGTCTGAGGCCTCGTCTTCATTTATCAGACTGCTCCACTTCACTAGATTGCTGTGAGCGGCAGCAGCTTATTTGGATCCACGTGTCTGGTAAATGATGGTGCAGCCATGGGGATTGTGTTAGGGTCAAACTCAAGCCACAGACCTTGTCAGGGACGATACAGTCCAGTGTGTTTCTTTGAAAAAAAATGGCAATCTTGCAAAACAGCCATAGCAGAAGCTACCATTTTAAGGATATTTACTGTTCATTAAGAGAGAGCTATAAATTTATTCACCGTTGACAAGAAGAAAATGAAAACAAAGTGAGAGAGTAGGTGTTTATCGGCTCTAAGAGAAAAATAATGGATGGAAATTGATAATAAAAGGTCACTTCTTTCCACATAAAAATAACACTGAAAGGCACCGGAGCTTTTAAACATAAAGGAGTAATGAAAGTACAATAAACACTGTCACCTTGAAAAATGCCATTGAAAGCATTTTGTTTAATGCTTTCCCTGCTGTAGTGCAAGCACTAGTTTAAAGTGATATTCAGTGATAAGAATACATGTAGGGCAGAAGGACAAGCATGTTGTCCTCTTCCTTACCAAGGGTCAGTGGAAATCATGTTGGATCCGAAAAGGTTTATTTTTGGAAGATTCCAATCTGTGCGGTCCACCAGGCCTTGATATGTGCAAAACTGTTCCAAAGTATGCAGAAGAATTATGACCTTACTCAGATGGGTATTATAAATATTTCAGCAGAACTGACACAGAAGTAGAGTTCTAAGGTGCAGCAAAAGCACAGCGCAGAAAATAGAAAGTTGTCATCAGGGTAAATACAGTTATATAATCTGATGGAAGTTCATTGATCTGAAATATTAATACTGTTCTTCTCTTTGTAGATGTCTTGTGACGTGTTGAGTATTTACAGCATTTTCTGTTTAAATTTCTGTGACTGGTTTGTTTGCCACTCAGTGTTGAATAAAACTTGGGCTATGGTTGGAACACTCCACTGAGGGAGTGGCGAAAGTACTATGTGCTTGGTTGAAATGTGATTCAAATGAGATGCTAGAAGATCTCCATCTCTATCCTGGGGAGGACTAAGATTATCACTTGATGTTATTTCAGTGAAGAGTAGGAGGTTTCCCAATTGCACTTGGCCAAAATCTAACCTTCAACCAATATTTCAACTCATCTTTTTCCATCTCTATATTATCTGCTTATTTATCACAAACAAAGTACATTTATTATCAAAGTATGCATACATTACACAATCTTGAGATTTGTCACCTTACAGGTGGCCTCAAAACAGGAAACCCAAAAGAACCCACAGACAAACGCCCAATGTGCAGAAAGAGAGAAAAAAACAAATTATGCAAACAGTAAAAGTTAGCAAATAGCATTTAGAATGAAAGCGAGTCCTCAGACATGGAGCCTGGAGCCTGGAGCAGTCGGAGCAGGCCCTCAGCCTTAGTCTCAGTGCAGCAAAGAGCGGAGAAAACATCATGGGGTGCTGAGAAGAACCGTCCTGACCCTCGCCTCTGACCCTGACAGCCTGCCTTTTCAATTCAGTTGGTCCAGTGTTTAAAATTGTCCAAACATCAGGCCATTCCTTGCACTAAGATCCAGGCCCTGTCGCATTGCTACATTCTGGACCTGGTCCTCACCGCCACGTTTTGGCCTGTACCCGGCCTTTTCAAATCGAGCTGGCGTTTAGATCAATCTAACCACGCCGCTAGTTTAGGTGGACAGTCCCCAAATCTGCCTCTCCTCTGCTCAGACTTTTCCCCACTTCACACGCCCGACTCCGTCTTGAATATACCTCAACCTTATTCTGACTCCATCTCGCACCTGCAAGCTTTGAACCTTGACTCAGCCTTGCCTTTGCAGGCCTCTTCACTCTTCATGGTGTTTGTTCACCATAAGTTTTTTTACAGAAAAGATGTTATTAATAAAGTATTTAGTTGTGTTCCTTGTTTTTGGAACTGCCAGTATGTTGTTGCCCGCCTTCAGCGGTGCTATTACTCTGTATAAGGATCCTACTGAGCACAACTTGGCTGCTGGATTTCCTACACTGCAACAAAAAAACTTCGAAAGTACATCATTAGCTTTAAAGTGCTTTGTGTATACAGAGGTGTTGAAGGACACTATGTAAAAGCAAATTCCATCTCAAGTTGTTATGTCTCTACTTAAGAGCACTGGCTTTGCTAGTATTGTCTGGACTGTGCAAAGTATAAACAAAAGCTCTAGAGATTTGTCAAAGATAGTGTCCAATAGCTTGGAATGCAATCACTTTAAATAGAAAGAAATTCTATTTTATCCACTTAGTAAAAAAAGTGAATGGGGATTTTACTATATAGTTGAACTAACTACCTTCATTCAAACTACCTGATTTATTTTTAAAATCACTTTATAGTTGCCAAATCTTTCTTAAATTGTGCAACTGCAGGTCCATGATTGATAAGTTAAGAAGCCCCCCGTAAATTGAAAGTCGCTGAGTGGTAGAATCTGGGGAGAGTGGATTCAAATATGAGGAGAGAAAAGAGGATTAGTGTAGGGTTGGTGAATGGTCAGCGTGGGTTTGTTGGGATCCTTCACTGTGCTTTTTTGACTTCATGATGTTCTGTTCCACAAATTCCAACCTCTGGCTCAGTTCCAGTTTTCATTGTTCCACCATTTTGCTAGTGGACTTTGGAATCATCTCCTTAACCCTTTCCACGAGCTGCACGTTCAAGATGCTTTTGGAAACCCTCCTCTTTGATGAAGCTACTAGTCACTTGGCCAAATATCTCCTTTTATGGTGTGTTGTGTTTGCTAACACTCTATTATGTGATTTGTGATATACCATGAACAGAATTGGTTGTTCGAGTCCATAACAATAATGGTACTTTTTCAAAACACGCATCCTGGACATATAAGTAACACTTACTTGATTACATAAAATGTTAGTGCTGCTTTCATGTCTAAATTTCTCAGATCTTTCCACTTCTCAACAAAAAAGGGGTATTAAGTTTAATATCAGGTGGCAACATATTGATGTATATAGTCTTCTTTGGTCCCTTTTATGTTAATATGTAGACTCACATTAGCATAGCCCATAATAATCCCTGGTCTATCACACTGCTATTATGACCTACTTAAGACATACAATTCTCTGATGTGTTAGTGAAAATTGAGAGTTTGTCTATTACTCGAGAAATTAAGGCTGATAAATGATTCTCCTTAGTGTTTTATATGATAAGGAGAATATGGGCATGGGGAGCTCATTCATTTTGTGGATCAGTATAGGCCAGAATCGTCAGATTCAAGCATGCTCACCTATTCCTTTCCTCCTGTATTTCTATAAGGTGAATATCTGTAGGAAGCCTGTTTGTGCCCCCCCCCCCCCACAATCCCCCACCACCCTGACCACATGGATTTCCTCCAGATACTCCGGTTTCCTCCCACAGTCCAAAGACGTACCGATTGGTTGGTTAACTAGTCACAGTAAATTGACCTGTGATTAGGCTAGGGTTAAATTGGGGGTTGCTTGATGGCCCAGTTCTAAGGGCAGGAAGGGCCTACTCCACGCTTTAGCTCAATAAATAGATAATTATTTCGCAAGAATGTAAGAACATCACAAAAAAGCTTCCAGGGTCCTAAACGCTCTGTTGAATTATTTGGATTAATATATTGTTTTCCAGGCAGCTGCAGTTTACTTGATGCACGGCTGTAATCATATAAGACAATGTCCACCTACTGGGAGAAGCTTTAAAATCCTTGCTTTTGTACAGGGGATTACAAACCTGATCCCTGGAATTAGTGATCACATTTACATCAGTAGGTACGTAAATTTGCCTTATCACAAAATGAAAGTGAAGGATGGCTACAAACAGAAGCTAATGCCTTTGAAGTGATTTTTTGTTAAGCAAACCTATTTTTTTTTAAGAATCCTGTGGATTCCTTTTCCAATTTTAATTCTTAAAGCATTTTCATTGCTTATGCATTACTTTTTCAAGGGCTTTCTCTAGCAAGATGATTTAACAAATGTTCACCCCGCCCTGCCATCCCTCACACAAGTGATTGGATCTTATCAAAGGTCTTCCTAACCAAATAATGGAAGACCTGTAAGTCTTTTCTGCACTCTTTCCAGTTTAATAACACCTTTCCTGTAGCAGGGTGACCAGAAAAGAGCACAATATTCTTAAGTGCAGCCTCACCAACATCCTGTAACAATCGCACCATGACTTCCAACCATTTTTATTCAATGCCCTAAATCATCAAAGCCAGTGTGCCAAAAGCTTTCTTCTCCACCTTGTGTACCTGTGACTCCAGTTTCAGTGAACCATGTATTTTACTCCAAGATCCCTCTGCTCTGCAATGTTCCCCATTCACTGTGAAGGTCCTATCTGGATATGAGCTTCCAAAATGCAAAGCCTCACACTTATCAGAACTAAGCTCTGCCATTCCTCAACCCACTTATGCAGTTGATCAAGACCCACCTGTAATTTTTGTTAAACTTCATTATCCACTACACCACCTTTTTTTAAATCAAAGAGTTTTACTCAGAGAGTCATAGAGCACTACAGCACAAAAGCCGGCCCACTGGCCCATCTAGTCCATGTCAGCCTAGTCTTTTGTCTCATCCCATTTACCTGAATCCAAACCATAGTCCTTCTCCACTCTCATCCACGTATCTATCTAAACACCTCTTGAATGTCACAATTGACTTTGGATGTACCACTTCTGTTGGCAGCTCCTTCCACCGCCTGGTTTCCCCTCAGATTCCCCTTAAGTAGTTCACCTATCACCTTAGATAATCTATATTTCTAGTTTCACCCAAAGGAGAGGAAAAAAACTCCTACAAGCATTCACCATGTCGATACACCTCATATTCCTTACCTCCAAGGAAGAGTAGGAACTTGTCTGTTCAGATTTAAAGCAGAACTATAGGAAAACAAAGAAAAAGAAGCAAGAGTAGGCCATTCTGTCCCTATTATTCAGAAGGTCAGCTTTCAGCTCAGTGCTACTTTCTACATAAATCCTACATTATCTCTAAATATCTAAACATGTTTCAATCTCTCCACAAATATACTCAGCACACATCCTTCTTGTGCAGAATTTCTTCCCATCTTTGTTCCGAATTGTCAACCATAAGGCCATAAGAATTAGGAGCATAATTGAGGCATTCAGTCTATTGAGTTAGCTCCGCCAATTCTTCATGGCTGATTCATTATCGCTCTCAACCCCATTCCCCAGTCTTCTCCCCGTAAACCTCCACTCTAAATATACTTCCACAGCCATCTGTGGCAACAAATTCCACGGATTCACCGTCCTCTGGCTAAAGAAATTCCATCTCATCTCTGTTCTAAAGAGATGTCCTTGTATTCTGAAGCCGTACCTTCTACCATAGAAACCATAGAAACTACAGCACAGAAATAGGCCTTTTGGTCCTTCTTGGCTGTGCCAAACCATTTTCTGCCTAGTCCCACTGACCTGCACATGGACCATATCCCCCCATACACCTCCCATCCATGTATCTGTCCAATTTATTCTTAAATGTTAAAAAAGAACCCGCATTTACCACCTCGTCTGGCAGCTCATTCCATACTCCCACCACTCTCTGTGTGAAGAAGCCCCTGCTAATATTCCCTTTAAACTTTTCCCCCCTCACCCTAAACCCATGTCCTCTGGTTTTTTTCTCCCCTTGCCTCAGTGGAAAAAGCCTGCTTGCATTCACTCTATCTATACCCATCATAATTTTATATACCTCTATCAAATCTCCCCTCATTCTTCTACGCTCCAGGGAATAAAGTCGCAACCTATTCAACCTTTCTCTGTAACTGAGTTTCTCAAGTTCCAGCAACATCCTTGTAAACCTTCTCTGCACTCTTTCAACCTTATTTATATCCTTCCTGTAATTTGGTGACCAAAACTGAACACAATACTCCAGATTCGGCCTCACCAATGCCTTATACAACCTCATTATAACATTCCAGCTCTTATACTCAATACTTTGATTAATAAAGGCCAATGTACCAAAAGCTCTCTTTACGACCCTATCTACCTGTGACGCCACTTTTAAGGAATTTTGTATCTGTATTCCCAGATCCCTCTGTTCCACTGCGCTCCTCAGTGCCTTACCATTAACCCTGTATGTTCTACCTTGGTTTGTCCTTCCAACGTGCAATACCTCACACTTGTCAGTATTAAACTCCATCTGCCATTTTTTAGCCCATTTTTCCAGCTGGTCCAAGTCCCTCTGCAGGCTCTGAAAACCTTCCTCACTGTCTACTACATCTCCAATCTTTGTATCATCAGTAAACTTGCTGATCCAATTTACCACATTATCATCCAGATCATTGATATAACAATGGACCCAGCACTGATCCCTGTGGCACACCACTAGTCACAGGCCTCCACTCAGAGAAGCAATTCTCTACCACCACTCTCTGGCTTCTTCCATTGAGCCAATGTCTAATCCAACTTACCACCTCTCCATGCATACCTAGCAACTGAATTTTCCTAACTAACCTCCCATGCGGGACCTTGTCAAAGACCTTACTGAAGTCCATGTAGACAATACCCACTGCCTTCCCTTCATCCACTTTCCCGGTAACCTCCTCGAAAAACTCCAATAGATTGGTCAAACATGACCTACCACGCACAAAGCCATGTTGACTCTCCCTAATAAGTCCCAGTCTATCCAAATGCTTGTAGATTCTGTCTCTTAGTACTCCCTCCAGTAACTTACCTACTACCGACGTTAAATTTACTAGCCTATAATTTCCCGGATTACTTTTCGATCCTTTTTTAAACAACGGAACAACATGAGCCACTTTCCAATCCTCCGGCACCTCACCTGTAGATAGCGACATTTTAAATATTTCAGCCAGGGCCCCTGCAATTTCAACACTAGTCTCCTTCAAGGTCCGAGGGAACACCCTGTTAGGTCCCGGGGATTTATCCACTTTAATTTTCCTCAAGACAGCAAAGACCTCCTCCTTTTCGATCTGTACAGTTTCCATGATCTCACTACTTGTTTCCCTTAATTCCATAGACTTCATGCCAGTTTCCTTAGTAAACACAGATGCAAAAAACCTATTTAAGATCTCCCCCATTTCCTTTGGTTCCGCACATAGCCGACCACTCTGATCTTCAAGAGGACCAATTTTATCCCTTATAATCCTTTTGCTCTTAATATACCTGTAAAAGCTCTTTGGATTATCCTTCACTTTGACTGCCAAGGCAACCTCATGTCTTCAAACCCCTAGTCCTAGACTTCCCCACTATTGGAAAAATTTTCTCCATATCCACTCTACCTAGGCCTTTCAATATTCGATAGGTTTCAATGAGATTCCCCCCATTCTTCAAAATTCCAGTGAATTCAGTACAGCTCCTTACTGAGAGACTATTACTCCTGGGTCTAGGCAGCCGAGCCAGGGAATTATCATATCATCATCCACTTTGCTGCCAGGACACCTAAAAATGTTGTATATTTTACTGAGGTAACATTTATTCTGTTAAATTCAAAAGATTGCAGGTTGATTCCAGTTTGAATGACAAACTCAACTGGTTACAAGTATATCCTTCCATTGGCAAGGTGACCAGACTGGCATACAGTATTCCAAATGCAATCTCACCAAAATCTCTCACTTACTGTCATCTAAGACCTCCCAGTTAGTGGAGATGATATTTTGGGAGACTGTGGTCTTCAATTTATATGGGCCCTCATCAAAAATTTGCAAATCCTTGATATGTCTGGCTGTGAAGGTATCACAAAGCCATCCTTTTCTTTAAGGCTACTGATCACAGAGCTCCATCTCAGAAGCTTTTGGAAGAAGTGCTTGCACATTTCATGTTGCTCCAAAGAGTATACTCTTGTTTCCGAAGATAATCTTTGAGATAGTGATACTTGCAGTTTCCTTAACACTTGGAGCTTGCTCCTCAACTACTATCCAAGAATGATTCCCTAGAGGTGGCACATTTCCCTCTGACTGCATCTTATTTACAGGAGATACTTTGTAGGTGTCAATGTGGATCGCCCAGTAGAGCTGCTAGAAAGAGAACATGCTGGAAACAGTGAGCAGGTCCAGCAGTATCTGTGGAGCCAGTCATGGCGATAACTCCACCATGGACGGTTCCTAGCCTGATTGCGAAAGGAGGAGGCTACAGAAACACCTACAGAAGCTCCAAACGCAGACACGAGGAAATCTGCAGATGCTGGAAATTCAAGCAACACACGCAAAAGGTGCTGGTGAACACAGCAGGCCAGGCAGCATCTATAGGAAGAGGTACAGACGCCATTTCGGGCTGGGGCGCTTCGTCAGGACTAACTGAAAGAAGAGATAGTAAGAGATTTGAAAGTGGGAGGGGGAGGGGGAGATCCGAAATAATAGGAGAAGACAGGAGGGGAGGGGTAGATCTAAGAGCTGGAAAGTTGATTGGCAAAAGGGATACCAGCCTGGAGAAGGGAGAGGTTCATGGGATGGGAAGCCTGGGGAGAAAGAGAAGCGGGGAGGGGAGCCCGGAGGGTGGAGAGCAGGCATGGAGTTATAGTGAGAGGGACAGAGGGAGGAAAAAAGGGGGAAAAATAAAAAATATATATAAAAAAATTAAATAAACAAATAAGGGATGGGGAGGAGAGCATTAATGGAAGTTAGAGAAGTCAATATTCGTGCCATCAGGTTGGAGGCTGCCCAGACAGAATATAAGGTATTGTTCCTCCAACCTGAGTGTGGCTTCATCTTGACAGTAGGGGAGGCCGTGGATAGACATATCAGAATGGCCATGGGACGTGGAATTAAAATGTGTGGCCACTGGGAGATCCTGCTTTCTCTGGTGGACAGAACCAAAGACCTCATCCCTGGGAGAGGAAGGATCTTCACCTAGAAAGCATGTAAAGTTGTGCGGTGAAACTGGAAGCCACAGGGTCGATCAACCTTCTATCAGCCCAGGACAGTGGACTCTGTTAAGCTGCTGTTGGTGGCCAATGCCCCAGTAGAGGTATAGGCTAGACTGACTGATTGATGAAGATGAACAAGCAGATCAGGGAGCAATCCGAAAGGGGGGATTGGGAGCGAGGGGAGGGGGAGAAGACGTGTCTAGTGATGAACTCTCATTGAAGGTGATAGAAACTGGTAAATATTGGGGGAGACCTGGATTCAATCCTGACCTTCAGTGCTACCAGTCTGCACATTCTGTTTTCCCTGTGTGGATTTCTCCCACGTCCCAAAGACTTGCAGGTTGGCAGATTAATTTCCGGCATCTTCCCCCTTCCTTCTCAGTCACGAAGAATGGTCTCGGCCCGAAACATCGGCTATCTATGCATTTCCATAAATGCTGCCTGACCTGCTGAGTTCCTCTTGCATTTTGTGTGTGTTGCTAGGTTAATTGGCTGCTGTGAATTTCCCCTAGTTGCAGATGAATGACAGAACCTATGGGGAAAGTTGGGTGTGGGGGTGACCATGTGCCTATGGTTCATGTCAATTGAGAGGCATGCTGGTAGGTGGCTAATGCTTCCATCATTGTCTCCCCCAATATTTACCAATTTCTTTTTTTTTTTGGCATGTGCGTCTGTTCATTTGCGTCTGCATGTGCGTGCGTGTGTGTGCGATGTTGGCAGGACGATGTCTTTTTCATGCCTTTACAATATTTCCCTATTTCTACCACCTTCAATGAGAGTTCATCACTAGACACATCTTCTCCCCCTCCCCCGCCCCCGATCCCCCCTTTCGGATCGCTCCCTGATCTGCTTGTTCATGTTCTACTGGGGCATTGGCCGCCAACAGCAGCTTAACAGAGTCCACTGTCCTGGGCTGATAGAAGGTTGATCGACCCTTTGGCTTCTGGTTTCACCGCACAAATTTACGTGCTTTCTAAGTGAAGATCCTTCCTCTCCCAGGGATGAGGTCTTTGGAGCTTCTGTTGGTGCTTCTGTAGCTCTAGGTTTTTACTAGATGGGGTTGCTAGCCCCATGCCCAACCCTCCTCCTTTCGCATAGGAGCTTGGGACCATCACTGTGGAGTTATCGCCATCACTGGCTCCACAGGTGCAGCCTTACCTGCTGATTGTTTCCAGCACGTTCTCTTTCTATTTCAGACTTCCAACACCGGAAGATTCTGACTTTCATTTGTTCTCATTTTCTGGACCAAATGAATTGAATGACAATGCTGTTTACTGCTCTATTGATGTATGCTTTTAGGAGTTTCACAGAGAAAATCGTTGCCAGAGTTCTCAGCCATCTCCTCTGTGGATTTCATCCATCCAGAAGCATTGTGAACTTGATTTTCACCATATGACAACACTGAAAACAATCACAGAAAGTAGCACCCACATGTTTTTGGTGATATCATTAATCAGGGGAAATTGTGGAACAATTTTTCTGAGCTTTTTATCCACAGAAACTTATTTTACTTTCGCTTCATGATGATGTACAATCCATCAAATTAACACCAATCCATCGACTGAGGGAACTACAGAACACGTCCTCAGGTCAAATATGAAGAGCTTGTTAATCAGGAGGAGGAAGGGCACTTGATGTTAGCCAAAATGTTGAAAGAAAATACCAATCAATGGGTGCAAAATGACAAACTTTCCAATCAAATCAGAAATCTACCCTTTTCCCCCTACTTTACGTATATGGAGGGAGGAGAGAGTAGACTCTTGATTCGATTGGAAAATTTTGATAAAGAACCTTTACCCATGTCCATTTGGAATTAAGCAACACATATATATAAAAATGGTGACATGTACAGGGAGTAGATACATTCAGATCAAAGCCTTTCCGAATGTGAATTAAGTCACCATCTTTTGCTTGGATACAATGTCTGTACGCACCCCGATGAGCATATGCAACCAGCTCGAAATGGACTCGGAGAACCAGACTACAATGCCGCAGAAGTAAGGCTGTCACATGTAAAATGCTGGAGGATCTCAGCAGGACAGGCAGCATCCTCGGAAAAGAGTAAACCGTCGACTGAAGAACGGTCTCGGCCTGAAATGTCGACTGTTTGCTCTTTTCAATAGATGTTATTTGGCCTGCTGAGTTCTTCCAGCATTTTGTGTGTATTGCTTTGGATTTCCAGCATCTGCAGATTTTCTTGTGTTTGTAAAAGTAATGCTTTGTTCATTGCAATTGGCACTACTGATCCTATGGAGATACAAAAGACTGTAGATGCTGAAACCTATGACAACGTGCTGGAAGAACTCAGCAAAATCTCTGGGAGAAAAGGAATTGTGGATGTTTTGGGATGAAACACTGTACAAGATTTAAAACACAGAGCTTCAACCTGAAACTCAACATGTCAAAGTATTAAAAAATCCTTTCCGTCGATAGTGCTTCAACTGCTGTATACTTCCAGAAATTGTTTGCTACCAATCAGTTGTTCCTTCACCATTACCTTTTGTTAAAATCAAAGAGAATACAGCACAGATACAGACCCTTTGGCCCAACTTGTCCATGCTGAACATGGTGCCCATCCATAAGATCTTTGTAACCTTGGACACCCTGATTAATCAACAACCTATCAACATCTGCTTTAAATACCCAAAGACTTGGCCTGTACAGCCATCTGTGGCAAAGAATTCCACAGATTTACCGCCCTCTGGCAGAAGAAATTTTTCCTCATCTTTGAGTTCTGAGGGTGTGGCCTCTGATCCTAGATTCCCCCACAATAGCAAGCATCCTCTCCACATGCAGTCTATCCACACCTTTTTGATAGGATTTAGTGAGATCTCCCCTTATTCTTTTAAACTCCAGTGAGTACAAGCCCAGAGCCATCAAATGCTTCTCATATGTTAACACTGTCATTGCTGCAATCATTTTTGTGACCGTTCTCAAGAATGTCTCCAATGCCGGCACATCCTTTCCTAGACAAGCAGCCCAGAACTGCTCACAGTACTCTAAGTGTGGTCTGAGCAATGCCTATAAAGCCTCAGCATTAGGTCCTTTTGTATTCTAGTCCTCTCGAAATGAATGCCAACATCGCATTTGCCTTCCTTACCACTGACTGCAAGTTAATTTTCAGGGAATCCTGCATGAGTACTCCCAAGTCCCTTTGCACATTCTTCCCATTTACAAAATATTCCACACCTTCATTCCTTTATCATATTGTGATCACAGCCTCCTACAGGTCCCTTTATTTAAATAAAGGGTCCTGTCTGAGGCTATGATCATAATATGATAGAATTCACCATGCAGTTTGAGAAGAGGAAGGTAAAATTGGATATATCAATATTACAGTTGAGTAAAGGGAATTACAAAGATATAAGAAAGGATGCATTTTGTGCAGATGTTGTTATCAGAGAGACTGGAGTACTCCCACAATTCCCACATTCCACACAGGGAACATACCACTACCTCTGGATCCATTGTAAAGAACGGCGGGAGGAGAGGATGGTGGCGCGATGCAGCTCGCAGTGGCCACTCCAGTGGTGATGTCTGTTATTTGTCAAGTAGAATGCCGTGCACAATCCTGATTTGATGGAGACGGACATGAAAGCACGGAGGAACATCTGGTGAAACTTCTGAAATGCCTGCTTTGCTGCTGCTGCTACTGTGTGATCCAGAATCTCCAGGGGAAGGGCTCGAGTCCTCGGCTTTGCTTGTTGCTCGGCGGCCGGGGCAGGGTCGAAGCACTCGGCAGAGGATGGTGCTCGGAGAGACTGTGTCGGAGGGACTGGTCGGAGGCTCGAAGTTTTCGGACGGACTCAGAGTCCGCTGTGGTTGGGTGTTTCCAATGGTTCTGCATCGGCAAGTTGGCGGCGCTTGGAGGTTCATGGCAGGGACAGTTTCTCTCTTCTGTCACCTGCGTGAGATGATGAGTCTATCGGGACTTTGAGACTTTATTTTACTGCGCCCATGGTCTGCTCTTTATCAAATTATGGTATTGCTTTGCACTGTTGTAACTATATGTTATAATTACGTGGTTTTGTCAGTTTTAGTCTTGGTTTGTGATATCATCCTGGAGGAATGTTGTATCATTTTTTAATGCATGCATTTCTAAATGACAATAAACGAGGACTGAGCGTCCTCATAATCTAATCTAATTCTCAGTGCACTAGCTATGAAGTAACAGACTAAAAAACTTACTAGATACTTTCTTACTTAGAACTTCCACCTGTTCTTGCTTAAACCTGTTGAGACAAATCCGGACCACTCTAACAATGCCCCGTTCCAAAAATGGGTGCTCCACTTACACTTCCTTTCTTTCTATTGTCCCCTCGCTGATTGCCCACCCGTTGAGAAAAAAAGCCGAAAAGCACCTGAACCTTTTATAAACCTTGCGTTCATCACCAATAAACAACCTCTTGTGCTGATTGTCACCTGCCAAGAGAAAAGCCACAAAGCATCCGAGCTTTTTTTAAACCTCGCACTGCATCATTTACGAATGACCTGTCACGCTGATTACTGGCTGCCGAGCAAGAAGCCAAAAAGCAACTGAATCCTTTTTATACCTGGTACAGCATCACCACCACACAACTTCTCATGCTGATTACCGTAGATAGAACCAAATTCCTGCGTTTGGTCCAAATCTCTCTCAGGCTTGCCCTTCCATGTACCTGTCCAGTGCTTCTTAAATGATCCTTTTGTACCTGCCTCAAACACTTCGTCTGGCAGTTCATTCCAATATATTCATCACCTTCTGCATAAAATTGGCGGGAGGAGAAGATGGTGGCGCGACGCAGCTCACAGTGGCCACTCCGGTGGTGATACCTGTTACCTGTCAAGTAGGGTGCCATGCACAATCCTGGTTTGATGGAGACAGACGTGAGAGCACAAAGGAACATCTGGTGAAACTTCTGAAATGCCTGCTTCACTGCCGCTGCTACTGTGTGATCCAGAATCTCCAGAGGAGAAGGCCCCGAGTTCTCGGCTTTGCTTGTTGCTCGGCAGCCGGGGCGGGGTCAGAGCGCTTGGCAGAGGATGGTGCTCGGTGCTCGGTGTCGGAGGGCTGGTCGGAGGCTTGAAGTTTTCGGACGGACTCAGAGTCGGCTGCAGTTGGGTGCTTCCAATGCATCAGCAAGTTTGTGGCGCTTGGAGGTTCATGGCAGGGAGTTTCTCCCTTCTACCGTCTGCGTGAGATGATGGGGCTATCGGGACTTGAGACTTTTTTTTTACCGTGCTCATGGTCTGCTCTTTATCAAATTACGGTACTGCTTTGCACTGTTGTAACTATATTTTACAATTATGTGGTTTTGTCAGTTTTAGTCTTGGTTTGTCCTGTGTTTCTGTAATATCTTTCTGGAGGAACACTGTATCATTTTTTAATGCATGCATTTCTAAATGACAATAAACAAGGACTGAGTGTCCTCATAATCTAATCTAATCTAATCTAAAATGTTACTCTTCGGGTTT
The DNA here is from genome assembly GCF_030028105.1 of Mobula birostris. Taxonomy (NCBI): domain Eukaryota; kingdom Metazoa; phylum Chordata; class Chondrichthyes; order Myliobatiformes; family Myliobatidae; genus Mobula; species Mobula birostris. The sequence goes on along the minus strand of NC_092394.1, from coordinate 32,341,959 downwards.
CTTTTCAATCTTTCCCCCTCACCCTAAACCTATTTTCCTTAATTTGGGATGCCCGTAGCCTGTGGAAAAGATTGTTGCCATCCACCTTATTTACAGTACGCCTCTCATAATTTTATATCCCTTTATAAGGTCTTGCTAATTCTCCTGCATAACAAGAAATAAAGACCTAGCCTGCTCAGTCTTTTCCTATAAATCAGGCCTTCTAGTCCTGCCAACATTCTTGGTAATCCTGATTAGGTTTAGGGTTAGTAAATTGTGGGTATGCTATGTGGTGCTTGGTGAAGCGTAGTGACACTTGCGGGCTGCCCCCAGCACTTCCTCAGACTGTACTTTTTTTGATGTAAACAATGCATTTCAAAATCAGAATCAAGTTTAATATCACTGGAATGTGTTGTTAAAATTGTTGTGCAGCAGCAGCACAGTGCAAAACATAATTTAAAAAACTATAAATCATAGTAAGAAATATATATATTAAATTAAATATGGAGTGCAAAAAGAGAGAGAAAAATTGGAAAAATGAAGGAAGCAATATTATGGTGTGCATGGGTTCATTGTCCATCCCGAAATCTGAAGGTGGAGGGCGATTGTTGAATCACTATGTGTTTTGATGCTTTGATGTAAATGTGACAGGTAAAAAACAGCAGCCGAATCTTAAAAGCATCCGCATTTTGAATCGCAGCAAAGAAACTGGTCATCAGGTGAAAGTTGCCCTTGGTGATACTTGATGTAGTTTTATCGTAGTTCCCAGGAACGTACACACAGGCAAGTGCTGACTACTGCTGCAAGATATCAACCCATTGAGGAAAATCTGGTGACCTTTCAGTGCAAAGACTTGGTTATGACCAAATGTTGCAGACTCATACAATTCAAGAACTAGCAACATGTACTGAGGGCTGCACTGGAGCTTGGTGAAGCCAGCTCCTTGTGAAGTTATGGGGAAATGAAGCAGTTCAAGTTTCTTCAAACATCTGTAAACAGAGGGGCTTGGAACTTATACGAAAAACATCCTCAGTTTGTTTATTCAAGAAAAGCGTATCAAAACCAAATTAATGTATGGCGTTGTAATGTAAACCTTGAAGGGATGGGGAATGATGGATTTTCCACAATGAATGGTGACTTGAAAATATCTTGCATTACATTCCTTCAACTATTATTATTGAAGTATATTTTTGATTAAGAATATTTTTAGCTCAAGGAAAGAGGTGCTAATACATTTGTGAGTTCATCATGCAGACATGATTTAAAACTTGATGGTTATTATGCTACCAAAACTGGATGTGCTTGATTTGTAGCAGATAAATACTGTACCTAATATTGTGAAACCGGGTTCTTGGCATAGTGGAATTGTAATTGGTTTATTACTGTCACATGTACTGAGGTACAGTGAAAAGGTTGACTTGCATACTGTTCATACAGATCGAATCAATACACAGTGCATTGAGGTAGAACAAAGTAAAGCAGTAATGAAATACAGAATAAGGTGTAAAACCTGAAGAGAAAATGCAATGCAAGCAAATAATTAGGTGCAAGATCATTATAGGGTAGATTGTGAGGTCAAGTACATCTTATTATACAAGGAAACCATATAATATACTGATAATAATAGTGTAGAAGCTGTCCTTGAGCCTGGTGGTACGTACTTTCAGGCTTTTGTATCTTCTGCTCAGTGGGAGAAGAGAGAATGTTCAGAATGGGTGGGATCTTTAGTTATGCTAGTTTACTGAGGCAGTGAGAAGTATAGACAGAGTTCATAGATGGGAGGCTGGTTTCTGTGAATTTCTGAGCTGTGCCCAAAACTTTTTGTAGATTCTTGTGGTCACAAGCAAGCCATTATACATCCAGTTAGGACATCAATAAAAATTGGTAATGGTTAACAGGGACATCCCAAATTTCTTTAGCCTCCTGAGGAAACATAGGCATCAGTGAGCTTTCTTGACCACGGCATTGGCATCGTTGGACCAGGACAGGCTATCGGTGATATTTATTCCTAGGAACCCAACAATCTCAGTCCTGTCAACCTTAATATCGTTGGTGTAAACAGGACCATGTGAACTATCCCTCCTTCCTGAAGTCAATGACCAACACTTTTGTTTTGCTGGCTTTGCGGGAAAGGTTGTTGTCACAAGGCTATGTTACTAAGCTCTCTATCTCCTTCCTGTACCCTGACTCATTGTTATTTGAGACGCAACTCACTATTGTGGTGTCATTTGCAAAGTTGTGAATGGAATTAGAGTAGAATCTTACAGCATATTCTTCAATGTACAGGGAATAGATTGGGGAGCGATGATGCACTTGTAGAGCACCCGTGATTAGAATAAATATGGTGGAGATTTTGTTGCCCATCCTTACAGATGGTAGTCTGTTGGTCAGGAAGTCCCAGGGTCTAAAGTTTGGTGATGAATTTTCTTGGAATTATAGAATTGAAAGCAGAGCTGTTTGCAAAAAACAATAGTCTGATGTGTTATGTCTTTACTGCCATGATGCTCCAGGTATGAGGGTATGGCCAGGGAGATGGTGTCCATCACAGAACTTTTTCAAAGGTAAGCAAATTGCATTGGGTTTAGGTTGTCTAGAAAGCTGGAGTCAATGCATGCCATGACCAGCCTCTCGAAGAATCCGAGAAGTCACTGATGACACAACAGTGGTGGGGCTCATCGCCAACAGCAATGAGATGGCCTACAGAGAGGAGGTAGAAGAGCTCGCGATCTGGTGCCGGGCAAATAACCTCTTCCACAACGTCAGTAAGACAAAGGAGATGTTCGTCAACTTCAGAAGAACTCATACCATTCAGAGTCCTCTTTACATCAGCAACACAGCAGTCGAAACTGCAAGCTTTTTCAAACTCCTGGGAGTGCGCATCTCGCCCAATCTCTCGTCATCCCAGAACACATTCTACACAATAAGGAATGTTCACCATGAGTTTGTGAGGAAGTTAAAGAGAGCTGGACTTTGCAAATCTATACTCACATCATACTGCAGATGTACAGTCATGAGAGTCCTTACAAGCTGCATCACAGCATGGTACGGAAGCTGCACTGTGGCAGACAGGAAGGCTCTATAATTGGTCAAAACTGCCCAGCGCGTTACTAGCACCAACCCACCCGCTATCAAGACCATATATACAGAAAGGTGTCGGAAAAGGACCAGCTTCCATCATGAAGGATCCCACTCACCTTGTACCTGAACTGTTAGTTCCACTCCTATCAGGGAAGAGGTTACGTAGCATCCATGCCAGGATCACCAGACTCCAAAACAGTTACGTTCCCCAAGCAGTAAGGCTGATCAACACCTCCAACCACTAACTCACCCCTCCACATCCCAACCACCACTACTTTATCATTTCCTGTCACCTTATGCACAGACACTCCTGCGTCTATAGTCACATTATGGGCATACAGTCAATCTATGCATATAAGGGGTCTTACATATTTTATAACTATTGTGATTTTTATATTATTATTGTGTTCTTTATCTTTTTGTTTCTTTTGTACTGCATTGGACTGGAATTACAATTATAAGGCTCTCCTTTACAATCGTGTACTGGAAATGACATTAAACAATCTTGAAACTTAAATGATAGGAGAATTCAGAGCTGCTGTGCGGTAGTTCTCAAAGCATGTTATCTTGCTTTTTGTGGGTACCAGGATAGTGATCTTCTTAACACAGGTGGGAATCACAAGTTGAAACAGGGAGAGGTTAAAAATGCCTGCAAATACTCCCACTAGCTGATCTGCACAGCATCTAAGGACACGGACAGGGCCCCCACCTAGGCTGGATGCATTCTGCAGGTTTGTTCTCTGGAAGACTGACCTTATGTCTGCAGCTGTAGATTCAGATGCACCGTAGGCTGGGTGGTGACAAATCTATTTGTTCTGTTCAAAACATGAACGGAATGCAAAAAGGATCTAGTGCTTTCCCGGCGTTTATGATGAATAAACTCTTCTTGGGCTACCAACTGGGTACAGGTATCAATTTCAACCGACATTTCAATGACAAACTCTTCTTTGTTCATCAGGGATGATGCCTAGGCACGTAAAGTCCGTTGGTATATATATTCAACTCCCATCCTCTGTCCCTCCTGATTGGTTAGTTCTTAACCAATCAGGTTTCCGCATTCCAACCTGTTTACAACCGAATTCCAGTTCTTGCTTAGAATGAGACCTTCATCTTTGTTAAAATTATTTTTCTCCAGTTTTATTTCAATAGGTTCCTTCATCAGGTAGTCCCAAAAGCCATTGGCACCGCACTGTGGTTTACAGCAGCGTTTACAGTATTCCCTGTGTATGCGGAATAGCATATATCGGCAGACTAGTTCAGCTCGTCCTGTTGAAGGGTCTCAGCCTGAAACTGTGCTCTTTTCCATAGATGCTGCCTGGCCTGCTGTGTTCCTCCAGTATTTTGTGTGTGTTACTCGGATCTCCAGCACCTGCGGATTTTCTCTTGTCTGACATTTAATGTATTATCACTTACATCTAACATATAGCTAAAATAAACTGAAAACATATTGGTAAGGCATTTAGGTTTTTTTTTGTAATTTCTTCTGTCCCAGCTGAAAAATTTGTTCTCTCTTCATGTTACAAAAATTTAAGGCAACATTGATTACCTATTAGTATAATATTCCTATTGGTTAGAATACAGCAGCAAAAAATTGACCAAGCTCCACAACAGCAGACTACCCACAGAATAAACAGTAAGAAATATATCCAACTCTCCACTAGAGCAACTGAGAACTATCAATGGATAGATCAGAGGGAGTTTTACTTTACATCTAGTCCTTGAATACTTGATAGTATAATAGGCTTCAGTGCTGACATTCTTTAGCTAGATGAGAACAAAATCCCACAACTAATAACATATACAGTACGTAATTGTTATTTTAAGGGAACTATAATTATGTTCTTCCTCTGCAGTTGACAAAGCAGTAAATCTCCACGGCCGTTATTTGTGGAATCAGAAATGGTTTTATTGGTAGTGCAAGTGGTTATAAAAGCAGCTGCAATCGATTATCATACTTGGCAAAATATACATTATGGCTTGCAGGTGCTATCTGCTGGGGTGACTTATTAATGGAATCCAGCATGGCCACATGCAAGCAGCTGTTCTTTAATTTTCATACAGGATTTATTACAAGTCAGAACTTCACTCCCATGAAATTAAGAATGTCTTTTCATTGAGTGAGATGACACTGTACTCCTGTGGATAAATCTCTCATATCAGATTTTGAAACAGTTACTCATAACTACTTGTAATGCATTTACAGGATATGGACATTGCTCACTACTCTATTATTTTATTACCCACCCATTCTGCAGCAAAATTTACTAATTTACACTCTTGTCGCAGGACAAATAAATCTCCCAAATTTCCTTATTTGAGGATAATTACCGTCATTTGTACAAGCGTTGAATCAATGCAATAACAAACAAAAATTCATTTTATTGTTACAATTTTAGAAATGAACAATGAAAATCAAGTTGTTGTTCTTCGTCATGTACATGACAGTGAAAAGTAGGTGCCAAATTTGTTTTGTGTTTGGGTTTCTTTGTCTCTGTGCTTACATTGCTAACTCCGTTAGTCCCTGGGTCCATAGGATACAGAAGCAGAATTAGGCCATTTGGCCCATCACTTCTGTTCCATCATTTCATCATGGGTGATCCATTTTCCCTCTCAGCCCAATCTCCTTCCTGCCTTCTCCCTGTATCTTTTCATGCCCTGAAGAATCAAGAATCCATCAACCTCTGCCTTAAATATACCCGATGACTTGGCTTCCACAGCTGCCTGTGGTGATGAACACCACAGATTCACCACTCTCTGGCTAAAGAAATTCCTCATCTCCGTTCTAAAAGGATGCCGCTCTATTCTGAGGCTGTGTCCTTCGGTCTTAAACTCCCGCACCATAGGAAACATCCTCTCCACATCCTCTCTATTGAGACCTTTCAACATTTGATGTGTTTCAATGAGGTCACCCCTCATTCTTCTGAACTCCCGCCAGCACAGGCTCAGAGCCATCAAACGCTACTAATAGCCTTTAGCTCCTCTCCGCTCAAGAACTTACCAATCTCTGCCTTAAATACTCCCTAACGACTTGGCCTTGACACCCTCTGTGGCAAAGAATTCCACAGATTCACCTCCCTCTGGCTGAAGAAATTCTGTGATCTTGTGTGGACGACAGGGGAAATGACAGCCATGCACAGCAAGCTCCCACATCCAGCAACGTGTCAATGACAGTTTTTGCAAAGTACCGTGTGTGACAGTATAGTGACCAGGAATGGTGGTAAGGAGAGCAGAGGTCAAGTGGTTACCTTTCAATGATATCTTGCTCTCACCAATTCATCCCTTGATATGATGTTCTCTGCTAGAAATGACAAAGATGGAAGATTCATGCAAACTGTCAGAAGGAATGGCACCAACGCCAATTGTACATTTAGAGAGTGGAAATACGAACAGGAACCTGTACTCTTCACTGAAGTCTTGATGGCATCATCAGTGCAGTCAGTGACAGCATGAAGCTGGCATCAAAGCTGGTACCCCCAGAATATGAGATACCAAATCATCATTAAAATTGAAGTATACAAATTCCTTCTTTTAAAGCAGCAATCTCAGACAAAGGTCATCAGCAGCTCCCTGGAGTAATCACAAGGCCAAGAAGTAGATCCCTGTAGATCACAGTGGAATGAAGAACGTGAGGTCTTTGTCCTTCTGATACTGTTCAGTGATGCTTGGGTTCCGAAACTGTTTCAGCTAGAAGGGAAGTGTACATTGCAAGGTGTCATTAGCTGTGCGCATTCCACAGAAAGGACATCACATCTGCCCAAGATATGTGTGCTGGGAAGAAGAGATGGGTGCATTTGTGTTTTTGTGTATAAAATATTGTGTCATTATCTGTAGGATGGTGCCTTGCACAGCGTAGCTGCCACATTAGCCAACTATAGCTCAAAGGTAATCCATTAGCTGTGGAGTGCTTTAGTACATCATTCTTTAAGTGCTTACAAACCAGCAAAGCATATTCCCATTGCACCTTGATCCTATGACTTCCTCACAGTGATCACAGAGACTTCCTTCAGTATAATGCATAGGAAAATCAATCCGGCTCCTTTACAAATCCCAGATCATTCTTTTTCAAATATTCTGCATGCTCTCTATGTGGATTGTATTTTTTAAATGCAAGATAGGGAAAAATTGACTCTCTATTGGATACATGCACTGTATCCTATGTAAGTCTATGTGAGACTAGAAATAAAAACTCTTTATTCATTTTTTAAGTGAACTATTTTAGTACTCATTGTCTACCCATGTTATTCTTGCTCCCATTGATAGCATATTCTTCCTTTTACTGAAGGACTCCTCTTCACACTCAATGGATTTTTGGTGGCCTAATTTGAGAAACCACAGACACACAAACAAATCTGCAATGTGATCATTCTCCATCTTGACAAAGCACACTGACCTCTGATCTTGAAATTCTGGAAGCTGATCACTGCTGTATCACAATAAGATGGTGTTATGCCCTACATCCTATAATCTTCAATTGTCCTTGAGAAGGTAGCAAAGAAACTCCTTTTTGTACAGCTGTAGGTAACACAGCAAAACTGCTCTTGCGGAGCTGTTGGGTGCAGAGCTCTAAGATTCAGGTTCTATTTACAATGACCAATCAGCATACCTTTGGGGTATGGGAGAAAAATCGGAGCACCCAGAGGAAACTTACGCTCAGTGGCCACTTTATTAGATATTATGAGTGGAACCTGCTGTGGTCTGTTTTTGCTTTATCCCACTCACTGCAAGGTTCAACATGTTGTGCATTTGGAGTTGCTCTTCTGCACACCATTGTTGTAACACATGGTTATTTGAGTTACTGTCACCTTTCTGTCAGCTTGACCCAGAATGTTTCAACCTTGTTAATGTGTTTCTTTCCTGCAGAATTGGTCCTTACTGGATGTTTTTGTTTCTCACACCATTCTAGGTAAACTCTAGAGAATGTGGTGCTTGAAAATCCCAGGGGATCAGCAGTTTCTGAGATACTCAAGCCACCCCATCTGGCACCAACAATCATTTCACGAGTCAAAGTCACTTAGGTGATATTTCTTCCCCATTCTCTGGTGTTTGGTCTGAACAAAAACTATGGCCCTTGACCATGTCTGCATGCTTTCATACATTGAGTTGCTGTCACATGATTTGGCTGATTAGATATTTGCATTAATGAGCAGGTGCTTAATAAAGTGGACACAGAGTGTATGTGGTCGCAGGAAGAATGTACAAACTTTATATTGATAGCAGTGGGGGGTTAGGATTGAGCCCAGGTTACATGTATTATGAGATTTGGGAGGCACTGCTTTGACAGGTTTTTGCAATATATTCTCTGTTTATTCAGCACTGCCACATTGTGCACTGCTGGGAGACAGAGTATGTGTTTAAAGTGGTGGATGCAGAACAATGGGCCGCTTTGCTCTGGATGTTATCAAACTTCTTGACTGCTTCAGAGCTACAGACATAGGAATATATTCAATTAATTTTTTGTTAATGGTGGAATGTTTTTGCCGAATAAGGTGAGTTGTTTACTACAGAGTTAGGGGTCAGATTAGGGTTTAGGGGCAGGGATGTGAGAGAGTTAGAGGTCAGGCTAGTCTAGGCCTCCACTCTGTGCTCCGAATTCGAAGGCCATCAATGTGAACGTGTGACAAAGGACAACTGTGGTGGAATGTCAGATTTGCAGACCAGTGAGGATAAGGGCTGGTGCTCCCCATCCCCAAATCAGTGAGTTATTGGCTGGTTCCGGGATTGGAGTTCCATGTGGGTAACACCCCCCCCCCCCGGTACGTGAATCAGTGAGACCAGAGTTCAAGGCCTTTGTTCAGGGCCGCATCATTAACAGGCCTAGAGTTTGAGGTATGAGTTTGGGTCCTATTCAGGGTGTTGAGTTTTCATCATCAGCAAGTCCTGGGTCCCTATCGAAGATCAAAGCCTGGAGTTCAATCGGAAGTCCGGAAGTTGAGGCCCGATGGCTATAGCTCTGAGTCTGCGAGTCCACTGGAGAAGTCGAGAGCCCTGTGTCTGTTAATCCGCAAGTGCACTACAGGCTGGAGGTTGGAGACAGCTTGTCCTGGGGTTGGATGACTGTGTGTATGCATTGGGTAGGAGGGATGCGTTTCAATGTACATGTGATAAATAAATGAATCTGAATCCCCACTGAAGATATATAGTTTATGGAGCTGTTAATCTATGGCCTCGGTGCTGCTGATGCTAATGGGGCAGGACTATCCATGGACATGGATGGCAATCAACTCACCTCACCTCCTGTTGGAGACTAATGCACTACTACCCTACTCTACACCACCAAATTGATTTCTTTTATCCCCATTTGGCATAATCTCCTCATCTCCCACCCTTCCTTACCATCCTTTTTATTGTATCTAGTCTCTGTTGCAGCCATGGAGAGAACACTTAATAGCAGAGACCTGTTTCTCAATACACAATAGACAATAGGTGCAGGAGTAGGCCATTCAGCCCTTTGAGCCAGCACCACCATTCACTGTGATCATGGCTGATCATCCACAATCAGTACCCTTTTCCTGCCTTCTCCCCATATCCCTTCACTCCGCTATCTTTAAGAGCTCTATCTAACACTTTCTTGAAAGAATCCAGAGAATTGGCCTCCACTGCCTTCTGAGGCAGAGTATTCCACAGAACCACAACCCTCTGTGTGAAAAAGTTTTTCCTCAGCTCCGTTCTAAATTGTCTACCCCTTATTCCTAAACTGTGGCCTCTGGTTCTGGACTCCCCCAACATTGGGAACATGTTTCCTGCCTCTAGCTTGTCCAATCCCCTAGGTTAACAAGTGATTACTTTTCCTGCTGTGAACCCACATAGCAGCAAGGTACAAAGCATTCTTTATATGGAGTAAACTGCAACAATATTCTCTTACAAGGATGGAAGCCCCAATTTTATAATTTGCTTTGGAAACTTTTGCCTTGGCATTGCTGCATATCGTGAGGAATGGGGAAAAGAGTGAGGGGCAAAACTCAAAAAATAGAATGTAGTAGCAATTCAACATGCCAAAAGTAGACACAATTAAATTTCTAGGCAACTATGCCAAATAACCCATGTGGCCCTGTATGAAGTCACATGTGAGGCTTGAATATTCATTGACATTTTACTGCCCACTACTGAAAATTGTCTGGGATTTGGCCCATGTGGACAGCGCTTCTGCATTACAAACACTTCAAGATCTGCAGATGCTGGAAATCCAAAGCAACACATACAAAGTGCCGGAGGAACTCAGCAGGCCAGGCAGCATCTATGGAAAAGAGTAAACAGTTGACGTTTCAGGCCGAGACCTTTCATCAGGACTTGACGCTAGGAAGGTGATTGAAAGCGTGGATCCGGCAGTGTCCTGATGAAGAGTCTCGGCCCGAAATGTTGACTGTTTACCCTTTTCCATAGATACTCCCTGGGCTCCAGCACCTGAGTGTGTTGTTTAGTACTTCTGCACTGTCTGACAAGTTCTAAATGGAAGTAAGCACCCTGTGCACTTAAAGCCAAAAAATGGATTTTACTTTAATTATCTCAGCACTTGAAAAAGGATTTGTTTGTAGCAGTTTTCTGCACTTCACTCATCTCCTACCAGTCACTTTCTATAATTCTTATCCATTATTGTTAATTATTACACTAATAAAAAAAACAACTGCACATCCAAGTTTTTGAAACCCTTGAAGTAAAAAGCACCTGAATTTCCTAATATAACACCAAAAATATAAAGCAAAGGCATGCAACAAATTAATCATGATTAATCTTGCAATTAAAATGTATAATCACAATTAATTTTGGCTTTAATGACATATTTAATTGATACAGTTCCTGAATCTATCTCATTCAAATTTGGCTTGTTACTGTAATTATTAAGTGGAAAAAAAAACTTCTGCTCCTCCATTGCTGGATTCTTACAGATTTTAGTTTTCTAATTATATACTTACGCTCAATTATACTTTAATTCAAGTGGGTTATTTACACATACTGTGTTAAGCCTTGTAATACAGGGATTTACTAGTCTTGCATTCAAGTAATTTCTGCTTCTGATTGCAGGTTTCAGCCACCTCTTCTTGCAGTTTTTAATTACTTGAGTGCAGCTGGGTAAGTGAAATGTTTATGATGTTAATGATGTTAAATATATAAACTAAAGTTACCTACAGTTAGAAACCACCAGTAAAGCGCCATTCTCCACTTGTCTGGAAGAGTGCAGACTGAAAACTACACATGAAGCTGACACCGTGCAAGACAAAGGAATGGCTCTTCATCCACTGCTCTGCAAATTCATTCCCTCTACTGTGGTTGCAGTGCGGACCATTTACGAGAGGGCTAGAATATAAAAGCAAGGATGTAATTTTTGAGGCTTTATAAAGCACTGATGAGGCCTCATTTGGAATACAGTGTGCAGCTTTGGATCTCTTCTCTAAGAATGGATCTGCGGACATTGAACAGAGTTCAAAGAAGGTTCATGAAATTTTCCAGGCTTGTCATATGAGGAGTGTTTGATGGCTCTGAGCCTGTGCTCACTGGAATTCAGAAGGGTGAGGGGTGACCTCATTGAAACCCATCAAAAATCGAAAGGCCTCAATACGGTAGATGTGGAGAGGATGTTTCCTAAGGTGGGGGAATCTAAGACCAGAGGATACAGCCTCAGAATAGAGGGATGTCCTTTTAGAATGGAGATGAGGAGGAATTTCTTTAGCCAGAGAGTGATGAATCTGTGGAATTCAATGCTATGGGTGGCTGTAGAGGCCAAGCTATTGGGTATATTTAAGGCAGAGGTTGATAGTTTCTTGATTAGTCAGGGCATGAAGGGATATGGGGAGACGGCAAGAAATTGGGACTAAGAGGGAAAATGGATCAGTCATGACGAAGTGGTGGAGCAGACTCAGTGGGCCAAATGGCCTAATTCTGCTCCTAAATCCTATGGTCTTGTGGTCTAAAACAGACAGCAGTTCATCACCCTACAGAGTAACCGAGGTGAATAACTGCAAGGCACCTCCCATGTCCAAGTTCCCTAGTGCCAAGGACAAGAGCAATAGGTCTTGAGAATATGACCTTGTTCCTCAATATGTACAGTACCTTGATTTGGGCATAGGTCAACATTCATCCCTCATTAGTGGGTATAAGCTATCAAACTCCTTTGCCAATAACAACTGTGGGAGTACATTCACTGTAAGGAATTGAAAAGTGACCTACTACCACCTCCTCGAGTGCAATTAAGGACCAAGAATAATGGATCAATTTTGTTTGCTATATACATTGACACGTATTAGGAATTTGCTGTGGTGTGTTGTGAAGGTGCGACATGCAACAGAAAACAATAGCCGACAATTATAAAGAAAGAAGAATGATTTAAAAACAAAAGTTAGAGTTTAAAGTATGAATATGGAATAAATTGTGCATAAATACATAAATAACAGCATGTATTTACAATGTAAACGGTATTATAAAAAGTGGTTTAAAGTGTTTACCGTGAAGTGCAGTGACTGTGTAATAGATAGAAAGGGTGGGGGCTGCTAATAAGAATGGTTGATCAGATTGGTTACTGGGGTTGTCGGGATGGGGAAGAAGACTTCTGAGATAGTGTGAAGTTTTTGTTTAATAACCTTATAGTGATTTCCAGAAAGGAGTTTGAGGGATGGGTAGTGTCTCCAATGATTTTTCCTGCCCTGGTCTTTGTCCTGGACCCATACAAGTCCTGCAGTGATGTGGACTGTAGCCAGTGACCTTTTCTGGAGACAAAGAATGGACAATGAATGCTGGTTGTGATAGTGTTGCCCAGATCCACAATATAAGAAAATAAATACGTTAACATCAGATGGCATAATTACTTACAAATTGATTACGGTTGCATTTAAATTCATTTGGAGGGCAGTTGAAAGATATGTTTCTGGTTACCTTGCTTTTGTTTTGAATTTTTAAGTTATACTTGATCCCTATTTCTATATGCAGCAATAAATCACATGCATGGCTGTTTAATAAATAACTTCAAATCTCAGACATCTTCAGTACTATCCAGTAATTTATCATTTAGGAAAATATGAAGGCTGTTTACCCTAATTACTATTGAAGGCCATCCAAACCTTCAGGATTTTACCAGGAAGACACAAATTCTCCACCTTCAAAAATCTATGGATAAAACAGCCAAAACTGTTTGCAGAACAGCTGGTTTTTCAATCCTGACAATGGAATTTTTACCTAGAATTGGTAATTGCACCTCAGTTGAAACATAACCAGGTATAATTTGCTGCCAAAGTAATATTGAGGCTAATGACATTCACCAGCATTTTTCATGAATACCCCAGAGAGATCTGGTGTGGGCAGATGCATGTTTAACCCCAGAAGTCAAAAATCTTGTTGCTCAAAGTTGGTCACTCCCACTCCTCCATTAGCTTCATGTAAACAGCACAACCTGACTTTCCAAACAAAAGCATGTCATGAGCTCAGGTTCTTGTTCCACCGGAACAGTTCAGCATCCCTTCACTGATATGATGAACATTGATTACCACAAAACACTCTGGCACAGAAAATGAACTATTCCAAGTGTGGAATCTTAATCTTACAGTAACGGATTGAAACGCAATTTTTAAAAAATGCGAACTCATTATTTTTCTTGGACTTTCTTCTTTTAATTCCATTTTGTCTCATTCCTTATGCAAATGATAATCTATTACTTCTTGATAAATAATGCTACTGGTGTGACCAATAAATGCAAAAAGGTTTATCTCCAAAACAATCGGTGGTAATTGAATTAACTGCAATTAATCGAAACCCCTGTGAAATGTAATAACTTTGCTGAGTTGATTGCTTTCATAAGTCCTTTGTGATTTCCATTTAGCAGTTTTCCAGCTCTCATTAGCCATTTCATTAAAATCTTCTTGACCTCTTCCTCTGTGTCAGCTGAATCTCCGTCGATTGCATTCTCACCACTAAGTTACATATTCCTGGGTCAAGGTTCACTCTGTACACTGGAGCACAAAGATGTCCGCTCAAAGAAGTGCTGAGAGGGGAAAAATTTCACCTGCCCACCTGTATATAATACTTATGGTTTATTATTGTTACATATACAGCAGTGGAGTGAAAAACTCTTTTTGCATGCCTTCCATACAGACCATTTCACGGTGCAGTGATTTGAGGTAGTACAAAGGAAATCAATAACAGAATGCAGAACAAAGTGTTAGAGATTACAGGCGCAGCTAGACAATAAGATATAAGGCCATGATAAGTTAGACCATGAGTTCGAGAATCCATCCTTTCATACTAGGAACCAATCAATAATCTTATAACAGCAGAATTGAAACTGATGCTAGCTGCTTTACCAAAGCAACAGGAAGTGTAGACAGGATTGATGCAGGGGAGACTGGTTTTTTTTGTGTGTGGTGTGTGTGGGTGTGAGAGCATATACAACCCATATATACCATACTCAGTAAATCCAATAGCCATAATAGAATCAATGATTCCATAGATGTACCGTGGGAAACATTCTGACAGGCTGCATCACTGTCTGGTATGGAGGAGCTACTGCGCAGGTCCGAAAGGAGCTGCCGAGGGTCGTAAATCTAGTCAACTCCATCTTGGATACTAGCCTACAAAGTACCCAGGACATCTTCAAGGAGCAGTGTCTCAGAAAGGCAGCGTCCATTATTAAGGACCTCCAGCACCCAGGGCATGCCCTTTTCTCACTGTTACCATCAGGTAGGAGGTACAGAAGCCTGAAGGCACACACTCAGTGATTCAGGAACAGCTTCTTCCCTTCTGCCATCCAATTCCTAAATGGAGATTGAATCTGTGAATGCTACCTTACTTGTTTAATATATGTTATTTGTTTTTTGCACAATTTTAATTTATTCAATATAAGTATACAGTAATTGATTTACTTATTTATTCACTATTATTTTATTTTTATATATACTTTTCTTCTTCTATCTTAAGTATTGCATTGAACTGCTGCTGCTAAGTTAACAAATTTCACGACACATGCGGGTGATAATAAACCGGATTTTGATTCTGGGTGGAAGACCACACCCAGCATGGTGCTGGTGAGCTTTCCTGGCCACAGTGTCCGTGTGGCTGGACCAGGACCGGTTACTGGTGATGTTCACTCCAAGGAACTCAAAACCTTCAACCTTCTCAACCTCAGAACTGTTGATATAGACAGGAACATTTGCACTGCTCCTTCCCCCACCCTTCTTGGAGTCAATGGCCAGTTCCTTTTTTTTTGCTGACATTGAGGGAAAGTTTTTAACCATGACACTAAAAAGTTCTTGATCTCCTTCTCGGATATGGTCCACTATGATGGTACCATCTGCAAGCATAGCTGGAGTTAGAGCCGAACCTGGCTAGGCAGTCATGAGAGTGTTGGGGGAAAAAGTAGGGTTTGGGAATGCAGCCTTGTTGTGCACCAGCACTGAAGATAATCATGGCGGAGGTTTTGCTGTCTATCTTTACTTATTGCAGTCTATTAATCAGGAAATGAAGGATACAGTTGAAAAAGGGAGAGCTGATTCCCAAGTCTAGCAGTCTGGAGATGAGTTTGCTTGGAATAATATCATTGAAGGTAGATTTGTGGTCAGTCAACAACAGTCTAACATGGGTGTGTTTACTGTCCAAATATACTCATTTTCCTGCATTGGAATACTTCATCCTGCCAAAATAAAGCTCAGCTGTCATTGGTGCCTGAGGTCATTGGCAATGTGAATGGGATTTATGTGCCAGATTTAGGAAAACTTCCAGGGACCAATCCTGACTGTTCTGTCCTGGAGAGAGTCCATAAAGTGATCAGAAGCAAGTAAAGTATAGTATCTTCATTCAGAATCCTTGGGAGCCATTACAAAGTGGATGATGGCACCAAGATGTCTTCTGAGTCCCCAGTATTTTGGCTTAATTGGCTAAGTCTTAAAATGTGTAGGGTTAATATTTTTTCTTTCTGTATGTTGGGAAGCTATTGGAAACAACATTATTTATTTCATATCCTGGAGGAAATTTGGGTAGGGATAGATAAGAAATCATGTACGGAAACAGAAATAGACGTTGGTGATGCTCCACTCCACTATTAGCTTTGTGAAAAAGTAATGTCACTGTTTGGTTCCCATTCAATGTGCTGCATTCGAGGAAATTTCTTCTCTTATGATATGCTTGTTTCTTGTTACTTGTTACATACACCTGTTAGGGTGCATTCTCCAGTTACCTTATAAGGTAACTGTAGCCTTCAGCCAGGAGCAGATGTCATTAGGTGGTTCCCAAACTGCACAGAGTGTTTCGACCCTTAACCATGACACTCTCCAGTTGGTGGGCCGGCAGTGGTGGCCAAATCACTGCCCATCTGCTCCTGGCTTCCAGCTCCGCTCCTCTTGCCTACTCCAAATCCAACAAGAGGCTCGTTCTGCCTCTTCCCCATCCTACGAGCTGCTTGTTTTTTGCTCCTTTCATCCAGGCCCAGATCTGACAACAACCGCCATGCTGATTTGGCTGGGAAACCTCTGCAGCCGATCTCCACAGGGAACAACCATGCCAGCCATCCCTTGTCTTTACACTCCTGCACTAAGGGCTGGTACTTCAAGGCCATCCCCTAGTGGGCCTCTTCCCATCCGTCCTCCCACGGCACAGTCAGCTCAACCAGAATTATTTTCCTGTCTTCAGTTGACCACAGTACAATGTCCGGGCGTAGGGTTGTGTGCACCACATCCCGGAACTGCAGCCTCCTTCCTACATCGACCCTCATATCCCAGGACCTGGCCATTAGCAGCAGCTTGGGCTTTGGTTGTTTGGTTACGAAAGGCCTAGCTCCCTTTTTGATGAAGGTGATGGCCTTCCTCAAATCTGTGCCAGCCGTCCTCTTCTTGCATCTCTCCCGCTCTAGTGTGTCAGCAAGAGCCAGAAGCACCTTATAATGGCGCCACCTATACCGTCCTTGAGTTAGAGCTGTTTTACACCCGGACAGTATATGAGCCAGTGTCCCCTTTTGACCACAGAGCTTACAGTTCGGGTCCTCTCTCATCCCTCATGCGTGCAGATATAGTGGCGAAGGAAGGGTGTCATACACGAATCGCAATAGGAAGGAAATACAGAAAGGCTCCAGTCTCCATAACTCTGCCCATGAGATCTTGTGCTTAGGCAGATCCCATTTTGTCCAGGCACCCTGGGACCCTTGTTCCACTGCCTTTGACATCCGTTTCCCTTCCTCACGGATCCGTACTTCTGTACCATGTCTCGCCTGTTCCTCATACTTGCGTTTCCCCGCTGCTGGAAGTGAACTGAGCCGACGCCTTGCCACCCAATGCAGAAGTTGCCGATGATATCTCGCAGCTTCAGAGAACACACTGCCTGCTCCACAGCTGCGTTGGCTGTCCACTTGCACCCAGATCTGGTTGTAACGCCTGCTTGCTTTACCAAGACGTCATTGGAATCTCTCAAGCTTAATAAGGCTCTGCATTTTGCCACCTTAAATTCCTCCACAACAGATGACAGGGGAAGCTGCAGTTGCCCAGGATGAATGTAGAGGCCCACTGAAGAGAAGCTTGGGGGAACTCCCAACCATTTCCACAGGTGCTTGTTGGTTTTCCTCTCGATGCCCTTTACGGCAGTTGTGGGAAACTCATAAAGTGTGAAGAGCCAGAGAAGCCTGGACAGAAGGCCATATTGGTACAGCCAGGTCTTGAGTTTACCGAGAAGTCTGGATTTGTTGATCTTCTTCAGCCATTCATCTGTCTGCTTCATAGCATTGGTGACATTGGCCCCATCTGTCAGTGACACATTAAACCACTTCCCCAAGCATTTTATCGGGTTATCTTCGATGTAAGGGATGACCTCACCCTGAACTTGGAGACTAAACTTGCTAGTAACTTTGCCCTTTCTGCTCACCATACACCTGGACTACTTGGCCTTGAAGGACATCCTCACCCAAGTGTCCAGGGTTTCCAATACCCATCTTGCTTGGACATGTGACACAGTGGTTATAGTGATGTCATCCATGAACCCTCATCGAGTTGGCTGAACAATGCCCAACTCCAGCGTCAGGCCGCGGGTTACATCTTCTGCTGCTGATAATAGGAGGTTCATTCCCATAATAAATAGGGCGGTGGAGATGGTGCACCCTGTTGGAATCCCCTTCTGGAGGTCCTGCCAACTAGTTGTGAAATGGACTGATGTAAATCTGAGTTTGTATCCTCCTAGGTAGCTGGTGATCATGTCTCGAATAGCCACTGGGATGTAGTAGTGGTCGAGTCCTTCTGGGATGAGGTCATGTGGAATAGACCTGCAGGCGTTCGCGAGGTCTAACCAGACAACTGTTAGGTCACCTTTTTTCTGCTTGGCCTCATGGATCAAATGGCTAATCATTGAGGTGTGTTCCAGACACCCTGAAAAGCCTGGAATACCGCCTTTCTGGATGGATGATTACATTCCACATCCAGGAGAGAAATTGTCCTAAACTGGTCAATTGTGGAAGAATTCTCTTCCTTTGGAATAAAGCTTCCCTCTGCCAATTTCCAACTTGATGGAGTGGTACTTTTGGCCCAGATCTTTCTCATGACCTTCCACAGCCTCTGAAAAAGCTTTGGGCATTTCTTATACACCTTATAAGGTATGCCGGTTGGGCCTGGGGCAGCTGATGCTTTAGCTTTCCGGATGATGTCCTGGATTTCCTGCCATGTAGGCTCCTTCACATTCAGCTCAATTGATGGATTTTCCGGTCTACGCACAGCCCGATTGGTTCCTCGTCCCTGACCCCTCCGTGCCTCCCGCAGGAACTCCTCCACCTCTGGCTTCGAGCTGGATAGTAGACCAGATTTTTGTTGGCCAAGAAGAGTCCTGGTGAAGCTGAATGGATCTCTCACAAACTGCACTCACCTTTCCTCCTTCTTCCTTCTTTGCTGTCGCAGATGTTCCGCCCTCCGGAGTTTGCACAGCTTTTCCAGCAGCATACTGGTTAAGTTATTGATACCTTCTTTTTCGACCAGTGAGCTGGTTTTAAACCTCTTGTTGAGCGCCTTTAATTCACCTCTCAAGTGACGAATCTCCATTTCCCTCCTATTTGGTTGCCGCGAAAACTCAGGCTGCCTTCTCCACTCCATTGGACCAAATCGTTCCTTAGCTAGATTGTATGCTATGGCTGTGAGTGAGTCGATCTTTCTGTGTACTGGACCTGATAAGGTGACTTCCAGGATACCAACTAGATCATCATCGAACTGTATCCAGGCGACGTTGTCTGACGATCTTGGCCATTTGATCCTGTCTTTCCTTGACAAACGGATTGGGGTAGCCGAAGAGGAACTCACTTGGTCTGTTGTTTGGTGCTGAGGTGACTCAAGTGCGGAGAGATCTTCAGCTCTGTGGGGTGCTTCCTGGCTGGAATTCTCCTTCGTCTCACCGGACACTAAGTCTGTGCGCTGCACTTGGGTCACCATTGATCCACATCTGGACCTGCTCTGGTGTATCTTGAGCCCTCTGATGTTTTTGCAGACTTTCCCGCAATGACACCTTACCATGAATTCCTCTCCGGTCAGTGTTGTTTGCTTTAGCTTCCTCGTAGTCATGTTTCCTGTCCTGGCTGTTGCCGGTATTCCAAGTTACTCAGAAAAAAATGTTTCTTCTGTATCATTCTTAAATCATTCTTTCTTTCCATGTATTTAATCTTTCATTATGCACTTCTTGTACATAGAATTCACTCTCTCTAGTTTACAGGTTTTGTTCCCATGCTATTTCTCCATGCTTCAGTCTGATTGATCAAGTAGGAAGACAGCCATTAGCCCAGTTGATTCATCCCATCTGTCTTTCATAGGATATAATATCAATTCCAACTCCACTTCGTGCTGATTTACATTGACTATTTCTTTACCTCCACAGATGTTACCTGATCCACTTTCTCCAGCAATCTGTATTTTGCTCCAAATTCCAGCATCTGCAGTTTCTTTTTCTCTATCTCCAACCTTTCTGCAATACACAGGGCTGTAAACCATCTATATGAAATGGGAAGGGACAAAAATAATTAATGTATTACTCTTCTCCAGTTCATCAGATTGGTAAACTGGAATGGTGGGCTTGCTCTGTCATGAGAAATTAATCACCCAACGTTAACCTAGCCAAAGGTATAAAAGAGGAAGGCAAGCTAGTCAATAATATAAGATAAGACACAAAAAGATTTTTCTGATATACAAAGGATAATGAGAGTGGATATTAGATTGCTGGAGAATGACACCAGAGAGCTGGTAATGGAGGACAAAGAAATGGCAAATGAACTAAATAAGTATTTTGCATCAATATTCACTGTGGAAAACACTATCAGGATACTAGAAATGCAAGAGTGCGAGGGGGCAGAAGTGAGTGTCATTGCTATTACTGAGGAGAAGATGCTTGGGAGGCTGAAAAGTTTGAAAATAGATAAGTCACTTGGACCAAATAGACTATACCCAAGGGTTCTGAAAGAGGTAGCTGAAGAGATTATGGAGGCATTAGTAATGGTCTTTCAAGAATCACTAGACTCTTGAATGGTTCTGGACGACTAGAAAATTGGAAATGCCACTCCACTCTTTACGTGGGGAGGGAGGCAGAAGAAACGAAATTATAGGCTAATTAGCCTATAGGCAAATTGACTTGGAAAGGTGTTGAAGTCTACTATTAAGGATAAGGTATTTGGAGGCACGTGATGAAACAGGCCAAAGTCAGCATGGTTTTCTTAAGGTCAAATCTTGTCTGTCAAATCTGCTGGAATTTTTTGAGGAAATAACAGGCAGGATAGACAAAGGAGAGTTAGTGGATGCAGTGTATTTGGATTTTCAGAAGGCCTTTAACAAGGTGACGCACATGAGGCTGCTTAACAAGATAAGACCCCGTGGTATTACAGGAATGTTACTAGCATGGATCGAAGATTGGCTGATTGGCAGGAGGCAAAGAGTGAGAGTAAAGGGGACCTTTTCAGATTGGCTGTGGTGATTAGTGGTGTTCCACAAGTGTCAGTGTTGGGACCGCTTCTGTTTACGTAATATATCAATGATTTGGATGAAGGAATTGATGGCCTTGTGACCAAGTTTGCAGATCATACGAAGAAAGGTGGGGAGGAAGTAGGTTCTCTAGAGAAGGACTTAGACACATTGGAGTATGGACAAAGAAACGGCCGATGGAAGTACATGGTCATGCATTTAGGTAGAAGGAATGAAGGCTTGGGCTATTTTTGAAACGGAGAAAATTGAAAAAAATCAGAGGTGCAAAGGGACTTGGGAGTCCTCATGCAGAACTCCATAAAGGTTAACTTGCAGGTTGAGTCAGTGGTAAGGAAGGCAAAGGCAACTTTGGTATTCATTTTGAGAGGACTAGAATACAAAAGCAAGTATGTAATGCTGAGGATTTATAAGACTTTGGTCAGACCACACATCCAGTATTGTGAGCAATTCTGGCCCCTTACCTAAGAAAAGATGTGCTAGCATTGGAGAGGGTCGCTAGGAGTATCATAGGAATGATCCCAGGAATGAAAGAGTTAACATATGGGGATATTTGATGGCTCTGGGCCTGTATTCACTGGAGTTTAGAAGAATGAGGGAAGATCTCACTTAAATCTATCTGAATATTGAAAGGCCTAAATAGAGTGCATGTGGAGAGAATGTTTCCTATTGTGAGGCAGTCTAGGACCAGAGGGCACTGCCTCAGAATAGAGGCACATCCATTTAGAATAGAGATGAGGAAAATTTTCTTTTGCCTGAGGGTGGTGAATCTTTGGAATTCATTGCCAGAGATGGCTGTGCAGGCCAAGTCATTGATTATATTTAAGGTGGAGGTTGATATGTTCTTGATCAATCAGGGTGTCAAAGGTTACCGGGAGAAGGCATGAGAATGGGGTTGAGAGGGATAATAAGTCAGCCATGATCGAATGGCAGAGCAGACTCGATAGACCAAATGGCCTAATTCTGTTCCTATGTCTTATGGTCTTTACCAGTAGTCATTTAGAAGAGAGAGATGATCTCACTGAAATGCATAAAATTCTTAAAAGACTCTAAAGGTTAGATGCGGAGTTAATTTATTTTCCCTGGTTGTGATGTTTATAACCAAGAGTCATGGTCTCAAATAAAGGATTGGTTATTTGGCAGGAGAAGAAAAGAAATTTCTTCACTCAGAAGATGGCACATATTTAGAATTCTGTACCCAAGTCTGAAGTGGAACAGTTACTGAGTATATTTAAGATACCTAGATAGGTTTTTCGATATTATGGGTGTCAATTGATTTTGGTTTAGTACACGAAATTGTCTGTAAGGTAAAAGATCAATCATATTCTTACTGAATTGCCTTCCCCCGTGTCTACTTCTTATATGCATTAAATTGATGGAAAGTATTCTTTGAGATGGTGTATTTGGATGGACGGGGTCTGAATAGAAACAGTCAACATGGACTTGTGCGTGGAAAGTCATGTTTGACAAATCTTATTGAATTTTTCGAAGAGGTTACTAGGAAAGTTGATGAGGGTAAAGTGGTGGATGTTGTCTATTTGGACTTCAGTAAGGCCTTTGACAAGGTTCCACATGGAAGGTTAGTTAGGAAGGTTCAATTGTTAGGTATTAATATTGAAGTAGTAAAATGGATTCAGCAGTGGCTGGATGGGAGACACCAGAGAGTAGTGGTAGATAACTATTTGTCAGGTTGGAGGCCGGTGACTAGTGGTGTGCCTCAGAGATCTGTACTGAGTCCAATGTTGTTTGTCATATATATTAGTGATCTGGATGATGGGCTGGTAAATTGGATTAGTAAGTATGCAGATGATACTAAGATAGGTGGAGTTGTGGATAATGAAGTAGGTTTTCAAAGCTTGCAGAGAGATTTAGGCCAGTTGGAAGAGCGGGCTGAAAGATGGCAGATGGAGTTTAATGCTGATAAATGTGAGGTGCTACATTTTGGTAGGGCTAATCAAAATAGGACATACATGGTAAATGGTAGGGCATTGAAGAATGCAGTAGAACAGAGGGATCTCGGAATAATGGTGCATCATTCCCTGAAGGTGGAATCTCATGTGGATAGGGTGATGAAGAAAGCTTTTGATATGCTGGCCTTTATAAATCAGAGCATTGAGTATAGGAGTTGGGATATAATGTTGAAATTGTATAAGGCATTGGTAAGGCCAAATTTGGAGTATTGTGTACAGTTCTGGTCACCGAATTATAGAAAATTGAGAGAGTACAGAGAAGATTTACTAGAATGTTACCTGGGTTTCATCACCTAAGTTACAGAGAAAGTTTGAACAAGTTGGGTCTTTATTCTTTGGAGCATAGAAGGTTGAGGGGGAACTTGATAGAGGTATTTAAAATTATGAGGGGAATAGATGGAGTTGACGTGGATAGGCTTTTACCATTGGGAGTGGGGAAGATTCAAACAAGAGGACATGCGTTGAGAGTTAAAGGGCAAAAGTTTAGGGGTAACATGAGGGGGAACTTCTTTACTCAGAGAGTGGTAGCTGTGTGGAATGAGCTTCCAGCAGAAGTGGTTGAGGCAGGTTCGATGTTGTCATTTAAAGTTAAATTGGATAGATATATGGACAGGAAAGGAATGGAGGGTTATGGGCTGAGTGCAGGTCAGTGGGACTTGGTAAGAGTAAGGGTTTGGCACGGACTAGAAGGGCCGAGATGGCCTGTTTCCGTGCTGTAATTGTTATATGGTTATATAGTTAAATTATGCACCTTTGTTTAATGACAGACCATGGGATTTATGTCCATCTGTGTTTCCCATAGAACCAATTTTTGTAGAGTGTCTTTTCAAGATATTTCTTCTAACTTTCCTTGTCTGAATTCATCACCACATTTAATCCACTTAAGCTTTGAACTTTGGAGTTATTTGCATATGTCCAGATGCGGCTTCTTGATAATATATAATTTGGAAATGATTCTCTTTCAGAAGATGGAAAAGCCTCACAGCCTGAAAGTCAAACTATTGATGCTAATAATGCAGTTCAGTTGTCATTATTAATAATAATGATATTAATTGATGCTTAACCCATTTCAGAGATCCACTTAATACTGAAGCAGTTGAATGGCTTCTAGCTTTCCTGTGCTGTCACCCAGATTACATTTACAAATTGCCATCCTGATTAAAGAGTAATGTGTAGTGATGACAAGTATTGATTTCCAATTCTTCTCCGCGATGACTCCATCATTACAAGTAACTCCAGCAATTTGCCTTACTGTACTTGACTAGCTCTCAGTCTCATCAAACTGACAGGCCTGATCCTTGCAGGAGATGTTTAATTAGAAATGAAATGAAAGAATTACTGTAAACCTTTACCATCAGCGGTTTAAAACCTGCTAACAGTATTCCTGTCTCTTGTACAAATGAATGACCTAATCTGGCCAGTCATCTGAGCCATACATATATGGCTATATTTCTTACACAGAGGGCTCTCTGACTACTGCCCAGCACTTCTTTGCCTCCAGAATGTTAGCAGATTTATAATATTCTGACCATGAATTTGGTATCAAGTAATTACAGTTGAAAACATATTTATAAGGTCAACCTTATGATTCTTCAGACTCAATTCCATTTCCACTATGGTTCTTTACAGCTACTGGTTACACTTATACAGGAGCTGAATGAATTTAGAAAACTGATACAGAACCATTGTTGCTTTCTGTAGACTGTGATCTTGACTCAAACCCAACAGCCGAGAAGTAGATCATAAAATGTGATATCTGTATAAGACCATAAGATATTGGAGCAGAATTAGGCCATTTGGCCCATCGACTCTGCTTCACCATTTCATCATGGCTGATCCATTTCCCTCTCGGCCCCAATCTCCTGCCTTCTCCCCGTATCCCATCATGCCCTGGAGAATCAAGAATCTATCAAACTATGCCTTAAATATACCCAGTGACTTAGTCTCCACAGGTACCTGTGGCAGTGAGTTCCAGATATTCACCACACTTATAATCTTATATTGTGATTATTTTAAATCCAATTAGTAACATTGTGCTAATATGTGCTCTAGTGTATCATATGCCTTTATTTTCCATTTCTGAGTTATCTATGCATTAAAAATTTAAGTAAATCTTTCCATTAGGAATTCATGAACTGAAACATAAAATCTTGCATTGATTAGTTCTCGAAGCCACAAGGCATTGACTTTAATCAAAGTATCATAACAAGAAAATAATTTCTGAAAGTGAGAAAGTTATCACAATAGTACTATAAGTATATGTAGCTAAAGATTTCATTATTAAACGTTTGAACAGTTCAGTGGTAATAATTATGATGTAGAATTGCCGACTAGCCCTGCTCCCATACCCTAAGAAATATATTTAATTCACAGAGACAATTCAAATCATTCAGTAAAATTAGAGAGTTTTCTGGAGATGTGTTTATCTTTGCAATTTGCTTTTGTGGGATTTTCAGTCAAACATCAAATAAGGTTAAATCATCCAAGGAGGTCAAGGCCCACGCTATAGAAAGGGAAAAGAAAGAAACATAACAAGTTTAACATTTTTGGCATCTGTTGAAAATGTAGCAAAATGGACCCATTGGATTGGTATTTACAACATCCAAAATGTTATCCTAAATCTCAGGGTCAGAGATCAGATATGAGTTCCTTTGTAGGCTTTTGCGACTTCAGCCTAAATCTCGCTCTCTTTGGTTCTTCTCTGCCACATTGAAGTTTCTCTTCCTCCTTTACATTCTTGATGCCTCTTCAAGCACTGCGACAGTGATTAAAACCAACTCACAAAATGGGATGGTTTTAACTGCTGTTGCTGTGTGCTTGAAGAGGCCTCCACAAAAATGGCTCGTGGTTATGACAGATTAGAAGCAGCAAATTGAAGTGTACTCACTAAGAGGAAAATTCAGACCAAGTGAACATGTAGTTCTTCCAAGTGGACCCCAACCTTGTTGTAGGGTTTGCCACTGACCCAGAGAGCTATGTTGGCTAGAGTCAGGGTTTCATACTAGGGTCACCCAAGCCAAACAGGTCAAATGGTAGAAATCTGACTCAGAGTAGTCCACCGATCCCCCAGGTTCAGGGATTCAGCTCAGGGCTAACAACCCTGGCTGGTCAGAAAAAAAATTGTTGCAGAAACAGCGATGAACAATTCTTCCATATCTGTGTATGACAGTATGGACAGGCAAGAATGGAGGAACTTCAGTGTTGCTCTAAACGCCGGAGGCACAATAGGCAATAAGAACACATAGTTGGTGGTGTCATAAACTATTTGCTTCCTTGATCATAAGACTCATCTCATTGGCTGAATCAATAACATCTCTGGTTGCTTCATATAACTGAAAATATGATTAGTTACAGTTTTTATCTGTACTGAAGATGGTTATATATTTGCACTCCTATTGGTTCCCCAATTTTTATTTAAAGTCCTTTACATATAAGCCTCCATAAGGAGGTCACAAGTATCCAAGTGATGAGAAAATAAATCAATCACTTACTTACCTGAACTTCCCAATAGACACCACCAGATTGGTAATTCTAGCTATAGAAATTTTAATGGCATAATCTGTGACTGAACTCCAGCAGAAAATAAACTCATTCATCAGAAGAAAAAACCTTTCATCCTAAATGATTTTGTGCTGTATTCAACACATAGATGCAGCCATACTCAATAGGTTAATGAGCATCTTTGGGAAAAGAAATAGATTTAATGATCCAGGTTGAAGATGTTTTGTCAGAACTTTTCTTGCATGCCTCTCTGCAAAGTTCTACAAGAAACCAAATGGTGATGTGAAGGATTCTTTAAATTCCATTCTATAGAGAATTCGGAGTTGTTTCTCATGTAGGCGACGTCTCCGAATACAACTTTGAAGGGAAAATGTCTGGAGGGGCATTTTTGACCACCTCTAGTAGCCAGGTAATCACTGCGGATTTCTGAGTTGTACTGATAGCATGAGTCAAATCATCTTTAAAGAACGGTACGTTTGTTGAATTTTTTTTCTCCTTGTGTGCCCTATGACCAAAGCCTATATGGGCTTAAGTGTGGACACAGATGTAGACAGGATACATCAATTAACCAATTAGAATAATGTAATTAATCTAACAAACTGTCAGAATGTAGAAAAATATCTTCCAGAAATGCAGTGATTCCAAGCGGGTGGTACCACCAAAGCCTAGAATTCCACACTGAATAGATGTTATTAGAGAAGTCATTAATTTTTGAAAACGTTTCCAATGTGCCCTGTTGAAAGAATGTGGGAAAACTTCAAAAGTATACTAAATATAATTTGTAAGAAAGCAACATACACAAAGTAAGTTTACATACCGCCGAAGGCTTATGTTAAACAGACACTTGAGATTTTGTGTGTTGCCTACCCTGACACCTTTCAAATCATGTTCAGGAACTTCAATCAAGCTTGCTTGAAGAAATTTCTGCCAGTTATCATCAATGTATTACCTACAGCATCAGGGGTCGCAAAACACTCAACCACTACTATTCTACAATTAGGAATGCCTACTCTTCTATGCCTAGACCATATTTTGGGAAATCTGATCACTTGGCTGTCATTCTCCCACCTACATACAGGCAGAAACTAACGAGCAAGTGTCCAGAGATAAGGACAACAAAGAGGTGATTGCGCAAGGCAGCAGAGCAGTGATGAGATTGCTTTGTGTTGGTGGAGTGGGCCATGTTCGAGGACTCTTCAGAGGATCTGAACGAAATCACCACAGTTGTCATGGACAGTGTCAACTGTCGTAAAGCAGTCGTAGATGAGTGTGTCCCCACAAAATCATTCAGAATCTTCCACAACCAGAAGCCCTGGATGAACTCTGAGATCCACAATCTTCTGAGGGCCATATCACTGGCATTCAAGCCCGGCGACAAAGTAGGATACGACAGGTCCAGGCATGACTCTCCGGAAAGCCATCCAATGTAAAAATGTTAATTGCGGATCAAACTTGAATCAATGAAAGATGTTCGACAGCTGTGCTAGGGCTTGAATACTATGACCTCTTACAAAGTGAAACCAAGCCACAAAGGTAAGAAAAAGGCTTGGCTCTTCAGATGAGCCCGATGACTTCTTTGCTTGCTTTGACCGACAAAACATGGAGGTGTTTGCTCTTCATGAACCTCCTCAGCTCCTGATGAACCTGCGATTTAACGTTCTGAGGCTGACATGAGGTGAATCCATGGAAATTATTTGGCCCAATGCGGTACAAGTACTAAATGCCTGTGCTAATCAACTGGCTTGAGTGTTCACTGTAATCTTTAGCCTCTCGCTTTGGCAGTTTGAGGTACTTCCTGCTTCAAGCAGGCTTCAATTATACCAGTGCCGAAGTAATACGTGGTACCTGCCTCAATAACTATTGTCCAGTAGCACTTACATCCTCTGTGATGAAATGCTTTGAACGTCTGGTGAAGAACCATATCAACTCCTGCTTGAGAAGTGACTGCGATCTGCTCCTATTTACCTACTGTCACAACAGGTCAACAGCAGATGCCACTTCATTGGTTCTTCACTCAACTCTGGAACATCTGGACAGTGAAGATGCAGACATCAGGATGCTCTTCATTGACTACAGCTCGGCATTCAATACTACCAACCCCTTGAAGCTGATCAGTAAGCTTCAAGACCTTGGCCTCAATACCTCCTTGAGCAATTGGACCCTTGATTTCCTCGCTTGAAGACTCCAGTCAGTTCAGATAGGCAAAAACTTCTCCACAATCTCCATCAGCACAGGTGCACCACAAGGTTGTGTGCTCAGCCACCTGCTCTTCTCACTTTAAACTTATGATTATGAGGCTGAGCACAGCTCCAATGCCATATTTAAGTTTGCTGATGGCATCTCTTGTCATTGGCCAAATCAAAAGTTGTGATGAATCAGTATATAGGAGGGAGATTGAAAATCTGGTTAACTGGTGCCACAACAACCTCTCACTCATTGTTAGCAAGACCAAGGTGTTGATTATTAACATCAGGAAGAGGAAACAGGATGTCCATGAGCCAGTCCCCAGTGGGGGATCAGAGGTGGAGAAGGTCAGAAACTTTAAATTCCACAGTATTATCATTTCAGGGGATCTGTCCTGGTTCTAGCATGTAGGTACCATTATGAAGAAAGCACAGCACCACCTCTACTTCATTAGAAGTTTGCGAAGATTTGGCATTACATCTCAAACTTTGACAAACTTCTAAAGAAGAGTGTTGGAGAGTATATTGACTGGTTGCATGATGGCCTGGTATAGAAACACCGATGCCATTGAATGGAAAAGCCAACAAAGAGTAGTGGATATGGCCCAGTCCACCAAGAGTAAAACCTTCCCCCCACCCTCACCACTGAGAACATCTACAACGAGTGCTATTGCAGGAAAACAGCATCCATCATCAAGGACCCCTACCATCCAGTCCATGCTCTCTTCTCGCTGCTGCCATCGGGAAGAAGGTACGGGAGCCTCAAGACCATACCATCAGGTACGGGAACAGTTATGACCCCTCAGCCATCAAGCCCTTGAACTAGAGAGGATAACTTCAATAAATTTCACTTGTCCCATTGCTGAATTGTTCCCATAACTTATGGACTTACTTTCAAGGAAGCTTCATCTCATACTTTTAATATTTATTGCTTCTTTTTTTATTAGTGTTATGAATTTTTATTTTGCATTTGCACATTTTGTTGTCTTTTGGTATTTTGTCCATCCTTTTGGGCGTGGTCCTTCATTGACTCTATTGTGTTTCTTGGTTCTACTGTGGATGCTTACAAGAAAATGAATCTCAGGGTTGTATATAGTGACATAAATGAACTTTAAGTTTTGGACCAACAGCTTCAGGTGTTCCAATTGTCAAGTTGTTGTTATTGGTACACTTACTGATAAAGATAATCTCACGTTTTGCATGTCAGGTGAATGAGAAAAATCAGAGTTTTCATACTGACCACCAAGCCGTTATCCTTCGTTTCAGTTTTTGGTGAATTTCAAGGCTAAAATTTTTTTAAAAAATCAATGTTGCACAGGCTTTATTTTCCTGGAATTTTTTTTAATTCTTTCACAAACTAAACCATCAAAGGAGAAAATCACAACAGCATACTGGTAGTGTTTTTTTTTTATCTTTCTCTGTGTTTCAAACAAAAATCATTCCAACAAACTTGTTTCTCCAATTATAAATCACAGTATATATTTTGAGATAGGACAAATATTATCAGTATGTTTTCAAAGTTCAAAGTAAAATTTATTATCAGAGTACATACACATTCTTTTTCTGCGGGTATACATAGCAAATCCATAGAACAGTAGCTGTAAACTGTGCAAATGCTGATATAAGTAAACAGCAATAAATAATGAGCATGAAATAACAATATTCCAGCGTGCTTAAATGAGTGTATCTATCCCCTTTTGTTCAGGAGCCTGATGGTTGAGGGGTAGTAACTGTTTTTGAACCTAGTGGTGTGAGTCCTGAGGCTCCTGTATCTTCTACCTGATGGCAGCAGCAAGAAAAGAACATGGCTTGTGTGGTGAGAATCTTTGATGGTGGATGCTACTTTTCTATGGCAATGTTTCATGTAGATGTGCTCAATGGTTGGGAAGGTTTTACCTGGGATGTACTGGGCTGAATCCACTACCTTTTGTAGGATTTTCCACTCAAAGGCATTGGTGTTCCTATAGCAGGCCATAATGCTGCCAGTCAGCACACTTTCCACCACACATCTGTAGAAGTTTGCTAAGGTTTTCAATGACATGCCAAACATCCGCAGACTCCTGAGGAAGTAGAGGCGTTCTCGTGTTTTCTTCACTATAGTATTTATATGGTGGGTCCAGGACAGGTCTTCTGAGATAGTGACACACAGGAATTTAAAGTTATTGATCCACCTCTGATCCTCTGATGACTACTGGCTCATGGACTTCTGATTTCCCTCCCCTGCATTCTACAATCAGTTTCTTGGTCTCATTGACAGTAAGAGAGAAGTTGTTGTTATTACACCACCCAGTCAAATTTTCAATCTCCCTCCTGTATGCTGATTTATCCCTACCTTTTGTACAGCCCACAACAGTGGTGTTATCAGCAAACTGGTATATGGTGTTGGAGCTGTACTTAGTGACGCAGTCACAGGTGTAAAGCGGATAGAGCAGGGGACTAAGTACACATCCCTGTCGTGCTCCTGAGCTGATGGAGATTGTGGAGGTAATGTTTTTGCCAATCCGAACTGACTGGGGTCTACAAGTGAGGAAATCCAGGATCCAATAACACAAGGGGGTACTGAAACCCAGGTCTCAATCTACATAAGGTTTGATGTTGAGAGCAAAAGGGCAATGTTTCTGTGCGATTGAATTTTAGGAATGACAAAGCATGTGAGTTTCTTTCTTGGCTCTTCATGTGTCAGATGCACTGATTAATGGACGTCTAGGTGCATAGGCATCCAGTGATACACCTTGCACATCTAAAATGCATTTCAATGATTCTTTCCCGGAGAATTCAATTTGGACTATGAACAGATATTGAAAACTATTTGGACAGCAAGATCCTTTCTGTTGTTTTAATGACAGTAAAATTATGATTCAAAATAAGAGTTGTATTATATGAAAATTTGGATAATGTTAAAAATCAAAAAGGCCTGCTTAGATTACCAAATTATTTAATATTATAATTGATGGTATTTTCACTGACATCCAATGATCAATATACTGTTGTAATGTAAACCTGTGAAAGCCATTTCTTATGTAATATGTGCACACGTTACTGGTTGGATAAAAAGGGAATGATTTCTACTAATAATGAGTTATTTACCAAGGCTGTTCTGAAGGAGATGTGGAGGTGTTGCCAGGAAACTCAGCTGTCAGATAAGAGTGCATCTGAGTTCAGACATGTAAGAGAGCTTGGTCACAGAAACTTCTTTCCTTTATGCTGTTGTAGTTTACGTGCTAACAAGATGCTCTCTGGTTTACTGACAAACTGAGATGTTTCTAACACGTGCTAGCGCCATTTAAAGATGTCAGTTGTGGTTTACATGATGTCTTGTCTGTGAAGTTCAGCACCCCGACAATTATTTTGTTCTCCCAAAGGAACTATCAAATGTTACAAATGTGTCACAGCAACTATTAAAGCAGAGAACTCAATCACTGGCTGTCATGCTCCAACAGTAACCACCACTGTACATTATCCTTTAGCCTTTCCAGATTCTTTAAGAACATCTCCTGCAATATGTGGCCATGCCTTTACCTGTCGTTGCATACAACAGCCAGTTGCTTCTTATTGTATCGACTAACACAGATGTGTATCCCAAGAAGGTAGCACATCTAATATTAAAAATCACATTCTTAGCGCCTAACAAAGTTCAAAGTAAACTTATTATCAAAGTATGTATACAGTATGTCACCATGTACTATTCTGAGATTCACTTTCTTGCGGGCCTTCACAGTAGATACAAATAAATACAATATAATCAATGAAAAGTTACACAGAAACAGTCAAACAGCCAATGCATAAAAGACAAACTATGTAAATACAAAAATAAATAAATAAAACCATAAGACATAGCTGAAGACTTAGGCAATTTGGCCCATCAAGTCTGCCCCACCTTTTCATCATGGCTGATCCATTTCACTCTGAACCCCATTTTCCTGCCTCTTCTCCATAACCTTTCAAGCCCTGACTAATCAAGAACCAATCAACCTCCACCTTAATTACATTCAATAACCTATCGTCCAAAGCTGCCTGTGGGAATGAGTTCCACAGATTCACCACCCACTGGCTAAAGAAGTTTCCTCATCTCTGTTCTAAATGATCATCCCTCTATTCTGAGGCTGTGTGCTCTGGTCCTAGACTCCCCCACCACAGGGACCATTCTCTCCACATCCAATCTATCTAGTTGTTTCAACATTCAATAGATCCCTCCTCAATCTTCTAAATTGCACAGAGTAGAGGTGCAGAGCTTTCAATTGCTTCTCGTATGATAACCCCTTCATTCTCGGAATCATTCTCCCTAACCTCCTCTGAACCCTCTCCAACGTTAGCACATCCATTCTTAGATAAGAGGCCCAGAACTGCTGACAATTCTCCAAGTGAGGCCTCACCAGTGCTTTATGAAACCTTAGCATTACGTCTCTGCTTGTATATTCTAGACCTCTTGAAATAAATTCTAACATTTGCTTTCCTCACCATCAACTCAACCTTCAAGTTAACCTTCAGGGATTCCTGCATGAAGATTCCCAAGTCCCTTTGCACCTCAGATGTTTTAATTTTCTCTTCATTCAGAAAATTGTCTTTGCCTTTATTCCTTCAACCAAAGTGCATGACCATACATGTCCTGAGACTGTATTCCATTTGCCGCTTCTTTTCCCGTTCTTTTAATCTGTCCAAGTCTTTCTGCAGACTCCCTGCTTCCTCAACGCTACCTGCCCCTCCACTTATCTATGTATCATCTGAAAACTTGCCCACAAAACCATCAATTCCATCATCCAAATCACTGATATGCAACATAAAAAGAATCAGTCCCAACACCTGTGAAACCCCACTAGTCAACAGCAGCCTATCAGAAAAAGCTCCCTTTATTCCCATGCTCTTCCTCCTGCCAATCCATCAGTGCTCTATCCATGCTGATGTCTTTCCTGTAATACCACGGGCTCCTATCTTGTCAAGCAACTTCAGTGTGTGGCACCTCATCAAAGGCCTTCTGAAAATCCAAGTACACAACATCCACCGATTCTCCTTTGTCTATGTCACCAGGAAATGTGGTGAAGTCTATTAACACCTGTTACTTTTGCAATAATAATCACCACTTAGTAACTAAAGCCTGAATGTTGCCCAGACCTCTCTGCAAGCGGTTAGGTTACTTCATTTGCTGATAGTTGAACACTGTGCAATCATCATTAAATATCCCCACTCCTGATATTATGACACAAGGTAAGCATCTAATGTAGCAGCTGAAGTTGGTTGGGGCTTGGGACACAGGCCAGAAAAACAATTGCAGCAATGACCTAGGGTTAAGATGGCTGACCTTCTATTATCACAGTCCTTGTGCATAACTCCGGCCAATGAGGACTTTTCCCCCTGATTTTGAATATCTTTAATTCTCCCTGATGTTATCTGTGGTCAAACGTGTTGTTCAAGAGGACAGATTTGTTACCTGTTATCTGGAATTCAGTTCATTTGTCCATATGTGTACTGAGCCTGTAAAGAGGAACCAGATGGTTTTGTGGGCCCTCAGTAACAAATCCTTGATCAACGAAGCTTCATGGTATTAGGCCTAACATTCTTATTATAAGTTTAAGCTTTTTCTTTCCCCTCTTTTGTTCTCATTGTGCCTGATTTGAATCAGATGTCAATAATCTCTCGTGAGTAACTTTAACAAGGCAAAATCAGGGAGGCAAAAGAACATAAGGGATAAATTTGGGAGAAGCTAGAAGATGGTGGGAGGGGGTAGATTAAATCATTCCAGAGATTATGGTACAAAGTGTGATGGATATAAAAGAAGACACTGAAAAGGCATGCTGTTCAGTGGTTGAAAATATAGTGGATGAAAATTCATCTTACACATCTGTTGATTTGCTTCTGACTGGGTGTGAGGCAGTTGGCCCCTGGATAGAAGAAATAAGATGTCTGTGGTTTTCAGTTATGAAATATAAATGACTCCATTTATTTTTTTTTCCCTGCCTTCTAAATGCATTGCTTGGCAGAGTTTTCTCCTCCAAAAGCCTTCTTTAGTTTACTAAATGACAAGTTCTATGACAGCTTGTCTGACCTCCATACACTGCCATTTTTAGTTTTTTATTCCCAGGGAAGGATAATAAGTCTTATCAGTTTATATTCCTGTGCTTTGAACAGTATATTATAAAGACAGAATTCTACTCTAGGCACTTCAACAACAAATACAAATCAAACTACAACTAAAATGCTTCAGACTTTTAAAATGCAATGATTTGACAAGCTTGTAACCTTTTCCAGCTTTACTGTTTGAGTTAATGCAGTACATCAAAGCACAAATCAACAGCATTGACTTCCCACCTAATCAGCAAGATACGATTTCAGTGTAAGGAAAAATATGGATTATTTTCAACTTACAAAATTGTTATCATTACGAGAATCTTACAAGTACAGGTTTACAGATGTTTTATCACTGAAGAGAATGTTGTAGCAGTGATAACACATTTAGGTTCCAAATCGTTCTCAGCTTCCAAACGCTGAAGTGAAAGATTGAAGCAAATTCTTCTGGAAATTGCTGCCATACTTCTGAATTTTTAATCATTTAGATTGTGGCATTGTTATTTTTAAGGGCAATTATTTAAAAAACACCAATTTATTTTAACGGTTTTTTAATAAGTACTAAAGGCAGATTTAATGGTATTTTATGTCGAAACAGATGCAATGTTGGCTGGTTGTCTCTTCCCAGCTCATTTGCTTCAGATGCTCCCCATACATATGGAAAACAGGCGTTCTCCTATGTCCAGACCCCAGCCAAAGAGATTTTATCTTGATAAGCCTAGTTGGAAAAGAGTTGGTGACCTAAGATGATGCCAAAGCATAAATTAAAAGATATGGATTGGGTGTACAGAAACTGCCTCATCTCATGTTTATAGCTCTGTCCATCAGGGGCTCATCTCTTTCCTCCTGTGACAGCATATACTGTACACACGGGCGCTGTGTCAAGGAGATGACATCTGTCATCAAGGCCTCCCACCATCCGGGTCACGTGCTTTCTTGCTGCTATCGTGAGGCAGGAGGTACAGAGGCGTGAAGTCCCACGGCACCAGATTCTGAAGCAGCTGCTTCCCTTCAACTAACTTGGAGGGCGTACCTTCTGAGAACAGGTTGAGTGAACTTGGCCTTTTCTCCTTGGAGCGACCGAGGATGAGAAGTGACCTGATAGAGTGTATAAGGTGATGAGGGGCATCGATCATGTGAATAGTCAGAGGCTTCTTCCCAGGGCTGAAATGGCTAACACGAGAGGGCATAGTTCTGAGGTGCTCAGAAATAGGTACAAAGGGGAGGTCAGGGGTAAGTTTTTCACACAGTGATTGGTGGGTGCGTGGAATGCACTGCTGGCGGTGCTGGTGGAAGCAGATACAATAGAGCCTCTTAGATAGGTACATGGAGCTCAGTAAAATAGAGGGCTATGCACTATGGAAATTCTAGGCAGCCTCTAGAGAAGGTTACATGGTTGGCACAATGGGGGCCAAAGGGCCTGTAATGTGCTGTAAATTATTATGTTCTATCAGGTTCTTGAACCTACCTGCACACAGCCCTAACCCCAACTTTGGTTTGATTCAGTTCAGATCCCTCAATGGATCTTAGGGGTGTTTTCGCGCATCATTGACCACAGCCAATGTCCTCCAACTCAGTGGCTCGCCCTGTTTCGAGCACGTGGCAATTGTAGTCCTTCGGGGAACCATCCACCCTGGCCAGTGACTTTGTCGATGAGGCCCTTCATCGAGTGGTGCCATATTAACACCATCCCCTCATGTCGTTTAGCCTGCCAGCTGAAATTGTGCACTGAGTTGTGCCTCTTGGAAGCAGACGTGAGAGACTTAGGAGATGGATAAGGACCAGTGATACCCATCCGCCCTACTAGATAGAGTGCAGCTGCCAGACATCAAAGGTGCTACCTCTATCCAGAGCCCCCTACACCTTAGCAGTGGAACAACTCAAATCAACTTTTGTACTACCATGGACTTGACTTCAATTTTTTTTTATAAGCATGCGTTAGTCTCATGAGACCATGGATTTGCGCCTTGGAAAGTTGACAGGGCGCAGGCCTGGGCAAGGTTGTATGGAAGACCAGCAGTTGCCCATGCTGCAAGTCTCCCCTCTCCACGCCACCGATGTTGTCCAAGGGAAAGGCATTAGGACCCATGCAGCTTGTCACTGGTGTCATCGCAGAACAATGTGTGGTTAAGTGTGACTTCAATTATGACTTTTTTATTGGGCTTAGATCTCGCATTTGCAGCTCTTCTTCACTCTATTGTATAATTTTGTTTTCTTTATGATTAACTTTTATTTTGTGTGTTGTCTAGCTATGTCTGTACTGTTGCTGTTACCAGGTTTTTCAATGTACTACACTTCACTGTATTGCTTGTATGAAAATAAACTTGGCCTTACTCATTTCTTTTGATCCCCAATCTGCAACATTCTTGAAATCTGCCTTGTACCAGGGATAAGTGACCCCTTTTTAGCAAAGGCATGGTATCTTTTCTAATTTGTACACAGCTACCTGGCATTGCACAAACGTTCCAGTCACACATGGGAACTAATTTAAACCGACAGTGCAATAATGAACTTGCACAGGTTCCCAGCGTACAGTCCCTGTCCAGAGCTGTACTGGTTGCTGAGTTTATTAAGAACATGATGAGTGTTTGCTTCGAGTAAGGTATCCGTACTTCCCATTCTTTTTATTTCCATCCTGGTTTGGAGGATTCATTAGGTTTCTTATGTCTACTACTTATATCTCAGTTGAGATCAAATGAAAATGTTGTTATGACCACTGAAGAGTTCAGGGGAACCAGCCCTGAACCAGTCTTCCTCTGCTATCATTTGATAGACTTATTTATTGAGTTACAGAACAGAGTAGGCTCTTCTGACCCTTCGAGCCCTGCCACCCAGCAACTCCCCCAATTTAATCCTAGCCTAATTACAGGATAATTTACAATGAACAATTAACCTACCAACTAGTACGTCTTTTGACCCACACAGTCACAGGAAGATCTATAAGCTCCTTACAGGCAGCGGCGGGAATTGAACCCAGGTCGCAGGTGCTGCAAAGCGTTGTGCTAACCACTACGCTACCGTGCCAGAAAACGAATTTGGTGATGATGCTCAGAAAGCAGTAGCAATGGCGTCTGTCCACACTTGAGGACAATTCCAGGACAGGTCACTGGGAAGAGGGAGAGCCTTGGTGTTAGGTCGCTGAGTCTCTTGTTTGGGGTTGGAGAGACTTAAGCTTCATTGCAGAATTTAGTGCCCATAGTGATGAAAAAATCTCTTTGACCTCTTCTCCCAAATTCTTTCCTGTTAGGTTAAACAAATTCCTTCCAGTTCGAACAGCTATAGAACCAATCTGTATCATTAATAATCTTTTGTTTATTGCCCTATATTTATTGTTGTGTTGTGCATCATTGACTGACAAGAGCCGAAGCTCTGAAAGTCATAACTTCAAATACTCACACTTCCTTTGAAATGTTCCTTAAAACCCAGCTTTTTGGTTAAGGTTTAAGAAATTTTATTTAAAATCTCTTCAATGACATGAGGGGGCATTTTGTTAGATTAAGTGTACTCAGCAAACATAATACACACAAAATGGCTGGAGGAACTCAGCAAGTCAGGTAGCATCTATAGAAAGGAATAATGAGTCGACACTTTGAGCCGAGACCATTCATCAGGACTAGAAAGGAAGAGGGAAGAAGCCAGAACTCTTTATTCCTTTCCATAGATGCTGCCTCATTTGCTGAGGGTTTTTTTTTTAAAGCACTTTGTGTGTGTTACTCTGGATTTCCAACATCTGCAGAATCTCTTGTGTCAAAAATTATAAGCTTTTTTTTATATTAATTTTTACGAAGTACTTCACATATTGAATTAAAAGAATGAATAAAGATGCTCTGGTCAGTAAAAGAAATTCTGAAGTTGCTTTAAATTTAGGTTTTTGCTATGCGCGTCTCAGATTCCTTTTAGATAATGCAGGATTATCGGGTGCAGTTAAACTGATAAATAAATGATAAAATGTGAAGATATTTGTGGTTTACTACTGTGATAAGTTAATCTTCACATGACTAGAGCATTTGATTAAGTTAATTAAGTGCAGCTTGAATGATTCCCAGTTGGAGGTCAATGTGTTTGTTGTAGTTCCCTTAGCGAGCATGGATTGCCATTCATTATTGAAACCACTATTGTTTGGTGATGCAGTTATTTGTACAAGTATTTAATTAAGCATTCATTGCAGTCAGTTTGAAAAATGAATTCTTTGGAAATGCAATCATATTTTAATTACAATTAATGCGATAAAAAGACAGCTTGGCCTCATTTTAACCTGCATTTATGTTCCAATAATAATTATAGATGATTGTTTTACGATAGCTGGCTACAATTGCTCTTAATTGTAAATCAAAGTTTATTTTCCCCCTTGCTTAATGCTCGTCTATCTCAACACCTGAGTCAATGCCAGGACAGATGTGATGAAAGTGAACCAATTTGATTGAGAAACCTTTTCACCCAAATTGGCTAACATTCTCTGGAATCAGATAATACAGTTTCTGCCAAACCACTCAAAATTGAGCCATTAGAACAATCACATGTTCAGCTTTTTTTCATTAACTGCAGAGTACATGCTTAGAAATTCAGGATTCAAGAAAAACAAGAAGAACCCTCATTTCATTGTGACTAAAAAAAACTGCGAATTTGGAAATACAAAATGAAAAAGAAGCATTCTGGAAGGATTCACAATAGATCAGACAGCATCACTGAGAGAAGCAACAGAGTTGTCATTTTAGTCAAGGACCCTTCACCAGAACTTGAAAAGAGAGAACAAGCCTGCTTTAAATTGCAGAGACAAAGACAGTGGAAGCAACAGTGGAAATGTCTGAGATATAGTGCAGAACAAAGTTGTTTCAAAAAAGTTCATGAGAAAGAAAGAAGATAGAAGATATTTAAGGAGGACCTTTCAGAGCCTAGAGTCTTGACACTTGGTGATGTGGATGCCAATAAAACACTGATTTAATTCAGGGATGTACAAGAGACCACAAGTAGAGGAGTTCAAATATTCTGCAGGGTTACGATTCAACATCAGCTTGCTAAAATAGAACTGAGACAAATCATGTGTGATTAAATAACAGCAGCTTACCTGTAATATGGATAAAGATAATGTGCCAACTAACTAACTCAGAATTGACTACTTGTTCAAATACCTTTATTGTCTTAAGAGATTGTGATTTGCATTTTCTTGTAGGGTTTTATTGTAGAGTTTTTAAAATATATGATTTATACTGCAGCTACTTTAGTGAGACAGGATTTTTTGCCTGTTGGTGATCTGAAGCAATGCTTCTGTGAAGGTCTCGTGGGTTAGCTCAGTTGTATTTGAGTTCTGATGAAAGGTTCTCCCAATGCTGCTGCAGGGATTCCAGCATTTCCTACTGTTACTTCAGGTCTTCCACATTCATTGTATCATTCTTTTGTTTCTAGAATATTTGGAGCAGTCTTTGGCACAAGACTGAGGTAAAAGCACTGATAGCTGTCAGAGAACTGAAAAGCTGGAGCGAGCCCTTACAAAGACTGCTCCATCTGCAGAAACATCCAGAAGGAATGACAAAGTAATGTTGTCTGCTCATCCACCCTGCTGTCTTCACTCACTCCACTAATGAGATAGCTCTGTGCCTCATCCATGTACAGCACTCTTCAATATCAGCACCACTGCATCACAGGGACAAATATACCAGGACAAGAGTCCAAGCCATAGAAGAAAATAGCAGAATTATCTGACCCTGGCTTCCAGAATGCTGAAAGTCAGGGTGCACTGTCCAGCAAGCTCACCAGCAATGTTATTTCTGTTATCTGAGGAAAGGTGGTACCAGCACCCATTAGATTATTAGCCTTTGCTGGAAACGGTTCAATGATTGAAACATTTCTTCTGTGCCCCAGTTGAACACCAGGACAGTCTCAGCCCTTTTAAAGCAATACCTGTTGTTTTGGGTATATCCTGTTTTCTATGACTGCTATGATTTCTTTTTTTGCTCATCTCATAGGCTGACAGTGTCACTAGAAAAGCCAGTAGTTATTCCTTATTGTTAATGCACTAAGTGGTGCTGAGCCATTTTATTGAACCTCTGCTATCCTATGGTGAAGGTACTCCCACTGTATTGTTGGACGGCGAGTTCAAGATGTTGACCCAACGATGATGGAAAATGGCAGAGTATTTGCAAATTGAAATCTTGTTTGACTTGGAGGTGGTATTGTTCCTCTTCACCCAAACCCTTTCTCCTTGGTGGTAGAAGTCTGAAGTTTGAGAAGTGCTGTTGAAATAGTTTTGGCAAGTAACTGTTTGGCATTTTATAGATAGCACATAGTGTGGAAGCTATCACCCAATCAAAGGAAGAGTGTAAGTTTAAGAATCATAATGAGCTGATAGTCAAGCTGTTTGCTTGAGATGGTGTCAATGAATGGACAACCTGAAACCTGTCTTTCTATCTCTGCTCCATTTTCTGACTCCACTTCTCTAACTCCAAGCCACCTCATAAAAGTTGCTCTTTACATTGTAGGCTCAGTGTAGTTAATTGTAACCCCTAAAGAGGGGGAAGGCTGGTTGATATTAATAAAAAGGGATTTTGTCACTTTAGAGGACATCTCAAACAGGCTTGGTACAAAAAGACAAGTGCATTGTTAAGGGTATGGTAATATGTGTAAAAGCAGATATTTTAGTAAAACCACAAAATTTTAGAAGCAAGTTTAGAGCAGTGGTAGTTTTAGGTTTATTTGGAGCATTATGAGCTGCTGGGGAGAATGATAACAATGTCCTCAAGAAAATGAGTGTCAGACAGTGTAGTCCTTGCAGCAAATTTATCAAAGTCTACAATAAGAGACACATAGAGACATTTTGCCTAGTTGTTGAAGGCAGCACTCCATCTGTTATCCAGAACTTAGAAGAGTACAGCACAGAACAAGCCTTTGGCCCATAATGTCTGTGCTGACAATGATGCCAAATTAAATTAATTTCATTCTCCTGCACAGTCTCTCTCTTTGCATATATCTGTCTGAGTGTCTCTTAAATGTCACTTTTGTGTCTGCCTCCATCACCTCCCCAACCTGCACCACCACGCTCTGCCAAGCATTGCAGGCACCTACCACTCTGTAAAAAGAAAATCCTCACAAATCTCCTTTAAACTTTCTTCCTCTCACCAGCTAGTTAATGTCACCAGCTAGGCTCTCACTATCTATCCAATATTTGATATACTTCTAGCTGATCGCCCCTCAGCTTCCAGTGCTTCAGAGAAAACGACTGATTTATCCAACCATTCCTCATAACTAATATTCTTGAAACCACGCAGCATCCTGCTGAACTACTTCTGCATACTTTCCAAAGCTTCCACATTCTTCCTGTATTGCAAGGTCCAGAACTGCACACTCTAAATGTGGTCTAACCAATATATTACACAGCTGCAACATAGCTTCCAGAATTCTCTGTTTAATGCCCTGAGCGAAGAACGCAATGTTCTGTATGCCCTCTTGACCGCCCTATCTACTCGTGCTGTCATTTCAGAGAAGCTAAGGATTTGTGTCCAAGATCCCATTGTACGTCAGAGTCCTGCCATTTCCTGTATACTTTTCTCTTATACTTGACATCCCGAGTCAGAATCAGAATAAGAACTAGAATCGCTTTATTCGCAGTATATGAAACAAACCAGAATTGATTGTGGTTCGGTGCCAAACGTAAAATACAGGACAATACCATGACAGACAACACAATAGCAATCAACAATTTACAAGACAATAGTGCACACAGCCATGAGCAATCAACAATTAGCAAAATGGTCTCATACGCAAAAGTCCATAATTAAACTTACATGAATATGAGCAAATAAGCAGACTGAATAATTATCAAGAGAACAAGGAGAGCAGGAAAGACCATTTAACAGATGTTGTGCAGGGACTGTTATGGTATTACACCTGAGTGAATTTTGTTGAGAATTTGGATAGCTACAGGAAAGAAGCTTCGGAGATGATGTGTTGTCCTGGTGGTGACGGACTTGTAGTGTCTCCCTGATGGCAATCTGATGAATAGGGGACTGCTAAGGTGGGTGGAGTCAGCAGTAATTTTTTCAGCACTTTTCTTCGCCCTGGTGATGAACAGGTCTTTTAATGTCAGTGGTTGACAGCCAGTAATCTTCTCCACTGTCTAGACCACTGGTTGCAATGTGGACCTGGAGAGGGAGGAGGCAGCAGGAAACCAAATGGTTATCAAGGTGGTCACAACACTCTCAACGATAGTTGAGTAAAAATTCATCGGGATGTGCCCTGAGATGTTAAGTTTTCTAAGTTTGTGCAGGAAGAACAATCTCTGCCGTGCTTTTCTAGTGGTGAGCACAATGCGCTTGTCCCACTTCAATGTATTGGTGATGGTAGTCTCCAGGAATTTGAATGCCTTGACAACAGACGTAGCCTGACCAGTAATTTTCAACGGGGGTAGATAGAGGTTTGTCGGTGGAAGCCAATCCTCATTTTCGCTGTCTTGATGATATGAAGCTCCAAGCTGTTACGAGCACATCATACTGCAGGGCATACTACCTCTCTTTGATAGAAGGTTACATCATTATCAGAGATGGGACTATCTGCTGTCATGTCATCTGTGAACTTTAACATTTAATGCATTTGTCTGTTGAGGTACAGTCATTTGTGTAAAATGAGAAGAGGAGGCATGAAAGAACACAGCCCTGGGGAGAGCCTGTGCTTATAACATCGGATCAGACAAGTAGGAGCCCCGTCTTGCATATTGCTTCCATCCCGTCAAGAAGTTTGTAATCCACTGACAGACACTGTTAGGGTACAGCTAGCTGGGCTAGCTTGCTGTGGAGCAACTCCGGAACAATAGTATTAAAGATGGAGCTAGAATTCACAAACAAGATCCTCACATGGGTGCTGGGGGAGTCCAAATATTAAAGAATGTTGTGAAGGCACAAGTTAACTGCATCCTCAACTGAACGACTTGCTCTATAAGCAATCTATAGTAGGTCAAGAAGAAGATCAGTAATGGACTTCAATTAGACCAACATGAGATGTTCAAAGGTTTTCAGAGCTACTGAAGTCAGAGTGACTGGCTTGTGATCATTAAGTCCAGTGATCTCATCTTTCTTGGGAACTGGAACAATTGTAGCAAATTTAAAACAGTCTGAGTCTGCACTATTGCAGGGAGGTGTTAAATATCTCAGTGCAGACAGGTACTAACTGATCTGCACAGTGCCTTAGAGTGCCAGGTGAGACACTATTAGGGCCTGCAACTTTCCTAATGTTCTGTTTTCCAAATAGTTCACAAACTCTTCTTGCTTCACAGAAAATATAGGGTGGGATGGAGGGAGGGGAGCAAGAGGTGGAGGAGGTTGAAAAATCTGAATGGTACTGGGGTGAAGGAGGGATGCTGACATTGGAGCGGTTGTGAAAGGGTGGGATGCAGGGACTCAGCATATCAAGATCAGGGGAAGTGAGAAGAGATAGATGTTGAAAATGCAGCACCTCTGCAACAGAGTGTTTCCATAGGAACTAGCTTTTTAAAGATGGCTCAAAACTGTCCAGGCACTTCAGATTCAGTTTTTTGGTTTTGGTCAGATATAATTCCCATTCCAGATTCAAAGGGGTTGTCATTGAAAAAGCTCAGGAAACCTGCATCTGACTCCCCCTTTGGGTCATTAGAGGGCACAGCAATACCCTCATTATAAGCAATTTATTTATACACTCAGGGTGTTTATAGAACATTGAGGATTCTGGAGTGGGGGAGGAGGGTGGGGGGGGGGGTGGATCTGAAAAAGATCCAGGAAATGTCAACAGTACTATGACAGATATTCCTCTCTGTGAAGTTACAATTGTGTTACCCAGATGGAACACAAGGAGAAAAATTGGCTACCGTGGATTGCACAGCCAAATGACAGGAGTTCATGTCTTTCTCAAGCCTTTGCCCCCAGGCTATCTAAAACACAGA
Source organism: Mobula birostris (assembly GCF_030028105.1). Taxonomy (NCBI): domain Eukaryota; kingdom Metazoa; phylum Chordata; class Chondrichthyes; order Myliobatiformes; family Myliobatidae; genus Mobula; species Mobula birostris. Next base: position 32,297,384 of record NC_092394.1, on the reverse strand, counting down.
TGAAGAAAATATGCCTTTCTATCTCCAGGCATTGAAGGACAGAAATCAATCAAACATCTTGAAGTTGTATTTCAAAAGATCGTAAAGTGTAAGCGGGAAGCTGCCTGTGTAAATAGCTGTGACCAGTCTGCATATGAAACCTGTAAGCTATTGGCCACAAAGCACCACAGAAAATATTTCACCCTGGAAAGGCAGATTCAAAAAAAGGAGCAGGTGCTGGAAATCTAGTTCAATAACAGGGAAAGATTTTAAGAATTCTGGCTCACCAGCCTTGGAAGAAGATAAGTGACAGGGGAACAAATAGCTATGTCTAACAAAAGATTGACTCACAATACTATTTCAAGGACTATAGGCCAAACACAAGCAGATGGAAAAGCTTACTGTGTAGCACAGTTGGCATAGGGAACTGGGCATGACTCAGTGGCTAAGTCAAAACACCAACGTAGGACTATATGGCACAAATTTACAAATTTATATCAATTCACATTTGATATTGGGAAATAAGTTCTATGTACATAGAAACAAATATGCAAAACATAATTAAATATCTGTAGCTGCTAGGAATCTGAAATAAAAATATTAAATATAGAAAATACTTAACAGATCAGGCAGCATCTCTGGAAAGAGAAAGAGATTTTGGAAAGAGAGATAACAAGCCCGACCTTATTCCCTTGGTCCTTTCTATCCTTTCTGTCACCTTCTTTTCAATTCAAAGATTCAAAGAACATTTATACAACTCTAAGACTTGTCTTCTCAAAGACAGCCATGAAACAAGGAAAACCATAGAACCCATTCAAAGAAAACCATCAAACCCCCAATGCGCAAAAAAAAGAACAAATCACGCAAACAGCATAAAGCAACCAAGGTCCAGAATATAAAACATCAAAACAGTTCAGGGATGTTCAGTTTCAGCTACTTTCTTGTTTTGCTTTTCCAGTTCAGATATGGAGGCTTCAGTATGAAATGTTAATCCTGATTCTCTTTCACAGATGCTGCTTGGCCTGCTGAGTGTTTCCAGCAATTTTTGTTTTAAAAATTGGAGGGATCAAAGTTGAGCTTATTGTCATCTGCACAAGTACGTGAATTGACAGGAGCAATGAAAAACTGCTTGCAACAGCATCACAGGCATATACCATAAGATATTCAACAGTTACAAGTAAAGCATCAATTAAACATAAATATACAGTTAATTATACACAGCTTTCCCAAAAGTCAGTTGAGTGATTGAGTAGCAACTTCAGTTATTGTGATGTTTGGAATTTATATTAAAGAAAAAAATGAGGTTGATAAGCTTTCTGATTTAGGATTTAGTATTCTGATTTAGGAAGAAAGAGAAAAGGCGAGCACAGTTTGTGAGAGATCCATTCAGCTTCACCAGGACTCTTCTTGGCCAACAAAAATCTGGTATACGATCCAACTCGAAGCCAGAGGTAGAAGAGTTCCTGCGGGAGGCACACAGCGACCCACGGAGGGGTCAGGGACTAGGAACCAATCGGGCTGTGCGTAGACCGGAAAATCCATCAATTGAGCTGAATGTGAGGGAGCCTACATGGCAGGAAATCCAGGACATCATCTGGAAAGCTCAAGCATCAGCTGCCCCAGACCCAAGCAGCATACTTTATAAGAACTGCCCAAAACTACTTTGGAGGCTGTGGAAGGTCATAAGAAAGATCTGGGCCAAAGGTACTATTCCATCAAGTTGGAAATTGGCAGAGGGATGCTTTATTCCAAAGGAAGAGGTTTCTTCCACAATTGCCCAGTTCAGGACAATTTCTCTCCTGGATGTGGAATGTAAGATTTTCTTTTCTGTGCTCGCAAGAAAGCTGACTTCTTACATGATGCAGAATCGCTATATCAACACATCCATCCAGAAAGGCGGTATTCCAGGCTTTTCAGGGTGTATGGAACACAGCTCAATGATTAGCCATTTGATCCGTGAGGCCAAGCAGAAAAAAGGCGACCTAACAATTGTCTGGATAGACCTCATGAATGCCCACGGGTCTACTCCACATGACCTCATCCTAGAAGAACTTGACCACTACTACAACCCAGTGGCTATTTGAGACATGATCACCAGCTACCTAAGAGGATTTAAGCTCAGATTTACATCAGCCCATTTCACAACTAGTTGGCAGGACCTCCAGAAGGGGATTCCAACAGGGTGAACCATCTCCCCCGCCCTATTTATTATGGGAATGAACCTCCTATTATCAGCAGCAGAAGATGTAACCCGTGGCCCAATGCTGGAGTTGGGCATTGTTCAGCCGGCTCTGCGAGGGCTCATGGACAGCATCACTATAACAACTGTGTCACATGTCCAAGCAAGATGGGTATTGGAAACACTGGGTAATGTAGCCACTTGGGCGAGGATGTCCTTCAAGGCCAAGAAGTCCAGGTGCATGGTGATCAGAAAGGGAAAAGTTACTAGCAAGTTCAGCCTCCAAGTTCAGGGTGAGGTCATCCCTTCCATCGAAGATAACCCGATAAAATGCTTGGGGAAGTGGTTTAATGTGTCACTGACAGATGGGGCCAATGTCACCAATGCTGTGAAGCAGACAGATGAATGGCTGAAGAGATCGACAAATCCAGAAATAAGGAACAGTTGAGACATGATACAGGCAGAAGTACGGATCCGTGAGGAAGAGAAGCAGACGTCAAAGGCTGTGGAACAAGGGTCCCAGGGTGCCTGGACAAAATGGGATCTGCCTAAGCACAAGATCTCATGGGCAGAGTTATGGAGACTGGAACCCTTCCGTATTTCCTTCCTCTTGCGATCCGTGTATGACACCCTTCCTTCGCCATTACACCTGTACACATGGGGGATGAGAGAGGACCCGAACTGTAAGCTCTGTGGTCAAAAGGGGATACTGGCTCATATACTGTCCGGGTGTAAAACAGCTCTAACTCAAGGACAGTATAGGTGGCGCCATGATAAGGTGCTTCTGGCTCTTGCTGACACACTAGAGCGGGAGAGATGCAAGAAGAGGACGGCTGGCACAGATCTGAGGAAGGCCATCACCTTCATCAAAGAGGGAGCCAGGCCTTTCATAACCAAACAACCAAAGCCCAATCTGTTGCTAAAGGCCAGGTCCTGGGAGATGAGGGTTGATGTGGGAAGGAGGTTGCAGTTCCCGGATGTGGTGCACACAGCCCTACACCCGGACATTGTACTGTGGTCAACTGAAGACAGGAAAATAATTCTGGTTGAGCTGACTGTGCCGTGGGAGGACGGATGGGAAGAGGCCCACGAGAGAAAGGCCTTGAAGTACCAGCCCTTAGTGCAGGAGTGTAAAGACAAGGGATGGTAGGCATGGTTGTTCCCTGTGGAGATCGGCTGCAGAGGTTTCCCAGCCAAATCAGCATGGCGGTTGTTGTCAGCTCTGGGCCTGGATGAAAGAAGCAAAAAACAAGCAGCTCGTAGGATGGGGAAGAGGCAGAACGAGCCTCTTGTTGGATTTTGGAGTAGGCGAGAGGAGGGAAGCTGGAAGCCAGGAACAGATGGGCAGTGATCTGGCCACCACTGCTGGCCCACTAACTGGAGAGTGTCATGGTTAAGGGTCGAAACGCTCTGTGAAAGTTGGGAACCACCTGATGACATCTGCTCCTGGCTGAAGGCTACGGTTACCTTATAAGGTAACTGGAGAATGCACCCTAACAGGTGTATGTAACAAGTATCATGGTAAAATCTAAAGATTTCAATCCACTGGTCTGGCATTTCCTAGGAAAACTGAATATTGGTATTGGTACTGGTTCATTATTATAACACGTACCAAGATGCAATGAGGATTTTGTCTTTCATACTGTTTATATTGATGAAATCATTATACAGTGCACTGAGCTAGAATAAGGTAAAACAATAGCAATGCGGAATAAAGTGCAAAATCCACTGCAGGTAAATGATAAATGCAATATCATAATGAGGTGGACTGCAAGGTCAGAGTTCTGGCCAATTGCTTAATAACAGTGGGATAAAATTTATCTTTGAGTCTGGTGATATATGCTTTCAGGCTTTTGTATCTTCTGCCCGATCGACGGAGAAGATGAGAGGCGAAAATATCTGGGGTGGGTGGAGTCTTTGATTATGCTGACAAGCAATACAAAGTTCCATAGAGGGAGGCTGGACTCCACAGAGGAGTAGTCTGTCTATCTTTTATCGACTCTAACCTTGAGGGAATTATCCCATGAGAACTTTGTGATCTGGCTACTGAAGCTGATTACAGAGCCTTCTGATTGTAAACCCCACAGAAATACTTTGGTGTCTGGATAAACCATTGCTCTAGGCTGATTTGGCTGTCAAGACTGCCAAACAACTTAAGTGTATGTGAATGTGTCTGAAACGTTAATGCTGATTCTCTGTCATCGATGCTACCTGGACTTTGGTGTATTCCCAGCTATTTCTGCTTTTTATTTCAGATTTCCAGCATCTGCAGAGTTTTTGTTTTTCATTTCCTCTGTTGAAGCAAATATTGTGAAAGTGCCCGGAGTAAATTGCTGCAGCTTTTCTGGCAAAACAAATGGAAAATTGGGATTGATTGGGGCTCGGCTGCTGAACTCCAGGGGTGTCAGCACAATCGGTAGTGATATTCAGAAGCTTAGGACTTCATCAGATTTGTTCAGGAGTTCCAGATTTCCCAAAATTATTGATGTGGATTCTCACAGAGAATTCTGCGCAGAGGTGTCAGCTTTTATAGAGGAAGCATCGGCCATTATCATTGTAGTAGTAACATCTAACGAGTGAAGGAGAATTGAAGATGAAAACAGTTTAAAATGCAGCTGAGTATGGGAAGGTCTGGAGCCCATAAGAGGTAAACAAGGTTTAAGCAGAGAAAGATGGCTTCACTTGTCCTGATAATCAGTTGAAAGAAGTTTTGGTTTGCGATGAGGTATCAGCGGGGGTGACAAGGTTAAAGAGGTCAAATTGAGTATCATCTGCACATATTAGATATGATAATAGATTTATCATTGATGTTAATCGACTTAGACAGGGAGCTTTAGGTAAAGGAACCCTTAGGAGGCAGTAATCATAATATGATAGAATTCACAGTGCCATTTGAGAAAGAGAAGTCTTTTTTTTTCCTTTTTAAAGTGGTTGGGGTCCTGTCAGAGTCTATGATCTACAGCTACAGCTGAACTATTATTGTCCACGGGCAGTGGGTTCTTGTTCTTGGACTCGCCATGTGGCCTGTTGTTTGGAAGACGTGTGCTTTTGGGATGCGGCCCCATGGACAACCTGGTTTCTTGCTGATGTTGCTGACTGAAGTGTTGAGGGACAGTGAAAGAAACATCGGACAGCAGGTGGCGTGCGCGGCTGTTGGGAGATGGCCCTTGCACTCGAGCGATCCCTCCCCCATCTCTCTGTCTCTCTTTGATAGTGAGTGAGACCTTGTTGATCCATGAGTCGGGGTGCTAGGAAAGCTCTCATTTGTTGCAGGAGTGATATCTGTCTCTCCCTCGTTAGTGATAGAGAGCCTATCTGAGATGTCCAAGTAATGGGATGGACAGTAGTTTTTTGATGGACTCTAGATCATGGTCCCTTTGAGGGGTGTTGGTTTTACTTGCATGGTGGGATGGTGGGGAGGTCAGTACTTTGGTAGAAAGTAGGGGGTTGGGGAGGGTCGATAATTTTGCTGCTGCCTGTGGGTGGGTGGGAGTCTTTGGGGTTCTAATGTTCCTGTCATTCATCCTTTGGGTTTTTTTCTGTTTCATGGATATCTGCAAAGAGTAAGAATTCCACTTTGTATGCTGTATAATTCTCTGATATTAAACAGAACCATTTGAATTCTTTGAACTAGTGGCACACAGGGAATTACAAAGGATTGGGAAAGGAGCTGGACAAAATTGATTGGAAGGGAACACTAGAAGGGATGGTGATAGAACAGCAGTAGCTGGTGCTTCTGGGGGAAATTTGGAACACGCAAGAAAGGTGCATCCCAAAGATGAAGAAATGTTCTACAGGAATGATGAGGCAACTGTGGTGGACAAGGGAAATCAAAGACAGCATAAAAGCAAAATAGAGGGTTCATAATATTACAAAAATTAGTGGAAACATAGAGGGTTGGGAAGCTTTGAAAAACCAACAGAAGGCAACTAAAAAAACCATAAGGAAAGGAATGATGAAATATGAAGGTAAGCTAGCGAATAAAATAAAAGAAGATACAAAAAGTTTTTCGGATATATAAAGAGTCAAAAAGAGGTGAGAGTGCATTTGGAAAATGATGATGGACCAATAGTAATGAGGGACAAAGAAATGGCCGATGAATCTAATAAGTATTTTGTGTCAGTCTTCATTGTAGAAGGTACTAGCAGAATGCCAGAAGTGTAAGAATGCCAGGGGACAAAAGTGAATGTCTTTGCTATTTCTAAGGAGAATATGCTTGGGAAACTGAAAAGTCTGAAGGTAGATAAATGACCTAGGCTAAACGGCCAACATCACAGTGTTCTGAAAGAGGTAGGTGAAGAGATTGTGGAGACATTAATAATGATTTTTCAAGAATCACTAGATTCTGGAAAGGTTCCGGAGAATTGGAAAATTGTAAATGTCACTCCACTCTTTAAGAAGGGAGAGAGGCAGAGGGAAGGAAATTATAGACCATTTAGCCTAACTTCAGTGCTTGGAAAAATGTTGGAGTTCATTACTAAGGATGAGGCTAAGGGGTACTCGGAGGTACATGATAAAGTCGGCCAAAGTCAGTATGGTTTTCTCAAGGGAAATCTTGCTTGACAAATTTGATGGAAATATTTAAAGAAACAACAGACAGGATAGACAAAGGACAGTCAGTGGATGCCGTTTATTTGTATTTTCAGGAACCCTTTGACAAAGTGCTACATATGAGGATAAAAACCCATGGTATTACAGGAAAGGTACTAGCATGGATCAAAGATTGGCTGCCAGTGACTAGTAGTGTGCCATAGGAGTTGGTATTAGACTGCTTCTTTTCACATTATATGTCAATGATTTGGTTGAATGAATTGTTGGCTTTGCCGATGATACAAAGCTAGGTTGAGGGGCAGGTAATGTTGAGGAAGCAAGGTGACTGCAGAAGAACTTAGACAGATTGGGGAATGGGCAAAGAAGTTGGAATATAGTGCAGGGAATTGTATGGTCATGCACTTTGTTAGAAGGAATAAAGGCAAGGATTATTTTCTAAATGGAGAGAAAATTGAAAGATTCAAGGTGCAAAGGGAATTGGGAGTCCTCTTCCAGGATTCCATAAAGGCTAACACACAGGTTGAGCCGGTGGTAAGAAAGGCAAATGCAATGTTAGCAATCATTCTGAGGGGACTATAATACAAAAGCAAGGATGTAATGCGGAGGCTTTATAAGGCATTGGTCAAACTGTACTTGGAGTATTGTGAGAAGTTTTGAGCTCCTTATCCAAGAAAAGATGTGCTGGCATTGGAGAGGATCCATAGGTAGTTCATGAGAATGATGCCAAGAAAGAAAGGGTTAACTTATGAGGTGCATTTGATGGCACTGGTCCTGTACTCACTGGAGTTTAGAAGAATGAGGGGTGATCTCATTTGAAACCTATTGAATATTGAAAGGCCTAGACAGAATAGAGGTGGAGACGACGTTTCCTATTGTGGGGCAGTCTCGGATCAGAGAGCACAGCCTCAGAAATAAAGGACATCCACTTAGAACAGGGATGAGGAAAAAATCCCGATGGTGGTGAATCTGTGGAATTCGTTGCCACAGACAGCTGTGCAGGCCAATTCATTGGGTGTATTTGAAACGGAGGTTGATAGGTTCTTGATTAATATGGGCAACAAAGATTACTGGGAAAAGGAAGAAGAAAGGACTTGAGAGGGATAATAAATCAGCCATGATGGAAAGGTGGAGCAGACTCAATGGGTTGAATGTCCTAATTCAACTCCTATGTCTTATGGTATTATATGGTTGCTGAGATGATTAATAGCTCATCTTTAACGGACATTTTACAGTGGTTTTTTTACAGATGAAAAGATTTATATTGCACAGCCGAGGGTGGGCTAGTGCAAAGCTGAGTCAAAATCAGAATAAGAATCAGAATCAGCTTTATTATAGACAATAGACAATAGAGAATTGGTGCAGGAGTAGGCCATTTGGCCCTTCAAACCAGCACCGCCATTCACTGTGATCATGGCTGATCATCCACAATCAGTACCCTGTTCCTGCTTTCTCCCCATATCCCTTGACTCTGCTATCTTTAAGAACTCTAATTCTTTCCTGAAAGAATCCAGAGAATTGGCCTCCACTGCCTTCTGAGGCAGAGCATTCCACAGAACCACAACCTTCTGTGTGAAAACGTTTTTCCTCAACTCCGTTCTAAATTGTCTACCCCTTATTCTTAAACTGTGGCCTCTGGTTCTGGGCTCCCCCAACATCGGGAACATGTTTCCTGCCTCTAGCGTGTCCAATCCCTTAATAATCTTATATGTTTCAATCAGATCCCCTCTCATCCTTCTAAATTCCAGTGTAGACAAACCCATTTGCTCCAGTCCTTCAACATATGACATTCCCACCGTCCCTGGAATTAACCAATTATTATTTATTAATTATCACTAACATCTGTTGTTTTTTTTGCCAGCTGAACAGTACAATGCATAAAACACTATAAATTTTAATAAGAGATATGTAAAAGAATTAAATTAAACAAATAGTGCAAAAAGAGAGCAATACTAGTAAGGTAGTGTTCTGGGGTTCATTGTTTGTTCAGAAGTATGATGGCAGAGTGGAAGAAGCTGTTCCTAAACCACTGAGTGTGTGTCTTTAGGCTTCTGTACCTCCTCTTTGATGGCAATACTGAGAAGATGTCATGTCCTGGATGGCAGAAATCCTTAAAGATGGCTGCTGCCTTTTTGAACCATCACTTTTTGAAGATGTTCTTGATGTTGGGGAGACTAGTGCCTGTGATGGAGCTGGCTGAGTTTACAACTCTCTGCTGTCTTTCAGCAATCAGTTAGAATGCTCATTGTGTGCATCTAGAAACTTGCTAGAGTAGAATTTTGCTAGACTCCTAATGTTTCCAAAGTGTGCCTTCTCTCATGCATGGCTTCATCCACACATATCTTGGATCATACAGATCAAAGGTGCACTATGAGTTCATTAGGTCAACACTGCTTCAGGCAGGCAATCATGCTAAGAGGTGATGGATTGCAATGTAAAGACATTTAAAACACTAACTTTGTAGTTGTTTCAAAGCTAACAAATGTATAAACACAAAATACTCTGCAGATGCTAGGGTCAAAGCAACGCTCGCAACACGCTGGAGGAACTCAGCAGGTCGGGCAGCATCCGTGGAAATGATCAGTCGAATTTTCCGGCCGGAACTCTTCATCAGGACTGAAGAGGGAAGGGGCAGAGGCCCTATAAAGAAGGTGGGTGGAGGACCTGGAACCTTCCAGCCTTCCTCTTCCCACCCTCCCCCCACCTTCTTTATAGGGCCTCTGCCCCTTCCCTCTTCAGTCCTGATGAAGGGTTCCAGCCCGAAACATCCACTGACCATTTCCACGGATGCTGCCCGACCTGCTGAGTTCCTCCAGCGTGTTGTGAGTTTAACAGATTTATATCTGCCTAAAATATAAACTCTTATCAGTTTAATTACTTCAAGACGTACTCGGTTACAGAGTACACTGAAAAAAAGTATTGGAATGTATCCTTCAGTGTAAATGGAATTTCACTCTAATCAAGATATTTGGTGTTCCTTGTCAGGAAATTTCTTCCAGAGACTTCAGAAGTTTCAATGAGCTGGGATAAAATTCAAAAGGAAATTGGTAAGATTTGGTCAATTGTCCAGCAGCTGTAGATTGTCTTTTATCTTTAAGTTTCATGTTTAAACCTCTCTTTGAAGTATTGCAGGCTATTACTAGATGAATGTGTACTTAATTTGTCTTGACACAAAGACCTGTATGCAATGGATCCTGTCATTATTTTCATACGTCATTAGAGTACAATGTAGAGCACCTGCAGCAGGGTAATGTGGTCTCAGGATTTTATTTGAACTTTGCCTTACATTGCTGATGTCTGCAGCCTCATTAGAGTCAATGGAATTTTCGTTTCAGATTTATTAAATATTTCTTCCTTAAATCACATCACAAAATCTAATCTGTAATGTTAACAATGCGACTTAACTTTATTTCATCCTCCACAAATGGCCTCTGAGTATTTTCCCCATTTTCTGAATTTTAATTTGAATGAAACGGGGTTAAGTAAGTCCTCTTGTATTTTTTTAAAGAAAACAAGTATCACTGAATTATCTCAGTCAGCTTTTAATATTATGGCAGCATTTCTTCATTTCACACTAGTTGCTCTTATGATAGAATAACCAATAATGTTTCCTAGAAAAAGTAATTGTCTCCAAATTTCAGAGTAAAATCAGAGAAATCATCAAAGAAAGATGTTAAAAAGCCAGTGTTAAAAGAAGTTTCTATAAGACCATAACACCATCATACATAGGAGCAGAATTAGGCCATTCAGCCCATTGAATCAGCTCTGCTATTCCATCTTGGCTGATTTATTATCCCTCTCAACCCTCTTGTCTTGCCTTCTTCCCATAATCTTTGACTCCCAGACGAATGAAGAACCTAGGAACCGCAGCTTTAAATGCAACATATCCAATGACTTCAGCTCCACAGCCGTCTGTGACAATGAATTCCACAGATTCACCACCATACGACTAAATTAATTCCACCTTATCTCTGTTATAAAAGGATGTCCATCCACTCTGAGGCTGTTCCTACTGATCCGAGACTCCCCCTCACGAGAGGAGCCATCTTCTCCATGCCCACTCTATCTGGGCCTTTTAATATTCAATAGGTTACAACAAGATTCCCCCTCCTTCTTCTAAACTCCAGCGAATACAGGCCCAGGGCCACCAAACACTCCTCATACATTAACCCTTTCATTCCCAGGATTATTCTCGTGAACTTCCTCTGGACTCTCTCCAATGCCAGCTCAGCCTTTCTTAGCTATGAGGCTCAAAACTGCGCACAGTCCTCCAAGTGTGGTCTGACACAAGCCTCAGCATTACATACTTGCCTTCTCAAAATGAACACAAACATTGCATTTGCCTTCTTTTTCACTGACTCAAACCGTAAAACAGCCTTTAAGAATTCCTGCATGAGCACTCCCAAGTCCCGTTGTATAACTGATTTTGCGAATTTGCCCCTGGTTTAGAAAATAATCTATGCCTTTATTCCTTCTACCAAAGTGCATGATCATACACTTTCCTACACTGGATCATACACTTCCCTGCACTGAACTCCATCTGCCACTTCTTTGCCCAATCACGTAATCTGTCTAAGTCCTTCTCCAGACTCCTTGCTTCCTCAACACTACCTGCTTCTCCATCTATCTTTGCATTGTCCACAAAGCTATCAATTTCATCGTCCAAATCAGTGACATCTACCGTGAAAATTAGTGGTTCCAGCACCAGCAGGCAAACAAAAAAGCCTCTTTATTCCTGCTCTTTGCCTCTTGCCAGCCAGCTGATCTTCTATCCATGCTAGTATCCTTCCTGTAATACCGTGGGCTTTTATCTCATGTGCAGCACTTTGTCAAAGGCCTTCTGAAAATCCAAAAATACAACATCCACTGACTTTCCTTCAATTATCCTGCTTGTTATTTCCTTAAAGAATTCCAGCAGACTTGTCAGGCAAGATTTCCCCTTGATAAAACAATGCTGACTTTCGCTATTTTATCATGCACATCCAAGTAGTCCAAAACCTCATCGTTACTAATAGATGCCGACATATTTCCAAATGCTGAAGTAGGCCTTACTGGTCTATAATTTATTTTCTTTTGCCTCTCTCCATTCTTGAAGAGTGGAGTGACATTTGTAATTTTCCAGTCCTCTGGAACCATTGCAGAATCTAGTGATTCTTGAAAGATCACTACTAATGTCTCCAATATCTTTTCAGCTACGTCTTTCAGAACCCTGGAGTGTAGCCCATCTGACCCAGGTGACTTACCTACCCAAACACCTTTTCCTTGAGAAGACTACCATCTGCTCGAGGAAAATGAGGGATTTGGAATATTTGCTGTCTTTCCGATAAGGTCCATATCCAAGAAAAAAGTGTACTTTTCCAAGTGTCTACAATTTCCCCAATATGATAGAGAAAATAGTTAAAGAAAGACAAGCACCAGTGAAAGATATTCAAGTTTGGGGCATGCAGAAGGTACAGTGTAGGGTCTGGGAATAACACTGCTGAAGCTTGTGGCTATGAGGAGTTCAGACAGAATAACATTTCATTAACTGGCCTGTCAGATTCCCCCCAACTTTATCCTACAGAGAATTTTGAACAATTCACAAAGTTACATGTGTTGCTCCAGATTCCAGCATCTGCAATCTGTTATGAACACAAGAGATTCTTCAGACGCTAGAAATCTTGAGCACCACACAGAAAATGTTGGAGGAAATTAGCATTTCAGACAGCATCAAAGGAGGAGAATAAACAGTCGATATTTTGGGTCAAGGGCCTTCACTGGGACCTGATGAAGTGTCTCAGCCTGAAACGTCAACCCTTTATTCCCTTCTATTGATGCTACCTGAATTCAATCTGCTGTCTCTCGTGTCTACAGAGGACTTTGACTTTCTTTTCACTCCTGTCTTCCAGTAAAAGGCCATGCCTCACCTGCTATGATGTCATCAGATCACAGACTCTGAGGTGAACCGGGCACCCGCCTGCCATTAGCAGGAGCCTTGTCAATTGCAAGGTTTCCTCGTGGTAAGTCGGAATTGTGCAATTGAGAGAGAGTGAAAGTGAGAGAGATACTGTAACCTCTCTCACCCATGATTCTCAATAGGCAAGGGATGCTAAAAGTTTAGCCTTTAATCCTGCAAGGGGGAAAAAAAAACTCACTTTGACTCTAAATTATGCCCTAATTTGCATTATGCTGGATTGCTTTTGCAGTGTTCACAGCTCAGTTAGATACTGGTGAAAGAAAATTATTTCAAATGTCAGACTCCAACTCTGCTCTACAGTAGGTAATTACTGTCTTTAAATTCTAGCACTGCACATCTCATTGCCCTACAACAGGCAATCCACGCTGCCAGGAAGAAGATCTAATCACTCCATGGGAGAATACAGAAATTAAGGAACCCTGGGTTTTGGACCCATTAATGAGCTTTAGATTTAATAACTGCTGAATATTACTGTGCCCCGTGTAGTTGGCATTCAGAAATACCAAAGTCTTATTACAAAACAGTACTGAATAGCCATTGAATGTAATAGTACTTCATTTAAAATCTTGAGGTCAGCTATAAACATTATCTCAATGTCTGATTTAAACAGGCAACACGTAGAAAAGTAATTCAAAAATGCTCAGTAGAGCAGCGCTGATAAAAGATGTCTTTCAAAAGCACTCAAGAGCAGTGAATATCCTTCAGGCAAATATTTAGACACCTCTGTTACCATGATCAATGATTCAGTGACATTTTAGTCAGACTAATAGATCTCCTGTGGTGATGGTCAGAGCAGGTGAGCCCATTCATTATATATGAATCATTTCCCTCCTCTGCTAACATGCGTCCAGTGTAAATCAGAGATTATGCTGCTACACACTTGTTCCTTTTCTTTCTCTGAGAATTATTTATAGAAGTTATAAGCCAGAAGTGATTCAATAATTAATTTTTATTCATCCACAAAGACACTTGTCCATGTAGTGTAAGGGTACTCTTAAGATCAGGTGTATCCCAGGGTTCCTTAATTTCTATATTGCTCTATGTGTGATTAGATCTCCTTCCTGACAGCATGGATTGCATGCTCTAGGGCAATGAAATGTGCAGCACTAGAATATAAAAACAGTAATTACTTACCAGTATGAATTGGATGAAGTGTTGTACCAGCCGTGCCTGGATCTCAAGAGCCTAGGAGATGGTAAAAATCAATGTAGCCATGGTGTAAAGTGGCAGAGGGTGGGGCTGTTCTGACTGGGGTGGTACAGATTCAAAACTAACAGTGCACTGACCTTGAGGATTAAAGGCATCCTCACTGGAACTATGGTGATTACCAGGTCATGGTTATGATTAATGATTATCCAGTGAAAATATTAAATGATACAGATACAAAAAAAAAGTGTTTATTTGAAAAAAATCATGCTTTCTTCTTGAAAATATATTCAGGAAATACAAATTAGTACTCACCTTTCTTTCCATTCATTGGACCATTAAATCAATGCATTCTCTCGCAATGCATCAATGCCAAACATTTTCTCTTTGAACAATGCACCTGTGATTATAGGAGGTATTGTTACACAGGACCCAGCTCCAGAGATCCCAGTGGTGACAGGATCCCAGATTAAAGTCCAAAACCTTTGTGTTGGCTGCTTCAAGCTTCTGCAATCTCCTTCCGCAATGGCCTACAGGCATCCAGTCACACTGAATGACCCACAAGCTTCGGGCAGGTCAAAGCGCGTCTTTCATCAAGTTGATGATTATTCTTGGTATGCCTTCCTGGGAACAACCCATAGTCCTCTGTTTGGCAGTGACTTGCGATGAATCTCGACAAGCAACATTGGACCCTTGTCCAGACCTTCTTGGCAAATGCCACACTCCACAAGGATGTGATATATTTCAAGCTAAATTCCGGGGGGAAATGGAATTGTTGTCTCATCTTCACCACAGACACCTCAAGGGCAGAGTGCGTTGGACTGCAATTTTGTCTGTGTAGAAAGGATCTAACAGGGTGGGGTGTAGAGGTCTTTCTCACTGTCAGCCAGTCAAGGTCTTAGTTCCTGTTTATAGGTTCTGATGATGAGGCGTTCTGCCAAATTTCTTTGACAGTCTACACAAGAAACCACCCACAGGGCCCATCACATCCTCCTTCCACAGAAACTGCGGGACATTCTGTGTTGTCCACTGTCTGAAGGGCTTGCAATCAAAGATACCTGCAGAAAGTCTCCTGCAAAAGATGGGTGGCACAACAAACTCCAACTGAATCAAGCACTGAGTCTTAATGGAAGACATGTCTGTCCTTTGCAACACCAGAGATGGGTAGAATCTCACCATGTAGTGACACTTAGTGTCGGCATACTTTAGTTCTTCATACAGATAGATGTGGCCACACACAAAGGGGGCCATTAGAACAACATTCTCTGGAGAATAGTACATCACAACCCAACAAATATTATCTCTCTAAGTAGTGGGAAGGAATCTGTCATCAGATGTCAGATGCTCTTGCTGCTACTGTATATGGTGCCGGTATGGACCATATCCCACTCCTGGGCTGAGGCAGTCACCTGAGCCACATTCCGTTTCATGGGCATCTAGTGTGGGCTGCATCAATCGGATTATGTTGGGCAAGAGGAGCCAGGAGCTGTAGCCTTGGTCCAAAACTCAGGAGAAACAGCTTCAAGTGTGAGGCATGGTAATAACTATAGAGAATTGTCATGATAGCACTGTAGGAGAGCACTGGAAGTCAGGTCCACATCATTGAAACCAAGGGAAAAAGTTGCAAGGTTCACAAAGATGAGTGGTGGATGAGCATGAACCGTGAGGCTGTGACTGAGAACTTTCCAGGTAGGACGAGCCTGGGAACAAATGATAGGATTGGTTCTTAGATGCAGTCAGAATGGAAGGACATGGGTAAAAGTTAGTAATGAACCGATACCATGCAGATGACACACAATCTACAGCAGGTGTAATCTACCAGAACTGAGGGCACTGGAAATAAACCCTTCAGTTACTGAAAGGCATCTTTACAGCTGGGGGAATCTCATTGGTCAGAAGACCAGGGCGCCATTTGAAATTATAATTGGTTGAGTTGATAACAGTGTTTACCCATGTCCATAGTGAGCTTATTATGTAAGTTATATGATTAATTGACAGATGTATGGCTTCATCTGCTTTTTTTTGGAAAAGGAATAGGCCATATTGATTACTTTTAAGAATAGAATGTGTCAGGTCACATGGCATGGACACGTAGTTGTACTAGATGCTATTATTAATTGAGAGTTGACTGCCTCCAATGAAGGATGTCATTTTTAGTAGATCATCCCCGTTATATCTCTGCAACGCTAAAGAACCTAAGATGTTTCAATTAAATTAGCTTCACACTGCCAACTACTACATAAAGTAAATTTAAGTTAGAGGTATGTCAAGATCTACATGGATCAACTCCATTCACCATATACATTTATGTGTAGTGTATTAGGAATTTGCTGTGGTGTGTAGGTCAGACCACAACATGCAACAAAAAACAATATTCAAAAATTATGCATAATAAAGAATTGTACAAAAATAAAGTTAAAGGTTAAAGTACAGATATAGAATAAAATGTACCTAAATATATAAGTACCAGCATTTATTTACAATGTAGGCAGCATTAGAAAAAATGGTTCGAAGTATTTGCAGTGCAGTGATGGGGGGGGGTGGGGGGGTTAACTAAAATGATTGATCAGATTAACTGCCTGGAAAGAAACTTTTAAGATGGTGTGGAATTTATGTTTTAATAGCTTATATCACTTTCCAGAAGGGAGCTATCGGAAAAGGCAGTTTGCAGGTTGGGTAGTGTCCGCAATGACATTTCCTGCCATTTTATTTGTCCTGCACATTTACAAACCCTGCAGTGATGGTGGACTGCAACCAATGATCTTTAATAGCTTCAAATACACAAAAGTGATCAAAGCTGGTTATAGGTCTTTGTTTACACAGCCATTTTTTCTGAACAAACTATATAACAACATTATATAATTTTGCATTTCCATTTTACTATCCTCTAAAACAAAAGGATAACATATGCATTAAAAATACAAAAGCCTTTGTATAAAAATACAAATCCCAGTCAAAATACAAATTTGTAAAACAATTACAATGACCATACAGCCTTCAGCTTGCTCTACCATTTAATTAAGTCATAACTAATCTAATTTTGACTACCACTCCGCATTCTCCCATTGTAACAAAAGCATAAATGCCAATTCTTTCCTAAAGTTACTTATCACTGTAATATTAAGTTATTAGTGTTTCTCCCATGATTTGTGCCCTAATTTTGTATTCCTGCTTTTGCCCTATAAGCCACAGTAAAGCGTAAAATTCTCTGCCATTAACTTTTTCCGCTTTCCTTGTAAAACTGTTTCCCAGGGTCATTCCTAGAGGCCTGTCTGTATTTTTTCGATGGTCTATTCAGTGGAAATGTCTTCTTTTGATCTCCCTTCTTGTTGTCTCGTGGAATCCTGCTTTGTACATGTTGACAGCTGAAAATGCACTTTAAAGAAGTCCTCAAATGGATGCAAAGAAGTTTGGAATTTCCTCAAGACGAATAAAAAGCCCTGCAAGTATTTTTCTCCAAATTACATTCACTGTCGTAAACACTTGGTCATATAGTAATTTTCAATGGGTTTATATGAAAATTATCACATGAAAATAACTCCAAAGTTCATGTTTGCTTTGCTTTGATTTTATACAAAATAAAAACCATATTTTCTTAATTGCCTCTAATAGCAGCTTCCCTGGAGGTTTGAACTGTCAGCTTTTCTCTTTCAAAAGAAAGTAGGGTAGGAGATGTCAAGACTAATTAGTTGCAAGTCACAACATGCTTTATGAATGGTTGGCCTTGCTTGGTAGTTTTTTTTTAATTGAGACTAGTAGTCTGGGAAATTGTTTTGAGCTGTTTTTGTTTGATAGCTTTAATTTCCCTACAACTGCTGCAAGAACCCTAGGTGAATACAGTACTGATCAGCATTATTGGCTGAGACTATCACCAAGGGTAGATTTGACAGATGGGTTTGACTGTGGTATAAAATGGAGCCATTTGGCAGGTGAATTGTGAATCCTCACAATCTAGACCATAACAACAATGAGTTCATATCAATGAAGATGTAAGTAAACACCCCCTAGAAATCTTCAGTAAAGCTACTGGTGAACCTTTTCTCTCTGGACCATAGGACCCTGAGGCCAAGGCCATGGGTATATCTAAGACAGGAGCTGATCGTTTCCTGTTCGACCAGGGCATCAAAGGATGTGGATGAGAGGGCAAGTGTATGGGGTTGAGTGGGATCCGAGATCAGCCATGATGGAATGGTGGAGCAGACTCGATGGGCTGAATGGCCGAATTCTCTTTTGGTCTTATGGACTCAGAAGGCATGTCTGGTGGGACTGGGATGGAAGAAGGGAGGTTAATCAGTAGTAAGGAAACAGGCACAGAAATGGAAAATGGAGAGTGTTGGTGTGGGTGAAGGCGGTGACTTAATCTTAGCAACAAACAGGCAGCTGGCAGCTAAAGAAAGGAAGAGGAGCAGGGTGGTGTTAATCTAAGAAGAGGGGAGAAGGCAAATAGGTGGGGAAGTGGAGAGGTAGAAAGAATGAGAGAGGAGGGAGTGGTAGAAGGAAGAGGGAAAATTGGTGAAGGGAGGAATTGGAATGAAAGAGAAAGATTAGTGGAAAGATGGGAAGAGACTGGGAACATATTGAAAGGAAGGGGCAGGTGGGATTGGAGTGGAAAAGAGAGGGAGGGTGGTGAAAGGAACAGAAGTAGAAAAAGGTTGGGAGATGGCACGAGTGAGATTTGGAGGAAAGGTTAAATGGGATATGGAGGGAGGATATGAGAGTGTGAGGGTGAATGGAAGAGGAGAATGAAGGTGGAAGAAAGCATGGGAGAGGTGGAGGAAGGCTGGAGAAGAGTGGAGAGGAATGAATGTCTCAGTATAAACTCCTGTGACACAGGTGAATACTGCATGACCCTCCAACTCACTTTGACAACTTGGTGCAACATAAGCGTCCTTGATTCCATCCCATAGCGCACTGTCTAGTGCAGTCTTGAGATAGACTCAATAGAGTCAAACCAGCATGAAGCAGTGAAGAGTATGAAAGTAGGAAAACAATAAGACTCCTAGAGCAGATACAATTGCTGAAGCAAACACTGCAGAGAACACATCGTCATTTTTTGTGATGATGAAGCCAGGCCAGGGGGTCTTACAGTCACTGTTGTAGTAATCGGCTATGGTCACTGAGATAAGCCCATTTTGCTTTCTGCCATAAGAAAGGGCACGGAAGGGTCAGCTACTTTCTCTGACCTTATAGACATTTATAACATCATGAGGGGTATAAATGAGGTAAACAGCCAAAGTCTTTTCACCAAGGTAGGGCATAAACTTAATGAGAGAGAAAATATTTTAAAACGATGTGAGGGGCCACTTTATCCACACACGGTGTGATTAGTAGGTGAACCAAGTTGCCAGAGGAAGTTCAAACTTCAAAGTAAATTGATTATCAAAATACCTGTACGTCACGATACACTACCCTGAGATTCATTTGCTTGTAGGCATATGCAATCAATTCCATAATGTAATAATAACCATAATAGAATTAATGAACGACCGCACCAACTTGGGCACTCAACCAATGTGCAAAAAATGACAAACTGTGCAAATACAAAGAGAAAGAAATAGTAATAATAAATAAATACACAACACATATCGAGAACATGAGATGAAGCATCCTTTGTCATGTGTTCGTAGATTTTGGGAACATTTCAAAGATGGAGCAAGTGAAGATGAGTGAAGCTACCATTTTGGTTCAAGAGCCTGATGGATAAGGGGTAATCACTGTTCCTGAACCTGATGGTGTGAGTCCTGAGACTCCTGTACTTTCTTCCTGATGGCACCACATGGATGGTGGAGGCCCCTGACGATGGGTGCTTCTTTCCTGTAGACGTACTTAACGATGGGGAGGGTTTTACTCATGATGGACTGGACCATAACCTCCACTTTTTGTAGGATTTTCTGCTCGAGGCATTGGATGAACTGTGGATGAAGCAGGAAGTACGTTGTCTGCTGAAGGCTAGATCTGTGGCATTTAGATCTGGCGACCCAGGCCTGTACCGGAAAACCAGGTATGATTTGCGGAGGGCTATTTCAAAGGCAAAGTGAAAATTCCGAATGAGATTGGAGGCGACATCGGGTGTATGACAACTCTGGCAGGATTTGCAAGACATTACTTCCTACAAGGTGAAACCCAATAGCATGAATGGCAGCGATGCTTCACTACCAGATGAATTCAATGCCTTCTATGCCTGCTTTGAAAGGAGAACACAACTACAGCTGTGAAGACCCTGTGATCTCTGTCTCAGATGCTGATGTTAGGCTGTCTTTAAAGAGGGTGAACCCTCGCATGGCAGAAAGTCCAGATGGAGTACCTGGTAAGGGCCTGAAAACCTGTGCCAACCAACTGGCAGGAGTATTCAAGGACATTTTCAACCTCTCACTGCTACGGGCGAAAGTTCCCACTTGCTTCAAAAAGGCAACAATTATACTAGTGCCTAAGAAGAATAATGTGAGTTGCCTTAATGACTATAGCCTGGTAGCACTCACATCTACTGTGGTGAAATGCCTTGAGAGGTTGGTCATGACTAGAATGAACTCCTGCCTCAGCAAGGACCTGGACCCATTGCAATTTACCTTTCAGCACAATAAGTTGATGGCAGATGCAATCTCAGTGGGTATTTGCATGGCCTTAGACCAACTCCCCCCCCCCCCTCCAGACATCACAAACACCTGTATCAGGATGCTCTCCATCAACTATAGCTCAGCATTTAATACCATCATTCCCACAATCCTGATTGAGAAATTACAGAACCTGGGCCTCTGTACCACCCTCTGCAATTGGATTCTTGACTTCCTGACCGAAAAACCACAATCTGTGCGGATTGGTGATAACATGTCCTTGCTGACGATCAGCACTGGTGCACCTCAGGGATGTGTGCTTAGCCCACTGCTCTACTCTCTCTATGCCCATGACTGTGTGGCTAGGGATAGCTCAAGTACCATCTATAAATTTGCTGATGATACAACCATTGTTGGTAGAACCTCAGATGGAAATGAGAGGGTGTACAGGAGTGAGATATGCTAAGTAGTGGAGTGGTGTTGCAGCAACAACCTGGCATTCAACGTCAGTAAGACAAAAGAGCTGATTGTGGACTTCAGGCAGGGTAAGAGGGATCAGAAGTGGAGAGACTGAGCAGTTTCGAGTTCCTGGATGTCAAGATCTCTGAGGACCTAACCTGATCCCAACATGTCGATGCAGTCATAAAGAACGCAAGTCAGTGACAATACTTCATTAGGAGTTTGAAGAGATCTGGTATGTCATCAAATACACTCAAAAACTTCTATAGATGGACAGTGGAGAGCATTGTGACAGGCTGCATCACTGTCTAGTATGGGGGGTGGTGGTGTCGAGCTACTGCACAGGACCGGAAAAAACTGCAGAGGGTTGTAAATCTAGTCAGCTCCATCTTGGGTACCAGCCTACAAAGTACCCAGGACATCTTCAAGGAGCGGTGTCTCAGAAAGGCAGCGTCCATTATTAAGGACCTCCAGTACCCAGGGCATGCCCTTTTCTGACTGTTACCATCAGGTAGGAGGTACAGAAGCCTGAAGACACACACTCAGCAATTCAGGAATAGCTTCTTCCCCTCTGCCATCCGATCCCTAAATGGACATTGAACCCATGAACACTACCTTACTTTTTAAATATGTATTATTTCTGTTTTTTGCACAATTTATGATCTATTCAATATGTGTATACTGTAATTGATTTACTTTTTTATTTATTATTATTACTTCATTTTTTTTCTTTTATATTACATATTTCATTGAACTGCTGCTGCTAAGTTAACAAATTTTACGACACATGCTGGTGATAATAAATCTGATTCTGATTTTGATTCTGGTGTTTCCATGCCAGGCTGTGATGCAGCCTGTCAATATACTCTTCACCACACATCTTAGAAGTTCGTCAAAGTTTTAGATGTTGTGCTGAATCTTCACTAACTCCTAATGAATTAGAGGCCCTGCCATGCTTTCTTCATAAATACTCCTACATGCTGGGCCCAGGATAGGTCCTATGAGATAACAACACTGAGAAACTGAGAGTTTCTGACCCTCTCCACCTTTGATACTCTGATGAGGACAGACTTATGGACTTTCCTTCTCCTGCGCTGCTGGTGATTGTGGAGGAGATCATGGTTTGCAAGTGAGGAAATTGAGAATCCAATTGCTCAAGGAGGTACTGAAGCCAAGGTCTTGAAGCTTATTGATTATTTTTGAGTTGCTAATAGCATTGAATGCCAATCTGTACTCAATGAAGAACATCCAGATGTATGCATTTTTGCTGTCCAGATGCTCTAGGGTTGACTGAAGCGCCAATGAGATAGCATCTGCTGTGGACCTGTTGCTCCAGTGGGCAAATTGGAGCAGGTCCAAGTTCCTTCTCAGGCAGGAACTGGTATATTTCATTACTAGCCTCTCAAAACACTTCATCATTATGGATGTAAATGGTACTGGACAATAGTTGCTGAAGCAGGTTACCACGTTCTTTCTAGGTACCGGTATAAGTGAAATCTGCTTTTAGTAGGTGGGTACCTCAGACTGATGAAGTGACATTAAATATTTCAGTGAACACCCCAGCCAGTTGATCAGCATGGGTCTTTAGTCCCTGGCCACGTACCTTCATGTAGGCTCCTTGGCTGTTGACTTCAGAGACAGAAACAACAGGACCATCAGGGGCTTTGGGAGTTCATGATGTTTTCTCCATATTTTATGGTCAAAGTGTGCGTAGAAGGCATTGGACTCATCTGGAAGAGAAGCTCTGTTGTCACCTATGTCACTTGATTTTACTTTTTAAGAGGTGATAGCATTCAAGTGGTAGAGATGAGTATAACTGTGACATATGGACAGGTACACGGATAGGAAAGGTTTTGGATATGGGCCAATCACAGGCAAATAGGAGTGACTCAATTAGGCAACTTGCTTTAATTAAAAAGAAGTGTTCACTAAATCTGTGAAGAATAAAAGACCTTCCCAATCTGTTTAGTATTCATGAAAGTTTGTTGAAATCATAGTTGTCAATATTATTTCAGTCAAAAGCCACAAGTTAAAGTATTGTCTGCATTAGTTCATTGTAATTGTACAAAAGATGGTTTTCTTTAGAGATTATATAGATATATTTTTAGTAGATTTTTATATATATAAATCTACTAAGAAAAAAGGTTTCCACTGAGCAGTATGAGAAGGTTCAAGATGAACAAGTTGCTTGAAAAGGTTTTTGATATATATTTCGAATTTACAAATAAGCATAATTATCATACAAGAATAATTGAACGAAGTGTAGGTTTCAATTCAAGATCAACGAGAGAAATACTTATATTCAAATACCTCTTAGAGGGTGCTACTAATTACCCAGGATTAGACAATCACAATCTGATTGCCAGCATGTCAAGGTTAAGGAGTAAACCACTTGTCATGCACCAGAGGGTGCTGTACGGAAATTGCAATTTGATGTAAGCAATGCACTGGTCTCATCAAATTAAACTTGCATTCGCACGGTCCCCAGGCACTATTAAAATAGCAAAGTACTGTCATTATTCCCTCACCGCTTTAATCAGCTGCTCCTGAATTTGCATGATATCCAATTACATCAAATAACTTTCATGCAACCTCACAATTAGATTGGAAGTTCGCGGTTGTCTGGAACCTAGGAAATATGTGTCAAACAAGGTAAGTAACAGGCACTGAGATGTTTGGTGGCTACTGGCTATTAATATAAA
Source organism: Mobula birostris (assembly GCF_030028105.1). Lineage (NCBI taxonomy): Eukaryota > Metazoa > Chordata > Chondrichthyes > Myliobatiformes > Myliobatidae > Mobula > Mobula birostris. Next base: position 32,273,864 of record NC_092394.1, on the reverse strand, counting down.
TCTTCATCATTATGGTCAATCATTCCAGTGCCGACTGGAGAAGACAAAACAGATCTTGACTTTCGAAATAACACTTCAATTGCACAATCAATATATTAGCAGGCCAAAGCAACTACAGACTTACGTTATAACGTTTCTAAAATCTTGAAATTCTGCAACTGATTGTTAACTAAACTAATCTGTTCTCTTTTACAGCAAGTTTAGATCCCAAGGTCTGAAGTTATATCAAGAAAGGAATCAACTTTATTTCTGTGACCTGTATGGGAAATGTTGGTTCTGATGAAAAACTAATGGAGCTAAAAGTGTATTATTTCTTCTGACCTCTTCTCCTCTGGGTTTACTTTCCAACTAACCTGAGTTAGTAAGTTAAACACAGTTACTTTCAGGAATAGCTCATTGATTAATTATGGCTGAATCTAAAAGGATTCTTTGGTCAAAAAGAGGATTAAATGACATTTCCTTTCCTCTCTCCTCCTATTGAGAGGACCATACAAAAGCTTGGATAGAAGCTGTCCTTGAACCACCAGCTTTGATCCCATTGTTACAAGACTATTGAATATGCCCCCAGTATAATAAGATGGAGGTTTAACCTCACTTGATCTACCTCGTCATGGCTCTTTTATCCTTTTGTCTGCCTGCATTGCAGCGTCTTTGGTAATGGTATCACTATACCGTGCATTCTGAAGAAGGGTCCCAGCCAAAAACATTGATTGTTTGTTCATTTCCATGGATGCTGCCTGACCTGCTGAGTTCCTCCAGCATTTTGTGTGTGTTGCTTTGGATTTCCAACACCTGCAGAATTTCTTGTGTTAACTAAACGCTGCATTCTCCTATTGCTTTTCCTTTGCACTACCCCGACGAAATGATCTGTATGGATAGCATGCAAAACAAACTTTGTCCCTGTATGTCGATACATGTGACCGTAATAAACCAATTGCCATTCTGAAGGGGTTAGTCCCTTTTATGACTTCTACGCACCATGGTGGCGTGGCAGTTAGCATGATGCTATCACAGGTCTGGATGTTCTGGAGTTCAGAGTTCAATTCCGGCTCTATTCCGTAAGGAGTCTCTGTATGCCCTCCCTGTGGAACGCATGGGTTTTCTCCAGGTCCTCCAGTTTCCACACACAGTCCAAAGTTGTACCAGGTCATTGTAAACTGTCCCATGATTCAGCTAGATTTGATCAGATCTGATGGGGGTTGCTGGGACAGTGAGGCTCGAAGGGCCAGAAAGGCCTATTCTGCACTGTTTCGCTAAATAACAACTAAATAAATTTTTAACTGCCCTTTGTCTTCTAATAGATGGGGAGACCCTCCAACCTGATGGCATGAACATTGACTTCTCTAACTTCCGTTAATGCCCCACCTCCCCTTCATACCCTATCCATTATTTATTTATTTATTTATTTATTTATTTATTTATTTATTTATTTATTATTAATTTTTTTCTCTCTCTCCTTTTTCTCCCTCTGTCCCCCTCACTATACTCCTTGCCCATCCTCTAAGCTTCCCCCCTCCCCCTTTCTTTCTCCCTAGGCCTCCCGTCCCGTGATCCTCTCATATCCCTTTTGCCAATCAACTTTCCAGCTCTTGGCTTCATCCCTCCCCCTCCTGTCTTCTCCTATCATTTTGGATCTCCCCCACCCCCTCCCACTTCCAAATCTCTTACTAGCTCTTCTTTCAGTTAGTCCTGACGAAGGGTCTTGGCCTGAAACATCGACTGTACCTCTTCCTAGAGATGCTGCCTGGCCTGCTGCGTTCACCAGCAACTTTCATGTGTGTTGCTTGAAATTCCAGCATCTGCAGATTTCCTCGTGCTTGAATCATAGTCATCAATGCTTTCACCCAAAGTCATTGACTGAACAAGCAATGAGTTTTACTCTATATCTCTTCTTGTTCTTCGGCTGTCCATCGATTTTGATGTTGACTGTGCTGAGAGTTTAGTCTCTGCAGGCACGTTTATGGGCCACAAGACCAGCGTTGGATCAGTACCGTCTCCCACATCGGTTGCATTTGTGATTTGACTGGTCTAGCACCGAATATCTGCGTTTATGACCTGCTTCATATTTCTTCTGCTCTTTCTCCTCGATAGCTGGGATTCACTTCTTGACAATGCAGTGCCAACTTCTTCTGTCCAAAGCACCTTTCCCCCAGGTGTTGACATTCATGTCAGTGTTCTTCATATGGTGCTTGAGCACATCTTTGTAGGGCAGCTTCTGACCACCGTCCTTCCTCTTTCCTTCGTAAGGCTCACCATAGAAAACAGCTTTGGGTAAACGGTCATCGCTCATTCTTGTGACATGACCAGTCCAACGCAGCTGAGAAGCTGTAATGAGCGATTCTACGCTGACTGTCCCAGCACGTTTGAGCACCTCCACATCTGGTACCCTCTCTTGCCACTTGATGTGTAATATTTGGTGTAAGTGCCTGTGTTGTGTCTTGGTCAATTTCTTGATGTGCTTCCAATACAATGTCATCGTTTCAGTTGAATAAAGCAGAGATGGTAAAACAGCTGTGTTATACACTTTGACCCTGGTTGCCATTATATATATATACAGTATATGCGTACTGCCTATGGGTTTTATCACGCTTACAAAGTGTCCAAGGTTAAGATCAGTGGGTGTATATTGATATGAGAAGGATGTTGCTGGGATGTGAGAACCTGGGTTATAGGGAAAGGTTGAATAGGTTAAGGTTTTATTCCTGGAGCACAGGAGGATGAGGGGAGATTTGATAGATGTATACATAATTATAAGGGTAAATGCAAGCAGTCTTTTTCCACTGAGGCGGGGTGAAACTGGAATGAGAGGGCATTAGTTAAGAGTGATAGGTGAAATATAGAAAGGACACCGGATGGGGGGGCGGGATCTTCTTCACTCAGTGTGGAATGAGCTGCCTGTGGAAAGTAGTGGATATGGGTTCAATTGCATCATTTAAGAGAATTTTGGATAATGATACAGGTGGGAGGGCTATGGTACAGGTGTAGGCACATGGGACTAGGCAGAATAGAAGTTTGTCATGGACTGGATGAGCCTTATGGGCTGTTCCTGTGCTGTAGCACTCTATGACTCTACATATGAGACTGTGGTCATTGAAAAACTGCCCAAATGTCCCTGCGAGTTGGACTGCTACATCGCAATCCCCGCTGCTTACTGCATATAGAGTATGTGTAAGCTCCCTGTCACCACGTGGGTTTTCTCTGGGAGCTTTGGTTTCCTCTCATGTGTTAGTTGGTAGTTTTATCAGCCACTGTAAATTGTTCCTGGTGGAAGATTACTGGGGAGGGGTGAGGATGTTGCTCAAAGGAACATGGGAAGGATCAAATGGTATTAGTGTAAATTATTTCTACAGGGTCAGTGCAGACTTGGTGAGCTGGAGGCTGTATTTCTGTGCTGTATGCCTCCGGTATAGTCTAACAACTGAAATCTCTACAGATATTTGAAACATTCAGGAGGAGATTATTCACAGTGATACTCTGGCAATTTCTCAATCACCATGGTCTCATATATAGAGTCACAGTATTGGATATTTTTATTTCATTTTCATCAATGAAGTGTGATGAAGGTAGCTGGTCAAATCAGTACGCAGGTTGGCAAAGGTGATAATAATCCAGAGCTGGAGATCCGAAGGTGGTCCTACGTTGTATTCAACGCTGACTGGCAACTCCTGCGATGCTGCTGGTCCCAAACTGTATCAGTCTCTTCCGTTCCTTTGGGGTTATCAAATGCTTGGAGAGGGGGAGCTTCCTACAAGGGCAACAGCTTGCTCTTCATATCGTACTGCCCAAGCTTGCTGTATCTAGACAGTTCGGAAGCATGGTCAATCCTGACTGACAGGACATCACTCACTCACTCACTCCACATCACAACCACAGAAACCTATTTGATGTGCCGTAAGAATGGGTTCTGCGGGAACAGCGCATTCTCTTTATGATGTTTTGATTACGGGCAGTTCAGTCTAGAATGCCTCCAAACATTTCTTGTGATACTTTCACATTACTATTCCCACACACTGTAGGGTTTGCTTCGTCTGCCTGTCTGATGTACATTAAACAAGCTCATCTCTGTAATACTTTATAATCAACTTTTTATTCAATCCAATATAATGCCAGGCTGCTTTTTCCCTTCAATGAATGATAAGTGCCAACTTCTCTTGTGGTTTCATCTGATTCCCATGAGATATCCGTTCCCCACCCCCAATGATCTGATCCTGTGAATTATAACTTCATAGGCCATGGCTCCAATTGTGAAGCATCTCCCTTATTCCCAAGCCAGATCACCCCCAGTTACAACCTTTGCTCTGAAAATCTCTGGATTAATTGTGCATACAGGGGTTCCAGTGCACACAGACCTTAGTTAGATGAGCAGATTCAAACTCATGTTCAGTTACACATGAGTGGGGCCCAGTTCAAGTGTTTGAGTTTCATGAATACATGCAGGTCAGTGGGGCCTAACATGTCAGCAGATCTAAAGATGAAAGGCCTAACATTCGCAACCAAGCCCCCAAATGACTGGAGATGCCAAGTCAAACATCGAGAAAAAGGACCTAGTGCTTTCCCGGCGTATGTGACGCATAAACTTCCAGCCAGGCACAGGTGCTGTTTTTTAGCGACGTTTCAATGACAATCTCCACTATTTTCATCAGGGATGATGCCTAGGCACGTCTAGTCTGGTAGTGTGTCCCATCGGACTTGACCTGCCTAGGCATCATCCCTGATGAAGATGGCTGAGTTTGTCATTGAAGCGTCAGTTAAAATCAACAGCTGTACCTGGCTGGAACCCGGAGAAAAGTTTATGCAAACATCAAGAGTTCCTGGGTGCACAGATGAAATTGCTGCAAGAGAATGGAGAGCATTTTAACACTAGGCCCTTGAATCTGAAACCAAGCAAATGGTGTGTACTTCTACCCCAACAGCTAGTCTTTAGGCTGTGAGTCCAATGCAGTGCTCAGAGAGAGTTCCAATGCACATTCGATACTTCTGATCACAGTAAAGCAAGAGAATTTCTATTTCTTTTATTAATAATCAGAAAAGGAGCATATGTGCTCATCAGATAACTTAATATCTCATTTAGTGCATAAGCTCAATTGAAATACATTTTATACCAACTCAGGGAAAATACATTCAAGTTGTATTGATTTAAACTGAATACAATCTCTCTAGGGCTGAATTATGAACAGACTTTTTATAGTGTGAGCCTTCTGGAACGAGCTTTGTGTTCTTCAAGTGAAAGTCGATGAGTTTTAATTCACAGATCTTGTTTATTTTTGGAATGTGCTTTCACATGGAGTTTAAAAGTTACACTGCCAAAATGTTTTATTCACTGTGGTCACAAGTTCATGTCTCAGAGCTGAGCAACAGTGCACGGAGCTGCCAACCACAGTTGTGACTGATACCCTGCTTACACAGGAGATCAAACACAGTTTAAATTTACTGATGTGAACCGAATTTGATCTCCCTCAAAGTTTACATCACGCACTCTCCCTGCAGTGTTGCATGTGTCAAATGGTTTCAAATTACAGTCCAGTGATGTGCTGGACTATACTCCAGGGCAGAAAGCAAATCAGTATTCAGGTTGAGCAAGCATCATGAACCTGACCCACACAACAATTCTACCCTAAAGATAGAGTAACTGTTAATTTTACATCATATTCATTTAAGGGTTGCCATGGAAAGAAATGGGCAAGGCTGCATCATGCCCAAAAGCAATCATTTTCAGCTGGCTTCTGAAGATGCCGTCAAAATTAAAAATCATTCCACAAGAACTGGCTGCTGCCTTTGTGGCTAAATGCCTCCCTTCCACTTTATACCATCTCCACTCTGTGCTTCTTTAATTCAAAAAGTACAAGTGGGAAGAGATAAATCTTTACATTGTGTATATCAACAAAATGCTGGTGACTGTGGAAGTGAAGTGATAAAAAATTGAAAGGGTGCTCAATCCCAAGACTTCAACAATCACAGGAAGGAGGGAAGAGGAAATAAAGGAGTCATCATAAACAGGCCCTTCAGTCTGCTCAGGGGAATGGAACCGATGCAAATACTCTGACGTAGGCTAAATGGGCCGAATGGCCTGCCTCTGTATCAGAAGGAAGTACAAGAACATGTGAAGAAACAGGAGAGAAACTGCGAGGTTCATGAATGTCCTTCAAGAAAGGAAGTCTCCCATTCCTAGCCATTCAGACCTCCATGTGTAGCAACAAACAATCTGCTGGAGGAACTCAGCAGATCGAGCAACATTTGTAAGGGGGAAAAGGATTGTCAATGTTTTGGGCTAAAAACGTGCATCAGGACTGAGAGTGGAGAGAGGAGATGAACAGTACAAAAGGAGAAGGGGTGTGCTGAGACAGAAGCCTGAAGTGGACTGAGGAGGAGGGACGAAAGATGATCGAATTGACCTACTCATCATCCTTCACCAATCCAAAAGTTAATAAATTCTACATTCTAATATTCTAGTAAATATTGGCTTGATGAGTAGGTCAAGCCAATCATCTTTTACCTCTCCTTAGTCCACTTCAGGCTTCTGTCTCAGCACTCCTCTTCTTTTCTTTATACTGTCCATCTCCTCTCCCAATTTTTGGATGTTTTAAACTCTTGTCCCCCAGTTCTCCCCAAACTGTTGAACTGGAATAATTAATTAAAGGGGTATGTAATCCTTTGGAGTATTGTGAGCAGCTTTGGACCTCTTACCTTAGAAAGGATGTGTTGAAACTGGAGAAGGTATAAAGGAGGTTCACAAAAATTATTCCAGATTTGAATGCAACACACATAAAAGTTGCTGATGAACGCAGCAGGCCAGGCAGCATCTATTGGAAGAGGTACAGTTGACGTTTCAGGCTGAGACCCTTCGTCAGGACTAACTGAAGGAAGAGTGAGTAAGAGATTTGAAAGTGGGAGGGGGAGGGGGAGATCCAAAATGATAGGAGAAGACAGGAGGGGAGGGATAGAGCCAAGAGCTGGACAGGTGATTGGCAAAAGGGATATGAGAGGATCATGGGACAGGAGGCCCAGGGAGAAAGAAAAGGGGGGGGGGGGAAAGCCCAGAGGATGAGCAAGGGGTATACCGAGAGAGACAGAGGGAGAAAAAGGAAAGAGAGAAAAAGAATATGTGTATATAAATAAACAACGGATGGGGTAAGAGGGGGAGGTGGGGCATTAATGGAAGTTTGAGAAGTCAATATCTCCTCCCCTTTTTCTTTCTCCCTGGGCCTCCTGCCCCATGATCCTCTCAGATCCCCTTTGCCAATCACCTGTCCAGCTCTTGACTCCATCCCTCCCCCTCCTGTCTTCTCCTATCATTTCGGATCTCCCCCTCCCACTTTCAAATCTCTTACTAGCTCTTCTTTCAGTTAGTCCTGACGAAGGGTCTCGGCCCGAAACGCCGACTGTACCTCTTCCAATAGATGCTGCCTGGCCTGCTGCGTTCACCAGCAACTTTTATGCGTGTGGCTTGAATTTCCAGCATCTGCAGATTTCCTCGTGTCTGCCAAGATTGAGTGGCTTGTCATATGAAGAGTGATGGCTCTGGGCCTGTATTCACTGAAATTCAGAGGAATAAGGGTGACCTCATTGAAACCTTGATAGAATGAGTCTGGAGAGGATGTTTCCTATGGGTGGGAAAGTCTAAGACCAGAGGACAGAGCCTCAGAATAGAGAGGTGTCCTTTTAGAACGGAGATAAGGAGGAACTTCTTTAGCCAGAGAGTGCTGAATCTGTGAAATTCATTGCCACAGGCAGCAGCGGAGGCCAAGACTTTATGTATATTTAAGGTAAAGGATGATAGATTCTTAATTGCTCAGGGCATGAAGGGAAATGGGGGGAAGGCAGGAGATGGAGGCTGAGAGCGGAAATGAATCGACCATGGAGAAATGGCAGAGCAGACTTAATGGGCCAAATGACCTAATTCTGCTCCTGTATACTGATGTCTTATGGTATATATTATATAAGCATTTTAATTGTTTTTGTACACTTGGTAAGTTCACCTATAAGTTGTTGCCATTCTAAATAAACCAGCTACAAAGCAGCTAATTCTTCTTGAGTTAATAATCGTTCTTATAACTCCCCATTTGGCCATTTGCAAGATACTACATCAATCTCTGCTTGAAAGGATTAAGTTAAGCACAGTTCTCTAGCATCAGCACTGATGACAAGGTCACAAGCCTTCAGTGATATCTGCAAAATTACATCTTAATATTTTAAAGGATGGTTAGAAAGAGGGGGAAAATGATTGTGGTGTAGCCGGTAGCAAAGGCAAAAACACGGAGGACGATTGCTTTGTTAAATGAAGTATTGCAGAAGTTGGAAATTTGAAGTCAAACGGAAAATGCCAGAGGTACCTCGAGAACATCTGTCAGAAGAGAAGCACAGTTAACATAGACACAACAGCACTTGCACATGCTGGAAAGTGTTGGAGGAACTCAACAAGTCATGCGACATCTACAGAGGAAAATGAATGGGTGATATTTTGTCCGTCAGGACTGATAAAGGAACTGAACTTGAAACGTTGACTGTCAAATCCCCTCAATAGGTGCCTGACCCACTGACTTCCTCCAGTATTTGGTGTGTTGAACCCCTGATGGAAATAATCTTCACATGTTCTATGTCATCTCCTGAACATCTCTAACAATTCCTGATTAGTTTTAAGATTCCTTTGCTACTTTCTAGGTCTTTAACTCAGGAACGTAATTAAGTGTTGTGACGAGAATACACATAAAATTAAGATGTTTGCTGGCCTGGGTTAGCATCAGTGGCATCAGCAGTTGGTCTGCCACCTGTCCTCAGGGGAAGGAGAGATAAGGAACAATGGAGCAGCATCTGGAGATGTGTAATGAAGGGACGGGAGAGAGAGCTGTCTAGAGCGGCTCCCCCTTTGAACCCTGAACTGTTTGAAGTGATGGATAGACGATACCCCAGCAGGGGGATAAAAAGGGACAGGTTCGCTAAGGCAGGACACACACGACACCCGAGGTAACGAGACCTTGGAAGCAGTGCGCCTCTCACAAGTCGGTGGGAAGTACCGCACCTTAAGTGCATAGGGTGGAAAGGTACGATCAGCGGGAACCCGGTGTGTGTCCACCCTCACTTGGGTGCCGGGTTCACTGCAGAGGATCGACCGCATCTGGAGGAGGGGTCACAGTCGGTGACCTCAGGTGACATCACAAAGGACCTGCCCGAAAGCTGCTTGTGAGCAATATCGCCGGTCTGTGAGTGGAAGCCGTTTCTGAATGATCAGTCGTTCTCTCTCTCTCTCTCCCCCCACGTTGTCCATCGCCATGGCAACGATTACTGCGAACTGAACTATTAAATCGAACTGGACTTTTGTGTCACTTTGAAATTGGTCATTTACCCCTAGACAACGATAGAGCTTGATTGATGCTGTTATCTTAATTCTGTGCACATGTGTGTTTATCATTGCTGAACTGTTGCATTTATTATCCTTTCGATTACTGTGTTATTTGTTTCTTTAATAAAACTTTCTTAGTTCTAGTAATCCAGACTCCAACTGAGTGATCCATTTCTGCTGGTTTGGCAACCCAGTTACGGGGTACGTAACAGTGTACTCTCAACACTTGCAACACTGCTGACAAAAACCTTCAGATATGCCAGCAAAAGTGCATTTCAATTTGTTCTAACTGTGAAAGTCTTGCCAAGATCTTTTACCTAATCTGCACAATTAGAGGAATCTGATCAGTGCAAAGAGAACATCTCAGAAAATCATTTTGCAATTAACCATCTTTAGCATCATTAGTCTGATTAATGAAGGGAATTGTCTGTTTTGCATACATTTTTCATTATCAATTCAAGGGAAAGAGGTCAGACATTGGGATGGAGAACAAGCAATTGAATATTGTATTCCCTTCAAGTAAGTACTGTGGGCAATTTTACTGAATTCTAATTGAGCTAATGTCTTTCAAAATCACTAAATCACAGAGATGAATAATTGCTTATCTGCAGAGAACAAAGTAATGAATGCTCCAGGCAAATAAATTAAACTGTTTGCACATGACAAAAAAATTTCCATAGAAGTATACCATTAAGGTTCAATTTTACTGCTATATCTGCCAGAATCATCAAAAAGCTCACAACAAATTAGTGATCATTATATGAATGCTTTCCTTTGAATGATGTCCCACATATAATCCTGCCTTAATCAATGAAATAATGTTTAATACCAGTATGCTCTTTTGCAGTTCTGTATATATTTAGATAGAATCTTAAACTGGATAGTAGTGCTACCCCAAGGCAAAATGGTGGATGGGAAAGAATTTGCATTAACAATATGGGAAAGCCTCTCAGGTATAGCTGTCAAAGCTTCAACACAAGGCTGCCAGGTATTATCTGTTTAATGATCAAGTCAGCCAGGAGGCAATTTTGGCAATAATGTACCTCTGTAAAAAAAGCATTACTTTTTTGGAGTTCTGTGTCATGCACACACCCTGCTACGTCTCTGCGGGACTTACAGCTGTTTGCTCTTACAGTGGGGCATCGTGTCTGTTGATGTTAGTGAAGAGAATCAAAAGGTGACGTGGCTGTCACAGCTGGATTGCAAACTATGTGTGTCTGTGGTTTGTGCAGGCAAAATGTGGTGGGCTGGGGAAGGAAGCAATGAAGTTTTATTAATGTTAGGCAACAATGATAGATCAATGTTGGTGGTACATGGATGAAAGGAAGAGGGTTAATTTAAGCAATTTACTGTAGTTGTTGGAATATGGAGAGCTTACCCATTCAAGTGAGGCAACTGGACCTTTTATCAGTTCCTCACTGCCTGAATCCCTCACCCTGATCTTCAGACCTATTTAATCCCAATCACTTCTAAGAGAATGTAGGATGGGTCACTCGGACCTTTGTAGATATAGGACATCTCTCGAACGTATCAACCAAAACCTCAGATGTAATGTCGAAGTCCACTCTTACCATACTTGCTAGCCTTTCCTGGGTCAGACGTCCTATCTACATCATTGTCAGGCAACCTGCACTTCACGAAGGGTCAACTTCTCTCTGTGCAGCGCAGGCTACCTCAAACTGGAGACTGGCACAACAATATTGGCCCTGTCTGCTGGGTTAGCCCGAGCTGAATGCAAGAGCAGGCATAGTGGGCATGTGACTGGACCAGCAACCAGAGCATTGGACCAATAATAAAGAATCAGAATCAGGTTCATTATCACCGGCATGTGACGTGAAATTTGTTAACTTAGCAGCAGCAGTTCAATGCAATACATAATAAAGAAGAAAAAAGTAAATAAATAATAATAAATAAATGAATAAATTACAGTATACGTATACAGTATTCAATAGATTAAAAATCAAGCAAAAAACAGAAATAATATACAGTAAATTAAAAAAGTGAGGTGGTGTTCACAGGTTCAGTGTCCATTTAGGAATCAGGTGGTGGAGGGGAAGAAGCTGTTTCTGGATCACTGAGTGTGTGCCTTCAGGCTTCTGTACCTCCCACCTGATGGTATATGAATTCACCTATACTACGACACCCTGAGATATTAACCAGTCAGTTCAACAAATCCGGTTGATCACATACTAATGGTGACAATGAAACTGGGTTACAAACATTCCTCTCTCACTAATGCCCTTTAAGGAGTGAAATCTAACCAGACCTATTTGTAACTCCTTTCCTGCAGCCAGCGGAACGGTCCCCCCGCCCCGACAGGCCTCGGAAAGCCATTCGGTTGTACAAAGGCTGTGAGCCGTTCAGAAAGATGGTTCACCCACCCACTTCTCAGGGCAGTAGATACGGGCAATTACCTTGCAAGAGACGCCCACTTCCAGCAATGAATTAAAAAGAAGGATAAGCAGTTAGTTTAATAAGAATAAAATACATCCTTATTAATTAAAGGAAAACCTGCAGTTGTCATGAAAAATATGATGTTCAATCTGTCTAGACATATCCAGCAATGACTCAAGCTGGCTGGGAAGGTCTGTTGAACATGAAACACTGTGCTACTGATGGCTTTACAATGCAAGCAGACTGCAAATTATAAAGCTCCATTTAAATGAGGCCCATGCCAGTTGTTGAAGAATTAATGAGGCTATAGTGGATGACTGAGTAAGCGCAACTGTGAGATATGGGACAGAGAGCTGATTGAAGTGACTGTTCCAGTGTGGCAGACATTCAATCTTAAAATGCAGCAAATAATACGTGGTTCGAGCCACATTGGTTTCCTGTCCATCCTGGGCAAACAATTCTGTTCTTAATTTATGTGACTATTTGGAGTCTGTTTTTTTTTTGCAGGGTATTTTCCATAGCTGACATAAATAAATAGTTGGTCTGTTGAGGGAAGATCAGTCAGGTGGAACTAAGTGGTGGCTCTTTTGGAGTTCTAGCACAGTCATGGTGGGCTGAATGGCCTTTGTCGCTGCAGGAGAAGTAGTTCTAGTGTCGGGAAATTTGACTTCAACATTCTGTAATTGGAAACCTTTTTTATGCAACAGTGTGGAATAGAATAACAATGGCTTACAGATTGTTTTCTTCACTTGGAAAATTCAACTGGACACTTCCAGTTATGAGGCTCCTTGAAGACCCAACGCATTAGCACCTGACTGGATGGCAGCATTCCCTGAGTAATGGCCTCTTTGTAGCACATTGAGAGAACTTGTACCAGCTTTTTTTTTCAGAAGGCATTCATGGTCTTAACAAGGTCTAAAAATGCTAAATAAAGCTGACCTGGGAGGTCTACAAAGTTAACTACTGACCTAAATTTTTGGCAACATCTTCAGCTCACCTCCAGCAACCCTTCCACCTGCCTCCTCACCTGATGCCCAATGCCCAAGATATCTTCAATTCAATCAGCCCGCAAGAGGACAGTCCACATTCCTCCATTCTCCTGTGTCGAACTCCCTGACCCCTCAGGAAGAAAGATATTTAGACCAAAATTGCTCCACTTCCTTCCAGAAAGGAATGACCGTCGGTGAGCCCTGTCTCCCTCCCTCTCTTTCAGCCTCACCTCTTTGAGAGAACGCCACAGACTCCAACTGCAGTGACATGAGCCATTGTGTTTCTGATCACTCATCACCCCAAATGGATAATGATAATTACGGGTTTTTGCTTGGTCTTCTGAAAACCAACACCCGCGACCTCCACCCCGAGAGCGACACGTATTGGAACATGGAATCTGATGTGGTCAAAAAGCAATCCCACCATCTCTACCCTCATAATTGGATATTTGGGTCAGCCCTATGTGAGATCAGGTCTCATTTCTTTGATCTCTAATTGAGCATAGTGCGCTCATTATATAGTCAAATATCCACACACACACTGCTGATCCTGGAAAAGACAGCAATTGATTTAATTATCATATGTTCCTTAGCATTCAGTTCAATCCGCTTTCACAGCCATTTAGAATTTACCTTAGTTAGTGTGCTGCTCCCACACAAAGTCTCACTCAGATCTTGCCAGCCCAACTCCTTATGTGTTACCCTCATTTGTTCTTGGGTTGGAATTCCTCCTAGTTTCCCAGTTCCATCTAATACCTGCAGCCTGTCCTACCAGTATCTGCCATCTTATTTTCTGATTTAACTACCATATTCAGTAAATCAGAAAATACTCGAATTGGTTCAGTGGGCTCTCTCAAATTCCAGCAAGGCTCATTTTCAGAACTGTGTTCATATAATGTATCTGTTGTGTGTGATAGACGAGTTTTAATCAGCGTGCAGCCGCAGAAGTATGAAGTGTCTTTATAATTGCATTTACACTTGGTCATCAGAATCACTATCAGGGAGTTGGGAAGACTTTCTCATCTCTTGCGAGATGATGACCTGATGCTGCAGAGAATGAGCTGGTGGCATTACCTCCCGTGAATGATTGCTACTCTTTTAGTCTGTCGCTTTTGGGCAGGTTGATGACACCAAAGGTTGCAGGATGGTCGCGTGGCACGGAAGGCAACAGAAAATAATAACCAGATAATAATGATGTATCATTAACCTTACATTGGCTGCGCATTGACCTGCTTCTTCTTAAACTCAGAGCTGTCAGCGGGAATACATTTGTCGGTGATAAGTAGGAAACTGAAACCCAAAAAAAAGGCAATAATGAGAGAAAAGATTAAATATGAAGGTAAGCTAGCCAATAATATAAAAGGGGATACCAGAAGTTTTTCATACATGGTGTATAGAGTAATGGAGAGGCAAGAGATGAATTGGACCGCTGACAAATGATGTTGGAGAGGTAGTAATGGGGGGCAAAGTGTGGAAGAAGCCAGCAGCATGCCAGAAATTTGGGTATCAAGAGGCAGATTGGGGTTAGTCCCTACTGCTGTGGGGAAGGTGGTAGGGAAGCTGTATATCTGAAGGAAGGTTAATGGCCAGATCAACTACACACCAGGATTCTGAAAGAGGTGGCCGAAGAGATTGTGGAGGCATTGGTAATGATCTTTCAAGAATTACTAGAGCCAGAAATGGATCCAGAGGACTGAAAAAGTCACTCGTATCACCCAGTCTGTAAGAAAAGAGGGAAGCAAAAGACAGGAAATTATAGGCCAGTTAGTAATTATCTTTCAAGATTCACTAGACTCTGAAGGATTGGAAAATTGCAAATGTCGCTTCACTCTTTAAGAAGTGGGGGGAGGCAGAAGAAAGGAAATTATAAGCCAATTAGCCTGACTTCAGTGGTTGCTAAGATGTTGGAGTCCATTATTATGAATGAGGCTTCAGGGTACTTCGATGCACTTGATACAATATGCCAAAGTCAGCATGGTTTCCTTAAGGGAAAATATTGCTTAACAATGTTGGAATTCTTTGAGGAAATAATAGGCAGGATAGACAAAGGAGGGTCAGCAGATGTTGTTTATTTGGATGTTCAGAAGGCATTTGACAAGGGGCTGCACATGAGGTTGCTAAACAAGATAAGAGGCTGATGTATTACAGGTAAGACACTGGTATGGACAGGTGATTGGCTGACTGGCAGAAGGCAGAAAGTGGGAATAAACGGAGTCTTTTCTGGTTGCCAGTCAGTGATTAGTGGTGTTCTGCAGGTGTCAGTGTTGGGTCCACTACTTTTCATGTTATATGTTAATGTTTTGGATGGTGGAATTGATGGCTTTGTGGCTACATTTGCAGATAAAAGGGTGGCATACAATATAGGGAAGTGTATAGTCATGCACTTTGGTAGAAGTGATAAAAGCGTAGACTACTTTCTAAATGTGGAGCAAATTCAGAAATCAGAGGTGTGTGTTGAGTCAATAGTAGGAAGGCAGATTCAATGTTACTATTCATTTTGAGAGGAATGGAATATAGAAGCAAGTATGTAATGCTGAGTCTTTATAAGGCATTGGTTAGACAACACTTGGAGTATTGTGAGCAGTTTTGGGGCCTTTATCTAAGAAAGGATGTGCTGTCATTGGACAGGATCCAGCTGAGGTTTACAATAATGATTTAGCAAATGAAAGGTTAACATTTGAGGAGTGTTTGATGGCTCTGGGTCTATATTCCTTAGAGTTTATAAGAATGATGAGGGTGGGAGTGTGTCTCATTGAATCTTACCAATTATTGAAAGGACTAGATATAGTGGATGTAAAGAGGATATTTCCAATAGCGGAAGAGTCTAGGACCGGAAGACACAGTCTCAGAATACAAGAACATCCTTTCAGAACGGAAATGAGGAGGAATTTTTTCAACCAGAGGGTGGTGAATCTGTGGAATTCATTGCTATAGGTGGTTGTGGAGACCAAGTGATTGGATATATTTAAAGTGGAGGTTGATAGGTTCTTGATTGCTAAGGGCGTCAAAGGTTATAGGGTGAAGGCAGGAGAATGGGGTTGAGAACGATAATATGTCAGCCATGATCGTATCGTGGAACAGACTTAATGGATTGAATGGCCTGATTCTACTCCAATGACCTATGGTCTAAAAAAAACTGGTGACCCTGTTTGACCTTGAAGTCCTCACTTCCATTTCACTTGATCATTATCTCAACTCCATTTCCTTGACCATTCCCTGTAATCTTTTACACCCAGTAGAGCTAAAACCCTTCTTCGATTATTCAGCCTGCACTGCCCTCTGTGCAGAATTCCAAATATAACAGAACTTCTACAACTCTGATATAAATCCCCTTATTCCAAAACTCAGTCCCTAAGTTCTAGATTCTTCCATGAGGGAAACATTATCTATGATTCTCATAAACATAGGTGATTCTGCAGATGCTGAAAATCCTGGGCAACGCACACAAAATGCTGGAGAAGCTCATCAAGTCAGGCAGCATCAATAGAGGGGAATAAACAGTCAATGTTCTGGGCTGAGACCCATCATCTGGAAAGAAAGGGGTCAGAAGCAAGAATAACAAAGTGGCTGGAACTTTTCTGGTCAAGTTGGCAGCGTGCTCAGACGCAACAACCACTTCAGGTTGAATCAAAGGTGAGGTTGTTCATCGTGTATGTCTCCTTTACGATGGCAAACCACCGCTGGGTACTAAGGGCATCAAATACAGCAGGACCATCCCACCAGCAAGTTGCTCAATAGTGGTGGAGCTGGATTTATTGCATATTGTTTCTGTTTTGTCACCTGGTCTTGTTGTGTACCATTGTGCGGAAGCAGTGTGTAATTCAAAAAAGACTGCGAGTGATTGTTTTGGACAGTTTTATTTTGATCGCAAAACCCTAATGGACAATGGTAATGTAGAATACTACAAACCTGGTTCACTGGTTCATTGGGAAGACTGACGATGGGAAAACTCGTTATCTTGGTTGTTGTGGGGCAAGGCCTTCATGCCCCAGAGATGCCTATTGCGGATGCCAGTGAAGAAGACACTAGAACTGGTTTTTGCTGTTGGATTTCGTACTGGTTTTGGGGCAAACTCTTCCTGTTGGTGCTGCCCTCTGGTGTTCACTCAGTGGAAGTACATACTAGACTAGAACAACTCAGGGACTTGGGCTATATTATTATCTATTTTTCTCTACGACTGTATGCTTTTCTGAAATTATAACCATATGTGCTATTTGTGCTATGTGTTACGTACAGTGTGTTGTCTGCTGTTGGTAATGTGTTTTACACCTTGGCCCTGGAGGAACTCTGTTTCTTTAGACCATGAAACCATAAGACATAGGAGCAGAATTAGGCCATTCAGCCCATCGAGTCATGCTCTGCCATTCCATCATGGCTGATCCTGGATCCCATTTAACCCTATATACCTGCCTTCTCGCCATATCCTTTGATGCCCTGACTCATCAGGAAACAATGAACTTCTGCCTTAAATATATGTACGGACTTGGCCTCCACAGCAGTCTGTGGCAGAGCATTCCACAGATTTACTACCCACTGGCTAAAAAAATTCATTCTTACCTCTGTTCTAAAGGGTCTCCCCTCAATTTTAAGGCTGTACTCTCTAGTTCTGGATACCTCTACCACAGGAAACATCCTCTCTACGTCCACCCTATCTAGCCCTTTGAACATTCAATAGGCTTCAATGAGATCCCCCTGTATTCTTCTAAATTTCAGTGAGTACAGGCCCAAAGCTGCAAAATGCTCCTCATTTGTTAACCCCTTCGTTCCTGGAATCATCCTCATGAATCTCCTCTGGACTCTCTCCAATGACAACACATCCTTTCTGAGATATGGGGCCCAAAGCTGTTGACAATGCTCTAAGTGTGGCCTGACTAATGTCTTATAAAGCCTCAGCATTGTCTCATTGCTTGTATGTTCTATTCCCCTTGAACTAAGTGTCATGGGTGCATTTGCCTTCTTTACCACTGACTCAGTCTGTAAATTAACCTTCGGAGAATCTTGCACAAGGACTCCTAAGTCCCTCTGCGCCTCTGATGTTTGAACCTTCTCCCCATTTAGATAATAGTCCACACTATTGTTCCTTTTACCAAAATACATCATCATACATTTCTCAACACTGTATTCCATCTGCCACTTTTTTGCCCATACTTCCAATTTGTCTAAGCCCTGCTGCAATCACATTGCTTCCTCAACACTACCTACCTCTCCACCTACCTTCATATCATCTGTAAACTTTGCCATAAAGCCATCAATTCCATTATCTAAATCATTGACAATGTGAAAAACAGCAGTCCCCATACTGACCCCTGAGGAACACCACTAGTCACCGGCAGCCAAACAGAAAAGGCCCCTTTTATTCCCACTCACTGCCTCCCACTTGTCAGCCATTCCTCTATCCTGCCAGTATCTTTCCTGTAACGCCATAGGATTGTATCTTGTTAAGCAGCCTCATCTGAGGCACCTTATCAAATGTCTTCTGAAAATCCAGGTAAATGACATCCACGCTTCTCACCTGTCCACTCCGCTTGTTACTTCCTTGAAGAATTCTAACAGATTGGTCAGGCAAGATTTCCCTTTACAGAAACAATGCTGACTTTGACTTATTTTATCATTAGTGTCCAAGCACCTCGAAACCTCATCCTTAATAATAGACTCCAATAATTTCCCAACCACTGAAGTTAGGCAAACTGGCCTATAATTTTCCTTTCTTTTGCCTTCCTCCCTTCTTGAAGAGTGGAGTGACATTTGCATATCTTTCAGTCCTCCGGGACCATGCCAGAATCAAGTGATTCTTGAAAGATCATGACTAATGCATCTGTTATCTCTCCAGCAATCTCTCTCAGGATGCTGGGATGTAGTCCATCTAGACCAGATGAGTTATCCATCTTAAGACCTTTGAGTTTATCTAGCATTTTTTCCTTTGTAATAGCAATGGCGCTCATTCCAGCTCCCTGGCACTCATGGACCTCTGGGACACTGTTAGTGTCTTCCACAGTGAAGATGAAAAGTACCCATTACGTTCATCTGCCATTTCTTTGCCCCCATTGCTACTGCTCTAGCATCATTTTCCAGTGGTCAAAGATCAACTCTCACCTCCCTTTTAATCTTTATATAACTGAAAAAACGTTTGGTATCCTGCTTTATATTATTGGCTAGTCTGCCCTCATATTTAATCTTTTCCCTTCTTATAACTTTTTTAGTTACCTCTTGGTGGATTTTAAAAGCTTCCCAATCATCCAACTTCCCACTCACTTTTGCTGCCTTATACGCACTTACCTTGGCTTTTATGCAGTCCTTAACTTCCTTTGTCAGCCACACTTGCCTATACCTACGATTTGGGACCTTCTTTCTCTGTGGGATATATTTATGCTGCACCTTGTGAACTATTCCCAGAAACTTCAGCCACCTCTATTCTGCCAACATCCCTGCCAGTATCCTCCTCCAGTCCACCTGGGCAAGCTCCTCTCTCGTGCCTCTGTAATTCCCTTTATTCCATTGTGATACTGATACATGTGACTTATGCTTCTCCCTTTCAGATTGTGGTATGAATTCAATCATATTATGATCACTGCTTCCTTCGGGTTCCTTTACGTTAAGTTCCCTAATAAGATCTGGATTATTATACAACACTCAATCGAAGACAGACTTTCCTCAAGTAGGCTCTAGCACAAGCTGTTGTGAGGAATGGGTGAACTCAAATGCACGACACTGACACGGAAGGAGAGTACTCTGAAGAGTGGTTATTAACGATTGCCGGGAAGGCCAGGAAGTGAGGATTAGGCAGAGGAAAGCCAAGGAATGAGCAAGGCATGACCGGGGATCGAGCCCGGGTTGCTGCGGTGAGAGCGCGGCGTTTAACCACTGAGCCAGCGGGGAGTGTAGGCGGGCGGCGGGACAAGGCACAGCAGGGGTGCAGACTAGAGTGTGAGCGCGGCTGGAGGAGAACGGCTGGGAGGAGGACGAACGGGAAGGCAGGCGGCATGCAATGCCCCTACGGAGAGACAGAGTTAACACAGGCAAACAACAGCACGGAAACAAAACTTAGAATACGCAATCCCAAACGGCCTAGAACGTGAACTACCACACTGGCTGAAGCAACCATCTGGCAACGAGTGGATGGAAAGCCGGGGTATTTATGCTGCAGATTAGATGAGATTCAGGTGCGTCGTAATCAGGAAGCCTGGGAGAAACACGGGGAAAAGGAAATTAGGAGAACATGAGGAATAACGGGAGGGACGGCCAGGACCATGATACAAGCCGCTTCATGCCTGTCCTTTTGATATTAAGTATATCCTTTGATGTTAAGCTCCCAACTATGGCCTTCTTTCAGCCATGACTCAGTGATGCCCACAACGTTGTACCGACCAATTTCTAATTGCACCACGAGTCCGTCCACCTTGTTCCGAATGCTACGTGCATTTAAATACAGCACCTTCAGTCCTGGCCTTTTGAATTTTGTCTTGGTGGTACAATTTAACTCTTTGCTCAATCATACTCATGTATGATTGAATGATAATTAAACTTAAAATTGAAACTAAAACTTTTTATGCATGTACTTTGCAAAGGTCCCACAGAATCTTATAGGTTTTCACAAGATCACCACTAAGTTGAAGGGCAGGTTAAAATAAATTAACACCATCCCCTTGGTGAATACCAGTGTTTCACCGAGGCTTGGCATTTGGAGCCTTGACAGTAGGCTCCAGTTCTGACTGGGATGTGTTGGGCTGGTTCATGAGGTTAAAATTGTGTCATGTTCTGAGCACATATGACACAGTCAACCCAGTATGTTTTCACAACAGATCTCATATTACCATGTGCCTCCACTTTCTTATCGTCCAATGCGGGAGACTAGCTTGAAGAAAATCTGGGCCAGGAAAGGATTTCGTTTGGAAGGAAGTCATTTATGCCTGGGTGATTTTCACTGTTCTCAACACTGCCAGAGTGATTCTCACTGTAAACTTGGCTGGAGTTCGCGAAGCTGCAAGGTGCGAAACCCACTGCGCAGGCAAATCATAAGACTGCCTGAGCCAAGCTAGTGGAAGGCACAATAGCTGCTGGTTCGGAAGGGATCTCCCCAGATCTACCACATCCACACCCACACGCAAACAAAATAAGGAGAAGCAATGAAGGTGTTTGTTTTAGAGTCCAGACTATTAGCTCACACACATCAGGAGGAGGACAGAGTTAGTGCTGTTTCCTTCAGCTCTATACCAACTACAGAGGTGGCAGACGAGGGGTACAATGCACAGGAGTAGGAGGAAGCCACCCAGTTCTTCGAGACTATTCTACTGCTCATTAATGTCATATTACAACTTTACCAAACACTGGTTAGAGTACTGTGAGCAGTTCCAATCACAACGCCAAAGGAACGATGAGATTATATCACAAAGGCTGCAGAGCAGATTCACAGGGTGTTGCCTGGATTTAGATATTTGGAGGATTTGGACAGGCTGGGTTTGTTTTTTCTGGAGCAAAGGAGTCTGAGAGAGGTCCTAACATAGATGTATAAAACTATGGGAGGCACAGATAGGGTCGATGGTAAGAATCCTGTTCTCATGCTTGAGTCAATTTATAATCAGAATCAGGTTTATTATCACCAGCTTGTGACATGAAATTTGTTAACTTAGCAGCAGCAGTTCAATGCAAGAGAGTGTATTCTACAAGAGGGAGCAGGTTTAGAAGGAATCAGAAGGGCACACTCTTCAGACAGTAAGAGGCTGCTAGAAGAGGTAGTGAAACCAAGTACTTTAACATTTCGGAGACACTTGAATAACCAAGGTATAGAACACATACCATGGACCTAATATGGGGAGATAAGATCATTATAGTTAGGTTAATGGTCAGCATTAGCATGGCTGACCGTAGACCTCATTTCTGTGTCGTACAACTCTTTGGCTATGAATCTGTGATATGAACAAAGACATCAATGCTATTTTCCAGAATATTCCACATTCAGTAATGTTTAATCCTTTAGTGTCCAGAAATCTATCCGTTTCTTTATTTTGAATGGACACAAAGACTGAACTTCCACAACCATCCAGGACAGAGAGAATTCCAAAGGTTCACAGTCTTCTAAATGAAAGTAAAATTTATTACAAGAATATAGCGGGAGAATGCGCAAGTGACAAGACCATAGCGCGGAAAATGATAAACTGCAAAAGTGGAATGCCCCTGATCTAAATCACCCTTCTTCATAAATAGCACAATGATCCACAGTATAGGCAACCCAGGTTCAATTCCTGCTGCTGCTTGTAAGGAGTTTGTAACTTCTCCCTGTGACCACGTGGGTTTACTCCAGGTGCTCCGGTTTCCTCCCACAGTCCAAAGACGTACTGGTTGGTAGGTTAATTGGTCATCGTAAATAGTCCCATGATTAAGCCAGAATTAAATGGGAGATTCCTGGGCAAAGGACCAGAAGAGTCTACTGCACTGAGTCTCAGAAAATAAATAAATAAATGTAAAGTGAAAGACAGACAAAATGCCTCAGTACATCCGATCCCTGCTATTCCTTAACAGGTTGCTCCAGTTTCCTGCCAGAGACTGAAAAAGCAGAGAACTGGGAATTCCTCAAGATTTTGATGGCATGGCCTTAAGTTCACAACATGAGACACAGAGCTGGCTGCAGAGAGAAGTGCAGGGGAGCATGAATGAAAATGAAGGACTCAGAATTCGAGTTTGTACAAGTTGGGCTTCAAAATAATGATTAGGTTTAGTTTTGATTTTCAAAGACTCCTTTGATGCTGTGGAACCTCATTGCAGCTGATTTTAAAACAAGCCCAACACCTCTGGTATAGATTGCTCCATTTCATGGCAAAGAATTTTGGATATGATTCAGATACTGCACAACCGGTGACTACAGACTTCATTGAATGCCTGGAAGTCATACAGATGAGCTGTTTGCTACATTTTCTCAAGCTTCTGATCTGCCGCATTCCTGATGCTGATGCATCCTGATCCGGCTATGCACACAAACAATCATCTGCGATTAAAGGCGGGATGTTGGAGAGAGAGCTGATTGAAATTTGTTTTATTTATACTTACGTGGCACAAGAGTAAACGCTGCACAACAGCATCTTCAAATGAGTCTAGAAACAGTGAAAATGTAATGCAACACAACCTCTTCTGTAAATATGTCCCTCAATATGCAGAATGACCCTCTTATTTGCTGCTCATACCTCATCACGGCAAATTGAAGCACACTGGGGAATATTCCTTCCAGCTGAGGCAACAATTTCCCTACAAATCTGTTGGGGCCATCTACTGTATCTGGTATTCCTGATGAGGTCTCCTCTACATTGGTAAGATCCAGACGTAGGTTGGTGGACTGCTTTGTTGAGCGCCTCCATTCCATCAGCCAAAAAGTGGGATTTCTCAGTATCTAACCATTTTTCTTCTGATCTCCATTCCCATTCTTACATGTCCGTCCATGGCCTCCTCTTTTGCCATGATGAGGCCAGGCTCAAGATGGAGGAGCAACACCTTATATTTCATCTAGTTAGCCTCCAACCTGATGACATGAACATCTATTTCTCCAACTTTTTCTAATTTCCCCTCCCTCAACCCCCTTCTAACAACATGTTCTGGGATCTTTACAACTCCTTGAGGCGAACTGTGAACTAGTTGCACGAATAAGAGGTTTCAGCCATAAGGTTAGACAGGAGAACCTGAACTTGTCCATGGGGGGAAGAAGTGAGAGGAAAATTGGCAGAGATGTTCAAGATAATGACTGGTTTGAACGGAAGATGTAATTGGGAAATGGGTAGCTTAGATGTTTGGGAGTCATACTGATTTCAATGTTTGGGCAAAAGGTACAAGGGGGAATGCGAAGGAAACATTTTTTACTTAATGTTATATTGTGTGCATTTCTAGTCACCACACATTAGGAAGGAGCTGATTGGTCTGAAGAGAGTACAAAGGAGATTCAATCAGATATAGATAGGACTAGAGGCTAGAGGACTTTAGTAATGGGGCTGAGTTGGACAGGTTTGCTTTTTCTAGAGTGAAGGAGGTTGATTTGTGACCTTATAGAAGTATATATGGTTATGAGGAAATATATATAGGATAATCAAATTATTTTTCCTTACCGTAGAGTATTAACAGATAGAGGGTGTAATTTTAAGCTTCGAGGAAGGCGTTTTAAAGGGGATATAAGGAGTAAATTTTTTTACACAAAGAGCAAAATTGGTGGAGGCAGCAACAATCATTATGTTTAAAAGGCATTTAGATAGATACTTAAATCAGCAAACCATAGAGATATACGGCTGATCGTATGGGATCACTGTAGATCAGCTTGCAAGTGCTGGGTCAACGCACCCTGTACTGTACTGAACGGCTCTATGTCTCAGTGTCAGTCATTGTGTTCTGAGCTTCAAAATCGTTGCCTTTAAAAAGGAATTGGGTGAGAATCTGAGGGAGATCCATTCATGGGGGAGAATCGAGGAAATGGGGCTGACGGTGTTCATTTCCAGAATCAACCTGGCAGAACTCCTCTGCACTGCTACCAATGCAAGGATGTCTTTCCTCAAGTAAAGAGACCAGTCTGTTTCAATTCAGTGGGCTGAATAGTCTTCATCTGTGCCATAACAATTCTATGGTGCTACATGCATGTCTGTAAATAGCATGGATGATGCGGCAGGAAGAAAAGCCTTTTTGTTTACAGTACAAAGATTACAATTTTGTTACCTAACTATGTCTCCTGATTGCCAGTCTGACCTGAATTGACCTGATCTTGCCTATAACTCTAATGCTTGAATTCCATTTCTCCCTGTGGTATCACTTCACTGAGAAGAAAAGCCCAAATAGTGCTCACTGTCTGTAAAGGGAAGAACTGCCCGAGGCTTTCGCGATGCTGTGAAGAATGCTCGAAGTGGTTACACGGGATTTGCTTCTTTACAGAGTTAAGCTTAGTTCAGAAAGTGATATAAGTGCTTGCTCTACCAAAAGAGATGATAAAGTACATTCTATGGCAGGTAATTGAAGTTGCTTGAGCTGAATCAGTAACTTACAATTAGTCAGTAGCTTCAGTAAAAAGCACAAAAAGCAATTTAGGTCTTTATTTCATTTTTATTGCAATTGCTTTGAACTTTCCTGCTAAACACTATAATTTAGTACTTCCCCACAGGATGAAAATAAGCATGATGTCTCCCATTGTAATTTTCTTTCACTGAACAACAGGCTTATCAACACATCAATGATTCACTACTGAGCAGCCTTAGGAAAAGGGGAAGCAGTTACTGATAGTTTTAAAATTCAAGCTCATTACAACATGACTACCATCATGACACAGACCTGTTTTAAGAAGAAAAAAAGTGGACAATCCCAGAATATCAGCTATAGTCATGGCCAATTATGAGGTTGTCACGAGTAGAAACCTTCCCGGAATCCTCCTTCCTCTGTTAAATTCACAACTCCCCCACACTAAAATAATTCACACACACGCATCATGCACTTCTCTCTGCAGTGGAACCGTCATCTTCAAGCCTGTGGGAATGCCTAAGAAGAAGAGGGCCCAGGACACCACAAGGATAGTGTAAGGACGCAACTTATATCTTTGTCATGGTAAACAATATGGCCAAAATAGTTGATTTTCTGGCTGAGACCCTTTGCTAGTGGAGAGTCTCGACCTGAAACATTGACTATCCATTTCCGTCCATAGATGCTGCCTGACCCAATGAATTCCTCCAGCATCTTGTGTATTGGGATCTTCACATCCCATTATCTGAAATCTTCTGTGGTTCCAAACCTTAAAGAGCACTTTGCCACATAGAAATCGATCACCTGCCTTGAATAATGACAAGCTATGAAAGCAAAAACGAGGTATTTTGCTGAATAGATTTGTCCAATTTATTCCCTAACAGATGTCGTCACTATGAATGGGCATGAGACCTTCCTGTAGTAATGTTTAAGCTGCACCCTCTCAAGGCTGATTTATACTTGTGCGTACAGGCTACGCCGTAGGCCTGATTTATAATTTTGTGTAGCCCTATGCCGTAGTGAGCATGTGTAGTTGTGTCTGTGTCACTCTGCAATTCACCGCCAAAATGTTAGTTGGCAGTAGGGTTTATGCCACTGTGTTGAGTTTCTCCATGACAGACATGGACAAGGAAATGCATTTCAAATATTTTTGGATGTCGGCAGGTAGATTTGACGATTTGGTTCATCGTCTCCAACCATTTATTTCGCATCAGTGTACAGACATGGCGGAGAAAAGCAACTGGCAATGCGATGCTACCAAGTGGACCAATCACAGTTGTTGCGATCTGCGTCGCCGCGATGCGTGAGTTACATTTTTGGGGAGGTGCACGTCACCCTATGGTGTAGGGTATGGCGTACATTTGACACAGAAGTATAAATTGGGCTTTATGGGGCAGCACGGTGTAGCAAAGTGGTTAGCACAATGCTTTACAGTACAGATGACACAGGTTCAATTCCTGCTGCTGCCTGTAAGGAGTTTGTACGTTCTCCCCGTGACCGCGTGGATTTCGTCCGGGTGCTCCAGTTTCCTCCCACAGTACCGGTGGTAGGTTAATTGGTCATTGTAAATTGTCCCATGATTAGGGTCGGATTAAATCCGGGAGATTGCTGTGTGGCATGGCTTGGATGGCTGAAAGGCCTAATCTGCATGGTATCTCAACAAATAAATAAATAAAAACCTATTGTTAGAAGCCTGTCAGCTATTTCACAGTAGTAACTCATACTCCCTGCCATCGATGATGACGTTCTTTGTTTTGAGATGCAGTGGCCTTGACTTTGGCGCTTCTCCCCACCGAAAGCACTTGCTTGTTTATCCAGATGGACTCTGTGTGATCAAACACTAAGCTGTACGCACAGCTATTTCATAAAATTATTCCACTACACCTAAAGCATGTTGTGCACCAGTAAATTGGGCAGTAATGATTTTGAGTATTAGGGATGATACAAAGATTACCTGAAGGAAAAGCTTGTGACTGAAGAATTGTGCTCCTATGAAAATGATGCATATTTATTAAACCATGACAAATTTTCTTTCCACCATTACTCTTAATAAATATAATTGTATCCACAAAGCTGTGGTGGAGAGGATTTTTGAGTTCCACTGCATTCCAAAGTGGGGTACTAGGAAATCAATACAGATAACCACTGTTTCGTTTTTTTTTTGCCATAATGATCAGTAATTCCCTTTGGGATAAAAGTTACAAACTGGTAACTTTACCCAGTGGGTCAATTCTGGGGACATTTCATCATGGTCTAGAATGGTACAGTAATCATAGCCAATCTTAGCATTGGCAATCACTACAGATTAGTTTTGATCTACTTTAAGATCAAAGTTAGCATTCTCATAATCTATGTGGCATCAAATCTCAGCTCCCTGTTACTGCTGTTTCTTAATGAATTTTATGACCATAAGACACCGGAGCAGAATTAGGCCATTCATCACATTGAGTCTGCTCTGTTATTCCATCATGGCTCAGTTATTATTCCTCTCAACCCCATTCTCCTGCCTTCTCCCCATAACCTTTGACACCCTTACCTATCAACCTCGCTTTAAATATACCCAATGACTAAAGAAATTCTTCCTCATCTCTGTTCTAAAGGGGCATGTTTCCATTCTGTGGCTATGCCATCTGGTTCTAGACTCTCCCACTATAGGGAATTATCCTCTCCACATCCACTCTATCAAGGCCTTCCAATGTTCAATAGGTTTCAACAAGGTCCCCCCTCATTCTCCTAAACACCAGTGAGTACAGGTCCAGAGTCATCAAACACTCCTCAAATTTTAATCCTTTCATTCCTGGGATCATTCAACTGAACCTTCTCTGGCCCCTTTCCAGTGACAGCACATTCTTTCTTTGGTAAAGAGCACAAACCTGCTCACCACATCTTATAAGATAAACTTGCAGCTTGCATCATCGCTACTTGCAGACAATAGCCCACTTGCTTCTAAGAAATATAACCTCTTTTCTGAATGCCATACACTTGTGAATTATGTGGTGCAATAGGTACAACTCACACTCTTGCCCCAAATTAATATCGATTCCTGTCCAATCCTTCATTGTCGCTGAGCGTAACTCCTTTCATGTTCCTCATGAGCAGTTTTATGACCTGAAGATGTGCAGTGTTTCAGATAGGTGGCTCACCACACTAGCGTCATGAGAACTTCTAGGATTGGCCAACAAATGCTGGCCTCACTGATGGCACCCTCATGCAATATGAACAATTGCAAGGAAGATCACCTGAAGGGAGTTAGCCCATGTTAGAAATTAGAAATCTTCACTCTAATTTAATCTTCAAATGAATTGTCACTTAAAGAACTCACAGTAAAATATTGGATAGCATAGATGTGAAATGGATGCCTGAGGATTCCAACTGATGGACGTATTGCATGCATCCATTGCATATCTGAGGGGTTCATCGGCCATATTGGATCAGGGTCCATTGGTACTCAATACATGTGCCAGGAAAATCGAATTCATTGGTTAGTCTATCTAAATAGGGATCATTATGGTGAAAAGGGAAATATTTAAGTATGAGATATTTACTGTGAATGTTAATTGCATGAGAGGGAAGAGGAAATTTGCTATAATATGGCCAACAATGTCCATTAACATATAATTACAGAAGAAGAATTGTTTATCAATTACTACAAAGTGGTTCACTGTTCTGTTCTTTTTAATTAGCCAGCTAGCCAATGTACAAATGATTGCATAATTCCCCTGCCAAACAAGCTCGATGACTGCTCTGATATAAGTGAATGAGATTAATTTATGAGCAGAATTTACATGCAACTACCCTCCACTCACTGCCATTTTTTTCTCAAGGAAGTTGCCCTGCCTTTAGTTGGAAAAGTTGTAACTTCTGTTGTAAAGTTTGCTTTGTTGTGTAAAAAATGTAAATAAAGGTGTTAATTTGTTGTAGAAAAATGATGCTCCTTTCTACAGCATGGTTGAAAATTTGACCAGCTTGGAAAACAGATTACGAGTGTTGGTAATCAAACATATCCTGCTATTGATGCAAAATTTTTGAAACCAGTTGGCTTATTCATCAATTCACAAGCTGAATGATTGACCACTGCACATTCTGTTTCTGGTCCAATATTTTGCAGACTGCTCCAAGTGTTTCATGTGAGGATGGCTATTTTGCACTTTCCTATGACAGATGGTCCTCAGGCCTTTTTCATGAGTGCTCTTAGTCAAAGTGCAATATGGCTGTTCCATGGGGGCCGTGTTCCTGATGAGGCACTCATGCTACTGTCTGAAAACTTTGGCTGCCAGTCGCACTGGCCTTATTACAGCAGTAACAAGATGCTGCTATGCACAATTCCCTAGCATAATCAAAACTGTTGGCAGATTCATTGTTTGCACAGAGAATGCACACAGCCTTCCAAGAATGCTGAAGGACAAAAGGCAAGTTTATGGAAGCAAGGTTAGTTTTGGCTCATATTCCAGAAAAAAAAAGTAAACACACTTCATTTTCTGGGTCAATTTCATGATCAGTCTCGCATTATTTATGTTCTTTCAATTTTCTGTGGTATCTATTTGAAATAATGCTCAAGTTGTTTTTGAGGTAAGGGTTCATATACCCAACGTACAGGCTTGCATAGACAATCATGTTCTAGCCGGGTCCATTTCTGCCTCATGGACATTACACAACAGATGGCAGGTATTTCATTTCACAAACTCAATTACAACATCTCCATGCAAACAAGAAACACTTTGGTATCATCTGGCAGTTAAGGTCCACGGGTTAACACATATTTTGAGTTCCAATCGAAGGCATTCAGAAAGGGTAATAGCTGACAATGTGCCAAGGATGCATTGTGGTTTGAAGGTATTTTCAATAGGAAAATATGCATCGTATCAAGAAGCATTGCAGCTGACAGCATCACTGAAGAAGCACATAAATTCTCTCCCATTAGGTAACGAACACATCAAATCCAGTAAGTGAATGACAGGAATCTGTTATACTGCTTTAGCAGTTTAAAGTTTAGTCACTAACCACAAATTTTGATTGATAGAATTGCCCAGAAAATGGATGCAGAGTGTTTTTCTTTTCAGCACCATCCAATTGAAAGTTTATCTAATCTCGAGTAAACTTCCTGGTTAAATCACGGCAATGAGAAATCCAACAGGCACCTTCAGCCATGCATAATCCTTATGATGCCAAAGGATTTTCCTCTTTACGGACAATGGAATAATTTCACATTTTTGTGCAGAATTTATTTTGGAGCATTGCAGGGAAAGTTGGACTGTGTTGTCTTTGGGTGCCCATTCCTGGCACAACATGATTGTCTTAACCTCTGAGGGGTGACTTGGGAAATAGTTCACAACAGAAGCTTGTTTAAAAATTCCTGTGAAACCCCTTTTTACCAGGTGTCTCTATAGATGCAGCTCATTAGCCCCTCGCTCACAGTCACCAGACTCAGCGGTGAGAAAACCACCTTTTTACAGGCTCCGTGAGTCTAGGATAGATATGACTTGGATCCCACCAAATCTGAGAGGTTGGGATGCCTTGCCCACCCAAGCCCCAGTCTGTGTGAATACTGTGTAAATACTAGCCCCGTGCAATTGCCTGTTGGCAAGAAATAGCAACTCGTACACTGCATACAATAATAAAAAAGTACAAACTTTGTAGATTTCCAAATGTCAGCTTTATCAAACAATAGGAAAAAAAATAAAAAGGGCCCATTAGTCAACCCATTCCAAATGTGCATATAAATTGGAACTCATCTTGCAGTTGTCTTTAACTCACGCGCTGGACCCTCGGTCTGCATGAAAGCACACATCACCTTCCAAATGTCGCTCGAAATCCATCTCAAACAAATGGGCTTCCCCACGGGAGTATAAATCCTTCCCCCTTGAAGCTATTCATCTGCACAAAGGACCTTGTGCAATAGGGATGGCATCCTCAGCCATTTTCCTTCCAGATCTTCTCCCAGATCCCCCCAGAAAGACTTCAACCCACACCAGTGTCCGTCACTGAAAACCTCTCGGCCCAGCGTTCTCTAGAAAACCTTCTCCCAAATCCACCATCCTGATTTGCTGACACAACATTCCTAAGCATACAGACTCTCACAGCTATCTGGATTATTCCTCTTCTCACCCTGTCTCTTGCAAAAATGCCATCCCCTTCTCGCAACTCCTCCATCTCCGCCGCATCTGTTCTCAGGATGAGGCTTTTCATTCCAGGAAGAGGGAGGTGTCCTCCTTTTTTAAAGAAAGGGGCTTTCCTTCCTCCACCATCAACTCTGCTCTCAAACGCATCTCCCCCAATTCACGCACATCTGCTCTCACTCCATCCTCCCGCCACCCGACTAGGAATAGGGCCCCCTGGTCCTCACCTACCACCCCACCAGCCTCCGGGTCCAACATATTATTCTCTGTAATTTCCGCCACTTCCAACGGGATCCCACCACTACGCACATCTTTCCCTCCCCCCCCCCTGCTTTCTGCAGGGATCGCTCCCTACGCGACTCCCTTGTTCATTCGTCCCCCTCATTCCTCCCCACTGATCTCCCTCCTGGCACTTATCCTTGTAAGCGGAACAAGTGCTACACATGCCCTTACACTTCCTCCTTTACCACCATTCAGGGCCCCAGACAGTCCTTCCAGGTGAGGCGACACTTCACCTGTGAGTCGGCTGGGGTGATATACTGCGTCCGGTACTCCCAATGTGGCCTTCTATATATTGGCGAGACCCGACACAGACTGGGAGACCGCTTTGCTGAACACCTACGCTCTGTCCGCCAGAGAAAGCAGGATCTCCCAGTGGCCACACGTTTTAATTCCACATCCCATTCCCATTCTGACATGTCTATCCACGGCCTCCTCTACTGTAAAGATGAAGCCACACTCAGGTTGGAGGAACAACACCTTATATTCCGTCTGGGTAGCCTCCAACCTGATGGCATGAACATCGACTTCTCTAACTTCCGCTAATGCCCCACTCCCCCTTGTACCGCATCCGTTATTTATTTTTATAAACACATTCTTCCTCTCACTTTCCTTTTTCTCCCTCTGTCCCTCTGACTATACCCCTTGCCCATCCTCTGGGTCCCCCCCCCTGTCTTTCTCCCTGGGCCTCCTGTCCCATGATCCTCTCATATCCCCTTTGCCAATCACCTGTCCAGCTCTTGGCTCCATCCCTCCCCCTCCTGTCTTCTCCTATCATTTTGGATCTCTCCCTCCCCCTCCCACTTTCAAATCTCTTACTCACTCTTCCTTCAGTTAGTCCTGAGAAGGGTCTAGGCCCGAAACGTTGACTGTACCGCTTCCTAGAGATGCTGCCTGGCCTGCTGCATTCACCAGCAACTTTGATGTGTGTTGCTTGAATTTCCAGCATCTGCAGAATTCCTGTTGTTTGCGTTGTAGAAAGCAGAACAGTTTGCTTTTTCAGAGCTGCTAAAATGAAATACTACAACATAGCAGTAAAAATCTTAAGCAGGGCATTACATTAGTATATGAGAAACTTGACTAAAAACTCAAGCCACATTTGCCTTCCACCACCATATCACTCCTGTAGATCTCCCTCATACTCATTTCCTCTAAAATCCCTGATCTGCAGCTACCTGATCCAATTCTTCTCTTCCCACTACATTTGCTGGTGCTTTTGAGATACCTACAACAGTGTCACCAATGCTATCCTCCATTTCTGATCTCTGTGTATCAAACAACTTCCCCTCCACTCACATCCCCGCCATCCACCCCTCAGCCCAGTGCACAAAATTCACAATGCCCTGTGTTTGTGGGCTCACAAAGATGATGGTTATTGTCACCCTGCATTAACACCATTGCAGCCCATCCTTCTGCCTTCACAAGAATTTTTAAACAAGGTTCTGTTGTGAACTATTTTGGTCAATTTATGAAAAATAGCACTGAGACAATTATTTGTTCATAACTTGGTGTAATCTATTGAGCCTCTTAAATTTGCCATCTCCAAAACCGTCATCAATACAGTGCATATTTCTGTATTTCCTTGGAAATACAGCATTTGTCCGATTGAGCCTATGCCAGCTCCTAGAGTATTCCCATCAGTCTCACTCCCTCCCTTATCTTCCTGAAACTTGTTCTATCTTATGTGCTCATCCCAGTTCTTGTGCCACAAGCGACAATAGGAGCAATTTCTGATTGCTAACTAACCTACCAGTAGGAGTTCGAGATGTGAGAGGAAACACGTGTGGTCATGGGGAAAGCCTACAAATGCCATGTAGGCATCTTCAAAGGGCAGGTTCGAACCGGGCTTGCAGGAGCTGCCTGGCACAGAAATATCACGGGCACAACAGGTGCCGGTTAGAGCCACGTCCCTGCTAGCATTGATATGGAACTGGCGGCGTAGAGATACGGAACTGGTTCAACCTTGCCTCCTCGGCATTTTAAAGAATGTTACAGTCATTTATGCTCAATGGACCGTTCAGAGTTCCACTAACTGAATTCTGAGTTGCAGTTAATCTGAGAGTCACTGATTCATGGAAAGATACAGTATGTAAACAGGCACGCCCATTTGAGTCCATGCCATCAAGCACCTGCTTACACTTAACTTATTCCATCCAACTTTATCCTCTCCACATTCCCATTAATTTCCCTCAGAATTTCCCATCCATCTACATGCTAGGGACAATTCCCACTGGCCAATTAACCTACTGAATTTCATGTTTTTGATATGTTAAGTGAAACTGTACCCCCCAGAACAAACCCATGCAGTCGGAGAGAGAATATGCCAAGTGCACGCAGACTCACCTAAGGTCAGGGTCAAACCCAGGTTGCTAGAACTGTGAAGCAGCAGCTCTGCTAGTTGTGGCATGGCGCCACAGATTTTCCACTGTAATATGCCGTAACTTTCTGAAATGTATCAAGCTGCTCGAGATACTCGACACTTAATCAAGCCTTCACACAAAAATAACTAGCTATTAAATAAGCAACATATTTTTAACATTTTAATGGATTATTAACAAGATATGCTAGTAAATATGATTTCTCCTGGTCTTGTCATGTTCATGAAGCAAGAAACCTTTCTTCACTCAGCTTGTGCTTTCGGAGTGAGAAACAAATGTGAAAATGAAGCTGAATGACTTCCAGGCGGCCAGCAGAGGTGTGAAGGCATCTGTGTATTCTGGTGGACAAAGCACAAAGAAAATGAAGCACTTTGTCATTTTCTGATTTCATTAAAGCTAACCTTACCTTTATAATTTTTATTCTTTTCCCCATTACCATTCTCCCTTTCCTCTCCAAGGTTTTTACAGGGTGTCATTGTTCCTTTTATTTGTGCCTGTCTCACCAGGAGCCTCTTTGTCTGAATCCATCCATCTGCCCCTGAGAAAATGCTGAAATGCCTTTATCCTATAGGACACTAATAGTACCCTACAGGATTAAGTCTAAATTGTCCCTCTTGGTCCTTCTGAACCCACCTGACATCTTTGACAAGGTTAACCAGACATCCTGCCATGTATTTTTACTGTTATCTAGCTAGGACCACATTCACCTGGTTCCATTCCTACCTGTCCATTAACAACCAAAGAAATCGCCTGCAATATCTGTGCTGATAATGTGCAGTGAAAGATTTATTCTTGCTCCCACTAATAATTCTCATCAATTTGCTTCTCAAAATACATATGTCACCATTTTCTGCATGTGAACTCCATCTTACCAGCACTTATTTTGGCCCTTTTACTATTCCTAAACTATCCAATAGTTTGACCGCAGTCCCTGCCACAGACTATACCCAATCCGTCATGGTCTGGTCTGAAATCTGCATTCCGGTTCACGGTCCGGTCCGCGGACTCCAGACTCCGGGTCTTCTGGCTGTCCCTTGTTTTGGTTGGACTTAACCAGAAGCACCAGATGCTCACCTTGGGGCTGGGAATATAAGTGGTCCTGGGAGCGAGTGTGGTTGCTGGGTTGTCTTGTCAGTCTCCCCTTAGAGCAACCCACTTGTGGAAGGCTAGTGCAGTCATTGAGATATGGATTTGTCTGTTCCGTAGCCCGCTGAGGTTACTGGCTGCCTCAAGTCTTAGAGCCATCCCACACCTAGCTCCCTTCCTGTCCTTTGCCTCCGTTGGGAAAGCCAGGCCGATTGTCATTACCCTGTGGTTCGTTCTGTCCCTTCCTGTCCCTTGCCTCTGTCGGGTAAGCCAGGCCGATTGTCGTTACCCTGTGGTTGGTTCTGTCCCTTCCTGTCCTTGTCGCTGTCAGGTAAGCCAGGCTGTTTGCTGTTACCCTGTGGTTGGTTCTGTCCCTTCCTGTCCTTGCTGCTGTCGGGTAAGCCAGGCTGTTTGCCTTTACCCTGCGGTTGGTTCTGTCCCTTCCTGTCCTTGCCGCTGTCGGGTAAGCCAGGCTGTTTGCCTTTACCCTGCGGTTGGTTCTGTCCTTGCCTCCGTTGGGTAAGCCAGGCCGTTTGCTGTTATCCTGTGGTTGGGTCTATCCCTCCCTGTCCTTGCCTCTGTGGGGTAGTCTCGCATCCTGCCCAGGAGATGCCTCAAAGTACCCTTGCCCCATCATGTCTTTGCCTGGTCTCCAGGAGGCCAAACCCCATCACATCTTCACCTAGTTTGGGGTCCGAGCCTGAGTCAAGACCCAGATTCTGGGTCCTTGTCCAGTGTCTGGTTCGGAGTCCACGCCCAGGCTCCTTGTTCCCAGTCCCTCATCCTGGTCCTGCTTCCCCAGCTTAGTCTGTGTTCCTGTCCCTAAACCTAGTCTGCATCCTGTCCCGTCATTTAGTTTTGTCCTGAACTGTTCCTAGTACTTCAGTGTCTGTGTCTTACATTTGGGTCCGATCCCAATGCCCCCCTCTGTGACACAATCACATCCTCTGACCCTCTATCTAAAAATGGCCTGACACTACGTTGACTTTGGTGATGAGCCCTGACTATTTCTACACTGTAACCTACAATGCAATTTTCCTCAGTCCTTCAATAAACCAGCACTCTTTAATTCTGGCTGCATGATCATCCCTAGTTTAATCAGCCCAAACTTGATGGTCATGCATTCAGTTACCAAGACCTCCAGACCCTCCTTAATCCTCCCAAGTTTCTTAGAATTACTGAGTCATAGAGCTCAGAAACAGATCCTTCGGCCCATCTGGTCGATGCTGATCAAATCACAAACAAGAGAAAATCAGCAGATGCTGGAAATCCAAGCAATGCGATCAAGGTTCTTACCTAAGCTAGTCCTATTTGCCCACATACGGTCCATGTCCTTCCAAGCCTTTCTGATCCATGTACCTATTCAGGTACCTTTTAAATGTTAACGTATCTGATTCCTCTTCCTTCAAGAGAGGTTAAAACATTCTACCAGTTTAATAAAATCATCGGTCTTCTTTGTTTTCTTGTGTGCTTCAGTGACAATTGCCCTGTCTTGGTATATTAAAGATGCTATTTAAATAACAGTCATGGTGCACCACACACACGAGATTCTGCAGATGCTGGAAATCTACAGCGATACACACAAACTACAGAAGGAACTCAGCAAGTCAGTCAGAATCTATGGAAGGAAATAAACAGTGGATATTTCGGGCCAGGACCCCTATTTCTTTCCCTTACCCCCATCTTCTTATTGTGGCTTCTGCCCCCTTCCTTTCCAGTCCCAGTGAAGAGTCTCAGTCTGAAATGTCGACTCTTAACTCTCCACCATAGATGCTGCCTGACTTGCTGATTTCCTCCAACATTTTGTGTGTGCATTGCTTTAGTTCCACAGGTTAGCTTACAAGCAAGTTGACGACACACTTGTGGGAGGAAGTAATGTAGTGGTCTTGCTGCCAAATCCCAAAGGAGTAATTTGAATTTGATGGGCCGAATAACCTCCTTCTGCTTTGTAACCTTTCTGTGAGGCTGTAATTAAAATTAAAGTTACACTGGGATTCAATCTTGGATGAAATCCCAAGTTTGTTGAACAGCTGTGCAGGATGAATTTTGGATTCAGAAGACTTATGCATTAAGGAGCGTGATTAAAGTGCTACATAAATAAAGTCTAGATCTGCTTCCTGTGAAGGAAGAAGTGATAACAAGTGAATTTATTTTTATTCTTACAGTGGCAGTGAAGAGAGTTCATTTTAATGTAATTACACTTAGCACATGACAAGAATTCTGCCTTCACATGGGACCAACTTCACTTTAAAGCATAATGGATGACAGGGACTAAACTTTTGTTCAACATGTTTTAGCAGCACATTCTCCAACAGAATTAAATAACAACCCAGTCAGTACATACTGTCAGCTGTATGATAGTGCAGGTAAGAATTGAAGATTTGATTTGGACTGTTTACATTACTTAATTATAATACAATTGTTTCACCATTGGCATAAGGTTTGCAGGTATATAGATCTTGCATTTTAAATTATAAAATACACCCAGTGGCCACTCTATCAGGTACACCTGTACACCTGCTTAATAATGCAAATATCTAATCAGCAGATCATATGGCAGCAACTCAGTGGATAAAAGCATGCAGACATGGTCAGGAGGTTCAGTTGTTGTTCAATGCAGACATCAGAATGGGGAAGAAATGTGAGCTAAGTGATTTTGACTGTGGAATGATTGTTGGTGTTAGCTGGCGTGTGTTGGAGCCATGCAGCTGTTCTCGATCGGTATTGTACTCATCCATCCCGATCAAAAGGGTGCAACAGTGCCTTTATTTCCTGCGGAGCGTGAAGAAAGCTCACCTCTGTCCCAGGATACTGATGGACTTTTACCACTGTACCATTGAGAGCATACTCACCAACTGCATCTCAGTGTGGTATGGCAATTGTCCCGTATCAGACCGCAAAACACTCCAGCGGGTGGTGAAAACTGCCCAGCGGATTATCGGCACCCAATTGCCCACCGTTGCGAACATCTACCATAAACGCTGCCTGGGCAGGGCGAAAAGCATTATCAGGGATGCATCTCACCCTAACCATGGACTTTTTACTTTCCTCCCATCCGGCAGGTGCTACAGGAGCCTCTGCTCCCACACCAGCAGGCACGGGAAGAGCTTCTTCCCTGAGGCTGTGACCCTGCTGAACCTCACATTCCAACACTAAGTAGTATTTTACCCATATTGTACTGTCTCAGTACTTTTATACTTGTGTGCTGTAGCACTTACTTTTTATTCACAGTTATTTTGCAAATATCACTATTCTTTGCATTTCTGGTTAGATGCTAACTGCATTTCATTGGCTTTGTACCTGTACTCGGCACAATGACAATAAAGTTGAATCTAATCTAAACTAATTTTGTGTTGCGGAGTTCATCATGTTTATTATGGTAACTAGTCACATGAGAGGGGATGTGGTAAAGGCAAAGAGAATAGTCTTGCTTATTCTTGCTTATTTCATGGGACTCTGGGTGATGGAGACCACTAGATGTCATATCTTTTGCTGACCACTCAATATTGCTCAATAATGCTCAATTAGCTTAGCTTTCATGTGGGCACACCTAAGATTCATCACTTCAAGACTGTATGTTTGCTAATGAATAAGAATGGATTGAATAAAGGATTCAACTTTTGGAACGACCATTATTCAAGTAGGTCACGACATGCAAGTACAACAAATCCGTAGGGTTGCCAACATTGGCAATGGTTTTGGTTTTGAGTATCCTCGGATTTTCACACATAACATTCTCCAGAGTTTACAGAGAATGGTGTGAAGAACAAAAAGCATCCAGTGAAAGGCTGTTCTATGGGTGAAAAAGCCTTGTTAATGAGAAAAGCCGGAGGAGAATGGCCAAACTGGCTTAAACTGACCGGAAGGTGACAGTAACTCAGATGACCACACGTTACAACAATGGTGTTTCAAAGAGCATCTCTGAACACACATGTTGAATTTTAAAGCAGAGGGACTACAGCACCAGAAGACCATGAACATACATTCACTGGCCATTTTATTGGGTACAGGAGGTGCCTAATGTACTGGCC
Organism: Mobula birostris; assembly: GCF_030028105.1. Taxonomy (NCBI): domain Eukaryota; kingdom Metazoa; phylum Chordata; class Chondrichthyes; order Myliobatiformes; family Myliobatidae; genus Mobula; species Mobula birostris. The sequence continues at coordinate 32,235,281 of NC_092394.1, read as the reverse complement.
ACTGAGTTTGTGTTGACAACATGTACATCGAACTTGTTCAAAGCTCTACTGCTGGCTGGAATATTGTGAGCTTTAATCAGATACCAATTGATAAAGAGCTAAGAATATGTCTATATTTATATGAAATATATATATGGATCAAAAAGGTCTGTATTATGAAAAATAATAAATCTCATTTATTGTTCTAAAAGTGCATTAGTGCAGTTAGAATTAACAAAGCATCACAGATGTAATAATTTGTTTCATTCTTCTGCTCATGCATGCAGAGCTCCTGTCAGAACCTGTCAAATAACATAATTGTGAAACACTTGTAAATAGGCAAAATAAAAAATAACAGTGAAACATCCAATTTTTAGCAGGTGAGTCCTGGTGATGTTAAAGTTAAGGCATGCCACTTCCTCACAATTCCCTTTGACAACTTCTGAAAAGTCGCAGTTGTAGAAATATTGGTTGTGAATAATGGTTGTTGCTTGTACGGCTGGCACTCTTGAAGGATTGGATCATGTGACTTGCTGTTTGTAAGAAGTTCCAGAGGAAGTCCGTGAAAGTCTTTGAATAGGCAAAATACACTCTCTCTGAGCTAAATGTCTGAAGTGTAAACTCTTTATATGGACTTCAATACAAAGCATAAAACTTCAATGGATTTGGTTAAAGGTTAACAAACCACAAGTATATATACTTCGTAAAGTTGTGACTTGTCAATATTGTAATGCTCTTTATTCTCACATGCATATTCATAGTCATAAGTATGTAGGTGAGAAATCAGTGTAGACATTGTCTGTATGTCTCCTTGACCTCCCCCCTCCATTTTTTTGTACCCAGTAATTTCCTGGATAATTTAATCTTTAGCCTGAGCTCCATTTTTTTGACTAGTCTTGATGAAATTATCGATAACCTTGTCAGAGTCCAAAAGGTCTCTTCACCTATTGACCAACTGGGAGTAGATATTTATTCCTTCTCCACTACTGACCTTGTGGAACTCAAGTGAATCTGTGCTGATGAGTATTTTTTAAAGTTCTGTTGGAGATAATCACATAGAAATAGGCTGTGTTTTATTATTTTTTATGTTATTATTTGCCACAGTCTGCTTTTCCCAACAACATGCTTTAAATTACATGTGTAGGTCTCCAAACTGAATTGTTTCTTTTTCCTATCACAGGAAAAGAGCAACAGGATGAATATATATATACTAAGTTAAAGGCTCCCATAGTGAGGCACCAAAGAAATTTGCCAACACGTCCTGAGGCATCTACAGAGAGTAATGAGAGGGAGGGAAGATTAGTACTGTTACGTGAATGAAGCCAACAGAGAAAAGTACTGGTAGGTACGAAGCAAGTTCTTTATTCGACAAAACAAGGTACAGTAGGCATCATACAGAGACGCTTTAAGACAAAAGGTCTTGATGGCTCAATGTGGGGCTTGGTATTTTATGCCTGAAATATCAAAGGACAATTCCATATTTACAAATTATGGACAATGCTTTCTTTGAAACTACACAGAAACTTCTCACCTCCATATTCGCAAGCACACCACAGACATCCAAATGAATTTTAATCAGCATTGTCTGGTCTGAGATGTATGGCCTTTAGGAACACATTGTTCAGAGCTGCAGATTAAATCCACAATACATATTCAGATGTGAAGACTGGTGGCCAAAGTGATTGGCTAAATGTAAATGTGCTAAACCCAAAAATTGTTCTAACAATTACCTGCAGCTCTGTTTTGTGCAAAATTCCTATTGCGTACGAGACAGTAATATGAGACAGTATTTTAGTCCACAGGAGCTCTCTGTTAGCTCTAACGTTGCAGGTATCATGGGGCTGAAATTGTCAGGGTTATTTGAAGAGTATATTAAGAGGATCAGAGTAGAATGGGGGGGGAGGGAATTGGTGTAAGGGGAAAGAGGATGAGGCCAGAAGTGTAGGCGGTAGTATTTGTCCATTTCGGAGTTAATTCAGAGACTTGGTGATGCACTACTAGTGTGCATCACCCCAATGTCATCTTACTCTCTTTCATGAGTACCATTACTTTCAAGTTGGCTTAGAGTCATGAGTCCATCCTAAATTCTCTTAGATATCTATGAAGCTTACTCCATCGAATACTAGACCATGAAGTGAATGGTGTGGTTAAACTGTCAATGGCACACATATACTGTCTCAGAAGACAGGGAATACAAGAAGCAAACAGAGAACAAACTTCCCACCCGAGATGGAGTGGGCTTGCAATGAGAGGTCTGCTATAAATAATCACAATTACTCTGTCACAGCGTAGACAATAAAGGAAAGATGGGAAAAGATCTTATAGGATAATAGTCTAATTAAGCCATTTGGAAGTCATCCTAAAGGGTAAACATTAAAGTAATATATGTATATCAGTGTGATCCTTGAAGGGAATATAAAACTCCAGCACTAGCTGTTTCTTCACTTGTAGTAAGAGTTCCTTGCTTTTATCTGAGACTTCACATCCGAAATTATAGGGAATAAGATCATAAGTCCATAAGATATAGGAGCAGAGTTAGGCCATTTGGCCCATTGAGTCTGCTCTGCCATTTCATCATGCCTGATCCATTTTCCTTTCAGCCCCAATTTCTTGCCTTCTCTCCATATCCCTTCAAGACCTGACCAGTCAAGTATCTATCAACCTCCGCTTTAAATATACATAAAGACTTGCCTCCACAGCTGCCTTAGGCAACAAATGATACAGATTCCCCACTCTCTGGATAAAGAAATTTCTCCTCTGTTCTAAAATGACAACCCTCTATTTTGAGGCTGTGTCTTCTGGTCTTAGACACTCCCATCATGGGAAACATCCTCTCCATGTGCCCCCTATCAATATTTGAATGTTTGAATAGGCTAGCACTTTACTGTCTGGAGCACAGGAGATGTTTTATATTTTATGAGGGACATAGATAGGGAGAACGCTTACAGGCTTCTTCCTCTCAAGTTGAATGAGACTAGAACTAGAGGTCATCTATTGAGGGTGAAAGGCGAAACAATTAAGGAAGATCTGAGGGGGATCTCCTTCACTCAAAAGGTGGTACGAGTGTGGAATGAGCAGCTAGTGGAAGTGGTAGGTGAGAGTTCAGTTGTAAATTTAAGAGAAGTTTGGATAAATACACGGATGAGAGAGGTATGGATGGCTACGGTGCGAGTGCAGGTAGACGGGACGAGGCAGAAGACCAAGCTGGCACAGAGTCAATGGACCAAAGGAGAGCTTCTATGCTGCAGAACTCTATGACCTTATGATACTGTCAACAGTTTTTGGTCCTTTACATAAAGGAGTTCGGGGAAATCTCACTAAGATCATCCCAGACATGGAAAAATTGTCTTGAGGAAAGGTTGAACAAACTGAGTTGAGATTAGAAGAATAAAAGTTGCTCTTATTGAAACACTTAATATTTTTAGTGGCTCGATGTGATGAATTCCGGGAGACAGTACCAGAGAGTCATCCAGCATGGAACATAGAACATGCAGTATTGTGTAAAAGTCTTAGGCACATATATATAGCTAGGGAGCCCAAGACTTTTGCACGGTACTGTAGTAATTTTATATATTGCACTGTACTGCTGCAAAATAAAATTCATGACATATGTAAGGGATGATAAATCTGATTCTGATATGGATCTCCCTTGTGGATTGAGAGTGGGAGGGGGTCAGGGAGAGGGTAATCATGCTTGGGAAAAGGGGACTGGTGAGGGAAGGGAGTGGGAAGCACGAAAGAGACATTCTGTAATGATCAATAAACCTATTCTTTGGAATCAAACGCCTTTGCCTGGTGTCTCATGGCTGGGTGTGTCTGCACCTGCACCACCCCACCCCTGGCACATCTTCTCTGCCACCTGTCCCATACCACTCACGCCATTGCCATTCCCAACATCCTTTGCTCCCGCCAGATTTACAATCTTGCTCTCCATTCCACTTTGACAAATACAATACTGTACATAAGTCTTAAGCACCCTCGCTATGTAGTATTTGTGCCAAAGACTTTTGCACAGCACTGTATTTGTCAACATGGAATGGAGAGCAAACCTATCCAGAGCCCTATGCAAGTGCTCCATAAACTACCTCCATATTTCCATCAACACACACAAAATGCTGGTGGAACGCAGCAGGCCAGGCAGCACCTATAGGAAGTACAGTCGACGTTTCGGGCCGAGACCCTTCGTCAGGACTAACTGAAAAACGTTTTGGGCCGAGACCCTTCATTAGGACTGAAATGTCGACTGCACTTCTTCCTACAGATGCTGCCTGGCCTGCTGCGTTCCACCAGCATTTTGTGTGTGTTTCTTGAATTTCCAGCATCTGCAGATTTCCTCGTGTTTCCATATTTCCATTGTACTTTATCCTGAGAACGTCTATTCCCAACTTATGTTACCAATTTCCTAATTGCATTATAATTAGCCTCCCCCCAATTAAATACTTCCCCCAATCAAATTCTTTTCAATTCTACGATAAAGGTCAGGGAGTTGTGGTCACTGTCTTGAAATGAGTCACCTGACCAGATTCATTGCCTCATTCTAGATCTAGTATGGTCTCTCCTCTCATTGGTTTGTCCACATGACATATCATTTGGCCCACTACAAATGTTATTGCTGATCATAAAGTACTCATCTTTACTCATTCTATTTTTCAACTTTATGTCTCTGGTCTTCTGTGCCTTGAGATTCAAATGCTCACCTACCTATTTGACAAATTTTGCAGGGGTTTGTAAGACTCATTTACAGCTGAGAGGATGGAGAATGTCTTCTTTCAGAGGGTTGAGGGTTTTGAATCTTTAGTTCTTCTTATCCCAGAAAGCTGTGGAAGCTGAAAACTAGAATATATTCAAAATTAAGATAGGTCTTTAATTAGTAAATGAATCAAGATTCATGGAGACTGGATGAAAAAGTGAGCATGAAGAAAGTTGGGTAAGTGGAGACCTTATGGAATTGTGGAATAGGTTTGAGGGGCTGAATGGCTTACAATTCCAATAGCCTAAAGGTCTTAATGATGGAATTAATGGTGTGATCATCAGATCTTTCAAAATTTCAAATACCAGACAATTCTTCAAAATGTAATTGTGTTTAAAATGCATCCTTCCCCCAGCAGAGTTGAATCAATATTTGTGAGGTAATCAGGAATGTTGCTTTCAGAACTGTTTCGGGTGCCATTGCTGTAAGTGTATTCTTACTGAAGAGCACTAAATAACAGGTGGCAAGGAGTGATTGCTGAACTGAACTCTAAATCAGAGTTTCAGCTAATGCAGGGGAGCTTGCTTCAAAAATTATCTTTGACTGATCTTAGATATGTATTAAATATACATAAATTATATCCAGGCATTTGCATTTCTTCACACAGTCACTGATTACTAAGACCTGTGTTAGTCCCTTGCTGCCCTTGAGATTGAATTGATATCATTAACCTTAAAAGTGAAATTCAAACATCTGCTACCCATTGTTTAAAAATGTTACTTATTTTGTGTGTCAGACTTTTCTTTCCCATTTAATGCTAAAGATCACAACAGCAGGTGAGCCCTCACATCCCTTGCAATCAACAGTATTTGGACATGTTACACTGGGAAGGTCAAACGGAACCTTCCTGTTATTATAATGTGTTTGTTGGAGAATACACAAACATTCCCGTGTCCCGGTTCATAGATTAGGAAGTATTACCATTCTGTTGAATTATATGGCTTTGGGTATAATCAAGTTTATTAAAAAGTTAAAATTAGCAGCAAGCATCAAATATATGCAGCTCATCAACTAGATTAGAACAGTTAACATACAATCTGCTTTGCAAAATAATAAGATAACAGCCGTGCTAACTCCTAAATGACACTGAGTCTGGGCATGTAACCATGACAGAACATGTATTCGTATTCCCACTGAGTTTTCACATGCTCACCTCTCCACAGGCTGTAGCTCATTAGAACACAAAGAACTAATGAGAACGGCTTCCCACTGAGGTTGTTGCTCTACTCCTTTAATCTCAGGAAATGATTGACAGTCTGAAACCATACTCAGTTGAAGAATATTATCAAGTTATACTAACGACTTCCTAGACCCCATGACAGGCATGGGCACCAATCTATTCACGCCCAGTCCAAAGCCTTAATTGATTGCTTTATGAAAAAGTAAGTAGATTTTTTTTCCACAAAACCATATTGGAATGCCTCCCTACAGAGAACCTTTTGTATAATTATAGAATTCCATGAGACAGAAGGAGTCTATTGTGAATGCACAGGCTCTTTGAGACAATTAACTCCACTGTCCTGGTCTATCCCCATGGCTCGACGAGATTTTCCTTTTTAAGTATATATCCTGTTCCCTTTTGCATGTTCAGATAATATATCTAAGCATAAATATATCCCGCTGTTGTCTGTAAGAAGTTTGTACGTTCTCCCCATGAATGCGTGGGTTTCCTCTGGGTGCTCTGGTTTCTTCCCAAATTCCAAAGACATACGGGTTAGTAGGTTAGTTGGTCACATGGGTGTAGCTGGGTGCAGCGGGCTCGTTGGACCAGAAGGGCCTGTTACCATGCTGTATCTCTAAATAAAAAACAATCACTCTGATGCAAAGTGAATGGAATGCTGTGCTTTGCACTGTCACATACTTGTAGCTCGTGATACATTTGTGAACTTTATGAACCAAGTAATATTTTTGGAAAAGTCTTCCCTTTTGCAAGCCACTATTGAGTCACCACTTAGCATTTTTTCAGCTAGGGCTTTTCATTTTTTTAAAGTGTTACTTCTACTTTGGCTTTTATTCCAATCATTACCATTCTGCCTATTGAAATGTTATTCCGGTTTCACCATATCTGGAGATTGGTTATCAAACAATATCCATTTCAACCATACTACTCTTAATAACCATGCCAGCTGCTGCCATGCTCAATGCACGGACTTCATTGCATTAACCCACTTCATTCCAGTCTACTGTGTCTATTCTGGCAAGAAAACACTGCATATCAGTGCTGCTATGTGTTGTTCTTTTCCATGAACCATGGTCCTTCATATTTCAAAGGGCCTTGAGCCACAGTGGTTCTACTTTGCAGACATTTGCTCTCTCTTCCCCCCTCACCACCCAGAACAAAGATAGGTCGCACTTATTCCATACCACTAGTTTCCATATTTATGCTCTGTACTTAATATAAACTCAAATATGATGCCACCAGCAAACACGTTATCGCTTCCACATAAATCATTCTGAGAAAATATTCCTATCCAAAATCCTTCATTCATTCTTCCATCTCCACCAAAACACACTCTTTCTCCCAACACTTTCCAATACACCATAAATAAGAACATAAGACATAGCAGCAGAATTAGGCCACCCGGCCCATCGAGTCTGCTGCACCATTCCATCATGGCTGATTTATTATCCCTCTCAACCCCATTCTCCTGCCTTCTCCCTCTAACCGTTGATGCCTTTTCTTATTATATCTACCCTAAATATACCAAATGACTTGGCCTCCATGGCTGTCTGTGGCAATGAATTCCACAGATCCAGAATTCTCTGCTTAAAGAAATTCTTCCTCTGTTCAAAATGGATATCCCTCTAGTCTGAGGCTGTGCCCTCTGACCCTGGTTTCCCTCACTATAGGAAACATCCTCTCCATGTTCACTCTGTCTAGGCCTTTCAATCTTCGCTAGGTTTCAATGAGATCCACAGCCCCCCCCCCAAACGCCTCCAGTCACCTAAAGTTGAAGGAGTACAGACCCAGAGACAACAAATAAAGTCAATTCAATTCCAACGCTACTCGTCCGTTAACCCTTTCATTCCTGTGATTGTTCTAATGAATCTACAGGAGGTGCAATACCTCTTCCCCTTCCACCATCCAAGAAAGCAAACTCTCCTTCTAAGTGAAGCAGCAATTCACCTGTACTTCTTGCAATGCAATCCATTGCAGTCAGTTGTAATAATGTGATCTCCACAACACTGGATAAACCAAATGCAGACTGGCTGACCACTTGGCAGAACACCTTCATTCAGATCTGTTTTGGGAGCTCTACTGTTGGCCATATATGTTAATGACCTAGATGAAAATGTTGATGTGTGGGGTTTAGTAAACTTGAAGATGATAAGATGGATGTTACTTGGAATAGTATAGGAGATTGTCACTATAATGACAATAATAATGATATAATGGGATGTAGATCAATTGATTATATGGAGAAAGCAATGGCAGGTGAAGTTTAATCTGACAAAATGTGAGGTGTTGTACTTTGGGAAATCAGATATAACGGGACCGTACACTGCTAATGGCAAGACTGTTAACAGTATTGATGTACAGAGGGATCTTGGGGGTCGAAGTCCATAGCTTCTTGAAAGTGCCTGCACGAGTTGATAGGGTGTTAAGGAAGGTATATGACATACTCGCCACTATTAGTTGAGGCATTGTGTTTTAGAGTCAGGAAGTTATGCTGCAACTTTCTTAAACTCTAATCAGGCCACATCTAAGGTATTGCTTTCAGTCTGCTCACCCCATTATAGAAAGGATGTGGAGAGGAGACAGAAGAGGTTTCCTAGGATGACAATACTCTTTTCTACATATGCTGCCTGGTCTGTTGAGTTTCTCCAGCATTTTATCTGCGTTACCAGGATCCTGCTTGGATTAGAGGACAGGTGCTGTGAGGAGAGGTTGGATAAACTTGGTTTTTTTCTTTGCAGTGGTGGAGGCTGAGGGGAGTTCTGATCATGAGATAGATTAGGCAGCCAGTATCTTTTTCCCAGGGTTGAAACGTCCAATAGTAGAGGGCATGCATTTAAGGTGAGAGGGCTAAGTTCAAAGGAGGTGTGCAGGACAGGAGTTTTACACAGAGAATGCTGGGTGCCTGGAACATGCTACCAAGTGGTGGTAGTGGAGGCAAATACAACACAAGCATTTAAGTTCGTAGTTAGGTGAATGGATGTATAGAAAATGGAGCGATATGGAGGAAGGAGTTAGTATAGTCAGGCATTTAACAACTAGTTTAGTTTCAGCACAATATCATGACCGAAGGGTCTGTTCCTCTGCTGTGCCAGATTATCTTCCAGACCAAGGATTCCTAGCTAGGGGTCCATGGATGCCTTGTTTAATAATATTAGGCCATGGCATAAAAAAGTTTGTGGCCCCCATTCTAGACCATGGGAGGCTCTGAGATTCCAAATGTCCATCATTTTAATTCTGAATTCTACTCTTTCTTTTTGTCCAGTCACCTTTTCAATGAAACCCAATGTAAGCTTAAGACACGGTTCAACCCTCAGGACTGAACTAGTTTGCTTCCCAGGTTTTATCAGAACCCTTCAGCATTAACTCTATTTTCTCTCACCGAAGATCCTGATGAAAACTTCTGGAATTCTCAGCTTTGCTTTAGATTTTTAATATCAAAATTACTTTATAAATCACAGTTCCAGTTGTTTTGTGCCCCCCTTTCTTTTCATTCACCTCCTTCAATAATAAAAACACACAATTCAACAGTTAAAGCAGCATCTGTGCAGAGTAAAGCAGAGTCAACATTTCAGCTCAAGAGCCTTTCTCCAAAACTACTGGGAGATGCACCAAAGGGAGTGTGCAGTAAATGGGACGATATTGAGAGCTGTGGGAGAACAGAAGGACATTGGAGAGTATACCACCGGACCTTAAAGGTAACATACAGATTAATCAAGTGTTTCAAAAGGCTTTTCTCTATAAACCAAGACATACACTCAGTGCCCACCTTATTAGCTACCTCCTGTACCTAATAAAGTAGCCACTAAGTGCATGTTCATGGTCTTCTGCTGCTGTAGCCCATCCACTTCAAGGACTGATGTATTGGGCATTCAGAGATGCTCTTCTGGACAGCATATGGTTATCTGAGTTATTGTCAACTTCCTGTCTGCTTGAAGCAATTTGCCCTTTCTCCTCTGACCTCTCTCATTAACGAGGAGTTTTTTGCACACAGATTGCCGCTCACTGGATTATTTTGTTTCTTGCACCATTCTCTCGACACTCTAGAGAATGTTGTGTGTGAAAATCCCAGGAGTTCTGGAGTTTCTGAGATAATCAAACCACCCCATCTGGCACCAACAATCATTCTACAGTCAAAGTCACTTAGGTCACATTTCTTCACCATTCTGACGTTTGGTCTGAACAACGACTAAACTTTTTGACCATGTCTGCATGCTTCTATGCATTGAGTTGCTACCATGTGATTGGCTGATTAGATATTTACATTAATGAACAGGGGTACAGATGTACCTAATAAAGTGGCCATGGAGTGCAGAGCATAAGAATAAGGAGATTAAACTAGAACCATAAACCATAAACAACGCTAGTTAAGAGCGCAAAGCAGTGTAAACTGTTCTGGTCACCACATTACAGAAAAGATGAGATTGCACAGGAGAATGTGTGGAGAAAACATAAAAAAAACGATGTCAAAATTTGAGAATCGTAGCTATGAGAAGGGTGGGATGAACTAGGCGATGAACTGGAGCAGCACGGTAGCGTAGTGGTTAGCACAACGCTTTCCAGTACCAGCGACCCAGGTTCAATTTCCGCCACTACCTGTAAGGAGTTTTTTACGTTCTCACCGTGACCGCGTGGGTTTTCTCAGAGTGCTCCAGTTTCCCCACGATAAGTTCATAGGTTAATCAGTCATTGTAAATTGTTGCATGATTAGGCTAGATTAAATCGGGGATTGCTGGGTGGTGTGGCTCGAAGGGCCAGAAAGGCCTATTCCATGATGTCTCTCAATACAATAAAAATAATTTTCTTTGGAGCTGAGAAGTTTTGTCGGGAGACTTAACTGAGGTGCACACAAATATGAGTAGTACAAATAAAGTAAATAAGCAGGACTTTTATTTTCCTTTAGACTGAGGGTTAAAAAAGCAGGGACAAATATTTAAAGTGTTGGTTGAAAATATGGGAGGTTGTATGGTTACAGAACTTGCTGCCTGAAAAGATGGTGACACTCATCACATTCAAACAGTATTTGAATGTGCACTTGAAGGGTGATTAACGTAGGTTAGAGAGCTCTTTCTCAGTCAGCACAGACAGACTGGCCAAATAGTTCGTTTCTGCCATAATTTCTATATGATTTAGATTGTCAGGTCATCAACCCAAATTGCCAACTCTCTGTCTGTACATATACACACATAAGTGGAAATGGTCAGCATGCTTTATTATCACTATATTCTTCCCTCAAGCACATCTTTAATGCTCCATTTTAAGCACTCCATGGGAGCACTTCATCACATCAACACTTCATAATCTTTCCTTCATGTTGAGCCTTTCTCCTGAGCCTCTGAAATAAAATGATTCTAGCGAAAAGCAGCTGTTGAGATTACCTTCTCAACGGCAAACTCCAATCCTAAATTGAACCATTCTGCAAAACCTCCAATTTGCTCTTTTATAAATTCTATGGCAGCTCTCGTGGATTTTAATACTAACTACAAATACATTTACCATAAAATTCATCATAGAGCCGAAGCTTATTCGGTTAATACTTCCGACAAATAATATATTTGTGCCTTAAAGCTAGTTGTAGTACTGTAACACCAGGCCGTTAAGCCACACTGATCGCTACAATTGATATGGTAATCTCACAGCTATCAGTAACATGTTCTACTTCAGCCTGCTTTTTACTGTCTGTTGTTCAGATGGACTGGACAGAAAATCCACCCCAAATGAGGACAAATTGCTAAAAATCACACATCAGTAACATAGATCTGACTAGGTTCTTAATCTTCTCAGCTTCTACACGTGTTGAAGCAGTACGAAGCTAGTTAAGGCTGTTTCATTGATAAATTCAGAAATGAACTTTTATATTCTGAATTGGTCTCAGCTGAGTCACTACAAGGAATATATTTAGCTATCATCTCCCCGTTCTAATGAACATCAGCCAGAGCTTTCAGTTCTGATTAAAAATCTTTGAAATCTTCCAGGTCTGAAATCACAGCAAATTTAACAGGCAAGAGCCTATTTGGCCCATCATTTTTGTGCCAGTGAAAAATAATAATACAGCCTAAACCCCTTCCATTACTAGGGTCCGTAGCCCTGCAGGTACATTTCCAGTGCATACATAGGTACATTAAAATGTGTCAGTAATTTCTGTCTCAATCATCCTTTCACCTTCTGTGTGAATTTTCTGTTCTCTAAGCCACCTTCCTCTCAGTTTTGAAGCACATCCTTTGGTCTTTGATCCCTCAAATAAGGAAAACATGACCCCTCATAATTTCAAGCTTCTCAGTTAAATGCCTCCTCTATTCCAAAGAAAGATCTTTAGTTACAATTTTCCACTCTTGAAAACATCTTCATAAAGTGTTGCGCTCTCTAAAGTGGACTGTATACACAATTCAAATTGTCTTTTAACTAATGCGTAAGCATGTCAACTTAACTTTTCTACCCATGCTGTATATTACATGCCTTGGTAAATGAAGGAAAACGTCCCTTATTCCCTTTCAATCCCGTTATTGACCTGTCCTTGTACGGGTCCATTGACATTTACACGAAGGTATTTATGTTCCTCCACATTTCTCACAGCCCTTCCATTCAAATTGTGCTTTAACTAGTGCTGTTAGCATTTACTGTAGTTCCTTATGCTATGAAGTGCCTCTCCAAATGCATTACCTCACACTTCCATGGATTAGATTCTGATTGTGTCTTCCTGCCAATTTGTCTATCTTCTTGCAACCTGAAGTGTTTCTCCTTACTTGCAACCATTATTTTCAAACTTCATTATCGTTTCCCCTGCATTCCTCCACGTTGTTAATCTGTGTTGCAAACACACAAGGGACTAAACTGTGAGCCATGTGGAATGTTACAAGTAACGGCATTCAAATCATAAAAATATCGTCAACCTTAAACTTTTCCTTCACGCCACTGAGCTAGTTTTTGAATCTAATTTGCCATTCTCCATAGGCTTTTATTTTTTCACCAGTCTACCATATAAAACCTCATCAAAGTCTTGCTAAAATCTGTCAAACAAACTGCCCTCATCGACCCTCATTATTTCTTCCTCAAGGAATTCAATCATGGGTGAGACACGACTGCCCCTTAACAAAACACACACTGAATGTCCCTGATTAATCACTGCCTTTGCAAATACCACATTTGACTACTACCGAAGTTAAACTTTCTAGTTCAGTGACTACATCGTTTTTCTTGTCTACCTTCTTAAATAAATGGGTGTAGTGTTGATGGCTCTTCACTGGTTTGGTTCCACTGTTGCAGCTGAGAAAGATGATGATTATAGCATTTGCTGTTTCTTCCCTTGCTGCTTTTTAAAAGCCTGAGAAATATTTCATCCACTTTCAGAGACGCTTAACTGCTTAATATATCCCCTCCGGTATGGCCAGTGATCAGGGCAAGTTCCCCTGACCTCTGCAGTGTGAAGTTTGCACAATTTGAGTGCTCAAGTCTTACTCGCACAATGTAGGTTGGTTCTGGACAAGAATCAGGAGCTGGCATTAAGCAGGAGGCCACCTACTAGCGTGAAAGTTGTGGCTGGGCTGAGTCAGAGAGTCGGACCCTAACCCGTCTTTGTGTGCCCCTGAGAATCACTCTGCTTTCACCGGCTCTCTAAGGATATGAACAGAAAGTTAAATTGCTTTACCTGATTAGGTTTCTTGCAATCCAGCTCTTCGTACTGAAGATTTTAACTGGATGAGAAATCTCATCTATTTAAAACTGGTGTTTGGATGTTTGATTTCAGACATCAATTTAAAAAAGCAGCCAGGGCCTGATAACACTATTGCAAATGAGTCTGTTCCCCCCACCCCTGCCACCGGCTATATAGAAACATAGAAAACCTACAGCAGAATACAGGCCCTTCGGCCCACAAAGTTGTGCCGAACATGTCCCTACCTTAGAAATTACTAGGCTTACCTCTATTTTTCTAAGCTCCATGTACCTATCCAAAAGTCTCTTAAAAGACCCTATCGAATTTGCCTCCACCACTGTTGCTGGCAGCCCATTCCACGCACTCACCACTCGCTGCGTAAAAAACATACCCTTGACATCTCCTCTGTACCTTTTCCCCAGCACCTTAAACCTGTGTCCTCTTGTGGCAACCATTTCAGCCCTGGGAAAAAGCCTCTGACTATCCACACAATCAATGCCTCTCATCATCTTATACGCCTCTATCAGGTCACCTCTCATCCTCCGTCACTCCAAGGAGAAAAGGCTGAGTTCACTCAACCTATTCTCATAAGGCATGCTCCCCAATCCAGGCAACATCCTTGTAAATCTCCTCTGCACCCTTTCTATGGCTTCCACATCCTTCTGGTAGTGGGGCGACCAGAACTGAGCACAGTACTCCAAGTGGGGTCTGACTGGGGTCTGACCAGGGTCCTATATAGCTGCAACATTACCTCTCGGCTCCTAAATTCAACTCCACGATTAATGAAGGCCAATACACCGTATGCCTTCTTAACCACAGAGTCAAGTTGCGCAACTGCTTTGAGCGTCCTATTGACTCGGAGCCCAAGATCCCTCTGATCCTCCACACTGTCAAGAGTCTTACCATTAATACTATATTCTGCCATCATATTTGACCTACCAAAATGGACCACTTCACACTTATCTGGGTTGAGCTCCATCTGCCAGTTCTCAACCCAGTTTTGCATCCTATCAATGGCCCGCTGTAACCTCTGACAGCCGTCCACACTATCCACAACACACCCAACCTTTGTGTCATCAGCAAACTTACTAATCCATCCCTCCACTTCCTTATCCAGGTCATTTATAAAAATCACGAAGAGTAAGGATCCCAGAACAGACCCCTGAGGCACACCACTGGTCATTGACCTCCATGCAGAATATGACCTGTCCACAACCGCTCTTTGTCTTCTCTGGGCAAGCCAGTTCTGGATCCACAAAGCAATATCCCCTTGGATCCCATGCCTCTTTACTTTCTCAATAAGCCTTGCATAGGGTACCTTATCAAATGCCTTGCTGAAATCCATATACACTACATCTACTGCTCTTCCTTCATCAATGTGATTAGTCACATCCTCAAAAAATTCAGTCAGGCTCGTAAGGCACGACCTGCCCTTGACAAAGCCATGCTGACTATTCCTAATCATATTATACCTCTCCAAATGTTCATAAATCTTGCCTCTCAGGATCTTCTCCAACAACTTACCAACCACTGAAGTAAGACTCACTGGTCTATAATTTCCCTTTCTACTCCCTTTCTTGAATAAAGGAACAACAGCTGCAACCCTCCAATTCTCTGGAACCTCTCCCATCCACATTGATGATTCAAAGATCATCGCCAGAGGCTCAGCAATCTCCTCCCTCACCTCCCACAGTAGCCTGGGGTACATCTTATCCGGTCCCGGCGACTTATCCAACTTGATGCTTTCCAAAAGCTCCAGCGCATCCTCTCTCTTAATATCTATATGCTCAAGCTTTTCAGTCTGCTGCAAGTCATCACTACAATCACCAAGATCCTTTTCCATAGTGAATACTGAAGTAAAATATTCATTAAGTACCTTTGCTATTTCCTCCGGTTCCATACACACTTTCCCACTGTCACACTTGTTATGACACTTCAGAAACAATTCATTTTCTGTGAAGCATTCAGGTTTGTAAAATTCAATAGAATATACTGAACTGGACTAAAAGAGTTGACAGGACCATTTATTTTAATGTTAGTCTTGTTATACAAAGAATTTCACTAAAAATATGTGCATCACAGTTCTACATATTACATTAGCATACGGAAACAATTTCTTTCTTCAAAGATCATTTTTAATTGAGAAGCTGAAATTGACACTCTCTTTTTTTTGCAGCCTAATTGTGAAACTCTCAAAGCTGATCATGAAATGCTTGCAGGCACCGGAAGTGTTATAACAAGATCCCAAGGTTTCCATTACTTGTAAAGAAATCTAATGAGAATATAGTGGCTGGGAAGAGCCTCTCTTTAACCAATCTTAATTGGAAAGTGCAGGACATTGGCACATCATTGGGGGCAGTGGCATCTTGGAAACAATTTTTCAAATCACAGTAAAAGGGCACAGTACAGAAAGACAGAAAAGAACACGGTTGGATAAACACCAAAGGTACTGGAGCCACACTGCTCTCATGCACTGGAGCTCCTCAGATCATGCATTTTGGAAACTTTTGACTGCAAAGGCTCCCTTTATGATCAGGTTTGTCATGGGAATAACATTTTGTCGGTTCAACCTCACCACACCTCTTGATGATGTCTTGGAGTGCACATAATGAACATTTACTTGGAAGAATGAGCTGAAAGATGGTGAGTGAAGAAAAAGTGGGATCTCCCAGTGGCCACCCATTTTAATTCCACTTCCCATTCCCGTTCCAACGTGTCAGACCATGGCCTCCTCTACTGCCATGATGAGACCACACTCAAGTTGGAGGAACAACACCTCATATTCCCTCTGGGTAGCCTCCAACTTAATGACATGAACACCGATTTCTCAAATTTCCGGTAATACCCCCCACTCCACCTCTCATTCACCATCCAAATGGCCATTTCCCTTTCTCACCTTAGCTCCTTAAAGAGAGCTGGGAAGGTGATTGGTGAAAGAGAAGGGGGAATCTGATAGGATACAGAAGGGAATTGATGGATATTCATTTAATGCAGGAAAGTAGCACTGAGATCAAAACTCAGTCATAACTTTATTAAAAGCATGAAGGGTGGAATAGCCACCTCCTACTTTCACTACTTGAGTTTTTATGGTCTAATGCAGGAGTTCCCTACCTTTTTTTATGCCATGGACCCCCTACCATTAACTGAGGTGCCCATGGACCCCAGGTTGGGAACCCCTAGTCGAATAGGTATGGAGCAACACACATCAAAGTTGCTGGTGAATGCAACAGGCCAGGCAGCATCTCTAGGAAGAGGTACAGTCGACGTTTCAGGCCGAGACCCTGAAATGTCGACTGTACCTCTTCCTAGAGATGCTGCCTGGCCTGCTGCGTTCACCAGCGACTTTGATGTGTGTTGCTTGAGTTTCCAGCATCTGCAGAATTCCCGTTGAATAGGTAGTAGTAGTCCTACAATTTCATGCCTTTTTACCCAGGTTATCAAACATGGACATCCTTTGCATTTCTTAACAATATGGAGGGATTATCCAAAGAGTGTCAATAATAATTTAGTTTTTACTAATAGCCTAGTATAATTGATCCTTTTTGGTTAATTTTACATTAAAGAACGTCTGAGCCTACGGTTGTGGAAGTTGTCTGTTATGTCTGACAGTGACTGGAAACCTATGTAAATGAGCTTTTAAAGTTGCACTGGAGCAGTTCCACTCTCTTGACCTCAGAAGTCTCGGTCCAATGTCAGCCCAAACTGGGGTCTTTCTTACTTGCTATGGATGACCTTGACATTTTCTGTGCCTTGTCACGCCCTTTGCACCCCATGGAGCATTGCAGTACTGCTTCCTGGCTGTTGGACCTCACAATAGATCTCATCCGCTCAGTCCACCAGAGCTGACTTCGCAAGCTAGGACAGGCATGTCCCTATCCCACCAGAGTATGAGGTCCACAGGCACCCTCCTCTGGTTTATCTCGCCTGTCAAAGCAGTGTACCGGGGTATGGCCTCCGTTGCATGCAAGTAGCTACTTGGAGCCGCACATGAAAACTGAGTGTCCGGTAGGGGCCAAAGGTGAGTGAGATGCCCCAGAATGGACACGAAGAGCCCCTTCAACAGATGTGCTACCCCTCCATGGACATCTCACAGCCTACTGTAGTACAATATTCAGAACTCCATTCATTTTATGTCATGAAATATAGAGGAAGCTTGACCCAAAAGCAGAGCAGCTGAGCAATTCATCAGTGAGCAGTAACTTCAATAATAAATTGCAAAATAACAAGGGGCCACAAAGCAAGAGAGAACAGATACTAACCACAACAGGCAATAAGGTAACTAAAGCCTAGGAGCCAGATGGTTCAATGAGTGAACAAGGACCATGGATGAGACCTGGGGTTAAATAGACAGCCGGTGATGAAGTAGAAACGAGGGGCAGGTGACTCCTACTAGCTGGATGGAGACTGGGAGGTGTCTGCATCTGCAGGCCTGACAGGACCCTCCCACCACCAAGACAAGCTTTGCAGCCCTGTGGACAGGCTGATTCTAAGCCGGTGCCACAGACTGAAGTGTTGCAGGTAAGAATGGGACATCAGGAGCAGCGGATCAGCTGTTGGATGCTCTGTACTTGAGGAATAGTGCTCTCTGGTGGGTGAGCGATTGATGCCAATTCTCTGGGCAGGGCACTCAGATAAAAAAAAGCAGTGTGACAGACTTTTAACACCATAAATCAGTGAGATTTTTTTTATGTCTCCCCTCTCCCTGTGAAAGGAGACACCTCTTTTTCCCTTTATTGGGGAGAGAGAGAGCCTGTGGCAAGTCAAATTGTCGAGTGAATGATTAGTTTTTGTTGTACTGCAGATCGTGGTCTTTATGAGGCAATTTGCTATTGCTTGCTTGATGGGGGGGAGGGCGCTGATGCTTTTTTGCGGAAGTGGGGGGGAGGGTCATTGATTTGCTGCTGCTTGTGCATATGAGGGGAGAGTCAAGGGGGTTTAGGATTCTAAAGTTTTTAACAGTCACTCATTCTTTGGTGCACTCTTCTGCTTTTGTGGATGGCTGCAAAGAACAAGAATTTCAGGATGCATATTGCATTTATTTCTCTGATATTAACTGCAACTATTGAGCCATTGAATATGTATACTGAACAAATTGAGTGATATACTTGAAGCTAATGAAATAGCCAATGAAAAGGGAGTGCCAGTTTTTGAGTGCAATTGGTGGAAGAGCATACAGTTCGTTTTGAAGTTTGACTGCTCCAACCAAACATGATGAAATGAACTTTGCTGGTATCATGAAAATAATCCAGGAGTATTTAGAACTGAAACCATTGTTGAATGAAGAACACTTTAAGTTTCATAAGCAGAATCAAAAGGAAGGGAGGGGGCCATTTCAGTGTACATGGCTGAAATGAAGAAATTGTCTGAGCATTGTTCGTTCAGAATTTGCAACAAAGTAAGACACATACAAAGAGCATGTTGGGAAGACAAAAATAAATGGACTTCAAAGGGAAGACAAAAAGCTAAAGAGTTAAGTTGCAATTTCAAAAAGAGCACTAATCTGCATGTTATTGATGAAAAACCTGATAATGTTATGAGTGACACAGGATTGAGTAGCCTTGAGATTTACAATGAAAAACCTACTGGAGACAAGCAATACGGCTTACACCATACGGAAACACATATTAATTAAAATGAAAATGGACAATGGCTCAGCTGTTTTCAGTCATTCCACAAAATGAGTTTGAATGGCATTTCAAAGATACTGAACTGAAGCCTGCAGATACCCAACTAAGAACTTAAATAGGAGAAAAGATAATTCCTGTGGGAATGATATTTGAAACAGTGAAATTCAAAACCGACAAGCAACATTGACCTTCTCTATAGTAAAAATGGAAGGGCCGACTTGTGGGGTTGTGATTGGCTGACAGAACTACAACTATTCAGGACATTCCCAAAGACAGGTGTGTAAAAAGGGCCCGAAGGGTCATTGGGAACCAGAGTCACCCCAACCACAAACTGTTCCAGTTGGTACCATCCGGGAAACAGTACCGCAGCATAAAAGCCAGGACCAACAGGCTCCAGGACAGCTTCTTCCACCAGGCCATCAGACTGATTAATTCATGCTGATACAATTATATTTTTATGTTATATTGACTGTCCTGCTGCACAAACTATTTATTATAAATGACTATAAATTACACATTTACACAGAGACATAACACAAAGATTTTTACTCCTCATGTGTATGAAGGATGTCAGTAATAAAGTCAATTCAATTCAATTCAATTAATTGAAGATTCATCCACCAGATGCATGCCACATCCCCTGAAATAGAGTCAACTGTAAATGAATTAAGAAAGATATTGGATAATGTCACAGAAGTGTTCAAGAGTGACACTGGAAAGCTCAAACATATCAAGGGTAAAATGCTGTTAAATGAAAATGCCACACCCAAGTTTTTGTAAAGCCCATCGGGTTTACTTATTTCATTACAGGGTATCTGTAAAAGTACGTGATTGTCGTATGTCATCCCGCCCCCACATCATAAGTGCACACCTCAGTAAAAGTAAAACAAAACTAACACACTACCTGGACTCTCATGTTTTAGTTTTTGGCTTTGAAGTTATAAAGCATAACAGAATGGTGCCCATGTCAGATGCCTCCACCTCTACAACAAAAGATCTAGAGGTGTTTAGATGACATGGAATGGGAAAGGTGAGCTCCTCGAAAGAATAGTCAATGGCAGCAGACCAGGTGACTTCATGAGGGAAGGGTTCCGGCCCGAAACGTCGACTCATCGTTTCTGACTGATGCTGCCTGACCTGCTGAGTTCAACCAGCGTACTGAAAGTGTTGCTTTGACTTCATGAGGGAGGTGAGAGAAGTGGCAATTTGGCTATAGTTCCTGATGAAATGGCTGTAGTAGTTGGAAAAGCCCAAAAAATGCTGTAGATGTTGAGGGAGTGTGGTTGGGGCTATTCAACAATGGCATGAACTTTCTCTGGGTCCATGGTGATCCCTCAGAGCGAAGGAAATAACTGGAGTGCAGAACTGGCATTTCTCTAACTTGCAATACAGTTGATTTTCAAAGAGACACTGAAGGACTGAACAGACGTCATCTTGAGGATCCTTAGAGAAGATGAGGATATCATCAAGGTAGATGAACACATAGCTGTGTAACGTCTCAGTATTTTGTTAATGGAAGCTTGGAAAATGGCTTGACTGTTAGAAAGTCCGAAAGGCATCACCAAATCTTTGTAGCAGCCAGTGTGTGTTAACAACAGTGTCTTCCATTCGTCCACCTATAGAGGACGTCCAATCAGGTTGTTTGCACTCTGTAGATCCAGTTTGTTGAAGATCTGGGCCCTGCAGAATGTTTCAACTGTGCTATCCATCAAGGGTAAAAAGTAACAGTTCTTAATGGTGATTTTGTTGAGTCCATTGTAGTCAATGCATGGACGAAGTTGCCCATCTTTTGTTTTGACTAGGAAGAATCCTGCACCTCCTGGGAGCTGAAATACTCAAATGAAACCATGCTGTAGCACTTCAGTAATATAATCATTTGCGGCTTTAGTCTCAGGAGCACAGAGGGAGAACAGACAACCTCGGAGAGGGAAGGTGCCCTGGAGGAGGTCAATCATGCAATTAGGAGGTGGCAGAGTGCCGACTTCCTGTCTACTGAAGGCAATAGCTAAGTCATGGTATCCCTGAGGGAGTTTGGTGAAGTCGAGGGTTTCCTCTGTCTCCATGAATTTACAGGGTGAAGTCAACTGAGGTGGCAGGCAGGTGGGTCCCCAACTCAGCAGTGACCTGGATGAACAAGCAAAGTGAGGGTCATGAGTGGAGAGCCACTTGTAAACCTAGATGAGAGGAGTGTTGGGCAAGTCGATCAGGAGGAAATAGATGGACTCACGGTGCTCTCCAACACTCATGCACACATGCTGTGTGCATGCTCTGACCATCCCAGACCCCACGGGACATCCATCAATGGCCATGATGCAGAAAGGGTGAGAGATAGGCTTGGTAGGGAGTCCAAACTGCACACACAGTGTCCCGTCCAGAAAGTTATCTGCTACGTGGTGAGGGACAGAGAAAGTGAGTCAGGCAATGGTGCTGCACTGAGGGGCTGGGGGGAGATTACCAGATAGAATGTCCCTTGTCTATACCTGGTAGTGACACTTACTGGATGCAGTGGGCATTTGATGTGTTGGCAATTGGTTACTCTGCAGTAAGCGCACAAGTTGTTTCTCCATCAACGGTCGTGTTCTGTGGCGGAGGGGAGTTTAAGGGAGATCTCCATAACTCCATGGTTTTTGGGGTCATTGATGATGTGGATCCTGCAGCCTGGAATGGTTCTGGGAATGGAACTGGGGTTCTGGCTGATGATCTGCAGGGTGGTTCCATCAGACGCTTGTCAATCCAGAAGGCCAGAGTGATGAGGCTTTCAAGATCAATGGGCGCCTCTCAAGTAGACACTTGTCTTTGAAGCGCCCTGAGAAGCCGTGATGGTAGTGGGCCAGCAGTGCTTCTGCGTTCCAGGTGCACACCACCGCAATGGTCCTGAATTCCATGGTATAATCCATCACCAAGCGTGAGCCTCGACGCAGGTGAAGTATGCAACCTACTGCTGCCCTTCCTCTTCCCAGATGGTCAAAAACCCGGTGCATCACAGTGATGAATATTTGTTGCAAATGGTGGTTTTGTTGTCCCAGTTAGTGGTGGCCCATGTCAGAGCTCACCCAGTCAAGGGCGAGACGAGAAAGGCAATCTTGGCTCCTTAAGACCATAAGATATAGGAGCAGAATTAGGTCAGGTGGCCCATCGTGCCTGCTCCGCCATTTCATCAATGCTGATCCAATTTTCCTCGGTCCATAGAGTACAGAGGTGGCTGGATCTTGAAGTGCAAGACGCACTAGGACAGGAAGTTGCGGCTTTGGGTTGCGGATCTATCAAAGTGTTCAAGCACCGGAATATGGGGCTTAAAGGAGGAGGTTCACTGATGCAGAGTTGCTGTATCAAGATGGAGAGTTGGAAGAGAGTGGCAAGCAGATGGCCAATGGCTCCTTGCTGCTTCTGGATCATGTGATTTAATGGATGACTTCCTTTAGGTGAGCATATTCTGCTGGGTCAGTTGATGCTTAGTCATCTTGTCAAGAAACGTAGTGGAGGTTTGACCCTAAAACAGGGTAGTGGAAATGTTCTGGCAGTGTGCAATGACTTTAATAATAGACTGCAAAATAACAAGCCACAAGAGACCAGAGAACAAAAGAGAACAGATACTAAACACAACAGGCAACAAGGTAACTCAAGGCTAGGAGCGATTTTTTGAGGCCAGTTGAACAAGGATTGAGAATGAGAGCCGGGGTTAAATAGGCTGCTGGTGAAGAGTTAGAAACAAATGGCAGGTGACTCCTTTTAGAGGGGCAGAAACTGGGAGCTGCCTGCCTGCACAGGCCTGAACATTCAAAGTGTAAAAACCAGCAGAGAGGCAAGCAGAAATGTACTCAAAGATGTATTTATAGTGCTGGTTCTGACTAATTTGTCAACTTGTCATTACAACTTAATTAAGCTAGCAGAGGTAGACACGATTTAATAAAACACATTCAAATCACAGTTTCTTGCAAGGTAAGCTATATTACCTTTCAATGGTTCAGTAAGTTAATCCGATGAATGGTTGAAAACATAGACCTAGAAAATTTCATGTTTGATCTACAGTCTCTGCTGAGCTCGTAGAAGGAACGTTATAGGTAATCAGCATGTCACCAACATTAGATTTAGGATGGAGAAACAGGTATTCAGAAACATCAATGGTAGTAATGTGATTTAAGTATGGTTAATAAGTTTCTCAGCAAGAAAATATTGTATCTGCCTCAATGAGCATTGAACTGTTGGATTAGAGTCATAGAAAAGTACAACACAGGTCATTCAGCACACTTAGTTCCTGCTGAGCCATTTAAACTGCCTTCTCCCGTCGACCAGCACCAGGGTCATAGCCCTCCATACCCCTGCCATCCATTCACCTATCCAAACTTCTCATAGATGTTGAAATTGAACTTGCATGCACCACTTGCACTGACAGCTCATTCCACACTCCCACGAACCTCTGAATGAAGAAGTTTCCCCTCATGTTCCCCTTAAATTTTTCATCTTTCACTCGTGACCCATGACCTCTCATTGTGGACCATAGAACCTTCTTCCAGCTGACTCCAAAGTTCCCAAATGCCTTCTGGCAACCCTAGCTGAGATTTCATGGGAGTTTTTTTCCAACAGTAGCTTTCTCTTTGCAACTCTCCTATAAAGCTGCAACTAGTGAAGCACCCAGGCAACAGCTGTATGCACAGTGCCTCCCATCTTAGCCACTGAAGCTTGTAACTCCTCCAGAATTGTCATAGATCTCTCAGTGGCCTCCCTCACTAGTCTCCTTCTTACGCGGTTATTCAGTTTTTGAGGACGGCCTACTCTAGGCAGATTTACAGCTCTGCCATATTCTTTCAATTTCTTGATGATTAACCTAATTGTACTCCAAGGCATATTCAGTGACTTGGAAATTTTCTTGTATCCATCTCCTGACTTGTGCTTTTCAATAACCTTTTTGCGGAGTTGCTTGGAAAGTTCTTTTGTCTTCATGGTGTAGATTTTGCCAGGATACTAACTCACTAGTAGTTGGGCAGTCCAGATACAGGTGTATTTTTACTGCAATCAATTGAAACACCTTGACTTCACACAGATCTCCAAAAACAGATCCCCAGTTAACTAATTACGAGTCTTCTAAAACCAATTGGCTGATCCAGTGATGATATGGTGTGTCATATTAAAGGGGGGGTGGTAAATTATGCAACCAATTATTTAGTGCTTTATATTTGTAATTAATTTAGATCACTTTGTAGATATCTGTTTTCACATTGACATGAAAGAGTCTTTTTCTGTTGATCAGTGTCAAAAAAGCCAAATTAAATCCATTGTGATTTAATGTTGTAAAACAATAAAACATGAAAACTTCCAAAGGGGGTGAATACTTTTTGTAAGCACTGTATTTGTACCAGCACAAATGAGCATTTCAAGCATATAAGGCACTGGCTATCATATCCTCAGAACAGTTAGAGATAGGGAATAAATATGGGTCCTGTAGTGACACCCATGTCCCACATGAGAATAAAAAGAATAAACCTCAAATACAGAACATATATTTTATGTTCTCCATAAATAATAAAGAGGGGATATCCATTAAGGAATCCCAATCCTGAGTGTTGTTGGTGGTCCTTAATTGAATTGTGTGGGCAGGAGGCAGAAATGAGCCCAAGTTTACATTTGGTAGTCAGGCAGGTCACCTTAACTCATATGAATATTGATACAGAAGTGATGACCTTCTTTGAGAGGGAGTAAGCAAAAATACACACACTGGATCAGCTTCACAGCAATGGCCTGTGAAATGGGGCACAAATAAGTGTAAAGATGAGTGCAGGCACAGAAGCGACAATGGGTTGTGGAATCTGAAGCGCTAAACAAACTGCTGGGGGAATTCAAAAGGTCAAGCTGCATCTGTGTAGATATTGCTTGACCCACGGAGCCACTCTAACAGAGAAAGGAAGACATTATAATTCAAAACATGCAAAACATCAAAATTATACTTATTAAATTGACATATAAATGAAGTTGAACATAGTGCAATCTGATTTTGATTGATTGAGTACGTTCGCTCTAATGAATTAATCATTATGGACAATTCCCAATATGCACACAAGGGCGAGTGCTGAGTGGCTCTATAACCAGCTGCATGCTCTCCTTTGTGGGTCCATTGATTTTTTTTTTCCTTATTCATAGATACTCATGTACCTTTGTACCTTCACAGTGCAATCCAGAAATTAAATCTGAAAATGCTCCCCAGGTCACTTCCAAGTATCGTCCCAGTCTCAAAGGAGTACAGCTGAATGTAAAGTTGGAACCAAAGCAAATTGCCAACCTCATGTCAGTCTGTTTATTCTTTAAATATGAAATTTAAATGTTCACATTTTGACCATTCTTTGTGCACATTAGTCATACCTTAGAGATAGAGAAAATGGGGAACTGTTGACCTGTTTGAACTTAATGAAAGGGAAAATGGTGAATCTATAATGAAAGATGCAATAATAGAATATTTTGAAAAGGATAACATGATTGAATGAAGTCAAGAAAAACAGAAAATGCTGGCAAAACTCAGCAAGTCAGTCAACATTTGCAAAAAGAGAAAGAGCCAACATTTTGGTTCTGCAACCTTTCAAAGTTCTTGCAAAGGGACGTTGGCTGCTTCTCTTCTACAGATGCTGCCTGACTTGTTGAGTGCTTCCAGCATTTCCTGTTTCCATTTTCGATTTCTAGCATCTGCAGTTGCTTTTAGTTTTACTTGCTGCTGAGTCGTGAGATTATTGATTGATGAAAGTAAAATAATATTTGATAAATCTACAGGAATCTTTTGAGGTTGTAACTAGTTGAACAGAGAAGCAGGAGCTGATGTATTGGTAGAGCCACGGCAAGAGCAGTATTGAAAAAAAAAATGACATGTAGAAATGCAAAAGCAAATATTTCACAAAATGGAAACATCGATGTACCCAACATGGAGGATAGAGATGGAGAACTGACTCAGTATTTTGGGACTTGTCCACATTCTATTTCTGTTGTCAAAGACTGAACTGTCTTGTTGGGTTTCTGCTTATTGGTATGAGACAGTTCACGCTATATACTCAAGGTCATTGAAACCTAAATCCACTGGTTCAGAGTCAGTGAACAAAGAGCATGGTAAGCATCATGGGATAACCCAAAGCTGTCATAAGACGGTCATACTGTTCCCTTATAGCTGATTAGAACTGGTTGGGTATGATATAATGTATGCAATAGTTCTTATTGCTATTGATCTATAGATAACCAAGGATGAACTGAAATAAATTACAATATTAGATGTTTTCCTTTGCTCTGCAGAGGAATTAACTGGAATACACACACACACACAGAGGCAAGAAATCTTAGGTATATATATATATATAAGCTAGTGCTAGGGTGCCTAAGAGTTTTGTACAGTACAATATTTATCAATGTAGAGCAAAGAAAATCTTGCGGGAGCAAAGGATATTGAGATTGGTTAGAGTTGAGTGCCATGGGAGCATTGTGACAGAGCAGGAGTGCCAGGGTTGGGCTAGCATGGGTGCAGACTTACCCAGCTCTGAGACACCCGGTAAGGTCATTTGATTCCAAACAACTGGTTTATTGATCATTTCAGAATTTCTCTCCTGTGCTTCCTGCTCCCTCCTCTCTCCATTCTCCTTTTCCTAACCATGATCCCCTTCTCCCTGCTGCCTTCCCACTCTCAGTCCACAATAGGGACCCATATCAGAACCAGGTTCATGTCATGATTTTTGTTTGTGACAGCAGTACGGTACAATATATAAAGTTACTACAATACTGTGTAAAAGTCTTAAGCTCTCTAGCAATACATACAGCATCTTCCTCAGACTTTTACACAGTACTGTACAGTGTTCAAACAGGGCCTAACTGTTCATGTACACAAGTCACTGAGACCAACATGCAGGTGCAACAGGCATTTAGGAAGGCATTTATCATAAGAACATTTGAGTACGGTGTTAAAGATGTCTTCCCACAATTATATAGAGCAATGGTAAAGCAGACATTGAGTATTGCATACAGCTTTAGTCTAATCCAAAACAGGATATGCTTGCTGTAAGGAGTGTAGAGTCAAGGTTTTCTAGACTGATTTCAGAGATGGGATGTTTACCATATGAGAAAAGGTAGAGTGGAACAAGCCTGTATTCTCTAGAGTTTAGAAGAATAATAGGAAATCTCTTTGTTACATAATCAATTCTTATAGAGCTTGATAGACTAATGTAGGAAGAATTTTTTCCATGGCTGAGATATCTACAATGAACGGTCATGGTCTAAAAATAAGGACCATTTTACACTAAGATGAGCAGAATTTTTTTCATTCAGAGGTTGGTTAACCTTTGCATTCTTTGCATTCTTTAGCTTGTGTGTGGGAGGGGGGAGCTGGGGTGGGGTGGGGGTCTTTGTGGTTCTAACATTTTAACTGCCATTCGTCATTCATTCTTTGGGGCACCCTTCTGTTTGTGCATGTACCTGCAAAGAAAAGGAATATCAGGATGCATATTGTGTACATTTCTCTGACATTAACCGTATCTATTGAAACTTACTGTGGAGCTCTGTCATTGACAGTAATCAAAACAGAGCTCAGTTAAAGGAATTGAGATGTATTGTGGTGGAAGATGAGCCATGAATTCCAGAGCCAGGTTGATGGGGCAAGTAGACCACTCCTCTTCCTATTTCTTATGTTCCCACGCTCTGAAAGTCAAAGTTAAAGTACGTTTATTACCAACGTATGTATGTTATTTACAACCGGGAGATTCATCTCCCCTCTTCCCTCCCACAACAGTCACAAAATAAAGAAAACTGCAGAATCCTTTCAAGGAAAAACATCAAATCTGCCCCCCCAACTCAGATAGTGTGGGAACAGAAAAAAAATGTGGAACTGTGTGTAGATTATGGATTATTGTCACATTTCTATCCCTTTTTCTGGAACAGTCACTTGTTGCTCTTCAAGGTTGGGATCCAGCCTCCTTCCTATTTTAATAGTCTCTTGTACTATTACGCTCTGCTCTTTAACTTCAGATATGAGTAAGAATTCAGGTGAACAATGACTTAAGCATTGACTGGTGGCTTATAAGACTGAAATTAAATGATTCATAATGAACAATGTTACTGCCTCCAGTGTATACAATTTTATGCA
This sequence comes from Mobula birostris, assembly GCF_030028105.1. Lineage (NCBI taxonomy): Eukaryota > Metazoa > Chordata > Chondrichthyes > Myliobatiformes > Myliobatidae > Mobula > Mobula birostris. Next base: position 32,206,994 of record NC_092394.1, on the reverse strand, counting down.
CTTCACTGTAACTGTGATGTTAGCTATAATTATTTCATGATTGTTAAAACAAATTATTGCATTGTTATGTTATGTTGTTGCGAAGATTTTTCCCTGCAGTAACATTAAAAAACATACCATTCTCTCAGCAACCCTTTTACTTACTGTTTAATTGAGTCAGATCTGGGTCCTTAGACGGCAATGAGGGCAACACTGAAAGTGTGATTCCTTTTGCTGGTCCCTGCTCTTTCTGTAAGGTACTTTATAATTCAGTGAAAAGATATTGGTATAAATAGTTGGAGCTGTTGTCTATGAGGAAAAGTTCATCTCCTGAATTTTCATTGCGGGGTGGGGGGGGGGGGAGAAACTGGGCACAAATTTAAAAACTGGCCTGACCATACTTCATTGTTCATTGACCAAAAACAAGTACTTGTACAAATTTATATAAAGCAACTAGAATTGAAAAATCCATAAGTTTAGTGTTTATTCTGCAATTGGAAAGTATCGGTTTGGCAAGAACATTTTGAGCTTATGAAGTTCAGCACTTTGAGATATTTTACGGGATCAACATGTGCTAATGCACTTTGCTTCTGTGGATGGAATACAGTCTTTGACAGCAACCTTTGTTTTTCCAATCTTTCTTTCTGTCCAATTACAGGACAGCGCTGGCAGTTACTTGGCTGCTCTGGCTTGGGAACAGAGCAAGGCGCCAGATGCCACCTTCTTTTGTTAGTTTTAGAGATACAGCATGGTAATAGGCACTTCTGGCCCAACAAGCCCTGCTGCCCAGTTACACCCATGTGACCAATTAACCGACTAATCCGTGCACCTTTGGGACGTGGGAGGAAACCGGAGCACCTGGAGGAAGCCCACTCAGACAGGAGAGCATATAAACTCCTCACAGAAAGCAGTGGAATTGAACCTGGGTTGCTGTCGCTGTTGTAACGTTACACGAAACATTTCGCAACTGTGCCACCTAATTATATAGACTGAGAAAACTAAATCTGTGATCAGGGACAGGTGGGAGGGGTTTGCTACTGAGCATTCTGTTATGCTTAATAGCTAAACAGCTTATTAGCACAAAAATGCCCCCTAGCATAAACAGGTGCCGTGCTCTATGATAACCAGTGGAAATCTTAGATCCCATCAATACTTTGCATAAAGGTTTGCTTTGATAAAAAAAACTATGGACATTGTTCAGTGCCTGAGAATCAATCGTAAACAAAGAGCTCCCTGAATGCCCTGATTTAAGTGCTCACTGAATGCACGCAGTAGATAAATGGTGGTTGATGGACACCTCTACTGGATGATATTAGCATTACAACTCCAGCGATATTTTTTAATTTATCTTCTCTTTCTTTTTGAAACATCCACTTTGCCCTCCTTGCACCACAGCGTCTTTGTTAGGTAATGTTTAATGAGTTTCTTTGAAATCTTGTAACTGTCCCAACAGAGGCTGCACTAAGTTCCCCAGACCCATTGATACCCTCCACTGCTGTGATTAATGGACTGTAGCCATTGATGTCCAGTAAGCGATGAGCAAAGGAAAGCAAATGCAGCAGGTTTTACATTATCCTGACTGCAACTCGCCCATTCTGTCCTGTCAGCTTTAACCACAGAATTCTGATTATGAAATATGATGTGTGTTGAATCTAATGAGTTTCTTTGCCCTTCCAGCAAGTTCATTCCATTGAACTCAATGCCATCTCATCTTCTCTTACAACCAGCAATAAAAGAAGCATGTTAATGATGATTGTGTGGGTCTTTGCCCATAAAATGTTTGTAGTCAGATCCTGTGCCCAGAAGCAAATTCAGTGTCAGAAGATAAATTCATTGTTCCACCACACAAACATTTGTAACAACACCATAATCATAGACAGGATCAAACGTTAGTGGTGTAGAAGAAATACTAGACTTATCTCTGGAGACCTATAAGATGTTACCACTGAAACAGAGGTATATTAGATGATTGACTTTGATTTTTACTCTTCTATAAACACCATAAACAAATATTTAAAGCAATTAAATAGACTCATTTCAACAAGATACATTATTACACTTGCCATTTGCTTCCAAATTTTGTTTTCATTCTCTATGGGTATGGAGTAAAGATACGACTCCTTCCCTGCACTACTCTGCAGGTCATCCTTGGGCAAGGTGTAGCACTGACTCAGCCCTCCCACCACCCCCCCACCCCGATCAGGGTCATGTGAATGCATGGGAGCAGGTGGTGGGTGGTCGCATGAGCAGCATGCGTGTTATAAGTCCTGGTTATGTGACCACTGATGCCAGGCAGACAGTCTCTGAAGAGAATTGATAATGGCTGGGGTTGCCTGTCTTGTAAAGGCACCGTCCAGAAGAAGGCAACGGCAAGCCACTTCTGTCGAAAAATTTGTTAAGAACAATCATGGTGAAGACCATGATCACCCATGTCATTCGACATGGCTCGTAATGATGATGATGAGTGTACCTGATAACTATAATTGAACCATATTAGAAAATACACTAAGATGGTCAATTAGATCAGGATATATCACAAGTATTGTGACATATTGAGGAATATGGGTGAAATATGCGAATTGTAATTGTAGTCACTAGGCGGGTAATGAAGAAAAGAAATCAATAACTTGGGATACTCATGTGCTTTGTGTGTCTTCACAGTCTTCACATCATGCACCCAACATATGATGGCAATCCATTGATGTATAGAGGCTGCTTTTGAGCATGTCTTTGGTCTGTAACACTTGCTTTCACACTCCTGGGTTCCAGATGTCAGGGCAAAAGAGGAAAGGTACTGGTGACCTGACTAGAAGAATGATTGAGTGAAGTAGAGGCACATAGAATGATATGCAATGTGTACAGGTTCTTGGGCTTCATACTAATACCAATGAATATAAAAGCAGAAAGGTTATGCAAAATCTGTGCAAAGCCTTGGTTTGATGCCATTAGTATGACCGATTTCCCATTTTAGGAATTATGGAGAAAAGAAGGCTGAATTAAGGTGGAAGGAGCTATGTTGAGATGGGCTAGAGAGGTTAGATAGAGAGATGTTTATTCATTCATTCAACGATAGGGGTTTCAAATTTAATTGTTAAAATATTTAAGGGGAATTTTATGAGATACGTTTTGAAATAGAGAGTCTCTTACAATCAATGCCCTGACTGATGAAGACAACCATGTCATTTATCATTTAACTGTGTTTTCACGTCACTTTCAGGAAGCTGTGCACAAGGAGCCCTCAGTACATCAATGCTTCTCAGGTTCCTGCTGAATGGTTGACAAGCTGAATCTGAGGAACTTGGATAGCTGCAATGTACATCACAGTCAAAAGCAACTAAAGGACCCAGTCTCTTCTAAAATCCTTCTCAGTATTCTTTAATTCTCTGAAAGGAAGGTGGGTGAAGCAGACAGGAGTAGGATGTATTGTTTATTCCTAAATAACATTGAGAAACTGAGCTGCAATCCTGAAGAGCTGCGTATTGGAAGAGTTCCCACAGTGCTATTAAAATATTTCATATTTTTGATCCAGCAACAATGAGAGAATAATGATTCTTTTTTTTCCCATTGAGGATGATGTGTGACTAGGGAAAGATCCCACAGATGGTAGTTTTCTTGATTGCCTGCCACCTTATCCTAAGAGTAGAGGTCTTGGATTGGGAAGGAATGAACACTCAGGGTGCTTTGCCTTGGGGAGTGTTGAGTTTCTTGAGTGTTGTTGAAGCTGTGCTCATCCAGGCAAGTGAGGAGTTTTCCATTATACCCCTGATGAAATTTTCTGGATGGTGGGGATACTTTGAGGAGTCAAAAAACTAGCCAATCACTGGAGGATACCAAGTCTGTGACTGGCACTTGTGGCCTCGGTACTTAAGTGGCAGGTGCAGCTCACCTTATCAACATTCAGGATATTGATGGGGGGAGGGAGGAATTCAAAATGTAATACCATTGAACGTCAAAGTAAGGTGGCTAGATTAATAACAGAATGGCATTTATATGGCACAAAAGTTGCTATTAGCTCTTATCTGAATATCATCTTAGCTTTGTTTAGTAAGGACATGGGAGCTTCAATCCCCAAGGAATTGCAAGTATAACTGAACTGTTAAGTCCTGCACAAATATTCCCTTATAACAGAAGGAAGGTCATTGGTGAAGCAGACAAAAGTGGTTTCGGCTTGGGCATTGTCTCGCGGAACGCTGGCAATGATGCCCATTGGATATAATGAATGCATAGAATTTTTACCTCATGAGGTCACTATCCAATGTATAGGAAAGTAGACTTTGATTAACTTCTAATAATTCTTCTTCATGTTGCAATATGTTAAGTCTGATGTTCGATTAATGAAACGGACATAGTGCAATTCCCAGTGCCTCTGCTGCAAAGAAGAATGGAAGTAAGTGGATGGATTGCATTCAAGTAAGGGGAAAATAGAAAAAAAAATTGTAGTCTTAGAGAATCTTCCAATTTTAAAGCCACAGAGCAAATTTACTTTTTAGATTGTAACAGAGTGAACTCCAGTTACCTGAAAGTAATGGTGATGAAGAGTTCATAGAACATATAACATAGGACATAGAACAGTACAGGCACTTTGGCCCATGATGTTGTGCTGACCTTTTAACCTACTCCAGATCAATCAAATGCTTCCGTCCCACATAGCCCTTCATTTTTCTATCATCCTTTTGCTTATCTAAGAGTCTCTTAATTCTCCCTAAAGTATCCACCTCCATTACAACTTCAGCCTTTGTCTAAGGTAAATCTGCAGCACTGACAAGTAGCATCTAACAAGGATATCTTCTTATTCCCCATTTCCTCTTACATATTCTGGCAGCTAGGGTATTTACAGCACAGAACACAGAACAATACAGAGGACAAATGCTTCAGCCCACAATATTGTTGCAACATTTTAACAAGCTTTCTTCCTGAATAGCCGTCCATTTTCTTTCATCCATGCGGCCATCTGGTGTTGACCATCGTATCCAACAATGACAGGAGACCTGTGCGGGAGAGATTTAAAATGGAAAAGCCACTGCACTGGAGCTGTTCTACTCTCTCGACCTTGGAAGTCCAGATCCAGTGGCACAAGTAGTCATCACAGACTGGGATCTTCCTTGGTTGCAATAGATGACCACGACTTCTTCCATGCCCTTCACTCTCCACAAAACGTTTCAGTGTCTTCCTGGCCACTGGATCTCGTTGTTTATCTCATCCCGCCCTGTCTGCATGAGCTAACTTCACATGCTAGGACAAGCATGGCCCTGACTCACAGAGGTATGAGCCCTGCCGGCTACCCTCACCTAGTGTAGCCCACCTGCCAAAGCGGTGCACCAGGTATGGCCTCTGTTGCATGCAAACAGCTACTTGGAACCAAAGACGAGGGCTAAATGTCCAGTGGGCCCAATGGTGAGTGAGTGGCCCCAGAATGGACATGCCAACCCCTTCACCAGAGGTGATACCCCCTGTGCCTAATTAAGAGTTTCTTAAATGTCCCTAATCTCCCTTAATAAAAGAGAACTTACACCACCCTTTGACAGGTCTTACTCAAAGATGTATCCACGTATAAACTAGAGCACGTCCAGCTAGCCAAATCAAAACAAAAGTATAGATGTTGGAAATTTGAATTAATGGCAGAAACCGCTAGAAACACCCAGCAGGTCTGACAGCACCTGTGTAGAAAGAAACAGATGGTTTCAGGTGGAAGCCCATCTCAGAACATTTTCAGCTACTGTATATTTTGATATTTAAAGTCTGTACTATGATCTGAAATAACTTTCTACATTTTTTTCAGTCACTGTCACCATTAAACACACTCTTGTCAAAAAGTATTCCATAGAGGGGTTGAAGTTCATTCTGTTCCTACTAGTAGTATGACTAAATTACAGGTCACAGTGCCTCCGCTGATTTTAATTACAGTTTACTGCCAAATTTTAATCAAAGGAACTGTTTTCATGCCAGCTGTGAAACACAGCCACTGGTAGAAAGTGTAAATGTCAGCAGAGTGAATGATTCAGGGGAGAATAACAGAATCTATCCTGCAAGTCAAACTTGTCAGAGCTTCTTCCTGCCTGAAATTGAAATATATCTTCCTTTGATCTTCAACAGCATATTTCTACATCTCACCTTGCCATGCATCTCTCTTTTCCAGGGGCACCACATGAACTCATGACCACCCACTTGATCTGGTGAGCCCATAATGGAAATGACCTCGAAGCTAGACGTAAGGGAACTAGAGAGGCACAGCTTGGAAATAGGGCTTTTGGCCCATTGTCACCCTTACTATCAAGCACCCCATTTTCACAGGAGTCCTTCATTTATCCCATTCTATTCTCACCTGAATCCCCTCAATTCCCCCTATATTTTACCTCAACTACACAGTAGGGTCAATTTGGGGTGGGCACAACCCACCAACTCTGGGAGTTGATAGGAAACCAAAGACTCCGGGGAAATCCAAAGCATGGTAGTGCAGTAACATCAGCATCATCACCATTATGTACCGTGTCATATGATGTGAGTGATCGTGGCCTTGGCATTGATTGCTCTTGGCAAATTTTTCTACAGAAGAGCTTTGCCATTGCCTTCTGGGCAGTGTCTTTACAAGATGGTGACCCCAGCCGTTATCAATACTTTTCAGAGATTGCCTGCCTGGTGTCAGTGGTCACACAACCAGGACTTGTGACGTGCACCGGCTGCTCATTCAGCGAATCTGCACCTGCTCCCATGGCCTCACCTGACCCTGATCAGGGGGCTAAGCAGGTGCTATATCTTGCCAAGGATGACCTGCAGACTTGCGGAGGGTAGGAATGCCTTACACCTCCTTTGGTAGAAACGTATCTCCTCCCAGCCAACCGAGCACAATAAAATAACTCTCTAAAAAAATGCTTGTTCAGAATAAGATTTACTAGTTATATTTAGAGTAGGGTGAAAACAAAGGTAGCATTTTTTTAAATATCAAGATTTCCCTTCTTATTTAAAACAACATTTTTCAGAGACATATTGTTTTCAAAGTGTCTCCAGAGTGTGCAAGCTCTCATGACTGGGCACTTCTTAGCTTGACAACCTCATTTATTCTGAAATGCTCCCAATGCACCTTCTGGTCTACATCAAGGATTTCTGCAATCATTTTAAATGGAACCAGGGTTCAAATAGGTTGAAAAATATACCGTCCATATCAATGGTTGAATAATTTGAGACATTTGTGAGGACTTTTCTGAAATCTCCACAGAATTTCATGCACAATTGGTACAACTGAAAGCATTTCACAAGATTTATTACACCAGACATTATCTTTCCAGATAAATGATATTCTTGAACTGTACTGTATTAAGTGTCCACAGACAGTAAAGCCCTTTCTCTGTGCATTTTGAAATTGTGCAATTAGATATCTAACACTCAAAATAAGGCTTATAAATAATCTGATTATCTACTGTTTTCTTTGAAAGGATCAGTGCCTCTAGAATTATTTTGCATTATTTAAGACTTTATAGAGCAGTTAAATTCAGAATGCTAAAAATTTGATCTTTCCATCTTTGAACAGAAACATTGGGGAAAGCAAAACAAATGTGAAGACTACCACCAGTTCTGTTCCCTGGCCATCCAGTCTGAACCTAGGCTGAGCTTCCAATCACATCTCTTCATCTATGTCTATCTTTGTTACATCCTGCTGATGGGAACTTTGCCCTTTCTTCTGAAATTTTCACCGTTCATTATTTCAATATCTTCAGTTCCACTCTCCATAAGCTTCTAACTGATTCAAAATTCAGCTGTATGTATCCTGACTTCTGCCAGTACCTCTTCGTATATCATTACTGCCTTTGCTAACCTACTTTGGGGATCCTGATCATTTTTTTAACTCAAGGCGGAGGATTTTAAGTTCCCATTGGTGAGTATCTTTATCTTACTCTCACTTTGCCTCTGTAGTCTCTCTGTTCAGCCTGTATCACGTTAAATCAAATCAAATCATTAAATCAGCATTATCTTGGAAGTCTTTTCCAACAGTAGCACTAAGTACCATACAGTAATAGTATGCTCTGCCCCTTTGAAATGTGTTCCATTTTTCAGGGTTCACTGGTGGGAGAGTCATGATCAAGAAGGCATTTTTATGAATTAAGACTTGTGTAGGACCCATGCACCTGTTTTCTATCTGCATTGTATTCTGTGTTACGCATTTATTATGTTTAATATGGTAATTAGTCACGGGTGGGGGCGTGGTTAAAGCAAAAGGAATAAATTACGTATTCATGTTTTGTTCTGGGCATTTGGTTCTGGGAGCTGCCGGGTGACATATCTATTCTTGAGCACTTAATTAGTGCCTAATTAGGCTTAATTACATTGTTTCAAGATTTTTTGTTTTCCTAATTGCTAATAAAGGATCAAATACATTTCTTTGACTTTTGGAACATTATTATAGGATTGATTGGAAGGCACATCATACAAGGATAGCAACTCATGCTGGGTCACCAGCAGTGGTGTTGGTTTGTTCGAGTTGCTGCTACAGTTTGGTTATTAAAAACTGAATTGCATTTCTTCCAAGTGAATTTCTTCCAATTTCTTAGTGATTCTCTGAAATTCTGTGCCCCAGAGGGTGCATGATCAGATTATTAGATTTATTTTGAGACAGATATTCACTTCTTGGTTGTTTGCTAACTTAGCCTTATAAACACAGCATCTGTGACTTGTAAGGTCACAAATAGATGTAAGTAAACTTCCAATTAATATTGTTTTGTTTAGCTTCCGGTCATAAACGAGAGTCCGTCTTCGGTTCTTAAATTGTAATGGCAAGCAGTAATCAGCTTGAAGTTAAAACAAAGTGTTGTCAATAGAGCAGCTTTGCAGATGCTCTGTCTATGAGAAGTAAACGCTAGCTCACAGCATCTTGTCTTACTGCTCAAGAGTGCAGGTTAAGACAATGGATGGTTTAATTTGTCTTGTTTCAAAACAGACAAGCTCACTAAGTTGCCTAGTTCAAGGAAGCCTGCAGATCAGAGGGAAACAGTATATCAAGTAAATGATGTGCTTATTGTTGGAAGGTTTATGTACTCAAGGAAGTTAGCTTCACAGCAATAATTGTGAATTGTACTTATTATTTAGAGAACTGCATCTCCAATATGCTTTTAGACCTTTTGTGTAAAAAGGATATCAAAGGAAATATCATATGTATATGAAGACACCCAAGTGGCAGAAAAAAATAGTATAAATGTAGACAGCAGTTCAGGCTTATTAGGAATGAGGTAAGAACTTCAGGAAATGTGAAAGAAATATGGGGTGAACAAGAATCCATTCCACTAACTTCAGTTTCTGTGACAGGTGATTTGTTCATCTGCATCTTTGTTATGTCTTTTAGGTTTATAGGAATTGTACTTGTGTTTTGGAAATCCTTTGTGCTTGTGTTTTAGAAATGGTTTGTAATTTGGAAATGTTTAAGATAAAAATTCTCTGGGAGTTTTAAGTGTGCTTTAAGAGTTTGGATGTATATTACTGTAAATATATGAACAGTGTTTTGAACCACATTGTTAGCTAGAAGTATCTTCCCCTTTCTATGGAAAAGGTCCCACTGCTTAAACAGTGGGTATAGCAGCTAGCCTTGCCACGGAGAATAAACAGGAAAGTGAACTAGTATTTGAGAAATAGATTGTTACAGTATAATCCCCCTTTAATAAGAGTACCCATGGTTATTTATATCTGATAGAGCAGAAGTTCTCTGTTTCAGTTTAGAACACTATGGTCAGCAAACTCAAATACCATCACAATTTATGGTGGAGTTTGTTAAATATTTGAAAGATCAAGGAGTTGAGGGCTATGGGAAATGGAACAGAAGTGGAGTTGAGGCCAGCAGAGATCAACTGTGATCACATTGTATGAGGGGGCAGACCTGAGGGCTCAAGTGGCCGAGATCTAATCCTTTTTTAAAAAATGCGTTCTTGTGAGTGCACCAAGTACTGTTGCCATGGAAAATTTTTACTGCTACCAGCCAGGGATGAATTTCTGGGCTTATATGTCTAACTGGTGGCATTTGTTCTGTGTTTCTGTGCTCCAGGTCCCACAAACAATTTTTAAAGTGTACGGATGTTTCACTGGAAACATAGAACCCTGTCTGCAAGATCTTCTCAATTGTGAATAGTTTTTAAAAAATCTGCGGGTGCTGGAAATCTCATGTAGTCATAGAGCTACAAGCACAAGAAAAGGCACTTTGGCTCAACTCCCCCATGTTGATTAACTTGTCTATGATTAATTCCAACATGATTGCATTTGGCTTATGTATATCCTTCTAAACCAGAAGTTCCTGAACTTTTTTATGCCCTGGACTCCTATGATTAACCAAGGGGTCCATGGAACCCAGATGGGGAACTCCTGCTCTGAATCCATGTTCTTGTTCAAATATCTTTTAGATATCGTAATTGTACCTGCGTACGCAACTTCCTCTGGCAGCTCTTTCTATACACCCATCACCATCTCTGTGAAAAAGTTTCCCTTCAAGTCCATTTTAAATCTTTCACCTCTTACTTTACACCTATACCTTCTAGTTTTGAACTCTCCAGCCCTAGGGTAAAGACCGTGAGATAAAAGCATGAAATGCTGAAAATATTCAGCAATTCGGGCAGCATTTGTGGAAAAAGAAAAAAAATTGATGTTTCAGGTCCAAGTCTCACCCTATCAGAATTTAACAGTACACATTACTACCAACCATTGAATATTTTTTCAAAATTGTACCAATTCTTTCAATACCCATGTGCCAATATTATGCATCGGTCCTGTTGAAGGGTTTCAGTCTGAAATGCCAACATAAGAACATAAGAAATAGGAGCAAGAGAAGACCATTTGGCCCATAGAGCTTGCTTCGTCATTCAATAAGATCATGGCTGATCTGGCCATGGACTCATCTCCACCTACCTACCCCATAACCTTTAATTCCTCAACTATGCAAAAATCTATCCAACCTTGTCTTAAGTATATTTACTGAGGAAGCCTCAGTAAATTGGGCAGAGAATTCCATAGATTCACAACTCTCTGGGAAAACAACTTTCCGGCCTCTACCTTATCTATCCCTTTCATAATTTCAAATGTTTCTATAAGATCTCCGCTCATTCTTCTGAATTCCAGCAAGTACAGTCCCAGGCGACTCAATCTCTCCTCATAGTCTAACCCCCTCATCTCTGGAATCAACCTGGTGAACCTCCTCTCCACTGCCTCCAAAGCCAGTATATCCTTCCTCAAGTAAGGAGACTAGAACTGCACTCAAGTACCCTGTATTGCTTACTTCTCTAAATTGATGCTGCCTGACCTCTTGAATTCCCCCAGCATTTGTGTGTGTTGCTCAAGATTTCCAGCATCTGAGGAATCTCTTGGGAATATAATCCAGCTGATTCAATGTACAGTAGTTGGCAGACGTATACATTGGCACCAAATTGTCCCAATCCCAATTGGGAATCTGGTAAAGAGCATCAGATAAAAAGAAAGGATTTTGAATACAGTCATCCTGGGGTGGCCCATTACTTTGATGTGTGCTTTATAACCATATAACCATATAACAATTACAGCACGGAAACCAGCCACCTCAGCCCTTCTAGTCCGTGCCGAAATATACCAAAAGAGTACATGATTCCCCTAAGTATCCAGTAATTTGTCTTTATTTTGGTGCTGACAAATCAGCAGATAGGAGGGAGATTGAAAATTTGTCTGAGTGGTGCCACAACAACAACCTCTTGCCCAATGACAGCCAGACCAATGAGCTGATTATTGACTCCAGGAAGAGGAAGCAAGAAGGTCATGATCCAGTCCTCCCTGGAGGATTGGAGGTGGAGAGGGTCAGCAACTTTAAATTCCTCAGTGTTATCATTTCAGAGGGTCTATCCTGAGCCCAGCATGTCAGTACAGTTGTGAAGAAAGTACAACAGTGCTTTTGCAGAAGTTTGCAAAGATTTGACATGACATCTAAAACCTTGAACAACTTCTATAGATTTATACTGGAGAGTATATTGACTGGTTGTATCATGGCCTGGTATGGAAAAATCTACAAAAAGTAGTGGATAGAAACCAGCCCACCACCGGTAAAGCCCTCCCCACTGCTGAGCACTTCTATACAGAGCACTGTTGCAAGAAAGCAGCATCCATCTTCAAGGACCTCCACTACCTAGGGCATGCTCTTTTCTCATTGCTACCATCAAGAAGAAGGTTCAGGAGCCTCAGGGCCCACGCCACCGCTTCCAGAAACAGTTATTACCCCTCAGCTGTCAGGGTCTTGATCTAGTGGGCAGAACTTCACCCAACTTCAATCGCTCCATCACTGAACTGTTCCTACAACCTATGGGCTTATTTTTAAGGACTCTTCATCTCATTTCCTCAATATTTATTGGCTATTTATTTATTATTTTTATTTCTTCTTTTCTTTTGGATTTGCACAGTTTGTTGTCTTTTGCACTTCGGTTGTTTGTCCATCTTGTTGCGTGTGGTCTTTCATCAATTCCATTATGTTTCTTGGATTAACTGTGTGTGCCTGCAGGAAAACAAATCTCAGGGTCGTATATGGTGACATATATGTACTTTGATAATAAATTTACTTTGAACGTTGAACTTCAATCCAGGAAAGGTAGAATTCCCAGTGTGGAGAATTCCACCTTGACTTTGTCCCTTCTGTACAAGTTCAACCTCTCACAATGATGAATGAGAGGATTTGGAGTAGGAAGTCTGCCATGATTTCTTCTTGGCTTTCTGTATTAATCCCATTAGATTTAAGGCCAGAATCTATCAGAATACGTGAGGAAATATGATACTTTGGCCATCTATCTTTCTTCAGTACATTGAGACAGGTAGATTATGCTGGTACGTTGGCTTTGAAAGCCATGAACAGTGAAAATAAAGCCTACTGATCAGGAATTTAACCTTCATCTTTTCTTCATTCTAACTGCAGAAGTAAAATAACACTCATGCCCTTGAAGAGAAGTTTCAAAAATTGCTGTCACAATTTTTAAGATGCAGCATTAATACGTTGACCTGTCTGTGTTGCAGAAACCACTCTGATTCAATTCTTATGATACAGAATACTGTAGCATTGAGTCTGAGACATTGCAATGTCACTGCCAGTAGCACATACATGCTCTACATTTATAACGTGCAATTTATGTCCACCAGATTAAATATCCAGCAGTTTTAGCCTCGCAACTCACTCTTAATGGATTTTATAACACTATGATAGGATTTACTGCCTTACTAGACTTTAGGCAGTTTGCCAAGTCCTATTCCGCAGCAATAAAACACATACAAATTAAGGCATCTCATGTGTAAAATTCATTCAAGAACCACAAAAGCAAAATAAATGGTAATTACCTCATCCACAATGTGGTCATAATCAAAGCAAGACTGAACTGTATTTGCAAATGTATGGCTTTATTTTAACAACTGAGGTAATTATGTGTTATGGAAATTAATAACTAGTGCAATGTGTAAAAGAAGTTCATCGATAGTGATGTCCAGTTTATATCAGGTTCTTGGCGAAGAAAATATAAATGAGTCAGGTACAAAGAGGTGTTTAAACACTGGTACCTGAACATCTTTTCACAGATTCAGTCATAAATATTTGCAAATAGCATGTTGGTATTTTCACCTCCGAGGTATAATTTCACACTTGAAGGCTACTGATGTGAACTCCATGCGTTCAAAATGAGTTTGCTTAGCTTTATTTGTTAAACATAATGGTTTCCAATAAAAGGCCTGAATAATAATCATTTTAAACAACAAAGCCGGTCCCAGCTTGACAGAGGGTCCCTTTCTCTGATTCAGGGATGGTTTCACAGCTCAATTTATAAATAAACCAGCAGAGAGAAAAAAAAATGCTTGTGTAAACAATTACACCTTGTGTTAAAGCCAGGAAACATTATGAGGTTAATATCATTCTTGTCTTGGTGGTCTGAACACAAAGCCACACATTACAAATGTAAAAATGTTTCTGAAAAGACTTTCATGTGATCTGAAAATGAAGTTAAACTGGTTGAATTTTAACGTTGACACCTTGCGGTTACAGTCTCAGTTAAAAAAAATTGGACTAAAAATGTGCTTAATTTACCATTCCTACATTCCTATTGGTTCCCAAATAACCAGTGCTGGAGACCTGGTAACTCAGTCATTGCAAGCTTTCATTAATTACAAAGAACGTAATTGAAAAATACAGCACAATCAGTGTTTTTTATTAGTAATGTGCATGGTGCGTAAAAGCCTCAGATAAAATAGATAGCCTGTGATAAAACAAATCAGCTAGCTTCCTTCTCAACTGAACCATCCTGTGGCAATTAATCAGTTGTAACACAAGACAATTATGCAGTCGCACACCACAAAGCAAAGTCAACAGACCACACAAAGGTACCCTCAACTGTGTTTCCCCTCAGGCTCAATCCTTTCATACTTATGTTCCTTTAGAGTCCTTCCCTGTATGTGTAGGTTTGAAACAATTCCCAATTGGTTGCTCTGTAATCATGACTGTGATTAGGGACTTCTTATTTGTAGAGCCTTGGGCGATACTCATTCTCCTAGTACACTATGCCACACTATATTGGTACCTCAAAGCAATGTACAATTATACAGTGATATCTGATTGCTTGAGATACTGAATATCTTAATATATCCACTGTGAATATTATAGGCGTGCAAATATATAGGACCTTCAGAAAAATACTCAAGATTTATATAGGGAGTAAAACTAAGAGAACACTCTGGCCCATGGTGGAAGGGATTTGGATGCTGATCATTTTTTTTTATTTAAAAAAGGTAGCAATTTCAGAATGAAGGAGCAAAGTAAAACCGACTGAAGGTTTTGCCTTCTGGACTTCCAAATATGAAGATATAACAACAGGAGATATGTGAGGTATAGTAGGTTAAGTATCCACTTTGTGTTTATAGACTCCAGAAAGAAACCCGACCATTTTCAATATGAAAGTCAGTTTAATTTATATGCTGTGAAATACTAAATAACATTTTCTACATCATATGTGCAAGGTTACAAATTGGTACCAGACCTTCAAAATTTAGATGAAATCCTGTAAAAAGCAGACTTCATTGGAAAAATACAAAAATCTAATTGATTCTGAATTTAGAAATAATAATTATGTATAACATCATATTTTAGTGCATTAAAATTTCAAGGCATACAATAAAACAAATGACAAGCCTGTGAGTCAAATATCCACACCATTACCTTTCATTGTAGAACATTAAGCATTGCCCATAATTGTTATTTTCTTATTTTAGTAATCATTTTAACTTCTACAACACTCTGCCATTAATCAACTAAACACTTTTCATAAAACAGGTTGAGTGAACTCGGCCTTTTCTCCTTGGAGCGACGGAGGATGAGAGGTGACCTGATAGAGGTGTATAAGATGATGAGAGGCATTGATCGTGTGGATAGTCAGAGGCTTTTCCCCAGGGCTGAAATGGTTGCCACAAGAGGACACAGGTTTAAGGTGCTGGGGAGTAGGTACAGAGGAGATGTCAGTGGTAAGTTTTTTACTCAGAGAGTAGTGAGTGTGTGGAATGGGCTGCCAGCAATGGTGGTGGAGGCGGATACAATAGGGTCTTTTAAGGGACTTTTGGATAGGTACATGGAGCTTAGAAAAATAGAGGGCTATGGGTAACCCTAGTAATTTCTAAGGTAGGGACATGTTTGGCACAACTCTGTGGGCCGAAGGGCCTGTATTGTGCTGTAGGTTTTCTATGTTTCTATGTTTCGAGAAGCAGATTTGTAGATAAAGAACTGACAAGCATGAGAACAAGTGAGATTGCATCAACTATAGATTATTTAAAGTAACATGACCTGAAAATCAGTTATACTTATTGAAGACAGGTTGGCCCCCTGGTTTGATGACTAGTCTATAACAAGTTAATCAATTTTTGGGTTTTCTGTATGTTCCCAACTTGGAAAGGATGCCAATATTGTTATATGAATAGTTAATGAAGGAAATAGGATTGATTTATTGCTACGTTATGGTTTTTTGATCAACTTCAAAGAGAAGTTCATCCTATTCCTGCCAAGTAATGTCAGAAAAAAAATTAGGATTCCTTCAGCTGATTCTACATGGTTATATCACCAGAACAAAAGTATTGAAGCAAAAAGCCACATCTTCAATTTTTAACTA
Organism: Mobula birostris; assembly: GCF_030028105.1. NCBI lineage: Eukaryota > Metazoa > Chordata > Chondrichthyes > Myliobatiformes > Myliobatidae > Mobula > Mobula birostris. Next base: position 32,190,903 of record NC_092394.1, on the reverse strand, counting down.
AATTTTTAATGAGTGGGATTTAAATAGTTCAATATTCTACCTCAGTAGAATGAGTATATGCACAAAATTATGTTGATGGCAGTATCTTAGTATAAAACAATTCCTGATATCAGAATCAGGTTTAATATCATTGGCATGTGTCACGAAATTTGTTAACTTAGCAGCAGCAGTTCAATACAATACATAATATAGAAGAAGAGGAAAAAAATAACAATAATAAAATAAGTAAATTAATTACATTATATGTATATTGAATAGATTAAAAATCGTGCAAAAACAGAATAATATATCTTAAAAAAGTGAAGTAGTGTTCACGGGTTCAATGTCCATTTAGGAATCGGATGGTAGAGGGGAAGAAGCTGTTCCTGAATCACTGAGTGTGTGCCTTCAGGCTCCTGTACCTCCTACCTGATGGTAACAGTGAGAAAAGGGCATGCCCTGGGTGCTGGAGGTCCTTAATAATGGATGCTGTTTTTCTGAGACACCGCTCCTTGAAAACGTCCTGGGTACTTTGTAGGCTAGTACCCAAGATGGAGTTGACTAAATTTACAACCCTCTGCAGCTTCTTTTGGTCCTGTGCAGTAGCCCCCCATACCAGACAGTGATGCAGCCTGTCAGAATGCTCTCCATGGTACATCTGTAGAAGTTTTTGAGTGTATTTGTTGACATACCATATCTCGTCAAACTCCTAGTGAAATATAGTCACTGTCTTGCCTTCTATATAACTGCATTGATATTTTGGGACCAGGAACTTGAAACTGCTCACTCCCTCCACTTCTGATTCTTCTATGAAGATTGGTATGTGTTCCTTTGTCTTACCCTTCCTGAAGTCCACAGTCAGCTCTTTCATCTTACTGACGTTGAGTGCCAAGTTGTTGCTGCGACACCACTCCACTAGTTGGCATATCTTGCTCCTGTAAGCCCTCTCGTCTCCATCTGAGATTCTACCAACAATGGTTGTATCATCAGCAAATTCATAGGTGGTATTTGAGCTATGCCTAGCCACACAGTCATGGGTATAGAGAGAGTAGAGCAGGTGGGCTAAGCACACACCCCTGAGGTGGGCCAGTGTTGATTGTCAGCGAGGAAGAGATATTATCAACAATCTGCACAGATTGTTGTCTTCCAATTAGGAAGTCAAGGTTCCAATTGCAGAGGGAGGTACAGAGGCCCAGGTTCTGTAACTTCTCAATCAGGATTGTGGGAATGATGGTATTAAGTGCTGAGCTATAGTCGATGAACAGCATCCTGACGTAGGTGCTTGTGTTGTCCAGGTGCATGAAGAGCCATTGAGATTGTATCTGCCGTTGACCTGTTGTGGTGATAAGCAAATTGCAATGGGTCTAGGTCCTTGCTAGGCAGGAGTTCAGTCTAGTCATGACCAACCTCTCCAAGCGTTTCACCACTGTCGATGTGAGTGCTACCGGGTGATAGTCATTAAGGCAGCTCACATTATTCTTCTTAGGCACTGGTATAATTGTTGCCTTTTTGAAGCAAGTGGGAATTTTTGCCCGTAGCAGTTTTTCATTTCTAGCAGTTTAAGAACATTGTGCGATTGATAGAAAATTTGCCAAGAATGTTTACACTGAAAAACCAATACATATTGCAGCTGCAAAAATGGCCAATTTTACCTACACTATGAGGATTTGGCGTCTGCACAATAAGAGGTGGTTTGTGGCTCAAATGTCTTGACATTTGTATTTTTCTTAACTGAAATGTATTTCTACTGTAAACCTTGAAGTGAAACTCTGTTGATAGTGTCACCCCATTTTAGTTGTTGAAATTACATTACACTATCTCAAATGTAATTCAAAATTATGACTTCACAACAAATTAGAAATTATACCAGATGGTTAATGCTGATTCTAGGCTGGAGGTAAGGAGTGTACAAACAGAAAGGATGCTTTGCGTATTCAAGACAACAAGAAAGTAGGAGCACACGTAGGCCATCAGATCAAAATTGCCTTGCTATTCAGTATTATCATAGGCCGATCGATGCTGCCATCAACTCCTGTGCCAGTTTTCCATAACCCTCAATTTATTGATCTTTCAGTTACTTAACTAGTTCCATTTGGTCTGGGGTAGAGAATGCAAGATATACCCTACCCTCTGAATTTAAATGACTGGCTCTTGATTTTGTACCTGTTCCACTACACTCACTGTACTGTACTCTCCCACATGTAAAAATATCTCAACATTTACCCTTCATGCCCCCTTAAATCTTATATCACCAAAACTCTAAGAAAAGCAAATCCTGTTCAGGTTTTTGAACGGGAAACCCTTTCATCCCAGGAATTATTCCGGTGAAATTGTTCTGGGCTGTCGCCAGAAGGAGGAAGAGCGTTAGATCAAAGGCAAAGCTGCAATTTCAGTTATAAACAGCTGTCCGATTTTAGCTTATGCACAGAACCTCTCAGACAAATGGACACTGTAATGACGGAGGATGATCTAGTCACTCATCAGCAGACTGGAGAGATAGGAGCTGTAGTGATGAGTCACTAGAAGTCATGGTACAACAGATCATCAATGGATTAATGTACCAGACAGCCATTAAGTACACGTGGCCCAGCACATAGCAGAGAGAAAGAAAGTGAAAGAGAAGCTGTTACGTTATGTGTACTATAATCTCTCAACCTCAAGTAAAGGTATACCACCAGAGAATAAGGTTTGTTGTAAGTTATTAAATCTCTAGTGGGGATACAATTAATGATCTGTTGTAAGGAAAGGTTGGCAGCGGAAGACACCAGACCTGCCGATTTTATTCTGATTTTGCTCTGGGTGTAAGTTTGGGGCTGGTTGGAAATTACAATGGCCTTTGTTCATGGACTGAGGAGAGATCACTGCTATAATTATTACTCTTAATTGCTGTGCTTGATCTCCTGCTATAAAGTGCCACCACTTGAGTTAATTAATTAGTCACTTCATTGGCTCATAGTTTTTAAATGTCTCTGAATGTCGGAGATATTTAAAAGCTGCTAAATTCCACTTGCAGTTTGACAGAGGCATCCCAGGGGTGCAGGGGTCATTGTGATCTGCTCTCCACATGCCACCAGGTGAGTGTGGGTGTGCTTGGACTCTGACAGCGTCATCCTACTGTAAGCAGATCCAATGTGACCTGGCGCAAGTATTGGTATGCGGCTTTGAGCCTGGCAGTAGTGCAGTTACTCCAAGTGGGAAGGTCAACTGTCCATTTTGCACCATAGGCTCAACCTGACCCATTGAGTTCCTTCTGCTTTTCACTTGCTGCTCTAGATTCCAGCTCTACACTCTTCTTCACCTCCACTTCATCGGTTAGTCCAGATGAAGGGTCTCGACCAGAAACTCAGCTATCCATTTCCCTCCATAGATACTGCCTGATCTAACTGAGTTGCATCACCATTTTGTGTACTAGCCCCTAGTGTTCGTTACTTGGGATAAGAGATAAACATTCAATACATTCATAATCTGAAACTTCACACTGATACAAAGCCTGTGCAAAAGATAAAATAGTTGTACCCAACTATATTAGAAGTGAAGGACAATTAGAGTCCAGAAACAATCCCTCCACTTCCTGGGCTAAATGTAAGTCTCCTTGGGAAACAGACCCATTATCCTAATTTTTCCTAACCTACAATTGTGCTTCAACTGATAATTAATGGGTTACTAGTGTACATGGCTCAGCTGATTCCCTGGTACCCTTCCCTTTCTCTAGAGAGAAAGGGAAGGGTACCAGGGAATCAGCTGTTAATTAAGGCTCTTGTAATCTCTCAATCTCAAATAAAGTTATATCAAGAGAGAATAAAGGGAGTTGAAGACTTCCTTCACCCTGATAGGAATGCAACACAGTCTGACCAGCTGCACCTGGGAGCAAGCAGAGGGAAGAGGAGGAGGAGGAGGAGGAGGAGGAAAGATATAGTCTCCTATGCTCCACAATATTCCATGCATGTTTTTAGACAAACTTGCTAATAATGTGATTTTTCTTGAACACGCTGATCCTTTATATGTAGACTGCCTTAACCAAAAGGAAATGCCATGTCTTTTTCTGTGAGAGAAAGGGAACTGCATCTGTGTCCTGGGGGTTGATATTTGACATTGTGGAGGCGGATACTATAGGGTCTTTTAAGAGGCTCCTGGATAGGTACATGGAGCTTAGAAAAATAAAGGGCTATGGGTAACCCTAGGTAATTTCCAAGGTAAGGACATGTTCGGTACAGCTTTGTGGGCCGAAGAGCCTGTACTGTGCTGTAGGTTTTCTATTGCCATCTCTTTCCATTGCCACGTGGCTTTCTTCAGAGTGGGGGGTGGGGAGGAAGAAAGAGGTCCTCCCTCCAGAACCAAAACCTAATTATCAGAGTGGGAGATACAAGAGACTACAGATGTTGCGATTTGAAGTAGCAACCTGCTGGAGCATCTCAGCGGTCGAGCTCAGGGGGGTCATCTGAAAATGGAATATTTAATGCATGTTGAATAATGAACAGTGATCATTCAATGAAAATACAGGAGTATTTTCCAATCTCAGGCATCCCACACCTGTTTCCCCACTCTTCCCTTCCACTCTCTCTCTCTCTCTTTCCAATCCTCCTCTTGTCCCTCTATTTTTGTCCCTTCCACATAACCCCTCTCCAGCAGCCCTGCCATCCCACTTCCCCTGCTCAGTTCCAGCCACCTACTACCCATACAGTTTGCCCACCAGCAGTCCCACCTTCCTGGTTTCTCTTGTCTTTCACCTTTTCCCCAATGGTTTCCATTGTCACCTTTCTCTGGAGCTGGTTGCCATAGTTTCCCTGCCTACCAGCCTCCTATAGCTGTCTCCAGTCGTCATAGCAACTACCCCCCACCCCCCCAACCATCTACCTCCTGACTCCAGCTTAGACTCTTTATGATCTGCTTTATCCATCATGTCTCCCAACTCCACTACTCACCGTCCCCTACCTGGCTCAATCAGCTCAACGTCTGCCTACACGATCTCCCCACCCTTCCAGTCCAACACTCGCTTCTGGCCTTTGTCTCACGCTCCTTTTCCTCTTCAAACTGGCTATTTGCCTCTCCTCACTCAGTCCTGAAGCAGGGGTTCAACTCAAAGTGTCAACTCTTCCTTTTTGCCCATTGAGTTCCTCCAGCAGTTTGTTTGTTGCTGATTATTGGAGTGTCCACTCTATTCTGCTTTCCGTCGTGACTTATTGCATGCTGTGCACTTGCTTCCGATGTCATTTGCTGCCACAATTATGCCTCCCCTTTGACAAGAGGCAGGAAGAAGCTTCCGCCAGTACCAGATGCTGAACCAGTCCTAACTGCCCATGGGAATAGATAGCACAGAGGTGTACCTAGGCCAGATTCAGCGTGGTCATTACAGATTGGATGATGAACTCTCAATAACAAAGCCAGAACTCAAATTTTGGGTTTGACCTCCTCTGCCTTGAAACCCCACTGAAGAATTTGTGTGCTAGTTCGCTCGATAAATAGATGCAGCAAGAGCAAGTCCAACATTATGTTCCACCATAAGAATGCAGTTAAGAAAGATCTAGAGGGAAATGAGGATAACATGCAGCGAAGATCAAATAACTTAAAATATATTTGCTTGAACATCTTCAAACGAGGATACCCTAGTGCTTGGCAGATCCTTATTGAAAACAGCTTTGCTCATTTCAGAAACCTGCTGCCAAAACACATTTATCTGCCTTGTCAAAAGCTTTTTGTTCCCCCACAGTGAGAGAGACTGCCAAGATCACAATGCAGAAAGAGTGACAGCAGTGAATAAGGTTAATGAATCCTCCAAGTGTAAGTGGTGGTTCTGAAAGCGCTCTTCTGTCTCTTTAAGATTAACAAAATAAAATTAAAGGAACCAGGAAATCAGCCAATATTTTGGCAAGGACGTTAACAGCTGCATCAAAGAGGCAAACAGATCCATAGCTGCAGTAACAGGGTTTGGCAGTGCCAATGGTTGTGTGAAATTGCTGCTAGCTGCATGTTTCCTGTTTAAGAAGAAATAGCACAACGAAGCTTGAGCATAAATCAGAGATAGAAGTTGTGATATAGATTTTATGGTAAAATGAACAATTGACTAGGATTGCGATAATTTTGTTTGGGATGGAGAGCTTTTTTTTTGCCAGAGTAAATAATGGATTGGACAGAACTACAGGTAAGAAGGCAAGATGTAGCCATGATATCTGCGGGCAGAAGTACACTCAATGGCCACTTTATTAGGTACCTGATAAATTGCCTACTGAGTGTATGTTCATGATCTTGTATTGCTGTAGCCCATCCGCTTCATGGTTTGCCATGTTGTGCATTCAGAGATGCTCTTCTACACACCATTGTTGTAATGTGTGCTTATTTGGGTCACTGTCACCTTCTTGTCAGCTTGAACCAGTCTGGCCATTCTCTTCTGACATCTCTCATTATCATGGCCTTTGAACCAAAGAACTGCCACTTACTGGATGTTTCTTTGTTTTTCACACCATTCTCTGTCAGCTCTAGAGATGTAAACTACAAAAGAGATGCAAAAGGGAAAGCAACACACATAAATGTTGCTGGTGAACGCAGCAGGCCAGGCAGCATCTCTAGGAAGAGGTACAGTCCACATTTCGGGCCGAGACCCTTCGTCAGGACTAACTGAAAGAAGAGCTAGTAAGAGATTTGAAAGTGGGAGGGGGAGGGGGAGATCTGAAATGACAGGAGAAGATAGGAGAGGGAGGGATGGAGCCAAGAGCTGGACAGTTGATTGGCAAAAGGGATATGAGAGGATCATGGAACAGGAGGCCTAGGGAGAAAGAAAAGGGGGAGGGGGGGATAAAAGCTCAGAGGACGGGCAAGGGGTATAGTGAGAGGGACAGAGGGAGAAAAAGGAGAGAGAGAAAAAGAATGTGTGTATATAAATAAGTAACGGATGGGGTACGAGGGGGAGGTGGGGCATTAGCGGAAGTTAGAGAAGTCGATGTTCATGCCGTCAGGTTGGAGGCTACCCAGACGGAATATAAGGTGTTGTTCCTCCAACCTGAGTGTGGCTTCATCTTTACAGTAGGGAAGGCCGTGGAAAGACATATCAGAATGAGAATGGGACGTGGAATTAAAATGTGTGGCCACTAGGAGATCCTGCTTTCTCTGACGGACAGAGCGTAGGTGTTCAGCAAAGCGATCTCCCAGTCTGCGTCGGGTCTTGCCAATGTATAGAAGGCCACATCGGGAGTACCGGATGCAGTATATCACCCCAGCCGACTCACAGGTGAAGTGTCACCTCACCTGGAAGGACTGTCTGGGGCCTTGAATGGTGGTGACGGAGGAAGTGTAAGGGCATGTATAGCACTTGTTCCGCTTACAAGGATAAGTGCCAGGAGGGAGATCAGTGGGGAGGGATGGGGGGGACGAATGGACAAGGGAGTCGCATAGGGAGCGATCCCTGCGGAAAGCAGAGAGAGGGAGGAGGGAAAGATGTGCTTAGTTGTGGGACCCCATTGGAGGTGGTGGAAGTTACAGAGAATTATATGTTGGACCTGGAGGCTGGTGGAATGGTAGTGAGGACAAGGGGAACCCTATTCCTAGTGGGGTAGCAGGAGGATGGAGTGAGAGCAGATGTGCGTGAAATGGGGGAGATGAGTTTGAGAGCAGAGTTGATGGTGGAGGATCAACCACAACTCCCTTGTCCATTCGTCCCCCCCATCCCTCCCTCCTGGTACTTATCCTTGTAAGCGGAACAAGTGCTACACATGCCCTTACACTTCCTCCCTCACCACCATTCAGGGCCCCAGACAGTCCTTCCAGGTGAGGCGACACTTCACCTGTGAGTCGGCTGGGGTGATATACTGCATCCGGTGCTCCCGATGTGGCCTTCTATACTTTGGCAGGACCCGATGCAGACTGGGAGATTGTTTTGCTGAACACCTACGCTCTGTCCGCCAGAGAAAGCAGGATCTCCCAGTGGCCACGCGTTTTAATTCCACGTTCCATTCCCATTCTGACATGTCTATCCATGGCCTCCTCTCCTGTAAAGATGAAGCCACACTCAGGTTGGAGGAACAACACCTTATATTCTGTCTGGGTAGCCTCCAACCTGATAGCATGAACATTGACTTCTCAAACTTCCGCTAATACCCCACCTCCCCCTCGTACCCCATCCGTTATTTATTTATATACACACATTCTTTTTCTCTCTCTCCTTTTTCTCCCTCTGTCCCTCTGACTATACCCCTTGCCCATCCTCTGGGTTTCCCCCCTCCCTTTTCTTTCTCCCTAGGCCTCCTGTCCCATGATCCTCTCATATCCCTTTTGCCAATCACCTGTCCAGCTCTTGGCTCCATCCCTCCCCCTCCTGTCTTCTCCTATCATTTTGGATCTCCCCTCCCCCTCCCACTTTCAAATCTCTTACTAGCTCTTCTTTCTGTTAGTCCTGATGAAGGGTCTCGGCCCGAAACATCAACTGTTCCTCTTCCTAGAGATGCTGCCTGGCCTGCTGCGTTCACCAGCAACTTTTATGTGTGTTGCTTGAATTTCCAGCACCTGCAGATTTCTTCGTGTTTGCAAAAGGGAAAGGAAAGGTGCTCCTCCCCGTCACTTTCTTCCATGGTCTTCTGTCCTCTCCTATCAGGTTCATTCTTCTCCAGCCCCTGATCTCTTTCACCAATCAAATTCCCAGCAGTTTACTTCACCCCCTCTCACTCTCCTGGTTCCACTTATCACCTGTCACTTTGTACTTCTCTTCCCCTCCCCCACCTCTTTCTCTGACCTCTCCCCTTCCCTTCCTGTTCTGCTGTAGGGTCCGAGCCCGATACGTCAACTGGTTACTCTTCTCCATAGGTGCTGCCTGGGCTGCTGAGTTCCTCCAGCATTTTGTCTGTGGTGCTCAATCATTCCACAGTCAAAGTCATTTAGAACCCTCTTCCTCTCGGTTTCTGATGTTTGGTCTGAACGACAATCGAACTGTTTGACGATGTCTGTATCTTTTTATGCATTGAGCTGCTGCCACATGATTGGCTGATTGGATATTTGCATTAATAGACAGGTGTACAAGGGTATGTAACAAAGTGGCCTCTTAGTGTACAATGCCATTCAGAAACAAATTTCACTGGATCATCCCTACAGTTTAGTTGGAATTATAACTGCACACGTTGGAGGGGGTCCATCTATTACTGATACAATACAATGAAGTATTTGAGCTTCTATCCATGCATCTTCTTACAGAGGTATTTCAAGCTGTTCTGATGCTTAAGCTGGAAAAATCAAGTACTTAATCAATAAGATTATATCATGGAATCAAAGGATTCAGTCTAAAACAGTTGAAAATTGAAAATAGCATTTTGTTCTATTTTTCTTGAAAAGCCAAACTGAGTTCAGCACCATTTTATTATGAAAGAGCAGCAAATCAATAAGGTGCAAAAGTGAATGTTTTATGATAACGAACTCACACTTCAGAATCAAAATCAGATTTATTATCGCTGACTTCGATGATAAGAAATTGGTTTCTTTTCTGGCAGCAATAGAGCGCAAAGACAAAAAAACACAAAAATAAAAAAAAATAGTGAATTTAAGAAATAATAAGGCAGTGTTCACAGACCATTCAGAAACCTGAAGACAGAGGAGAAGATGATGTTTCTGAATCACTGAGTGTAGGACCTTAAGCTCCTGTATCTCCTGCCTGGTGGTAGTAAAGAGAAGAAGACATGTTCTGAATTGTACTGACTGGAAGATTGGTTTTGCTGACTAATTTCCATGAGGATCATATGCTCCCAAAGCTACCTGCACTGGGCATTGGTTGCACAAATCACTTATGAGTTACGAGCCACTTTTATATGTGGCCAACATCTCTTAAGGGGTAAGTGCATTATGAATAATAATAATGGCATCAGGAAGTTGACTGATTTTGAAATGTTTATCCTACAGCAGCTCAAAATATCACAGAGAAAAACCGAAAACATTTTTAGCTATTTTCAGGGTTTAGAGAGAAGTTGTAAACAAAAATCATTTCTGCAGGGCAGGAAGCCCTCAAGACATTTTGGAGGCAGGAAAATGTAATGGCAGAGACTAAAGGACAAATTCATCTCCAAGAATACAAATGAAATTCCTTGCGTGGTCAAGGTGAATGTGTTCAGTCTTAAAATACTTTCACTGACAAATTCATTATTTGTCCTTTCCTTTCCACTTCTCTATTCATTACACACTCTTCGCCCACCTATTTATTATCCCTAAGAATTTGTTACATAAGCTTTAAATGTTTTGTCAAAAGACAGGTCATCAGCGTTGTTAGTTAATTTATTGTCCACTCCTCAGTGCCTGAAATGAGTGGCTTGTTACTGCAAAGGACTGTCTTATTACAATTCCTGATGAAACATTATCAGTTCATTCATTTTCATAGATTTTTCCTGGCCTGCTGAGTTCCTCCAGCACTTTGAGTGCGTTATTATCCTATTACAACATCATTGTGATCATTCAAGAAAATAATTCTATTGTACAATTAAAAACAACAAGAAGTTTACACGTTTCAAAGAAATAACAAGCAGGATAGACAAAGGAGAATCTATTGATGTTACCTATTTGGATTTTCAGGAGGCCTTTGTCAAGGTGCCAAACGTGAGGCTGCTTAACAAGCTACGACCCCATGGTATTACAGGAAAGATCCTAGCATGGATAAAGCAGTGGCTGATAGGCAGGGGGCAAAAAGTTGGAATCAAGGGATCCTTTTCTGGTTGGTTGCCGGTGACTAGTGGTGTTCCACTGGGGTCTGTGTTGGTCCAATTATTATTACATTATATATTAATGATGTGGATGATGGAATTGATGGCTTTCTTGAAAAGTTTACAGATGATATGAAGATAGCTAAAGGGGCAAATAGCTTTGATGAAATAGGGAGGCTACAGAGTGACTTAGATTAGAAGAATGGCCGATGGAATATAGTGTCAGGAAGTGTATGCTCATGCACTTTGGTAGAAGAAGTGAAAGAGTTGATTATTTTCTAAATGGAGAGAAAATTCAAGAAACTGAGGTGCAAAAGGTCTTGAGAGTCCTTGTACAGGGGTCCCTAAAAGTTAATTTGCAGGTTGAGTCTGTAGTGAGGAAGGCAAATACAATGTTAGCATTCATTTCAATAGGATTAGAATGTAAAAGCAAGGATGTAATGTTAAAACTTTATAAAGCACTATGAGGCTTCACTTAGAGTATTGTGAGCAGATGTGTGTCTCTTATCTTAGAAAGGATGTGCTGAAATTGGAGAGGCTTCAAAGGAGGTTCACAAAAATGTTCTGGGATTCAATGGTTTGTCATATGAAGAGCATTTAATGATTCTGGGCCAGTATTCATTACAATTCAGAAGAAAGAGGGGTGACATCATTGAAGCCTATTGAATGTTGAAAGTCTTTGATAGAGTGGATGTGGAGGATGTTTCCTATGGTAGGAGAGTCTAAGACCAGAGGACACAGTCTCAGAATAGAGGAATATCTTTTTAGAACAGAGATGAGGAGGAATTTCTTTAGTCAGTGAGTGGTGAATCTGTGGCATTCTTTGCCACAGGCAGCTATGGAAGCCAAGTATTTAGGTATCTTTAAGTAAGAGGTAGGTAGATCAGGACATGAAAGGATATGTGGAGAAGGAAGGTGATTAGGATTGAGAGGAAAATTGGATCAGACATGATGAAACGGTAGAACAGACTCTATATGCCAAATGGCCTAATTCTGCTCCTATATCTTATGGTTTTATGGCCTAAATGCAGTTCTCACATCCCTTCTCTTGTTCTAGGAAATATTAAATGTAATAGCCCTTGACAACACTCAGCTCTAACTACAGATAAGGAAAAGACTGGTCAATAATCCAGGAAGCAAGCAGTTCTCAAGAGAAAACAAATCTCTCACGTCCCTTCTGTTATTCCAAACCTCTGACAACAGTAAATAAAGTGTAGGCACATGTTTTCTGTTCATGATCCTTGGCACTTTGAACACCAACCCAAAATTTTTCTCCATCAATGGCAAAATCTCACCTTCATATATACAAGATGAAACAACTTTCTTTGCATGGCAGACCACCACATCAACTAGCTTTAATCAAGTTGTTAAACATAGTAACCATTGCTGTACCAATCATGATTTAAAGTTAGCTGAACATGTTTTCAGTGGAGTGTATATCACGACTCTTCTAAACCAGTTTAAAGTCCTTGCTGTACCTGCTTCATACTATGTTATGTTAATTACCTTGCTATGGGTCTAGGGACCAGACTGAGTAAGGAAGGCAAATTCCCTTCTCTGAAGGTTAGTATTATTTTTACAAACCTGATGTTTCATCGGGTGGCAGAGTAGCAACACGTCTCTGCCAAAGGTGGTGTAAGGTGCTTCTTCACTCCGCTAGTCTACAGGTCACCCTTGGACCAAGATGTAGCAGCTGCTTACACCCCCCACCCAAATCAGGGTCACGTGAAGCCATGGGAGCAGCTGGTGTCTATCACAAGCCCTGGATATGCAACCACTGACGCCAGGCAGACAATCTCTGAAGAGTATTGATAATGGCTGGGGTCACCCAACTTGTAAAGACTCTGCCCAGAAGGTGGCAATGGGAAGCCACTTCTGTCGGAAATTTTGCCAAGACAATCTAGGTCATGGATAGAGAAAAAGAAGAACAGATCATTGCCTATGGGTCTTCCTCACAGGCAACGATCTGATTAAGAACATAGAACATAGAATAGTACAGTACATTACAGGCCCTTCGGCCCACAATGTTGTGCTGACCCTTAAACCCTGCCTCCCATATAACCCTCCACCTTAAATTCCTCCATATACCTGTCTAGTAGTCTCTTAAACTTCACTAGTGTATCTGCCTCCACCACTGACTCAGGCAGTGCATTCCATGCACCAACCACTCTCTGAGTGAAAAACCTTCCTCTAATATCCCCCTTGAACTTCCCATCCCTTACCTTAAAGCCATGTCCTCTTGTATTGAGCAGTGGTGCCCTGAGGAAGAGGCGCTGGCTATCCACTCTATCTATTCCTCTTAATATCTTGTATACCTCTATCATGTCTCCTCTCATCCTCTTTCTCTCCAAAGAGTAAAGCCCTAGCTCCCTTAAACTCTGATCATAATGCATACTCTCTAAACCAGGCAACATCCTGGTTAATCTCCTCTGTACCCTTTCCAATGCTTCCACATCCTTCCTATAGTGAGGCGACCGGATGAAGACAGATTAAAGATAGATGGAGGACCATGATAGTCCACGTCACGTGATGCGGGACACGATAATGATGATTAGTGTTTCTGATAATAGCTAGAATTCTTTAATTGCTTGTATTTGAACAAGTACACTGCTGTGGACCTCAAATGAACAGTTCAGATCTCAAATATTTGTCCAATGATTCTACAGCTTGTACCATTTTCTCAAGCATGTAGCATTGTGGCAAACCGTTCATGTCCAAATTGCTGTCTGCATACACTGGCAACTTTTCTACCATATCAAGCTCCTACTCCATTGCCATTATACAACATCAGGCAGCAGGACTGGAAAGGATCAGCAAACATTGAATTTTCCAGATTCAGGTAACATTTATCTCCTCTATTCCCCCCTCTTCCTCCTTCTGTTCTACATCTGTTCTTCCTATTTCTGTTCCCTTTCCTATCACCGCCTCCCATCACCCACTATCACAGAGTCATGGAGTTGTGCAGTGTAGAAATTGGCCCCTCTCATTCCCCTCTCCCTCCTGTTTTCATCCACTGACTACCCACACACGTCACCTACCAGATTCCCTCCGCATCCGGTTCCATCTGTCCTTCATCTCTCCCTTAATGATTCTCACTACCACCTTCCCTACTCTTCAGATGCAAGCACTTGTGTTGTTGGTGTCCCTGCCTATCACCCTCCAGCTCTGTCTTGCTTCCTGACCTCCCAATCTCCCTTTTGTTTCCTTGTCTGCTTCTACCTATCCCCCACTTGCTACTCTCTCCCCATTCCACTCCTTTCTTCCCTATACTTGTCTCCTTCTGCTACTCCCTGGCCAACCCATCGCCTACCAACACCTGGCTCAACACATTCCATCTCATCTGTATATCGGCTCTCTTCCCTCAGCCCTAATACTGGGCCTCAGTGGCGGCGCCAGAAATTTTTTCTTGCTGGTGCTACAGTGGGGCTGAATTATTCAGTGATGGTGCTGAGGGATGTACCGTATGGTGTTCGCAAGGCCAGACACGTGGCGTTCAAAAGTCAGTTTCCAGCATTATGTGCCTACTATAAATACCTCTGTTGATTCACAAGCAACAGCAATTGATAAATATAATATAGAAGTGAACTGTGCCAGTTTCAACAGCATCAGAGACAACCTGGGCTACACAGATCATAAACCAGCAAACCAACAGAGCATCTGATCCACAGCGCACAACGTGAATCACACATAAATCCCGCAATCGGCGTCAAATGCATGCTTTTCAATTGAAAAACACAACACTAACCCACAATGTCCACTGCTATTCGCATTAAATAGACTGACAATGCCAAAAGATACACCGTTATTAAAGTCAAATAAGGCAAACAACAAATGCAAGGCTTTACCAGGAGTTTCGTACTCTGACCATGCAATACCTCAATTAATTCGGCTACTGAATTTAAAACAAAAATCAACAGAATCACCGCTTGGAAGTCTAAGCAAAAATTAAGCAAGTTTAATAGCAGTAAATGTAATATTTTAGGATTTGCAGGAAACATGAGGACTATGGGGTATCCACCACAAAATGATGATAATAATAATCAGCATTTGTTTTGGCCCAAATTTAAAAAAAAGAGCAACTGCACTCACCATTGATGTTTTCAGAGAAGCACAGTCCGTCTGTTGTTGTGGTTGGTGGCGAAAGCACCAGTGATTTTCTGGATGTCAAGTGCTTTGGTCCTCCAGCTGTTTATGGCCAACAGGGCCAAGTTGCTGTTCCGAGCATCGCCGCTGCTGTTCCTTAGATAGTTTCTGAGGCAAGAGAAACTCTACTTGCATGAGGCAGATGTCACAGGCAGAGTCAGTGATATGCAGATTAGTTTGTATAAATCTATAAGTGCATCGCGGTAGGGTCTCATTAGAGCTAGAAATTCCACTGTGTCATTCATTATCTGTTCTTGCTTTTGTTTTGTTTCCAGCAGACGCCGAACATGATGTAGCTCTGCAGTCAGGTTCACTTCAGTCACTCCATAGTATTGGGCTATTGGCCAAAGACAATTCTTGTCTAGGAAGAGCTTGTGTTTGGGACTCAATGCTGAGACTCCAGCCAGAACACCCTCAGTCTCAATTAAGAACCATCTTTTCATTTCAGTCAGAAGTCTGTCTATAACCGGATAGAAACAGTGCTTGCGAAGGTCATCAGAGGATGTGACAGGTGTGCGTTCAGTTTAGGCTTCAACAGCAAAATCATGTAGGCGGCGGGGTGGCTGGGCCTGTCTCCTTTCATGTGTTCTGCTTTGTATACCGGCCTTGACGCACAGGTCCCTAGCTCTTGTCTGAATTTCACTCCATGATTCCTCTCCCCATTTTGCTGAGAGTGCATCGATAACAGACTGAGCCAAGTCCATAGCGGATGAAAGCTCCAAACTGGGAGATTGTAGCTGGTCTGACATGAACTTGGTGACTCGGAATAAATTCTCAAACAGAGTGAGAAGTAAAGGAAACTACTCATCAATCAGTCCATTTACAGCTCTGGCCTCTGTTTTCCTCCGTTCGTTTGGTTGACCCATAATATCCTGTAGTGTAGCTAGAATGGCAGGGAGTGATTTCCTTATAGCCCACAGAACTGTATGCTGCCATGCCCAGCGTGTATCTGACAATCTCTTCAACTCCACAGGCTGTGCAGTTGATTCCAGTTCTCTCTGTTTCTTCATGAAAAGATCATGGGCATCAGAGTTTGAAAAGAAGTTGTGAAGCAGCTGCACAGTTTCAAAAAACTCAGCTGCCTGCTTGTTGTACATTGCTCACAACATCCACTAAAACAAGGTTAAGTCTGTGAGCATGGCAGTGTATATATAATGCCTGCGGGACCTCTTTCCTGAACCTCTCTTTTACCCCGTTATTGCACCCGGACATAACTGCTGCCCTGTCATAACACTGACCTATACACGAGTTCTTATCAATAACACACTGGGCGAGTGTCTGTTCAATGCTTTTAAGAAGCGACTCTGCGTCCAACCCTTCTGCTGGAGTGAAGTGCAAGAATTCTTCAAGCACTGTTTCGTTATTCAAATACCGCACCACCACTGATATTTACTCCTTTTTACTCAAGTCTTTACTTTCATCCACCATGATGGCAAAATATCCAGCTCCTTTGATTTCTGCACTTATTTGACGTCTGACCATATCTGCCATAATACCCATGATTTCATTTTGGATATCGTGATGGGTGTTTGTTTTTTTGCAATTTCATGATTGTCCTCTATTTTTTTTAGCTACAATCTTATCAAACTGCCCAATTACACTGAGCAACTCAACAAAGTTTCCCCTATTGCCAGATCCATCATCCTGCCTGTGTCCTCACTGGGCAATACCTTGGCACACAATATAGCGTAGAGACTCAACCACTGCTCTCATATACTCACGATTTTCTTGGACAATCTTTGCATTTCCTTTATCAAGCATATTTCCCAATCTTGAACCATCTTGTTTTCTCATTCTGAATTCAGCCCATGCCTCCGCAGCAAACTTATGAGCTGCACTCACATGGTGGGTTTTGAAAGCTGCTGTAGCTTTCGGCCAGTTGCGGTAACCGGTGACAGTGAAGGTAGACTCAGAATGGAACCCATATCCTCCACACAGGAAATGCCTGCATGCGAAGCAGAACGTAGTATCTTTCGTGATCGAATATTCCAGCCAGTCAAACCAGCCACAAATAAAACTCCTTTGCTGATTGCCAAACTGTTGCGAAGGGTATTTCTTCAATGGTGGCCGACGGGGTCCTTCCTCAGGCTGCTGGATAACATCGCTAACAGTATTCCCACTAGCACTAAGAGCAGCTTCATCCACATTCTCTTTCAAATCCCACTCCCTTTCTTATTCCTCTACTTCGCCCTCATGCTCCTTCGATGAACTGCTGGCGTCCTCATCCCCACTTACTCCTTTCTGCATGTCACTTTCAATTAAGACAGGCTCAGGGTGAGACACCACTGATTCCTCTGGATGAGGTCGTTTTCTCACTAAAACTTGATCCATTTTTCACGCCGGCCAAAATTATGCACTTGCCAGGCCCACGCTAGCTTGTAAAAGCACAATCAGTGTGTGTGGCATCTGTTAGTCTCACGAGACCATGGATCTGTGCCTGGATGTATACTATCAGTCTCTCGCATGAGTGAGAGTGAGTGACATCACCATCTTAAGTGATCTTAGATCAGCTTAACTGATCTGAGGACAGCAATGGCAAGACATTGACAACGAACGAATAAGCAGAAGTGTAGAGTGGACAAATTTCAGTTAATTTCTTGGTGGTACTATGATGGTGCTATTGTAATTTCTGCTGGTGCTATAGCACCAACTAGCACCACCTCAGTGCCACCCCTGCTGCGCCTCGATCTGAAACATCATCAATTCCTTTCTCTGCTTATCCTGCTGAGTTCCTTTGTTATTTTTCCAACCTGTTTTAATGCACATGAGGCTATCAGAGAGCCACTGAGTCTTTAGGAATTGGTGGTGTTAAAGAAATTAATAAAGAAGTATTTTGCATATAGTCCTCCTGATTCAGATTTATTTATCACATTGTCATTTACGTTAGCAACCAGCATGAGTATGTGCAGGGGGCAGCCCATATGTGTTGCCACCCATTCCGGTGCCAACATAGCATTCCTACAATGGTCAACACAGAAAAACACGTAATACAGAATGAAATAACAGCAACAGCTAAATAAGTACCTTTTCTTCTTTTCCACCCTCTCACACACATAGGCCTCCAACTCCAGTTCAGGCTGCCTCTGGACTCCTAGTCCTAGGCCACAGACTCTCTAACTCACAGACCTCCAACCTCCACTGTGTGTCCTTGACCCCAATATATGCAGGCACGTGGCCTCTAACATCTACTCTTTGGTAATGGTTGTGCCCTCTACCTCCAGACACACTGGCTTTAGTCTTTAACCTTTTGAAATTTCTACCTCCGAACCCTTGACATGGCCTCCGGACTTCGCCGACCTCTGGGTATTGACCCCAGGACTTAAAGAACAAGCCCAGGACCCTTCCTTCGACATCTCTCCCAAATATTTTCTGATTCCACAGATGGTAGATGAACCAGTTACTTGCTCTCTCCTCTTTATCAGAGCTCATTTCTGCAACTGATCTCCAAGAAATGCAACCATCCTAACCGGGCAATAAAAGAAAGGTGGAGAAAATAAACTGAAAATTTTCAGTTGACCATATGCAGAAAGTCACCAACTGTAGCATTTTAGAGGTTGGAACAGAGAACAGATCTGACAGCGATGGAACAATTGTGCAGGAGGCAGGATGGGAGCAAAGGATTACACAGACAACATTGCTTCTGGAGGACAAGTGTAACAAGAGAGCTATGGATGGTGGTGAGCCCAAGTGTAGACTCTGACTCCGGTTCCATGAAGGAATGTGGCAAGCAATAATAGGCAGTCTGAATCTTAAAGGGACAGTGGTATGCCAGGGAATTGGAGTGCCAAAATTTGATTACTGCCACTGCTCAGCTGGCACCATGATAGGCAAGGTTACACACAGGTTCTGCTCCAGGCAAGTAAGCAGAGGAGACTGTTTGGCCCAGGCTGCAAATCTAGCCAAAATACAAAGTAGAAGATGGTGGAAGCACTTGGCAAGTCAGGCAGCATGTCAGGTAAAAGACTCTCCACTTGCACAACCTTTGCTCAGTCCAGCAGAACAACAGGATTGCCCAGGAAGAATGAGCATGGCGCCATGGACCAGGGACCCACTGTCCTCCATCAGGAAGATAACTTTCTGGCTCCCTCACCATAATCCGTCAGTTTCCTCCAACGTGTCTGTTCGTCAAATGTAACAGCCCAGCTGAAATTATTCCAGCCCATAACATCTCTGCAAGCAGAGCCACACAGAACCAACGTTGTCTATGAATCAGTCGTTGCCTTCCATCATACAGACACTGCAGCTCTGAGGAAACACCTGGTGGTGCATTGGGTTAGACAAATGGAAGGCAGGCACCAAGAGTCATGTTTCATTTTATGAGCATTACTTAATGAATCAATTTATAGAGTCCGGTTTGAATGAGCATCTTATGTCATCAAAAATAGGTTGATGTAATGGTCATGGATAGAGGGCAACTCTGATGAATGGTTGGTGCGTACTGAGGAAAGTGAACAATGTTATTACAGTACTGGGCAAAAGTGTTAGCCACATATATATAGCTAGGGAGCCTAAGACCTTTGCACAGTACTGTTTAATCTTTTGTATTGCACTGTACTGTGCAAAAAATAAACAAATTTCATGACATGATATGTGAGTGATGATAAACCTGATTCCAATATGGGTCTCTGTTGTGTACTGCAGGAGTCCCCAACCCTTTTTTGCACTGCGGACCAGTTTAATATTGACAATATTCTTGCGGACCGGCCAATGCGGTGGGGGGGGGGGGAGGCGGTGTTCAAGTAGGGTTGCCAACTTTCTCACTCCCAAGTAAGGGACAAAAGTAGTAGTCAAATATGGGTCAATTGCGTTTACCCCAAGAAAGAAAAGACTACCATGACCACGAAGCCTTGCGCGGGCGCCTGTGTGCACATGCGTGACATGTGCATATATGATGTGTGCATGCGTGTACGTACCGATTTTTTTTCTACAAATCGGTTTTGGCTTAATCTTCCTGATTCTGTTAAGTGAAACTACACTGTACATACATTATTTCTACTTTATATAGGCTGTGTATTTATCATATCATTCTTGCTTTTACTATATGTTACTGTTATTTAAGGTTTTATGTGTTATTTGGTATGATTTGGTAGGTTATTTCAAGTTCAACAGTGCGTGACAGGGAATGAGGAAAGGTGCAGCTGACTCATATCGTTTCATATCGCCAAATCATATCATTTCCTCGTGGCCCGGTAGCACATGCTTTGTGGCCTGGTGGTTGAGGACCACTGGTGTACTGAAAGTGGGAATGATGTAGGGAGAGGGGAATCATGGTTGGGAAAAGGGGCAGGAAGATGGGAGGGAGCAGGAAGCACCAGAGAGACGTTCTGTAATGGTCAATAAACCAATTGTTTGGAATCTCAAGGTTGGGTGTGTCTGCCCCCTGCATCACCCGGCCCCTGGTGCCCTTTCTCTGCTGCCTGTCCCACACCCCTCCCATGGAGCGTCACCATCACCATTCCCAACATCCTTTGCTCCCGCCAGATTCGGAAACTTGCTGTCCACTCCATGTTGACAAATACAGTACTATGCTAAAGGCTTAGGCACCCTAGCTATATATGTGTGCCCAAGACTTCTGCACAGTACTGATTTTATTTCAAGGGAGAATTCCTACTTCTAAAGTGCCCCTGATGGAAGCAGAAAGTTTAATTTACAGGGCAGGGCACAATGTGAGGTATTGATTTCCTGAGGTACATGTTTTAGATGCAGTTCAGAGAAGGTTTACTACACATATCCTTGCAATGTGCCGGTTGCCTCATGAGGGGAAGGTTGGACGGTCTAGGCTTGTTTACACTAGAGCTCAGAAGAGTGAGAGGGATGACTAAATCACATATGATCCTGAGTGGTGTTGACAAGACGCACAAAGGGAGGATGTTTCCTCTTGCGGATAAACGCAAAATTCGTTGTCATTGTTTAAACGCAAGCAGCAGCCCTTTTAGGATAGGGAAGAGATAACACTGTTTTTCTCAGAGAAAATAGGGAAGAGATAACGCTATTTTTCTCAGAGAATCTTAGGATCTCTCTTCTTCTCAAGG
Source organism: Mobula birostris (assembly GCF_030028105.1). NCBI lineage: Eukaryota > Metazoa > Chordata > Chondrichthyes > Myliobatiformes > Myliobatidae > Mobula > Mobula birostris. The sequence goes on along the minus strand of NC_092394.1, from coordinate 32,170,085 downwards.
CAACAGAAACAGAATCGGAATACTTTGAGGCAGAAGTGGATCGATTCTTGAAAAGCAAGGCGGTGAAAGGTTACTAGAGGATGAAGACAGAATTAGTTTATTATTGTCACTTGTAACAAGTTGCAGTGAATAACTTGGTTTTACATATCATCTATACAGATCATTTCAAACAAAAATGCACCAAGGTAGTACAAAGGGCAAAGTAACAACAGAATGCAGAATATAGTGTTATAGTCACAGCTATAGTCAGATTTTCCATGATGTTACTATGAGTTGGACAGACTCGAGGAGTCAAAAGGCTTCTAATTCATTTACAATAAATTCCAATTAATTGGACCATCAGTTAATTGAGGCAGCTGCTTATCTGGGACAGCTCTCAAAGAAAAATGTTGAGAAAATAGCTGGGATTCCCTTCGTTTATTTGGGACACTATGCCACTTAACTGGGGCAGTAAACTGTCGATGAACTATTTCTAACTAGTGTCTACTATGTGCACTTGCATGGCTGTTAGACATTATACCATGCTTTCAGAAATCCATTTTAAAATAACATCAGTTGTGTATGTTTGTGTTTAAAAAACAACCGTGATTTTTGTCACTGGTAGCTGGCAAGAAAAAACAATAAGACAATTCGGAACTGTTTTGCTGACTGCAGTTTCAAGATGTCAGAAATGGCTGGGAGTGAAAATGAACCAATTTCACTGCTTCAACAGGTTAGAAATTACAAAGAATTTGAAGGTATCTTGAATGTTACCATGAAAATGAAGATTTGAAGGATGCAATTGTCTGAGGCATTGTATGAATGCAATCCATTATCTGCACTAGGCGTGTGTGCTGATTTTGTTCATTTACAGTTAATCAAAAGAACACCGCAGATGAATTCTTCCATCAATAACTATTAGGAAATTATACAGAGTTTTATGGTACTGTAGAGATATTGCCAATGTTCTAATCTGTCAAAGTTTTATAGCACTGTAGAGATATTGCCAATGTTCTAATCTGTTTTGTATTTCATTTAAATACATAAATGGTTATCCAGTTAAATGGTAGTTTGTCTTTTTTATTCCTTTTGGCTATTTCGATGAAACTTCAGCTAATTAGGGCGGCTGCTTAATCGAGCCGAAATGTACCGGTCCTGAGGTATCCCAATTAATTGGAATCCACTGTATGTGTAATTGTGATCAGTTGTCACTCATGAATAAATTTAATTATCTTGAGCAATCTCATCACGTTCCTTCATCCAGTGAGAATGGTGTTTGACTTGCCTTGTTCAAATACAAATGGAGTATTGGAGGAGCTACCCAGAGTCCAGTACTGGACAGATGGCTCTGTACCGAAAGGGGAATTTAATGACTCTACATGAGACCATATGATTGGTAATATCATAAGGAAAAAGATCAATGTGGCATTTTCCTTATAATATTTCTAACCTGACCAACTGATCGAATCTCGAACTAGGAAAGACACAATGGCCAGGATTTTGCAGTGGGCAGTAAGCACTACTTGATAGAGATGCTGGCCCAGGAGGAGATACGACTTTAGCTCATCTCTCTTGACAAAAGGATTTAGAGGATTTCGTACTGATGGTTCTTCTCCATTGCTTTGAGGTGCCAACTGGAAGTTGTCCACATCTCCAAACTACAGGAGTTGGGAGGAGTGGCAGAAACTCTGTGGACCATTCCTGGTACTGGTTTTGGTATCTTGGTTGTGAATAACCTCTTCCACAGGCAGCAGAAGGCTGTGCTGGGGTACTGGAGGCAGTACTAGATCTTATCATTGTGCCTCTCTTCACTGTGTACTAGGGAAGTAATCCATGTTAACAAGGCCTTGCCATGGATCAAGACTATCAAGGTGGCAGTACTGCGTTGTGAAGACAGTTTGGTGAGGGACATCCGTGCTCCTGAAATTAAGCCTACGCTCTCATGCTCTCAGTAAAGATAGGTGCGGAACTCACCCTCAGACTGCTGTTCCTTGATGACTGACATTAAGGCAACCTTATTTACCCAGTAGAAGTGACAAGCCATTTCAGTGGACGTCTTGTTGGAGATGAGGTGAAATATGGCTACGAGGAAAACTTGAAAAAAGGTGAGAAGGCAATGCCATAAACACAAGAAAATCTTCAGATGTTGGAAATCCAGAGCCACACACACAAAATGCCAGAGGAACTCAGCAGGCCAGGCATGGTGGTGGTGGTGGCATCCGTTAGTCTCGCGAGACCATGGATCTGTGTTAGAGCAGCGTCTGTGTGGCTGTAGAGGCCCACACAGGAGTGACAGTCTCGGCTGCAGCGACTGCACTTGAAGGCGCTGTCCTCCAGTGTTGTCTTGGTGCTGTTTTTCCGACGAGTGCACTTTTCTTCAGCAGCAAGCCTCAGCTTCTCTTCTCCTCTTTTTAGACCTCTGCGTAGTGCCAGTCTCCAGTGAGAGTGATCACTTGCGATGTCCTCCCACCTCTTGATGTTCATTTTCAGTGACTTCATGTCTCTCTTGCAAGCGTCTTTGAAACGAAGATGGGGCCGCCCTTGTGCTCTCTTGCCGGAGGCCAGTTCCCCGTACAGCAGGTCTTTCGGGATCCTCCCGTCTGACATGCGGTGTACGTGGCCCAGCCAGCGGAGACAGCATTGTTGGAGCAGGGTGAAGAGGCTGGGTATCTGGCTGCGGGCCAGGACCTCATTAGGACTGGAAAGGAAGGGGAGAAGTCAGTCCTGATGAAAGGTCTTGGTCTGAAGCTTCAACTGTTTACTCTTTTCCAGAGATGCTGTCTGGCTGCTGAGTTCCTCCAGCGTTTTATGTGTGTTGCTTAGAAGATAATACCTTATTTTTTGTTTTACCTTTGCTATCTAATTGAAGCTGCTTCTAGTCAAGTGTATTGTTATATGCACAAGTATACTGTATATACACAGGTGCTTTGAAAACTTGCTTGCAGCAGTAACATGGGCACATAGCATCAAAGAAGCAGCATTCACAAGAAAAACATAAATTAAACATAAGTTATACATAATTTTTACATGGGAAAGAATATCCTGTGATGCTTAATATAAAGTCAATGCACTACCATCCGTTTTTGTATTCCCACCCAAATTATGTTTTAGCTCTGCAGAAGAGTTTTTAAATCAATATTTCCATTAATTTTCAAATGCCTCAAACTGCAGTGTACTAACGCATCTCAGAGCATTGATTTGGGATTTATCCAACCATGAAACTTCAGTGACAAGAACCACAGGGTGTGGGAAACTCAGAGTGAGTATGTTAGGGCATATTCTGGAGTTAGGGGATATAGCAAATATTAATTTCTCCAACAACCAGTCTTCAGATTTGAATGTGAATTGCAGATTGAATTTAAAACACAGCTCAGAGCAATTAGACCTCAGATACCTATATTTGCATTAATGTGCCCAAGAGTTGGTGACAATTAACATTCATTTTGGGTGTCTGGAGTGTGGATGCGAAGAAGGAGTTGTTTGAAAACTATATATAATTCAAAGGAAGCATTGCAGATACATTGTAACTATAGAATTGTCCTGCTGTTACCTTTGTTCTTTAACATATAAAAATTTCATGTAATATTAAGTCGGATAGGCTTCTTCTTCCAAGAGTGTCTCGAATTATGATGCCTGCTGCTTCTTTTGTTGAATAAACACTTATATATCCACTAGCTTCAGAGACCCTCCAGTAACTTTGTTTGCATGACAACAGTGTTAACAGTTAGGCACAAATGTTCTCAATGGCACTGGAGTGTCAAGGCTTGTGGATGTGTAGTAAGGACTTTCAAAGAGCAAATCATGTAACCCTTAGATCAGGTCAGATGGTGGTGAGTACTTTCCTGTGGCATATGGCATTAGCAGATCCAAGAACACAACAGTGGACTGATTAAACAATCAGTGATATACAGTATTTATATAGTTCATTTGATTTTCCATGATTAAGATAAATGCCAGGAAATGGTGAGTAATCAGCCACTGGCTGTGCGCAAGACCCAATAAGTTTCACAAGCCCTGAGAATGTTGCTGTCTGCAATGCACAGAAGTTATGAGTTTTCAGCACTTTATAGGAGAAATTATAGCAAGAAGGGTCATAATGTTCTGAAGTAACAAACAAAAATGAATGTGTCACTGTATATCAAACATTCATTCTTTAAAAACAAGCAGCTAAGCTTTCCAATTTAGGCATCAACAAAAAATATATGACTATTTCATAAAACTGAACGTTTGCTGGCAGAAACAGAGGTAAACCCTTCCATCATTAGGAGCCAAGACTAGCTACAAACTGAACTCCAAACTCACCAAATCAGTTGATGGAATTTGATTGTAGATCAAAACTTTACTCCAGTATCTTCAAACTTTCTTGTATTTATGATTTACTCCAGGAATGCCACCTGGCACCAATGAAAGGATCTAATTACACATTTGTGTGACATATTCTACTCCCTTTGTATCATAAGAACATAAGGCTTATGAATAGAATTAGACTATTCAGCCCATCTAGTCTGCTCCTTCAATCTATCATGGCTGATTTATTATTCCCCTTCAAACCAACTGCCTCCTCCCCCTAACATTTGACACCCTTACTAATCAAAAACCTATCTACAAACCCCATTTCCAGAAAAGTTGGGATATTTTTCAAAATGCAATAAAAACAAAAATCTGTAATATGTTAATTCACGTGAACCTTTATTTAACTGACAAAAGTACAAAGAAAAGATTTTCAATAGTTTTACTGACCAACTTAATTGTATTTTGTAAACATACACAAATTTAGAATTTGATGGCTGTAACACACTCAACAAAAGTTGGGACAGAGTTAAAATAAGATTGAAAAGTGCACAGAATATTCAAGTAACACCGGTTTGGAAGACTCCACATTAAGCAGGCTAATTGGTAGCAGGTGAGGTATCATGACTGGGTATAAAAGTAGCGTCCATCAAAGGTTCAGTCTTTGCAAGCAAGGATGGGTCGTGGCTCACCCCTTTGTGCCAAAATTCATGAGAGAATTGTTAGTCAGTTCAAAAGGAACATTTCTCAACGCAAGATCGCAGAGAATTTAGGTCTTTCAACATCTACAGTACATAATATTGTGAAAAGATTCAGAGAATTCAGAGACATCTCAGTGTGTAAAGGGCAAGGTCGGAAACCACTGTTGAATGCGTGTGATCTTCGAGCCCTCAGGCGGCACTGCCTAAGAAACCATCATGCTACTGTGACAATTATAGCCACCTGGGCTCAGGAGTACTTCGGAAAACCATTGTCACTCAACACAGTCCGTCGTTGCATCCAGAAATGCAACTTGAAACTGTATTACGCAAGGAGGAAACCATACATCAAGTCTATGCAGAAACACTGGCGAGTTCTCTGGGCCCAAGCTCATCTCAGATGGACCGAAAGACTGTGGAATTGTGTGCTGTGGTCAGGTGAGTCCACATTTCAGCTAGTTTTCGGAAAAAAAACAGGCATCGAATTCTCCGTGCCAAAGATGAAATGACCATCCAGATTGTTATCAGCGAAAGGTGAAAAAGCCAGCATCTGTGATGGTTTGGGGGTGCATCTGTACCCATGGCATGGGTGAGTTGCATGTATGTGAAGGTACCATTGACTCTGAGGCGTATATTAGGATTTTAGAGAGACATATTTTGCCATCAAGGCAACGTCTCTTCCCAGGACGTCCATGCTTATTTCAACAGGACAATGCTAGACCACATTCTGCACGGGCTACAACAGCGTGGCTTTGTAGACACGGAGTGCGTGTGCTTGACTGGCCTGCTGCCAGTCCAGATCTATCTCCTATTGAAAATGTATGGCTCATCATGAAGAGGAGAATCAGACAACGGAGACCACGGACTGTTGAGCAGCTGAAGTCTTATATCAAGCAAGAATGGACAAAATTTCCAATTGCAAATCTACTACAATTAGTATCCTCAGTTCCAAAACGATTAAAAAGTGTTATCAAAAGGAAAGGTGATGTAACACAATGGTAAACATGCCTCTGTCCCAACTTTTGTTGAGTGTGTTGCAGCCATCAAGTTCTAAATTTGTGTATGTTTACAAAATACAACTAAGTTGGTCAGTAAAACTATTGAAAATCTTTTCTTTGTACTTCTGTCAGTTAAATAAAGGTTCATGTGAATTAACACATCACAGATTTTTGTTTTTATTGCATTTTGGAAAATATCCCAACTTTTCTGGAAATGGGGTTTGTACCTCTGCTTTAAATATGCCCAATGACTTGGCTTTCACAGCTGTCCATGGCAATGATTTCCACAGATTCACCACCCTCTGGCTAAAAAATTCCTCCTCATCTCTGTTCTAAAGGGATGTTCTTGTATTCTGAGTCTGTGCCCTCCGGTCCTAGGCCACCCGACTATAGGAAACACCTTCTCCACATCTACTGTATCTAGGCCTTTTAATATTCATTAGAGTGCAATGAGATCCCCTCTCGTTCTTTTAAACTTCAGTGAATATTGAGGTAGAGCCATCAAAACCTCCTTGTAAGTTAAACCTTTTATCCCGGGATCATTCTTGTGAACCTTCTCTGGACCTTCTCTAATGCCAGCATATTGTTTCTTAGATAAGGAACCCAAAACTGTTCAACATAGTCAAAGTGCAGTCTGAACAATGCCCAATAAAGCCTCAGCATTACATTTTTACTTCTATATTCTAATCCTCTCAAAATTAAGGCAAACATTGCATTTGCCTTTCACTGACTCAACCTGCAAGTTAATCTTTAGATACTCCTGCACAAGGACTCCCAAGTCTCTTTGCTCCTCTGGATTCTGAATTTACTCCACATTTAGAAAATAGCCTACACCTTTGCTCCTTCCTAAATGTGCATGACCATATACTTCCCTACACCGTATTCCATCTGCCACTTCTTTGCCCATTCTCCTAATCCATCAAAGTCCTTCTGCAGACTCCCTGATTCCTCGATACTACCTGCACCTCCACCTGTCTTCATATCATCCACAACCTTGGCCTCAAAACAATCAATTCTACCATCCAGATCAGTGACGTGCAACATGAAAAGAAGTGGAGGTCTCAAAACACTGACTCATGTGGAACACCACTAGTCACCATCAGCCATCCAGAAAAGGACCCCTGTATTCCCACTCTTTGTCTCCTGCCAGTCAGCCAATCTTCCATCTGTGCTGGTATCTTTCCCGAAATACCATGAATCTCAGGGATGTATATGGTTATATAAAGCATATGTATTTTGATAATGTATACTTTGAACTTTGTCGACCCTGCCTGCTATGTCCTTGAAGAATTCCAACAGATTTGTCAGTCAAGATTTTTTCTTAAGGAATCAAGCTGACTTTAGTCTATTTTAACATGTGCTTCGAAGTACCCCAGAACATTATCCTTAATAAAGGACTCCAACATCTTTCCAACCATTAAAGTCAGCTTAACTAGCCTGTAATTTCCTTTCTTCTGCCTCCCTCCATTTTTAAAGAGTGGAGAGAAATTTCTAATTTTCCAGTTCTCCAAAATCATACTAGAATCTAGTGATTCTTGAAAGATCATTTCTAATGCTTCCACAATCTCTTCAGCTACCTCTTTCAGAATCCTGGAGTGTAGTCCATCGGATCCAGGTGACTCATCTACCTTTAGACCTTTTAGCTTGCCAAACACCTTCTCCTTAGTGGTAGCAACTACACTCACTTCCGCCCCCGACACTCTCAAATTTCTGGCGTACTATTGTCGTCTTCCATAATGTAGACTGATGCAAAATACCTATTGAGTTTGCCTGCCATTTCTTTGTACCCCAATACTACCACGCCAGCGTCATTTTCCAGTGGTCCAATAACCACTTCCTTCTCTCTTTTACTCTTAATGTATCTGAAAATGCTTTTGGTATCCTCTTTTATATTTTCTTTCATATTTCATCTTTTCTCTCCTTATTGCTTTTTTTTGTTACCTTTTGTTTTTAAAAGCTTCCCAATCCTTTATTTTCTCACTAGTTTTTGCTCTTTTTACTTTCATGCTGTCTTTAACTTCCTTTGTCAGCCACTGTTGCCTCATCCTCCCTTTAGAATACTTCTTCATCTTTGGGATGTATCTATGCTGCGCCATCTGAATTGTTCCCAGAAACTCTAGCCATTGCTTTTCTAGTGTCCTCTTCCATTAAACTTTGGCCATCTCCTTTCTCACGTCTTTGTAGTTCCTTTAGTCCACTGTTATACTGATATATCTGATTTTAGCTTATCCCTCTCAAGCTGCAGGTTGAATTCTATCATGTTATGATCACTACCTCCTGAAGGTTCCGTCACCTTAAGTTTCCTAATCAAATCAGGTTTACAACAGAACACCCAATCAATCTCCAGTACTGCCTTTTCCCGAGTGGGCTTAGATATGGCAGTTATTTCCCATGGTAGGGGAGTCTAGGACAAGAGGGCATGACTTCAGGATTGAAGGACATCCATTTAGAACAGAGAGGCGGAGAAATTACTTTAGTCAGAGGATGGTAAATCTGTGGAATTTGTTGCCACGAGCAACTGTGGAGGCGAAGTCATTGGGTGCATTTAAGGCAGAGATAGATAGGTTCTTGATTAGCCAGGGCATCAAAGGGTATGGGGAGAAGGCAGGGGAGTGGCGATGACTAGAAGAATTGGATCAGCTCATGATTAAATGGTGGAGCAGACTCGATGGGCCGAATGGCCTACTTCTGCTCCCATGTCTTATGGTCTTATGGACTCAAGAACAAATTGCTCTAAAAAGCCATCTTGAAAACATTCTATAAATTCCTTCTCTTGGGATCCAGCACCAACCTGATTTTCCCATTCCAGCTACATATTGAAATCCCCCATGACCATCATAACATTTCCCTTTTTACATGCCTTTTCTATCTCCCACTGTAATTTGTGAGTCTCCCCTTTGGTCGGAGTCAACCATGAATGTTTCATCCCTGTTGCCTACGTGACACAATAGCCAGGACAGTATGATATGGGGAGCAAGCTGTTTCCCATGTAGCAGGCTCCCGCTCTCCACGCAGCCGAGGAATCCAAACGAATGGCAGAGACTGATAAAGTTTGGCACCATCAGTGTCACAGGAGTTGCCAGTCAGCACTGAACTCAATGTAGAACTGCCTGAGAGAATCCAGCTGTGGATATTTCCTTAGTGCTCACTCATGAAGCCTTCACCATGAATGGGTTTGACTGCAAGAAAGGGAAGATCTGAAATTAGAGTTTTCTTTCTCCTAGTTGAGCTGCCAGCCATGGCTGACAAGCTCCATCAGCCTGAAGCGACTAGTTTTAAGGCACTAGTAACCCACCTTTGCCCCTTCTCCTGTCAGTAGAAACGGCTCTGCCAGGCTCAGTAACTAAGCTGCACATGAAGGCCAGGAGTTGGACTTGGTTGTCAGAGGCGATTTGAGATGCGCACCATTAAAAGTATTTAATAGATAGTGGGAGTTTATCCCCACTACCTCCCTTGGCTATGACAACCTTAAGGAACCATTGTAATTTGTAATGTAATGAATATCTTGTGATTTAGAATAACAAATATAGCAACAAACAATTTTCACTTCTATGAAATATATTTACATAAACTATATTTATGCAGGACACACTTGCTAAACATTAACAGGTCAAAATCATGTTGTATAAGTCTATGACTGGTTCAGTTTTGAAAATTACCTGGTATATCAGTCCTACAGCTTGCTATTTTATAATCTATTATTTCTCCTAGGTGGACTTGTCAAATTATTTCTGTATCAGTCCAAGCAAGAGAGAAAATAATTCTGGTCACTATTCATTCTCATGGTTCACATGTCTGTTAGCGGTGAATGCATTACAAAGAAATTTCTGAGAGTTTTAAGAAGCATTTTCTCAGTATTTTGATCTCATTGAAGCCTGAACAAATAATTTGTATCAATGTAGCACCTATTCAAATATTCAGCATGAACTAAGTGAATTTACCTCTTACTAGCTTTACTAATGCAGAGAAATGTAGCTGTCTTTTTCTCAACAAACTTGTACGGAAAACATTAAGACGAAGAACCTTTTAATCTACTTTAATAGTATTAGTTGAGGGATAAGTCACATCAAGTCATGATTACTGCCATTTAACTATATACAACATATAACATATACAGTATAATCAAATAATGTAAAAAGAAACGAGACATCATTTCTCCAAACCAGGGTGTAAGGCGCAGTAATACAAACACATGATAATTTATGGAGATAAAAATAAAATCTATGGATGAATCACGCATAAATAACTAACTAAACTGCATAAATTAAATACTGTAAGGTATGGAACAGTGACACTTCGAATGCGATGCGGCAGGGAGTACAGAAGCCTAATGGTCTGGGGGAAGAAATCCCATCCTGACCAATCTTGTCTTTATGTACTGGAAACTCCTGCCTGGTCAAAAGGGATGCTGGATGGATGGGTGAGATCCTTAATAATACTAAGGGCCCCGCGTAAATGACGCTCCTGATAAATGTCCCTGATGGATGATAGGGAGACTCCTATGATCCTCTCGGCTGTTCACACAGCTGAAGGGTCCCAAGCCCAAAACGTTGACTGTACTCTTTTCCATAGATGCCGCCTGGCCTGCTGAGTTCCTTCAGCAGTTTGTGTGTGTCGCTTGGACTTCCAGCATCGGCAAGTGTTCTCTTGTTTGCGATAAGATAAGTTAGGATGAGAAAGAAGTAATTCAATAACTAATTTTATTCATCCACAGAGACACTTGTCCATGTAGTGCAAAAGGTATGCTTGAAGTCAGGTATATGACAGGGATAGAAAGGAAAGGCAGCAGGTCCTGATGAATTAGTAATAGAGTAAATTATCACCCTTGAAGATTATGGAATTGAAAAACTTACTGATTTAATCAATGACTTTTATGAGACTGGAATAATACCAGAAGAGATGAAAAAATCAGTATTTATCACTCTTCCTAAGAAACCTGGAGCAATAGAATGTGAATTACACAGGCCCATAAGTTTAACGAGTCATATCATTAAGATACTTCTAAGAATTTTGATGACAAGAGCTAAAAGTAAGATACAAGCTGAAACAGGTATAGAACAATGTGGTTTTGTGAAAGACCAAGGTACAAGAAACGTGATATTGATGTTAAGGACACTATCAGAATGAAGCTATTCAACTGCAAATAGATTTGTTTGTTTGTTTTATTGACTACACAAAAGCATTTGATAAAGTGAAGCACAATAAGTTATTCAAAATATTACAGGAAACTCTAGATTTAGATTCGAAAGACCTCCACCTAATCAGAAATCTGTACTGGGAACAAACTGCCGCTGTAAGAATAGATGGAGAAGTGAGTCAGTTTATGAAAATCAAGAGAGGCGTTAGACAGGGGTGTGTTTTCTCCCCTGATTTATTTAATGTGTACAGTGAAACAATATTACAAAAAATAAGAGACATCTTGGGAATCAAAGTTGGCAGTGAAAACATCAATAATTTCAGATATGCAGATGACACTGTGTTAATTGCAAATACGGAGGAAGAACTACAAAACTTAATTAATATAATTGTTGAAGAAAGTGCAAAAATGGGTCTATCTATCAATTGCAAAAAGACAGAATGTATGGTGATATCCAAAAAGAAGGAGAATCCTATCTGCAGGCTGAGAATAAACAGGGAAGACATAAAACAAGTACAGAACTTTTGCTACTTAGGAAGCTGGGTGACATCAGATGGCAGGTGCGACATGGACATCAAAAGAAGAATAGGGATGGCAAAGGACACCTTTATGAGAATGATGAGTATACTGACCAATACTAAACTAGGCATGACAATCCGCCTCAGAGCACTGAAATGCTATGTTTATCCAATTACGTTAGATGGCTCAGAATGTTGGACAATATCCAGTAACATGAGGAAATGAATTGAAGCAGCAGAAATGTGGTTTTTGACGATGCAAAGAATATCATGGAAGAAATGAATAACTAAAGAGGATGTCATGATCAGAGCAAGCACAAAAAGAGAAATAATGTATGAGATCATGAAAAGGCAACGTGACTTCATTGGGCATGTGATTAGGAAAGAGGAGTTAGAATGCACGGAAATTATGGAGGGAAAGATTGAAAGGAAGAAAGCAAGAGGAAGGCAAAGACAAATGGTGATGGAGACAGCAGCCAGAGAACTGGAAATGAATACCAATGAATTGATCCACTTGACCCGAAACAGGAGTGCGTGGGCCATGGCAGTCAGAGATTAAACTGGGCATGGCACCTGATGATGATGATGATGATGATGATAATAATCACAGGGTTCCTTACTTTCCATATTCTTCAATACAGTGATTAGATCTCCTTCCTGCCAGTGTGGATTGCATGCTCTAGGGCATGGAGTTGTGCAGTACTAGAATATAAAAACAGTAATTACCTACTAGTGTGGATTGGATGAAGTGTTGTACCAGCCATGGATGGATCTCAAGAGCCTGGGAGATGGTAAAAATCAATGTAGCCATGGTGTAAAGTGGCAGAGGGTGGGGCTGTTCTGACTGGGATGGTGTAACACATCAAGCGGATTTAATACTAACAGTGCACTGACCTTGAGGATGCAGGGCATCCTCACTGGAACTGTGGTGATTTCCAGGTCACAGTTATGGTTAGGGGTTGCCCAGTGAAAATATTAACTGATACAGATGCAAATAATTTTAAATAACTCTTATTTTTAAATGTACATTATTTATGAGGGTACCATGGTTGTACAGCAGATCGAGCAACGCTATTGGAGCTTTAGTGTGTCAAGAGCCTTTGATGGTCTGATGGAGCTCAGAAGGATATTGAGGGAACTCACTGAAAGGCCAGTATAGAGTGGACGTGAAGAAGATGTTTCCATTGGTAGGCAGGTTTAGAATCGGAGGACTCTGTGAGTCTGAGGAATAAAGGCCCCTTTAAAACTGAGATGAGAAGGAGTTTCTTCAACCAGAGTGGTGACTCCTTGGAATTTGCCACAAAGGGCCATGAAAGCCAGGTCACGCAGTGTATTTTTTAAGGCAAAGACTGATAGGTAAAGGGATTAAGGATTATTGGGAGAAGGCAGGAAAATGGGTTTAATAAAAATTAGCCGTTATTGGATGGTGGAGCACACTCGAGATTGAATGGTCTAATTCAGCTCCTATATCTTATAGTCTATGGTCTATTACAATTTCAGCCCAGATTGTGTGGTCAAATTTTGCAGTGGAGTGAGTATTGCCAGTGATGGCCTGTATTATATCCACCACTTTCTGTAGCCTTTTCCATTCCTGGGCATTAATGTTTCCATACCAGGCCATGATGCAGCTAGTTCGGATACTCCCTACTGTGCATCTACAGAAGTTTATTGAAGTTTTAGTGACATGCTAAATATATACAAAATGGTAAGAAAGTAGATTGCCTTCTTTGTGACACTCTTACGTGCTGGTTCCAGGACAAATCCTATGACATGTTAATATCAAGGAATTTAAAGCTACCGACCCTCTCCACCTATGTCTTCTTAATTTTTGATTTGCTCATAGACCTCCAGCTTCTTCCTCCTGTAGTTGAGAATTGGCTCTTTGGCTTTGCGGATGCTGAGTGAAAGGCTGTAGTTGTAACACCGGACAATACTCAACAGGTCAGGCAACATTTGTGCAGAGAAAAATAATTTCACTTCTTCAGTCCTTCAATAAAGTCAAAAATAATACTGTTTTATAAAAAAAGGCATAAAAGATCTTTGCAGGATGACAGTCCTCCCCTCCCTCTCCCTGGGGCATGTTATCCTGTTCCACAGCATTTCTCAGCCCGTGAAGTCGTGTATGACCAACTAATTGTATCAGTATTCTACCAAATAGTGCTGTTGTGAAGTCAATAGATCAATAACTAAGCAGTCAGCTGTAAATAGTACGATTTGATGAGCTGCATTTTTAGCCTTTACCCCCCCTGTTGTAGTCATGAGTACAGTTCTGAAAGCACATTCCACGTACTTCCTGTAATGCGGGCATGTATAGCTTCCACATCCTTCCACATCACAAGCACGTGGAAGCCACGGAAACAGTGCAAAAAGATCTTCATCAGTATGTTTCCTGGATTACATAATAATACCTACCTATGTGGAGAATTTGGACAAATTTGGATCACTTTCTTTGCAGTGGGAAAGCTGAGAGGTGACCTGATAAAATTATGAAAAGTGATGATAGTTAGAACCTTTTTCCCAGAGTGGAATTTTAAATACTTAGAGGACATAACTTTAGAGTTAGAGGGGAGACATTTAAAGAAGATATACAAAAAACTTTTTTTTACATACAGTGTTAGGCATCTGGAAGATGCTGCAGGAGTGATGGCAGAAGCGGACACAACAGCAATGTTTAACAGGCATTTAGACAGACACAGGAACTGGTAGGGAATGGGGGGACATACAGTATGTAACGGATGAGCAGATAGGATTGATTTAAATGGGCAATATGTCAGTATAGACATCGTGGGCCTGTATTATGTTTGATATTTGCCTTAGGTCAGTGTACATTGTTTCTTGTCCCATGTTCTCACTGTTACACAGAACAGACTCACTTGCACGTCCTTCATTTTGTTACTGACTGATTCCATTGTAGTATCTATTGTGAATCTGGCCTTTGATAACACCTCTGATAATAACCTTCTCTGTTTCCACACACTAACTGGTTTTGTTGCATTTGGGAGAGTGTGTTGCTATAACCACAACCTTTGTTAACCTCCTCAATTCAGCTACATACTTAGCCATTATTTTATTAGGTTTTCTTAACAATTTTGCTTGGCTTTGATTTAAAGGGTTTTTTCAAAAAATCCAGCAATTCCTTAACTTTTTATTATTAAGTTTCTCTGGGCTCAGCAGATTCATCATTAACTACTGTAGGGGTTCCAACTGCACTAATTAGGTTGGACCTCTGTTTATTTTCATTATCAATATCATTTGCAGCAAATAAATATGAGTGTATTTACAGTATTCCTGGGTATGAATGTCAGGTGCTGCAGTCAATCCTGTCTGTGTTGCTATTTTCCTGTCCCTGTTCTATTCTTCGTTTGAAAACAGATGGTTGTTAAAATTTCCCATTCCCTCTTTCATTAGAAAAGCACCTCTTCGGTCACATTTGGCTTCAAGAATTATTTTCCTTGTTGCCAACATTTACATCTGAGCAAAGAACAAGGTGGAGTCTGAGTCTTCGCAAGACGAAGTTTATTTCTTCGAGCCTACTGAGTATACATACTAGAAAACACATTCTTTACAGCAAAATATCAAAATGAAGTCCGCCAAACATCAAAACAGTGATGCAAGCCCCAAAAGGCAATATGACCCCTGTTGACTTGCCAAATAGATAAACAAATAGACTGGAAATAAAAATTACATACATTACTAGAATTTCTGGAAGACAGGCATCCAATGAAGCATCAGTTTCTGACAAGTCGTGGCAATGCTTTTCATTCCTCAATCATTTTCCTGTTTTGGGGCTCTGTGTCAAAAGAAAATGTTTGCATCTTCAGGCATCCGAAGAAAAAAATACCTATTACCATGCCATTCCCATCCCTCAGATAGTAATAATACATGAGACAGTAGACAGTAATACATTAATAAATTAGACTGTAGTTACACTATTAGAGTATTTACTGATAACACTTCACCTCACTGAGCTGCAGTCATACGTAGAGTGTATGGTTTATGACAAGCAGTCTATTGTTCAGCAAACATTCAGTCAATCATTTGCATTTTGACTCGCTGTAGCACTGTTAATCTCTGCTCCCTTTATCCACCTGCACCTGACCTCGTACAGAAAATGAATGCCAGGAACGTGACACAGTGAAAAGGCCAAGCCATTGTGCTACTTTAATAAGAGGTGAAGTCCATCATGTTTAAAAAGAGTCCTGTGCGATACAAATCAGAACATTGAATGGATGTCAGAGCTAAGACAAACCAGTGGAATTGTCTGACAGGTGGCAAATTAAGCACAATGTACAGAACAGCACGGGTGAACCTTGGGTTGAAAAGCAGGAAATGGCAAGATGCAGAAAGAAGGAAAGAAGCATAGAAGGATGTTAAATTTTATGGGTGAAGAGGAAAACGGAGGAAGTCATATCCAGAAGTATTTGAAGGCGTAATAGTAGATAGAAAAAATTTGAAGGCTAAAAGCATTTACACTTAATAACTAGGCACACATTAAAAAGAATAAAAGGGTAACAATGATTGCAACACAAATGCTAGGGTGCAGGTTGCACATACTGCAGAGTTTGGAAATCCAATTGCAGTCAACATTTTTGAACACATGGAACCCTTGCACCAAAGCTTCATGGAGATGAAACCAAGGAGAGGAGCATATCGACGAAAAAAGTTCTGTAAAAATTGCAACCTTCTCTGCACGAGCAGAGAAGGCTAAGAACATTTATGAAGATTTTTGATATCATTAATAGAGAAAGACAAGTATGATTAATGATAACAGAAGTGGTTTGGGGGAATAATCAAATTAAAATCATCACTGAGAGGTTGAAAGTGATGAATTAAGAGGAATTTAATTGAGCATGAGATTGAGTCAAAAACCACTGCATTTTCTAAGCAATAAATGAACAGAGGATGGTGTAGGCTAATAGAAAAATACAAAACATCGTAGGTGCTTTGGAAATTAGGAAATATTTTTCCAGCAAATATTTCTTAATATAGAGCCTCAAATATAATTCAATATGCATAAAACAATTTAATAAGGATTCATACTTTAAATAGGAAAAATGTATTTTGTTTCCTGGAACTAATATCATCTGTGGTTATTTATAATATTGATTCGCATCTTGGTATGAAAGCATTTCTCTTCTTTCTTCTGTGATCAGTTTTTGCTTAAAGTTAGCATCAGTAGTTCCTGCCCTTCTCACTGAAATGCAATAACTGGCTGAGCTGTAGATAACAAGGTAGCTTTTACACTTGAGACAACATCACTGAAACTCAACCAACCACTAACTCCACACACTGAAGTGAAGGGATGGTGGCTTTTCTGACAGTACCTTGATGAAGACTATACAATCTGGCAGCAGTCGTTCCCCATTCCCTCTGTAGATAGATAAGCACGTCTCCACAGATGCTTTAAGTATGCCTCAAATCAAATCTAAGAAATAGAAGTCAAGCAGACTTGGCAGAAATACAGTACAGTGCTGCATTAAGGAAAGAACAGTGCGGCCTATGCAATATAGCGTCAAAGATAATCCAGCAACTCACGACCTCTAAGATTATTGTTCTAACCGGCAAAGAGGAGAGACAGCATTAGATTCACTTTGATAAATGTAATCCAGGTGCTGCAGAACCAATTTTTAAATAATACATTTTCAGGATAGAACTGTGAAGCCTTCTTATAAACTTAAGAGATGACCTCTGCCTGATTATTTTCTTTTCACTTACCGGTTGGTATCCAATAATAAGACCATAAAAATGCAAGACTTACAACTAGGGGTGAACTATTCAGGCCTTCAAGCCTGCTCTATTATTCAAGAAAATCACGAGTGATCCTAAGCTACAAGTCTGCTTGCTCAATAGAGGAAGTGCAAGTGGATGACTGTTTCACCGTTTGGACCCTGAAAGGGAAGAGGTAAGAGGATGGGCATTGCATCTCCTGTGGTTGCTTGGAAAAATCCAATGGATAGGGAAACGATTGAATGAGATCACTGAGCAACCAAGGAGTCCCAGAGAGAATGGTCTCTTTGGAATGCAGAACGGATATGTGAGGAATAGAACTCATAGAACTCCATTGAAGATGGCAGAAATTGTAAAGGAGGACCCGCAGAATAGAGAGGTGGGTTGGTCAGACAGTGAGGACCAAAGGGGTTCTATCCGTGCTTTGTCCAGAAAGAGGAGGGATGGGTCTAGAGGTGGAAGATCTAGATGAGAAGTGATCAGGGTTCTGACAATTATGGTGGAGGGGAAGCTACAGTTCAGGAAGAAGGTGAACCTCCCAGAGGCTAACTGTGTGCACTCCTGCTGAATATTCCAGGTACTTTTTGTTTTTATCTCAGACTTCGAACATCTGCAACAGTTTAAAAATTTCTTTTATGAATATTAACGTTTATAGAATGGAAGTAAAGGTTTATGAGGAAAGTACACTTTCATATCTACATAGCAAACAATGGAAAACAGAAAGAAAAAACAGAATAAAATTGCTAATGTACAGTGCTGTGCGAAAGTCTTGGGCACACATATATAGCTAGGGTGTCTGACTTTTGCACAGTACTGTATTTGTTAACATGGAGCAGAGAACAAGTTTGTAAATCTGGCGGGATGTTGGAACGGTGAGAGTGGAACGCCACAGGAGGGCTGTAGGACAAGAGGCAGAGAAAGAGTGCTGAGATGAGGGGGGTGCCATCAGTGCAGGCACACCAGCCCTGAGATGCCAGGCAAGGTCATTGGATTCCAAACAAATGGCTTATTGATCAATGCTGAATGTCTCTCTGGTGCTTTCCACTCCCCCCCTTCCCCTTTTTGCAACTATGATTCCCCTCTCCTTGCCCCCTTCCCACTCTCAGTCCACAGTCGAGACCCATAACAGAATCAGGTTTATCATCAGTCACATACGTCATGAAATTAGGTTTTTTTGTGGCAGTAGTACAGTGCAATACCTAAAATTACTGCAGTACTGTGCAAAAGTCTTAGGCACCCTAGCAATACATATGTGCCTCAGATTGTTGCACAGTGCTGTTTCTCCTGTCGTGGAGTCAGAGGAACCCAGAAAGGGAAGGAAGGAATTAAGGACAAACAAATGTGAACAAAATGGAAACTGGTCGGAAAGTAATGAGATTTTCTGATTCTGTGCACTTGCTGAAGGCAGCACCAATGTTCAGGAAAAAGACTTGATGGCAACGGTCTAAGTAAGACCAAAGTAAGAACTGTTGCATGTCAGCAAAGCATGGGCCCATATTACCTGCCATAGTTACACCATTGTGAGTCTGTGACATGCTACATTAACCAGCTTTCTCTTTTTATGGATGCTGCCTGAAATGCTGAGGGTTTCAAGCATTTTCTGTTTTAAGGTCAGCCATGAACCTTGTTGACAACTATGATCTCCCCCTCCCCCTCCCACTTTCAAATCTCTTACTATCTCTTTTTTCAGTTAGTCCTGACGAAGGGTCTCAGCCTGAAACGTCGACTATACCTCTTCCTAGAGATGCTGCCTGGCCTGCTGCATTCACCAGCAACTTTTATGTGTGTTGCTTGAAATTCCAGCATCTGCAGATTTCCTCATGTTTGCGTTTTCAACATCCTTGTAAATCTCGTCTGCACCCTTTCTGTCATTTCCACATCCTTCCTGTAGTGAGGTGACCAGAACTGATGTAGAAGCTGATTTGCAAATTCGGCAAGTGGGACAGAAGACACCGATTACAAGTAAGCATTTTAACTATTTATTTACAGACAAGCAGTGAAACACTCAATCAAATACCAAAGTCAGACAAGTACTTATCTAAACCCTACTAGGTTACAAAACTGTAACACTAAATGTACTGTAGCATTTCTAACTCAAACAGGTAAGTCCCCTCAATTTACTCAACTACAACACTAAGCATTTACCCAACAAGTATTTATCTAAGTGTTCATGCACACTTTCCCAATATCCCTTCAGCCCTGAACACAACCCAGTCTGAAGGGGAGCCTCAGGCGAAAAGAGCTAGAGGGTCTCACATGCCCAAAACTGGAAGCTGGTGCAGTGGCGCGAAAGCCAGCCAATGGGTGAGAGCTGCCACATCCTTCGAATGGGCTAATCTCGGCAGCAGTGTCTTTCAGCCGACAGGTAACACCTCGGTGACTGAAACCATTATTGACATGGCCTGCTTACTCTGTCCCCAGTGCGTGCCCATTTTATCATTAATCCTCCTCCGTGCTCAGCTCCACAGGCTGCCTTCCTCAAATTCTTCTGCTTCCCTCAGAGAGCACTTTACGTTTCCAACCCTGCAAAGTCCTTCCTAGAGTCCCTCAAGGACCTTTCATTGGCCTCCATCCTTTTGCCCCTGAGCTGGCTGCAGGTAGGTGAAGAATCATTTTTCAAGCTACGGGAATGGCGCTGAGCTTCATCTCTCAAAGCAGCAACTCTCCAGTTAATATAATCTTAAATGAACGATGATATTCTCTAGCTGTGAGTTCGGTAGAGTGAAGACATTGATTTTAGCTCTGGAGTAAAATATGTTCCCCAGCTAACCCTTCATATTTGTACTTTAACGAATTGAACCGAACTGTAAAAGATCATCATGTCCTCCTCATCACAGTATCATTCACCACCCCACTGAGATCCTCTGCTTCAATCCCACCCTAGTTATAAACATGCTGTCCATCTATTGGTAAAAGTTATTATTGAAGAATTGGAAAGGAAATTGGAACTCAAGAGGTTTAACCTTCAACATCAATGCCTTTTAGTTGCAATTGTTCAGCACATGTCTAAAGACAGTAATACATCTAATGGTGAACTTGAAAAAGAATTTTCTTTATTTTTATCCTGCACTCAAGTTCATTCTACACTCTCTTAACAACAGCTTTGCAGAGTGTCTTAGCATCTGGTTGATTCAAGGCTGCAGGCAAATAAAACCTGTGCACCAACCCATTTGCCCTAAATGATGTTCCTGAATGTTACAGATAAAGCTTCAGATCTGCTGGTTGTTCACATCAGCTCAAACAGCCCAATGCACCACCCATACATGTATTTTCCCCATCACTCCCTAACTCCCAATAACGTCAAGCAATACAAAGTATTGTCATTGGTTTACATACTTGCTCTGGTCCTTTATTCCTGTTATCCTTGAAAAAGATAAATATAAACCCCATGCTTATCCCTTTACCTCAATTGAACATCAATTCCTTGAACTTCTGGTAATTAGACCCCCTCCCTTCACTATTCCCCATTCCCATTTTCCCCTCTCACCTTACCTCCTTACCAGCCCATCACCTCCCTCTGGTGGTCCTCCCCATTTCCTTGCTCCCATAGCCTTCTGTCCTCTCCTATCAGATTCCCCCTTCTCGCACCCATCTACGTTCCAGCTCTTTACCTCATCCCTCCCCCTCTCCCTGTTTCACCTTATCACCTACTACCTTGTATTTCTTCCCCTCCCCCACTTCTTACTCTGACTTCTAATCTCTTTCTTTCCAGTCCTGATCAAGGGTCTTGGATTGAAAGATCAATTGTTTACTCTTTTCCATAGGTGCTCCCTGGCCTGCTGAGTTCCTCCAGCATTTTGTATGTATTACTTTGATTTCCAGTATCTGCAGATTGTCTCCCATTTGTTCTATCTCTTTTTGATTAATTTCCTCTGAATTTCTACTAATGTGGACTTTAAAATATTGGTGAAGGGTTTGCAATGCATTTTTGGAGCCCTTAAAAACCTGCAATAAATTGTTTCCATTCCAGCATATTAAAGAAGTTTAGACTATCATTTTCTGAATTCAGGACAACAATGAAATATTAAGCTTCTCTTGTGTGTAAAGATCAAAGAAGAATCATATCCAATTCTTATTATAGGCTTTAAAAATTCCATTTACTTGCTTCAAGAGACACAGTTCAGAATTTCCAATAAAAAGTAGTCCTTTGTACGTCACAGGATCAAAAGATACAATGTTTTCTATTTGGATGTTAACAAGGTCTTTGACAAGAACTCGCTTGGCAGACTGGTCGAGAAGGTTAGGTCTGATGGAATCCAGAGAGAGCAAGTTAGGCTGCTCCCGGTGTGGCCTCTTGTATATCAGTGAGACCCGACGTATATTGGGAGACCACTTCGCCGAGCATCTATGCTCCGACTGTCCAGAACAAGCGTGATCTCCCAGTGGCCACCTATTTTAATTCCACTTCCCATTCCCATTCCCATTCCAATATGTCCACCCATGGCCTCCTCCACTGTCGGGATAAGGCCACACTTAGGTTGGAGGAATAACACCTAATATTTCGTTTGGGTAGCCTCCAACCTGATGACATGAACATCGATTTCTCAGTCTTCCAGTAATGCCTCCACACACCCCACCTTCACCATTTCCCATCCCCTTGCCCCTCTCTCATGTTATCTCCTTGTCCTCCCATCGCCTCCCTCTGGTGCTCCTCCCCCTCCCCACTTTCTTCTTTACTCCATGGCCTTCTGCCTCTTTCACTGATCAACTTCCCAGCTCTTTGCTTCATTTCTCCCCCACCTATCAGGTGGTGTTTCTCTCTCCCCTCCTCCCACCTTTTAAATCTACTCCTCAGCTTATTTTCTTGAGTCCTGTGGAAGGGTTTCGGCCCGAAATGTCAACTGTACTTTTTTCCATAGATGCTGCCTGGCCTGCTGATTTCCTCCAGAATTTTGTGTGTGTTGCTAGGTTGATTCAAAATTGGCTCGAAGGTGCATAGCAGAGGGTTGAACATTGTTTAACTAGTTGGTAACTAGTGCCGCAGGTTCAGTGTTAGTACCCTTGTTCTTCATTATTTATATAAAGGATTTGGATGCAATTGCACAAGACTTGATCAGTAAGTTTGCACAAAATTAGGAGATATTGTTCAGCTGCACTGTGTAGCCAAGCTCAAATGCCATCTATAAATTCCATAATGACATCACTGTTGTGAGCAGAATCACAGACAGCGACGAAGAGGCTTACAGGAGCAAAGTCGTTTTGTCTGCGTCGAATGGCTGTCACAACAAACATGCACAGAGCATAAGCCAGACCATTGAGCTGACTGTGGGTTTCAGGAGGAGGAAGTTGGGAGAACACACACCAATACTATGGGGTAGAGGATTAGGGAGAGAGGGGAATGGTTTTAAAAGGACCTAAATGTCAATTTTTTCACGGAGAGCTGTGAATGCATGGAATGAGTTGCCATATTTCTATGTTATACTGACTGCCCTGTTGTATATTCTATTTATTATAAATTACTATAAATTGCACATTGCACATTTAGACAGACACATAACGGAAAGACTTTACTCCTCATGTATGTGAAGGATATAAGTAATAAAGTCAATTCGATTCAGAAGAAGTGGTTGAGCCTCATACAGTATAATAAATAGCATCATTTAAGAAGCACTGGTTTCAGTACATCGAGGAGCAGGGCTCTGAGGGATATGGACCAAATGCAGGAAATTGAGATGGACTGGGTGAGCGCCATAGGCTGCCTGAACTTATTGTGCTCTATCACTCCATACCTCAGCTGCGTTTTCACTGTAGAATGTAATCCCTACCTCAGAAGAAAGGAAAAATGTGAATTTAGGACTAAATTAGAGGCACTACATTTGTTTTTTAAGGTGCTAATCAGCATTTTAGCACTCTAAATCGTGCGTGTATGTAAGAGAGAGAGAGAGAGGTCTGACATGTTGGGGATCAGAATCCTGCATCTATACAGTTAATGACCACTTGTGGCATATAGACCAATTATGGAATTATCAGCACATGACAAGAAGTTGAAATCCTTTGATGCCAAACTGGGTATATGGGTTGAGTAGTTAAATTACTAAACTAGAATCCCAAAGACTGTACTGGACTAATTATCAAGTGACGTGAGCTCAAATTCCGAAGAGGCATTCAAAGGAACTTAAAATCATGGTATCCATCTTCTATTAGTTGTTCATCTTTTTCAGGATCTGAGGATCAAAGGCAATGCCAGAATTTGTTGTTCATTCCTACTGCTCTTGAACTGATTGGCTTGTTAGGCCATTTAAGTGTCAGCCTCATGATAACTAGTCTGGTAAGTTAGTTGTTGTACCACCGCTACAAATCACTGCTTTATTCCGAACACCTGCACTTCACTGCAAATATCTGAATGCACAACATGTCAAACTTTCAATGGACGGGCTACAGCAGCAGATCATGGACACTAGATTAGATTAGATTATGAGGACACTCAGTCCTCGTTTATTGTCATTTAGAAATGCATGCATTAAGAGATGATACAATGTTCCTCCAATATGATATCACAGAAACACAGGACAGACCAAGACTAAAACTGACAAAAACCACATAATTATAATATATAGTTACAACAGTGCAAAGCAATACCGTAATTTGATAAAGAGCAGACCATGGGCACAGTAAAAAAAAGTCTCAAAGTCCCGATAGCCCCAACATCTCACGCAGATGGTAGAAGGGTTGAAACTCTTCCTGCCATGAACCTCCAGCGCCGCAAACTTGCTGATGTACCCTGGAAGAACCCGACCACAGCCGACTCTGAGTCCGTCTGAAAACTTCAAGCCTCCGACCAGCCCTCCGACACTGAGCATTGAGCACCATCTCTGCCGAGCACTTCGACCCCGGCCCCGGCTGCCGAGCAACAAGCAAAGCTGAGGACTCGGGGCCTTCCCCTCTGGAGATTTCGGATCACACAGTAGCAGCGACAGCAAAACAGGCATTTCAGAAGTTCCACCAGATGTTCCTCCATGCTCTCATGTCTGCCTCTATCAAATCAGAATTGTGCACGGCACGCTACTTGACAGATAACAGATATTCATCACCGGAGTGGCCACTGCGTTTGCACTTGGTGGCCACATTATTAGGTACAGGAGGTAAAGTGGCCACTGAGTGTATCTCAGGAACTGAAAAGCCAATCTCTGTACAGGCAATCATAAAGTACTAGGTTTTTATAGAACCAAATGTGATTCTATAATCCCTTTCTGGGCATAATTTTAAGGTGATTGGAGAAAAAATAGGGGAGATGTCAGAGGTAAAATTTTACATAGGCTATGGTAGGTGCATGGAACTCGCTGCCTGGAGTGGTGGTAGAGGCAGGTACATTAAGGACATTTAAGAAACTCTTAGATAGGCAATATGGATGATCGGAAGGAAGGTTAGATTGATCGTAGATTACATTAAATACTCAGCACAACTTCATGGGCTGAAGGGTCTATACCGTGCCGTAATTTCTATGCTCCATGTTTCATGAAATCAGCTATGTTTCCTGGCTGATTTCATGTGACTCTGCATTTACCAACTCTTAACTTCTTTTAGTGTAAATATTCCGGGATAGACAATGGATACTGACTCTGCCAGTGATGTCCACTTCCTGTAATTGAATAAAAACAGACTACAGGCAGTGCATTGCATTTGCTCAGCAATGCATTTTATGATCAATAATGTGAACTGGTTGTTAATAATCTCTGGTGCTTTAAGGCTGCAGTACTTTAAGGACTGTAGAATGTGTTTAGCTGCTCTCTGTTTACATGTTGCAACAATGATTTGTGCAGAACTGAGCAGATCTTATCTGTCTCAATGAAATCAATCCTCAGAAAGAGGTGCCATAGGATCAGTAGATGAAGAAACCTTGTGGGCTGAGTTAATAGAAAAGCAAGGGTGAAAAGACTCTGATGAGAGTGTTATACATGCCCCCGTACAGTAGCAAGATGTGGAATATAAATTTCAACAGGAAATAGAAAAGGCATGTAATTAGAACAATGTCGCAATATCATGAGGGATTTCAATGTGAAGGTAGATTGGGGAAATTAGGTTGGTGGTTGATCTCAAGAGAGGGAATTTGTAGAATGCATGTGAGATGGCTTTTTAGAGCAGCTTGTGGTTGAGCTCACCAGGGGAAAGACAATTCTGGATTTGGTGTTGTGTAATGAACTAGATTTGATTAGGGAGCTTAAAGTAAAGGAACCCTTGGGAGGCAGTGATCATAATATGATAGATTTCATCCTGCAGTTTGAAAGGGACAAGATACAGTCAGCTGTATCAGTATTGCAGTGGAGTAAAGGGAAATAAGGAGGCATAAAAAAGGAGCTGGCCAAGTTTGATTGGAAAGACGTACTAGGAGGGGTCATGACAGAACAGCAACGGCTGGAGTTTCTGGGGGCTATTCAGAAGATACATCCCAAAAATTAAGAAGTATTCTTAAGGAAGGATGGGGCAACTCTGGTTGATAAGGGAAGTCAAAGACAGTTAAAAGCAAAAGAGAGAGCACGTAATATAGAAGAAAACAATGAAAGTTAAAGGATTGAGAAGCTTTTAAAAATCAACAGAAAACAACTGAAAATCTATACGGAGAGAAAAGGTGAATTACAAAGGTAGGCTAGCCAAGAATATCAAAGAGGATACCAAAAGTTTTTTTTTTCAGATATACAAAAAGTAAATGAGAGGCAGGAGTGGATATTGGACCAGTGGAATATGATGCCTGGATGGAGGAGTTCAGGAGTTAAGAATAAGGTTTCAGGGTACTTGTGGATGCACGATAAAATAAAGTCAGCATGTTTTCCTTGAAGGGAAAATTGTCTGACAAATCTATTGCAATTCTTTGAGGAAATAACAGATAAGATAGACAAAGGAGAGTCAGTGGATGTTGTTTACTTAGATTTTCTGAAGGCCTTTGACAAAGTGCCACACATGAGGCTGCTTAACAAGATAAGAGCCCATGGTATAACAGGAAAGATACTAGCATGGCTGGAAGACAGGCTTACTATTAAAGGGGACCTATACTGGATAGCTGCTGGTGACAAATGGTGTACCTCAGGGGACGGTATTGGGATCACTTCATTTCACATTATATGTCAATGATTTGGATGTCGGAATTGATGGCTTTGTGGCCAAGTTTGCCAACAAAACAAAGATAGGTGGAGGGACAGCTGGGGCTGAGGAAACAGGGAGTCTGCAGAAGGTCTTGGATAGATTGGGAGAATGGGCAAAGAAGGGCCAGATGGAATATAGTGTAAGGAAATGTATGCTTCATGTACTTTGGTAGAAGGAATAAAGGTTTTCTAAACAGGGAGAAAATTCAATAATCAGAGGTGCAAAGAGACATGGTAGTCCTTGTGCAGAATTCCCTAAAGGTGAACTTGCAGATTGAGTCAGTGGTAAGGAAGTCAAATAAAATGTTAGTAATTATTTTGAAAGAACTTGAATATAAGAGCATGGGTGTGATACTGAGGCTTTATAAGGCAGAGGTGAGGCCTGTACTCACTAGAGTTTAGAATAATAAGAGGGAGGGGATCTCATTGAAACCTATCGAATATTCTTAGGCCAAGACTGAGTGGATGTGGAGAGGATGTTTCATGTAGTGCTTGGGTCTAGGAGGTCGACTTGGAACAGAGATGAGAAGGAATTTCTTTAGCCAGAGGGTGGCGAGTTGTGGAATTCATTGCCATGGACTGCTGTGGAGACCTAGTCATTGAGTATATTTAAAGCAAAGATAGTTCTTTGTTAGTCAGAGAGTCAAAGGTTATGGGGAGAAGGCAAGGGAATGTGTACGAGAGGGATAATAAATCAGCCATGATGAAACGGGGAGCAGACTTAATGGGCCAAATGGCCTAATTTTGCTCCTATATCTTATGGTCTCTTTGGATGAAAGTCTTGCAATCCTGGCAACAGTTTTTCTTTTGCTAATAAAAGTACCTGAATGTTCTAAAAAGTTACTAGTAATACTCAGGAAATCAGACAGCGATCATGGAAAAAGATCTGTGGGCAAGACTTCATCCACCACCTTCTCTAAACTTACTTTTTCTATTTCCCTTTCTAAGTTCTGACAAAGGGCCTCCAACTTAAAATGCCAACCATTACGCTTTCCACTGGCCTCAAGAGTTTTCCACCAGCTTTACTTTTTACTTCATATTTCCACCTGCAGTTTTCGATTTTGGTTCTCATCACCTTATCTAGCCTGATAGACCTTGTCCTATGTCAGAGAGAGTTACTGAAGCCTATGGCATCAAAATATCCTCATCCATCCACCAACTCCACCTAACTTAATTATAATCAAGTCAGTTGCTGCATTTAATTCTTCAGCATGGTCATCCAATAATATCTACTTTTCTGTGTTTATCTAATATTTCAATGATATGGCTGGTGCTATTGTAATGGGACAGTTGTACATAGAGCATAGCTTACTGAAACCTGAATCAGAGTCGGCTCTCAGCCAGTGAAATGACTTGAATAATGCAAACAGTGAAGCATAGTCTCTATGCTGCTCTTGTATCCTGACCTGTGTCCCTACTCTTATCTTGTCCATGGCTGTCAGGAATTGAATAAAACATGTTCCAAAAGTACAAGTACATTTCCAAGCAGTCATGTGTGAAATCTTTTATCAGTTCCTAATTTTGTCCTGATGGTTGAGAAAAGTGCCCAGCAAAAATGTTGAATGGGTCAAAAATCTTCACAGCCATCCAGAAATATTTTTTATAAACCTGTTTATTTATTATTAATAATATTGAATCTAATGCACCAATTACCTCCTAAGCCACCTTGGCTTCTGGACATTTAAGATTTTCAAGTCTGTACAATTTGTGGTTGTCCCTTTCTGGTTAGTTTCTGGTACTTACCACAGGTTAGTTTGGCAATGGCCAATCTGAATTTAACAGTTTATAATCGTTTCCATACCAGATCCAATCCTGAGATATTTATAGAATACTATGCCCAAAATACTGACACTGGATCAGAACTGATATACATGCCCACAAATAAGCTGAGGTGAGTG
The DNA here is from genome assembly GCF_030028105.1 of Mobula birostris. Lineage (NCBI taxonomy): Eukaryota > Metazoa > Chordata > Chondrichthyes > Myliobatiformes > Myliobatidae > Mobula > Mobula birostris. The sequence continues at coordinate 32,141,763 of NC_092394.1, read as the reverse complement.
GTACCATGCCACCATGGCATTGAGGAAGCCAATGGTTGAAAATGACCATCCTGACCTCCCCACTCCCTGGGTAGATTTACTTCACTGAGGCAGCCTTGAAACCGACACAGATTCTGCTCCTTGAAACCGACACAGATTCTGCTCAAATGGCTGAGTTCTTCCAGCAAGTTGTCTGCTGCTCACCTCATCTCTGCACCTTCCTGAAAACCGAATCTCTTATGATGCTCCTTAACCCTTGTTATTTTTTGTAAGCGGTTCCCTCCCGGAGTTACATTAATAAAATAGCTGATCTCGGGTTGTGACTTAAATTAATGAAGTGATTATCTTAAACTGAATAACCACTTACTGAGAATAAGCACATTATACAGCAGCAAGGCTACTACAATTTATCAAGACAAAGTGGAAATAGCGATGATTATATTTTCTGAAACCTTAAACAGATTGTACACTGGGACATTTTACTAAGAGCTCTTCAGATAATTTCTTTAAGGTAATCAGTCTTGATTCAGTAGTGACAGTTGAGTCCATGAGTTAGAAGGTTCTGTGTTTGTCCTATATCGAACTTGACAAATTGGGCTCATTGACAAACATTTTGAGATGAATTATTATATATGTTGTATTGGTGAGGTGATTGACAAGTGAAAAATGCAGATTGGACAACCATGGTATCTGTCAGCACTCAACTCTAACTATGGTCCCAGCTCATGTGCTCCCTTAATCTCACACAACTGAGCAGAGTGGGGAGGGTGCAAAGAGGACAATAAGTTTGGATTAATGGAACCCACTGCCATTCCTTTTGGTAATGAATTTGTGAGTCATTTGAAGGAGAGATCACTGGGCCTGTGGAAAGAATAAGCTCCAAGCCAATGTGGAAATTTCTCCACTGGCCAATTTCCCATCATGCCAAATGTCCCAATGTGCATACCCAGAGTCGTCCTTCAGTAGATTACCTTAGGATCACATTCACCTGTGCCTTATGTAGCAGTACCTGTGTGTGGCCCCGTGCGCAAACAAACTGGCCCCTCCACTATTCATAACCCTTGCTGTTGAGTCAGAAACAAAATATTTTTTACCACCAATACCAGCCTCTGAGACATGCGCACGGGAGATATATCACTGGGGCTAAGATGTCATTGGATGCTCTAAATATGGACTCAAGTGCATGGCAATGTATTTGAGTGAATTACCAAGAACTCCACAAGCAGTTACATTTTAAGGCAACACATACAAAATGCTGACCAGGCAGCATTCATGGAAAAGAGTAAATAGTTGACATTTGGAGCTAAGACCCTTCATATACTGGAAAGGAAGTGGGAAGAAGTCAGAATAAGAAGGTGGGCGAAGGGGAGGAAGAAGTACAAGGTGGCAGGTGATAGGTGAAACCGAGCGAGGGGGAGGGGTTGAAGTAAAGAGCTGGGAAGCTGATTGGTGAAAGGGATAAATTGATGGAGAAGGGGGAATCTGATAGGAGAGGATAGAAAACAATGGAAGAAAGGGAAAGGGTGGAGCACCAGAGGGAGGTAATGGGTAGGTAAGAAGAGGTGTGAGAGGGAAACAAGAATAGTGAATGGTGAAGGGGGGAGGTGCAATTACCAGAAGTTTAAGAAATCGATGTTCGTGCCATCAGGTTGGAGGCTACCCAGACGGAGTGTAAGGTGTTTTTCCTCCGACCTGAGGGTGTTTTGAATTCCTCTGCACATCGATGTTGTTCTCTCCTGTCCACTCACTGTTACGCTGTAAAACTGGGCCCAAGGTAACTAACTGACTTCTTGAATAACCTGTGAAGATAGTAATCTATTTTCATATTTAATATTTACTTTCTCAGTCCCCTCACTGATGAAATTTTTGATCAAGTACTCAAGCATTTTTAGTTTTAGTTATCTTAAGTAGAATTTTTTGCAGTTAAGTACATTTGTTTTATAGGGAAATGTTTTTAATTTTAATCATCATAATCCATTTCCTTAAAAACTTGTGATGGTCCAGTACTGTACTCGTTTATTACTGGAGGTTATGCTGTGCATTCTGTTGACCTCTTCTATATAAAGAGACAATGAACAAATTGTAATTCAGTCTAAAAATCTAAACTGCATGCTTTATAAAGTGCTGACAGCAGCCTCCAGGGAATCTGGGCTCCAGATTCGAATGTCAACCGAAGACAGAAATGGCTATTTCCATTCTGATTGCTATCCTCGACAGCACAACCCAAGTTCAAATAAATGTAATTAGATGCACTCCAACCTAAATCATTGCCTTTTCTATTTCTCATACATAGAAACAATTGAATATGTTGTATTCCACTTGGACACAAAGTCCATCAAATTGATACAATATGTAAATGTAGTAGGGGTATCTACAAGAAACAAGGTTATTACTTGAAATTAATTTGCAGAATTATCAGGAACAGAGTAGACTACTTCAAGTTGGTTATTTCATCGTTCTGAATTATACAAGGCAATGATTTGTCAAAATGCTTTGGATAACAGTTTACTAATTCCTAATTATTATCCAATTGGGCAATCCGATTCCAAAGAAGAAATAAATAGTGCATTTATCTTCAGTAGCCTTATTCTCTTCTTCTTGCATGATGCAGTTTTACTGGAAGTTATTAGGGAAAGACTCACCAAGGCCACGTGAAGGTCTTGTACTACCTGACAGCCATCCAGTTGTACTGCATTGTCTGAAGCAAGCTCGGCATTGGCCTCACATGCTTACCACACGGTTACTATGGAAACTGTAAAGCCCCACTGGTTTGTTTTAACAAATTAAAAATGAAATTTGAAACACAGACAAATCAAAATCAACCAACCTGTAAAATCTAATGTGAAGAGGCGAGTGAAAGATGAAAAATATTCAGTCACTTTGTTTGTTGTTAAGCTTCATATTATCTTCTTCAGTTCTATTTGACTGTAACACCTGTCTCTTTATATTCATTTTCCAGAATTGTGCAAGGTGTACATTTTCTTAAAAATGCATCCGCTTGAACTTACTGCCAAATATGGATACAATTTTATTCAATTTGCTCACAGAGTGTCAAATAAATGAAAGCTTTAGCAAGTGTATGCAGTGCCTTTAAATTTAACTTATTTCTTTTTGCTGATAGTTATGAATTTTACAAGATGTTCCAGTAACAACCTCACATTGCCCTTAGAGAGGCTTGTTGTGAAATACTCTGAGTCTTTGATTTGAATTATTACATCTTTTGGTGATGTTTGTGTTCTTCAAAATGAGAGGTGAGTGACTGGCAAGGACACTACTGTGAGCATACACAGTTGTAAGTACAATTTGGCGGGACCACTGTAACACTGCTGAGAGACACAGAGGAAAGCTTGTTCTCAAAAACTGTAGAACTGTAAATGCTTGAAATCTGAAATGAAAACTGAAAATTCACAGCAGGTCAGAAGAAACAGTTAATGTTTCAAGTCAATGACCTTTCATTAGTACAAATGCTTTTAAGTCTTCAGTTATTTTAATCGCCAACAAACTAATAGCTCTAAGCAAAATAATTTGCATAGTTTTTCTAAAATTATTAAATAAAAACTGGTTTGCTCACAAGTTGATTTTCTGGTTATTTTTATGATGAACCAATTTTCAGCTATATTAATTAAATTTAGGAAGTTGAAATTTCAACTAAACATACTGGTTTGATTATTTCTGGATGTTTTTAAGAATGTGATGGTCAGCTTTCTTCTTTAAACATTGCAGTCTGTGTGGAGAGGTTGCTCCCACAGTGTCCTAATGAGGTATCTTCTAATCCTTTGACAAACAAAATGAGATTTCTGAGATCACCATAATGATGGTGAATGTCTTGGATGGTGTCCCTATGCACTGGTTTTCAGAGAGGGTGGAGGTTAGTAATATGGACCATGCTGTCAAAGAAACCTAGGCACATTAGTGCTTTGCATTCAGCAAACAGAGCAGAAGAACCATAAATATGCTGATTGTTCAGAGAGGGTTTCTTTCAGTCAATGAGGCAGATTCCAGACTCGTGGAAAACTTGGTCCCCAATGTTTTCCAAGTTTGTGTATTGCTGGAACTCTGCCCATCCAGGCAGGTGGAATATTTTCCATTTCTATTTCAGACCTGTGCTTTCTACTAACCAATCCACAAGTAAGGATCCATCGTTGTCTCTGGTCTCCTCTGCACATGGGTTCATCTGATCTATGTCTCTCCTGGTAGTCCACTGGTTAATGATACAGAACTTCATCATAACAACTTTGGTTCAAACCCAGCCTGGCTAGGTAGTCATGGTGAATAGATACGAGTATATGCCCCAACAAATCTTGACCACCCTGCAGTCTCGCACCGAGATCATCCAGTTGAGTTTGGAAACCCTGCTGTCACCCCAGCTCCTGAGCCTCTGAAGCACCAGTGTGATTTTATGGCAATTCAGGGCCATGTAGAAGGTTTCTTACCTTGAGTTCTCTGGTTCTTGAGCTGTAAAACACAAAGTTCCTCTCCAAACACCGCAAGGGAGCCTATATCATCACTCTCCTCTCTGGCAAACCTCTTGCCTGGGCAGTGGTGCTCTGGGAAAAGAACTTTCCAAGTTGTACAGTCATATCCCTCTTCACCAGTGAGATACAGAGGGTGTTTGATCACCCAGTCAGCTGATGAGAGGTGACCAACTGCTTCCTCCAACTTCATCAGGGTACACATAGAGTGGATCACCATGTAATCAAATTCTTCACTAGGGAGTAGATGGAACAATAAAGCCCTTATAGTCATGTTCCACCATGGGTTATCAGGTGAAATTAAAGGAGAATTGGTAGCTAAAGACCCAGTTGATGATCTTGAGACTCTCATCAATACCTCCATCTGGGTTAACAATCATTTCCAAGAAAGGACAAGAGAATACCGCCATGAGACCTCCAGGGCAGCCAGTGTCTGACACCCCCCTCCTCTTATTGTCCGCTGTGTGGTCATGCACACCTTCCCCAGTTCCCCTCAACTTCTTCCAGAGGAACCAATGCAATCTGAGCAGAACCTGGCTTTCTCCTGCTGAGTTGCACTAGCAAATGAAGGGAAAGTGCTGCCTCTACTGTAGTGAGCCAGGTCACTTCCATTCTGCCTGTCCTAAGCTGTCAGGAAAACCTCCAAACCCATTCAGGGAAGGGAGTCTATCCTCCCAGCTCTGCTACATCTGGAATCATGCTGACTACCTCCACCTCCTGTGACAACCAACAACATGCCGCTGGAGGCTTCATGGATTCTGGCACAGCAGGCAATTTCATGGACCTTAGGTTAGCAAGGCATCCCTGAGTTCCCTTGGCCTGTCTCAACCAACTGGCCATGGCCACAGCCACAGCTCTAAACAGAAGACTTCTGGCTACTGGGAGGATCTGGCACCTCACTGCTCCCATCTGTCTATATATAGAACAGCATACCAGACTACCCAGTTTCACCTTATTTATTCTCCTGAGTTCCTATTGATCCTAGGACTCCCCTGGTTGGCTTTCACACCAATAAATTGACTGGTCCATCAGACTCTCCCTCCTGGGCTGTCCCATGTTCCTCCCGAGTATGCAGACCTGTTTTTAGTAACATTCTCCGCAACACTGATCAATCCTGACCGCGCAATTGAATTGCTGCCCGAACTTGTCACCCCGAGGAAGGCTCAACAACCTGTCAGCTCCGGCAAGGGTGGCCATGGAGGACTACAGGTGACGTCTGGTTTCATCCCACCCCTCAGCATGCCCTGCTGGTGCGGGCTTCTTCCTAGTGAGAAAGGATGGTGGGATCTGATCACTTATAGACTGTCGAGGCCTGAATAAGATCACAGTGATGAACCAGTACACCTCGCCAGTGATAGCCATGGATTCCGCGTTGCTGAAAGGGCAATCATCTTTACTAAACTGGACCTCAGAAATGCATACAACCTGGTCCGCATTTGGAAGGGTGGTGAATGGAACACCCTGTTCAGCACCTCCACTGGTCACTACAAATATCTTGTGATGCCATTCATTTCAGTCAACACCCTTGCAGTCTCCCAGTCCCAGTATGAACCACTAGACCTGGTGGTTGTCCCAGACCACATCTGCATGATGTCAAAGCTGGTGGCTCCATTCCGATGGGAGACTGAGGCCATTAACAGGAGAGCTCAACAGCAGGAGGCAGACCCAGGAAACGGCCCACTGGTTCGTCTTTTCTGCCCTAACCCTGTCATTTCAGATGTGTGGCAGTGGGGCATGCATCATGTATCGCAGGAGATCCAGGGACAGCAGGGTTCATCAAGAGACAGTTCTGGCTCGGGGCCTGAAAGGTAATGTTAAGTCATACGTGGCAGCCTGCCGCACTGGTGCCCAGAACAAGGACCCAGATCAGGTCTACAGGGGCTGCTTCCCCCCACTGTTCATTCCTTCCCGTCCCTGATCCAATACCTCCATGGACATCACCATGATTATGGTTATGGTGGACTAGTTCTCACAGACCTGCCACCTTATGTCCCGATCCAAGCTTCCCTCATCTTGGAAGACATTCAGCCTTGTGCTCCAACATCTGTTTAGAGTACACTGCTTTCCCCAAAGTGTTGTTTCTGACAGAGGTCTTTGGTTTCCCTCCCACCTTTGGAAGTTCTCTGTCAGCTCATTGGAACTATGATCAATCTCTCTTTGGGATTTCACCCCCCGGTCCAACAGGCAGAGGGAGAGGACCAAACAGGACATGGAGAAGACCCTGAGGCAGAAATGGAGGAAAGCTCGGGTGAAAGCCCTTCTAAAGACGTCTCAGCAACAACAACAGCAAGCCAACCATTGGAGGCAGCATAGGACTGTGTTCCAACCAGGTCAAAGGGTCTGGTTCTCCACTAAAGACCCTCTTCTGCGGCTTGAGTCTCGGAAAATGGCATCATGCTACATAGTACTGTTTCACGTTCTCCATCGGATCAACACAGTTACCTACCATCTCCAGTTACCACCCACCATGAATACCAACCGCATGTTTCATGTCTCCCATGTAAAGCCCATTCTGTGCAGTCAGCTGGTGCCAATTGTGAGATCACTCCCGGCTCCTCACGTCATCGACGGTCAGCCGGCGTACACCGTCCATTGGCTTCTGGACTCCCATCTAATTCGTGGCTGGCTCCAGTACTTGGTGGATTGAGAGGTTTATGGCCCAGAGGTAAGATCGTGGGTTCCCTCCTATGACATTCCAGACCCGGATCTGATCAGATACTTCCACTGTCACCCGCCACCCGCCACCTGGATTGCCAGCAGTCATGCCTTCAGTCTGACCACTTGGGGTGCCAGAGTCCTCCAGGCTCCGACCGCCCCTCCTTTCCAGATCGTTAGTTGATTATTTTCACTTGTATTCTTTTAGTTATCAATGCTTCTGTGCCTTGTTTTGTTTGTCTATTTAAGTTCCCACTGTTTTGTTCACCTTTGCTCAGTCTTGAGTTTACCCACCCCGTATGTAGTGATTCCTGAGGCCTAGCCTATGCTAACCAATCCACAGGTGAAGATCCTTTGTTCAATTCCATCCTCATCTCTGGTCTCCTTTGCACTTGGATCGACATGGTCTAAGTCTCTCCTGGTTAAAGATAACGAACATTGCCATAACAACTCTGGTTCAAGCCCAGGATGGCAACTATTCCCTGTTACAGGCAATAGTATCTCATTAAATAACAAGAAGAGCTAGGAATGCCTTTTTGTGTTGGAAGCGGCCTGTTCCTGACACCTTTGTGACATCTGTTACACAGAACAGTGCAGCAGAGGAACAGAGCCTCTGGCACACAATGTTATACCAGGCAAATTAAACTAATAATTAAATGCCTAACTAAATTAATCCCTTCTGCTTAGATAATATGCACTGAGGATGTTCTATGAGTCTGTGGTGGCCAGTGCTATCATGTTTGCTGTCGTGAGCTGGGGCAGCAGGCTGAGGGTAGCAGACACCAACAGAATCAACAAACTCATTCGTAAGGCCAGTGATGTTGTGGGGATGGAACTGGACTCTCTCACGGTGGTGTCTGAAAAGAGGATGCTGTCCAAGTTGCATGTCATCTTGGACAATGTCTCCCATCCACTACATAATTTACTGGTTGGGCACAGGAGTATACTCATTCCACCGAGATACAGCACTGAGCGTCATAGGAAGTCAAACTTTACAGTTCCTCCCTTGGAGGGTCAGGCACCCTGAGCCAATACGCTGGTCCTGGACTTATTTCCTGGCATAATTTACATATTACTATTTAATTATTTATGGTTTTATATTGATATATTTATACTCTATTCTTGGTTGGGACAACTGTAGCAAAAATTGATTACCCTCGGGATCAATAAAGTATGACTATGACTATGACTAATATCCCTCTATTCTTAGCACTTGTATGTGTTAAAAGCCTGTGTCATATTTGCCTCCACTACCACCGAGGCATTGCACTCCAGGAAACCACCACTCTCTGTGGGGGGCGGGGAAGAAAAACTTACCCCACGTATCTCCTTTAAAATTACCCCATCTCACATTAAACGCATTACCACTAGTATTAGACACTTTGAGTTGTACCTGCTATGTATCCATAGAAGCTTGGATGTTGTCTAAGTCCTGTTGCATGTGGGCAAGACTACTTTCTTCTGGACGGACTGAATTGAAAAACTCCATAGAGCCATCAGCCAACAGTCTAATTTTTTGTACCAAGTATTAGAAGATCCACCATCCCTTTCCTTCCCCAAGTGCTTTACTTTAACATGTTCCTTGATGTCCCATTCTGTGAAATGGTGTCTTGAGTCAAGGGGAATCACTTTCACAACATCCCTGAAATGTGCAGGTTTTAACCAAAGCTCCAGTGCACTCTGAAGTTGAATGATTCTGGCTGAATCTGAACTGAATATTGGTGATAAAGTTAAGAAAGTGGTGGTTAATCTTCTTCCATGGCTTTTCTGATGACTGAAAGTAGACTGATGGGGCAATAATTGACTATGTTGGAATCGATTACTGCTTTTAATAGACTGGATATATCTCCTCATTTTTCCACTTCATTATATGCTTATGTTAATCCTCTTTTGGAATATAATTGATAGGGGAATATTGAGACAGTGTAAATTCTTCTTTCTCACATTTTAATATTTTTGGGTGCATTGCTCATAAATCCTGTGACAAATTTCCCTTCCAAACTAATCTTTCAACATTTTGAAAGATCTGATATCTCATCAACAAAATGACTGTCATTTCGGCATGGCTTTATGTTCTGATTAATAATAGCAGCAACTTTATAAATGTCAGCTAGGCAGCACCTTAATTATAAAAAACAAGGTTGTGGCTTTGAATCCCAACCGAATGCATTACCTAGGATGCCACCTCTGTGCAACACTGAAAGAACACTGTGATAATGGAAATACCTTATTTTGTATTTTGAAAATACCTTAATTGATGGAAGTTGTAATGACATGGAATACACTGTCTGAAAGGACCTATAGAAGTAATTCAGTTGTAGCTTTCACAAGGGCATGGTTACATATTCCAGGATGTATTTGGCCAGAAAAAGCTCATGCATGGGGACTATTTAGCTCAGTCTTGATGGGCTGAATGGCGTCATTCTCTGCTGAAAGATCCTGTGATTTCACTGCAAAGTTGAAGCATATTTCTGGCTCCTATTTATTTCTCAGTTAATACTAAATTAGTTTAATTGCTTCTTCACCTCAGTGCTGCAATCGTTGACAATCCTTGTGCAGACTGATACCTGTATTTCAAGTGCTAATTATGGAAGTTTTATTTAAATCTATATTTATATCAGCTTACCTTTGAACCTGTTGCATTATGTAATGATAATTCTTCTTAATTAAGTGCTAATGTATGCTCAATAGAATTCCAGTTAATGAGCATGACACTATATACATGCAATCAAATGTTAAATACTAAGAGTTTTGTTATGTTTTTTCTGATCACTTTTACAAGGAATATAAACAGATAAAATGATTGAAAGAGCTTGGGATGCTCTCTAACCTTCTCACTGAATTTGCTGCCTTATAATCTCATATACAGTATGCAATTATTAATTTAATCAAGAAAGTCATGATTAATTTTAATAGCTATTTCTTTTATTCATCTCTTTTTAGTGTCTAATAGTTAAGTCAAGTTCCTGCAAACTTGGGAGAGAGATAAGAGTACTACTTTGGTAATGCCATCTGCTTCATGCTTAAGACTTATTGGCAGGCAACATTGCATTACCTGCTTAGCTAATTTCCTAGCGAACATCAAGGTGGGAAACCAAGACAAGTGATATTAGACGCACACAAAACCCTTTTTAAAAAACGCTGTATACTCTTCCATGTCCCTTGACTTTGATTTTTGAACTGCTGATGCTCGGAGAGCCTGGTTGTCTCTCAGCCCCATATAAATTGCATATTCCGTTACCATCGACTTTGAATCAACTTTGCATTTGGAGAACTGAGTTGCAAGAGGGTAGGGAGCTATTTAAATGGTTCAAATACAAAGGGGTAGAGTTATGTTGTAGGAAAGAAAGTCCTGGCTGGACTGCACCTAGAACATAATTGAGAACTCTGTTCACTTTACCTAAGAGAGGTGCTGGAATAGTGAGGTGAAGATATACTATAGTATTGCCTAAACATTAAGGGCTCAATTACAAAGGATGGCTATAGAAAATAGGGTTGTATTTACTGGAAGTGAAAGTTTGGTAAGATGGCAATGCATTTGATTGCAGCAGCTTCTACGGGTCAACCAAGGGTGTTATTATCCTTTTTGAATGTATTTTTTACGATCGCAAGATCTTGCTGGATGCTCTGAACTTGAAGTACTGTAGGTCTACCCCATTGGCGAGTTGCTCGCTGGTGGAGAAACTGATGAAACTGGACTTGGTGTGGATCGCACAGCAGCCCGTGTCACAGAGGCAGAGGAGGAGTCCGTGCACGAAGACGGTACGCAGTCTTCAGCGAGTGATCGCCCTGGTCACTTTCTTCGGTACTCACAAGCCCCTGTTGAATATTGTGAATTTGGAATGCCGTACGCCTGATTCACTGATTCATTGGTAGACAGCAGGAGAGCCGCTTGGCCTAGTGTGTAGCGAGGACTAGGCTTCAAATCACAGTGTCGCCTGTTTACAGCCGCCCAGGAGAGAGGCACTAGTCAGTACACGTCACTGGAGGCAGAGTGGCGTGGCATCCAAGCAGGAGTCAGTGCTGCCCCCCAGTGGCTGCTCAGCAAAATTCAAGCTGTATTGTGTTCAACCTCAGATTTCTGCAGCATTCATAGATTCCAGGTCTTGGACTATATATTTTTTTGTGTGATTGTATTTTACTGATAGCTTATTGTGCTTGCCATCTTATATGTGCCTTGTGCTATGTATGACTGTTGGTACCGTGGAGTAATGTTGTTTCGTTTGGCCATATTCATGGGTATTCATGTATGCTTGAATCACAATTAAATTTGAACTTGACGGGGTAAGTTGATCAAAAGTTTCAGTCTGTTAGGGTAGAAATTGTAATGAGGAGCAGCATCTTATAAGCTATGATCTCAGAGGAGGAAAGGCTAGATACCATTCTCCTTTGTTCTCTCCTGTTCCTCCTGCTTGCACCAATCAATTGAAGAGTGACAAAATTTAACTAAGGGCCAACCAGGAGAATGAGTTGATCTTCCCATCTGGTGGACGTTACAATCTTTTCACCCACCTCCAGCCTGATGCACAGTATCAAATAACGTCAGTTCCATCTGCAACCTGCGTCTCTCATTATCCCAGAAATGGAAAAGCGGAGTTTGAGTGACGTTGACCGAGCTTCTGTTGTGCAAACGGTAGGTAGAATAAATTGTACTCTCCTCGCAGATATCAGAAAGACTTGCACTTTGAAAGATAGTTGATTTTAGAGACATCATCTGTCCACTAAAGTCAAAGGAATCTAATCCAATAAAAGTAATGAAGTCATGTCAGTACTTCACAACTTGTATTTCTGAAGAATGCTGTATAAATGGCATGTGTAATAAATAACACTTCAAATACTCAATATGTTTGAAAGCAAAATTCAATAGAGCACTGCAATGAATTATACTTTTTTCTCTCTAATCTGCGTGATAACATCACCTCTCCAACTCTTTTATCTCTGTGCTATTGAGAGGCTTGACGAAAAGATACCAGCGCAGCAATCCCCTGCCTCTTGGTTTTGTGTATCCATAAATGTTTTAAAAGACAAGTCTCAGTACCTAGTTTCCATTTAGTTGAAGAATGTGACCCAACTATTGCCTTTGTGTGGAGCTGACAATCTTCCTGAATATTAATGCTTGAGGCCAAGTCAGTATTACGCGCCTATTTTCCCCAGGAGATGCACTTGAGCTTCTTGTGTACCTCGATCTTGAAGCCTCTCAGGTAGTAACAAACAATAGCCAGCTGTTTCTTTTACTACTTGTAATAAAAACAAACTTCATAGTTCTCCAAATCCCTGAGCAACTCAGTGGCACTCTCCATCACAATGAATGCCATATAGAGCTCCGTGTGGAAAGCTACAACTTCTCAATGGTTGTAGCTTTCTTTAGCAATGCCAGAGCGTGGCAAGATGGCCAATGATAAAACGTGGAGGCAGCTGATCAAAAAAGAACATAGATCAAAGGGAAATTTGATCAGGGAAACTTTTTTGTTAAAAAAAAAGCTTTTTTGAAGTTTATTTAAGTATTAACTTATTCTAAAAGAAGTTCTCCAGAGAGGGTAACGTGCATGTAAATGAAATTGCATCAAACCTACTCATGTGTGTTTTTCTGAAATTGTATCAAAGCCAGTTACCAATGATTTTCTTTTTTTAGTTGAAGCACAACATTGCTAACGTCTCCCATACACTTTCACCCATAATTTAATGATAGTGCTTTCAAAATGATCATTTCTGCATCAACATCACTGCTTTATTTTCAGATGAACAACAGTTCTCGTTACATACTGTAAATGGTGTAATGTGCTGACCATGTGCTTCATACTTAAAGAAAAGTTCTATGGTGAAAGACACAGCTATCTCAACTGTACTTTTCCCCACGCTGTCACTTGTAAAAATGCTATTCCCTTTTCTCAGTTCCTTGGTCTCTGCCACATTTGTTCACGGGATGGGTCTTTCCCTTCTAGAACATCAGAGATGCCCCCCTCCCTCAAAGAACGGGTTGCCCTTTCCTCCACCCTTGATGCTGCTCTAACCTGCATCTTCTCCACCTCCAGTAGCATGTAAAAAACGTAACAGTTAACTTATACACAATAAAATATCCAGTGCCACAATGTGGCAATTACCAAATCATGCACTCTTTCCACAAGTTTTTGCTGAGGCTTGAACATTTGCCAAGACACTGGAGAGATTTCAAATAATGTTCTTCAGATAAAGCTATTGGATTTCGTTAATTCTACTTGGAAGAATAAAGGCACTTTCTGCACCCCATTAGTGTCAAATTGAAATATTAGTGTGTGTTGATCTCTGGATTCAGACTTGCATCCACACACTCCAGGCTGAAAGGCAGATGGCTGTGGAGGGTATTTTTAAAGTAGAGGTTGATAGGTTCTTGATTAGACAAGGTGTCAAAGGTTACGGGATGAAGGCAGGAGAATGGGGTTGAGAGGGATAATAAATCAGCCATGATGGAATAGCCGAGCAGACTTGATTCACTCAATATCCTAATTCTGCTCCTTTGTCTTATGGTCTTATAGTCTAAGTTCCACAAAGCCAGCATCATCACATTGGAATTAACAGCTTCAATAGGTCAACCACCTCTTCTGAATAATTTTCCCCTTAAGTCACTTTGATACATTAATTAATGGCTACTTATCATTTGGACTTCGGCAAAATAAATTGTAGGCAAAGTAATTCAGTTTGCTGTTTGCCACAAACATAACTAATATTTTATGTTTTTTTGATCCATTTTTAAAATAAATGATTTATCTTTCTTCGCACAGTCATTTAAATAAAGAATAAAACAGGTATGTAGTGTAATATTGTGGATGAGTTGTATTTCTACGCAATTTTAAGACGTTGCTGCAGTGACGGACTCCATAAAGAAAGAACTGATTGTCATGATGCAGAATGAGGGGAAGAGAGAAAGGCAGAGAAAATTGCTTACCACTTAGGACATTTCGCTTGCTGATCTTTTTTTTTCACATTGCAAAGAAAACAACATATATAAATATGTAAAGCAGAGAACAGCACATTCTGCCGGCCTGGAGAATTTAGCAATTATCCACCAAAATAATGTTCACAATTACATGTGTGAAACTAAAGAACAAAAAGCTTGCATTTAATTAGTGCCCATCACATCTCTTACAGGGCCTTCTGGACTACTATACGGCCAGTTTGAAATGCATCCCAGTTTGGTGTAGAAAGGGTGGAATTTAACCTGCATACCGTAAGTTCCACAAACAGAAATATAACGATAAAATAATTAGTTTACTTTTCAGTGATGTTGCATGACAGATAAATGTTAGCAAGGAAATGGTGCACTTCTCCTGAACTTCTTTGAAATTCTATCTGCAGGAGTTTCACATCCACCTGACAGAATGGAGGAGTTCTTGGTTTATTGCATTATTTAGAATGTGAGTCTGCTGTTACTGCATTTGCCCCTCAATATAGTGCTGGAATATTATTCCTGACTTTTGTGCTCATGTCTTTAATGTAGAACCTAAGCGCAGAGCCCTCTAATCCCATACATCAGTCAGAGAGGCATGAGAAACATAGAAAACCTACAGCACAGCACAGGCCCTTCGGCTCACAATGCTGTGCCAAACATGAGGTTACCAGAAGCTCAGCTGACAGAAAATATGAGGAACTTCAGCCATTTCCAAATTGCCTTCCTTTAAGAGTTGATGCTGTTGTACTGATATCATAAAGCGCTCGTAAATGAACAAGAGTTTTCACTACCCAAATACTTCTTTGGCTGCTGGCAGTCTTTATTTCCATTGTCAGGAGCAGTAACCACATTCTACATAAGATGCTTTTATGCATTCTGCACATGATTTAATATTCCCAAAGTATTTGAGTTGCTGCATCATTAAAAACTCTCAGCAGGAAAAAGTAATTACACAACTCAATAAGCTGTGTTTTTAGTCAAAGTACAGATCTCTTTTTTTTAAAGAGAAAGATTTGCATTTATATGGTACCTTTACAATCTCAGGATGTGCCAAAGAAGTGTATCATTATGGGGAAGGTTTCACTGCTAACGTAACGGTCTTTCTGTAGAAGCAGTGATGGTCAGAGATAAGGGGTGCTTTGCAATGTGAGCTGGGTCCTTTCTTAGGCAGGAGAGGAAGAGCGAAGATGCTGGAGAGAACTGGTCGTAGGATTCGACCTGGCGGGAGACCGTGATTCGAAAGAGCAAGGTGCCGCAGTCAGCTGAGGATTGGTGAATATTAATTTTGGAAGAGTTGAGCTCCAATTTGTGCACATTTGACTGTTCAATTATAATGGACCCTTTTTAGTTTTTTTCTTTCTTTTCTTTACTAACCCTTTAGTTAAGATTCATAAATATAAATCCTTCAATCTTATGCAGTGTGCTGTCTATTATTTCTGGGCACTGAGCTGTAACAGGGTAGCAAATTACACAGCATCCACACAAACCAGCGTTTGGGGTGGGAGAGTGTCTCAATCTCATGGGTTTGGCAGGACTGGAATGTGTCTTCCTTAAATTTACACAGCCAAAGAAACCATCGGGGTTTCAGAAGTTTACAGATAATTCTGAAATGTAATCGCTCTGTAATGCGAAATATGTACCACATTCAGTAATGTGAAAAGACAAGGTACTCTTTATTTATTGTGTGTGAGGGGTAAATATTGATTAACGAACCAACAACATTTTCCCTCTCCCCAAAGTACCATCTTTGCATCCTTCAAAAAGCATAATACAATAGGTTGATCGAGGTAGGGCTTTTCTCTTTGGAGTGAAGGAAGATGAGAGGCAACTTGATAGGGGTGCATAAGATAGTATGAGGAATAGATTAAATGGAAATGGCTAATACCAGGGGGTA
The DNA here is from genome assembly GCF_030028105.1 of Mobula birostris. Lineage (NCBI taxonomy): Eukaryota > Metazoa > Chordata > Chondrichthyes > Myliobatiformes > Myliobatidae > Mobula > Mobula birostris. The sequence goes on along the minus strand of NC_092394.1, from coordinate 32,125,838 downwards.
TAATTTTAAAGTAATTGGAGGAAAGTATAGGGGGATGTCAGAGATAATTTTTTTACATAGCGTATTTTGGGTGGATGGAACACCCATCCAGGATTGGTAGTAGATGCAGATACATTAGGGACACTTAAGAAACTCTTAGGCAGAGTTATATTGATCTTAGATTAGGTTAAAAGGTTGGAACAGCATTGTGAGCCAATGAGCCTGTATTATACTGTAGTGTTCTATGTTCTATGTTCAAAGCAGAATGAGTCTTAGTTCAGCATTTCATCTGAAAGGCAGCTCTTCTGACAGTGCAGAGTCCCCTCAGTACTGCACAGGGGCAGCAGTCTGAATTGCCTTTTTATATTCTGTGCTTTTTTGCTCGCTTTTGCCATTTGTGCAATTTGTTCTCTCTTTCTGGGGGATTTGATGGGTTCCATGGTTTTCTCAGTTTGGTGGCTGCCTGTGGGAAGGTGAATCTCAGGGTTGTGTACTGCATACATACCTTGATAATCAATGTACTTTGAAATTTTCAAAACATTGTGCTCCAACTCTGGCAAATGCCTGACTCTGAATTTGAATGTTCCAGTTGCAGAACCACAACAGGCATAATAGATAGTCTTACTGATCTTTTAGAAATACTTCATAGGAATTAGAGAAATATTGTTTCCACATTTTGACTAAAACTGAGCGGAGTATTATCACAAGAAGAAGGAAGGGAGATATCAAGTAATTTGGAAGAAACAAAAATTTCCATAATTTAGATTAATCCCACTTTCCAGCTGTCATTCCTTATTTCTACAGGCTCTAGCTTGTCAAATGCTCATTCAAGTACTTTTTACACTAGAATTCTCCAAACATTAAGTTCCAGACCCTCACTACTCATTGAAAGAAATACATTTTTTCCTTAATTCCTTCTAATTTCCATATGAATTAACTCCATTCTGGTAAGAGTGTAGTAACTTGTGTTGATGTTCAGATTTCCTGCGTTGCAGCATATTGGTTTCCCATTAATCTTTTTAGCACTGGTATAGGGAAAGATTGATGAAAATCAATGGACAATTCACAATATTCATGTTGTTATTTTTTTTCTTTTGTTTATTAATTACGAAGGACGCTTTAGGCTGGAGCAAGGGCTGCTTGACTGGATCAATCCTCAAGCAGCTCTTCTGGTCTGACTCTGCTGAGGATTGAAGGGCAATTTGCCAGATTTGTCCCCTGCAGCAGCCACCATTGTAACCTTGAATGTAGGTGTAGACAGCACTGGCAGAGGCTGCCGGGGTCACCATGGTCCACCTCTAGCTTACTTTCAGAAGGATCGTTCCGGGCATCAGACATTGACGCTCATGCTATCTCCCAATCTGATGATTACCAACGTTGACACGAGGAAATCTGCAGATGCTGGAATTTCAAGCAACACACATAAAGTTGCTGGTGAACGCAGCAGGCCAGGCAGCATCTCTAGGAAGAGGTACAGTCGACGTTTCGGGCCGAAATCTTTCGTCAGGACTAACTGCAAGAAGAGCTAGTAAGAGATTTCAATCTCTTCCTAGCTCTTCTTTCTGTTAGTCCTGACGAAGGGTCTCAGCCCGAAACGTCGACTGTACCTCTTCCTAGAGATGCTGCCTGGCCTGCTGCATTCACCAGCAACTTTTATGTGTATTACCAACGTTGCATTGTAATTACATCCAAAACCTATTTTGCTTTAGCTGTGAGAGATAGCTCAGACTCATTTAAGTTGTAAGTGCTTTCAGTGCTCCCATGTCACCAAGCTCACTATAGGATGTAAAACAATTCACACAAAATGCTGGAGGAATTCAGCAGGTCAGGCAACATCTATGGAAAAGAGTGAACAGTTGACATTTCAGGCCGAGACCCTTCTTCAAGACTGAATATAAAAGGGCGTCAGCTGGTACATTGATTTCTCTGTAATATTTTATCAAACTCATTACATCAAGGTCATTAACTCTTTTTTGATAGGTGGTGCAGATAGAAGATCACCAGTTCTGTCCCTGTTCAATTACACCAGAAATATGCAGGGAGATGCACAGGGAGAGAATTGTTAATCCTCTATCTGCACCGCCTATCAAAAAGAGTTAATGACCTTGTTTCAACATCTTCTGAGCAAATTTATTCACAGAGAACAACAGAAACTGGAGTGGAAAATAACACTTGAGCAAATTGCTCAAAATCCAAATGCTGTTCTGTCTTTTCTAATTCAAGTTAAATCTTCAGAGATCAGAAAGTAATGTACCAAATGCATTTATAGGGCTCTCTTTGCTTAATGCATTCACTCAACATTTTGATGCAATTATGTTTACATTTACATAAAAACAATAAAGGCTCTTCAGCATTGACGATAGATGTATTATGAGCTTTCAATGACTTAGATACAAACTGCTCAAAGTTAATGTATTTAATTTGTTCCTGCCATATTAATAACTCAGCATTCTCCAGTCGGTATTAATCTGCAGTGACTGTTAGCATAAATCAGTGCTGGCTGTAAGATTACTTCTGTGCTTGCAAATGGAAATGATTGAGGTTGAACTTAGAGTATGGTCACAAGTTATATTCAAAGCAAGTGTACCAAAATTCTCCTGCAAAAATTGCACCTGTCAAATGCATCTTACGGTCCCATCTCCTGAAGCCAGCGGGTGATGAACAGCCTGATTAATTATAGTGTCATAACAGTACCTTCCTGCCATGGAAGTATTTATGAGAAGCAGTGGAAATGTGAGGAGTGGAAACTGATGGCAGCACTATTGAGGAAGGCTTGGGCTATGCCATATATTAGCAACTTCCGACTTTGTGCTTCATGCTTAACAGAGAGACTGAACAAACCCCTCCATTAGAGCCAGTCCTGATGGAGGACTGGTTCAGTCTCTCCATGAAGTACGAAGGTTGAAAGATGCAGGATGGACGGACCTACTCATGTTCAAGGCAACTATAAATGTAAGGCTAGTGTTAGGACTGAGTAGACAAAGCACATTATTGATACCTTCTTTCCCATCCCCCTCGTCCTTAGATCCTTCTTTTCACAGGATGAAACACAAACACGAGGAAACCTGCAGATGCTGGAATTTCAAGCAACACACATAAAAGTTGCTAGTGAACGCAGCAGGCCAGTCAGCATCTCTAGGAAGAGGTACAGTCGACGTTTCAGGCCGAGACCGTTCATCAGGACTAACTGAAAGAAGAGGTAGTAAGAGATTTGAAAGTGGGAGGGGGAAGGGGAGATCCAAAATGATAGAAGACAGGAGGAGGAGGGATGCCAATTCTCTCTCCTTTTTCTCCCTCTGTCCCTCTGACTATACCCCTTGCCCATCCTCTGGTTTCACCCCTCCCCTTTTTCCTTCTCCCTAGGCCTCCTGTCCCATGATCCTCTCATATCCCTTTTGCCAATCAACTGTCCAGCTCTTGGCTCCATCCCTCCCCCTCCTGTCTTCTCCTATCATTTCGGATCTCCCCCTCCCACTTTCAAATCTCTTACTAGCTCTTCTTTCAGTTAGTCCTGACGAAGGATCTCGGCCCAAAACGTTGACTGTGCCTCTTCCTGGAGATGCTGCCTGGCCTGCTGCGTTCACCAGCAACTTTTATGGGTAGTCAGAGGATGAGGTGGTTTCTGTCAGTGCTGGCTTCATTTCCTGTCCCCATTGTCCTAATAATTAGTGTCGAGGACAACATATCACAAAAATATCGATCTCTCTTTCTGATCAGTATAATAGATATGATCCCAAATTCCGTTAGTATTGTAAGCATTGCATAGCAATAAAAGGAGCAAGACATTCAGTTAGCTTAAGGGTGAATTGTACCTTGACACAGTTTACTTATTTTGGTTCTACCTATAGGGCAGCACTCGAACTGAGGAACATTGATAGCCCATATCCAGTGTCAGTGCTCTTGACTTTCCCTCAGTCGTGCATCCTCACCGAGCCAGGTGGAAAATGTGATGAAAAAGTATGAGGGGGCCCATGTGCAAATGGTGCCCATTTGTCCCAGTCCGTCAGCATGCTACCAACTTAATTTCATGAAACCAAAGGATTATGATGGAGTGCTACAAGCATCAGCACATCTTCTGGGGAACTCTGTAATTTTCTGGTGATGATCCCACATCAGCTGCCCATCTGAAAATAGTACCTATTCCAATTAAGGAATGATGTCAGGCAAATGATAATACGGGAACTCTACTAGGGATGCAGGCCCACTCGCTTGACCTGTTGGCTAAAGTTGTCCATGGGGAATTTGAGTTTCTCATTGTCCTTGACTAAATGTGTTCCCATTGCTTGTTTTAAGACAAGTCTACATTTTTACCTCAATGGTGATCAGCTGCCAGAGCTTGACAAAGCAGTCTTGTGTGGAATAGTTAAGTTATGCATGAACATCCTACATTCATTGTTCCGACTGCTACCTTGCAAAGCAAAAGTCATTTTGCAAAAGCTTTTGCCCTTTACGTATGGCAGTTTCCAATAGTGCACAGAGTAACTTCCCCTGTGCCAGAAGCAATTGGGTAGAGCAGTGAGAAGTCTCGCAAATTCTTGACATTGACAAATTTAGCTTGTCACTGGTCTGTTGCCAGTTCTCCAGGAAATTACTTCAGAATATTTGCTTATGCACTCCCACTGCTGCTGTTTAGTACAACAGCTGACGCTCCAACAACCTAAACAAATTCAGCATGAAGGTCACACTGCGCTCAATGATTGTCACTTCCCCCCACAATCCACTCCCCGTGAGGAGCAGTGAAGTGTTTCGGAAAGGTACTAATTTAAAGATTCTCCCATTCTGTCATTATACACAGGCACTTGGAAATCATGGAGTTAACTACAGATTGGTGTTGCTGGTTCAAGCAGCTTGCTCACAGGCAATTCCACCGGAGGCATTCACAGACTGTTGCTCATGATCCTCTCAAACCTGTGGGCTTGTCAGATTTCTGAAAGACAACGCCACCAAACGACACTCTGCTCCAGCAACTCAGCTCCGCAAACTTGCCCAGTATATTTTTTTCATTCCACATTTTTTATTCTATTGAAAATTGTACCTTTTTGCATTCTTTCAGATGAACAGATTATAAAGATAAAGATTAGTTTTATTAGTCACAGGCACATTGAAACATACTGTCAAATCAATGATTTGCATCAAATCAAATCAGCGGGGATTGTGCAAGTGTCCCAGTGTTCGTGGCTCCATCATAGCATGCCCACGCCTCGCTAACCCTAACCTTGTATCTTTGGAATGTGCAAGGAAACCAGAGCAACCAGAGGAAACCCACGGATCACTTTGAGAATGTACAAACTCCTTACAGAGACTGTCAGGAATTGAACCCCCATGACAATCGCTGGCGTTGTCATAGTGTGACATGGACCGCTACGCTCCTGTGTTGCCCCGGTGGTGTAGATTAAGCATTAATTTCATAATTCTAGTTTAATCTATTATGCATTACAGGCAACCAGCAATACATACAGCTTTATTTTGATGCCAGATTAGTAGACTGAAAACTTATAAGTAATGTGTTTATAATAGTAAGCCATTACATTCACTGTGCAATCAAGGAAGATTCTCCTTAATTGTTGTGATTATAATTGGAAGTGAAGGGTATCATCTGGAAATGACAGTGAGCAATATTACAACACAACTGCTGATAACACTTGTACAGAATTAATATAAATAGGTTAACACACAAAAAATGCCTGAGGAATTCAGCAGGTCAGGAGAGGAATAAGCTGCTGATACTTTGGGCCCAGATCCTCCAACAGGACTTCATATAATTAGGTTGATGCTTTTGCTCAGGAATTTAATTTTGGGGGCTGGGGTAAGTTAGTTCAAGTTAAATTATTATTCAACCATACGTGAATACAGCTGAAGGAAACGGCGTTCCTTCGAGGCCAAGGTGGAAAACACAGCACCAACAGGGACCCAAGCTGAATTCTGACATCAGGTGATGGACGTGTAGAGTTTGCACATTGTTTCCACAATTGCAAGGGTTTCTACTTACTCCTCCAATTTCCTCCTGAATCCCTGGTAGATACATTCAGTGGCTGGCCACTTTATTAGGTACTATATCTCTTGAGTGTATGTTCATGGTCTTTTGCTGCTGTAGCCCATCCACTTCAAGGCTCGATGTCTTGTGCACTCAGAGATGCTCTCCTCTGCTGGAACACATGGCCAACTGAGATGCTTTCTGTCAGCTTGAACCAATCTGGCCATTCTCTTCAGACCTGTCTCATTATCAATACATTTTAGCCCTCAGAGCTGACGCTCACTGGATGTTTTTTTTTTGTTTCTTGCACAATTCACTGCAAACTCAAGAGACTGTTGTGCATAAAAATCGCAGGAGATCAGCAGTCTCTGACATACTCAAACCACCCCATCTGGCAACAACAATCATTCCATGGTCAAAATCATGTAGATCACATTTCATCCCCATGCTGATGCTTGGTCTAAGCTACGACTAAACCTCTTGACCATGTCTGCATGCTTTTATGCATTGAGCTGCTGCCACGTGATTGGCTGATTAGACATTTGCATTAATGAGCAGGTATACAGGTGTAAAGTAGACATTGAGTGTAATTGGCTTCTGTAAATTCTCCCAAGGTGTAGGTTAATAGCAAAAGGAATTAAAGGTAAGTTGATAAGCTTGTATGAGAGAGAATGAGTTGTAGGGTGCATGGAAATAATGCAAAAGGAATGAGACATGGGATTACTCCCCAGGGGCCAACAAAGATCCTATCGGGCTGAATACGATCCTTTTTTGTCACTAATAATATATTTTCTTCCTGATATTTCCCTCAAATTCAGAGTTTCAGGCAATACTCTTATATGTATTTCTCAATCTCAGTAATTCAGTGTGTGTGTTTTTAAGTTTCCAATAACTAGAAAATTTGTAGCAAGCTGAGTATAATCTTGTCACTGTATTCCACCTCACTCTATAAGATGCTCCCTCTTTTGTTCGTCCTTCACTTTGAAAGTTAGTGGAGTGAACAACACACCAAGTACTTAAATACCCAAGCATTTCAACGCAATGTTAAAGGACACATAAAAAGAAGGAATAACCATGATCAGTAGATACAGCTTAATAACCCTCCAAGCTGAAAGGAATATAACTATTATTTTCCATGTGAACAGAGCTTGGCAAAAGTCCAGATCTTCTATGCTTTCCAGTGCTGGTTACCTCCTTCCCCATTGTGGGCAGTGGTCAGCCTCTCCCTCACCCTCCCTTGCTTCACTCCTTCCTCCAACCTGTGACACATGAATTACAGACAACATGTTCCCTACAAATGCTGGAGACTGGAGCCAGCTGCCCCTGGAGCTCTGCAGTCCATCGCTCAGGCAAAATGGTTGTCTAGCTCTTTAACCATATACTCTCTGCTTGTTCACTTGGCAGCTTCGGGGTATCCCACACAAAAGGTGGTATGTACATCATTACCATCAGCCGTGACGAGTGACTGTTTTTCATGGCTAGGCTCAGAGTCAGCATTAATGCATTTGATGGCTCTGGGCCTGTATTCACTGGAATTCAGAAAAATGAGGGGTGACCTAATTGAAACCTAATGAGTGGTGAATGTCTTTGATAGAGTGGATGTGGAGAGGATGTTTCCTGTGGTGCGGAGTCTATGATCAGAGGATACAGCCTCAGAATAAAGGGGTGTCCTTTCAGAATGAAGCTGAGGAGGAGTTTCTTTAGCCAGAGGGTGGTGAATCTGTGGAATTCTTTGCCGCAGACAGCTGTGGAGACCAAGTTTTAATGTATATTTAAGAAAGAGGCTGATAGATTTTTGATTGGTCAGGGCATGGAGGGTTATGGGCAGAAGGCAGAAAATTGAGGCTGAGAGGAAAATGGATCAGCCAGGATGAAATGGTGGAGCAGACTCAATTTGGTCTTAAAACCCACACCTGTCCATGTTCAGCTCGTTGCAATGTTCACACGCAAAGCCTGTTTGCTCAATCAGTCCCTTAACAAATATCGACTAAAATGCAGGTGCTGGAAATATGAAATAGAAATAAATGGAAAATGCTGAAAGCACTTAGCAGGCCAAGCAGCACTTGTGGGAAGAAAGAACAGTTAGCAATTCTGGCCCATGACCCTTAGTCAGAACTCTTGTAGTAAACCACAATGGGGAAAAATGATGAAAGGGCGTGCAGAAGCAGAGGTGGTACGAGGAGAGTGGAAATGAAGGAGGCAGACAAGAGATAGGGTGGGAGGAAGAGGAGGAACAGGAAAAGGGCCTTCATGCACATCCACTCAGAATGTTTAGGAATGAACTTGTGTGTAGCTGGATATTTCTAACCCAGAATCTACAGACTTTGTAACATTTCTCAGTTTTCCATCAATCATTAACTAAAGAAGGATACTACCAGGTCTATTTATGTGCTAGTGAGCAGATCTAGAATGAGAGAGCATCTTCCCTTTGCTGCCATGACTGCGTGCGTGCAATTTGATGGGTCGCTACCTGACTGTTTTTGATCACAATCTACTTTGTTCATCAGTTCACAGACATATTCTGTCATGGTCCGGTCCGTGAAGTCAGCACTCCGGTTCACAGTCCGGTCCGTGGACTCAGGACTCCAGGTCTTCCAGCGTCCCCCATTGTGACACATTCACCCTCTTGGCTTCCAACAATCGACTGATCAAATCCTTGAAATATTTGGTAATTGAAGGTCTTCGAAGCTTGGGGATTTTGTATATTCCAAGACTGGAATGATAGAATTCCTGGTTGCCAGGGAGGATTCTGTGAGCATAACACATGGGGGCATGGTTGCAGGAAGATGGGTGGTACATTTTGGAATGAGAACAAGGCAAAGCCTTCGTTCAGAGGGTTATAACAATGTAAAGCTCTCTTCTTCACAGGACTACAGCTGTTCAATCAGACGTCCACAGACAGCCCACACTCTTGAAGTAATGAATTGCAGGCAGTTGTCTCACCCGTTACTGGGGAGGTGATGCCGGGGAGAGATGGTAAAGATAGTGGAAGGTGGGCAAGCTCCAAGGTGTCTTAATGGCCAATAGCCGTGAAGCCAGTATGGGAGCTCATGCTGTTTTGAATGCACAGAAAGTATCAAACAACTTTTGTGAAGAACTAATCTCTGGTTTCCTGATGCTACTTAGGCTGTAGTTTCCTCTTAATGTTCCAGAGCAGGAAATATCAGTTCATCCATCGCAAATCACTTCAGTCTGTTCATCTACATCCATTGATGTTAGTAAAAGAATCAGGAAATTTGGAGACGGCAGGAAAATGGATAGATCAGTTCTAACCTTGGTGAATGGCAGAGCAGCCTTGTGGGTCCGAATGGTCTGTGTCAGCTTCTTTCTCCTTTGTCCTCATGTTAAACCTTTTATTTAGATTAGACTGTGTAGATCGTGCATGCTCAAGCAGAGTTTCGTAAATATTTTTCCAACAGATTTTGACCTTTATGAGATTCTGCACCACTAAGCAAACAGGCTAATTTTCTTGTGTTGTTAATCACCAGTGTTTCAAACATTAAAGACAGTAGCATGTAACAAAGAGTTCGTCTGTTGTCTGTAATCAAATGCATGACATCTGATTCACCAGTAAGTGAACTCAAGCATTATGACAGGCTTTAGTTACTTGAAGCTGCCAAGCACAGTCAATACATTGTGGTTAGGTTATTCTGACATACTCTTAAACTTTAAACCTGCACATCACAAAAACACAGCTGGCAGGATTTTGTTCCTTACGTTTGTTAATTTTCAATTCTGCTTTACACAGATGCATAATTTATTGTGAGTAATCTGTCAGTCTGACATTTAATTGTTCAAGACATGTTATTTGGAGAACAGCCCCCTAAGTGATCTCAACTCCGTCCAGATATGGGATAATGTACACATTACAGATCTTAACACACGTTCATTCTTTAACCACGCCTTCAAGGTGAAGCAGTTCAAGAGCGTAATTGAAAAAATTGAATTCCATTTGGTGTCGGGGGGAATGTGATGGCTGTATTTTCTAGCACAAAGACATTGAGAGAGTGGGTGAGGTGGGTAGATGCTGAAGTATAGAAGATATGGGCCCATAGCATAATGGAGTTTTAGTGAAGAGTCTTGGCCCGAAACATTGACCATTTATTCATTTCCACAGATGCTGCCTGACCTGCTGAGTTCCTCCGTCACTTTGTGTGTGTTGTTTTGGATTTCCAGCATCTGCGGACTTTTAGTTTATGAATAAAACTCCGACTCTTCCAGCAAAACCTACACGACTAATCTATCCAGCTCAGCGGTTGTTATGTAGCTGAAACCAAAAATGCTGGAAACATCTGTGGAAAGAGAAGAAGAGTTAAGAATTCAGACTGAAGGCCCTTCCACTGAACACCACATTTTGTTCCAGGGGCTTGCACGGGATCTTTCAAATGTCTGTAAAGAACGAGTTTCAATTTTGAGCGTTCAAACTAGAAATTAAGCTCAGAGCCACGCATTACTTTTCAGAGATGAATTAATTTGCTCAAACTCACTCATGTACCAGCAGCAAAAATTCTGGCATTGAGCAACAATCTAGAGCATACAGTACTTGGAGTTAATGTTAAAAATGTTCCTTGATGTTTCTAAGGGAGGTAATGTGATTTATTAATTTAGTTGAAATAGGTTTGAGACAAAGAAGTAGCAATTTTAACCAGAGTGTCATATCTATCACTTAAGAGAAATCTAATGTTAAATGATTGAAATTAACTTTAAAAATCTATAGCGAGCCATTTAGTACTATCACTGGTATTTAACAGTTGGTCATTTCATATTCTAACTAAAAGGTCTTAAAATTTATCTGCTAATATACAGTAGGCAACAAAAAAAAATTCATCTTGACCTTTCCTCACATGCCTAAGTATGAGTACAATTAGAAGCTTAATGCAGAGGCCTGAGACCTAATTGGAACAGGCCTTGGATCTTCAGCTCCTGTGGCAGGTGTAGCTGCATGGCTAGAAATAATTTCACCTCCAGCTATGTGATGATGAAAATCTCATGCATTTTGCAATGCTATTAAGTAATCCCCAGATGATAAACTTAATGGAGTTGCACATTACTTAAGAGCTGTAAAACTCCCTTGTTGTACGTTAAGTCTCTGATCCATATATTACAGTTCCTTTACTTTTTCCAAGCCTTAGGTCAGATTTTAAAGGGAGCTACATACGCTGTTTACATTCTAGCTGTGTTTTAATTCCGTGGTACATCTGCAATGTTTTCTCTCATTGTAAATGAATGGTGACTGTGAAAGTTATACAAATCTCCTAAAATTCTGTACTGATTATTTATATTGTATGAAATACAGTGACATTACTCAACAGAGGCTTAATGCATTCTCATAGTCTTCTGTTCTGGACTCTAGTGGATGTATTAAAATGCTGATATAAGTAGCTTAAAGTCTAACATACTAGATAAAGGACTGTATTAATTGCACTGCTACTTTCATGCAATCATATCTATTGGATCAACCAATATTCTGACATCCTAGCTGCCTATTCACTTCAGATTGTATAAATCTTCCATCTTTTACAAAAGACTAGGAATGTGTTCTCGCCATAAGCTTACAACAAAGCACTAGGAGGCCTTTAGCCTATCAGGTTCATGCCAGCTTCCTTCGACAATCCCGTTAATCCCATTCCTCCTCTCTTTACTTTCCTCTGCACCTGCAACTTATTCTCTTACACACAAGCTCATTAGCTCATCTTTGGTTCTTTTTCCATTAACTCACACAATAAGGTGTCAGCAATAACCTAACTACATATCTTGGAGAAGTGGGAAGAAACTGAAGCCCATGGAAACCTATGTAGTCATAGAGATGACATACTAACTCCACACAATCTGCGCCTAATGTCAGGGTCAAACCTGGGTCACTGGAGTTGGGAGGCTTCAGCATTAACTGCCACCTGATCTTGTCACCTTTACTGAAGATCCTTACACTCTCATAAATGCCCTGTTTTCCTCATAAGTCCCTCAATAGAGCAGGTTATGGTCCAGTGATAAGAATATCCAAAGTGCTTGCAGACCAAGCTCTGCCACAAATCAAACACAATCATATACATGGACATGTATACATGCAGTTGCTTAGACACACTCTGATCATTGAAGATGAACCCTGAGAACACAGTCACACAAACACAAAGCTAGAAGCTCTTGCTATATTTATCTTCCTTCTCCCTCCCTATTCTAATACCCTCCAGTTTTCGGCTTCCCCTGTCGTCCTCTCCACCCTGACTTGTTTTCCCTCCCTGTCACCCTCCATCTTAATGCTCCCCTCCTTCAACGTTATGTCCAGGGATGATGACAGAATTGACCGTGCTTCATTTGTCTATACTGTGGCTGGAACTGGTGAGGTCACCATATAGTGTCAATAGAAACTGAGCACCCGTAGTTCATGTTTTAAGTTGTAATTTGCAAAGAACATTTACATCTTTTTAACTCTTCTGTTTTGACATTGCTTTATACTTGCTTCCTTTCCTTTATCTCATACTGAACATGGATCCCCTTATTAACTGAAGCATTATCGACCACATTTTGTAGCTTGTGTACATAAGGATGTTTCTCAGAGGATCGTCATCTTGTCATGGTGGAGAGGCTTGTACGTTCCTGAGATCCCAAGAGTGAAGCCGCCTGGTAGCCTCACACATGGAGGAAAGGTCAATGGGGAAGTTCCAAACAAAGAGCGATCCAACTAAACCTCAGTGGTGGAGCTGGCAGAAGATGATGGCACATCACAACAGCAATAAAGGTGGAGGAAAGCTGCAGCAATGAAAGGTCACCAGCCTTCTTACGCTCCATGCCACCAGACCCTGACTCCCAATCTGTCAAGGACTTTGTGGTGACCGTGAGGCTGCCTGTGCATCAGCCTCCCCATCTTAAACAAAGTCACGCACGGGCGTTCTCCAGAAAGGGAATAACCCCTGAGAAGAACATAATTGACTCAAGTGATCACATTAAAACAAATCAGAGATTAAAAGGAAACTTTCTCCAGTCTGAAGAAGATTTAACTTGATAAAAGGAACAGGTTACTCATAACTTTAAAAACCTGCATAAGTTTCTATTGGATGCCACACATTACTGAGCTGAGCATTTTTCTTTCTTAATTCATGTCCATGTAGTTCTGATCACTTTATTTTCCTGCACTTTCTGTGTTTCCTCAGTGAACTCACAATGTCAACTTTAGAAGTAAAGAGCTCTCCTCCATCCCCTTCACATCAAAGCATCCAATTCACCACACTCCAAGTGAATTGTCACCACTCATTGTGAGCTCAATGAGTACACAAAGACGTTCCATAAAACTCCATTAACTTGGCATGCTCAGACCGTAAGATTTTCCAGACGATTGGATGTTCACAACTGCAACTCTTCGGTTTTTAACACAGAGTGGTGGGTGCGTGTGTCAGGGGTAGTGATAGATGCACCAGGGCCATTTAAGAGGCTCTTAGAAAGGCACTTGAATGATAGAAAAAATAGCAGATACATGGAGGGAAGGGTTAGCTTGGTCTTAGTCTAGATTGAAAGGTCAACACAACATCGTGGGTCGAAGGGTCTGTATATGCTGTAATGTTCCATAGTCTAAATCTTTTTCAATTTATTTTTTTATGATAGTACAGTATCGTATTTAAAATATTTAAGCCAACCTGAGCCAGTTGCTGAAACATTGGGATGCATGGAAAGTGGATTGTCACGAACACATAACATAGAGACTCTTAAATGTCCCTAGTATATCTGCTTCTATCACAGTCCCTGGCACACACACCCACCGCTCTCTGTGTTAAAAACCTAAGAGTTGTAGTGTGAAAAGGAATAACATCCAATCGTTTGGGAAATATTACAGTCTGAGCTTGCCAAGTTAATGGAGTTTTATGCACATATTGGACTCTACAATGGGTGGTGAATTCTACAATTCACTTGGAGTGAATTGGATGCTTTGATGTGAAGGGGATACAGGAGAGCTCTTTATGTCTTAAGTTGACTGTGAGTTCACCGAGGAAAGACAGAAAGTGCAGAAAATAGTGTGCTCAGAACTACATGGATATGAATTAAAAAAGAAAAATACTTAGCTAAATAATAGGTGGCATCCAACATCGATTTGGAACTACCAAAACTCAGCAGCCTCCTGTCACAAATGACTTCAGATTCCATTTACTCACACCCCTTCACTGGTTGCCCATCTCTATCCCCATAACCTTCCAATAACACTTCCCTGATTCTGAACTCTCAATGATCCCCAGGTAAAACTTGTCAAGATGCGAGACCAAGTTACTGAAGATGTGAATTAAAAATACAACAAGTTTGTACATTAATATTTTTTATATCCTACCTTAAACATCTAAAACTTAACCATCAAAATCTTTGGGAATACTCACATATTGTTACATATCTTAACATACAAAATGCTAGATGTTAGGTCTCGTTCTCTAAGAAATTTATTTCTTTTCTTCAAGCCAGCCATGTTCAAGCACAGATCACACAAAATGATGCTCACCAGAGGTTAAAACAGAAGCCAGAATAAGCCTACAAAAAGCATTGTGTCCTCCACCAGCATGGAAAACAATGATCATCTACATATATAAAATTAATTAATATAGATTACCACATATACTGTACACCTCTCTCTAACTTTGTAGAGGTAAACAGTCTGTCTGCAGTTACCTATTACTCTGCATTATGTATTGCTCATTCTTTAATTCTAGATTATTTTGGATCAGAACTCACCCTGGCAATCCCAAAGAAAGAGTGTTTTTTTCCCTAACTTTTCCAACTTTTTGATCATCTTCCAGCCACCAATTCTTATGGCAGAAACCTATCTTGTATGGTCTGATATATAAAAGAAAACAACCCAGGCCAGTAAGCTTGCTTGACGACCCAATCCCCCAGGCCATAATCCTTCACCTCATTGAACCCTGTGACCTGGACTTGACCCAGGTACAACATTTTCCTTGTAGAAAGTGCAGCGCTCTTTCAACAGCTCCTAAACTTTCAGCAACAGGGCGACAACTGAAATGATTGTCAGCATGTCGCAACAGCCAACATGGTGCACAAGTATTCCTAAGCAACAAATTTTGGTCAGACTATTATTTACTGAATTCTGAAGAAAATGGAGTTCAGCATTCTCTGTTTCAGCATTATTTCCTATGTTAAAATCATTAAATCTTTACTTATTGAAGGACAATCCTGGAGAATCCATGGGCTGTGGCAAAAAGAGTCAGAAGCAATTGCCTCCAAGCTTCATTGCGCGTTTGATCAAATGTGGACAAGGGAAATAAATTTCAGAAGTGAGTATAATGACTGCTGTTGATAATAAGACAGCATTTGAAGGGATGTGGCATCAATCAGCCATAGTTAACAGAAAATATAATCATAGGGAAATCTCTTTATCTTGCACAAAGGTTATGATTGATGAAGGTGAATTATTCCTATCATGGGAAAATACTACGAGAGTTAGTCAGAATTAGGTCTGACCATCTTCAGATGTTTCATCAAAGACTTTCCTTTCTTGTGCTGTGTCCTCTGCTACCTCAGCCTGATTAACAGTCTATCTCACTCTGTCTGCAGTTTGATTCATTGCAAGGAGCTTTCATGACAGAGTGGAGTAATTATGGTTGAGGAGTTGAATGGGGACAGGACAGGGAGAAATTGCAGAGGGCATGTAGAGATGGGGCCGTGGAAACAATGCTCAGGGCAACTGGCAATCTGTGGGTAACAGAAGGAGATCGAAGTGAGTGGTTTCAGAGATCACAAAGCAATTAAAGGAGGCCTGAAGTATTTGGGTGATCAAATGGGGTAGAAGAACCATGGCAGGGGGTGGTAACTGTGACTTGAGAGGTTATTATTGATGAAGGTGTATCCTTGAAGGCTATGTTGTGGGAGGGATCAAACAGTGATGGAGGTGGGCAACCTACAAAGTTAATTTCTTGGTTTGAGTGGAAACACTTCTGATGTAATGTCATATACCTGTGGCAATCTCAGTTAGTTTGGATACAGAAAGGTACCACAAACACTCATTTGATAATGATGAGTAGGGAATTGGCTGTGACTGCCAACCTAATCAATAGATTGATACCACATTGAAAACGTAGCTATGCCACAAGGTATTAAAAATAAGCCATGACAAAATTTGTTGCTTCTTCCACAGGTACTTATTCATTTAACTATTTTCCCACAAAAGTTATGTCAGAATAAAGTTTATTCCATATCTCAAACTTTTGGGTTGTGACATGAGAATTCCAGAAGGGCAAATTTCTTTTACCTGAACTATCAGAACATAAGGAGTCACCTGTATATATACATTTGTTTCATCCAGTAACAGAAGAGTATAAGATTTTATTTAGTTGTTCAGGCAAGATGGTGCCTCTGGTAGTTCAGCACTCACGCAGGGACACTAAAAAGTATCAGCTTAAATTTTATTCTCAAGTCTCTGGAGTGATTTGGAGGTAAAGAGGCAGGAACGAGGGGAACAGGACAGAAACAAGGAAGCTGAGTACATTTCTGAGCCACTATGAGTCACTAAGGAGGTATTTCTATTCCCTTTTTTGTTCACTCAATGAATTTTTTTCAATGCTTTTCGTGCTTTCTGAACAATACGCTTAGTGTTATATAGCTCCCGAATGATATAGAATGTTGGTGAATGTCAGAAATATTTGGAAGCTTTCAAGGTCAGTGACAACTCTGACGGCCAGTTTAGTCTGAGGAGAGCAAGAGCTCAGAACAGTAGAGAACAGGAAGTGGCCCTTCAGCTTATGATACCTGTACTGAACATAATGATGAATTAAACTAAATCTCTTCTGTCTATACTTGATCCATATCCCTCTACAGCTGCATATGCATGCATCTGTCTAACACCCTCCTACTATTGTATCTGCTTCCACCACTATTCCCTTGGCTGCCCATTCCAGGCACCTCTCACTCTCTGTGTGAAAAATTTGCCCCACACATCTCCCTTAAACTTTCCTCCTCTCACCTTAAGTGCCATTGGGAGAAAAATTCTGGCTTTCCGTTCTGCCTGTGCTTCTCATAATTTTATAAACTTCTGTCAGGTTTCTCCTCAGCCTCCGACTCTCCCGAGGAAACAGCCCAGGTTTGTTTAACCTCTCCTCGGAGCACATACCCTCTAATCCAGGCAACATTGTGATAAAACGCTTCTGAACATTTCTCAATATGAACACATCCTTCATGTAATGGGGTGACCAGAACTGCACACATAACTCAAGTGTATCAGAAATATAAGTGATAATGAGCCTTTCAGTGCTTTACACCTGCCCTACAATTTAATAACGATATTGCTTATGTGTTGCCATGAAGCCACTTTTCTGTATCTAATCATTGCATTAATAATCAAAAGCCTAGCAACCTATGTTTTAAATACACTCAATAACTGAGCCTTCACGGCCTGCTTGATGAGAAAATTCCAAAGATTTGACACCTTGTCGGTGAAGAAATCTCCTCTCTTCTCTCAATGGCCAATTCCATATTTGGAAGCTCCTGGTTCTTGACCTCCCACCTGGGGAAACATTATCCCTGCATCCCGCAAAACCCTTATGATTTTTGCAAACTCCAATGAGATCACTACTTATGCCTCTAAGCTCTAGAGACTACTTGCCTCTAGAGACCACCCACTCTGCTCTTTGTCTCCTCATACAAGAAACCCAACATCCCGCACATTCAGGTGAATTTTCACTGCATTTTCCCCAGATGCAATTACAACTAAGCTTCATTCGATAGGGAATTCACACCTACACACTAGATTCCAGGTGTGTTCTCACCAGCACTATACGTAATAGGAACAAGACCGTTTAACTCAAGACGAATAAAATAAATTTAAGACCATTGAACTATTTCCCTTTCTAAATGCCTAATTAATTTTCATCTTAACTTTCAGAGTTGTGGTTATATATGGAAGGCCAACTGTTTAACCTCTACATATAGGACAAGTTCCCCAATCCAGATGATCCTTCATTACTTTTCTTCTATTGCAATTTTTGACACAAACTGCCACGTACTGTTTCACCAGGGCCCTATATAATTTCAATGAGATGTCTTTCCTCTTGCAATAAAGGTCAATGTATCATTTGCCTTTTTAATTGCTCGCTGTACTCTTGCAGTGATTCGTGTACGGAGACACTCAGGTTAATTGGCTGTCAAAGCACTTCAGGGGGACAGATGATCAGCAAGGCCCAACACTGCTTAAGCTTCAATAATTAGGTCAGATGCAGGTTCCTCGATGAAGTTTGTTCGAGTGAGAATAGGTTTAGCTGGGAGGATGCCAGTTCCCATAGATGGCAGGTAGTTTATGTAAATTCCTGACCAATCACAGCCAGCCTGCCGTGGGTATGGTTAAGAATTTTCATCTCACTCTAATATTTGAACAGTTGAGCATTGTTCGGCAAATATTGACTTACATTATCAGTTGAATATTCAGTCCCAGTTACCACTTGTCGACTCTGTCAAGCTTCTGGAAGAGTTTGGAGTATTGCCTATGAATTATATATGGAGTACCTAAAAGCAGAGATTAATATTTTGAACATTCAACAAAATGTATAAACTTGTTCTAATCTGCTTTTATCTCTTCCTCTGCATTTCCCTTGAACAGCTGATCCAAACTGATTGATGTTTAAGAATTTATTTTTCCTAAGGCTAAACTTTCTCTTTAATTCCCAAAAGCTGCTGATTTTCTCAGTGGTAACTATATTTCTAAGGTGAAGTTCAGACAGATCCATCAATGGGCCCTAACTGTTGGCAATTATGACACACTGATTACTCCAAACCTCCACTGTTTCTCAGTTTTACACATCGAGACTGTAGAAAAACTGTCCTGCAAGGAATTTATATAAGTGAATTCACTCTAATCAATAGATATCACCCAGCTGGAAACTTGTCCCCGGATTACCTTGAGGAGGAAGATCCCAAACTTTATCACAGTTGAATCCACTTACTATGATTGGCCAGAATCCTGGCTTCTTCTGATTTATAGACTCACACACATCTCAGCAGCATCAAGTTTTGTTTAAGCTGCTTCATTCAGAATTTATGCTGAAGCAGGGCAGAAATTTAGACTTGGCGAGTTTGCCCTAAGTAGTCGAACAGACAGAATTATTTTGCAAATTTCATATATTATATTTTGGGGAAAACTTAATTACAATTGACTTGTGACAGGAAAGTATCTGCCACAGATCTGTCACTGGCATTCTCTGACCTGTGAGTCAGAGGTTTAAATATCAGTCCCACACCAGAGACTTGAACTTACCGATGTATTGACAGCCAAGGGCAGTTCTACGGGAATGTTACACTGCTGCAGATGGTGTGTCTTGGATGACATGTTAACCCTAGGCCTTGCCTTGGATGGATGAAAAAGATCCCATGGCACTACTGTGAAGAGTGGAAAAATTCTTGTTTCCTTTCTGACCATAACTTAGCCCTTGCTAAGTCATTGCTAAAACCAGATTACAGATAATTATCACACAGATGTCTTCGGGAGTTTACTGCACACAAATTATCTTGTGTTTCTTACATTCCCATAGTAGTGACACTCTAAAGGGAACTTATTAGCTATTGAAACCCTTAGAGCAGGGGCTCCCAACCATTTTATGCCATGGACCACTGCCATTAACCAAGGAGTCCATGGACCTCAAACTGGGAACCCCTGCCTTATAGAGATAAGGAAGGTGTTGTACAAATGTAGGATTTTTTCCCTTTTAGCAAAACTGGAGAAAGGCCATATTCCTAGTTCCCATCAAAACAGGGAGCCTCACAGTTAGTTAATGATGAGATGGGCTGCCTGATATTCGAAATTCAGCCTTACACAGGTATCAGCTGGTAAGTAGAAGAGACTGTGAGTGAGAAATGGGATGCAAGAAGTTAATTGAGGTCTGTGTCCGCTCTCGCCTTCAGTGATCTCACCATCCCTGCTGCCTCTCGACTGCGAGACACTGCAGCATTTCATGCACTTGTTAGATGATCACCTGGATCTCCATTCCTCCCCCACCACACATTTGCCACTGATAATGCAGATTTGCACCAGATTCTCCTGCAAGGTAGGGGGAGGTAAGTGTTCTGCAATATATTTGAATAATGTACCTGCTATGGCTGAATAACTGGCAATGTTTATGTTATTATTTATTTGCATGAGGTTCAGTCTAGTGAAGTACAAGTGAGAATATGGTGCACAATTTGAATCGTAAACATTTGTCCTGATTGATGGGTGGGAGAAGTTTAATGAGAATAGCATGTGGGGCTAATGTTGCAGTAAGTGGGGGAGTGATTTTCACTGATTTTGCCCACAGGGGTAAGATCATTAAACTTCTTGCAACATAGGGTGGGAGCGCATCTAGTTTGAAGCCTCATGTTTGCTCTGTTTTCTGATTCTATCACCCCACCACTGGGTTATCTGCCTTGAAGTCCTCCTACCCCAGAGGAGAAAGAGTTGCCTTTCCCTTCTTACCACATCGTTCATCCAGAACTGGGTCTGAAAATTGAAGTTCCCATATTTCTGCATTCCACCATAAGGCCATGAAACACTAAGCTATTTGACCCATGGAGTTTGTTCTGCTAACCCATCATGGCTCATTTATTATCGCTCTCCACCCCATCTCTCCTGGTAACCTTTGATGCCTTTACTAATCAAGATCCTATGAACCTAAGTTTACCCAATGACTTGGCCAATGATCTCTACCACCAAGTTGCCAGGGCCTTTGGAATTACTTCCATTTGCCTCCTTGTGTTGTATAGGGTTTGAATTCAATCTGTTCTAACAAGCCTGAACTTGGGCTAGCCACTCACAAAGTAAGGTACTGTCGGTATGAGGTAAGACAATGAACATACAGTTGCTCATGCCCCATTTGCTAAAATCACATTAATAAACTTGAAGCACCAGTTTCAGTTTTATTTTCTACTAGATCAGATCATACACATCATGATGTTCAGCGCACATTTTCCAGTGCATTTCAATTTCACTACATGGCTTCAAATAGATTCACTGATCTGTCCATATTTGTAATGTGGATACTTCACATTGTCCACCCTTAAAAACTGATTTTCATATTTCAAAACAATTTCCAATTAAAAGATGCAAAGTTGTTTGCCATCTTGTTTAGAGGTTTTTGACCCTGTAGCTTATAACTTTTATTTAGCTTTCTGACCAAGACGGTCCAAAGATGTTACAGGAATGAAGACATTAGCAATACAAGGCATGGGTGCAAATGTGATCATACCATAACTCCGGAGTTGATTTTTGGAAGAAATAGTCCACAATCTGATCATAAACATAAGAGATTCTGCAGATGCTGGAAATCACCAATGCACACAAAATGCTGTAGGAAATCATCTATAGAGGGGAATAAATAGTTGATCTTTAGGCCCAAAACCTAGCCCAAAATACCAGCTTTTATTCCTCTCCATAGATGCTGCCTGATTTGCTGAGTTCCTCCATATTTTGTGTGTGTTGCCCATGACCTGAGAACTAGACTGCTGCACTAGCATAGCCTTCAGTTCTTGAGTTCTCTGCACATTTACAATGTAAAGTAGCTGGCCTCCAATCTAGTGTGATTGGAGCTTTATAAATAATACAAGAGGCTCTTTAAAATGCTGACATAAATAAAGAATTGATTTTTTGTGTGTTGTAGAGGAAAATGAGACTAAATCTCTGTGGACAGCCTGTGATCTGCAGCTTCTGGTAACTGCTTCACCTGAACCTATAACATGTACTTACAGCAATGTGCTTCCTGAAGATTCATAGTTACCCAGCCTGGGAGTACGCTACATGAACGAACCTCAGAATCAATTAGCTCGGACCAGCTGAACCAAACTGTTGAAAAGCCAGTAGTCATTAAGTATAACCATGAGAAGAATAACTGATACAGAAAAAGAACCACACTGATTATAGAATACCTCATTGCTAATATGAAGATGAATTACTCCAGATCAAAAAAAGCAGTAATATAATAACCCAAAAGCTGAAGAAACTGGAACAGGCTATTTAGCCCTCATGCAGGCTCTTCCACACAATGAAATCACAGCTGGTCTTTTGGACCTGTTCTATCACTTGCTGTAGTCTTTGATCCCTTGATTCTTTTAATATCCAAAAATCCATTGAACCCTTTCTTGCAAATAGTCAGTGCCCGAACCTCCTAGCCCACTTGGGCTGTGAGTTTCAAGGCTTCACCACCCTAAGGGGGAAGTGACCACATCCCTTATTTTGTGATCGTTCCCTTTGTTCGAAACACCTCAGCCAAGGGAAGCATCAACTCCACATTTACTTTTCTCTGGGTGCATTGGATCATGTTAGGACAAATTGTAGAGAAGAATGAGGAACCATCCAAGATCACAAACCTGTGTTTGTTCTGATATCCATTTACATTTGGAAGGAAAATTATGTGGGTGTGTATTGACCTTGAGAACCTCATTAATATTTGGAAAGCATCGAGAAACACAAATAACTGGAGAGATTTGGATATTTCTGTCGATGTCCTCCTGGTCCACTATCATATCTCAACCAAAAACAAAGTCTCAGACTTTGATGTGTTTTTGTAACTGCAATAACATTTCCGGACTAAAGTAACTGTAGGGTGTTGATGGTAAAGGAACTGACTAAGTTACCTCCCTCCAGTTGGAGATGGTTATTGCCTGGAACCTATGTGGCGTAAGTGCAAATTGCTGCTGTTTGAGACTAGAAAGTGAAGTGTTCTCAGACCTTAGTGCACAAGAACATGAATTCCTTCAGTCTCTGTGAAGTTTCAAATGGAATTAAAATACTATTTATTGAATTCTAAATTACATCCCCCACTTATCCAAGCAGAAAGGGCTCTGTAACCATATCTCCTGTCCTTCACTTCCTCTTCCATTTTTTGTTTTGCATCTTTTTCTCAATCAGTAGCTCTGTGCAAATTTCCAGCCATAATTTCCTGGCTGCAGAAACGCAGACCAATATTATCAATGACATTTTGGGTTTTATAAGTAGTACATAGAATCCAACATATAGAATAAATTATAAAATTTGATTTAAAATATTGGTCAGAACATGTTCATATTCCCAGTTAATTTTTTGCATTTATTACGTGTAAACAATAATAAAACCATCTCAAGGGTTCAAAGGTCAAGTTTAATGTCAGAGAAATGTATACAATATACATCCTGAAATGCTTTCTCTTCGCAAAACATCCAAGAAAACCGAGAGGTGCCCCAAAGAATGAACAACAGTTAAACATGAGAACCCCAAAGTCCCCTCCAGCTCTTCCCTCCCACGCGTAAGCGGCAGCGAGCAACAATCTCCCCCTCCCCCCACCAGCAAAAAATAAATGTGCATTGGTACAATCACCAAGCCCAAGCGTGTGCTAAGCAATAGCAAAGACACAGACCAAAGTTACCCCAAAAGCTTCGCATTACATCCGAAATTTGACAACCCACAGTTTCTCCCTCTGGGAGAGGGAGGTGTCCCCCATTTTCACAATGAGCGGAGACATAACAACAGCTTACTGGTCTACAATCTTAAAAGTCTGTTTCGTCGCTTTTTTTCCCATAGGTTTTTCAAAACGTATCAGGGATTGGAACTAATTAGGAGGAGGTAGGTAGTCTGGGGTTATTGTTGCTAGAAGGGAAAGGGTAATAGGAGGATTTAAAAACTATGAAGGGTTTTAGATCAGTGAGTAGGGAATATGCTACTTCCCTTGTTTGGACATTACCAGCGATGGAGCATCAATTGGAAATCCGTATTAAATGAAGCAAAGAAGATTAAAAAGATCTTTATTTATGTAACGTATTGTTGGAAAATTGATTCCTTTGCCTCAGCGAGTGGTTATTGCACTTTTTTATGGAAAATTGGATAAATATTGGAACACAGTGAGATACAGAGATTGTGAAGAAATGGGATTGGTTGCAGATTGCCTTACCCAGGTGCAGTGGTATAGTCACAGATGATTACTGAGGGTACAAGATGGTTTGTCAGAATTGCATCCTTAGAGTGGGGGCTGCACAATGCCAAGAGTAGATTGAAGAGGCTCGGACAACAATTATTGACAAGACTATTGTTGGTTTTCTATAGGGGGTAGAGGCTGGAGAAAGCTTGCAGTAATGTAGTCACTTTTTCAAACTCTGGTCATTGCTTTATCGTCAATGCCACGTTTTGGACTCTGATACTTGGAGATAAAGGTTCCACAAAAGACAGTGTGTCCATGAACAGAATTTGACTGAAGGGCAAATATTGTCAGAACTCAAAGACAATTCCTTGTTGTTCCTTGAAATGGTGGCACAGAATATTTTATAACTGATAATGAATGGTACATAAAAATGCCTTGTTTTTAAATACAATGGTAAAATGATATATGCAATGCAGGTTTATATACTTATAACTTTTATGTTTCTGTTTAAAGTTACAATTGTTTCTGATCTGTTCACAGAACATTACAGAACACAGAAGATTAGCGGAGGAAGGGAACTGCAATGATACGACTGATATGGGGTAGCTGGTATACAAGTAGACGCAGTGTGCAGTGAGACTGTGATGAAGCACAGTCAGATGATAGAACAAATTTGCAGACAGTAGGATAACTTGAAGTGTAACGTGGGGGTGAAATCGAAAAGGGTGATGAATACAGGAATGGAGATCATTCTGTCTTGGACCCATCATATAAATACTTATTGCAAAGAAAGCATGACGGTGCCTCTACTTCCTCTGGAGTCTGTGGATGTTCGACATGTCATTGAAAACTTTGGCAAGCTTCTATAGATGTGTGCTGGAAAGTGTGCTAACTGGCTGTATTATGGGCCTGATGTGGGAACACCGATACCCTTGAGTGAAAAATCCTACAAAAGGTAGTGGATTCGGTCTAGTACATCATTGAGTACATCTTCCCAACTTTCCCAACCACTGAACATGTCTAAATGAAAACATTGCAGTAGAAAAGCAGCATCCATCATCAAAGATCCTTACCATCCAGGCCATGCTCTTTTCTCACTGCTGCCATCATATAGAAGGTACAGGAGCCTCAAGACTCACACCACCAGGTTCAAGGTTCAAGAGCAGTGTGACGACAAACCAAGTTATCAGAAGATTGATGCTGATGGGAGAGATAAGAGAGACAATGGAGAAACATTCAAAATGCTAATAAGAGAGAAGAGAGAGATTAATGAGAAAGAAACACACTTCAGAATATTGACAGACTGGTTGCTTTGAACCTGAACTGTTTGAAATTTGATGGACAGGCAATACCCCAGCAGGGGGATAAAAAGAACAGGTTCGCTAAGGCACGACACACACCACGAGATCACGAGCTAACAAGACCCTGGAAGAGCGGTGTGCCCCCACAAGTTGGTGGGAGTTGGAGGTCTGGTTTGAGGGAACCTACCATAGACTGACAGGGTGAAAAGGGACGATCGACAGGAACCTGGTGAGTGTGTCCACCCTTGCCTGGGTGCCGGGTTCACCGCGGAAGAACGGTCGTATCCGGAATGGAGGGGTCACAGTCAGTGACCACAGAAGACATAAAAGGGTTCACCCAAAAGCTAACTGCGAAGAACATCAAAGGTCTGTTTGAATCAAAATTTGCATTCTCTCTCTCTCCCCAACGGCACAACAGCGATTACTGCGAACTGTACTAAGCTGAACTGAACTCTGCGTCACTTGAGTCTGATTATTTTACCCCTAGACTGCGATAGAGCTTGATTGATTCCTATTACCCTAGTTCTGTGTACAAGTGTGTTTTATCATTGCTAACCTGTTGCATTTAGATCCTTATGATTACAGTACTGTGTTACTTATTTCTTTAATAAAACTTTATTAGTTTCTGTTAAACCAGACTCCAACTAAGTGGTCCATTTCTGCTGGTTTGGCAACCCAGTTACGGGGTACGTAACAGCAGTTACTCCCCCTCAATCATCAGGCTCTTGAACAAGAGGATATAACTATACTCATTTAAGAACTCTGTTATATTGTTATTTTAAGCTCATTATTTATTGCTATTTATTTATATCTACATTTTCACAGTTTATTTAGAGTTTACAGATACTGTTCTATAGAATTACTAAGTATGCCAGCAGAAAAAGAATCTCGATGTTGTATGAGGTGACATATATGTACTCTGATAATAAATTTTACTTTTAACTTTTGAACTTTGAACTTTGGAGGTGTTATATATGAATGCAGTACATGGAATAAGGTATATGATCTTGTAGGGCAGTTATGACTTTATGGGAATCACTGAGTCATGGCTAAAAGAAGATCACTGTCAGGAGCTTAACATGCAAGGATACCCATTGTATCGAAAGGACAGGTAGCCAGAGGGGTTGGTTGACTCTGTTGCTAAAAATTAAAATCAAATCCTAAAAAAGAGGTGACATAGGATCGGAAGATGTATGATCTTGTTGGTAGAGTTAAGAAAATGCAAGGGTTAAATAAAAGCCTTAATGGGAGTTATATACAGGCCTCCAAACAGTAGCCAGGATGTAGGGTACAAATTACAACAGGAGATAGAAAGGCATGTAAAAAGGATGATACTATGGCAGTAATGGTAAATTTCAATATGCAGGTAGATTGGGAAAATTAGGTTGGTGGTGGATCCCAAGAGCAAGAATGTGTAAAATGTTTATGAACGCAAATACGAGAAAATCTGCAGATGCTGGAAAATGTTTACAAAATGGCTTTTTATAGCAGCTTGTGGTGAGCCCACTAGGGAAAAGTCTATGCTATATTTGGTGTCGTGTAATGAACTGGATTTGGTTAGGGAACTTAAGGTATAGGAACCCTCAGGAGGCAATGATCATAATATGATGGAATTCCCTCTGCAGCTTGAAAGGGAGAAGTTAAAATCAGATATATCAGTATTACAGTAAAGGGAATTACAGAAGGATGAGAGTGGAGCTGGCCAAAGTTGATTGGAAGGGGACACGAGTTTTTTTTTGTACAGGTCACACCTTCCCCAGAAGAGATCCCAATGATCTAGAAATCTGAAACCCTGCCCCTTCACCAATTCCTCAACCACTCTTTCATCTGCCAAATCATCCTATTCTTACTCTCACTGGTGCACATGCTGCAATGCAGTGATTACCACCCTTGATGTCCTGATTTTCAGCTTTCTACCTAACTCCATATATTCTCTCTACAGGACCTTCCTCACTTTTCCTACCTATGTTGTTGGTGCCAGTATGGACCATAACTTCCGGCAGTTTGCCCTCCTCCTTTAGAATGCTGTGGAGTTGAACCCAGACATCCCTGACCCTGGCATCTGGGAGGCAATCTATCACCTGGGTGTCCCATTCACTTTCATAGAACCTCCTGACTTCTCCTCTAACCTTGGACTCCTCTATCCCCAGGTGAGTGATGGGAAATAAACTGGGTAAGAGGGGACTGGGGTTGGAAGGAAGGAATTGGTGAAGGAACCAATTTGGAGTAGAAGAGACACTTGAAGATTTCAACGTTCACACCATTGGGTTGAGACAGACTGGGTGGATCATAAGGTACTGCTCTTCTAGTTTGTGTTTGGTCTCACTCTGGCTGTGGAGAAAGCCGAGGACAAAGAGGTTGGCGTGGGAGTGGGAAAGGTGATTGCATTGGCATGCAACCAGGAGCTTGTGCTGGCCACTGTGACAGGACACAGTGCTCAGCAAAGTGAAGGCGAGTCTACACTTGGTCTGGGCAATGAAGAGGAGGCCTCATCATGAGCACCAAATGGAATAGACATGGTTGGAGGGACTGCACGTGAATGACGGTCTCACCTGGAAGGGCTGTTTATGTCCCTGGATGGTGGCACGAGAGGAGGAGTGAACGTTGCTCTTCTTAGGGCTGCAGGGGAAAGTGCTAGGGGACAGACAGTGATGAGTGGAGGGTAATGGGTGAGATGGGGAAGAATGAGTGAACCATGGAGTTATGGAGAGAGCGGTCCCTTCGGAAAGCAAAAAGCGATGGGGAGTTCCTCATGCAGTTTGTTTTTTTTTACCCTCTTATTCTAAAGTGTTTAAACAGAAATGACTACATTACATTTATACTTTTACAGTAATGCAAGAACCAAGCTAGTTACTTAACCTTAACATTCTGGTATAAGAACATTAATTCATACATAGACAGAGGTTAAGTGACGCTTTTGATATTTGCCAATTCTTTTTCTTCTTTCTTCAGTGCAGAATATTTGACATGAAACCCATTAGCCTACAGCTCCTGGGTGACGATGCAGGGAGATTTTACAAAGGCCTCTGGCTTCTCTTGGAATTCAAAGTAATTTTCTTCTTGAGTACAGCAGTTTGTAGGATTGATGGCTTTGCAATTAAGAGCAGTTGAAGGAACAGAGAGAATGAACGATGGTAACTGACGACCTGAAGATTCAGCACTCTGTTGAAATCCCTACAGCTTAATCAAGGAAATATTTATTCATTCAGAATGAAGCTGTGCCAAAATTTGGCACAAAAAATGAAGCTGAAGTCCACAGTTTATTAATTTGGTAAGCTGAGTGGCAAGCCCCTGATAGTTTGCATTTTACATTATGTCCACAATTGAAAGGCTACTGTGTGATTTGGGCCATGATTCAATTTCAATTCAAATAAATGCTCCTGCAATAAGAGCTGAGGCAGCTCAGCGAAGCAATGGCCCAGAAGGACAGTTGAAAGCAGCACTTCAGAGTTGAGCATAAGTGGCTCCAAAAATTAAGAGACAATTTACAGTAGATTATAACTGAGAGTCCCACAACGTTAAGGACAATTAAATTTAAAATGATGCTCCAAGGGAAGCCATAAAACCATAAGACATAGGACCAGAACTAGTCCATTCAGCCCATCAAATCTGCTCTGCATGGCTGATTTATTTTCTCTCTCAACCCCATGCTCTTGCTTTTTCCTCAGAACCTTTGACACCCTTACTAATAAAGTACGTATCAACCTCCACTTTAAATATACCCAATGTCTTGTCCTCCTTAACTCTCAGTGGCAATGAATTCCACTGATTCACTACACTTGGGCTAAAGGAATTCCTCTACAATTCTGTTCTAAATTAAAAGAAGAGAGTGCAGGAGAGGGATTTGCATTTAGCGCTCTGATCTTGTTAACTATGCCTGTTTGCATATGGCTCAGGTAACAATCCAGAGATGGTCACCTTTTTGGTTCTGTATCTTAATTTAGTCCCTAGCTGCTCAAATTCCCTCAGCAAAACCTCTTTACTTGTTCTTCCTACATCATTGGTACCCACGTGGACCCGGACAGCTGGATCTCTCAACTTGCACTCCAATTTCATCTGCACGTCAGATGAGATGTTCCAAACCCAGCCACCATGCACACACCACATCAATATCAAATCAATAACACATCAGAAACAAATCAATAATATTTAGAGACCGGACTACACGCATCTTTGATGTGCTGTAAATGGGCTAATGTTAGTGCAAATGCTAAGTCTGAAATCAGTCCAAAAACAAATCCTGAAATTTGGGCATCCTGGCTTTAAGAAACCATTAATATGATTTATACAAGTGTATAGATTTCTTCGTTCTCTGTGAAGATATAAGTGGAATTAAAATACACTTCTTTAAATTCTTAATCACACCCTCTCCCTCAATTATCCAACTGAAAAGGAGGTCCTGATATTGTCATCCATCTTTCTCTCTTTTCTTCCTTTCTTCCTCCTCTGCCTCACCGTTCTCATCTTTTCCTTCTGCAATTTTTTTTCCTCTTCTTTCTCATTTTCAGGTGCCTTCTGTTTTCCTGCTGTTAGCAAGAACTAAGCCCAGGTCAGTGCCGTTCTATAGAGAATGTATCAGATGCCAGTGAATTTTGGCACCCACTCTTCACTGTACATCAAGGGGCCATCAGAAAGTTTTAAGTGATGGGGGTATTACTCAAGGTCCCTGATGGGTTTGCTCTGTAGCATCAGAGAAGCATAATCATTTTTATAAAGGCATTTCCCTCCACTATGTGGGTTTTAGATCTAGTTAGAGAATCAGCATGCTTGCCACCCTTTGTTTAGCAATGTTTTGACAGTGCAGGGAATCCAGTGGACTAGGATGTACAAGTTTATTATGATTGCTTTAAGCGAATGCCTTACTCATATCATTGAGTGAGTGTATTCTATCCATCTCAGGTTTTAGATGTGGTGCATTCTACTTGAAACCCACTATCCAATGAGAAGGATACAAAACTCAATTGAGTTTGGATCTTCTGTTATCTCCTTAAAACAGTTCTGCCTTGCAAATTAAGAAACTGATGTCCATTCTCCAGC
This sequence comes from Mobula birostris, assembly GCF_030028105.1. Taxonomy (NCBI): domain Eukaryota; kingdom Metazoa; phylum Chordata; class Chondrichthyes; order Myliobatiformes; family Myliobatidae; genus Mobula; species Mobula birostris. Next base: position 32,095,710 of record NC_092394.1, on the reverse strand, counting down.
CTGGTAACACTGAGAGGCTAAGCAATTCATTGCAAAAGTGACCTTCACTGCCATTGTCACCGCAGCCAATCTCTTTGGCTGCAGGTGACAGCAGATCTCTTTAAACATCTTCCTTGTCAGAGTTTCATCTACATTGCTCTTTGATCATATGATGCAGAGTTTTACCTAATTGCACTTTGTGAATATATCTCTGTTTTCCCTATCCATCTTCTCCTCTTTCCTGCTCCATTCCTCCTTCTGACTATGCTACACACCCAAAGGCACAAAGATCAATGCCTCCATGTCAAGTAATAGGTTGAGATTAAAGTAAGCTCACTCCTTACTAAATTAACAAATTTTATATTGTTTACACAGCGCAGAAAGTGTACTCTCCATATCCAAAGCAATATTTGTAAAATGCTAGAGGAACTCAGGTCAGGCACCATCATGGAAATGAATAAACAATCAATATTTCAGGCCGAGAGCCTTCTTCAGGCCTGGAAAGGAAGGAAGGGGAAGTTTTAAGCTTGTAGGGATGGTTTTGGGGACAGGAAGAGGGTGTAAGGGTCAGTTTAGGGTTTAGAGATGGTGATGTTTGGTTGCTTGTTGTGTTTTGCTTTGTTCTGTTGAGCATGCTTGTGCTGGAATGAGTGGCAACCCTTGCGGGCTGGACCCAGTGCACCCCGAGATGTGTTGGTTGTTAGCGCAAATGACACATTTCACTGTGTATTTCGATGTACGTGTGATAAATAAATCTAAATCTGAAAACTCAGAACCTTTATTTATAATAAGAACAATGGTCCTAATATAACAGCATTGACACTTTCAGGCAGGAGAAAGGTCTTATTCATCGTTATGCCCCATTTCCATTCTACATGCTAATGCCACACCCAAGATACCTTTATCCTTTGGTCCTGTGTGTTTTTTATTTCCAATTTTGCCCTTTATCACAAGTTTTTTGAAAATCCACCTTTATTTTATGCTGCTTCAACCCTTTTTCTACTTTATCGGAGTACAAGGTTAGTCAGACATGGTTTGACTTTAACAATACGTGACCGTTCACCATTTACAGCTCCTCGGGTAATGAAACAGCCCACATCCAAACGTAGCAAGAACGGGAGATATTCAGGCCTAAGCTGAAAGGTAGCAAGTTACTTTTACACCACACAAGAGCCAGGCAATGACAATATCCAATATCCCAACTATAACTGCCAACTATCGGTGGCATTGCTTTCACTGAGTTCCCACTTTCGATATGCTGGGAGCTAACGTTGACAAGAAACTGAACTGGGTAGCCATATAAAGAATGAGGGTAGAGAGCCTATGAATCCTACAGTGAGTAGCTCCCTAAGCCATGTCCATCATCTCCAAGGCTCAAGTCAGGGGTTTGTGAAATACTCTTCACTTGCCTACTTGAGTGCAGTTCAACAATGCTCAAGGGGGTCGGAACCATGCAGGACATAGTAGTCAGCTTGGCACCCTGTCCACAGCCATTCACTCATTCCACAACTGACGTAGAGTATCAGAAGTCTGTACCATCTACACCTCAGCAACTCACTAGGACTCCTAAGACAGTACCTTCCAAACACACAATCTCAACCAGCTAGAAGGACAAGGACAGATAAGCAGATAAACACAACCACATAGAAATTGCCCTCCAAGCCACATATTTGACTTATATCGATGACACTCAAGGTCAAAATCCTGGACCTCCTGTCCTAGTAGCATTGTGAGTATACCCACCCCGCAAGGGTTGCAATGGTTCAAGAAGTTGTCCCACCACCACTTTCTCAAGGGGAATTAGGGATGGCTCAGCTTGCAAAGCCAACATCCACTGAATGAAAATAAAACCCTTTCTAACTGCCACCTATTATTGATACATATCCAAATAAGAATTAACTTTCCATACTAAATGATCTGCCATAACTTTCCCCACCACTGACACAGATTGACCAGATTGTAGTTATGATCTAAACAAGGGTGTGTGACATTTGCAGTGTTCTAGTTTTCTGGTGCCAGACCATTGTCCCTGAGGTTTAGAATAGCTAGATAGATAGATAGAAAACCTGCAGCACAATACAGGCCCTTCGGCCCACAAAGCTGTGCCGAACATGTCCTTACCTGAGAAATTACCTAGGGTTACCCATAGCCTCTATTTTTCTGAGCTCTGTGTACCTGTCGAGCAGTGTCTTAAAAGACCCTATCGTATCCGCCTCCACCACTGTCACCAACAGCCCATTCCATGCACTCACCACTCTCTGCGTAAAAAACATACCCCTGACATCTCCTCTGTACCAACTTCCAAGCACCTTAAAACTGTGCCCTCTCGGGCTAGCCATCTCAGCCCTGGGGAAAAAGCATCTGACTATCCACACGATCAATGCCTCTCATCATCTTATACACCTCGATCAGGTCACCTCTCACCCTCTGTCGCTCCAAGGAAAAGAGGCTGAGTTCACTCAACCTATTATCATATGGTATGCTCCCCAATCCAAGCATCATCCTTGTAAATCTCCTATGCACCCTTTCTATGGTTTCCACATCCTTCCTATAGTGAGGCGACCAGAACTGAGCACAGTACTCCAAGTGGGGTCTGACCAGGGTCCTATATAGCTGCAACATTACCTCTCGGCTCCTAAACTCAATCCCACGATTGATGAAGGCCAATGCACCGTATGCCTTCTTAACCACAGGGTCAACCTGCACAGCAGCTTTGAGTGTCTGATGGACTCGGAACCCAAGATCCCTCTGATCCTCCACACTGCCAAGACTCTTACCATTAATGGTATATTCTGTCATTATATTTGACCCACCAAAATGAACCACCTCACACTTATCTGGGTTAAACTCCATCTGCCACTTCTCAGCCCAGTTTTGCAACCTATCAATGTCCCACTGTAACCTCTGACGGCCCTCCACACTTTCCACAACACCTCCAACCTTTGTGTTATCAGCAAATTTATTAACCCATCCCTCCACTTCCTCATCGAGGTCATTTATAAAAATCAAGAAGAGTAGGGGTCCCAGAACAGATCCTTGAGGCAGACCACTGGTCACCGACCTCCATGCAGAAAATCACCCGTCTACAACCACTCTTTGCCTTCTGTGGGCAAGTCAGTTCTGGATCCATAAAGCAATGTCTCCATCGATCCCATACTTCCTTACTTTCTCAATAAGCCTTGCATGGGGTACTTTGCCAAATGCCTTGCTGAAATCCATATACACTACATCTACTACTCTACCTCCATCAATGTGTTTAGTCACATCCTCAAAAAATTCAATCAGTCTCGTAAGGCATAACCTACCTTTCACAAAGCCATGCTGACTATTCCTAATCATATTATGCCTCTCCAAATGTTCATAAATCCTGCCTCTCAGGATCTTCTCCATCAACTTACCAACCACTAAAGTAAGACTCACTGGTCTATAATTTCCTGGACTATCTCTATACCTTTTCTTGAATAATGGAACAACATTCACAGACCTCCAATCCTCCGGAACCTCTCCCATCCCCACTGATGATGATCATCACCAGAGGCTCAGCAATCTCCTCCCTTGCCTCGCATGGTAACCTGGGGTACAACTCGTCCGGTTCTGGTCACTTATCCAACTTGATGCTTTCTAAAATCTCCCAGCACATTCTCTTTCTTAATATCTACATGCTCAAGCTTTTCAATCCACTGTAAGTCACCCCTACAATTGCCAAGATCCTTTTCCATAGTGGATACTGAAGCAAAGTACTCATTAAGTACCTCCGCTATGTCACACTTGATTGGTCCTATTCTCTCACATCTTTTCTTCTTGCTCTTCACATACTGTAGAAGGCCTTGGGGGTTTTCCTTAATCATGTCCGCCAAGGCCTTCTTATGGCCCCTTCTGGCTCTCCTAATTTCTTTCTTAAGCGCCTTCCTGCTAGCCTTGTAATCTTCTAGATCTCTATCATTGGGAGACTGTTTTCAGCTTTGGACATAAAGATGTCAGCAACTAGTTCTTTCAGTGTCATTCCTGGGTGACACACCGCTGGATAGGTCACTGGGGATTTTGTTTCATTTACTACTGCAGTGCAGCTGGAGATGCAAGCCTTTTGTATCGCAGTGGTCTCAGTAAATGAACCAGATCGCAGCAAAATCAGAATCCTCTGCAACAGAATGAATATTTCTGAAACAACTTCAAAAATCTGGTGAAATGATGGGAGACTTCACATTACAAAAAGACTTTGAACTTAGCATCCGTCACACCCTGCTGAAGAAAGATTGGCCTAAAGGAAGAAAAGATATAAAGCAATTAAAAAAAGTAAATTGATTATGAAGGCGAGATATTTTGCTCTCATTTCAGAAACTCATTTTACAACAAGGAATGATTAGGTACCTTCTCAATGATACCAACTATTTGAGTAAAGCCTAATACTAAATCCTCAGGTCATAATATCCCATGCATTAATGTGGTCACGTCAGGGCATGATTCCCTTTCAATAGCTCCATCAGTAATACTTTAAGCTGTCTCACACAAGGGAGATTTCATCTGTCAGCATCTCTCAGCACAAGCAAAGGGTGCTACTGCCCCCTGTGTGTGATGGATGATAACAGATCCACAAGGGAAAGGTTTAACCTCACTTCACTGAAATGGATGTTTGGCTTCATTACATGCAACATTTTACAATCCATAATCAGAGCTTCAGGAGATCTAGCAGTTCGAAACTGACCTTCCGTGAGTAATCACAAATACAATAAAATCTGCAGATGCTGGGAATCCAAAGTGACACACACAAAATGCTGGAGGAATTCAGAAGGCCAGCCAGCATCTATGGAAAAGAGATAACTGTTGATATTTCAGGTGAGGACTTTAACCCAAACCAAGCATTGGCCATGTGCCCATCAAACCCTTGCCTAGACCCCCTCACCAACCCTTACCTAGACACCCCCATCAACCCTTACCTAGACACCCCCATCAACCCTTACCTAGACATCGCCACCAACCCTTACCTAGACATCGCCACCAACCCTTACCTAGACACCCTCACCAACCCTTACCTAAACCCCCTCACCAGCCCTTACCTAGACACCCCCATCAACCCTTACCTAGACACCCCGACAAACCCTTACCTAGACACCCCCACCAGCCCTTGCCTAGACACCCCCATCAACCCTTACCTAGACACCCCCACAAACCCTTACCTAGACACCCCCACCAGTTCTTGCCTAGACCCCCTCACCAACCCTTACCTAGACATCCCCCACAAGCCCTTACCTAGACATCCCCATCAACCCTTACCTAGACACCCCCCACCAACCCATACCTAGACAACCCCAGCAACCCTTACCTAGACACTTCCACCAACCCTTGCCTAGACACCCTCACCAACCCTTACCTAGACACTCCCACCAACCCTTACCTAGACACCTCCATCAACCCTTACCTAGACACCCTCACCAACCCTTACCTAGACATTCTCACCAACCCTTACCTAGACACCCCCAGCAACCCTTACCTAGACACCCCAACCAACCCTTACCTAGACACCCCCACCTACCCTTGCCTAGACACCCTCACCCAGCCCTTGCCTAGACACCCTCACCAGCCCTTGCCTAGACACCCTCACCAACCCTTACCTAGACACTCCCACCAACCCTTACCTAGACACCTCCATCAACCCTTACCTAGACACCCTCACCAACCCTTACCTAGACATTCTCACCAACCCTTACCTAGACACCCCCAGCAACCCTTACGTAGACACCCCAACCAACCCTTACCTAGACACCCCCACCTACCCTTGCCTAGACACCCTCACCCAGCCCTTGCCTAGACACCCTCACCAGCCCTTGCCTAGACACCCTCACCAACCCTTACCTAGACACTCCCACCAACCCTTACCTAGACACCCCCACCAGCCCTTGCCTAGACCCCCTCACCAACCCTTACCTAGACATCCCCATCAACCCTTACCTAGACACCCCCCACCAACCCTTACCTAGACATCCCCCACAAGCCCTTACCTAGACATCCCCATCAACCCTTACCTAGACACCCCCCACCAACCCTTACATAGACACTCCCACCAACCCATACCTAGACAACCCCAGCAACTCTTACCTAGACACTCCCACCAACCCTTGCCTAGACACCCTCACCAACCCTTACCTAGACACTCCCACCAACCCTTACCTAGACACCTCCATCAACCCTTACCTAGACACCCTCACCAACCCTTACCTAGACACCCCCACCAACCCTTACCTAGACACTCCCACCAACCCTTGCCTAGACACCCCACCAACCCTTGCCTAGACACCCTCACCAGCCCTTGCCAAGACACTCCTACCAACCCTTACCTGTACACCCCCACCAACCCTTGCCTAGACACTCCCACCAACCCTTACCTAGACACCCCCACCAACCCTTGCCAAGGCACCCCTACACCTAAGCACTCATTCCTTACAATACAACATCAACCCTTCCCCGACACCAAACATGTAATAACATGGTAGCATATTCATAAACATAAACCTCAAACTTTGTGTAAGGAGGAGAAAGATCCCAATAAAGGCAAGTGTTGGCCTGGTTAATGAAGGCGTGGGCCAGATCAAAGTGGCAGGTCTGCGTGACATTGACTCTCAAGTAATGAGATCAAGAAGCACAAGGGATAATTTTCCTGTTGCCCGCATAACAACAACTCAGGTCCCGATGAAGGGTCTCGGCCCCCATAACATCAACCGTTTACTCTTTTCCATAGATGCTGCCTGGCCTGCTGAGTTCCTCCAGCATTTTATGTGTGCTGCTTTCATGAGTGACTATGGGCTGTGAGCAATGGCATCATTATAGTATATCCATCACAATTTATAACCTTGTGTCCTGGCATATCCCTCCCATCAGACTGGATAACCAAACCCAGTAAATGGTGCAACACCAGCTGTAATGTTAACCGGGTAAAGATATACCACAAGATTAGCTGTGTACCAGAGAAGAGATGCAAGATGTTTTGTTTCAGGCACATCGCTGGCATCTCCCCAACAGAGGAAGAACACGTTCTGCTCACAAAAGGTAGAACAACTTCAATCCAGCTAATTACAGCCAATAAATTTCTCTTATTCATCAGCAAAATCATGGAAGATATCAACAAGGTTCTCTTAAAACATCTTCCATTGCCAAATGATGCCATCAACTTCTCCTTATCCTATGGATGGCACTTCCCCATGCAAATACAGGAGAAGAAACACCTGTCTGTTCACCTATTCCCTTCTCACCATCCAGGCCTCCAAACTTTGTAGATGAAGCATCAGTTCACTTGCACTTCTTCAATCTAGTGGTCTGCTGTACCTCGGAGAAACCTCTACATTCAATCTGCAGGAATTTCCCTGAGCTACTGATTGCTGCCATTTTAACCCCCCAACCCACTCCCACTCTGTCCCACCAGTCTGTGGCCTCCTGCACAATACAGGCCTGAGGAACAATACCTCTGAGTATGTGGCAGCCTTCCAGACTTATTTTGCTGTTGTGCTCTGTTAAATATTGTGGGCATGCATTGTTGGTGCTGGAATGTGTGGTAATACTTGCAAGCTGCCCACGGCACAAGATCAGGTGTGTTGGTTGTTAACACAAATGACACATTACACTGCACGTTTCGATGCACATATGATAAATAAACTTGAATGCTGAATCTTGATTTCTCTTTATTTAGGTTGCTCACTCTTTCAAAATGCATCAGAACAGATCAGTTCTACCGTTGTCCTGTTTTCTTCTTACTGTGTTCTCCTCATCCCTCCCCCAAACTTCTCTAATAACGTGTCAACTCTCTTCCTCAATTCTGGCAAAACACTCTGAACTGGAAACATTAACTCTCCTCTTTCCACAGATGCTGAGTGCTTCCAGTATTTTTTTTGTTTTCATTTCCAATTTCCAGCATCAGAAATTCTCCTGATTCACATTACTTGATTCCTCTTTATCCTTTGCCTATTTCATCTAGTACACGTCATACCTAATCACATTACATTTATTTATTGATCCTTTTACCTTACCTCATCCATATGGCATTGCTCAGAATTTTGACTTGTCTCTCCGGGTCTACATGTGGATTCCTTCAAACTCAACCCATTGTCCCACCTGCCTCTGTGTGTCCTACAACGTGCTATGTTTTTTACTCAGAGAGTGGTTGGTGCGTGGAATGCACTGCCTGAGTCAGTGGTGGAGGCAGGTACACTAGTGAAATTTAAGAGGCTGCTAGACAGGAAGGAATTTATGGAAGAATTTAAGGTGGGGGTTATATGGGAGGCAGGGTTTGAGGGTCGGCACAACAATGTGGGCCGAAGGACCTGTACTGTGCTGTACTATTCTATGTTCTATGTAAGTATCCCTGAATGCACTTGCTGTCTGTCCTAATACTGAACAAATGCACATCTCTATACATAATCAATGTAACCAATAGGGGCACCATGGTAGTGTAGTGGTTAGCACAACACTTTTCAGTACCAGCGACCTGGATTCAAGTTCTGTCACTGCCTGTAAGGAGTTTCTACATTCTCCATGTGACCACGTGGGTTTCCTCTGGGTGCTCCAGTTTCCCCCCACAGTCCAAAGATATACCAGTCAGTAGGTTAATAAGACATTGTAAATTGCCCTGTGATTAGACTAGGATTAAATTGGTGGCTTAAAGGGCTGGAGGGTCTATTCCATGCCATATCTATAAATAAATAAATAAATATTGGTCAGCTTCAAGATTCATTATGTCAAATAGCTGCTGACCGTATAAGCATCGCACAGCTGCCATTCTCGACACAGCATCAGAGTTATACAGTGTAGAAACAGGCCCCCTAGCACATCACGTCTATGCCTGTTATCATGCCTATTTATGCTAATCCTATTTCTTGCATTAACTCTATAGCCCCTGATACATCTCTCACTCTAGTACCCATCCACATGTCTTCTAAATATTGATGCTGTTCCTGCTTCCTCCTCCTGGGACAGTTCATTCCAGATACCAAATACTCATTGTGTGAAAAAAATCACCCCTCAAATCTCCTGTAAACCTCATTCCTCACACTTTAAGTCGATTCTGTCCAGTTTTAAACATCCCTATCAATGGAAACAAACACTGGCTATCAACTCTTCCATCAACAGTGGGCTTTTTGGCACAGTTACTTCTTAGTGATTTTAATTGCTAATTATGCTGTAATATTATTATAGATACAATAAAGAGGTTGAAAGCTAGTTTTTGTGTATTATGAATGGTTCCAATAAACTGTACCCTCTGTTTACATTTGCTTGCCTCTCCTCTTCAGCAGATGCATTTGGATAAGCTCGACAATGCCCCATAACACTGATGGCGACAAGGAAAGTCTGTGGGAATAGAAGGGAATGGAGGTTCACCTGGCCTGAGAGATGGGAGGCCTGGAACAACCGAAGTGCTTACTTGACGGTGGAGCTCAAAGGAGGATCACCTGGGTGAACAACTAATGTCTCTCCTCCACCAGTCTCATTGGAAGATTCCTCCTCCTTCTCCCTCATTCAGCACATAAGCGTCATCGAAGAGCCTCTACTTTCTTGGACGTTTTCATAGACTTGGCATCTCATCGAAAACTTTGACAAACGTCTGTAGATGCACGGTGGAGAGTATACTAACTGGTTACATCATGGCTTGGTATGGAAACACTAATGCCCAGGAAAAGGAAAGGCAGTCCACACCATCGAGTACATCTACATGGAGCAATGCCATACAAAAGCAGCCTCCAACATCAAAGGCACTCACCATCCAGGCCATACTCTCTTCTCACTATCACATTTGGGCAGGACCTACAGAAGCCTTAGGTCCCGTACCACCAGATTCAGGAGCAGTTATTACCCTTCAACCATTCGGTTCCTGAACAGGCATGAATGACATCAATCACCACTACTCAAACAAAGTACAGGCTCACTTTTAAGGACTCTTTACAATTTATGTTATTTTTATTTACAGTTTGTCTTCTTTTGTACATTGGTTATTTGGCAGTCTTTGTTTATATATTGCTTTTCTATTGTATTTCTTTTTTTTTGTATATGCCTGCAAGAAAATAAATCTCAAGACCGTTTTATAAATTTGGTAATAAACTTACTTCGAATTTCTAACTTCACTGGAGGGGTCCCTCCACTACCTGTCAGCACAGAGACTCCCTTCTATACCTGATATCACTACTGAGGAAAGTTCTTCCTTCTCCTGGGCGTGTTATTCATTTAACCTTTCTGTTTTCCCAACAGCTTGATTTTAGACTTCACCCTCTACCGTGTCCTGTCCTTGAGTGTGTGAGCAACCAGAATAGGACAAATTTATGAACGAGGCTCCCTTCGGAGTTCAGCAGGTGCTGCTAACACTATTAGTATTATTATAAAACATTGAGATATAACCAAAATCCCTTTGCTGCTAAATCAATAGGATTAAAACCTCTCCTAAAATTTAGCATTTTTATGTCATTCATTGTGTCAAATCATATCAGGCTGAGACAATTTATCATCTGATATATAAAATTACATGTTTTATAATGTTGACACTGAAACTTGGTGCCCAGGAGAATAATTCAGCTGTGTAAAGCCTGAAACATTAATTCTGGTTCACTTTCCAAAGGTGCTGCCTGACTTGCTAAACATTTTCTGATTTAATTTCAGATTCTGGGCATCTGCGGCTTTTAAAATGGCATTATCTTGTTCCTTGGAAGCAATTCCCATGCATAAAGCCATCACGTCATCCATTCTGAAGTGGAATTAAAAGCCAGAGTTCTGAATTTGCTAATCAGTATGACAAAGCTGCTTCTTAGTTAACAATGTGAAGAGAGTTGGGGCAACAATGTTAAGCAGGGAAAGAATCAGTACAGCACTGAAAGGGAAAAGCTTGGACAGCCTCGTATTACCTGCATTCAGCTTAGCTTATTATCATCACTCAGCTTAGTTGAGGGCATTCAGATCTTGATTTGACTCTTTTGTTCTTATTTACCTTATCTTATTAGTCAGTCTATTGAACAAACTCTTTAAGCTTATCATGTTCCCAATGGAAGATTTCACTTGCATGATTTGTGGCCACTTTCAGTCATTGTGATAGATATGCTTCAACTAGGTTAAAGTGGCACATTTCGAAGGAGTAAATCCTTGTATTTGCTTGGGGTTTATCTCATCTACAGATTTGAAACTGAGTGCCTTGATATGCAATATTGCAGCCTGGGAGAATATTGCCAGTGAAGCCATGAAAGAAAATCACTGAGGAGGTTGTCAAAGGTTACGAATTGCTGCATTTGTAAAGAGATTTTAATCTGCAGCCTTGATGTGGGCTAAAACCTGAGGAATAAACCTCTTGTTTGGCAGACTCAGTAAATTAATTGTCCAGACTGCTTCCTGTTTAATGAAACAGGCAATATAAATGCTTCTTGTCATAAGCATAAGAGATTCCGCAGATTCAAAGTTCAAAGTACATTTATTATCGAAGTATGTATATTTATACAATCTTGAGAATCGTCTCAAGGCCACAAAACAAAGGAACCCAATGGAACCCATGAAAAACAAAAGAAGACTGTCCAGACACCCATTGCGCAGAGAGACAGAGGTAAAAAACAACAGATAGTGCAAACAATAAAAGAAAGCAAATGGCTTTCTGGGCTGAAGTTCAGGCATCTCTATGGCTAGTCCAGAAGACCACGAGTTGTAGGCCACAGCCTCAGTCCAGAACTGATAGAGCAAACCCCACAGAGCAACGAGACGCACCGGCCCGCCTCTTGCCTCCAACACCAACACCGCGACCATTTCAATCTGGGGCAGTGCGTAAATCGTCCAAAACTCAGGCCCTTCCTTACCCTGAAACTGAGATGTTGAAACCCTTCTGCCGTCACAAATAATTATAAATCCTAGGAAATAAAAAGAGGAGCAAGCCATATACCCCCCCACCCCCATGCCTTCTATGCCAGAGATCAGAGTTGATTTGATACTGGTCTTGCCTCCACTTCCCTGCCTGTTACTCTGACAGCTTCAGGGTAGTTTTGGAAAGGAATAAGGTGGTCTGGAAATTAAGGTCCTGAACTGGGGAAAGGCTGATTTCACCTTCATAAGCCAGGGGGCTCATGGAGTCAACAGCACACATGGTAAATAATAAATACAACCATAAATACAGCAACATGTGTAAAATAACAGAATGGTGCAATTATTGCAGTCCAATCTGAGTTGTGTAAAAAGAAATGCAGAAGCAACAAAATCAGAATAATCGAGAAATGTAAAATTAAGAGTTTGAGAAGATGGCAGCAATATGGATAACAACATGAGTACTAGAGAGTCTGCACGTGCTAGAAATCCTGAGCAACACACACAAAGTACTGGGGGAACTCAGCAAGTCAGGCAGCGTCTATGGAGGGAATTGAACTGTTGACGTTTCGGGCTGAGACCCTTCATCAGGACTGGAAACGAAGAGGGAAGAAATGAGAATGAGAAGGTGGGGTGGGGGGGGGGGGGAAGAGGAAGGAATATAAGCTGCCAGGTGATGGGAAAGCAGGTTTCAGTAGGTGCATTTAATGCCACAGAAATGTATACAATATACATCCTGAAAGTCTTTTTCTTCTCAAACAACCACGAAAACAGAGAAGTGCCCCAAAGAATGAATGAGTTAAACGTTGGGACCCCACAGCCCCCCGACTCCCCCTCCCATGCACAAGCAGCAGCAAGGCAATGACCCCCTCCTCCCCCACCAGTAAAAAACATCAGCGCCCTCCACTGAGCACTCAAGCATGCAGCAAGCATCAATAAAGACACAGATTTGCAATACCCCAATGACTACTGGTTCACCCGGTAATTCCACATCCCACAGGCTCTCTCTCTCCCTAATAAGGGAAAAAGACACAGCGGGAGGGGAGACATAACAAAGCAACTCGCCAATTTATGGCGCTAGAAGTCTGTTGCATTGCTTTTTCCGAGCTCTGTGCCCAGAGAGTTGGCATTAGAAAGGCTGATATTTCTGGACACACAACCCCCGACAGCTAACCCGCTGCTGCCAATGTTCCGTGTTTCAGTCAGGGCCACCGGCCTAGAATCAGCCTGTCTCCAGAGCCACTAAAATCCGGAACCCTGAGGGAGAAGGTGGGCATTTGGGGGAGGGGGATGAAGTAAGGTGATGGGTGAAGAATGAAGAGCTGAAGAAGAAGGACTCTGATAGGAGAGAATAGTGAACCATGGAAGAGAGGAAAGAAGTGACACCTGAAGGATGTAATAGGCAGGTGAGGAGAAAAGGAGGGATGAGACAGGAAACAGAACGGGGAATGGAAAAAGAGGGAAGGAGGAAGGACTGAAATTACTAGAAGTTTGAGAAATTGATGTTCGTGTCATCAGGTTGGAGGCTTCCAGGAAGAATATAAGATGTTGCTCTCCAACCTGAGAATGGCCTCACCATGACAGCAGAAGAAACTATGGACTGACATGTTGGAATTGGAATGGGAATAGGAAGACAAATTGAAAAGGGTGGATAATCCCACCTTTGGTGGCAGCAGAGAAAACATGCCTGACAAAGTAGTTCCCTAGGTGACACTTCACCTGCAAGAATGGAAAAAGCTACAGAAAGTAATGTATACAGCTCAGTCCATAACAGCCAAAGACCTCTCCACCATTCAGTACATTTAAATCAAGCGGTGCCACAAAAAAGTAGCATCCATCATCAAAGTCCCAACATTCAGTCCATGGTCTCCTTTTGCTGCTACCATTGAGCAGAAGGTACAGAAGCCTTAGGACCTATACCACCAGATTCAGGAACAATTATTAAGCTTCAACCATCAGGGTCCTGAACCAGCATAGCAAACTTCAATCACTACTACTCTGAACTGGTTCTATGTCCTACAGGCTTACTTTCAGGAATTCTTTACAACAAAAGTTTTTAGAGTTATTTTTATTTGCAGTTTGTCTTCTTTTGCACATTGGTTGTATGTCAATCTTTGTCTGTTTATGTATAGTTTTTGTGTTATATTCTATTACATTTCTTTTTTTCCTGTAAGTGCCTGCAAGAAAATGAATCTCAAGAGAGTGAATGGTAACATACTTCAGAAGTCAGTGAAGTCTGGAGGGCAAAGCCGAAGGTCAAAGTCCAGAGCTTGGCAAGTCCAAAGGCAGAAGTCTGAAAGTCAAAGACTAAAGTTGGCAAGTTCAGAGGTAGAGGCCTGAAGGTTGAGTCTGTGAGTACAAGCCAGGGATTGGAGGTTAGTGGCCCAATGTCTGTGAGTGCTTTGCTATTGTCTTGTTTTGTTCTTTTGTTGTCGCTGCTTGTGCTGTTCTGCTGACCATTGTGGGCGTGCTACGTTGGTGCCAGAATGTGTGGCGGCAGTCTGAGTCCCTTCAACAGCACTGGAAAGGAAAGGAGAAGAAACCAGAATAAGAAGGTGGTGAGAGGAGAAGGAGTACGTGCTGGCAGGTGAGGGGAAGGTAGGTACGTGAGGAAGGGGTTTGTGTTGGAGTGTTGTTTGTTAATACAAACAATGTATTTCACTGATGTATACTGTATGTGATGAATAAATCTGAATATGAATCTGCATCTGAACTTTGTAAGGTTCTTGTGCTGGACTCCGCACAGCTGTCTCTCAGATGGTCAAAAACATATGAAAGCCATTATTCATTAACAATTGTAAATTTTGTTATTTTGAAACAATCATCCGAAACTAATCTAAAAAAATTAAAAGCATAAGTAAATCTTTAATATTTTCAAAATTGTAATTCCCCTACTCTTGCTGCTCAATTTGCAGCTCTGCAATCTTCTTTCAAAGGAACTAGCTCAAATGAGTCAAGAGAGACCAGGTGCAAAGTTGAAGGGAGACTCCCTAGTGTAAATAATGGCCACAATAATTCACTCAGATTGTTGTTTGATCAGGACTTGTGTCACAAAAGTATGCAATTAACTAAATAAACTTTTTGTTTTATTGCTACAATTCTACATTCCAGCATTTTGTTTGACATTATACATTCCTGAATATGGAACTTTCCAAATTGATAGGGAAGGATAAAAGAAAAGTATTGGTATTTATTAGGTTAAGTACTGTACGATATCATTGCTTTGGATCATAAAATAATTGAGAGGAGGGGCATCACTGTTGGGAGTACATTTCACAGTAAAAATCTGTACAAAAAATCTGTCTAACTAGTGTGTCTGGTTTCTCTGCTAAAAACAAGAATTCCATTGAATAGCCCAACCTCCCTTCAGCTATGAGATCTGTGCCACATAATGATAGTCTTCCAGTACCGAAGCCACCAGAGACATGAAGTCTAGAGAAGGCAAGCGAAGATGCCATGATGCAGGAGACAGGAATGGAAAATTACACTGATACCGATACAGGTTTTGAGTGTCCGAGACTTGGGTTTGTCAAAGACAAAAGCAGAATTGTTGGGTTCAAGACTGCAAGGATGGAATCTGCTGACACCAGGCACAAAAATTTCCATGAAAGATTTCGGTATTTGAGATAGATGTTCCCCAGAATAACGGAGGCCAAGATTAAGGAAGGCATTTTTGTTGGTCCACAAGTCAAACAGGTCATCAATGATAGGCAATTTGAAGGACTTCCAGTGGGACCAGAGAAAATTGCATGGAAGCCATTCAAGATGTGGTTGAATTTTTTTTTTGGCAATTACAAAGCACCAAACCACATGCAGCTGGATAACAGTATGCTTCCAGCATGCAAGACCACAAAGTTCAGCATGCTACGTTTTCCGCATTCCCATTGAGACTTCTTCCTTGCAAATCTTGTCAGTGACGAGCATGGTGAAAGGTTTCACCAGGTCATTAAGGTCATGGAGAAATGTTATTAAGGCAACTGGAATCCATCAATGCTGGCTAATTATTGTAGGACAAGAAGCCTCGGGCACTGAGTACAAATGAAAATCATCAATACACTTTTAGCTGAGTTGAACTATTGCAAAGTGTCAGCACCATTATGCAATTAAACCTATTATACTCAACAAAAGTTAATTTCTTGTTTCCCCAAATTCCTAAGCGATATAAGCAATTATATTTGTGTTCAGCTTCAACCACAAAAATACTTCTGAGGAAGCAACACTTAACGAAAAAATTTGCAGGCCAGTGATATTGTAGAATTATAATTTTAGTTATTCAAAAATAAATTTGAGTAGCAAATATGGTCATGGTGAAGGGTACGTGGGTGATTCCTTGTAGTTGTGTGTATCTGTAGTTTTATTCCATTATGAAAGAACACTAATTAATTTGATTTTGGATAATGAACCACAACAAGTGGCAAGCTTAAAGTTAGAGAACATTGTAAAGAATATAATTAGGATCATTGTAATGATAAGGAAAGAAAAAAAAATAAAAACAAAGGTACTCAATTCGAAAAAAAAGCAAATTAAAGCTAGATCATATGGGGCCTGACGCTGATTAAATGGATGGAAAAATTAGCAAACGGTAAATGACAATGAGTCTTATTACACTAGAAATAGGAAGCATACACATTATTTTGCAAGCAGAGGAATAAGAAACAGTACCAAGAAGGCAGTATTTCATAAAAGAAAAGTGAGATTAGGTCAGATTTTAAATTAAACCAATTCAATACAACAGAATTAGTGAACATCAATGTAAAGAAGACGTCAAATTCAAAAAAAAGTGGAATTGATAAAGGACGAAGAAGAATTTGAGAGCAAAATAAAACTTACAAAATGTAACAAAAAGTTGTTCTATACCTATATGTCTGTACAGAGTAAACTAAAACGCAAATTAACAATTTGCATTTCTGTAGCATCTTGCGCGATTTCTGAACATTGTTATTAAAGCCAATGAGAGATTTTACAAACGTTTGTATTTTAAACTAGTTTTTGTCCTACGACAAGAAACCAAGCAACCAATTTGCACACATGAATATCTCACCATCAACAGACAGATCAGCTGGAATTAGTGCTGATAGCCGAGAGATAAATTTGTGCAGAATATTTGAAAATTACCAGTAAGTTCAGTAATCAAGTGAAATCCTTCACATTCACCCGCGAGGGCTGATGGTGTGCAGACCATGTAAACCTGTGCCTCAGTGAGTAATAAGAAGTATTTAAAAACTCAGTTTCATTCTCAGTCAGCTGTGTACACTTGATGTACAGTATGTCCCCATAATAGTCAACATAATGGCCAATAGGTAAAAGTTAAAAGGACAAGAATTGTGGTGGTGGAGTAAGGGTGGGCAGTGGAGGAAACCAGAAAAGATTAAAGTCAAAATGAGAAGTCCATAAGACCATAAGACTATAAGATAAAGGAGCAGAAGTAGGTCATTTGGCCCATCAAGTCTGCTCTGCCATTCAGTCATGGGCTGATTCAATTCTTCCAGTCATTCCCAGTCCTCTGCCTTCTCCCCAGACCCTGTGATACCCTGGCTAATCAAGAACCTATCTATCTCTGCCTTAAATGCGCCCAATGATTTGGCCTCCTCAGCCGCTCGTAGCAATAAATTCCACAGATTTACCACCTTCTGACTAAAGTAATTTCTCCGCATCTCAGTTCTAAATGGACGTCCTTCAATCCTAAAGTCGTGCCCCCTTGTCCTAGAATCCCCTACCATGGGAAATAACTTTGCCATATCTAATCTGTTCAGTCCTTTTAACATTCGGAATGATTCTATGAGATCCCTCCTCATTTTCCTGAACTCCAGGGAATACAGCCCAAGAGCTGCCAGACGTTTCTCATACAGTAACCCTTTCATTCCTGGAATCATTCTCATGAATCTTCTCTGAACCCTCTCCAATGTCAATATAAGGAGCTCCAAACTACACACAATACTCCAAGTGTGGTCCCACGAGTGCCTTATAGAGCCTCCACATCACATCCCTTGCTCTTATATTCTAAGAGTGGGTGACCACTTGGGAATGAGTAGTGAGCTCATTTGAAAAGTGCAAGAAGTTAGAGGTTGGCCATAGATCACTTGTTGTTCTGAATAAAAGCTAATCTGTACTAAATGTAATCAGCACTGGTTACCAAACAAATTGCACAAACGGTACAAAACCACACAGGTTTCAGGGGGAATTTGTAAGCAACAAGCTTTACATTGATTGCAGACAACAACTCTCTACATCATTTTCTTTTGATCTGCCTACAGATTCGGACAGATGAGGCACTGCTATTTCATTGTGGACATGTATGCCTCCTGCCCACATATTGGATGCGCAGGTACCTACTGGTGCCCAAAACAACAGGCCTGGAATCACTGGATTTCCAGACTGCAAATCTCCTGTGCTTAAAGCTCTTAGCATCTTCCATTACACCATCACTGTGCAGTGAAGTATGAATACAAATTGGCCATTTAAGTGTTTTCTATATTGCACTATTGCTTTGAAGGTGCAGTTAAAAAATTATGAAAGTAAGTCCTTCTCAAACCTTAGTGGTTTACAATAGCCTCAGCTAACATCTTCCTTTCTCACTGGCAACTCCATCACTTGCACTTAAAATGCCTCAAACTTTATCCTGGCTAAATGCTCACCCGATATCTACTTCAGGATTGAGAGATGAAAACCCCCTTCACTTTACGTGATATTGTGATTCAAACATGTGGAGTTTCTGTAAAATGTAAATGAGAACCACTGTGCTCTACTTCAGGAAAATGATAGCCGAAACGCAATGGAATTAAACCACAAATCACTCGTGTTTCTGCAAACGCCAGTTTTACTGCTTTCAAAATTTGGACAATTTGCTATTTGCCACAGGCTGTCTCAATGCTATAACAACACCCAATGGGACTTCATACATCTCATTATGTAGTAATCCTAATTACCTATTCCCAGCAGCCTTAATTTTACCAATAAACATTTAAAACTCATCAAGCATGTCCAACATGTTTTATTTACAAAAAAAGTTCTTGCTCCCAACAGTTGTTATTGCATAATGATCAGAAAGACTAATATAGCCTAATCCTGTCTTTTAAATTATTTATCAATGTAAAGATGCTTTCTAACATTACAGTGCTTTAATTTCATCATTAATTAATTGTTGGTTGTGGACATGTTGTTGTATGCTTCTGACACAACAGAGCAACTTTCTAAAATAAGTTCTGCAAACTATGTACAGCAAATCAACAAAAGCAGAAACACTACTGTGCCAAAGTCTTAGGCACATATACGTATACAGCTAGGGTGCCTAAGACTTTGGCATAGTACTGTAGCAATTCTATATATTGCACTGTACCGCCGCCACAAAATAAAATCAAATTTCATGACATATCTGAGTGATGGTAAGCCTGAACCTGAAATGGGTCCCTTTTGTGGATTGAGAGTTGGAAAGGGGCTAGGAGGGGGTAATCATGGTTGAGAAAAGGGGAAGGGAGAGGGGAGGGAGTAGAAAGTACCAGAGAGACATTCTAGACATCAATAAACCGGTTGTTTCGAGTCAAATGACCTTGCCTCATGTCTCAGGGCCATGTGTGTCTGCACTCAAGCCACCCCTTGCCCCTGGCAGTCATTTGCCATGTGTCCTATTCCCCTCCCATGTGCTGCACCTCATCACTCCTAATACCTTTTGCTCCTACCACATCAACAAATATACTAGAGCACAGAAGTCTTAGGCACCCCAGCTATATATATGTGCCTAAAACTTTTACATGATTCTCTATGTATGTGCTCCTTTGGAGCAAACAATGAAGAAAGATTCATTTTAAGATCCATCCTCCTTCACCTGGTTGAATTTGTTTTAGCAATCAACAATTTGCCTTTCAACTCAGCTTACTTTCTTCAAGTCAAAGACATAGCTATGGAATTGCATAGGACCTGACTCTGTCTGTCACTTGCCATGAGATTCTGCGGATGTTGGAAATCTTGTGCAATACACTATGTTGAGGGCAGCATCTATGGGGTGGGGGGGGGGGAGAGGAGTAAACAAAATGACAAACTGCCTGTCATTTTTTTGAATATATTAAACAATTTTCACCTCAGGCTTCAGTAGAGGAAGTCTCCTCTACTGCCACAATGAAGCCACTCTCAGGTTGGAGGAGCAACACCTCATATTTCGTCTGGGTAACCTCCAACCTACAATGATGGCGTGAACATCAATTTCTCTAACTCCCAGTGATTCCTCCACCTCCTCTCCCCGTCCTCTCTTTTTCCATTTCCCATTCTGGCTCCCCTCTTAACTCCTCTCTTCTCCTTGGCTGCCCATCACCTCCCTCTGGTGGCCGTCTCCCTTCCCTTTCTCCTGTAGTCTACTCTCCTGTCCTATCAGATTCCTCCTTCTTCAGTCATTTACCTCTTCCACCTATCACCTCCCAGCTTCACACTTCATCCCCCTCCCTCACCTGGCTTCACCTATATCACTTGCCAGGTTGTCCTCCTTCCCCTCTCTTCACCACATTATTCTGTCCTCTTCCTCTTTCCTTTCTAGTCCTGATGAGGGGTCTGGACCTGACACATCGACAATTTAATCCCCTAAATCGATGCTGCCTGACCTGCTGAGTTCCTCTGGCAAATTGTGTGTGTGTGTGTGTTCCTCTGAATTTCCAGCATCTGCAGAATCTCATTTTTATGATCCACTTCAGTCTCGTTCAGAAGCTCTCCCTCAAAGCTTTCTCAGTTACATAGATGGCTGTAATGAATCTGCTAGTTTCACTGCTATGGAGCTCAGAAGTGTAATTACCATTGCCACTAATTTCCAAATCACTCTCATTTTATATGGTCTATTTCTGGCTCCTCACTTGCCTTTCTTTGCATCTCTGTCTCAGGGTATAGCTTAGGTACAAAATCCATTACAGTCTCACCTCATTCTCTTCTTCTGATAAATCCGTTCTGGTATTGAGACTTTCCACGCCAGTAGCTTTAAGATCTCTCTCTCTTTCTTTCCTTAACTGTGGCTTTCTCTCATTCTTCTCTGTTTCATACACTATCCACAGAAAGGATAGGATACCCCTTGTTCTCATCCTCCACAATTTCTGCCACTTTCATAGGATTCCACCACTGAACACATCTTTCCCTCTCCTCCCTGTTCAGTACTCAATGGGAAATTATCATTTCAAAACGCGGAGACGTTTATAGAAGGCGGAGTTTAAGAAGGTTAATCGCGCTTAACGGCAACTCCTTTACTCTCATTTTTGGAAACAGCTCCATTTCCATCTTTAATACTTCTATTTTTCCCTTTCAGGGTTCTTTTGAAGACCCTGACCTGGAGTTACACGCTGACTACGGTTCTTTGTGGGAATGGGACCTGCTCTCGGGGTTCCATAACTGGCCATTGTTTGGCACACCAAAGGCTCGGCCTAAGAGTCCAGTTCAAATTTGGAAGCCTAGGATCTCGGGACTCTGGAGACGGGTGGATCGAGGGTCGGTATCACTGTGTTGTTGTCAGGGGAGTTGGGTTATCTGCTGTGTCCCTGGAGACCTGGGATCTTTGCAACCTTCAGGCACAGAGCTTAAAAAAAGCAATGTAACGGGCTTTTAACATCATAAACCAGAGAGTTGCTTGTTATGTCTCCCCGCTTGCTGGGAAAATGGCGACAACTCCTTCTCCCTTATTAGGGAGACAGAACCTGTGGTATGTCGAATACCGGGTGAAACACGAAGTCTTTGGGGTAACTGCAGGTCTGTGTCTTTGCTATTGCTTTGCTTATGCTTGAGTGCTTGGTGGCGGTGCTGATGTTTTTTTTTGCCAGTTGGGGGAGGGGGGATTGTTGCTCGCTGCTGCTTATGCGCAGGAGGGGGGAGCTGGGGGGACTTTGGGGTTTTAACATTTAACTGTCATTCATTTTTTGGCACTCCTCTGTTTTCGTGGATGGTTGTCAAGAAAAAGCATTTCAGGATGTATATTGTATACATTTCTCTGACATTCAATTGTACCTTTGAACCTTTGAAACATTCTGTTTTTTTCTCCTATCTCCACCATTACTTCACCACATGGGGCACTTCCCCCTGCAACCATAGCAGATACAACAGCTGGACTTTTATTTCTTTTCTTCCCCAAATCTATGGGCTCAACCAGTCCTTGCAAGAGAAAGACTGATTTATTTGCATTTCTCCCAATCTCATGAAGGGCATTCGATGTTCATAATGTGTTCCATCTAAGCTGGAAAAATAAATGGAGATTGGGTGATCACTTCACAGAAAATCTGTATTATCTGCAAGGAGGTAATGTCTCATTCCCCCCCTCCCCCACCCAGCTTCAATTTCCTCCATTGCTTCAATAACATCTAAAGGAAGCTCAAAGAACAAGGCCTCATCTTCCACCCTTTGCAGTCCTCCGGATCTAATATTAAGTTCAACAGTAGCAGGCAAATTCTCCCTTCTTTCTCTCTCTCTCTCTCTGCATTTTTGTTCAATTTATTTCCTTTTACTGCTCCATCTCCAGTTGCCAGTCTCTGTCATAATTGTTTCCCCAACAGCTTTTTTCCTTACCCCAGTGGTCCCCAACCTCCAGACCCCGGACCGATACTGGGCCGTGATGCATGCAGGGGTGCAGCGGTAGCCAGAACGTACCCAGCACATCTTTAAGAAAAAAGCCAAAATAAACAAGCTGATTAATTAGGTGCTGCCCGGCACGTAAATGTCGGCCCATCGCCTCTGATCTGGGCTGACATTTGGAGGTTGGGGACTACGGCCTTACCCTATCACAGATACTTGCTCAGTTCTCTGCATGTCTCCCCCTCTCGTCTTCCAGCTGCAATGAAAGGTCCTTGATCCAAAATGCCTTTCCCTTCATCTCTCCCCACTGACCTGCCGAGTGCTTAGAGCATTTTCTGTTTTGCTGTTGGATCTCCAACATCTGCCATCATTTGATGACAAGCCAAGGTACAGTTCTGCAACCACTTACAGTTTATTTATTGATTTGCTTAGTTTTTCCACTTTCCTCACCTTTCCCGCAGGCTCAAACTCAAACTCAATTTTCATTTGTATGCCTGAAAACTGAAGGACTGTAGGCTTTGAACCAACCCCCACAGTATGCACAGCCATGAAACCTGGCTGAAATTTTTTACTCATGGTATTGCACAAATCCAGCTTCTCAATGGGCATTGAGTTTCAGTAGTAAACTCAAAAGAATGTACACTACAGCTGTAGCGAATCAAGATTCAATATCCACTTTGATGGCTTCTCATATTTCTACTTGAGTTTAAACAACTTAAAGAAAAGATTTTACATTTTATTAGACAGAATTCCACAAAATCTATCATGACTAATTAATAACATGTTGCCATGCACCTGTGCACAGTGATCTTGCATACAGGTAGCTAGGATCACACATCTGTGAAACAGATCTTTATTATTTATGAGAGCCAACCAACAACAGTGTGTTGTCATGTAACTGTCTGATCAAGCCATCATTTCCAGGTTTCAAGAAGTGTTGTTAGATTAAACGTCCTGAAAAGCAACTCTCAACTTGGAGGTTGTTTCTTCTGGCTGGGGAGTCTAGAACCAAGGACCACAATCTCATTACGCAGGGCAAGTCATTAAGAAAGAGATGAAAAGAAGTTTCTTCCCTCAGAGAGAATTGACATCAATTGTTATGAGAACAGGATAGAAATTTAGGGTTGAGATAGAGAATCAGCCACAATAGTAGAGGAGACTTAATTAGCTGAATGGCCTACTCTTGCTCCTTTTCAAAGATTCAAAGTACATTTATTAACAAAGTATGGATGCAGAAAAACATCAAACTCCCAATGTACATAAAAAAGAACAAATTGCACAAATGTCAACAAAACCAGCTGCTATTTGTCTACACCTAAACCTAAACAAAGAATAATTACACACTTGGGGGGGAAATGGAGGGGCAACTCATCAATATGGCCTGCAATGAATATTTTCTCTGTGGCAAGCAGAAAAGGTAAATCGTATCAACAGGTCAGGGCATGTGCTGGGGGAAAGTAAGAGCCACTGTTTCAGATTAATGACCTGGTATTGATTATTGACCCAAAGTATTAACTCCATTTCTCTTTCCAAAAATGATGAACAATCTGCTGAGAATTTCTTGCGTTTTCTGCTAATATTTTAGATTTGAAGTATTGGCAGTATTTTTTCTATTTTCTCCTTAAGACCAAACCCGCCGTGTTAAGGATGACTTGCTTCTGAGGTGTGAGATCCGTGAACAGTCAGAGGTGAGGATAAGGTGCTTGATGCATGGATGGGTCATTAAGGATATCCTTCAGAACTTGCTCCGCAAATGATCTCTGCACATTTCCATTTTGGAACCTTGCCTTTCCATTTTGTGTTGTCACAGGCCAAGGATGCCCATCAGACTAAGAGGGTGCTACAATATTTTCAAGGAGGTTTTGACAACAGCCATGAGGAGTTCTCTCCTGGAATTCTTGCTATGATGGAAAACAGACTTGACTGCTTGTTTGAGGACGACCGTGCCAGGCACACAGATGGTGTGGCTCACCTACGGGAGTTGGCTGAGTGTGATCAGAGCCTCCATGCTGTGGATATTATTCTGAGGGTGGGTACTGACGTAGGTTCACTTGTTTCCCCATTGGATTGGCAGGATTATATGGGGACATTTTTGGCGGAACCTCTCTGTTGCCTTTTGAGTCATCTGCTATAGGTTGTCTTGGAAGCGTACAGGAGGGTTGGGATCTGTGTTACTCAGTCGGCCGTTGGCTTAGTACCATGTTTGCTCTTGTCCTTCCAAAACCTTTCTCCTCAGTTAGCCAAAGTATGGCAGGTGTGCTGCAAGTAGAGGTGAATTTCATCACTGTTCTTTGTTTTTGCTGAGATTTGGCCCTCAAAACATCAAAAGTGATGCATGTTTTCCATGGCCTACTATGGATCTTTATTTCCAGAGGAAGGGAGATAGGGCATCTTCATCTTAAGGTGGTTTGGTATATGACCTGTCCTTTTGCATTTCTAACTAACTTGCGCTTATACTGGTATTGCCTATGTTCTTTAGCTCAATAAGCGAGGTTGCCAATATCTATTTGCCAAGAGATAGAGCACATTAAGCTAGAGCTCCTCAGACTCATGCCTACACCAGCAATAATTCTTCAAGTGTCACCTTTCCAAGAGTGCAAATATTAAAAATCTGAGTCTTGGTAAATATGAAACTAAACTATTTCAGCATCTCATAAACAGAACATCTGCAGATGTTTGGGAATCCAAAGTAACACACTCAAAATGCTGGAGGAACTCCGCAGAGTCAGGGAACATCTATTGAAATGAAGAAACAGCCGACGTTTTGGGCTGAGATCCTTCTTCAGGACTGGAAAGGAAGGAGGAAGACGAGAGAATAAAAAGGTGGGGTGATGTGAAGGAGGATAGATAGAAGGTGATAGTGGAAGCCAGGTGGGTAGGAAAGGTAAAGGGCTGGAGAGGAAGGAATCTGATAGGAGAGGAGAGTGGACCATAGGAGAAAGGGAAGGAGGAGGGAGGTAATAGGTAGGTGAGAAGAAGTAAGAGGCCAGAGTGGGGAATAGAAAAAAAGGGGAGGGGAGGGATTTTTTTAAATGAAAATAAAATTTTTAAAAATTCAGCATTTGCCCTGCTCTTGCACTACTCCACCCCAACTTTCTATAGTTCAAGAATTTGCTAGACAACATGAAAGGTTGCTTCAAAATGCAAAAAACTGCAGGCTCTGAACTTTGACCAGTCAATGAACAAGAATATTACATCCTTCCATAGTTGCCACCTGACTATTTCATCTTTTGTTTTTGGAAAATGAAATTGAGTTTTAATTTCAGTCCGTGGTATTACAAGTGTAATGGTAACTACCTTTTAGCACGAACAGGAGAACTTGGTGCTTGAGTATATTACATCCAGTTCACTGTTGCATATCCATTGTTATTAATCCTATGATGTTCTCTCTGGTTTACACTCACACAAAGCTGCATGTTGAGGGAATAATTAGACCTTATTGTTAAGGGCAGTGTAGCAATGGTTGCTAGGCAGATGAATTTGTTTCATGAGAGCTATGCCACATCTCAGAAATGTTAAAATTTCTCACTGACTCTACAAATGACCTGCTGATATCTAGTGAGTGTGTTCAAAGGAAGGTTTAATAGTGTTTTCATGCTTAATGTAGCAGTAGATGTCTTAACAATCGACTCCTGAAATGTTAGTTCTGATCGCCTGGCCACCCACAATGGCAAAAATAAGAGTTATCAGAGCTGATGTCAGAATTCAATGTTTCATGACCCTGCCTCAAACTGCCGGTCACCAAACCCAATGCTGAACTTCAGCCACCTTACTCTCCAGCTATATATAAATGACTTGGATGTGGGAGGGTTGGTCCCAGGTGTAGTTTATGTACCTTCAGTGTGTGAGATCTTTTTGGCTGCCATTGCTTGCTGAACAAATACTTCATTACAGCTTGCATTTGTACAATTGTCTACACTATAACACATCTTCCTAAGGAATATTTGCATACAAAGTTTTACCCAGAGTCAAAGAGAAAGTGGGTCAAGTGGTGCTCACTCTGACCACATTTAACCTCCATGTTCATAGGATATCCAGCTTATCTGCTTTGATCACCTGTATAAGCCATAGTGAAGAGCTCTAATAGTTGTAGATGGACACCTTCAATGTCCGTCTTAAGACTTCCTACTAGCAAAGGTCCTTGCACTAGTTTTTAATTTTGGATTTAAATAATCTGAAAAAGACCTAAACATAATTAAAGACAAAATAATTAATTTATTTAAAATATGTTAAATTACTACAAATAAACATGAAAGCAAAAGGTTAAACATACAGTACTATGCAAAAGTCTTAGGTACACACACACACACACACACACACACACACATATATATATATATATGTGTGTGTGTGTGTGTGTATGTATGTATCTAGGGTGCCTAAGACTTTTGCACAGTGCTGTATGTGCTGTAGATGTGGTTCCTCAGAAGAATGCTACATATATCATATACAGACAGGGTAACCAACGAAGAAGTTCTACAGAGAACGAAAACAAAACATACATTACTTCAAAAAATCAGAAACCAGCAGTCAAAATTCTTTGGACACATCATGCGAAGGGAGACATTAGAACATTTAGTTACAACTGGAAAGCTGGAAGGAAAAAGAAGCAGAGGCAGACAGAGAATGGAAATGATAGATGGAATAACATCATGGTTAGAAACAGGGGAGGCAACAAATTCAATTCGGAGGGCCAGGGACCGTGATGGATGGAGAGACATGTTGCCCCCGTCGAACGGCAAGGCACCTGAATGAATGAATGTATTTGTCAACATGGAGCGGAGGGTGAGTTTTAAAATGGGCATGAGAAAAGGACATTGAGAATGATGAGAGTGGGGCACAGCAGGAGTGTTGTGGGACAGATGGCAGAGGAGTGCCAGGGTGGGGGTGGCACAGGTGCAGACACACCCAGCCCTGAGACACCAGGCAAAGTCAATTGATTCCTAACAATTGGTTTATTGATCATTACAGAATGTCTTTCTGGTGCTTCTCACTTTCTCCCCTCTCCGTTCCCCTTTTCCCAACCACGATTGCCCATTCTCTGCCCCCTTCCCAGTCTCACTCCACAGTAGAGACCCATATTAGAATCAGATTTATCATCACATATGTCATGAAATTAGTTTGCTTTTGCAGCAGTAGTACAGAACAATATATAAAGTTACTATAGTACTGTAAACACAAAATAAAACCTGAATTTACTTTTGTAATAAATGCTGGTAGCCGCTTTCAGCTGAATAGAGGTGCAGTCATGCATGCCAACTAGTACAAAGCTGGGGGGCCAGATGCAAAGTGCTTCCACCTAGAACAATCTGGACCTGTCATCAGATACATTCTTGAGTCTGGTAGCAGAACAGAATCAAAGCCTGATCTTGCCTATTTAAATTGATCAACAAAGGGTTGATCAGAAAATAAAACACTGATGACAGAAATCTGAAGGAGTCATGGGAAATGCTGACAGCATCTGTCAGCTTCTGTGGAAAGAGAAACAGACTTTACATTTCAAAGACTCTTCATCTGAGCTAGAAAAGAGGGAAAATGTGTTAGCTTTGGTCTCCTGTTGAAAGATTTCATCTTGTAATATTGATTCAGTTTCTCTTTCCACAGAGCCTGTCTGACTTTACTGTACAATCAGCAAATTTTGAAGAATATCTTTTACACAGGAAATGTGGAAAGATTCTAGAGCTTAAGACTGGTAAAGGAGTAGCTGCTGATTGTGTGGCAATTTTGAATAGTGACGTGGAGCAGTGCTGGGGAGAAGGCTACAGGCATAAAGAGAGGTAAGGTCATTAAAAGGTCTAAAAAAAGAGGATAATTACTTTTAAACTGGGAGACAGATGTAGCTCAACAAGAAGGCTGATGAACCAACAAAACTTTTGATTCATGATGCAGTTGGCCAAGTTTTTACGGTTAACTTTAGTGGAATGTAGAACATACATAGCTCTGGGGGAAACATTGGAATAATTGATTCTATCAATAGGAAAGGTGCAGAATAAGGTTTCAGGATCCGCTAAAATAAGACAAAGTTGGATCCTAGCAATGTTGAAACAGAATAATTTGCAGGGCTATGAAGAAAGAACAGAAGAATAGAACTAATGGGATTGATCTTTTCAGAGCCGATGGGCTGAATCACCAGCTTCATCATTGATTCTATGTCAGTAAAGGTAGAAGTAGGTGGTCTGTGGTGATACAGCCCACAGTGACTGCCAAGACTGAACAATCTCCACATGATTTATGCGATCAATGCTTTACATCTACATCCAATTATCAGAGCTGATTCAGGGATACTGTTCTCAGAAACTGTTGAAACAAGCTTTCTACTGCAAGTAACGAGACTATAACAAGCTTCATTTTGTTATTCTCCAAACAAATTTACTGTGAACAAAAGTGAGATAAAAATAAAGAAAATCCGTTATAGCCCTTCCTTGCAACTTTATTCTCCTCTTAAAATAAATATTAATACTCCCTCTTCTCTGTTGTTTATTTGCTTTTTTGCCAACAGTAATTTAGGATAGATTTTTCTATTGGGAATCTGCAAAATGAAATTACTTTCTCTGTGCAGTTTCTATGCTTTACATCTGCCCACTTTGAAAATTCAGCAAGTAAAATATAATGTACAACATTGCTTTGACTCCTGCTTCAGTAAGCTTCTCTAGAATACCAGTATACCAATTTATTCTCCCATTCCATCTATTCTTTATGGCTTCCTGGAGGGATGATGCACAGTCAACACCAATTACAGCTGAATTACAGATAGTTTTCTGTTATATACTAAAGCCCTCTGGGAATCTGATGAAACCTATGTAAACTCACTCTGGACTCTTTACAGCCATCCAGACAGTGAAGACTTCAAAATTTCTGCATTCACAAAGTCAAACATTCTCCCTCTCCCATTGCTTATTCTATGAAGTTCAATGTTAAAGCTGTGCTGTTGTAACAACTCCAAAATCATAAGAACAGGATTTGTCAACACAGACAAAATCCTAGAAGTTTCAACATCTTGCAGTACGGTATATAAATATTTTTATACATTAAAACTAACTAAATTGTGTAACGTTCTTCTGACAAACATTTTACTACAATGCCTTTTGTTTTAAGCATTATTTAAACAACTCCTAAACACAATTGTAATTGTTTTACAAAGTGCTAATCTGACGATTGTAGGTTTCCTTTTATAAAATCAATTAATGGAATGAGACCACAGGAAAAAGAGCAGGAAGTGTGATGTGATCCCTCCAAACAGCAAGACCGTTGCTGCTGTTTAAAATCAAATCTCATGTAGAGTTTCTACCATAAATATTTCCAAAATTCACACCACTTCTAAAACACAAATCACTTCTAAAATGTAAAGGACCAAAGATTTCCAAAACACAGGTACAGTTCCTATAAACTAAAAAGACATACCAATGAATCTGATGAACAAATTGCCCATTACAGAAATCAAGGCCAACTGAATGGATTCTAGTTCACCCCATGTTTCTTTCAAGTTTCTTGATGTTCTTTACCCTATTCCTAATGAGCCTGAACTGCCCTCTACATTTTTTTTTCACTTTTTCAACCATGTGTGACTTCACACATGTATGATATTTCCCCAGATACCTTTTTAACACAAAAGGTCCAAAAGCATCTTGGAGACTTAGTTCTCAGCTCCCACCATTAATGTTAGGAAGCTAACTTCCTTGAGTACATAAATCTTCCAACATTAGTAGATCAGTTACTTGATATGCTAAATGACTGTCTCCATCTGGGCTGCAAGCTTCCTTGAACTAAATGACTTGGTCAGCTTATCTGTTTTGAAACAAGCCAAATTAAATAACTGCATCTCCAGCAAACAATAAAGTAGGCGCATTGAATTTCTGCAGACGGAACTACACAATAGGCAATATTTTTTTAACTTTAAACTGATTACTGCTTTCCATTTCTATTTTAAGCATGTTAAGAACTGAAAACTAACTTCCATTAATGTCCTAAAGTCAAACAAATCAATATTTATATCTATTTGATCTTACAAGTAGTAGCTGCAGTGTTTATGAAAGCAAGATTAGCAAACATCCAAGGAGTGAATATCCCATCACACAGGTTCCCATTATTTTATCATTGAAAACAATCTAGTATGTTGAAAAAGGCAAGGTCACTAGAAGTAATTTAAGTATAATTACTATATTGGAATGCTGATGTAGTTTTAACATTGTCGAAATTCTTTGAGCAACATGGCAATACTGTTTCCATGGCAAATGACTGAATTAATGCACTTACCTAAACTGACAGTTCAATTAAAAGTTATACAATCATCATTATTCCATCATAAAAACTGGTATCTCTAATTCTGTGATTACTTTGTGCCCTGTAGTATTGTATGCAGATTTAATCTCCACATACAAGCCAGTATTCGGTTGCCCTGGAGGCAGTGTACCAATAAGTAGATTCTTGGGATAAAGACCTGTGTTATAAGAAGTAGTTGAATAAAAGGTTTCTGTTTTCTCGGATTTAATAGCATGAAAGACAATATCAAAGGGAAAAAAGGTCAGATTCTGGTAGGGCCTGAACAGAGTACACTTAGAGACTGTTTGCTGCATTACAGTAGTTCAAAACTCTTGGACAACATCGAGGATGAGAAATTCCCAATTTAGGAGTGAATTGAAAATGTTCTACACTCAGAGATTTCAAATCACTAAAATTTTCCGTCACAAGGTCTGTGGATGTTCAGTTTGTGACTATTTTATAAGCTGAGGATAAAGTTTGTAATATTAAGAGAATAAGAAGATAGTGGACTAAATAGTGGAAGATGACTAAATATTAGGACTGAGGACCAGAAAATATATATCGAATGAAGAAGCAAAGTAAAGGGCCAATTAGTCATTTGTTGCTCCTATTTTGTATAGTAGGCTCATAATGCGATAGGATTTTGATTGATTTTGAGGATGTTATTCCCAGGTTTCTAAGGTTGTCATAGCCGGGGGTGGAAGTGGGGATAAGCTCCCACTACCTAAAAAGTGTTCCAGATGGTGTGTAACTCTAAAAGCCTCTGACAACCAAGTCCAACTCTTGACCTTCACATGTGGCTTGGCTACTAGGCCCGGCGGAACTGTTTCTACTGACAAGACAAGGGGAAAAGGCGGACCACTGGCGCCTCAAAACCAGCTGCTTCGGGCAGGTGGGGCTCGCCAGCCTTGGACGGCAGCCCGCTTAGGAGAAGGAGAAATCTGATTTTCAACCACCGCTGCCTTGCAGCCATATCCGCCTATGGGAAAGGCTTCAGGAGTAAACCCCAAGGAAGAAATTTGGAGCCGGCGTCCCTAAGGCAGTTTGATGTTGTTTACAACTTCACTCTGACAACGTCTGTGATGTCGTTGGTGCCAAGCCACATCGGCACTTGCCCTTCCCTTGGACTACATCAGTGACGTGGAGAGGGGGAACCCGCTGCATGGGCAACAGCTGGTTCTTCAAATCTTCCCGCCCAGGCTTGCGCCCTGGAGAGGACACAGTCCACCAGAGGAGCAAACCCATGATCCCCTGGGATCAGGGACTGCCTCCTCCACATTATTCCCAGAAATTTACTGAGTAGGATTATTCCACAGCATAATGCTGCCCAAGGATACTTGTTTCAAGTTGAAATGCTGTTAGTATTGAAAAAAATGCCTTGTAGGCATCCTTAAGTATATTTAATTTTTAATGAAATTATATTTTTAGTCTGTTTCCAGAACAGATGTACAACTGATTGAAAGTTATGGCTCCACTTCTAAAGTTTGTCTCTTTCTTTCAAGAATAAAGGAAGCTTTACTCCTAGATAAGCATCGATATTCTTTGATATTGCTAAAGTATGTCACATTCTCAGCGCCAGACTCAATATTGGACCAAAATATGCAGGCAGGATAAGGCAAATATAACATATACACTGATATTAGTGAATAGTTGTAAATCATCCAGAAATTTGTGATAAGGAGTCGTCTGTAGATTTTCTGAAATTCATGGATCTGTGCAGTTCTGCAGCTCACCTCTTGAAAGTGTCAGCCCATGCACAAGTTACACACAGACTTCAAAATTTTGTTGTATTTGTTAAGAAAATATGATTTGAACTCATCACAGTGTCTTACAAATAGCATTAATGTGTGCAGGAGCAACAAAGTTAGAAATGAACTATGTTATCAAGAAATTGCCCCATTAGCAAAAACTTTTCTGACATTACTTCTTAGTAATCATCCCAGGAAACATCTTGGTTGTTAAGGGAATTGTGCAATGTTTCTTCAGGTCAAAACATTGGAATTGTTGCTAAAGATTAGTCATCAATTTGTTGCATTACAGAATGGGTCTAAGGAGCTGAATGTCTGCTCATATTTCTTTTGATTATTAGGTTTTATGAGAAGTTAGAAACTGCTTAACAACATAAATATACTGTCATCCTCCTTATTTTTATGTATCTATTGCCATTGCTATGTTTTTGTTCCTTTGACTTTGAATCTCATTGGCTGAGACGAAGGACTGGTGGTAGCTTCAAAACCCAGATATCTTGCTGTCCGATTGTAACTTTATAAATTGGCCAATCAAGCATTCTGGGAGTACCTTCACAAGAAAGACTGCACTTGAAAGGCTCAGCACTGTTAAGTTCTGTAACCTCAAAACATAAGCTAATTCAAAGGAAGACACCAGAGTCTGAAATGTGGGTCTAACTTTGAGTTTATTCGTAGCAAGGCGTGCACATATCAAGTGGTAGCATGATGATACATGCAATTCATGTATTTATACATATAACCAGTAACAATTTATTGAACTAAGCAAGAATGCTTAATCAAACAATATACTCACAAGATTACTCAAATATTACTGAAATATTAAAAACACAACCACAACTTTCTCAAGGGCAATTCAGGGTGGACAAAAATTTCCAGCCTTGTTGACTGAATTTAAAAAGGATTTTAATCTGATGGAAGAGAGGAGGAAAAACTAATAAAAGTAACATGGCTGTTTCTACAAGGTAACAAAAATTCTCACATGTTTCATAATTTTTTCACTTTCAAGGTGCCTATCTCAAGTCCAATCTAGACTGTAGCTTGCATGTCTGGATTAATATTGTGTCAGAATTATTATATTTCGAGACTTAAATAAATAAATGGGTTCCTTAACATTGTTATAGCCAGGGTGATAATGAGTTCAAGCTCCCATTACCTATTAAATGCTCCTAATGGTATGAGGTTCAAATAGCCGCTGACAACCAAGTCCAGCTCCTGGCCTTCATGTGTGGCTTACTTAGCTGCTAAGCTCAGCGAGACCATTTCTACTGATAGGAGAAGAGGCAAAGTCGGGTTACTGGCACATTAAAGCCAGTCGCTTCAAGTAAATGGGGCTCGTCAGTCGTGGTTGGCAGCTCATCTTGGGGAAGGAAAACTCTTGTTTCAAACCTCTGCTGCCTTGCGGCTATACCCACTCATGGGGAAGGCTTTGGGAGTAAACTCAAAGGGAAAAATACAGAGCTGGGTTCCCTAAGGCAGCCCTGCATTGAGTTCAAAGCTGCTGGTACCAAACTGTATCAGTCTCTGCTGTACATTTGTGTTCATCAGGTGCATGGAGAGGAAGCGCTTGCTACCTGGGCAACAGCTTGCTCTCCATATTGTACTGCCCAGGCTTGCACATATAGACAGCTAAGACGCAACATCCACAATCAACCCAGACCAACAGAGGCCTCACGCAAATAAATAAATATACCCCAAAATTGCTTTAGAATGGTCAGGGTTACACAAGTTAACAGCTAGTTTCTGAATAAAATATTTTAAAAAGTATAATGCAAAAATAGATGTTGTATTAAGGATATATCCATATGCACATATAACCTTAGATAAATTATGATTTATAGTATTAAATAACTATGTCAAGTCACCTGTATCACACGAGAGAAGTAACAATTGTTCATCACCTTTGACCTTCCTTCTCAGTGGCTGAGATCAGGAAAAGTGATGCACAACTTCCACTGCAATGGGAAATTCAAGACTCCATATCTTTTTAATGCTGTAGCTGTAAATATTTTTTAAACCATGCTTTTATAACTTGGCCATAGGTGAACCGTTCCCCTCAATTTCTTCAGGGATTTGGTAAAACTGCTCTAACTAGAAAGGGGACCAATTGGGTCCCTTAGGAAAGATTTTATTAACAGACTGTTTGTTCTCAATACCAAATTCTGGGGCTGGAGCAGATAACTCACAGCAAACAATATATAGTATAGCAAATTATACTAAATCACTGGAAAGCAAATCTATTTGAAGAGCAGAGTAAACAGAAACGACAGCAATTTCTTGTAGTTAATGCAAGGTAATGGACTATAGCTATTGGTTTATTATTGTCACATGTACAGTAAAAAGCTTGTCTTGCACACTGTTTACCCAGATCAAATCATTACACAGTGCATTGAGGTAAAACAATAACAACACAGAATAAAGTGTAAAAGGAACCGAAAGAGTGCGGTGCAGGTATATGATAAAGTGCCAGATCATAACGAAGTAGATCATGAGGCCAAGGGTCCATCTTATCGTACAAGAGGGATGTTTAAAAGTCTGATAACAATGGGATAGAAGCTGTCCTCGATTGGCATGAGCTTTTCAACTTTTCCATCTTCTACCTGATGGAAGAAGGGAGGAGAGAGCTGAGTGGGGTCCTTAATTATGCTTTAATGAAGCAGCAATAAGTATAGGTAGGGTTCTTGGGGTGGGGGGGGGATGGTTTCTATGATTTGCTGAAATATTGAAGTGTTGAGGATAGTCCCATATAAATTATATGCTTAAAGTTAAGCCAATCTCTTTTGGGCAGCGTATTCAGCAAATTCAATTGTCAAGGGAATTACTGAGCCATGTCCAATGTGTATATGAGGGATTTTCTAAACGTACACTGCCAGGGCAGTCCCATCCACTTGGAGCATACAACGTTATATATTGTAAGGGCACTTACCATCTATCAGCTTTTTTTTCTGAGTAGTTTTGGTAACAAAGCCATAGAGATACTTCTTATAAAAACATTTTAAGCTTTTGAGAAGAGAAATCTTGCTTTAGATGTGTAAGCTCTATGATTTAAAGGACATCCTTGAATAACTTAAAGTATGTCTTAATGTTTGCTGCTTTGTGCTTTCAAGGGCTTCTAAGGAATAAACTCTGATTAAATCAGTGTTCACTGCTATTTAAAATGTGTTAGTCATTTGGCCAATTTTTTTTTGAGGTTTTTCTCTGAGAGCTTTGTAATAAAAGAAGGGAAAAACAATTTTTACAGGTCACAAACCAGGTATATCTTACTGGCTGCACAAAATTTTCAGCGGTTAATTATTTTTCCCCTTTTCGACCTTTTGAATTTGTAACACTTCAATCCACCATAAAACATCAATGCGGTAAGTTGCTCTTTAAATGCTGCTTTTAAAATAATATCCCATGAATTGTTTTCTCACCTTTTAATTAAATATATTTTTTAACTTAATAGCTGTCTGGGAAATTAAAAATAAAGTACTTCAGCTGAGAGTAGATTGAGCAGTCTGAATTTTTCCCAAATAGTCAAACCTATGATTTAAGATCATGAGGGGTCCAAGCAGGGTGAAAGCATTTTGTCTTTTACCAGAGAGGTGGTACAAAAGAGCAAAAGGTCATAGATTCAAGATCAGAGCCAAGAGATTAAAAGGGACATAACGGGCAGCTTCTGCACACAATGGAAGTTTCATATTTGGAATGATCTGCCAGATATTGTGATTGAGGTGGCCATATTAGCGGCATTTAAAAGCCAACGAGATAAGGAGGAGAAGATGGCGGCGCGATGCAGTGCACAGTGGCCACTCCGGTGAATGATATCTGTTATTTGCCAAGTAGGGTGCCGTGCACAATCCTGATTTGATGGAGACAGACATGAGAGTACGTAGGAACACCTGGAGAAACTTCTGAAATGCCTGCTTCGCTGCCGCTGCTACTGTGTGATCCAGAATCTCCGGAAGAGAAGGCCCCAAATCCTCGGCTTTGCTTGTGGCTCTGCGGCCGGGGCAGGCTCGAAGCACTTGGCAGAGATGGTGCTCGGTGCTTGGTGTCGAAGGGCTGGTCGGAGTCTCGAAGTTTTCGGATGGACTCAGAGTCGGCTGTGGTCAGGTGCTTCCAATGCATCAGCAGTTGTCGGCGCCTGAAGGTTTATGGCAGGGAGAGCTTCTCTCTTTTGCCACCTGCTATTGGGACCATCAGGAGTCGATCGGTACCTTGAGACGTTTTTTTTTTACTGTGCCCATGGTCTGTTCTTTATCAAATTATGGTTTTGCTTTGCACTGCTGTAACTATATGTTATAATTATGTGGTCTTGTCAGTGTTAGTCTTTGGTTTGTCCTGTCTTTTTTGTGATATCACTCTGGAGGAACATTGTATCATTTCTTAATGTATGCATTTCTAAATGACAATAAACGAGCACTGAGTGTCCTCATAATCTAATCTAATCTAAGTACGTGGGTTGGGGAGGTTTAGAGAGCCATGGGCCAAAGGCAGGCAGATTGGGTAGGCTCACTGGGTGACACGGTTGGCATGGATGTTGAGCTGAGGGGCCTGTTTCCTTTCTGTAGGACTCTGTGATTCTAAGGCTCTAATATTTTGAACAATAGGCAAGCATACTTCACGTTTCTCTAATTTATCGGTTTACCAAGGTAATCATTTGCCACTGTGTCGTATACTTTAGATCTATGGCACTTTCAAGAGTAATATATAATGAACACTTCTCAAGTGTGCACATATAATCTTGAAGCAAGCCTTTTAATTATATAAATGATCTGTAGAATGTGCAATCTACTTCACAATATCAAAGAGTGTACCTGTTACCTCAGACTTTTATGTATTGCAGCTTCAAGCTTTCAGAACAATGGAAATTAATAGTGGGGGTCCATGACATAAAAAAGGTTGGGGGCCCCTGTTTGAGAAGCTTTGCAATTGCATTGTGCAATATACACAGAGTTTAGAATTTTATGTGACTGAAATGCTTTACAACATATTTATAAGGGAAAATAGTTCCTGTTGCCATATGA
The DNA here is from genome assembly GCF_030028105.1 of Mobula birostris. Lineage (NCBI taxonomy): Eukaryota > Metazoa > Chordata > Chondrichthyes > Myliobatiformes > Myliobatidae > Mobula > Mobula birostris. The sequence goes on along the minus strand of NC_092394.1, from coordinate 32,058,380 downwards.
GCTGGTTCCACCATTCAATAAGGTTATGAATAATCAATTTGAAGTTCACTTCTGCCTAATCCCTGATCCCTATAGAAGTAATTAAAGTGGTAGAAACTCTGGCTCGTAGTGTTAATTATTTATATGGTAGAATATAGTGGAGGAGTCTCGACCAGAGGGTTCAGCCTCAATATAGAAGAATACAGAGATCAAGAAGACTTCTTTAGTAGGCCGGCAATGAATCTGTGGAATTCTTTGCTACATACTGTCAGGCCTGCACAGACACCACCCAGCTAACAGGAGTCACTTGCCACTCGTTTCCAACTCACCACCTGCAGCCTATTTTAACCCAGCTCTCATCCATAGTCCTTGTTCAGCTGCCAAACCAGCCAGCCTCAACCGGTTCCTCCTATCCTTCAATTGCCTTGTCGCGTTAAGTACAGTGCCTCGTAAAAGTATTCAGCCCCAACCCTTTGTTCACATGTGAATATTATAACCAGGGATTTTGACCTTACAGAGAGGGGGATCCTTATCATATTCTTATGAATTAATTAAAAATTGGGTGTATTTAAGGCAGAGATTGATAGGTTCTTGATTGGACATGGCATCAAAGGTTAGAGGGAGAAGACCGGGAACTGGGGTTGAGGAGGTGATAAAAAGAAAGGATCAACCATGATTGAATGGTGGAGCAGATTCGATGGGCTAAATAGCCTAATTCTGCTCCTATGTCTTATGGTCTTTTGGTCTAAAACATGTGGTCCTCCAGTTCTCCATATCAACAAATTGGGTGAGTCGGTAAGGTAATACAGTATATTGCATTTGGGAGAGTTAGTGTAGTAATTACAAAGGGGATGAATACTTTTTCAGCCTCACAATCTTGGTTTTTAATTTTTACCAAGTTGTTGACGGTTTTGGAGTTTTTATTTTGACTTGACATGATGCACAATGTTTTGTAGATTAGCTCAAAAAGTCCTACTTCAATATATTTTGTATTTAGAAAATGAGGCAGTAAATTGTGAAAATAGTTCAGAGACATAGGAAACTACAGCACAGAAACAGTCCGTCCAGCCCAGCTACTCTGTGCTGAACCATTTACACAGCCGAGTTCCAATGACCTGCACCTCCATACCACTCAAATCTATGTACCTATCCAAATTTCTCTAAAATGGTGAAATGGAACCCACATCCGCACTTCCGTTGACAGCTTATTCCACCATCCGAGTTAAGAAAGTCCTCCTCATGCTCCCCTTAAACATTTTACCTTTCACCCTTAACCCATGACCCCTATTTGTGGTCTCACCCAACTTCAGTGGAAAAACGTTGCTTGCCTTTACCCTATCTACACCGCTCATAATTTTATATGTACCTCTATCATATCTCCCCTCAATCTTCTATGTTCTAAGGAATAAAGTTCTAACCTATTCAATCTTTCCTTATAATACAGGTCCTGCAGTCCCTGCAACATCCTTGTAAATTTTCTCTGTACTCTTTCAATTTTATTTACATCTTTCCTGTGGGTAAGTGACCAAAACAACACACAATGTTCCAAATTATGCCTCACCAACGTCTTATACAACTTCAACATAACATTGCAAATCTTGTACTCAATACATTGAATTATGAAGGCCAAAGTGCCAAAAGCTTTCTTTATGACCCTAACTACCTGTAATGCCACTTTCAATAAATTATAGATCTGTATTCCCAGATCCCTTTGTTCTACCACACTCCTCAGTGCCCAGTCACTGACTGTATAAGACATACTGTGGTTGGTCCTCCCAAAGTGGAACACTTCACACTTGTCTGCATTAAATTCCATCTGCCATTTTTCTGCCTATTTTTCCAGTTGGTCCAGATCCCACTGCAAGCTTTGATAGTCTTCTTCGCTGTCCACTACACCTGAACCTTGGTATCATCTGCAAATTTGCTGATCCGGTTAACCACATTATTATCCAGATCGTTGGTATAGATGACAAACAACAACAGACCCCTGTGGCACTCCACTAGTCAAAGCCCTTCAGTCAGAGAGGCAACCATCTACTACCACTCTCTGGCTTCCCCTGCAAAGCCAATGTCTAATTACTACTTCACCTTGAATGCCTAGTGACTGAATCTTCTTGGCCAACCTCTCATGCAGGACCTTGTCAAATGCTTTACTGACATCCATGTAGACAACATCTACTGTCTTGCCTTCATCAGCTTTCCTGGTAACTTCCTCAAAAAACTCTGAGATTGGTTAGACACGACCTACCATGCTCAAAGCCATGTTGACTATCCCTAATCAATCCCTGTTTATCCAAATACTCATATGTCCAGTCTCTTAGAATACTTTCCAATAACTTTCCCACTACTGATGTCAGGTTCACCAGACAATAATTTCCTGGTTTATTCTTAAAGTCTTTCTTAAACAGTGGAACAACATTAGCTATTGTCCAATCCTCCGGTAACTCACCTGTTGCGTAGGGTGATGTAACATTCCAGTAGAATGAGCGTCGGTGGAGAAACAATTTGTTATGGAGCAGCCGGCCACCCACGTATCAAGTGCCCACTGCGTCCGGGAAAACAGCACCACCAGATAGAGACAAGGGGCCTTCTATCAGAAAAGCCCCCCAGTGGCCTCACGTTCCAGAACAAAGTCTAAATCACTCTCTCTGTCCTCCTCCATGCACCATTGGCTCTAAGTGCACAGGAGACTCTGATGGATTCCAGTACAGCAGGCAACTTTCCACACCAGACTCTGTGTGCTGCTTGGATGCTCTACCAAGCCTATGTTGTACCCTTTCTGCATCATGGATATTGGCGGACATCACTTGGGGATGGTCAGAGTGCGTACACAGACTGTGCACGTGAGCATCAGAGAACACCTCTCATCTTGACATACCTTTCACGACCCTCACTTCGCTTAGTTCACTCAAGCTCACTGCTGAGTTGGAACCCACCTACCGGACCACCTGCCTGCATCTTCAGTTGACTTTACCCCATAAATCCATGGAGACAGAGGAACCCTTCAAACTCACCAAATCCCCGCAGAAGTACCACGACCTACCCATGGTCTTCAGTGAAAGGGAAGCCAGCACTCTGTCACTTCACAGACAGCTGTGCGATTGACCTCCTCCTGGACATCACCCACCCTAAGATTGTCTGTTCTCCCTCACCCCTCCTGAGACCCAAGCCATGAATGACTACATCATCAAAGCACTCTAGCACATCTGAATTCAAACATCCCATCTCCAGTCAGTGCAAGGTTCTTCTTTGTCAAAAAAGAAAATGGGGGTCTCCATCCCTGCATCAGATTCTGGAGACTCAACAGAATCATTATTAAGAACTGCTACCTTCTCCCCTTGATAGATAGCACGTTCTAATTATTCCACAGAATCCAGGAACAACACCTTATATTCTGTCTGGGTAGCCTCCAACCTCATGGCATGAACATATTTTGAATTTCCAGTAATGCCCCCATCCCCCTTCACTATTCCCCATCCCCTTTTTCTCTCTCACCTTATCTCCTTGCCCGCCCGTCGCCTCCCTCTGGTGCTCCTCCCCCCTTTTCTTTCTTCCATGGCTTTCTGTTCTCTTCTATCAGTCTCCTTCTTCTCCAGCCCTGTATCTCTGTCACCAATCAACTTTCCAGCTCTTTACTTCACCCCTCCCCTTACAGGTTTCATCTATCACCTTGTGTTTCTCTCTCCCCTCTCCCCACCTTTTAAATCTACTCCTCAGCTTTTTTTTCTCCAGTCCCGCAGAAAGGCCTCGGCCCAAAATGTTGATTTGTACTCTTTTCCATTGATGCTGCCTGGCCTGCTGAGTTCCTCCAGCATTTTGTGTGTGTTGCCAGATCTTCACCAAACTGGATGAATGGTTCTCATATAAAGAGATGCTCACCCGAAAGGGGGATGAGTGGAAGACAGTGTTCATGACATCCGGTAGTTACTACGAATACTTGGTAATGCCTTCTGGACCTTCCAATAGTCCAGCCATTTTCCAAGTCTCCATGACATGCTACACAGGTTTCTGTTTGACTACTGTGATGACATGTGCATCTTCTACAAGGATCCCCAAGACTACATCTGTCATGTCCATTCAGTCCTTCAGTGTCTCCTCGAAAACCAACTATTCTGCAAGTTAGAGAAATGCCAGATCCACATCCCAGTAATTTCGTTCCAGGGTTACATCCTTTTACCACAAGGCATAACCATAGAACCTAAGAAAGTGTGCAATGTCATTGAATGGCCCCATCCATACTCCCTCAAACAGCTAGAGTTCTTCTTGGACCTCTCCCGCTTTTTCATCAGGTTCTACAGCCAAATCGCCATTCCTCTCACCCAGTCACCTCCCTCATGGATAACCTATTCTGCTGCTGCAGACCACACCTTTGAGGGAGCTCAAGTGACGCTTCACCACCACACCCATTCTCCGCCATCCGAACCCCTCCAGACCTTTTGTAGTATAGTGGACACATCTGACTTGGGCATCGGGGCCACCCTCTCCCAGCGAGGACTGGGCAGGAATACGCATCCCTGTGCATTCTTTTCACCCAAATTCAACTCTGCACAGCGCCGTTATGGAGCGAGAGACAGGGAGCTACTCACCATTAAATGGGCATTGGAAGAATGGGGAACACCAAGTCCTTCCTCATCTGGACTGACCTCCAGAGCTTCATATTCATTCAGCAGACCCGCCAACTCAACCCACATTGTGCTTGCTGGGCCCTCTTCTTCGAGCAATTCGACCTCATCTCCTACTGACCCGGATTCAAGAACATTAAGATGGACATCCTGTCACGACAATTTGAGCCACCTAAAATGGAGATCGAACCTCTGCCCGTCATTCCATCCTCTCAGGTCCCTGCCCAATCATCTGGGATCTTGAGGCCCAGATCCGCCAAGCCCTACACAGCATGAGCCTGCTGCAGCCGACACAGCTGATAACCACAATTACATGCTGGCGGATGCGTGCTTGGAGGCACTCCTGTGAACCCAATCCTCACGCCTCTCCAGCCTTCCAGGCACATGCCAGACCCTGGAATTTTGGCGACACTGGTTCTGCTGGACCACGATGTTCCCAGATGTGTGTCAGTTCCTTGCTGCCTACCCTCAATGTGCACAGTCCAATTCCTCCAACTAGTGGCCCTTTAGGCTCCTGTGCCCCTACCGTCCCTCGTTGCCCGTGGCCCTACATCGCAATGGATTTAATCTCAGATTTGCCACCTTTCCTTTGAGGCCAGAGTGATCATGATAGTAGTGGACTGGTTCTCCAAGACAGCCCACTTCATTGCCCTCCCAACTTCCGTCAGCCGCTCAGACGGCAGCGCTGGTTCTCCAACATGTCACTGGCCCCACGCTTTCCCTCGAGGCACTGCATCAGACAGGTGGCCGCAATTCTTCTCCAGCTTCTACTGAGCCTCCTGCCCCCTCCTCCATGCTTCAGTGAGTTTGACTATCATCGCGAGGACACTGCCTCTAACCCTTCCACAGGGAAAAGAGAGCTGCTCTGAATGAACTGTCCCAGAATCTACATACCTCCTCTGCCACAGGTATGTCACTCTTTGAAGTGCTTCATGGCGACCAACTCGCATTGTTCCCCATGGTGGAGCCAACAGTGGAGGTCTTGTCCACTAGGGTCCTGGTTCACTACTGCTGGAATGATTGGAAGCAGGCACAGAGGACCATTCTAGCTGCCAACTGTGCCTACTACTGCCAGTCAAACCTCCAGTGGCCAGTACCCAGACTGACTGCCCTGACCTGGGGACAGTGTATCAGTTTGTCCACCCGAGATCTGAACCTGCGCATCAACTCCCAAAAGCTCTCCCCCCCGCCCCCCAAAGTCCGTTGGCCTCTTTAAGTTTACCCATTGTATCAACTGAGTCACTTACCATCTCCATCTGCTACTATCCCCCAGGGTCACACCTACTTTCCATGATGCCTGCCTCAAGCCTATTGTCCATGGACCACTTGACCCAGTTGAGCCTGCATCTCCAGAACCTAGATGGCAGAAGGCAGTCCAGTTACATGGATCGTCAGTTGAAGATTTACATAATCATGGATTGGGTGTGCAGTATCTGGTCAACTGGGAAGGGTACTTGGTTCAGGGCTTGAGTGCTGTCCAGTTTTATCGTGGATCCATCGGTCATCAAGGAGTTGCAACAGACCCTTCTGGATCATCCTAGATGGTTGGGTGCCGGCCATAGGAGAAGTAGCAAAGGCAGACGCCTCCCAGTCCCTACCCAGATAACAGGAGTGCTCCTGACACTCGTTTCCAGCTCATCACGTGCAGCCTATTTAAACCCAGCTCTCAGCCACAGTCCCTTTTCCCCCCTCAAACCAGCTCGCCTCAACTAGTTGCCTTTTTAGTTACCTCTTGCCTTGTCATGTTACGTATCTGTTCTCTCTTGTTTTGTGGCCTCTGATGATGTGTTATTTTGCCGTTTATTATTAAAGTGATTACTCCCTGCTAAATTATCTCCACTGCTCTGCGTTTGAGTCAAACCTCCCCTACATGTCCTAACATAGATGGCTGAGAAGGTCAAGTCATTGGGTATATCTGAAGCAGAGGTTGATAGGTTCTTGAATAGTAAGGACATCAAAGGTTATGGGGAGAAGAGGGATAATAAATCAGCCATGATGGATTGGCAGAACAGAGTCAAGGGGCTGAATGGCCCAATTCTGCTCACATATTTTATGTTTTAAACATATATCTGCAGTATGGAAAATAGAAATGTGTACAAATTGTTAAGAGGCATAGATCGAGTGGACATCAGAGACTTTTCCCCATCAAGTGGACAGCCAGAGACTTTTCCCAGGGCAGCAATGTCTAAAACAAGAGGGTATCATTTTAAGGTGATTGAAGGAAAGTATTGAGGGAGATATCAGAGGTAAGATTTTTACATTGAGAGTCATGGATGCGTGGAACACCCTGCCAGGGGTGGTGATAGAGACTTATATGTTTGGGACATTTAAGGAACTCTTAGATAGGCACATAGATGTTAGAAAAATGGAGGGCTATGATCTGAGAATAGGTTAAGGGTTAGCACAACATTGTGGGCTGAAGGGCCTGCACTGTGCTGCAATGTTCAGGATTGAAGGACGTCCATTTAGAATTGAGATGCGGAGAAATGACTATAGTCAGAGGGTGGTATATCTGTGGAATTTGTTACCACGAGTGGCTGCGGAGGCCAAGTCATTGGGTGCATTTAAGGCAGAGATAGATAGGTTCTTGATTAGCCAGGGCATCAAAGGGTATGGGGTGAAAGCAGGGGAGTGGGGATGACTGGAAGAATTGGATCAACCCATGACTGAATGGCGGAGCAGACTCGATGGGCAGAATGGCCTACTTCTGCTCCTATATCTTATGGTCTTGTGTTCCTATGTTCTATGTTTTATGTTAGGTAAAATTAATAAGATTCAATTACCTTTCCCTTAATACAGTGATGTTGCATCAAATGACTAGACAAAATCAAATAATATCAAAGTAAAATTATCACCTTCAGTACAGGTAAGAATTATGAATTCAGTTATTTTACTGCAGGGGAACATACATACTTATGATTTCTTAAAGATGCTTGCGTGAATGTGTGGTGTGCATACTGGCAGATGCATGTCTTCATTACAGAAATAACTACAATTCAAAAGTACATGATTGCATGTATGCTACTTCAGGAGAACATGAAAGGGGTGTGAAAGGTGCTATATAAAAACATGTCCTCCTTTCTTTCTTGTAGATAGGAGCAAATGAAACAACTAAAATGCGGCAATCCTTTAAATCATAACAGACTAGCTAAGCTGAAGAAAAACTGCAGATTGTTTTGCAGTCTCAGCTTTCTCCTCTGTTCCAGCTGACACAATAATAAATTAACTTTATTTGTTGTTCTCTTTATTCCCTGCAGTAAAGAATCAATTATAACTTGCTGATATCAAACTATGAAGTGCATCACCTTAAAGCAAAGCATGTAGAAGGAAACCAGACATCAGCCGTCACAGAATAAAATGGATCTCATTTGCATGCATGAATATTGAGAACAAATAAATAAGTAATTATTATATATATTATACATATAAACTCATGAATAAATAAGAAAGCCACTACAAAACTCATTAGATTAATTTTCATAAGCAGGAACAATAGTTTTCTGAACTACAGCAATTAATTTTAAACTGATTTATCACAGTGTCATTATTTGTGAGTTTAACAGACTGTCAGCACTGTAATTAACTGCTAGTGACATGCCTGGCATGTAGGAAAAGACTCCTCACACTGCTGATGGGTTGCTGCACAACATATACAATAACTAACCTCATCTTTCACACTATGCTTACCATTCTTATTCCATTAAAATGAGCTGTATGCTCAACACAAACTGAAACTAGAGCAATAATCACTTGATGGACAGCACAGTTTGAAAATAGCTCCCTTATAATAAACAATGCATGTGTGAAAACAAGCAATTCCAAGTCAGTCAACAGTCCAACTCAGTCCTACCTAATAATTTCTTAACTATGATTGAAACTGCCACCCTTTCCCATTACGGAGAGGTAAATAGGCGTCAGAGACCCTTTGGTGGTGGCTTTTCGGTCAAAGTCATGCTGTGTCCATCACCTTCTTTCCTCTTCCTCCTTCTCTCCACGCACTGCTCTACAGACAATTGATCCTGAGAGGGCAAGGCCCTGTACTCGCTGAAGTTTAGTAGAATGAGGGGGGTATCTCATTGGAACATTGAATGCACTGGACAACAAAGATTTTGCTTCCTGAATACCTTTGGATTTATGGATTTTGGGGCACTGATAATGAAAATCACCATGACATTTCTCTATCTCACACCATTTTTTAAAAAATCGCCTACATTTTTAATTTAAATTCATAATTCAAGTCAATTAAAATGTTGCCCACAATGTAAACTGAAAATGTTTCTGTCTTGTCCAGGCATGCCTAGGCATTCTTAGGCAGGGTGGATGCTGCAAAGCAGGACAGGTTTAAGAAAAGCATCTCACACACACATACTGTTCTATGCATTGCATTTACATGTATATGGGTTTGCGATCACATTGATGCACATGCTCTATGCACAGAGCATATTGTGTGTACTCATTATAATAAATTGTGTTTTCAGGAGTATTTGTGATAGCAAAATGTCTCACCAATGTTGCAATAGTTGCGGTACTTTGTTATATTGGCGGTGAGTATACGCTTAAACCTCAAAGACAGAGCATGACTCCTCTTATTAAGGAAGCCTATGATACTTTGGGTCTAAAGTCCTGGGCTCCTCACATTTGTTGCTCAACCTGCACTGTTGGTACTCAGAAATCAATGTCATTCGCTCTCCCAATGCTAGGTCAAGAGCAGAAGGATCATGTGACAGGCTGCTGCTTCTCTCTGACCAGTGTGTCTGGTTTCTCTGATAAAAACAGGAAATCCATTGAATACCCCAATCTCCCTTCAGCTATGAGACCTGTGCTACATGATGATAGTCTTCTAGTACTGAAGCCGCCAGAGACATGGAGTCTAGAGGAGGCAGGCGAAGATGCCATGATACATGAGCCAGAGATGGAAAACAACACCAATACTGATACAGAATTTGAACCCTTCAGGCGTGAGCCTCATCCAATTACTCAATCTGAGTTAAATGAGCTGGTCAGAGACCTGGGTTTGTCAAAGTCAAAAGCAGAATTACTGGGTTCAAGACTGTAAGGGTGGAATCTGCTGTCAACAGGCACAAACATTTCCTGTGAAGGGTTTTCATACTTGAGACAGATGTTTCCCAGAATAACTGATGCCAAAATTAGGGAAGGCCTTATTTTTGGTTCATAAATCAAACAAGTAATCAGTGACAGGCAATTCGAAGAATTTCTAGTGGTACTGGAGAAAATCGTATGGAAGGCTTTCAAGGATATTGTTGAAAATTTTCTTGGCAACGACAAAGCACCAAACTACATGCAGCTGGTTGGCAACATGCTTCACGCATACAAAACTATGAAGTGCAACATGTCACTAAAGATTCATTTTCTGCATTCCCACTTATTCCTTTTCCCTGCAAATCTTGGCACTGTCAGTGATGAACATGGTGAAAGGTTTCACCAGGACATTGCAGTCATGGAGAAACAGTATCAGGGCAACCGGAATCCGTCAATGCTGGCCGATTATTGTTGGACACTTAAGCGAGAAGCCTCAGACACTGAGTTACAAATGAAAATCTTCAACAAAACATATAGTATTTAGCTTAGTTGAACTATTGCAAAGCGTCAGCACCGTTATGCAAATAAATGAATTATATTCAATAAAAGTTAATTTCTTTTTCTCCAAATTCCTTTGGGAACTAGTCCAAAATTATATCTGTGTCCACCTTCGAGCAGTCTATCACAACCAAAGAAGATTTCTGACAAAACAACACTTTCGAAAATATTTGCTGTCCAGTGATCTTGAAAGGCCTTTGTAGAGTGTACATGGAGATGATATTTCCTATATTGGGGGAATCTAGGACAAGAGGGCACTGTCACAGAATACAAGGACATCCCTAAAGTTTAGAACAATGATGAGGAGGAATTTCTTTAGCCAGTGGATGGTGAATTTGTGGAATTCATTGCCACAGAAGGCAGTGCAGGCCAAGCTACTGGATATGTAGAAAGCAAAGGTTAATAGGTTCTTCATTAGTTAGGGTGTTAAAGGTTATGGGGAGAAGACAGGAGAATGGGGTTGAGAGAGATAATAAATCTGCCATGATGGAATGGCAGAACAGATGTGATGGGCCAAATGGCCTAATTCTGCTCCAATGTCTTACGGTCAGGACCCAACACACTGCTATCAGTTGTCACCTTCAAACGAGGAAGACAATCTGATCTGAGTCTTTCATTTACTTTGCGCTCAGTGCAATTTCCTTCCCATTGAAGACAAAAGCAGGGTGGGAAACAGGTGCATCACTCATTACTATTGGAGTTTTTCTACATTTGCTCAGGAACATGCAATATAATGGTAGAATTTTAACCATTTAGTACCCATAGTTATCAGTTTAAAATAGGAGGGAAGAAGTCTTACTTCAGAATTTCAAGGACATGAAAAAGAGCAGGCAATGTTTGAGACTCCCTGCCAGTTGACTAAGCTAGATGTTTTAGTTCTTATCCGTATATGCTTGATGCCCTCTGGTCTTTTTTGCCACCTTGGAGTGGAGTACCCCTGTTCTATTTAAAAAGGAGTCATAAGATATGACTGAAGCTGCTGGAAATCTGGAGCAACAGTTCCCCCAGCTCCCTTGTGTTTTACTGCATTCAATATTTGGGGTGGCCACTGGGCAGGGTAAAGTGGTTTTTAAACCAAATATAAAATAAATTTATTACCAGGAGGAGTCACAGTTCCTCCCTTGATGCTTTTCCACAGATGAATGAGATTTATTTCTTCCACTGCTGGGGAAGTAAACAGTCTGAAATTCATTTCTTCAAATAGAGGAGTTGCCTGTGGGAATGAGACAAATACCAACTTAACACAAAGGAGGTCCCAGGCCTAAAATTACACCAATGTTATGTTTTGTTTCAGGTGCACAATGTGCTACAAATAATTAAAACGATCAATACCTCAATTATTTTATTAATATGTGGAAACACAATCATCACCAAAAAGCAGTTGCTGGGAAAATTCATCCCTTGGTGGTAATGCTAAACAAGCCACCCAGTAACGTCAATGTTCTATACTTGCAGGATTCAAGCAGCGAGAGATTTCAGGTACAAGGCTCAGCTGGAGAAACCCTTTGCTCCAATTAGCCAAGCAAAGCTGAGAAGAAATTTGAAAGAGGTGTGCGTGATCATGTCATGACCTTGAGTTGTTAGAGACAAATTCTTCTTATTAGTAATTGATTCAAAAACAATTGAACAACTTGGGCAAAGAAAATACGTTAAAAACATTTTTTAGAAGCAAAATTAGCTTTCAGAATTCATTGCCAGTAGGGTTGGTAGAAGCAAAATCAATCAGGGCCTTCAAAAAAGAATTCAAATGATATTGAAAGAGAATAAATTTTAGGCCCATGCATAAAGAAGAAGGGATTGGACATCATGCTGACACTACTACATAGTGTGTTTAGAATTTCCATTTGACAAAGAAATTCCAGGCAAGGATTGCACCTCTTGTTTAATCTGTCTTCATCCTCCTCACACATAAAGCAAGATAAATCTGTACTGACATTAACCATGCTCTGGAGATATTCGAGGATTCCAACATTTCTCAGTCACTTGTTCGTGCCAAATTGGCTTTGTCTTACAGTCCTTTGTGATATTTTCCATCATTAGTGTAAACACCAGCAATTGCAGAGAGAACCACGTCCAGCTGTCAGCTTTGATAGCTCTTATTAGTTTGAGCATGGAACCTCCCAGCATCACGAATGCAGATTAACCCACATGAACAGCACAGCCTCATTTTGTCAATTAGCTTGCTGCTTCAAAGCACCTACTGTATATTTGTCTCTCGGAGAGTATTAATTAGTCACCTGTATGTGTTGCTCCTGGCTTCTGTCATACTAAGCATAATAATACTGTGTGTGACCTTTGGTGTTAATGTGAACTCACTAGAGAAAAGGGTACAGTCAATTCAGATCATCATCCAGAAGAATTAAGTTTACCAGTGTTCAATAAAGCACATCAGCTACTTGCGCTGTTCAGGTCAACATCGTAACTGCTACCACAAACTTACTCATTTATAAATAACTCTCTAAGGAAAGAATCGGACAAATGTGTACTTATAAAGGCAGTCAAAACTGCAAAACTGGAATGAACAAGTAGTTGGGTTGATCTCACATACACACACACACAACATGACTGTATTTGGAAAACACTCACACCATTATTGGACCACCAGAAGCCCTAGCCTTGCTTGCATAATCATGGCTCTCTCTCTCTCCTGATCCTGCCCAATCATAACCCAGTTACTAAAGCTTTCAGGAGTCCTTTGACAAAGTGCCACACATGAGTCCGCTTAACAAGTTAAGGGCCCAAGTTAAGGTAACACAAGGAAGATACTAGTATGGATAGGGCACAAGCTGATTGGCTGGAGACAAAGAGTAGTAATAAAGGGAGCCTTTTCTAGTTGGTTGCTGGTGACTAGTTGTGTTCCATAGGGGCCTGTGCTGAGACTGCTTCTTTTTATGTTATATGTCAGAGTGACAGAATAGATGGTGTTGTGGCTGAGTTTGCAGACAATATGAAGGTAGGTGGAGAGACAGGTAGTCTTGAGGAAGCAAGAAGGCTACTGCAGGATGTGGACAGATTGTGAGAATGGGTAAAGAAGTGGCAGATGGAATACAATGTTGGGAAGTGTATGGTCATGCTCTTTGGTAGAAGAAAGAAAAGCATAGACCATTTAGAAAATAGAGAGAAAATTTTAAAATCTGAGGTGCAAAGGGACCTGGGAGTTCTTGTACAGGATTCCCTAAAGGTGCATTTGCAGGTTGAGTCAGTAGTGAGGAAGGCAAATATGATGTTAGCATTCATTTGAGAGGACTGGAAATATAAAAACAAGGGTGTAATGTTGAGGCTTTATAAGGCACTGATGAGACCTGACTTGGAGTATTGTGAGCAGTTTTAGGCCGCTTATCTAAGAAAGGATGTGCTGAGAGTGTTCAAAGGAGGTTCACAAAAATTATTCCAGGATTGAAAGGCTTATTATATGAGGAGTGTTTGATGGCTCTGGGCCTCTACTCAGTGGAATTCATTAAAACCTATCAAATGTTGAAAGGCTCCAACAGAGTGGATGTGGAGAGGATGTTTCCCAGAGGACTCATCTTCAGAGTAGAGGGACATCCATTTAGAACAGAGGTGAGAAGGAATTTCTTTAGCCAGAGAGTGGTGAATCTGTGGAATCTGTTGCCACAGGCAACTGTGGAGGCCAGGTCACTGAGTATATTTAAGGCAGAGGTTGATAGATTTTTGATTAGTTAGGGCATGAATGGATATGGGGAAAAGGCAGGAGATTGGAACTGAGAGGGAAAAAGGATCAGCCATGATGAAATGGTTGGCAAGACTTGATGGGGCAAATTGTCTGATTCTGCTCCTGTGTCTTATGGTCTTAAGATTACCTTTCTCCTAGTCTTTGGCTTTGTGAAGTAGGCCTTCATATGCCACAGGCTTCTAACCTGCCAATCTGGTGACTATTTGGAGTCTTGATGTAAAAATAACCAGGACATTCGAGAGAAATGTGCTAGCATTTCAAAAGTTCCTGGACTATCCTCCAAACTCAGAACTTGCCCTGAACCATGACTTGAGCTATAGGCACTCATAATGAGAGATCCACATTGACTGGCTTGTCCCTGTCTGTAAAGTGTAAGGTGATGTAGTGAGAAATAACAAGTATCTGAGAAAATACAGATATCGGTCCATGGTCTACTGATTTTGTTTTGCCAAGAGACACCAAAAATAGTCAAAGAGCAAGAAGGAAAGCTGGGACTACACTCATATCAACCATGTAAAGGCAGGGGAATAAACACCTGGAAATATACTCTAAAGCCCACCTACTTTCTCTTGGTTCCTTTGGACATTTAGTTTCCCTGAGGCACATGCCATTACATTCCCTCCTTTCATGATCACTGGGTCTGGAAATAGTCTATCATCTTCACTCAAGAAAATTGAAGTTACTTAACACATCAGTCATTTTCTGATTTGCTGTGAAGATATACCCAAGCAACCCAATGTCAGATCCACTCTGCTCTTCAATAATCTATCTGCTTCATATATAGTTCAAAAAGGTATTTTTCTATAAAAGTATTGGATTGTGGAAAACATAGAGCAAATTCCCAAAGGGCTTTGCAGCAGAATACAACCACAAGCATGACATGACCCTTGTTTATTTTCTCTCCCATGGTGAATGTTTATGCTCGTTATACTGAGAAAGATTGACACAGCAAAATGAAATTCTTTCCAATTTCAGGGACCATTATATGCTTCCATGTCAGTGATGCCACAGTTGTTTAGCTACAACACTCTGTTTTAACTTTCGGAGAATACCACACAGTTTTGATTTTTTTTTGTGAGTTACAACTATTTTACCAAAGATAAGCACAATCGGCTTTCAATGAATGAGCAGAATTCCATCAATCAAACTGGCTTTGACACAAGCTCTGAAAGTGCCCTTGATGGCAATTGCTTCCATTCCAGCTAGAATATTTTGCTGACCTTGAATGTTGATGATTAAAACATTAAAAATTTAGTTGCAAGGATGCACAATAAATCTCATCATGGATTTCTGATGTCCATGTTATGCTTCATTTGGGACATCAGCTTTTCCATCAAAGTGCATCTCATGTGTGTGGAAGCCATCGATCGATATCACTTGAAGAAGATGTGGTTAAGCATGCTTTGAGAGAACGAACTAAAGCTGTGGCACTTTACATTCGATCTACCTCTAGTCATTTGCCAAAAATTAACTGTCTCTCACTACTGTATGCTAGTTAACTCAACGTAAACCTGGGATTGGAAATTGGTAGTTAAGACTGCGAGCACAAATTGTAACTGTAAAATGTCCCTGTTACATGATAATCAGCAAACTATCATCAAGCAAAAACCTATAAAAACATAAGTCATAGAATTGGGCCATTTGGCCCATTGAGTCTGTTCTGCCATTCAATCCTGATTGATCTATTTTTCCTCTCAACTCCATTTTCCTGCCTTCTCCCCATAACCTTTGATGCCTTACTATTCAAGAACCTATTAACCTCTGTTTTAAATATACCTAGTGATTTGGCCTCCACAACTGTCTGTGGCAATGAATTCCACAGATTCACTACTTCTTGCTAAAAAAAAAAAATGCTCATCTCTAAATGGACTTCCTTGTATTCTGAGTTTGTGGCCTCTGGTGCAAGACTTTTTCTCCTATTGCAAACACTCTTTTGACATTCACTCTATCTAGGCCTTTTAATGTTAAGTAGGATTCAGTGAGATCCCACCATACCTCTCATTCTTCTAAACTTCAGTGAGTACAGGCCCAGAGCCATCAATGCTCCTTATATGTTTCTGGGATCATTCTTGTAAACCTCTCTTGTGGACCCTCTCCAATGCCAGCACATCCTTTCTTAGATATGGGACACAGAATTTCTCTCAATCCTCCAAATGCGGTCTGAGCAATGCCTTATAAAGCCACAGCACTACATCCTGGCTTCTATATTCTAGCCTTCTTAAAATGAATGCTAACATAGCATTTGCCTTTGTTACTACCAACTCAGTATGCAAGTTAACCTTTAGTGAATCCTGTACTGTGACTCCCAACTCTCTTTGCACCTCCAATTTCTGAATTTGCTCCCCGTTTAGAAAATAATATATGCTTCTATTACTTATTTCAAAGTTTGACATTGAGGTATGGAAAGAGTTTTCAGCACCTGGCCAAAGAAATAATATTTGAAGAACACTTTGAAGAAAGAGAGGAAATTAAAGAGCTACAGAGATTTAGGGAAATAATTTTAGGACTTGGGAGAAGGTAGCTGGAAACACAACTACCAATTGCGAAACGTTCAATATTTGGAATTTCCAGTAAGTCAGAAATGGCAAATGGAGGAGACCCAGAGGACTATGAGTTGGAATGAGACTTATCCAGCAGTGAGCGTTTATAAAAGATTACATACAGTGACCAGGTACATGTCAGATGGAATTGGATGAGTGGGGAGGAGCTGGTGGACAATGTAGAAATGAAAGAATACATATGAGGCTTTTATCCCTGAGGAACAGGAGCCAGTATAGATGGACACAGTCACAGCATCTCACAACATAGAAGGAGACCATTCAGCCAGTTGGATTCATGTTAGCCTCCGGGAGCAATCCCAAGAATTTCATTCCTCTCTCCTTGTTTCCCTGTACTCTTGCAACTTATTGGTACATGGCCAAGTGGTTAAGGCATCAGTCTAGTGATCTGAAGGTCGCTAGTTCGAGCCTCAGCTGAGGCAGTGTGTTGTGTCCTTGAACAAGGCACTTAACCACAAATTGCTCTGCGACAACACCAGTGCCAAGCTGTATCGACCCTAGTGCCCTTCCCTTGAACAACATCGGTGGCGTAGAGAGGGGAGACTTGCAGCATGGGCAACTGCTGGTCTTCCATACAACTTTCTCCAGGCCTGCGCCCTGGAAACCTTCCAAGGCACAAATCCATGGTCTCGCGAGACTAACGGATGCCTATTTTTTTCTTGCAACTTATTCTTTCTCTCTCACATATCATTCAATTGCCCTACAATTCTTTATGTCATTAACTTACGCAATGTGGTAATTTACAGTGGTCAATTAAGCCATGGGCAGCCACAAGCCCAGCTGTGAAAGGAAGAGGGTTGGACATGGGGCCAATAACCCCACCCTGTAAAAATCCAGAGCTACAGAAACACAAACAGAAGCGCTAAGGACCTCATCCCTGGGAGAGGAAGGATCTTCGAAGAAGGGCAACTTGAAAGATTGATAAAGGACTCTGGCAAGCTGCTGTTGGCAGTCTATGCCTCACCAGGGGTGAGAAATTAAGCACAGTTTTGGGAAAATGGAAGGAAACTGGGTCACCTGGAGGTCAATCACAGGGTGAATATGCAAACTCTGCACAGACAATGCCGAATATTAGGGTCAAACGTGTTTCCAAGGAGCTGAGAGGCAGTGCCATTAACTTACTGCTACATCACAAAGAAAATCGTGATGGCAGAGCTTTGTATCTGCTCAAGTTAATGGAATAAAAATGGAATCTGTTGAAGAAAGCATTGGAATTGTCTGGAAGTAACTAATGCATGGGAAATAGCTTTAGCAGTACATCAGGTGAAATGGGGCAGGTAAAACTGTGTTCTGAAGGTGTAAGCAGGTAAACTTTGAGAATATGTGATCAATAACCCATGAGTATACAAAAAACATCCTAGATTACAAATAACACACATCAAAGTTGCTGGTGAACACAGAAGGCCAGGCAGCATCTCTAGGGAGAGGTACAGTCGATGTTTCAGGCTGAGACCCTTCATCAAGACTAACTGAAAGAAGAGCTAGTAAGAGATTTCTTACTAAAATTTCTTACTTAAATCTCTTACTAGCTCTTCTTTCAGTTAGTCCTGACGAAGGGTCTCGGTCCGAAACGTTGACTGTACCTCTTCCTAGAGATGCTGCCTGGCCAGCTGCATTCACCAGCAACTTTGATGTGTGTTGCTTCAATTTCCAGCATCTGCAAAATTCCTCGTGTTTGCGTAGATCACAAATAAGCTCCTTGCAATCCTCACACCCCGGTCTCCACATCAAGATCTACCTCTGCAACGTTTGTCTACCTCTTGGCCTTGAAAACTCATCTGAAACTCTTTTGACTCAATTACTTCAGTGCTCATCTATTATTCTCCACCAATATCTACTCCATCTTGTATGACCAATAGCAAACTGCATTCATTAGGCACCTTTCCAGTCAAAAATGTTTCATGACACTCCAAAGAGATTCCAGGGAAATAGCTGCCAAACCAGGAGCAAAGGCATTATAAGTGATGTTGAAGCAAAGTGATGTTGAAGCGGTATTGGGGGTAAGATATTGGTGTGGGTGGAGAGTTGGTTAGCAGACAGGAAGCAAAGAGTGGGAATAAACGGGACCTTTTCAGAATGGCAGGCGGTGACTAGTGGGGTACCGCAAGGCTCAGTGCTGGGACCCCAGTTGTTTACAATATATATTAATGACTTGGATGAGGGAATTAAATGCAGCATCTCCAAGTTTGCGGATGACACGAAGCTGGGTGGCAGTGTTAGCTGTGAGGAGGATGCTAAGAGGATGCAGGGTGACTTGGATAGGTTGGGTGAGTGGGTAAATTCATGGCAGATGCAATTTAATGTGGATAAATGTGAAGTTATCCACTTTGGTGGCAAAAATAGGAAAACAGATTATTATCTGAATGGTGGCCGATTAGGAAAAGGGGAGGTGCAACGAGACCTGAGTGTCATTATACACCAGTCATTGAAAGTGGGCATGCAGGTACAGCAGGCGGTGAAAAAGGCGAATGGTATGCTGGCATTTATAGCGAGAGGATTCGAGTACAGGAGCAGGGAGGTACTACTGCAGTTGTACAAGGCCTTGGTGAGACCACACCTGGAGTATTGTGTGCAGTTTTGGTCCCCTAATCTGATGAAAGACATCCTTGCCATAGAGGGAGTACAAAGAAGGTTCACCAGATTGATTCCGGGGATGGCAGGACTTTCATATGAAGAAAGACTGGATGAACTGGGCTTGTACTCGATGGAATTTAGAAGATTGAGGGGGGATCTGATTGAAACGTATAAGATCCTAAAGGGATTGGACAGGCTAGATGCAGGAAGATTGTTCCCGATGTTGGGGAAGTCCAGAACGAGGGGCCACAGTTTGAGGATAGAGGGGAAGCCTTTTAGGACCGAGATTACGAAAAACTTCTTCACACAGAGAGTGGTGAATCTGTGGAATTCTCTGCCACAGGAAACAGTTGAGGCCAGTTCATTGGCTATATTTAAGAGGGAGTTAGATATGGCCCTTGTGGCTACGGGGGTCAGGGTGTATGGAGGGAAGGCTGGGGCGGGGTTCTGAATTGGATGATCAGCCATGATCGTAATAAATGGCGGTGCAGGCTCGAAGGGCCGAATGGCCTACTCCTGCACCTATTTTCTATGTTTCTATGTTTCTATGTTTCTAAATCTTTAATAGAGGGAGAGAGTGAGATTATAAAGAGTAAAATGGGTACAGCAATATCTGCTGCTTCCTGTAACTGGGTTCCATTTGCCTATTTCACCAGTGCCTTTGATTTACATTGAATCCTAATTAATTAGTAAATTAAAGTTCTAGGTAATCAAATTCTTCCCTGGCTTATTTTCCTCTTTCACCTACAACTAATTCATATTATTTGTTATTCTTGTTCAACATTTTTTATTCCCTCCTTTAATTTATCACTGGTGGCTGCCAAGTGCAGTCTCCTTCCAGTTTCTGGGTTCCTTCACTAAACTACATTAAAACTAATAACATTGCAGCTACCTCTGTGCCCTCAGCTTATTGCCCACCTCTGCCATCTCAAGCACAAGGATGGTCGATGATTTTATGTTGTAATCGAATCATGCATAGTTCCTTGCAGTACTGAAAGAAAAAACATAAGCCATTGTTCTGGCACAAAGTCAAAGGCACAAAATATATAAAACCAATTATTTTCTGCAAACAAAATTAGTGCCAGGAAATGTTGCCTGCAGCCCATTAGCAGACTAAATCACTTTGACGCAGCAATCAGAGTGAAAGCTTTTATGTTTCATGAATTACTGGGATCTAAACAGAATCTCTATGACAGGATAATGAGCTGTAAATGAAGGAGCTTCTTACATTAAAGTACAAAGAGTAATGTTTGTCTCCAAGACCAGCTGATTAGATGGCAAATGCCCAGGATCACTCATATTTCACATGTATGAACTCATTCAACAGAAAGTCAATAATACATTTTTTAACATAGTTAACAGACCATAAACAAAAAAATATTGTCATAAATCACACTTCTCAAAGGCGGGCATGTTCACAATTTAGTAGTGAGATGTTACTCACTGAGAAAAGCGTTTGTACATTCTCCCCAAGACCACATGGGTTTTTTCTGCTTCCACCCTCAGTCCAAAGATGTACCAGTTGGTAGGTTAATTAGTCATTGTAAATTGTCCTGTGATTCAGCCAGGGTTAAATCAGGGGCTGCTGGACAGTGCAGTTCGAAGGGCCGGAAGACCCTATTCTGTGGTGTATCTCAAAATATTTATCTTACTTTGTTAAAGTAGTACTTTGGTCCCATGATAATTCTCCTTATTATTTTGCCAGCCCCCTTAACTGGATTTTCAATGTATTACTATCAGATTGCCAGTATGAATGCCCAGGCGGGTGTAGGCTGGAATCGGTCACCAACCTGCTGGAGGAACTCTGTGGGCTGAGCAGTGGGAGGAAAGGAATTACGGACTTTTCGGGTCGAAACCCTGCATGAGGACTCAGAGCAAAGAGGCGGGATGGCTAGTATGCAGAGAAGAGTAGGAAACAAAGGAGAGAGAAAGGAGCCTGAGGTGATTGCTAGACTGAGGAGGGGTGTAAGATGACAAGGTGCCTTTGCCAGATGAGAAGTCGAAATGGGAGTGGTGTTAGAGACAGTAACAAGTGACTTGGAAAGAACATAGCTGCACCTCCAGACAGAAGTTGAAAGCACAGAAGGGAACAGTGAGAGTGGGTCTCACTGAACTCTCTTCAGAGAGAGGAGGAAAACTTCTTCAAAGTTAGCATACCTTGAAGAAACTCCAATCCAGAATCCCCCATTTATATTTGGAAGGATATTCTCAATAGTACCAGCTATGCAAAAAACACAGTCCACTTGCCCTTCACAATTGTTTAAAATTTAAGCTTAAACTTTTGTTTTTTTGCAGTAAGATTTCCTTTAGGGCATAGAAGGAGTTGCATTTTCTTTATGTGGAATGTAGCAACAGAAATCAATGAAACTCCAAAAAAACAGCCGTTACTGGAAACCAGAAGCTCCAGAGGCCAGTGAAGAAGATACCTATGCACTTGAACAGGATCCTTAGCGAGTAAAAACATACCCTGGTGCTGTTCAAAAATACGATTGAGCAGAATGCTGGCACTGAACCAAATACCAAGCAACACACATAACATGCTGGAGGAACTCAGCAGGTCAGTTAGCATCTATGGAGAGGACTAAACAGTTGGCATTTCAGGCCAAGGCCCATCATCATGACTAAATACTTGGAAAAGATGCAGGGTTTAAGAGGTGCTGTAAAGGAGGTGAGAGAGCAGGAGTGAATTCTACAACATCACATACAGGTGATGGAGTGACAAGAACCAGCTGGAACAGAAATAATGCAAATTTTTATTTGCTCTAATTAGATTTTATCTATTGATCTCATAGGAGTGTGGATCTGGAACAAGTTACAGGCAAGGCCTTGAGAGGATTTAAAAACAGACTTTATAATCAGCATAAAGCTGAATTGAGAGATAATATGGGTCAGAGAGTAAGCAGAGGCAGGTGAATGTGAGTTGTTTCACTGTGAATGATAGAAGCAGAGCTTTGGATGAGTTTAACTTTATGAATTGAATTGATTTTATTACCTACATCTTTCATATACATGAGGAGTAAAAATCTTTACGTTATGCCTCAGTTCAAAATGTTCAATTATAGTAATTTATAATAAATATTATGTACAACAGGATAGTCAATATAACATAGAAATACAGTTTCATCAGTATGAATTAATCAGTCTGATGGCCTGGTGGAAGAAGCTGTCCCGGAGCCTGTTGGTCCTGGCTTTTATGCTGCAGTACCATTTCCCAGATGGTAGTAGCTGGAACAGTTTGTGGTTGGGCTGACATGGATCTCTAATGATCCTTTGGGCCCTTTTTACACACCTGTCTTTGTAAATGTCCTGAATAGTGGGAAGTTCACATCTACAGATATGCTGGACTGTCTGCACCACTCTCTGCAGAGTCCTGTGATTGAGGGATGTACAGTTCCCATACCAGGCAGTGATGCAACCAGTCAGGATGCTTTCAATCTTGCCCCTATAGAAAGTTCTTAGAATTTGGGGAGCCATGCCATACTTCTAGTATCTGAGGTGAAAGAGGCGCTATTGTGCCTTTTTCACCACACAGCCACATGAGATCCTCAGTGATGTTCATGCTGACGAACTTAAAGCTGTTCACCCTCTCAACCCCAGATCTATTAATGTCTATAGGGGTTAGCTTGTCTCCATTCCTCCTGTAGTCCACAACTAGCTCCTCTGTTTTTGCGACATTGAGGTTGCTTTCTTGACACCACTGTGTCAGGGTGATGACGTCCTCTCTGTAGGCTGCCTCATTATTATTTGAGATTAAGCCAATCAGTGTAATGTTGTCAGCAAATTTAATTATCGGATTGGAGCTGTGGGTGGTGACCCAGTCATGGGTATACAGAGAGTAAAGGAGGGGGCTTAGTACACAGCCCTGAGGGGCACCTGTTTGAGGGTCAAAGGGGCAGAGGTGAGGGAGCCCACACTTACTACCTGCCGGCAATCTGACAGGAAGTCCAGGATCCAGCTACACAAGGTAGAGTTGGAAGCTAGGACGCAGGGTTTATGACTAAGGTCAACTGTAATGTGGTGAATTTAAACCTTTAAACCAGATGGGCTGCAGTCAAGTTAGAGGTTAAAATTTTAAAATCTTGACTTCAACCTACCAATATCCAGGTTAAATGGAGACAGGGTAGTAATTTATATACCTTAACGAGGATTGTCTCTCTGACTTAATCTGCTTTACGAGTTTAATCCTGGCTGCAAAGTGTCCCTATAGCTCACATGAGGACAACTTTATGGTTGATTAATCATAATAGTCATCTAGGATCAACCCTTGACCCAGATTCATTTGGGCATTGGGACAAATAATCCATCCATGATGGTCTTGGAAGGTAGCCATCCTTATTAACAACTTCAGGCACCCTACTGACTCCCAAGGCCTATTCCCCAAAACTCCTCCTATTCAAGCAAGGTAACTCCAGTCATAAAGATTAGCTCCAAGTAAAACCCTGGAGTATACTGATAGAGGGTTGCAACACAATCTTAACGCCAGTTAATATTACTGTTCCTATTTCTTTTTTAATGTTTCTCTCACCAGCAAAGACAACAAAGGCTCATTTTATGGATGTGGCATTCTCCACTGTACAAACAATGGTAGTCTGCAAGAATGAGAATTGTTTTTAAAAATGACAGTAAACTCAAGAACCACAACTACTTACCAAGACCACCAAGTTCAAAGTAAATTTATTATCAAAGTACATATATGTCATCATATAGAAACTTAAGATTCATTTTCTTGTGGGTATATTCAGTAAATCCAAAAACTGTAATAGAATCAATGAAAGACCGCACCCAGCAGGATGGACAAGCAATCTGAGTGCAAAAGACAACAAACTGTGCAAGTATAAAAGAATTTTAAAAAGAAATAATAATAAATAAGCAACAAATATCTAGAACATGAGATGAAGAGTGCTTGAAAGTGAGACCATAGGTTTTAGGAACAGTTCAGTGATGGGGCACATGTAGTTTCCCACTGGTTTAAGAACTTAATGACTGAGGGGCAATAACTATTCCTGAAACTGGTGCTGTGAGTCCTAAGGCTCCTGTACCTTCTTCCTGTGGCAGCTGCGAGAAGAGAGCATGACCTGGGTAGTGGAGGTTTCTGATGATGGATGCTAGTAAATACCATAAGGATCATAAGGCTCAAGAGAGATGCCCAACATCAATAATACATCAATGTTATCATGAAATGCATTCCCATAAACTTCCTTCTTTCACTTACCTAAAAATGACTGGTCATTTCAGTTTAGGAAATCATTAGATGCCCCATCAAATCCACCAACAGTCATTCCATGGTCAAAGTAACTTCGATCACGTTTCATCTCCATTTTGATGTTTGGTCTGAACAAAACTGAACCTCTTGATCAAGATCAACAGTTTCTGAGATACTCAAACCACCCCATCTGGCACCAACAATCATAATTAAAGTCACTTAGATCATATCTCTTCCCTATTCTGATCAACAACTGAACCTTTTGACCATGTCTGTACACTTCTATGCATTGAGTTGCTGCCACGTGATTGGCTGATTAGATATTTGCATTAATGTGCAGGTGTACAGGTGTACCCATTAAAGTGGTCACTGCGTGTACATTTAATGATAACTTTCTTGCATAATTCCTGCTACATTGCCACAGCATCCCTGCATAAATCTGAGCAAGCATCACCCCCTACTCTTTATGGACGTGGTGATTCTTTGAATGAATTGCAGTGATCAATAAATGGCCTAACCATGTTTCCTATATTTCTACAACCAGAATAACATGCTCCCTGTAAGAATCATCATTGCAATAGCTGCTATAACTGTGTCATCCTGCCCAAGGGAAAGAAGTTCTTTGTTATGAAGGTTAACATTAAGAAATGCATGAGTGCTCCAGCAAGATTAATAGTCCAATACAACTTACTGCAAACTACAAAATTGTCTCTGTTTCAGCTCAAAAGCAATTTATTTGAATATGAAAATAAATACTGTATTATTTCTGCAGCTAAATAGAAAAGAATATATAATGAATATTACCTTGAAGGCTGAACAAAATATGGGAATTGGATTGGTTCCTGCCTAGTAGAGTTTTGAACAGCATATTTCACAGACTGCAGTACCAGTGTAAGCTTCAGACTCAGAAGAATTAGAAGGTCTAAGAACACCATTTGTTATTTAGTTCTAATGAACAGGACATTTCCTTTGGTGGATTACTTTATTCATTAATTTACTGGTACAATTTCTAATTAGGACATTATGGAATTAGTACACACATTGGACACGTAACCTGATTCCTTATCCCTTTTTCTCTCTTTCCACTGAGAGGTGACACAGTGACAGAGTATGTGCTTAGTAAGGTTGAGAGATGGCTTTGATCTCTGCCATCTCCAATAAAGGTTCAATCAAGGGGGCGGCACTGTAGTATACTGGTTAGCACAGCGCTTTACAGTACAGGCGACCTGGGTTCAATTCCCACCGTTGCCTGTAAAGAGTTTGTACGTTCTCCATGTGACCGTGTGGTTTTCCTCCAGATGCTCTGGTCTCCTTCCAAAGATGCACCAGTTGGTAGGTTAATTGTTCATTGTAAATTGTCCCATGATTAAGATTGGGTTAAATTGGGGGCTTGATGGCTGGTGCAGCTTGAAGGGCCAGGAGGGCCTACTCCACGCTGTATCTCAATAAATAAATAAATGCAAGATAGTTAAGCAAAATACAATTGCTGGAAGTCAAGACAAGAACACGGGAAAATAGGAACAGGCCTTGCACGCTTGATCGTGGCTGACCTCAACTCCTTTGCCATTTCTCCAGACTCCTCCTTTCCATGTTCTATCAAAAAAATTACTTCCACTATAAATACTTCTAATATTCAAGCTTCTACAATCCAGAGGGCAGAACATTTTTGAGTTTTGCCACATACCTTGTGCATGGAAAAATTTCGTCATGTTTAAACACATGGAGACATGATTGGATGGTTTGCTACCAACCAAACATTTATTTCACAAACAGTAGTCTTCCAAAGGGGTCTGCTCCTAACTTTCATTCTCTTACTGGATCTACAATCAAATAAAGTTTAAAACTCTTGCTTGATAAACTTTGTCTACAAAAGCTTTGTGAGCAGCTCATCACCTAAGTACAATCCAATGTCCTCCAACTTGCTTTGATTTTCTGGGCATTTCTGTCTCTTCAAATCCAATAGGGCCAGAGTCCAAAACTGCTTAGGTACTTCCCTCTTTACCTGATTAGGATCTTTAATGCCCATTACTTTAATCAAACTTGTCTTAACTATGGAGACTTGTTATTTATTGACCTCTTCTCCTCTGATGATCTCAGAATATTATAATGCCAAAAAGATTATAACAGCATACACTTCTGACTCATTATTCAATCTTAATCCATCTAAGTATCTCATCCATAAACACAGTGTCTTTGAAATTCCATGGTACATATTTGTTTGACATTTGCAGATCAATTATTGAAATGAGGAGCAAAATAACCACCTGTGGGAAGATCGCAGTGGATGAGGCAGGATCTGTAGAGGGAAATAGACAGTCAACATTTCAGGTGGATACTCATTGTCTGGACCTGATCTGCTGAGTTCTCCAGCAGATGCTTTTTGATCCAGATTCCAACACCTACAGTCTCATTTATGTCTAGAAGAATACCTTCTACTATATCAAATATTATTGGAGCTAATGCTCTTGTACATTGTCAAAGAGTCACCTCTTGAAAAGGACCTTCATATGGAAAAGCTCAGTGATCTTCCATTTAAAAACACCTGATAAAACGATATCTATTAAAATCCACTAACTGTGTTCTTCTTCTTCTTTTGACTTTTAATGGTGGTTGGTAGTCTAACTTAAAGGTGCATTACTGCCACAAGTTGGACTGGAGTGTGGTGTAGAGAATTGGGAAAAAAAATCTTGCTATTTCTCTTTTCAGAAAAAAGCCAAGTTATCACTAGAAGCCCTATAAATTGTAAGTAATGAAAGAAAATTCTGTGAATTAAAGTCACTCCCATAACAAAGTTTTTAAATGAAAACTATCAACCCCCGAAAATTGCAGTGAAACCTGCACTTGATTTATTTAAAACATATGCTTCACACTGTAATAGTACATGTTCAAATGTTTCACAATAATGACAAAACCTACACAACCTGGAAATATGCTTTCCAAAATGATATAAGGAATAATTAAGCACAGTATGCCCAATTCTAAGCTGTGTCAAAATAATTCCTTCCCTTTTTGTTTTACCACCTTCTCCCAAAAGCCCAACAGATTTGTGTATTCTATAAAGGTGTCTCCCCGTATGCTCATTATTCCACAAGTCTTGCCATAACCCCCTAATTCTTAACCCTACCAGCCCCTTAGCTTCTGATTTGCTAAATGGAAGGTCCATATCCACTATTGAACTTTTTTAGCTAAACAATCAACCTGCTCATTCCCCTTAACATCTCTATGTGCAGGGACCCATAGAAGAAAACATGTAAACTAATATTTTCTATACTAAATAATGTTTGATGAGTTTCCAGCAGTAAATCTGACCTATTGCTAGAATGACCTGCTTTAAGACTCATCAAAACAGAAAATGAATCTGAACAAATTACAAACTTACACGAATAAATTTCCTCCTCCCACTGTCAGCCTAAAATGATGGCAACCAATTCTGCTGTACATCCTGATAAATGGTTAGCCAGTCATTTCTTTATCATTACCTTTAAATCAGGCACAAAAACAACCACGCCAATATTCCCAGTTAAATTATCTATTGATCCATCTGTAAAAATGGTGAACATGTCATAATAATTTTCCTTAGTATATTGATGAACCATCAGAATCCTTAAACTTAAAATCAACTAAAACCATTGGAAAAAACCAGGGTGGGGTGAATGAGAAAGCTACAGTAGGTCATATTGCATATTCCGACAAGCCCATTTTACTGGAACTCTGTTCCATTGCCTCATTAGCAGTGCTTAATCAATAATCAGCCTCATAAAGTACGAAGTGTTTGATAACTAGTCACCAATGAAAATGGCAATGGAAATGCGAAAAATATACTCCAGCTAAACATTGTTGATACTTAACAATGCTTATCAATCACCTCAAAGTGTCACTTAAGAGAAGTACACAGTGATCTACAAAAGTGAAGAAAATGAGGTTTGACACGCAGCAGTAAGAAATGATTGAAGAACTGAAGTGCATTTTTTTTCTGTTAAATTTATAGGGATAAATTTGAATTGTAAAACTCTTCTGATTTTTAACCCTAACGATGTTAGGTGGATGGTTACTCTTGATCAGATTACTGGTCGGCAGCAAGGAAACACTGTATCTGTAAAATATCTCCATACCCTTCTATATAGTGGTGAAGAAGGTTTATTTAAGGCTTGTACTGTTAACCATTTGAAATAAGGAAGGACGAATTTTTCTGGTCTCATCTATTGTAGTATGGAACTTGGTAAACAGGATTTCACAACTCCATATTGGTGCATTTTTTGTTTACTAACTTATTTTCAGCAGATTCAGTATGGGAACCATTCTGCCAGGACAAAACACTTTTCTGCCATCGACATGAGTATTGCTAGATCATTAAATGTACCAAGGCTGGTAGGGACAGAAGGTTCCAGATTAAAATTGGGGTTGTGAAGGTGTGGTTGTCTGCAATAGGCAGTCAGCAATTGGAGGAAGGTCTGCAATAAATCAGGGTGACAAATAGGGGGACCAAGGTGAAGCATTGTTCATGGCCTTGAGTCTTGCAAATATCTGAAAGTTTCTTTCAATTTGCTTTATCTCTTTTTCCGTTCTGATGAATGGTTTCTTTCTCTTTTCATAGATGCTGTCTGGCCTGGTGAGTTTTTCCACCACCCCCTGCTTTTTGTTTCAGAATTCCAGCATCAATAGTTCTTCTCTCGTGTAATTATTTTGTGCTAGCTGTTGTAATGTGGGAAACCCAGAATTTGGTTTGTCCACGGCAGATTCCCACAAAATTAATAAGGTAATTCCTTCTGTACCTCACTTTGTACTCAGGGGTGTGATTCCAGGAAGGAGATAAAAAATTACAACTTAGAACTGTGCGGCACAGTACAGGCCTTTTGGCCCACAATGTTATGTCAATCCTCTAACCTAATCTAAAATCAATCTAATTCTTCCTTCCCAAATAGTCCTCCACTTTTCTATCATCCATGTACCAATCTAAGAGTCTCTTAAATGCTCCTTATGTATCTGCCTCTACCACCAATCCTGACAGCGATGTCCATGCATGTTCCACTCTCTGCAAGAAAAAATAAAACTACCTCTGACATCCTCCCAATACTTTCCTCTATACCTCTGAAAGTTATGTTCCCATGTATTAGTCATTTCCACGATGGGAAAAAAGTCTCTGGCTGCCCACTCTATCTATCCCTCTTCACATGTTATACCTCTATTAAGTCACCTGTCACCCTCCTTCACTCCGATGAGAAAAGTCCTAGCTCACACAACCTTTTCTCATAAGAAATGCTCTCCATTGTTTAAGGACATGAGGGCGGTGAGAGTGTGGAATGAGCAGCCAACAGAAGTGGCAGATGCCGGTTTGATTTCAGCATTTAAGAGGAATTTGGATAGGTCCATGGATGGGAGGCTATGTTCTAGTGTAGGCTGGTGGGACTAGGCAGATTAATAGCTTGGCAAGGACTTGATTGGCAAAATAGCCTGTTTCTGTGCTGTTGTGTTCTATGACTCTATAGGAAATTGAAGTATTATTTATTAAACAGTGAGCAAACAATGAGATTTAATGCAAAAGAGAATATAAACCGGGGGAAATTAAATCACAAACACAGCAGCAGTCGAAGCGGGAAAGGAAGTTGAAGAGGCTCAGCAAAGGGGATGAGTCAGATTGTCACTCACCTTCAGGGAAGTTGGGCAGGTTGGGACACGTTTCCTTTTTTGAAGGAGTGGTCAAGGTTTGAATGCCTTGTCTCTGTCTTCTCCTAACAAGGGCTTCTCTGCAGCAGAAAACACCATCGACCACAGTTCTCTTTAGGAGGAGCTGGCTCCCAATCAGGGTCATTTGCAGAAAAATTACCACTTCTGTCTTTGCAATCAGAATTACTATGCTTACATCTGGTATCTCGACTGTGCCAGCGTCATTGGCCTGCATGTGAATACAGTGTTCTTTCAACTCTTTGTGCCATCATTCAACTTCTTGCACTTTAGACATGATGCTTCTGACACTTGTGACACATTTGTTGATATTTTTCCAGGCAATGAATTTGAATTCTGTAACAGGAGTTACTTCACTTTGCAGCACATACACTGCCGCTACACATAAAATACTTCCCTGCATTTTCTCTTTGGCTGGGCAGTAATTATGTAGCATGCTCTATTTGGAAGAATGTCATATTATGTATTACTGACTGAACATCAAATTATTCCTTCTGTTCCAAACTCCCTAATCTATTAAAGATATTAAATGATATGACAAAATGCAATAATACAAAATAAATATTTCCTCTGTTTGGCATTTCCAGTGAATTAGTAAATGCATTCCTTTAGATATCATTCACCATGGCTCAGAGATTCAAGGTAAATTTATTATCAAAGTATATATGCAGTATTCAACCCTGAGATTTGTCTTCCCCACAGACAGCTACCAAACAAAGAAAACCACGGAACCCATAAAAGAAAAACATCAGACTCCTAATGTGCAAAAAAAAATCATGCAAATTGCAAAAAGGGAGTGGGAAAAAAATACAGAATATAAAACAAAGCCATCTAAAGAGTCCAGGCACATTAAGTACAGATCAGTTTAGCTTAATCTAGCGCTGTGTCGTTAGTTATCTGCAGGCCACTCCGATCAAAATCGCTCAAAATAGTAACAAAAAAAAGATACCTAACTGCAGAGATTGCCATGAATCCACCACGTACTCCAATGTACATAGTGACACAATTCCCCCCCCCCCATTAGAAATCCAAGTATCAGTTTAGGAAAGCCATACAAAAATGCAACAAAGACAGAACAATATCTGATTGTGCCGACAGCCAGTTTGTAGAGCTCCAGGCTTCTTCTGTGATCTGCAATGTGGAAACCTTGTATCCCTTTGAACATGGAGTGGGAGAATTTCTTTCATCTTGCCCCACCTGGGGACTTGCCCAAGTCCAAAAAGTATTATGTAATTTACTGAACCGAGGGGCCAGCTACTCTTTATTACTATTGTGTTCATATGAATTGGGTCGGCAAACTCAAGAAGTCTAGGTGATTATTGAGCAACATGCACAAAGTGCTGGAGTATCTCAGCAGGTCAGGCAGCATCTATGGAAGGAAATAAACAAGTTGCTGTTTTGGGCTGAGCCCCTTCAGCGGGAGGGGTCCTGAAGTGCTGAGTTCCCGTAGCATTTTGTGAGCATTGCTAAATGTTTTCAACATCTGCAGAATCACTTGTGTATTTACACAATTTTGTTTATTTCTATATATCATATGCTAATTAATAATAAACTTAATGCATTTAAAATGCTTACATTTTTATTTTTTTAATAGTTTTTAATCATTTATATCAGATTCAACGGATGTGAAATATCCCTGATTACCAGTGAAACAAGCATTTGACAGCACGTGGTAATTGCTGTTTGCCACAGAATAAAGGCTTCAAGGTCACAGGGAGCCATTTGGTCCTAGGCCTACAGCAGGACATGAACATATCTGCGGGTCACATCAAGCATGACCTAGCCCAATATTGCTATTGTCTTGTGGAAGACTTGGGAAGAAATGTTAGCCAATAATCTGTAAAATCTCCTCTGGAGCAGCATTAAGCTTCAGTCTCGGAGGATGACAGAACATTTATCTCCAGCGTTCCTGGCACAGAGATCTGCATGTCAAATCATAAATCAAGAATGCAAGAAAACAATCCTTACAATTGTTCATCTGTTATTGAGTACTAATGATAAATTTACACCTTTTTTGGTAGGGTAGTAGCTATTGAAATACTGTAAAATTAATGTACATGTCACATCAACGATACAGGCACTTATCTGCTTAAACAGAAACTGCACTTTAACACATAATTAATTGTGTAGAACGGTTGGAGACATTTCAGAGTGAAAGGCATATTATAATCGCAAGCATTAAACATTACTATGGATATAGGAAATGTATTGTAAAAGCTCGACAGAGCTTGATATTGTAGTACTAGAAATAGACTATTTAAATGGACTTTGACATGAACCAATAGAATACTTCATGGGCCAACTGCTTAAATGAAATTGTTTTAATAATGAATTTTACTTCACTCTTCAGACAAAGAAATAGCAGCTACTTTAGTTGGACACCATTCTAGATTTTTGCTGATGGATCTTGAGCCATCACAGATGTTGAACTGAATTGCTCCATCTCAGTTGATAATATGGCAGAATCCATATGCAGATGCATACATCAATGCTGCAAGGCTTGCCACATCTGATATTCTTGATGGATAATCAACAGCCCTGCTGAGTGTGCACGCTACAGCACATCAACCTACAGTACGAATCGGGGTCCGTTATGTTGCCTTACCTGAAGGAGAGAGCCATCTGACATTATGCGTGTTGCACACAATGACTCCATGGATAAGCATGTGACTTCTGCAGAAAAAAAAATACCTCAATATATGCCATGGCCTTCAGGAAAACACACAAGGAAATTATATAAAAGTATCCCCATAATTTTCCCAACTTCAATTATTAAAGTGGAATCACTTTTAACAAGGAATCCACGGACACGTGGCAACACGCACAAAGCACAAAGTGCTGGGAGAACTCGGCAGGTCCCCCCTTCCAGGGATATGTTCATGCCCGGGTGACCCTGGAGAGGGAGCATGCGGTAACCATGGGTACAGTGGGAGATTTCCAGGAACGGTGCCCCCCCTCAGGGAAATAGCTGTTTTATAGACAGTAATAATCATATTTTAATTTTGGATTTGTTCACTGTCTTGTGAACATGTAGCCTTTGTATTTTGTGTACTTGTATGTAAATAATCTTTTGTAGTTCTGTAAAAAAAGCTCAGCAGGTCAGGCAGCATCTGCGGAGGTGAAATAAACAGTAGATGTTTCAGTCCGAGACCCTTCATCAGGAATGGGAAAGAAGGGGGAAAAGCCACAATTAGATGGTGGGGGAAGGGGAAGGGGAAGGAGTAGAAGCAGGCAGATGATAGGTGAAACCGACGAGGGGAAATGTGGTGGGTGGGAGGGGGGATAAATTAAAATGCTGAGAGGTGATGGGTGGAAGAGGTAAAAGGATGAAGAAGAGGGGGATCTGACAGGAGTGGTCAGTGGGCCATGGAAGAAAGGGAGGGAAGAAGGGGCACCACAGAGGGTCGATGGGCAGGTGAGGAGAAAAGAAGGGGTGAGAGGGGCACCAGAGTACATAATGGAAAAAGAGAGAAGGAGGAAGGTTGAAGAAGTAATCAGAAGTTAGAGAAGTCAATATTCATGCTATCAATTTGGAGGCTAGCCAAATAAAATCTAATGTGTTTCTCCTCTAACCTGAGTGTGGGCTCATCAGAATGGAAATGGGACATCAAAATGAAATGGGTGGTCTCTGGAAAATCCTATCCTTTGTGGCAGTTGGAGCAAAGAAGCCTGATGAAGTGTTAGAGTCCATATTATTTATTTTCCCAATATAAATTTACACTTCCCACAAAATGCAAATGGAATTATATTACACACAGTCTTAGTTTTTAAAAATTATCCATATCACAGTTACAAGTGGCTCAGAAAATAGCTGGTTTACAGATGAAATGGGTTATTCAGATTGCATTGCATAAAACATCTTACTGCTTAAATAAGCAGCATGAAGAAATGTGCTATATTTTTAGTTTTAAAAGAACATAGGAAATTGGATCCAGCTCCCAAGTTGACAACTACTATTAATTGGTCCCTGTACCTTATCTGAATTCCTTTCAACCAGCACATGCCTTCATTGTAGGATCAATTAGCAACCAAAAAATCTGCCAGGAAACAAAATGGATGACAGTGTATCTGATCTGATGGAGATTCAAATCTGAAACAAGACTGGAAATGCATTGACTTTTCTATTTTTCATAGTACTTAGTGAAACCACTTAACATGATCTTACATAAATTATGTATTGCCAAGATTCTAGTCTAATATATACTTTAAAATTAAATTTTTGTTCATTGTGAAATTTCAAGCGACTTTCTGAATAACTGATGGGAAAACAGGACTATTTCAGTTCAGCAATAGAAATAGCATTCATCAACTTTAACAAAAAGGGAAGAAACGAAAGCAATAAAATGTAATTTAGCATTGATTAAAACTTTTCACATTCTCACTAAACTACATTTGGCGGCACATTAATATACCTTTTTTGAGTAGTTTTGCTTTTACCTATCACAGACACAACTTTACAACCCAAGTTCAAGTCAATAGCTTCCTCCAGGTTTTCACTGCTGTCAGTCATGCAAGTCCCAGAAGGAGACTCAGATGTAGAAGGATTCTTTATTGCTGTTTCCATAACAATTTTGTTTTACCAGTCAGGGTTGTTAGCCTGAGCTGAGCCCCCGAACCTGGAGGACCGGTGGACCACTCTTAGTCTGTCCTCTACCCTTTGACCTGTCTGGCATGGGTGACCCTACCATAAAGCCCTGACTTCAGCCACATAGATCTCTGGGTCATTGAGGCAAGCAAGCCACCATGGCAAAGTTGTGGTCCTCTTGGAGGTACATTCTTTGGTCTATGTTCATTTGTGTATGCTCTCACTGTCTAACTGCTCCTACTCACTCACCAAAATGGAGATCTTACTTCCAGCTTCGCCCCATAATCAGCCCTGTTTTCCCCAATCAGAGATATCCACTTTCTCCCACCCTCCATGTAGTTGATGAGGTTCCTTACTTTCCTTCCTTGTTCTGACAAAGGGTCTTTGACCTGAAATAGTAGCTCTTTCCTCAGAGTGTGACTTAAGTTGTATTTATTAGCTGAAGGGTAAACTATGCTCATTGTTGAGTGTCCAAGTGAAAGGAGCCCACCTTCCTACCTCTCCTGAATATATCATACACCATATTTTTTTTTACAAATGATTAGGCTTTCTGGGAATGTGCTCAGCCAACTTTATAAAAAAAATTCAAAATGCTGCAAATCTGAGTCATACAGATAAAATGGTTAAAGAACTGAACTGGTCCAATCTACAGGGCACTACAAAGAAAGTAATAATCCAAAGCAAAGTACTGCAGTTGCTGGAAACCTGAAAATTAAACAGGAAATGCTGCAGATGCTCAGAAAGTCGGGCAATTCTGAGCAGAGCAGCTCTGATTAATATTCCTACATTCTCTGCTTTTACACCAAATATCACATTTTGATTGACATTTGATGTTTTCATTTGTTTCTTTTATTTATGCCTTAATGCAAAAGAATACTTGCAAAATTAATTTCTTGATTACCAGCTCTTGGGCGTTATCCGTGCTTAATGTGTAAATAAATGCAGGGAAAAGAGCTTGTGCAGAGCTTATATTGAAATATCTAACAATGGATCTGCAAGTAATAAATCAGCGTGTTCTTTCCTACAAAAGTTGACTGATAAGCTGAGCATTTTCAGCATTTTCTGTTTTGGTTACAGAGTAATATTTCACTCAATGTTTCAGTTTGATACCTTGGACATTGCCTTTCAATCTTTGGCCCCTTCTCAGCTCTTCATTCTTTTAGCTTAAATTGCAGCTGAGAAAATACCTCACAGAAATCAATCAATCTTCCGGTGGAAGTAGATGATGGAGATAGTGAAAGCATCAGCATTTTGCCTCAACTTTGAAATGCTCTGAATTTTCAAACCTTTTTGTGGCCTCCCCATCCCTTCTTTGGAAATCGTCACCAGCTCTATGGTTCTCTGAAGTATCTGTACTCCTCCTATTCTGCCCTTATGACTAGGCAACAATCAAATATCTCCATCACTGGTGACTGTCTTCATTTTCTGAAGCAGTCCCTTGGGATCAAGAATGAATCGTTCCTCCCTTGTTTTACAGGTTCCGTGGTGATTGATGAGACCAGTATAAGAACTGTAGCAAATCATAAACACAAGAGATTCTGAAAATCTTAAACAACATACACAAAATGCCGGTGGAATTCAGCTAGTCAGGCAGCATCTATGGAGAAGAATAAATAGTTGACTTGCAGGCTGAGACCCTTTGTCAGGACTGGAAAGGAAGGGGGAAGGGAAGCCAGAATTCTGGGGGAGGGAAGGAGTACAAGCTGACAGCTGATAATTGAGACCAGGTGAGGGGGAAGTTGGGTAGGTGGGGTAAGAAGCTGGGAGATGTTAGTTGGAAGTTGTAAAAGGCTGAAGAAGTAGGAATCTGACAGGAGAGGACACTGGACGATGCAAGAAAAAGAAGGAAGAGGGACACCAGAGAGAGCTAATGGGCAGGCAAGAAGAGAAGTGGGGGTGAGAGGGGTACCAGAATGGGGAATGGAGTAAGAGAGAAAGGGGAGGGGGAGAAATTACTGGAAGTTAGAGAAATTGATATTCATGCCATCAGAACTGCAGGCTCTCTTACAGATAGGGCAGGTGAGAAGGAGCTAATGTGCTTTACACAAGCCTTCTCCTTGCTCAAGTACCTCGGGTCAAGAATGATGAGTTCAGAGAAGGATATAAAGATACGGAAGGCGCTGGCGTGGAGGGCTATGAATGACATGAAGGAAATCTGCAAGTCGGACCTGACCAGAGGGCTTAAAAAGAGGATTTTCATAGTAATCATAGAGTCCATTCTCACGTACCGATGTGAGACGTGGACACTCACCAAGACGATGCGAAAGTCTCCAGATGGTTGCTATACATGAATGCTCCGGATGGCTTTTGACATGAGTTGGCAACAGCACATGACAAACATTGAGCTCTATAACGACTTACCGGTGCTCACCACTAAAATCGAGCCGAGAAGACTGCAACTAGCGGGGCACTGTCTACGCCACCCCGAGCTACCTGCCAGCCTTGTCATCATATGGGAGCCCAAGCACGGTAGGATGAACCCTGAGCGGCCTCGCTCCTAGAAGACAGCGGCGCGGCTAATGTAGATGAACTGAACACACTGATGAGGGAGAGAGAGAAGTGGAGAGTCCGTCATCGTGCCCAACGCCGGCCCCTAGGCCTGAGTCGATGTAGTACTAGTCGTCTTCTTGCTCTCAACGCATGAGGTCAATGTCATCCCATGTTAAGTCAAAAAAGTTCAGAGTTCATGTTTCAAAGTAAACATTATTAAAGTACGTACATTTTACCATATACTACGTTGAGATTCATTTTCTTGCAGGCATTTACAGGGAAAATGAAATGCGATAGAATTTTATGAAAAACTATACCTGTACATAATACCAACGAAAACTGACAAACAACCATTGTTGAAAAGAAGACAAATTGTGCAAATAAAAAAATAAACAAATGGAATTCTGGAGATCTTGGGAATTCAAAGTAACACACACAATATGCTGGAGAAACACAGCAGCTCAGGCAGCATCTATGAAAATGAATAAACAGTCGATGTTTCAGGCCCTGATAAAGGGTCTCGACACAAAATGTTAAATGCTTATTCCTTTCCATAGTTATTTGACCTGTTGAGCTCCTCCACATTTTGTGTGTGATACAAATAAAAATAATATTCAGAACATAAGTTGTAAAGAGACCTTGAAAGTGAGTTTGTATGTTGTAGAACCAATTCAGAGAAGTGGTCTAAGCTGGTTCATGAGCCGAATGACTGTAGGTTAATGGTGCATAGATGTGACAGATCTTTCTCAGTCCTGTTGTCCTGACCCAGAGCATCTGGCAGTCAAGTGCCATACATTCTATCTGCTGAGGGATTACTCCACCATCATTCAGATAGCGGTGTGCATTCCACCCCTGGCAAATGTCAAGCTGGCATTGGACAAGCTGATCATTGTGCTGACAGTGCATTCTGATGCCTTCCCAATCATCATGGAGACTTCAACTAGACCAGCTTAAAGAAGTCTCTCATCAACTACCACATATGTCGGGAGGAGAAGGTGGCAGCGTGCCGCGCGTGCGCAGCTCTCCGGTGAAAATGATATCGTATTCGCTAAATGGGGCCGTGGACAATTCTGAATTGTTGGAGAATGGACGTGAAAGCACAGAGGAACATCTGGAGAAATTTCTGAAACGCCTGTGCGCTGCTGTCGTTATGTGTGGTCATGGATCTTTCGGAGGGTAGGCCTCAAAATCCCTGGCCTTGCCTGCTTTTGGCGACCGAGAAGGAGGTCGATTCGTTCGGACAGAGATGGCGCTCAGTACTCAGTGTCAGAGAGCTGATCAGAGCTCAAAATTTTTGGATGACTCAGAGTCGGATTGCTGTCGGCATGGCAGGGAGAGTTTTTCTTCCTTCTCCCGTCTGCGTGAGATGTGGGACATTTGAGAAACTTTGAATTTTACTGTGCTCACGGACTTCTTCATCAAGTTATGGTATTGTGCACTGTTGTAACTATATGTTATAATTATGTGGTTTTGTCAGTTTTCTCAGTCTTGGTTTGCCCTGTGTTTTGTGATATCACACCGGAGGAAGTAATGTATCATTTCTTAATGCATGCATTACTAAATGACAATAAAAGAGGACTACGTGCCTTCATAATCATATCATAACATATCTCCTGTAGAACGAGAGGAACCAAGATACTTGATTACCATCAAGAAAGCTTACCATGCCATTCCATCGCAAACAAGAGAAAATATGCAGACACTGGAAATTCAAGCAAGACACATAAAATGCTGGAGGAACTATGGTATAAAGTACAGTCAGCATTCTGGACTGAGACCTTGCCGAATCTGTCCTGCTGAAGGGTCTCAGCCCGAAACATTGACTACTTTTTTTTTCCCATAGATGCTACCAGACCTGCTGAGTTCCTCCAGCACCTTGTGTGTTCCATGCCATCTCATGTCAGCAGTTTGGCAAATCCAATCACCTGGCTATACCTTTGCTCCCGGTGTAAAGGCAGAGACTGAGAACCAAAGCACCAATGATGAGCACAGGGAAGGTATGGTCAAGGGAGCTGGAGGACCATATCAGCGGACTGCGCCATATTCAAGGATTCATCTTTGGACCTGAATAAATATGCATCCAACTTAATCAAGACCAATATGGACAAGTCTGTGCCTTCAGCAACATACCAGGTTTTCCCAAACCAGAAATCTTGAATGAACCAAGAGATCTGCAGTCTGCTGAGGACTAGATCTGTGACATTTAGTACCAGCAATCCAGAATCCTACAAAAAGTCCAGGTACAATCTGCAGAAGGTCATTGTGAGAGTATAAAGACCATGTGAAGTTAGAGACATACTGAAATGCAGAACATTTGTGTTAGGTTTTACATGGCATTGCTTCCTACAAGGCGAAACCTAACAGCATAAATATCAGTGATGTTCCACTCCCCAACAAGCTCAATACTTTTTATGATCCCTTTGAATGGGAGAGTAGCACTACACCTGTGCAAATCCCCACAGCACCTGGTGACTCTGTGATCTATGTCCTGGAGGCCAATGTCAGAACATCGAGAGAATGAACCTTCACAAGGTGTCAGGCCATGATGGTGTACCTCAGATAATGAACATCTGTGACTTCCAACTGGCTGGAGTGTTCAAGAACATCTTCAGCCCCTCACCACCGTAGTCTAAAGTTCCCACCTGCTTCAGAAGGGCAGCAATCCTTCCAGTGCCTGAAAAGAGCCAAGTGTGCTGCCTCAATGACCATTCAAATTCAGGATTAGATTCAGACCCGGAGTTATTTATCACATGTACAGAACATAGAAGCATACAGTGAAATGTGTCATTCGTTTTAACAACCAACACTCACAAGGATGCACTGGGGGCAGCCCGCAAGTATTGCCACATATTTTACCACGAAGAAGGCACATCAGATAGCTCCACGGTGGCTATCTTCCGTCCTTGAACTCACTTTACACCGCACGCTGTCGGAGCAGTGCTGCCAGGATAATCAAGGTCACGACCCACCCAGCCAACACAGTTTTTGTCCCTCTTCCCTCCGGGAGAAGGCTCAGGAGCTTGAAGACTCGTACGGCCAGACTTGAGAACAGCTTCTTTCCAACTGTGATAAGACTGCTGAACGGATCCTGACCCGGATCTGGGCCGTACCCTCCAAATATCCGGACCTACCTCTTGGGTTTTTTTGCACTACCTTACTTTCCCTTTTCTATTTTCTATTTATGATTTAAAATTTATATTTTTAATATTTACTACCTATTTGTACTCCAGGGAATGCGAAGCGCAGAATCAAATATCACTGTGATGATTGTACTTTCTAGTAT
The DNA here is from genome assembly GCF_030028105.1 of Mobula birostris. Lineage (NCBI taxonomy): Eukaryota > Metazoa > Chordata > Chondrichthyes > Myliobatiformes > Myliobatidae > Mobula > Mobula birostris. The sequence continues at coordinate 32,018,112 of NC_092394.1, read as the reverse complement.
CAATTGTTTGGTGACAATAAAGTATGAAGTACTATATTAGAAGATTGAGGGGATTTGGTATGTCACAATTGACTTTTGCAAGTTGGTATAGAACTTGTGAGGAGCAGTCTGACGGGTTGTATCACTGCCTGCCACAGAGGCTCCAATGCACAGGGTCAAAAAGAAGCTGCACAGGGTTATACCCTTAGCCAGCTCTATCACAGACACAAGCCTCCTCACCATCAAGCACATCTTCAAGAGGTGGTACCTCAAGAAGGCAGCATTCATCATTAAGGATCCTCACGTCTTGTCATTATTATTGATAAGGATGTACAGGAGCGTGAAGACCCTCATTCATTGGTTAGGAATAGTTTCTTTCCCTTTGTCATCAGATTTATGAATGGTCCATGAACCCATGAACAGTACCTCATTATTCTTTTTTTTGCACTATTTACTTGTTTTGCAATTTATATTAATTTTGCATCTCTGCACAGTGCTGCTGCTGCAAGCCTACAAATTTCATGTCATATGTCAGTAATAATAAAGGTGATTCTGATTCTAATGCTCCATTTACACATTGAGCAGACAAAAAAATCCCCAGATCTCTGTGGGAATGTTATATTTTTCAAGCAGGCATTAAGCACGTTCGTCAATCGCTTTTTCAACTGACAGAGCCTGCCTAACGGAGCCAAACAACTGTAATTAGGACTTCAGTATTAAGTATATTGGTTTGGAAGACTGTGCTTCCAACCAGCAAAGACTTAAGTTCTGGAATTCCCTCTCTAAACCATTTCCCTTTTGTTCCATTTTAAAGACTTCCCTCAACACCTACTTATTTGGGTAAGCTTTTAGGTACCTGGCCAAAACTGCAGGTTGCTTACATTTTGTATGGTTGTGCTCCTGTGACGTACTTCTGCATGTCTTGATATGAAGAAATACCAGATAAATAGAAATTGTTCTTATTACAATTCTGAATGTAACTCATAAAATAGAAACAGTGAGATATCATTGATTATTGCCTTATTAAATATCTATGTGCTCACAGTCATTTGGAGTAAATAGTGGTTAGAGTAAATAAGACTTTTTTTAGTTCTCAATGCAAATCAATACACCACAATCTTCAGTAATGAATCAGTGTACTGAAGGGTAAAAGATGAGATCTTATCTTACATCTACATCCTGCTTCATCAGGTATTTGAAAAAAAACTGAGGATGGAGCAAGAAACTTTCGAAATACTTCCAAAAGTCCCCCATTGCAAATATAATCAAGGGCATATCAATATAATTATAATTAACATCCATAAATATTCAATATGCAGCATAATGAGCTGGCAGCAGTACAAAACATAACAATCAATGCTTCAATTAATACATTGATTGCAAAGTCTGGTAATATTTTAAAAAGTATGTGAAAATAAGATTTAATCGAGTACAATATTATAGTTTTCTCCAATAATTTATTGAAAGACTTGGCTCAGTTTCTGGAGATCTGGCTTCCCCATCAGGAACTGTTGTCCCACTCCATTACAGTGCTGAGGGAGAACTATTTTGTCAGATAATATCACTTGATTAAACTTGTGTATTTAATACTTCAGTAATATTTGGGGTGTATGGGGTGTCAGGGAGGGGTAGCACCTCTGGTGGGAGAACATGTCGCGTCCTTTTCAAGGTGATTAGTCCAACCTTTGGTATACACCTGGCACTCAGCTCTCACCTGTTGCTCCTTGTAGCTGTTTGCATGCAATAGTGGCCACACCCCGGGCAAAGGCTTCGACAAGCCGGCTAAACCAGGTGAGGGTAGCCGACGGGTCTCAAACCCTCGGTGAGATAGGAAATTTTTATCCCAGCATATGAAGACAGACTCCGGTGGATGAGCGGACGAGACCAATGGAAAGTCCAACAGTCAAGAAGGCGGTCTCTGCAAGTGTTGTGGAACGTGTAGAGCAGGACAAGACACAGACGACGTCCTGGTCATCCACTGCACCTAGTCCTATCTCCAGCCGTCTCGACTCTGTCTTGCCACTGGATCCAGATGGGAATTGGGAAGCGAAAGTGAGGCTGACACTGGGCAACTTACCCTCACTTAAATCCAAATCAAACGCTAGTCTCGACACCATCATAAAGTGTTGAGGTTCTAATCGACATTGACGATGGACAAACACACTAATATCTGAGTAATGTTATCAATATACTGTTTGATTAAGCATTTTTGTTCGTTTAAATAATTAATTATGGGTTATATGCAAAAATAAGTGAATGGCATACATTATCATGCCACCACGTCAGAAGAGCATGCCTCACTAAAAGTAAAAACAAATGTACATGTATTACCTCCAAGCTCTGTGTTTTTTAAAAATTAGTTTATGTTTTAGAGTTATGAAACATAATAGAACTCCCCCCACCTCCACTTTGTCTAGAGAGAAGCAAATGACACTATATTTCCACATTTTGATGACATCAACTGGAATGTCTTTCGTGATGGGGATGTCTTCGAGTTCACGGATGTGATCATGAACTTCATCCAGAAGTGCATCGATGATGTTGTTCCCCAAAAATCGGTCAGAGTCTATCCAAACCAGAAACACTGGATCAGCAGTTCTGTGCAAGCATCGCTCACCACACGAGACAGAGCTTACATTGCCAGTAACCAACAGGATCTCAAGAAATGCAGCTACAATCTACGCAAAGTCATCAAGGCAGTGAAACGACAATACAGGGACAAGATCTAGAAACAACGCTCCACCAACAACTCACGCAGCTCATGGCAAGGTCTGCACACCATCGCAGGCCTCAACGCTAAGCGAAGTGGTGCTGCCAACATCGCTGCCTCACTCCCAGATGAGCTAAATCTTTTTTACGCTCGGTTCGATGTCACCAGCACTGAGCCCCCGAGGAGAGTCGCTGAAGTGACCTGAAGCTTGGTCATCTCTGAGGCTGAGGTACGCAGGTGTTTCCAACGAATGGGCAGTTGCAAGGCTGCGGGACCGGACGGCATCCCAGGGCAGGTACTCAGAGTGTGCGCGGCACAACTGGCAGGTGTGTTTACAGACATCTTTAATCTCTCCCTCTACCAGTGTAGAGTGCCCTCCTGCTTCAAAACATCCACCATTGTTCCTGTACCTAAAAAGACCAAGGCAACATGTCTGAACAACTGAATCCTGTTGCACTCAACTCAATAATAAACAAATGCTTTGAGAGGCTGGTCAAGGACTACATCTGCAGCTTGCTACCACTCACACTGGACCCCCTACAATTTGCCTACTGACACAGCCAATCGACAGATGACTCAATAGCCACAGCTCTACACACCGTCCTTATGCACCTGGAGAAGAGGGATGCTTATATGAGAATGCTGTTCTTGGACTACAGTTCAGCATTCAACACCATAATTCCTTCCAGGCTTGACAAGAAGCTCAGAGATCTCGGGCTTCACCCTGCCTTGTGCAGTTAGATCCTGGACTTCCCGTCAGATCTCTGGCAGGTGGTAAGAGTGGGCTCCCTCACCTCTGCCCCTTGAACCCTTAACATGGGAACCCCTCAGGGCTGTGTCTTAAGTCCCCTCCTTTAGTCTCTGTATACCCATGACTGGGTCGCCACCCACAGCTCCATTCTGCTAATTAAATTTGCTGACAGTACTGCATCCATTGGCCTTATCTCAAATAATAACGAAGCAGGTTGCAGAGAGGAGTTCATCGCCCTGACACAGTGGTGTCAAGAAAGCAACCTGTCCCTCAATGTTGCAAAAACCAAGGAGCTGGTTGTGGACTACAGGATGAATGGAGACAGGCTAACCCCTATAGACATCAATGGATCTGGAGTTGAGAGGGTGAACAGCTTTAAGTTCCTCAGCATAAACATCACCGAGGATCTCACATGGTCTGTGCATATTGGCTGTGTGGTGAAAAAGGCACAACAGCGCCTCTTTCATCTCAGACAGTTAAAGAAGTTTGGCATGAGTCCCCAAATCCTAAGGACTTTCTACAGGGGCACAATTGAGAGCATCCTGACTGGCTGCATCACTGCCTGGTATGGGAACTGTACTTCCCTCAATCGCAGGACTCTGCAGAGAGTGGTGCGGACAGCCCAGCGCATCTGCAGATGTGAACTTCCCACTATTCAGGACATTTACAGTGACAGGTGTGTAAAAAGAGCCTGCAGGATCATTGGGGACCCAAGTCAGCCCAACCACAAACTGTTCCAGCTGCCACCATCCGGGAAATCATACTGCAGCATAAAAGCCGGGACCAACAGGCTCCGGGACAGCTTCTCCCACTAGGCCATCAGACCGATTAATTCATGCTGATACAATTGTATTTCTATTTTAAATTGACTGTCCTGTTGTACATACTATTTATTACAAATTACTATAAATTGCACATTGCACATTTAGACGGAGACATAACGTAAAAATTTTTACTCCTCATATAGAAACATAGAAAACTTACAGCACAATACAGGCCCTTCGGCCCACAAAGCTGTGCCGAACATGTCTTTACCTTAGAACTACCTAAGCTTACCCATAGCCCTCTATTTTTCTAAGCTCCATGCACCCATCCAGGAGTCTCTTAAAAGACCCTATCGTTTCAGCCTCAACCACCGCCACTGGCAGCCCATTCCACGCACTCACCACTCTCTGCGTAAAAACTTAGCCCTGACACCTCCTCTGTACCAACTTCCAAGAACCTTAAAACTATGCGCTCTCGTGCTAGCCATTTCGTCCTGGGAAAAAGCCTCTGACAATCCACACAATCAATGCCTCTCATTATCTTGTACACCTCTATCAGGTCACCTCTCATCCTCCGTCGCTCCAAGGAGAAAAGGCCGAGTTCACTCAACCTATTCTCATAAGGCATGCTCCCCAATCCAGGCAACAACCTTGTAAGTCTCCTATGCACCCTTGCTATGGTTTCCACATCCTTCCTGTAGTGAGGAGACCAGAATTGAGCACAGTACTCCAAGTGGGGTCTGAACAGGGTCCTATATAGCTGCAACATTACTTCTCAGCTCTTAAACTCAATCCCATGATTGATGAAGGCCAATACACCGTATGCCTTCTTAACCACAGAGTCAACCTGCATAGCAGCTTTGAGTGTCCTATGGACTCGGATCCCAAGATCCCTCTGATCCTCCACACTGCCAAGAGTCTTACCATTAATGTTATATTCTGCCATCATATTTGACCTATCAAAATGAACCACCTCACATTTATCTGGGTTGAACTCCATCGGCCACTTCTCAGCCCAGTTTTGCATCCTATCAATGTCCCTCTGTAACCTCTGACAGCTCTCCACACTGTCCACAACACCTCCAACCTTTGTGTCGTCAGCAAAATACTGTATGCGAAGGATGTAAGAAATAAAGTCAGTTCAATTCATTTTCAAAGACAGTGAGGTCTCTCAGTGACCAACAAATAGAGCCAACACAACCAGAGTAGTTTAGCCTATTATTTACCTCACAACTCTTTGTGGGATTTTGTAGTGCAAAATTGTCTGTGACTGTGCACCAATCGAAATTGTATTGCAAAATAATTGAATAATTGTAGCTATGAAGTATAGCAATACACCTTGAAGGAATATTGTATGAGGGATAGTAAGTGGAAATTGAGTGTGATAAAGTTGGACTTCACCTAAACGCTAAAAAGACAGAGTACCTGGCGTTTAACTGTGACGAAGGTACTCTCAAGACCGTAGAGAATGATACCATTAAGAAAGTATTTGACTACAAGTACCTTGGGTCAAGAATGATGAGTTCGGAGAAGGACATAAAGATACGGAAGGCGCTGGCGTGGAGGGCTATGAACAACATGAAGGAAATCTGGAAGTCGATCCTGACCAGAGGGCTTAAAAAGAGGATTTTCATAGCAGTCATAGAGTCCATTCTCACGCAAGGATGCAAGACATGGACACTCACCAAGACGATACAAAAGTCTCTAGATGGTTGCTATACACGAATGCTCCGGTTGGCTCTTGACGTGAGCTGGCAACAGCACATGACGAATGTTGAGCTCTATAACGACTTACCGGTGCTCACCACTAAAATCGAGGCGAGAAGACTGCAACTAGCGGGGCACTGTCTACGCCACCCCGAGCTACCTGCCAGCCTTGTCATCATATGGGAGCCCAAGCACGGGAGGATGAACCCTGAGCGGCCTCCCAAGACTATGGTCCACACGCTCCTAGAAGACAGCGGCGTGGCTAACGTAGATGAACTGAACACACTGATGAGGGAGAGGGAGAAGTGGAGAGTCTGTCGTCGTGCCCGACACTGGCCCCCTAGGCCTGAGTCGACGTAGTGGTAGTAGTAGTAGTAGTAGATAGTGTTTTTTTCTTTCTACCTATTCTATCTTCAATATGAGATGTTGTTTTCTGTATTACAGATGGTTAATAATAATTAAAGTATCATTTGGGAAAGGCTTCCACCTTGAAACCATCATTATTACTGGTATTAACCTGGGTAATCCTGCAAGAAATTCAGATTCCAGCACTGCTGTCAACTTATGCCGATGGCCGTGTCTTTTACTCTATCTCCACAGACATCAGCTCTCCTGTGCTGCTCGAGTCGACTTCACCACCATAGCCTTCTGCAGGCTCAGGCGCATGCCCACTGAGCCTCTGTCCCTCCATGCATCCAAAGTGTTCACAAATACTTGTGAACGTGACGGACCTCACAGGCGTTCAGCTCCCCAGATCAAACTGATAGATGTGACGGTCGCCGAGCCCGAGGTGCAGAGACTTTGCAACCGTCAAAGCAATTGTGACAGTGCAGCTGGCTGTCTGTGCTGAGACAGTGCACGTCTGCACACAGTCATGGTGGAGTGCCAGGGATTATGGTGCGAGCAGAAGACTGTGCCAGGATCACTCCACCACAAACACGTCGTACGGTGCAAGGCAGCCAGAAATGTTGTGGAAATGAAAGATCTGCCTCGTTACAGTTACCTTACCACTGCAGTATCAAGATCCTGGAATCCACCATTAATATCACGGCAGGGAACCATAACCCCAAGAACTGCGGTTGTTCAAGGAGAAATGATATCTCCAACTTCACAAGACCTCTCTCAGCATGGGCAGCAAATAATACTCAGTACAAGAGAGGAGCTGAGAAGCAACAAATATTCAGCTAGAGAGTTTCCACAGATGTCATCAATGACCTCTGCAATGAGCACAAGAACCAGAAGAGTGGGAGAACATGGATGGTCTCTTCAGGATGAAATCTTGGTCCCTGCATCAGTCTAACACAGACGAGTAAACTGCATCACCAACTGCTCCATGAGAACAGGCAGTACTGAGAGAAGAATATCCAAGAGACCTGGAAAAATGAGAGAGCCTGAAGAGAAACAGGAGCAAGTGAGTGGCTGCTGGGATGAAATTTCTGCTCAGCACCCACAGCCCAGTCTCTCTACCGCATGCATTGATCACGTGGGATAGAAGGCAGCCATGGTAGAGAGATCATTTTGTACGAATAAGCAAAATAACATTTGACACTGCAAACCAAGTGATTTTCCTTACCTTCAGGTCATCTGACAGACATTGTGATATCATAACAGATCGTCCTGTTTGCTGCATTGTGTGGAGATTCACGCCTAGAATAGACTATTAGAGCCACCCAATAATGGATACGTCTTATGATGGCTATAGTAGGAATCCTCACCACATCCCAATCCCAACCGCCATCTAAACAATAGAACCTTTTTGCTAGCATAAAGACACTTGACAGGCGTTGCATCTCCCTTTGCTTGAATACGGTTCTCAGAACTGTGTCAGAAGATATACGAAAATGGATGTCTTCCCACTCAGTATCCCATAGATGAGTTTTCTGGGCCAATAGAATACACATTTCTGTATGTACTGCACCCTAATACACAAGAAGAAACATGCTCAGACAAATTGAATAGGTATAAATTATTTAATGCTGTTGTAGTACTCTGTAACAGCTTAATAGAGGAAATATGATAAAAGGTGAAGTTTGGAGCATAAATCTGCTCCACTTGAAATAAATATCAATCCCCTCCATCTGTGGAGTATCAGAAGCCAGGAGCTGTTCCAAAGGCTGTGTTTTTAGCAGGTGAAAAGAAAAACTGTGCAGTCACAATTTAATTTGATTAGAATTTAATTTTGCTGTACTCTTCAAACATTGTGAACAACAAGTTAATTGTATATCAAGATTGCCTGATGACTACATCTGCAGGAAATGCATCCAACTTCAACTCCTGACTGACAAGGTCAAGGAACTGGAGCTGGAGCTGGATGTACTTATGAGCACATGGGAGGCTGCAAACCTCTTAGATGGCGCCTTTACTAAGGCGGTTACACCCAGAGTGCACGCTTCAGGTAGTAGATGGGTGACCACCAGGAAAAGTATGTCTATGGTCTTACTGTCTATGCCCAGCCATGCTGTATCACCAAAGATAGATAAAATCCAATTTTTACTTCATAATCTTTTCATACTTTCTAGTTTATTTCTGCTAAAAAAAAGCAATCATTATAGAATGGATTCCAGTTAATTGGGCCATTGGTTAATTGGGGCAGCCACGTATTTGGAACAACTCTTAAGAGACCAAAACCTAATCGAAAAAAATACCTGGGATTCCCTTTGTTTATTTGGAACATTATATCGCTTAATTGGGACGGGAGACTGTTGCTGAACAGTTTCAACCTAATGTCAGTCACGTGCACTTGCGTGGCTGTTAGATACTACACCGTACTTTGAGTGAACAGTTTTTAAATAGCGTCATTTGCATGTGTTTGTGTTCAAAAAGCAGTGATTTTTGTCACTGATAGTGAGTGAGAGATAAGCAGGAAGACAATTCAGAACTGTTTTGTACACCATGGTTTCAAGCATTCAGGCTTGGAGATGCCAGAAACAGCAGGGAGCGAAAATGAAACAGTTTCACTACTTCAATAAATAAGAATCTACAAATAAGAAAATGAAGATTTGGAAAGTACAAAGTACTGTATGAAGGCAGTCCATTATCTACACTAGGTGTCAGCACTGATTTTGTTCATTTACAATCAATCAAAAAAAAGCAACAGTACAATGGATGAATATCTTCATCAATAACTACTAAGAACCAATATACAGTTTTATAGTACTGTAATAGTATTGGCAGTATTACAATTTGTTCTGTATTTCATTTACATAAGTACATAATTTGTTACTCAGTTAAATGGTAGATTATCCATTTTATACCTTTTTAACTATTTCCTTGAAACTTTGGCTAATTGGGGCAGCCGTTTAATTGGTCCAAAATGTACTGGCCCGAATGTATCCTAATTAAACGGAAGCCACTATATATTTAAACAGAGAGTATTATTATATTGTATAAATATTGTTTTAATGAATACCTAGGAACTTACTTGAATAAGGGTCTTCAGCAAAGAATGAAAGGAATAATTGTTTTTTTTTTCATTAATTATCATTTATCCTGTATTCATGTGTAAGGCTCATAACCATAAGTCAGAGAGACTATATTGCTTTGTTCAAGTTACAATAAGTTTATGTTTACTCAGCCATGGATATAAACAAATACAAACATCCATAATACGGATTCAGTACCCCTTATCCAAAATTCCAAAATCCAAAAAGCTCCAAAATCCAATTTTTTTTGAGTGCTGACATGACGTCACAAATGGAAAATTCCACAAGGTTCCCAAGTGATCTGCAGGTCTCAGTGCACTACAGACAGTTCTGAGAAGTGACCTCACATATGTAATGAACAGAAGTTACTGAAAAATAGAAAAACTCTGCATAAAGCAAAAAATGAAGATCTCAATCATGTCTCATCAGCGTCGATGAACATATGCCGCTTAACGATACGCTGATCATGAAACAGGCAAAGAACCTTGAAATGTATCTCTTTACAGGCAGACAGAAAACAAAGAAACCCAAAAGAACCCATGAAAAAAAAGAGAGTAAAACACCCAATGTACAGGAAAAAAACAAATCGTGCAAACAATAAAAGCAAGCAAATAACATTCATAACTGAAGTTCACGAAAGTGAGTCCACAGCCACAACGCCAGTCATAGCTGATGAAAAAGCCCATTAGTTGCAGGCCACAGCATCACTTCAGCAGAGGGACAAATAAACCTCACCAAGCAGCGAACTGAACACCAGCCCATCCTTCCCCTCTGGCCCCGAGACCCTGACCTTTTCAATCTGGCCCAGCGCTTGAATGGGTCGTTCCTCACTCTCAGACCTGGGCCCTGCTGCTTCAATATGCTCTCGGGCCTGGGGCCTGTCATCTCAATTCAGCCCATACCAGACCTTTCCAATCTAGCCCAGATCTTAAATTGGTTGAACATCAGCATGTCCCTTGCACTCAGGCCTGGGCCCAGCTGCCTCAGCTCTGCCGCGTCGAACCTGCTCCAGGTCCGCTCCAGCAATGGCCGAACGTTGGCTCATTTCCTGCTCTCAGGCCCAGGCCCCACTGCCTTGATTCAGCCTATACACACCACGCCACAACCGTCCTGCACCTTCGAGACTTCAGTTCACACTACAAAAATTCCAAGTCATACAGGCAGTTTAAAAGCTCAAGTCTGAAAGGAAAGTTACAGGCTATTGATTAGCGATAATTTACCAGAAAAAGTGTGATTAATAGAGTAGCTAGTAGTTTTGTTTGCTGCCACTTTGATCACTGTGTTTCACCACCACTGCTTTGCTAATTGCTTTTATACCTTACATACCAACATTACATTTTTAACGTGTCGCAGATGAAATTTTAACACCAGTACAATTCTATAATGCTGATTGTTTTTATACCTTACATAAAAAGCAGAAGAAAAGTAAAATACAAATACAGTGTTCTGTAACCTTTTAATCAAAACACGGCATCGTAGATGGAGACTGAAAGCCTGTCATTGTTTGTTCTTGTTCAACAGCTGATTCAGGTATTTTCCTGATGCTGTTTTGGTTATCCTGCACATGTTATACTTTCATTCTGTTATGGTATGTCATAATTTTTACTGTTAAGTACATATTTGTAATGAACGAGTGTAGGACAAGGACTGCTCACTAGTAGCACATAAATTCAGAGTCAGAGATGATGATGATCCCAAGCTTTCTCACTATACATTCCAAAATCCGAAAAATTCCAATATCCACAGCAGTTCTGGCCCCAAGCATTTCGGATGAGGGATACTCATCCTGTACCAAAGACCCTCCTATTCAGACCTTCCATCTATCACGTGCTCTTTATTTGAACCATATTCTATACAGCAAACAACAGGAATTCTGCAGATACTGGAAATTCAAGCAACACACATCAAAGTAAGGTACCTTGAACAGAAAAGCAAGTTTAGGAGCAATTCTTTTTCATTTAAATTTACAGGTAAAAATTGGTTCATGTCAAATCCTTAGAAAGGAAATTAATTCTCATACCAATACAGTACTCCTACATAGTTCTCTGGGATGATGTTGAATGTAACTAGTGTTCCCAAGCTCTAGGACTTTCAAAAAAAAAATAATCAGAAAAAAAGACACGTGTTAAATGGCATCACAATATCATCAACCAGCTGACTTCCAGAATTGATTATGAACAAGAAGAAAAAAGGTTCAAATGCTGCCAATTGAAAATAAGAACATCACTAATTTCAAGTCAATGCACTTCCATCAAGGAATGTTATCAGCCTGACATCCTGGATGCACTGCAGCAACTCCCCAAGAGTCCATTGACAGCACTTTCAAAGTTCACAATCTGCACCAGCTAGAAGGAGAAGGACAGAAAAATTGTGGCAAATGTCACAGTGAGCACTGGCAATGACTGAACCCAGGAGTGGAAGAACGGTAGACTTCCATGTAGAGATAGAAACAAGAGGATTTACATAGGAATTCCAACAGAACATTGGTGGCATAACTGAGCGTTACCGTGAGACAAATCATTCTCCACTTAAGGACCACACCTGACAAAGGCCAGCACCTGACAGCCCAGGGAGTCCTGGGGAACTTGAGACAGGGCTAATAAAGACAGACCCAATGATCTCAAGACAGGGCTGGAAAAATTCAAAACAGACCTGATGCTCTCGAGGCAGGGCTGGAAAAATTTGGAAAAGGCTTGATGCTCTTGAGACCATTACATGTATAGCTCAGGAACATTGCGTATATATTTGGGAACAATGAATACCATGGAAGACACAATGAGCCATGTCAACCCAGAGAACCTTGGAAAAGATCTTGAACATAGACTGGAGAAGCCCAGAACATAGACTCAGGACACTCAGAACATTGAGCAGGACATGAAATGAGTATAAAGTTCTCCCTCATCCCCAGCCGGCCAACGTCCATGCCACTGTTGTATGTCCACTGGGTCTATTCATCGCAGGTTCCTACTGTCACAATGTCCTCTGGCAACGACTGAACCTAAGGGCAGAGGAACAGCAGACTCCCATGTTGAGACAGAAACAAGAGATTGTACACAGGAATTTCAACAGAACATCGGCAGCACGGTCAAGCAAGACAAATCATTCTCCAGACAAGGACTCCGAGATAAGCGCTAATCAAGAGTCTACTTTAAATAATCACAGAATGCAGAAAACCCATCCTAGACAAGATTAAATAGAAAGCACGAAGGCTTAACGACTCCAGTTAAGACAACAATTAGTAAACACAGGTGCTTGAGAAACCTAAAAGCCTAACACCCTACAACTCACCACAGAGGCCTGCAGGGCTCATGACAGGAAACACCATTACCCGGAGCTGGCTTTCCAAGCCACGCATCATCCTGATTTGGGGATATACCACCATTTCTTCACTGGGTCAAAACCCCTTGAACATCCTCCCTAATAGAATTGTAGGTGTACAGTACCCACACTTCAAAACTGCAGTGGTTCAAGATGATAGCTTGTCACATCTTTCTCAAGGGCCATTAAGTCCCCGCTTAGCCTGAGAAGCCAACTTTCCTTGATTGAATAAAACAAAAACTGATTACCAAATCAATACTCTTGTTCTACGCTTATCGTTTCAGTTGCAGGAATTTGGTGTCAAACATAAAAATAACATGGTCTGCCCAGCAGAGATAATTGACTGTAATTGGGAACTCAGAGCTGTAAATGTTGTCTGCACCTCTAAACAAACTCTCTAGTCCAAGCTCTGTCATGAGAAGAGATTACCAAATGGACAGTTGAGCCGACTCAGAGATTTTCTCAAGATGCTTCCATTAATTTCTGGGACTCTGTAGCCCATAACCACCTGAAATGGAGAAAGAGCATTCAAGTTGGCACTGATAACCTTGAGCCCATGTGCTGTGAGTATTGTGTATACAGTGGAGATAGTGTTACCCATTTGGTCAAACATCTCCTGATTTATTTGTGGCAAAGTTGGAGGATCCTACATTGCTCTCATCAGTCACATAGAACTGCAGAGGACACAAGTAACTTTTTCTCCCAAGAAGTGGTGATTTTCAATTTCTTAACCATTGTGCTAACAAACTCCTTTACTTAAATTTGAGACGAACCTGTAGTCTTAAAGGAATGACTAAATGAAACACAACCCTATCTCAGCACCTCAACAGACTGTGCATTTGCAAATTAGTAATTTTTTTACTATTTTATTCATTATGGGTTGAAAAATGAACTGCTCCGGAGCACATCCCACTCTTAATTCCTGCAGGATTTAGCCAAACAAGGATAATATCCATGAAGATGTAAAAGTATGCCCTGATCTCCAAGGAAATCAAACAGAAATACCAGAACATTAATCTGAAATACTCCACATTTATAATTGAATAGGCTGCAACTCTACTCGTTGCTAATAATTGCACATGCCTGGATTGCGATCCACAAATCCCACTGTGTATTTTGCCCTCTTTAGGTTATGAAAGCTCCTTCCTAGTTTAAAGTACTTTGCGATAGATCCTGATTGATATTACCACAGTCAGAAACAAAGAGCTGTTGCTGGTAACATAGGTTAATTTTAAAGAGTTGCGTTAACAATCTAAACAACATATGGTATATAGCACAAAACTAAACATCTGAAACCGTCCTCAACCATGGGGTATTGTATACCTGCTAAATTATCACAGATAACGGTAATCCTATTTTCAGGTAGAATATAGGAGTTCTACCTTACTTCTCATGCATGTAACACAATGTAAAAGCTTCTCTTTCTTTCTATGATCCAGTATGCTGGATTCTTTGCTCTAGCTATCAATCCAAGACTTTAATCTCTATTCCCCAGGCAATTTTATTAAACTCTCAATGCAGCACTTCTCTTGAGGATCTGAGGAGTGCTGTTACTATGACAACATATCTAGGAAGTGACTAACCCTTCTAGGTCATTATATTGGCTTTCCATTGGAATGCAGAAGCTTGTCCGTGCTCTTTGATGTTTGTTGAAACAAGAAGATGTTTGGCTTGGGATCAATTTACGGTCATTACAATCAAGTTTACTGAATCTAATTCTATTTCCTAGCTTTGTTTGGCTCAGATCGCCATCAAAACCTTATGCTCACTGTAGCACGAGAGTCATACTGCTGTTATGCACGAGGCAGCTTTCTGTGGAGACGAGCAGAGGTGGATCAGGTTGGAAAACTGCCTTTATTACAAGAGATTAATGTAAAATAAATAATGTCACATTGTTTCCACCACTTCCTAACCCAAGCCACTTCAGGTAATCTTTGTAGTGAGAGTCATGTTATCTTATCCTATATCTTATGGCCTTATGGTCTAAACTGTGACGTTAAAAGAAGCATAGTAAAAGACCCAGTTTTCTAATAAGAAATTATTAAATTAAGAAAGGTCATGTTCTCAGAATCTCTTGTCTCAAGTATCAATGGTGTAATCTGTTTACATGCAACATCTGCTACATGCATATACTCATATATATCTGGATATAACAGATGATAGGAGGCATTGAATTTAACACAATGCTTTACAGCAGTGGTCCCCAGCCTCTGGGCCACAGACTGATACCGGGCCGTGGCCCGGAGGTTGGGGACCACTGCTTTACAGTACAAGCAACCCAGGTTCAATTCCCGCCGCTGCCTGTAAGGAGCTTGTATGTGCTCCCCATGATAGTGTACGTTTCCTTCGGGTGCTCCAGTTTCCTCCCACAGTTCAAAGATTAACTCCGGTTAACTGGTCATTGTAAATTGTCCTGTGATTAAGCTAGTGTTAAATCGGGGAATTGCTGGACAGTGTGGTTCGAAGGGCAGGAAGGGCCTATTTCACACTCTATTGCAATAAATAAATAAATAAACATTGATGTAAAACATTGAAAGCAAGCGATTCACCCAGCTCTCCACCCTCACACATCCTTCCCACAACACAGCACATGGGCTGGCAGCTCTGAAGAAGCTTTATCTGAAAGTCTTTGATACCATGTTCCCCAAACAAAGGTTCAAAGGTTCATTTATTATCAAAGTATACAATTCTGAGATTCTTCTTCTCCAGAAAGCCATGAAACCAAATTAAAAAGAATGGCAACATGATAATCAACCCACAAACCCACAACCCCCCCCCCGCATGAACCACAACAAGAAAATAGCCCCAAATACACCTCTCTCCCCATAACAAGAACATTAATCACCAAGCCCCTTGCCCCCGCACAAAACACAAAAAGAACAGTGAAGTTAATTAATTTTCAGCTTCATTTAATGCACACACTGTCTTCTCTTTCTGTAAGCCCTCTTCCACATTTGTTTCCAAAAGTTTTGTCAGCATTGGAAATATGCTTCCTGGATAATTTTCTGAAGTTTATCTTGGAATTTCTCAGCAACAGTAGTGTCCAAACTGGCTGCCTCACCACTCATTACTATGAATATTAAATTTGAAACCAATCTTTTTTGGATTCAAAATGCTCATCTTTCAGGACTTCAGCTACTTTGGCTTTTAGCTTTTCAATCAAGGACTTGGCTTTATGTTAAATATGCATTAGACTCATTGGAACACTATTGATTTTCATCCATATTGACAACATCTTTTCCACTTGTTCCATCACAAAACTTTTAATTGGTCTAATTTTTCTAGCTTAACAAGAAGTAACATAATTAGCATTGCCTTTATCTTTTCAGCTTGGGCACACATAGAACAAACAATTGTTAGCAATAAATTGAGTCCCATCACAATTTGCACAATGCATGCATGAGCATCAAAACAGCACACAATCCTGAATTTTATGGAAAGAATGATATTCTTCCTCTGCTGTTTACCTCTAGGCGTATTCCTGTCACTTGGTGACTGTTTGGGAGACATATTAATAGAATAATCAAAGGCAACACCGACAAAATACTTGGCCAAATGTAACAGAACAACAGGAATAACATCCACATCCATTGGGACTGAATCATGTGGATAATGTTGCCTGATAATACCACACAACAGAGGAAATGACACAACAGTGGTTTCAGGCAACAAAAAGCAAAGTTTAAGTCGCACGATAAGAAAATGATGATGAATGCAATGATCATCAAAGTTGCTGGTGAACGCAACAGGCCAGGCAGCATCTCTAGGAAGAAGTACAGTTGACGTTTCAGGCCGAGACCCTTCGTCAGGACTAATCTCTTACCAGCTCTTCTTTCAGTTAATCCTGACAAAGGGTCTCGGCCCGAAACGTCGACTGTACCTCTTCCTAGAGATGCTGCCTGGCCTGCTGCATTCACCAGCAACTTTGATGTGTGTTGCTTGAATTTCCATCATCTGCAGAATTCTTCACGAATGCAATGATGCTGAGCAAGGACGATTTGCACTTCATTCTCCAGGGTAGGCTTTGGCAAAGGGGCCACTGTCACTTCAATCCTCAACATCTTTTTTGAGGTTGGTTTCCATCTCCCTTTTAAAGTTTAAGTACCCTCCTCATACACAAACACTTCTTCCAAAGCCTATCCTTCATTTGTCTTCTATTGCAACTCCCTCAAGTCACGACTGTCTCTTTTTTAACATACATACCGTGTTCAAATTACTCTGCTCAGTATTCCACATGGGCATTTTTTGCACCAGATATTTGCTCCTATTCTCCCTCCACCTCTCTGAGGCATACATTATAGTCAAACACAGCTTCCTCCTCAAATGCTTTTTCTCTTGATCTGCATCTGTAGGACTACTTTCATGTCTTTTCCCTGTTAAAAACACAGGTGTTGGAAATCTAAGCAACACACATCAAAGTTGCTGGTGAACGCAGCAGGCCAGGCAGCATCTCTAGGAAGAGGTACAGTCGACGTTTCAGGCCGAGACCCTTCGTCAGGACTAACTGAAGGAAGAGCTAGTAAGAGATTTGAAAGTGGGAGGGGGAGGGGAAGATCGGAAATGATAGGAGAAGACAGGAGGGGGAGGGATGGAGCCAAGAGCTGGACAGGTGATTGGCAAAGGGGATATGAGAGGATCATGGGACAGGAGGCCCAAGGAGAAAGAAAAGGGGGAGGGGGGGAACCTAGAGGATGGGCAAGGGGTATAGTCAGAGGGACAGAGGGAGAAAAAGGAGAGTGAGAGAAAGAATGTGTGTATAAAAATAAATAACAGATGGGGTACGAGGGGGAGGTGGGGCATTAGCGGAAGTTAGAGAAGTTGATGTTCATGCCATCAGGTTGGAGGCTACCCAGACGGAATATAAGGTGTTGTTCCTCCAACCTGAGTGTGGCTTCATCTTTACAGTAGAGGAGGCCGTGGATAGACATGTCAGAATGGGAAAGGGATGTGGAATTAAAATGTGTGGCCACTGGGAGATCCTGCTTTCTCTGGCGGACAGAGCATAGGTGTTCAGCAAAGCGGTCTCCCAATCTGCGTCGGGTCTCGCCAATATATAGAAGGCCACACCGGGAGCACCGGACGCAGTATATCACCCCAGCCGACTCACAGGTGAAGTGTTGCCTCACCTGGAAGGACTGTCTTGGGCCCTGAATGGTGGTAAGGGAGGAAGTGTAAGGGCATGTGTAGCACTTGTTCCGCTTACAAGGATAAGTGCCAGGAGGGAGATCAGTGGGGAGGGATTGGGGGGGACGAATGGACAAGGGAGTCGCGTAGGGAGCGATCCCTGCCGAAAGCAGAGGGGGGGAGGGAAAGATGTGCTTAATGGTGGGATCCCGTTGGAGGTGGCAGAAGTTATGGAGAATAATATGTTGGACCCGGAGGCTGGTGGGGTGGTAGGTGAGGACCAGGGGAACCCTATTCCTAGTGGGGTGGCGGGAGGATGGAGTGAGAGCAGATGTACATGAAATGGGGGAGATGCGTTTAAGAGCAGAGTTGATAGTGGAGGAAGGGAAGCCCCTTTCCTTAAAAAAAGGACATCTCCCTCATCCTAGAATGAAAAGCCTCATCCTGAGAGCAGATGCGGCGGAGACGGAGGAATTGCGAGAAGGGGATGGCATTTTTGCAAGAGACAGGGTGAGAAGAGGAACAGTCCAGATAGCTGTGGGAGTCAGTAGGCTTATAGTAGACATCAGTGGATAAGCTGTCTCCAGAGACAGAGACAGAAAGATCTAGAAAGGGGAGGGAGGTGTCAGAAATGGACCAGGTAAACTTCAGGGCAGGGTGAAAGTTGGAGGCAAAGTTAATAAAGTCAACGAGCTCAGCATGCATGCAGGAAACAGCGCCAATGCAGTCGTCGATGTAGCGAAGGAAAAGCGGGGGACAGATACCAGAATAGGCATGGAACATAGATTGTTCCACAAAGCCAACAAAAAGGCAGGCATAGCTAGGACCCATATGGGTGCCCATAGCTACACCTTTAGTTTGGAGGAAGTGGGAGGAGCCAAAGGAGAAATTATTAAGAGTAAGGACTAATTCTGCTAGACGGAGCAGAGTGGTGGTAGAGGGGAGCTGATTAGGTCTGGAATCCAAAAAGAAGCGTAGAGCTTTGAGACCTTCCTGACGGGGGATGGAAGTATATAGGGACTGGACATCCATGGTGAAAATAAAGCGGTGGGGGCCAGGGAACTTAAAATCATCGAAAAGTTTAAGAGCGTGAGAAGTGTCACGAACATAGGTAGGAAGGGATTGAACAAGGGGGGATAAAACCGTGTCAAGGTATGTAGAAACGAGTTCAGTGGGGCAGGAGCAAGCTGAGACAATAGGTCTGCCAGGACAGGCAGGTTTGTGGATCTTGGGTAGGAGGTAGAAATGGGAAGTGCAAGGTGTGGGAACTATAAGGTTGGTAGCAGTGGTTGTGAGATCCCCGAGCGGATAAAGTCGGTGGTGGTGTGGGAAACAATGGCCTGGTGCTCCTTAGTGGGGTCACGATTGAGGGGTAAATAAGAGGAGGTATCCGCAAGTTGTCGCTGTGCCTCGGCAAGGTAGAGGTCAGTACGCCAGACTACAACAGCACCCCCCTTATCGGCAGGTTTAATAATAAGGTTAGGATTAGTGCGGAGGGAGTGGAGAGCAGAGCGTTCCGAAGGAGTGAGGTTGGAATGGGGACAAGGTGCGGTGAAGTCGAGACAGTTGATGTCCCGTCGACAGTTAGCAATAAAGAGATCCAGAGCAGGCAGAAGACCAGAGTGGGGTGTCCATGAAGAAGAGGAGGGTTGAAGACGGGAGAAGGGGGTCATCGGTGGGGGTGGAAGAGTCCTTGCCGAAGAAGTAGGCTCGGAGACGGAGACGGCAGAAGAAGAGTTCCACATCGTAGCGAACAAGGAACTCGCTGAGGTGTGGGCGAAGGGGAACAAAGGTGAGGCCCTTACTGAGGACAGAGCGTTCTGCCTCAGACAGTTGAAGGTCGGAGGGGATCGTAAAGACCCGGCACGGATGAGAGCTGGGATCAGAGGGGGGAGGGGGGAGGCTGGGGGTGTCAGTGGAGAGGGGAGGGTTGGGGTGAGAGGAAGATGGAGCCTCTGAGGACCCAGGAGCTGACCATGTGTTGGAAATCTCTTGTCTTTCAGTGATATTCCACAGATGGAGGGCCTTGATATTTCTTTTAATTGGACCAGCTTTGTTTTCTGAACTTCACCCTCCTTGTGAAATTTCTTCCCAGAAGCTACGACTGAGTACTGTGACAGCATTTAATAATTTATCCTTGTTTAATTTGTCTTAGCATGTTCCTTTCTCAGACCTCTGCACCTTGCAGCTCTTAATTTAATGATTGTACCCACTAAAAATTCAATTATAAGAGCACTTCTCTCAGGTTATAAGATTCAACTGTTAGCAAAAGGCACAAAATTTTAATACGAGGAACATGAAATTGATCCTACGATATTAAATTTTTAAGTATTCTATGTCAAATTAAGAGTCAAATTTACTTCTTGATTGAAATTACTGTTTCTTCTGTGGGAACATGAGAAGTCTTTGGAAAAATAGTTTTGGAAAAGATCGGAACCATATGAAAGTGGAAAACATAGCACATTAGTGATTAGCAGAAGGACTAATAAAGAATAGATTTGCCCGTTGCCTAAATGATTTAGGGAAGCTTTTTGCATTATTCTTTGCTACTACCTGTATGGTATTAAGACACACAGTGCAAAAGGACAACTCTGTGCATTTTAGATCATAGAAATAAAAGATCTGAGTCATATTTCATGAAGTTATTAAAACAGAATTGCCCAAATCTGACCTTCATCTCATCATGGAGCTTTTATCTTTTGTCAGACTCAGAATTCACAGCAACATACTGTATCACCCAATCAAAGTGAATAATTTTAATTTCTTATAAGTTTGCACACCAGGTGAGAGTCTGTGGAGGACTAGCAATGCATTTGTCACAAAATCTACCTTTTAATTCCACCTATTCTTACATTGACCTTTCAGGTCTATTTTTAATTATTTAAGAAGGTAAATCTTCCATTGGCATTTGGTACTTTGTTACTTTTTGGAATTGGATTAATTTGTAAGGTGCAGTGAAAAACTTGTGTTTGATACCAAGACATAAAGCAGTAAAAGGAAAGCAGAATGCAGGATATATTGTATCAGCTGCAGAGAAAATGTAGTGCAGATAAACAAGTAAATTGCAAGGTAGATTGAGAGATCAAGAATTGTTCTTCAGCGTAAGAGAGGTCCATTCAAGAATCTGATAACAGCAAGGAATGCTGTTTCACATGATGGGCAGTATTCACAACTCTTCGGAATTTCCTGAAGTTTTGGGCAGAGCTATTGCCATATTGAGCTGTGATACATCTGGAAAGGATGCATACTGGTGAGGGTTTTGGGAGACATGCCATTCCTAAATGGAAAGCTTAATTATAATCCAAGCAGGATTCTCTGAGAGATCTGATTAATTTCATCCCTATTATACATTCTGGTACTATCATCCTGATTATTAATATTGAATTGGTCAATTATCAGGAAGGATCTAAACCAGGGGTTCCCAGCCCAGGGTTCCTAGACCCCTCGGTTAATGATAAGGCTCCATGGCATAAAAATGTTTGGGAACCCCTGCTCTAAACAAACAATATCCCTGCACTAAGGAGATGACTTCAAGCTATCCAGCTAACTGAAATCGTTCATCTCTGGGACTGTTTTACTAAATCATATCCTTGCAATAGGGATGTTGTTTGTTAGAGATGTTTAGATAGATAGATAGATACTTTATTGATCCCAAAGGAAATTACAGTGTCACAGTAGCATTACAAATACACAGATATAGATATTAGAAGAGAAGTAGAAAGAATAAAAAATAAGTTACCACAAACAGTCTAACAGGAAAGGGATCACCAGTTCCCCACCTATAGGTTGACTACCTAATGGATGAGGGTAAGAATGACCTCATCCAGCCCTATTTGGAGCAGTGCAGTTGTCTCAGTCTATTACTAAATGTGCTCTTCTGGTCAGCCAAGGTGGCATGCAGAAGGTGAGAAACATTGTCCAGAATTGCCAATATTTTCTGTGGGGTCCTTTGTTCTACCACAGCCTCCAGTGTGTCCAGTTTGACTCCTATAACAGAGCCAGCCTTTCTAATCAGCTTATTGAGCCTGTTGGCATCACCCGTGTTGATGCCATTGCCCCAGCACACCACCACATAGAAGGCTGTGCTTGCGACAATAGACTGGTAGAACATGTGAAGGAGAGGCCTGCATACTCCAAAGGACCTCAGTCTTCTCAGGAAATAAAGGTAACTCTGGCCCTTCTTGTACACAGCCTCCGTGTTGGTGCTCCACTCAAGTCTGTCATCCAGGTGCACCCCCAGGTACTTGTACGTCCCCACTACATCCACGTCCTCACCATCAACGGTAACAGGGAGCAATGCAGGTTTAGTCTTCCTAAAGTCCATCACCATCTCCTTTGTCTTACTGATGTTGAGCTGCAAATGATTCAGCTTGCACCATTTGACAAAGTCCTCCACCAGAGCCCTGAATTCATCCTCCCGTCCTCCCTTTTTATACCCAACTATTGCTGAGTCATCAGAGAATTTTGGCAGATGACATGACTCGGTGTTGTATCTAAAGTCCAAGGTATACAGGGTAAACAGGAAGAGAGCCAGTACAGTCTCTTGTGGGGCCCCTGTGCTGCTTATAGCCATGTCTGACACACAGTTCTGAAGCCGCACAGTTCTGAAGCCGCACAAACTGTGGAATGCCAGTAAAACCATGAAGAGTTTCAACAAGAGAGCAAAAGAGAAACTGCACCAAGTAAGTGGCAAAAGGTAGAGAACCAGAGGATACACAGTTACAGTGTTTAGCAAAATGAGGAATAATTTCTTCGTGCAGTGTTAAAAGTTAAGAAGGGAAACAAATTGCAGTTCTGTGGAAGGTCCCTTTTCAGGGAAAGGGATTGAGTGGTTTGCAAACGAGAGCACCTTAACAACCCAAATAGCCTCTGTCTGAACTGTTAACATTCCAGGATTCTTTGTTTTGTTTTACTCCCAGCTATTATACAGGAGTCAGAATTTGCCACATCTACAGTAGATTGTCATTTTCAAAAAATCTTGCAGCTTTTTATCAAGCTTGTAACTGTCCTTTGCTCTGCCTCTTCTGAGGCTGGAAGAGATGGAATGAATGGCATTAATGTCCAAATCCCTGTAACTGTTCTCCTGTATGAAGCTAAATACCCAATAGCCCATGAGAATAAAACAAATACTTTTAGATATATCATAGGTTATCTCTGCAATGCAGCAAACATTTGCCATATTTCAGCCCCAGAGAGCCCTGAATATGTCACAAAAGAACGAAGTTACAACAAATATATTTATGATATTTTTACATTAAAGACATCAAAACAGCTTTCCATCAACTATTGAGATTGAAGGATTTCTATAATATAGAATCAGAGAATCATTACAACATTTGGCCCATCATAAGTATGCTGGCTCCCTTACATGGACTAATATTATTTCTTAATTGGTTGTATAACAGTAAGAAAATGAAAGGCAAATGCATGGAGGCTCAGTGTGAATGGTCACTGGTTCACTTGGTAGCATCCTCCTTAATGTCAGCTGTCTGAGGTTTAAACCATAACCCCAACGCAAAAGTGAGTCCTGTCGAAGGGTTTCGGCCCAAAACGTCGACTGTACTTTTTTCCATGGATGCTGCCTGGCCTGTTGAGTTCATCCAGCATTTTGCAGCCTTTCTCTTATAGGTGTATTATCTTATTTGTCAGTGCACAGGAACACTAAGCCTTAGCTGTGTTTCTAGGAGTGTCATCATTATGATGTAGGGTTAAGATCAAAGACTGGGTATTCCACATTTTGGAGATCCCATATCAGTGTATGAATAGTAATAGTTCAAAGTTCAAAATAAATTTATTATCAAAGTATATTCTGTATACGTCACTATAAACCACTTTGCGATTCATTTTCTTGTTGTCATACAGGTAGAACAAAGAAATACAATAGAATCAATGAAAAACTGCGGACAAAGACTGACAAATAACTTATATCCAAAAGAAGATAAACTGTGCAAATACAAAAATAATAATACTAATAATAAATAATAATAAATAAATAAACAGGTAAATAAATAATAGAGAACATAAGTTGTAGAGTCCTTGAAATTGAGTCAATAGGTTATGGAATTTGTTCAGTGTTGAGGAGAGTGAAGATATCCACACTGGTTCATGAGCCTGATGGTTGAAGGGCAATAACTGTTCCTGAACCTGGTGCTGTGGGGTATTGGGTTCCCGTACCTCTTTCCCGATGGCAGCAGTGAGAAGAGAGCATGGCCTGGATGGCGGGGGTCCTAGATGATAGATGCTGCTTTCTTGTGAGTCACTATTCATCTACAGCCCTCCAATATCGTTGATGCCTTCTGTGATGGTGATATACTCATTGTGTTATATTCCTGCCAAAAGTTTACAGCTCAATGTCAAACAGATCACATTCACCTTGGTGTTCGGTGCTGCCTTAGACTCCGAGTTACTAAGAAGTAATGAGCTACAGCTTCTGATCTTCGAAAAAATGACCTACAGCTGAAAAGGGACGATATTAAAAATATTTATATTAGAATTGTAACGTTCCTTTAACTATGCATCTGCTGCACCTCACATAAGCCTGCAATCATTTATTTGGTGTGATGGAAATTGTGAATTAATGATGATTGATAAATAAAAAATGAGCACCTCCTACAATCATTCCTTTTCAAGTGAAGTGATTATCCAGTTTCAGGTTTCCAAGTAATTATATTTTGTGGCCATCAATCACTGCCATGTAAATGGCTTTGATTTATATTGCAACCTACAGGGTTCAGTAAAGTAGCTACAGCTACATTTAAATTTGAATAAATGCATTCATTGCATCTCTAGAGTATCAATATTATGCATAAGTACCAGTATCTCAGGCCTGGAATTTGCACAGTAAAATAATCATAAAATTTCAAAATGAATTTTTTATGACTGGTCTTCCTAATGAAGCATAAATTTATTTATTTCTTTATTGGCAGAATGATGATCTCTTTTGGCTCTGAAGTGCACAATTAGAGTCGGCCGCACAATGGCAGGCACACTGCAAACTGGAGGAGACACAGACACAGACACAGTCTCAGTCTGTTTATAGTTCAAAGAGATCAGGTACACTGTTGTCTTAATAGTCCTGATGAAGGGTCCCAGTCTGAAACGTCAACTCTTTATTCCTTTCCTGCCTGACGTCCTGAGGCCCTCCTGCATTTTGTGTGTGTGTTACTCTGGATTTCCAGCAACTGCAGAATCTCTAGTGTCTTATGAGGAAAGGTTGAACTAGCTAGGGGTTTTCTCTTCAGAGGACGAAGGGTGAATTGATAGAAGTGTATAAACTGATAAAAGGCATAGATTGATTAGATACCCAGAGACTTCTTCACAGTGCAGAAATCCTAATACGACGGGACATAAATTTAAAGTGTTTGGAGGAGAGTATGGGGTGCAGAAGTTTGTTTTTTACACAGAGATAATGCCCTGCCAGGGTTAATGGTAGAATATGATGGTAAATAGTCACATGGATTTCAGAAAATTGGAGGGCTATGTAGGAGGGAAGGATTAGATTGATCTTAGAGTAGGTTAAAAGGTTGGCACAACATCATTGGCAGAAGGGCCTGGACTGTGCTATAATGTTCAATGCTCTATTTTTGATGTAATCAGGCTTCTAGGTGGCACACACTGCTGAACTGAAACCAGTTCAGCAGGCAGGGAAAGTAGACATCATTCACACAATATTCCTGGAGCTTGGGGTAGGACAATAATACCGCTGTGCTAAAATTAACAGATAGATGTAAGGAAAAGTGTAAATACGCCTTTCACAAGTGAGAAACATAAAATGGTCATACACACAAAGTTGCTGAAGGAAATCTGAGGGTTAGGCAGCAGTCAGGAAATGGACTGTCAGCATCTTGGGTTGATACCCTTGTTTTGCACTGTCTGGAATCCAGCAATATGAAACACATAGATGAATGCATTTCCTTCACTTCGGTTAATCAGATATTAAATTCACACAGCCAAAATGCAGGTATAAAGCTATTTCATTTTAGCCTCTTGCTGAATAACTTGCTTCATTAGATGGAGTAAGGAACTCCATCTTGAAACCATTTAATTGGGATCCACTGAAGTCTTTGATGTCATCGTTCAATTCCATGCTTTTGGCAAGCCAAAAACAATCTGAGACGTGTCTCCGGTAGTTTAAGTGTGGTCTCTATCAACTAGAATGGAAGATAATAAGATAATAGCATATGCCTTTTATAAATTATGTAGTGCATACTGAGGATGAAGTTTCCATATCCAAAGGCATGAACGTTATCAATCTGGGAATCAGTTTACCCAATGACAGCAGTGAGCGTTTCAAGATAAAGGATGGCAGATTTCCTTCAATTGACAGTTGAGAAGGGTAACAAGATATTTCAGTAGTACAACTCTTGAAATGGTCCACAGCACATACATACGACAGATTTGCCACCTCATTTTGCAATCTAAGCAGGAAATCTTGCTGAGGTTAGACCTTTTAAGGGTGTAACTTGGTCTGGCGTGAGAGCAAAATGGAGTGATTGAGGAGAACGAAGCCACTTACTGCACCAGTGCAGATTCTTCTTATTGATGTCAATGGAAAATACAGACCAGGTAGAGGGAACAAATGTCATGCCCTCTGACTTATACTGCCTTTAACTGTAATTTGCATATCCATAAAACTTGCTCTCATCTTGGAGGAGTCCTCCTAGAATATAAAGAGGGCATATCAGAAGCTACATTCCATTAGGAACTTGAGGAAATTTAGCAAAGACTAAATACTCCAGCAAATCTCTACAGCTTTACTGAGAGGAGCAGGTTGCATCACCACGTGGTATGGGTGGGCCGCCGCACTGGATCAGAGAAGGATGCAGAGGGTTGTAAGCTCCATCGTGGCCACTAGCCTCCCCATCAAGGACGCCTTCAAAAGGCAATACTCAAAATGCAGCATCCATCATTAAGGACCCCCACCCATCACCCTGGACAACCACCCCTCTTCTCATTACTACCTTAAGGGAGGGGGTGCAGGAGGCTGAAGACGCACACACGATGTTTTAGGAACAGTTTCTCCCCCTCTTCCATCAGATTTCTGAATGGACAATGAACCCATGTTCCAATGTACTATCTCACTAGTTTCCTCTCTTCTTGCACTATTTATTTACTTTTTAAATATGTAAGTATTTCTCATTATAATTTATAGTGTATCTTATGTCTTGCACTGTACTGCTGCCACAAAGCAACACATTGTGCTAGTATGTTAGTGATATGGCTGTGTTAATTGCAAGTACGGAGGAAGAACTACAAAACTTAATTGATATAATTGTTGAAGAAAGTGCAAAAATGGGTCTATCTATCAATTGCAAAAAGACAGAATGTATGGTGATATCCAAAAAGGAGAATCCTATCTGCAGGCTGAGAATAAACGGGGAAGACATAAAACAAGTACAGAACTTTTGCTACTTAGGAAGCTGGGTGACATCAGATGGCAGGTGCGACATGGACATCAAAAGAAGAATAGGGATGGCAAAAGACACCTTTACTGAGAATGAAGAGTATACTGACCAATGCTAAACTAGGCATGACAACCCGCCTCAGAGTACTGAAATGTTACGTTTATCCAATTATGTTATATGGCTCAGAATGTTGGACAATATCTAGTAACATGAGGAAACAAATTGTAACGGCAGAGAGGTGGTTTTTGAGGAGAATGCAAAGAATATCATGGATGAAACAAATATCTAATGAGGATGTCATGAACAGAGCAAATACATAAAGAGAAATAATGTATGAGATCATGAAAAGGCAACGTAACTTCATTGGACAGGTGATTAGGAAAGAGGAGTTAGAATGCACAGTAATTATGGGAATGATTGAAAGGAAGAAAGCAAGAGGAAGACAAAGACAAATGATGATGAAGACAGCAGCCAGGGAACTGGAAATGAATACCAGTGAATTGATCCACTTGACCCGAAACAGGAGTGTGTGGGCCACGGCAGTCAGAGCTCAAACTGGTCACGGCACCTGATGATGATGATGATATCAGTGATACAAAACCTGATTGTGATTCTGATTCCTGCAAGAAACACTCACGGATTTCAACACTGATCAAATGGATGAGTCATTTCAATCATGAATCCCACAATAAAACTTGGAGACCCAGTCAAGCAGAGACTAAAGATGTTAAAACACTCAAATGATACCAATGTCTGATATTGTATTGAATTGAATTGAATTAACTTTATTTCTTACATCCTTCACATACATGAGGAGTAAAAATCTTTACATTATGTCTCTGTCCAAATGTGCAATGCAAAATTTATAGTAATTTATAATAAATAGTATGTACAATTAGGACAGTCAATATAACATAGAAATACAATTGTATCAGCTTGAATTAATCAGTCCGATGGCCTGGTGGAAGAAGCTGTCCCAGAGCCTGTTGGTCCTGGCTTTTATGCTGGATGGTAGCAGCTGGAACAGTTTGTGGTTGGGGTGACTCAGGTCTCCAATGATCCTTTGGGCCCTTTTTGCACACCTGTCTTTGTGAATGTCCTAAATAGTGGGAAGTTCACATCTACAGATGCGCTGGGCTGTCCGCACCACTCTCTGCAGAGTCCTGTGATTGAGGGAAGTACAGTTCCCATACCAGTCAGTGATGTAGCCAGTCAGGATGCTCTCAATTGTGCTCCTGCAGGAAGTTCTTAAGATTCACAAAACATCAAAAATTCAACATACTGTAACAATATTTTTTGAACTAACATAAGCATAATGAATTATATACATCTATATCAGCTTAATCAATTCAAATCAAAGTGACAAATATCTCAAAATTCACTTCTCCTCCTTGCACCTATCCCTCTCCAGTAAACTAAATGAAGTCTCAGTTCAGCAGGGAAATTATCCAGTATCATTGTTGGCAAACTGCTGAAGTTTGCGTTCCAGAGATCCAAGGGATTCTGCAGATGCTGGAAATCTTGTGCGACACACACAAACCGCTGGAGGAGCTCAGCAGGTCAGCCGGCGCCTCTGGAGGGGAATAAGCAGTTGATATTTCAGGCCATGAATGTTCATCAGGACAGGAAAGAAAGGAGGCAGGAGACAGTTTGTGTTCTGCGGGTGGGACGAGGGAGAAAGCAAGGTCAATGAACCCACCGACCATCTGGGAATTCTGAAGTTCTGCGAGTGTACACACTTGTACAGCAGTTTCAAAATTTTACAAGAGAAGGCTTTAGATTGTTAGAGATAGTTATAGGTTCTGAGGACTAACCTCATAATCCATGTGCATTTTCACGTTATGAAGAAGGTTTTTAGAGGAATCCAAAATATATGTATTGTATAGGAAAGACAAACATGGATAAAGAGGGTTCAGTAAAATATGGGTCAAATGGGTGCAAGTGGGGCTGGTTTAAATGGGTAGCTTGACCGACATGGATGAGTTGGGACAAAAGGAATGTTTTCATGCAATATTCTATGACTATGATTCTGTAACGAGCCAAGCACTTTAGATTAGTCTCACCTTCACACGAAAGTATCATTGCTTCTCAGACCTGTTAATGTTGCAATCCCTAAAAAATAGAGCAAGGAAATCCTGAACTGGAATGGCCATGAAGGCAAGACTTACCCACATTGGTAGACGTAGAAAAGGAATATTTGTGACTTGAAACACAGTAGGAAGAGCAAATCTGGACTTCAGAGCCTGCCTGGAGCTAATCCAAGAATCTGTTGAGAATGGCCATCTGTCATTTCTAGACTATATCTACAGAGGCTTAAGATGCCAATTCCAGCAGCTGTGGTCTCTTGTGCCTTCTATGAAAGTGAACACTGTATTTAAATTCAACAATAGTCTAGTAGAAAAGTATTAGTAGTATTACTGGGTTGGCTGCTCAAGGTTCCATATCTTCCTGGCTACATGCTGAAAGCAGTGGAATTTGGGGCTTTATATTCTGACAATAGCCATCAAGGTCACAGTCTTCCCAGCAGTAAGACGGGTGTGCGATATGCATTAAAATTTAATTTCAATGCACAGTCAGAAATATTACCCATTCTGTTTCAAATGAACACTAAGCCTGTTAAAATGACAGATAAGCAATGTACTATTGTGAGAAGGAATCATGTTGCCCACCATAATGTCATGAATCAAAAAGTTCTCATACCACGCTTGCAAATTATATTTTCATTCACTCATGGGATTTGGAAATTTCGTGTAAGGTCAGTAATTATTGTCAGTTCCCAATGAACTAGGCATTAGGATCACTGTGTTAGGGAATAAAGGGCCTTGGTACTGATTTGAGATCC
The DNA here is from genome assembly GCF_030028105.1 of Mobula birostris. Classification (NCBI taxonomy): domain Eukaryota; kingdom Metazoa; phylum Chordata; class Chondrichthyes; order Myliobatiformes; family Myliobatidae; genus Mobula; species Mobula birostris. Next base: position 31,988,091 of record NC_092394.1, on the reverse strand, counting down.
CCTCTCACCCGAGGGAAAAGTTGATCTATCCTATGCCCTTTCGAGTGAATTTTAATGGTACATTTGTTTGGCAGCAACAAACAAGGTAATTTTAAAAAATATTTTCACTTGAACATGCAGACGTGAAGATGTTAAAAAATACAGCTGATTAAGTCATTTGTTTCTTGAGGCTCACTGCTACTAAGTCCTCGCCAATGATACAACTGGTTTTGGATCTTCATCCTGCTCTCCCCATCAAAGCCACTGTCAGCATCCAGTCAATTCCCCTTTGCCGCATTCCAGGGGCTGCCACTAATGGCATTGCAGCCTGATTTCCCCAGACTCCACACGGGGAAAGCTACCTGTTAATCTTTATATGAGGCCCCATTAAACCTGGAATTCAACAAGGGTCACCTTGGCAACTTGTGAACTTAATATCAGATGCAGCCAAATGTCTAGCCCTTAATCTTTACCATTACCTTTAAAATGGAATAAAAACATTTGAACTGCAACAATATGCGAAGATGAATTGTGAAATTTCACAGTATTTCTCTAAAAAAGTCAGTATATGTTTTCAAGAGTGGTGGTAAAATTGTAATTATCTACATTAAATTCTAAATGAGTAAAATAAATCCTATCTATTTTGCTCTAGATTTTATAAATTTATAGGCAAATTTCATAGGCAAATATCTATTAATTAGTTTCCATCCTGATTATGTCAGAGCCTCTGCTAGTTCAAGCAGTGTAATATTCTATGATTTGTTCACAGACTGGGCACATCAGAATGAGGTTTACTATCACTGGTTTATGTTGCGAAATTTGCTGTCTGTGTGGCAGCAGTACAATGCAATGCACAGTAGAAAAAGCATGTGAATTACAGTAAGTATGTATGTATTTATGATATATATATATATATATATATATAATAGTTAACTTAAATAAGTAGTGCAAAAATAGAAATTAAAAAGTAGTGAGGTAGTGTTCATGGGTTTAATGTCCATTCAGAAATTGGATGGCAGAGGAGCAGAGGGGAAGACACTGTTCCTGAATCATTGAGGCTCCTGTACCTCCTTCCTGATGGTAGCGATGAGAAGAGGGCATGACCTCGGTGATGGGGTCCTCAATGATAGATGCCACCGTTTTGAGGCACTGCTCCTTGACAGTAATGCAGCCAGTTAGAATGCTCCCCACTGTACATCTGTAGAAATTTGCAAGTGCCTTTGGTGATGTACCAAATCTGCTCAAGCTCCTAATGAAATATCAGCACAAGAAGAAAAGCAAGATCTGACTGTTTTCCACTGAGACACAGAAGCCGGCAGACTGGAATGTGGAGCAAATAGCAAGCTGCTGGAGGGAATCAAAAGGTCAGGATGCATCTGTATTTGAAGAGACTTTACAGTGGAGCAGTAAAAATAGAGACACAAGAGATTGCTGATACTAGCTCTTTGCACTAAGAACTGGATTATGTCAGGGAAGCATCTATCTTTTCTGAAAGAGTATTGAGGCTCTATTACATTAAGGACATTGTAAAATCAAATGATAGCATTTCCTATCATTTACTGGAGATCTAAGATCTGAACTGGCTGCCAGGTGAAACATTTATAGGATTTTCAGATCTGAATCAGAACATCCCTGTTTATCACCAACTACCATGGCAACTTGGAGCTAATCAATTATCCTGGTACAAGAAGAGATGGTTTATAGAGATGGAAGATAAATCTAACAGCTAGGTTTTCATTCATTTATCTAGACAAGTTCGTATATATGCAATTTTGCTCCAAAATATCAAAGACAGAGAAAACTTGTGTTGTAATGAGGGTTGAATTAGAACAGCCTGTCTTTCTAAAGTTCAAAGATCAAAGTAAATGTGCTATCAAAGTACATATTGTATACTAGACACTACCCTGAGATTCAATTTCTTTTGTTCATTCACAGTAAATACAAAGAAAGACAACCGAGTTAATGAAAAACTGCACACAACAGGATGGACAAATAACCGATGTGCAAAAGACAACAAACTGTGCAAATACAAAAAAAAGAAACAAACAAAATAATAAGAAGAAATAAATATCAAGATCATGAGATGAAGGGTCCTTCAAGGTGAGTCTATAGGTTGTGTGAACAGTTCAGCGCCTGAGTGAGTGAAATCCTCTCTGGTTCAAGAGCTTGATGGTTGAGGGATAATAACTTCTTGAACCTGCTGGTGTGGGTCTTGAGGCTCCTGTACCTCCTTCCTGATGTCAGCAGTGAAAAGAGAGTATGGCCTGGATTCCTGCAACATCACTCCTTGTAGATGTGCTCAGTGTTGAACTGGGCTGAATCCATAAACTGTACCCTTGTTGCAGGCTTTTCCATTCAAGGACATTGGTGCTTCCATACCAGGCCATGATGCAACAAGTCAGTACACTCTCCACCGTGCTTATGCAGAAGTTTGTCAACGTTTCAGATGGCATGCCAAATCTTTCCAAACTTTTGAAGAAGTGGAGATGCTGTTTTCTTTGTAACGGCTCTCCTCAGGCAGGAGTTCCAGTGATAGTACTAGCTCAGTTCTATAACTGAGTCCAGTACTTCAAGAAGTAAATCCAGGCCACCAAGCAGAAAAAAAATTAGAGCGAGGATAAAAGGATTATCCTGTCAAAAGAAAATAAATAGATTAGATCAGTACAGATTCTCCCCAGATTATTAATGTATACACCATGCATGTACAAATAAACATTTGGGAAACCAGAGCAATAAATTTGCTAACTGCTGGAGAGATATAGGGTTTTAAATTATCTCTGGATTATATTGTGATGGCCATCTTCCCTTCTGCTCCATTTAGATTCAGCACACGACCTCGAACACCAAAGTCGAAGACTTCATCACTGCACTCACAATTGAATCCAGATGTGCTGAGGAGAGGATATAAAGCAGGGGTTCCTAACCTGAGGACAACAGACCCCACGGTTAATGGTAGAGGTCCAGGGTATAAAAAAGGTTGGGGACCCCTGGACTGGAGGCATTTTGTATCCATCCATTAGCTTTATGCTAACTGATGTGTGAATGGTGATATTGTATTTTAAATGGGGTTATCAACCCAGCAGACGTGCTCCATATTTCTCTATGTTTCAGCTTTTGCAATTTTCTGCTAGCATTGAGAGGCAAATTTAACTTTTTAATAATTATTATTTGATCCAGTCACTTATTTTTATTGTAATGGTTCTTAAGTCTCCCTGACTCTCAGAAATATTTAAAAGCTGTTCAGACAGCTTTGATAGGAACTCATTGTGAAAAGCCATCAGAGTAATCTAGGAGTAGTACCTCAGCAGAGTAACACCAGAGATCGACATCCCATTCAGAACAACGACGTACTGCATCTGTGGAGGGTCAACTAGTTTAGCTCTCCGAACCTGAGAAAGGACCAGTCCAACAGAAACTGTGGAGTGTGATTGGCTGCGTGCAAAATGTTCTGGCTCAATGCATTTAAGCCCAGAGCCATCGCTTGTTTTTGAAGCTACACATAGATATTTATTGCTGCGGTCAAAAATGGATCATTTCCGGGGCACCTTGAAGGCAGCAATGTCATGCAGCACAGCTCGATGGATACGAATAAATATTCCCATTTCAGCCTGATACAGCTGAGAATCACAACTGCTTCCAAGGTCTGCACAGTTAAATATGTGTTGCTTTTCTACATGGACGATACAGAAACGTCATTTCCTGGTCTAAATCAAGGGACTGGTTATGGTAATTTGTCATATGTACTGAGAACAGCAAAAAACTTGCCTTGCACAGAGTCCATGCAGATCAATTCATTACAACGTTGCATTGAGGTGGTACACGTTAAAACTAATTTAGAGTGCAGAATAAAGTGTTAAAGTTACAGAGAAAATGCTGTGCAGGTAAACAGTAAGGTGCAAGGCCCTCAAGAAGGTGAATTGTGAAGTTAAGAGTCACAACACCATGTCACTAGTGTCCTTATCTCCTCCTTGTACTCTGACTCTTCATTATTTGTGATATGGCCCACAACAGTCAGAGCTGAATACGGACACACAGTTGTGAGTGTACTGTATATAGAGTAGAGTAGGAGGTCTGAACATGTGCTGTGGATGCAATTGCTTCCAGTGTGATTGATATTCTCTTTTCTGGGAAGAGTATTTTATTTATTTATTTAGAGACACAGAGCGGAGTAGGCCCTTCTGGCCCTTCAAGCTGTGCCGTCAGCAACCCACCAATTTTACCCTAGCCTGATCACGGGACAATATACAATGACCAACTAACCTACTAACTGGTATGTCTTTGGACTGTGGGGGCAAACCGGAGCACCTAAAGGAAGTGTATGCGCACACAGGAAGGAACATACAAACTTATTTACAGAGGACACTACAAATGAACTCTGACCTCTGACACCCCGAACTGTGATGGTGTTAAACTAACCGCTAAGCTACCGTGGTGCCCCCACTATTGCTAACCTCAGCTCTCTACCACAGTAGTTGACCTTTCCAGAAAGTCAGAGTTATTTGTGACAAAATTAAACTTCTAACTAATATTCCTTGCTCATCTTTTGTTGTAAACAAGTGGACATTGAGGTCTTGTAGACCCATCTTTAATCAACATAAGACAATAGGGAAATGTTAATTGGTCCACATCAAACCAGACAACACTGGCTAAGCTATTTGCACCATTGTGACTGAATTCAAGGAAGCTTGAAGACCAGATTGATTTTGTCACCAAACAAGGTCACAGGTATTGTTGGGATATTTGTGTACTCAGAGAGTCAGCCTTCACAGCACTAACTTTGGGTGTCTGGGATCTCTTTTTCTAGAAGCTCATAGATCAGTTGTGTGAATTACGTTGTCCCAGTAAGGTATCTAATAAAAAATAGCATGCAGTAATATCAACTAGTAGCAAAACAATATAAATGTTAGAAAGTAGTGGAGATTGTTAGGAATGACAAGGAGGATGTCAGAAAGACAGGGTTACAGAAAGAAAAAACTAGTATCCCTTCCTCAACTTTCGGTTTCTATGATGGATGACTCATTTGTCTGCAACTCATTGGTATATTCTTTTAGTTCGTAAGAATTGTACCTGAGTTTGAAAATCCTTTCTAGTTTATAAATTTTTTGGAATTCTGAAATCTTTTATAAATCAGAAATCCTCAGTGAGCTTTAAATACGTGTTAAGGACTATTTGTCTAAATTTAAACATGTGTCATTAAAAATAAAATAAACTGTGTTTAACCTACTTTGTTAGCTGGAAGTATCTCCTTCTTGTTAGGGAGGTGGCCCCACCATTCAAATAGTGGATACTGGCAGCTGGAGCTTGCCACAGAGACTAGACATGGAAGAAGCTAGTCTTTGAAGAGAAGGTTGATACAGTATCACCTCCCTACAGTGAGGGTACCTTTACATATCTATATTACATAGGGCTTAAAATCTCATTTTGAGTATAGGTCTTTGTGGACAGGGAACCTAATACCATCACACCAGGAGATAGACAGCAGCAATTTAAGAAGACAACCATTTTCTCAGGGTTATTTGTGGACAGGTTATAAATGTTGTCCTTAACAGTGATGCTGATGTCATGTAAATGAAGAGGAAATCAATAATGATAAGTGAAATTCCAGAATGGTTGGCTTTCACCTGACACTTGATGAAGTGACCAGAGGTGGAATAACCAGAAGTTGAGAGAACAACACTGCCAAAGAGGATGAAAATTAAGGCAAGATACAATAACTCTGAGGACTGGAGGAAGCCCTTTCAGTGACTAAAGCTTGTCAGGTGTTCAGTTAACTTGGTTAACTTGTACCTCACTTATTCATCTTTGCTCCAAATTCTTGATGCTTTTACCAATCAAAAAACAGTCAATCTCAGAAACAAAATCTCCAATCATTCTGCAACCTCCTGGGAAAAAGAATTCAGAATTCCTAATCTCCTTGCCACAAAACAGCTATTTTCACAACATATGCCACTGATAATAAACCTGATTCTGAAAAATAGTACATACAGGTTTCACTCACAGATGCCTAAACTCTGATTTTAAAATCATATCCTTTTTGTCCTTCACTGATTCACCAGAAAAAAAAAAGGTTTCTTGGCATCAACCCTAAGTAATCCTTTCAACATTTTAAAAAACTGGATTGCCTAGAAATTCATCCCCAACCAGTAGCACTAAGTGCTCTCAATAGTTGCATCAGCACTTCGTGCTCTGAAGTCCATAAAACCTAACCAGTTTCTAGGCAATTGTTTCACAGTAGAAAGGTTATATATTACATCCAAGCAACCTCATAATTTAAACAAAAGAATCATTTCAGTTGTGCATTTCTTCCAAGGCCATTTTTCTTTTAAGGTAGACCTATGAACTAAGTGGGGCTGATGAGGCTCTATGCTGTGGAAGCATACTTTTCATCCCACTCTCTCTGTATTCCAGTATCTTGCAATAAAGTAAGCATTTGCATTGTGTCAACAGCATCTGGCTATATCAGAATATTGCTAATGTTAGCCAATAATGAAACCACCCTCTGCTTCTGGGCTCCAAATCATTTCAGTCACCAATAGAGGACATCAGAAATGCAGTGGATTCTGGTTAATTGTGACACATTGGGACTAATAAGCTGAAGTTTCATGAAATAGTTTAAAAGGTATATAAAAAAGGCAAACTACCACTTAACTGAGTAACAAATTATATGTTTAAATGAAATACTGGACAAAGTAGAACACTACCAATAACATAAAACTGTGTATTATTTCAGACTAGTTACTAGCAGAGGAATTTATCCAGTGCATGCAGCCGTGTTCTTTTCATTGACTGCAAGTGAACATATACCTGGTGCAGTTAATGGACTGCCTTCATACAATGCTTTCAATGATTGCATCACCCAAATATTTATTATCATTGTAACATTGAAGATGATTGTTGATACCTTCAAATTCTTATGAAATCATTTCATTTTCACTCCCAGCCATTTCTGACATCTCCCAGCCTGAATGCTTGAAACCACAGTGAGCAAAACAGTTCAGAATTGTCTTACTGCTTTTTTCTCACCAAATATCAGTGACAAAAATCACTGCTGTTTGAATATAAGCACATAGAACTGACGCTATTTGAAAACTGCTTGAGCTAAGCTCGGTGTAGTGTCTAACAGCCACACAAGTACAAGCAACTGTTGCTAGTTAGAAACTATTTGTCAGTAGTGTCCTGTCCCAATTACGTGGCGTAATGTTCCAGTGAGCCAGTTTCCTGGCTCTTTGCTCAATTAGTTTCTGTTCTTTTAAAGTTGTCCCAAATAAGCAGCTGCCCTAATTAACTGGTGGCACAGTTAACCAGCATCCACTGTATCAGTAAATTCACTTCTTATAACAAAAGGGATTGGGGCACTAGGTCATTAAGTGTTCTGTGTTTTCTTTGCTATTCAATAGGTATATCATAATATGTTCAAGGTCACGGTAATTTCTAGAATGGCAAACAGTTCAATTCTTTTTTCTTGAAAAAAAATCATCAGAGAAAAAGCAATGCAACCTTATGTATTGCAGAATTCACTAATAAACAAGGCTTTACTAATAGAACCTATGTTGCCAGCCAAGCTTCCAATCAAATGCTCAAGGCATTAATATTAAGGCATATTACATCTATTCCAGTCCAGTCCTGTATCTCAGACACATGATTATTTTTTATATCAGAAGGTGATTATCTGTAGCTTGATCCTTTCAAGAAAATAACTAAAATTGGGGTGTCACATAGAAGGCATGAACTATTCTCTGCAGCCAAGGCTAATGATATTTTTGCAAGATCCATCATTAGAGTATTGATACCAATATAAATATGTATACATGGCTAGCAGAATGACCTTAAAGCATTTTGAACACATTTAAATGGTGCTTTTGGAAACCTAGTTAGGCCAGGGATGGGTTGGGAAGGACAAATCACAGGCCAATCGCACCATTCTTCAAGATTGTTATTTTCAGACCATTGAAAAATCATAGGATTGAGAAGTTTCCAGGTTAAATGATAGCTACTAAATATTGAAGTAATAATTGACTTTAAACATTAATTCCATTTCTGTCTCCACAGATACTGTCTGACATTCGGAGTACATCGAACTCTGTATGTTTTACTTCACATTTCCCAGTGTCTACAGTAAGTTACTAATGGGCTTTTCAAATGCTGGTTTGACAGTGAAGTTACATTTTCATAAAACAGCAATAAAAATATCCACAAAGTTAGTTTTCTGATTGTTTATCACTTTTTGCCTTGTGCAGTGTGGATTAAAGCTTAATTGATAAATACTGAAAAATCCCTATGGCAGTAAAAACTAAAAAGTGAAAGATTTATAATCATATAAAGCCTCATGGAATCTCAGGCTGTTGCAAAATCCTTTACAGCCAACACAATACTTCTGAACCATTGTCATCACTATAACCCAGGACACATAGCAACCAACTTACTCGGAGCAATATCCCCAAATATGGCAAGATAATCTGTTTTTAGTGTCGTTCCATTGGTTACGTACATATAAAACAGAAGTTTTGTTGCAGCTCCTGAGGAAATAAGTCACAGACCAGCAGAAATAAAAAAAAGTGCTGCAGGCGCTAGGAACCTAAAATTAAAACAGCAGCGCTGGAAATTCGCAGCAGACCAGGCAGCAGCTGTGGGAAGAGAAGAAGGCAAAAATCTCTATCTAAACTGTCTTTGGTCTGTGGACTATTTTGACCTGCTGAATATTCCTTTTTCATATACATTAAGCCACAGACTATCGAGACCAACCCATCCCTGACCAACTGTTTTAAAGAGAAGTTATAAATATTATATGGTGGGCTGTGGCTGCTATCAACCACTCATAATATAGTGCCTCTACCAATGCATCCTATGAACCAACAGCACCGTTAATAGTAAAGAGGTGCTGATATCCTTAAATATCCAGGCAAAACCGAGATAGTGTGTACCTTGCAACGCAATTAATATGCACAGGTTAATCACTTATTATAATACTTATGCAAACATTTAGTTCCTCCCCCTCTCTCATCACTAGTCGGTTGTTTAAGAAATAATCTGCAGGATAATAAAAACTGTGATGCGTAAAACAAAACTTAAATAATCCAATGAACTAAAAATCTCACATAGGGCATTAAAATACTTCTAAAAAAACAGTTCAGTAGATTACTGGAGAAGTCATTTCACAATTCAAATCTTTGTTTTCCTTGCTCCTTGATTGCAGTGCAGTAAAATTTACTTAAACTTTTTCTTTTACCATTCTTCTACTTTTAATTATATCCAAATAGAAATTTGGTCAGACTTTAAGCATCGGAATGAAAGAATACATAGCACTGCTACATCAGTAGGTGTGTCCTGATTAGTCAAAGTCACTAAATAAACACCTTTTCTTTTGGCAATTTTATATCCAGCAGGAAGAATCTAATCATAACGCCTGTGGAACGAAAAAAATTAGACTGACATGATTCTGGGGAGAATAAAAATTCTGCATCTCAAAGGGAAGCCTGTCAAATCAATCACACCCCTCTGACAGATATGATAACAATATGCTGACATTGTGACCTCATAGCACAAATTAAATCTAATTCTGTCAAACACTTGTCGGGAGAAGGTAGGAAGAGAGCTCTGAGGCACCTTTCTGATGTGAGGATTGCTATGGAAATGAAAATTGTTGTCGCTGAATTAATGAGCCAGCCAAGTATTTCAAAGTTGCTGCATAATTACAGTATGAATTAAAGTTTAATACGGCTGTTTTAATATTGTTATGCCTTGAATTAAATGGAGCAACTATTAATTTTTCCTTCCATAATCACTAATCTAAATTACAGGATATAAATATACAGTTAGATTCAAACCTGCAGTGTGTGTTAGATGTTGGTCTTAGGCAAGATATACAATATTAATGACATTATTTAGATAAATTAAACATGGTTTGTGTTGTTTCAGCCTTGCCTTGATCTGTGAATGCAATCCCGTATATCCATAGTAGAAAGATAATTCATGACCTTGGAATGAATGCTTTGTTTGCTGAATAAATACATAATCGGAATGACTGAGCTCTCATTTCAGCTTTATTATGCGTACTGTTGTCCCTTTCTGTATTTGACCAGTTCTGGTTTAGCAGATTGAGAGATAGCACATTAAGCCAGTTCCTCCTATATGTCACAAACTACTGTCGGTCACAGCATATACTACTTCTCCCAAGGTTATTTCAGGTAAGAGAATCCAGCAAAATTCCTGAAACTGTGCATCAGCATCCAGCTCTGGCACCTCATGGCATCCAGAAGCAATGATTCTGATGAACGATCTTCAAACAGAAATATTATCTTTGTTTCTCTTTCCAATGGTGCTGCTGATCTCTTAATCTTGGTAATCCTGCTTTTACTTCCCAATTCTGTCATCTGTATTTTCTTTGTATTTTTTGCTCCCTCTCCTCCCTAGGACCAAATGATATTTGATCCCTTATGAGCTGCGGAGATATTAATCATCTCAAACGGTATTTTTAAATTCTTTTACTAACCAAGTACTTATCTCATTCCTTCCTGAAGGAACTAATTGATGTATGGTGTATCTAAAACCCATTTGATAATCAATGAGGAAAGACCATCACTCACCATTGGTATGAACCAACTTGTTTATGTCTACACAACCGTGCCTCTCGAGATTTTAAAGAAGATTGTCTGACACTTCAATCTTTTTCTCCACTATATATAATTCAGCTGTTCAGTGCACTCTGCTAATCATAACAATTTTAGCCGATCTTTGTGATCACATAGCAATTTTCAGGGAGTACAAAAATGGACAACTAATGAAATATTGTAATATTGTCATTTCTAACCTACAAGAAGACGCAAAGCCATGGATACTGGAGTATTAATTGGAAAAGCCGGTAAGATGCACCTCTGATAACTTTGATCTCTGCATTTTAATTTTATATTCTTCCACAAAATGTGCATGTGTACAAAACGAGTATTCCCTTGTCAGAGTGTTACAGGTAAGTACAGAGAGTACAGAGGAGATGTCAGGGGTGACTACAGAGGAGATATCAGGAGTAAGTACAAAGGAGATGTCAGGGGTAAGTTTTGTTACACAGAGAGTGGTGAGTGCGTGGAATGGGCTGCCAGTGACGGTAGTGGAGGCGGATACGATAGGATCTTTGAAGAGACTCCTGGATAGGTACATGGAGCTTAGAAAAATAGAGGGCTATGGGCAAGCCTAGATAATTTCTAAGGTAAGGACATGTTTGGCACAGCTTTGTGGGCCAAAGGGCCAGTATTGTGCTGTAGATTTTCTATGTTTCTATGTAAAAACCAGTAATGTGTAAAAGAAGTCAAGAAAAATTATGAATTTTCTCTCCAATTGAAAATAATCTATGACTATTCCATCTACCAAAGTGCATGACCATATACTTTCCTGCATTATATTCTATCTGCCACTTCTTTACCCATTCTTCTAATCAGAAATGTCCTACTGCAAACTCCTTGTGATGTTAACACTACCTGCCCCTCCACTTCTCTTTGTATCATCCGCATACCTGGTCACAAAGTCATCAATTCCGTCATCCAAATCATTGACAGCTAACATTGAAAGAAGCGATCCCAACACCGACTGCTGCTTAACACCACTAATCACCGACAGCCAACCTGGAAAGGTCCTCGTTATTCCCACTCTTTGCCTCTTGCCAGTCAGCCAATCTTCTATCCACGTTAGTGTGTGTGTGTGTGTGGACTCCGTCAGCTGTGGTCGACCATGGGTACTGCGCCTCTGGTAGTCACTGGGAGTGGCCTCTCCAGGGTGCAAGCCAGGGCAGAGTTGATATGGAGGTCTGTCTGTTGCCCATGCAGTGGGACACCCCTCTCCATGCTGATGCCAGGTCCAAAGGAACGACGAAAATCGATACAGTTTGGTGCCAGCAGCATCGCAGGAGTTGCCATCCCGGTGCTGGGTACAGCAGTCAGCCACCTTCGGGACTCCGACTCCGGATCTTTCCTCAGGGTTGACTCCCAAAGTCCCAAAACCTTTCCCGTGAGCAGGTATAGCCGCAAGGCAGCGGAGGTTTGAAATCGGAGTTTTCCCTCTCCTAGACGAGCTACCATCCGTGGTTAATGAGCCCCATCTGCCCGGAGCAACTGGTTTTAAGATGCCAGTGGCCCGCCTTTGCCCCTTCTCCTGTCAGTGTGAACAGCTCTGCCGGGCATAAGAACTATGCCACACGTGAAGGCCAGGAGTTGGACTTGGTTGTCAGAGGCTGTTTGAGACGCATGCCATGAAGAACATTTGTTTAGCAGTGGGAGCTCATCCCCACTACCACCCTTCGGCTATGACTACCTTTGGAGCCCCATGCTAGTATTTTACCTGTAATACCATGGGCTCTTATCTTGTTTAGCAACCTCATATGTGGCACCTTGTCAAAGGTCTTCTGAAAAACCAAGTAACCAACATCCACTGACTCTCCTTTGTCTATCCTGTCTGTTATTTCCTCAAAGGATTCCAACAGATCTCTCTGGCAAGATTTCCGCTAATGGAAACCATACTGACTTCAGCCCATTTTATCATGTGCCTCCATATATTCCTGTGTCCAAGGAAAGATCACATTCATATGTTGCTGCACAAACAATTAATATGTTTTCCTTATGGCTTTGACCAGATCAATGAAGTGAATACAGTAATGTTAATGCTTACTCCTAGTGGACCTTGTTCTGCTGTAGCCATTATGGTTGGGAGGAAACCAATATTTCAACATGCATAACAGGAAATCCTACTGAAAGCCCTAATTTGAATAAAAATCCCTTGTAACAATGGCCAAGTGGCCTAATTCTGCTCCTATATCTTGTGGTCTTATGGTCTAATGACCAAGTTGTTAATGTAATCTGAAAACCATAGGGCTTATGAATAGGAATTTGAAGAACTGATTATCAGCCTTTGTAGAAAGATTATAATTACTCACCAACTGGTGTTGCTTTATGTATTTGATTCAGGTTGTTAAGAGTATCATTAGTCCACTGTTAAGTTGCACCGCTGTTAAAATTGTTTTTCTTTAACTCCCTCATTCATAATATCGACCCGTTTCAAAAAAAGATATCAGGTTTGCGGCAATTCAGTCAATGGCAAACCCATAGGTAACTTCAGTCCTCACATTTTCTGTCAAAAGGAACAATGTTGTGTTCTCCATAATCACATAAATAGAGGATTATAGCTGGCAAATAGATATCGATTATTGTGGGGTGGATGAAATCACCGAAGATAGAGTTACTGGTAGATTCAAAGCAGCTTCTTTATTCGACACAACAAGATACAGCAGGCATCATACGGACGGAGACGCTCTTGTTGGAAAGGGTCTGCTAGCCCAATGTGGGCTCGATATTTATTTGCTAAACACAAAGGGCAATCCCTATTTACAAAGTATAGACAATGCTTTCTTTTGAAGCTACATACAAAACATCCCGAGCCAATGGCCATCTTCCGTGGAAGAGATTAAAGCCTCACCACGTACCTACGAATCGTATGCTATGCACTTATTTAGAAGAGACATGATGAACTTGGGCGCTGCACCGTGTGCCTGGACCTGCCCAAGGCTTCCGCCTACAGAAGGGCCGAGCTCAAAGAAGCGGCCGCGGCTGGAGGCCGACACAGCCTCGGGCTCGAGTTCAGCGGGGGCGGCGGCGGGTGGTGACAAGGCAACCAGCGAGAACAAACTGGAGGAGAGGCTGTACTCGGTACTTTCGCAAGATCGAAGAAGAAGGAGATGCATAGCCGCCAACCCCGGATTTGGGACGGCACCCACTGACTGACTGACTGACAAAACATCACACCTTTCCTCCTGACGCCCGCATGTCTGGGTTGGCACTGACAGCCTTTAGGAATGAAAGTTAAATCCGCAATACATTTATTTGGTACTTCATGTGCTAACATAGGAGAATTCATATTTATGAAGTATAGATAATACTGTCTTCAAAACTACAGCATCTGGTCAAACTACAGTGTCAACAGCATCTGGTATTCACAGCTTTTAGGAAATGCATTGTTGTGAACTCAATCCACAGTACTTTGTCAAACAGAAGACTGGTGGCCAAAGTAACTTAAGTGTAAATGAATCATCTACCCAAAAACTCACTCTAACATTGATGAAGTAGAGTTTATTTTATGCTATGTTTGCAGTATTAATCAACTTACTATGCAACATAAACAATGCTTATACATCTCAGCGTAATTCTATGCCCACTACATTACATACAATATTTGTCACATTACAAGCTGCAAGCACACCTGATAGTTTTGCTCTTATTCCAATTGAAGAGTGCTTACTTGCGGAGGGTGTTGAACCTGGGGAAGTCATTGCCACATGTGTTTGTAGAGGCTAAGTCATTGGATATATTTAAAGTGAAAGTTCATCGGTTCTTGATTAGCACGGGCATCAAAGGTTACAGGGAGAAGACAGGAGGGTTAGGTTGAGAAGTATAATAAATCATACTGGTGGAGCAGAATCAGTAAGTAGACTAATTCAGCTCCAAAATCTTTTGATCTTATGGTCTCAGCACTATAACTATTGCTGGTAACAACACAACCTAACCTGGATCATTAACGTTTCCATAAAAATCCTTAACAAATGTTTATATGAAGTTTCAGTTAAAATATAGCGGGGACAAACTGGTTGACTTTCGAAATGTATATTTAGAAATATTATTGCAGGCACTACGTTAAATTGATCCTATAAAATGTAGAAGTGCAAGGACTCCTCAGCAGATAAGGCTGGATCTGCTGAGAACGAAATAAGGTTAATGTTACAAGCAGATGACTTTGAGATGAGCTGGGATGTAAAATTAAAGCCAGACTTTCACCTTACAGACCATGATAAATCCAAATCTAATCCAAACCCAGACCCAACCCAACACAGTTCTAATGAAATGCCATTCACTGAAAACATTAACTCTCCTATCTCGCTCTCTCTCTCTCTTTCTCTCTCTCCCTCTCTCTCACACACTGAGTTATTAGTCACCCTGAGATTGCATTATGTGACCCTTTCAGTTGGTAAATAGGCACTTTGAGATCTTTTCATTTGTGGAGAATAATGAACCTATTAAATGGCCGTACTGTCAAAATTATTCCAACTGATCATTACCTTTTTGTACCGGTACATCCTAGCAAAGTATTGCAGCATTCTTGGTTATAAATACCCCAAAAATGTTGGCTTATCACATTTATTTAAAGTAAATACATTCTCCTCTTTAGTGATGAATTAATTATCATCTCCTAACTAATAGCCAAAGCTGTGTAAACTAGCAGTATTTAAACTTTGACAGATAATGAATTGCATTCTACTTGGCATTGATTTATTGCATAATGATAACTGAACTTTAATTGATTAATTAATTAATTGAGATACCATGTGGATAGCCTCTTCCAGCCCTATGAACTGCACTTCCCAGAAAACCCTAATTTAACCCTAGCCTCATCATGGGACAATATACAATGACCAATTATCTACTAGCCGGTACGTCTTTGGACTGTGGGAGGAAACCGGAGCACCTGGGGAAAACCCATGTATTCCACAAGGAGGACATACAGACCCCTTACAGATGACATTCGAATTGAATTCCAAACTCTGTGCCCCAAGCTTTAATAACGTTGCACTAACCGCAATGGTAGGTAGCTCCCTTTTCCTTACAGGTGAAGGTGTGTCCTTCCCTCCTCCACATAGACTTACAACAGTCCAGTGTTGAATTACTGCCGGTTGTATAAAGGTCTGATTCAAGGACGTAATAAATGATTTTCTAGTGATATGCCTTTTCTTGAGGTTGAGCGATTACAAACATCTTAATATAGCATCTTTTTTAGTGCGGGAGAAGGGGGGATTTTATGGTTGTTGATCGTGTTGTCATTCTTTTATTTCTTAGTTTCGTGGCTACCTGGAGAAGAAGAATCTCAGAGTTGTTTACTTTGATGATAAGTGAAACCACTGAGTCCCTTGAAACTTTAACACCCCAGGAGGGCTTTACAACAGGTAGTTAAAGCTGCCCAAAGCATCACCAGCACCTGCTATAAGATCATATATACAGAAAGCTGTCGGAAAAGGGCTAGTAACGTCATGAGGGATCCCACCAACCCTCCTTATGGACTGTATGTCCCACTACCATTAGGGAAGAGGCTATGCAGCATCTACACCAGGACCACCAGACTCAAAAACAGTAACATCCCCAAGCCATCAGGCTAATCGACACCTCCACCCATTAACCCTCCCCACAGCCACTACTTTATCACTTCCTATCAGTCACCTTATGTACAGATACTCCTATATCTAGTGTCACTTTATGCTCATATCTGCTAATCGTATGTTTATTGTGTTCTTTACTGTTTTTATGATGCTTATTGTCTTATTTTTGCATCATCAGATCCGGAGTAATAATCACTACATTACACTTATGTACGAAAGAATGACAAAAAGCAATCTTACATCTTGTAAACAACAGGAATTCTGCAGATGCTGGAAATTCAAGCAACACACATCAAAGTTGCTGGTGAACGCAGCAGGCCAGGCAGCATCTCTAGGAAGAGGTACAGTCGACGTTTCGGGAAGGGTCTCGGCCCGAAACGTCAACTGTACCTCTTCCTAGAGATGCTGCCTGGCCTGCTGCGTTCACCAGCAACCTTTATGTGTGTTGCTTAAATCTTGTAAGTTGAGTCTTCCATATCTCTCTGTCCCTCTGTGCATCCAAGTATTCAGTACTGTCTTAGGGGCCCATCTACTGATGATCCAATGAAGCCTAACCTTTGATGATTGACCAGTCATCCTTGCCTGACTGGAGAGAACTCACGATTAAGATCAGAACTCTGCTAAGCTGCATTGCAGCTTCCCCGTTGATCAAGCCCTACCCCTCCTGCCCCAGGCTTTCTCATCTAGGACTTCAACTCTCTCCCACTCCCGTCTACTACTTTGGCTTGTATTTCCGGCAATGCCATTTCAATAGTTGCAATGGGATTAAGCTGGCATTGTGTTTGGAACTGAGGGGAAGCAATTACAAAGGTATTATATCTTGACAGCGGGGTAGGAAAGCACGAATGTGAAGGCTTACCAGTACACCTGACTTCAGTATGAAACCATCACATACTGAAATGGAAATGATACTATGTAGTGTTTTCATGCCATTATTTCACTACAGCAAGTGGTGGATACAGCCCAGTACATCACAAGCAAAGCCCTCCCCACCATTGAGTACTTTTATATAGAGTGCTGTGAGAAGAAAGCAGAAACCATCATCAAAGGCACCCACTATCCCGGCTCCTGAACCAGCATGGATATTCTCAATCACTACTACCCTGAACTACTGATTCTACAGGCTCAGAATCCGGTTGAATATCACTGGCATATGTCGTGAAATTTGGTTTTTTTGGGGGAGGGGCACACACAGCAGAATGTTGCAATACATAATAATAAAAACATATATTACCATAAGAACTATATATGCACTATATATATATATACACGAGGGGTGATTGATAAGTTCGTGACCTAAGATAGAAGGAGTCAATTTTAGAAAACCTAGCACACTTATTTTTCAATATAGTCCCCTCCTACATTTACACACTTAGTCCAGCGGTCGTGAAGCGTACGGATCTTGGACCTCCAGAAAGTGTCCGCAGCAGGGGTGATTGATAAATTCGTGGCCTAAGGTAGAAGGAAATGAGTTATTACTTCAAACTTTCTGCATAATCACTCAAGGAGTTGAACTGCGTAACGAGAGCTGTATAACTCATCTCCTGCTGTGGACACTTTCTGGAGGTCCAAGATCCGTATGCTCCACGACCGCTGGACTAAGTGTGTAAATGTAGGAGGGGACTATGTTGAAAAATAAATGTGCAAGGTTTTCTAAGTTGACTCCTTCTACCTTAGGCCATGAACTTATCAAAAACCCCTCGTGTGTGTGCATGTATATGTGTGTGTGTATATATATATATATATATATATATATATAGATCTAGATATATATAGATATATCTATATTTACAGATTTGCAGGAAGTCAGAATGTATTGTCAGTCAATATGTCAGAATGTATTATTTCTTTGAGGAGGCTTTGAACATTCTGTTTATCTAATAGTAATTTTAGCCGATGTAATATACCAGCCCAATCTTTGTTTGTTTTTTTTTAGTTCAGCTTTTTTTTAGTTTAGGTTTTTTTTTCTTTATAAAATATCTTTTTCATGGTTAGTTACTAAGAGATTGGGAGGCTAAACGACATTTGTTACTTGGAATCTGTGCTTGTCCACGTTAACTGTTATTAATGTAATCCCGATCTCTTTGTGTCATTATTATTGCTGTTATGTTTATTAATTTTGAAACTTAATAAAAGGATTGAAAAAGAAAGAATGAACATTCTGTATCCTTGATTTTTTTTTTATTTGTCCATCTGGCGAACTGTTCCTGTTGTAGAACTCAGAACAAAATGTCTGTTCATAGTTTAGTGTGAAGCATGTGAGCAAAACTGCCTTGCAAATGAGGCTGTCTGAATCCTGCCAGGGACTCAGAGTGGTGCCTATTAGTCAGGGAGCGGCAGCAGACAGTGGCTCACCTACCCACCCAGTGAATTTGGAGAATTTTACAGAGTCAAAATTGGTGGCATTTTTCTATTGCCCTGAGATATCTGCTGTAGGTCGTCCAGATATCAGAAACATATAGGAGGGTAGAG
This sequence comes from Mobula birostris, assembly GCF_030028105.1. Lineage (NCBI taxonomy): Eukaryota > Metazoa > Chordata > Chondrichthyes > Myliobatiformes > Myliobatidae > Mobula > Mobula birostris. Next base: position 31,969,460 of record NC_092394.1, on the reverse strand, counting down.
ATCACAGCCACTCTGCAAACCATGAATTTTAATGCCTAGTCTCAGGACTTGGTCATTAGGTATCCTTTTCCTCGATGTACCAAAGGTTGTAATGGTGCATTAAATGCACATGTAAAGCTTTTTCAAACAGCTTCTGACTGTTAACATTTCCCAAATCTTTCAGTGCAATCATTGATGTTCGGAGCCTTAGTTGTAACTATTTGTGAATTTCACAGATTTGCAGGAAGTCAAAATCCACAGGGGGCAAGGATGTTCAGAGAAAGAAGAGACAAGATTAAGTTTAACAAATATAAGTATCTCTCTGTCTCTGTGTGATTCCCCCTCTCTCTCTCTCTCACACACACACACAGACACACACACACACACACACACACACACACTATATATATATATATATATATATAGGATATTAACGTTTGGTCAGAATCTGTGTATAGGTATATATGGGTTATGCATCGCCTATACTTTAATGATGCTGGTAGAGTTAGCAACTCTTCCCACAGACATGTAGGAAAAGTAGATATTCTGTACAGATAAAACAGAATAAAGTGCTGACATATTGTATTTCAAGGTACTTCTCCATGCAAAGAAAGGAATAGTGAAATCCCCTTGTGCAATTTTGACATTTTTTAGTCGTCTTGTGCCTTTGCAGTTTGAAAATCTTGATTGAAGTGAAAATTAATCCATGAGAGAAACTGATCAACCAGTTTGAGTGGGTTCATAGAAACTAGCAAAGTAACAATCAATAGCAAAATACTTTCTGAAGGTCTCCACTTAACTTATGGCTTTATAATCTTATCAAGTTGTATCACGCAGAACAGGCCTTTGAATCTTCTATGTCTATGCTGACCATCGTCTGTATGTCCTGCCCTGATTTAACTTCCTTATATGCATTATTTCACAGTTGTCTGAATTAAATTCCATCAGCCATAGCTTTGCCATTTTCCTAGTTGATTTTAGACAACCTTTTTCACAGCCCAGTTTTGGGGTCACCATAAAACTTATTGATTACGCCACCTATGTTTTTATCCAAATCATTAATACATGTGACAACCAGCAGAAGACCAAGAAACGATCCCTGCAATACATGGCAACTTACAGGCTTTCTATCTGAAAAGCAGTTCTCCACTGCCTCTGTCACCTACCGCTAAGCCAATTTTGTATCTAGTTGGCTTGCTCAGCCTAGATCCCATAGTTTCTAACCTTCTAGACAAGCGTATCGTACAGAATCTTGTCCAAGGACTTGTTAAGGTTCTTGTAGACATCTGAATTTCCCAGTGGCCAAACATTTTAATTCCGATTCTCATACCCATTCTACACGTCAGCCTACGCCTCCTCGTGTGCCACAATGAGACCACCCTCAGGGTGGAGGATCAGCACCTCATGTTCCATCTGGGTAGCTTCCAACCTGATGGAATGAATATTTATTTATCATTCTGGTAAATAAAAATCTCTCCCCTCCTCCCTCTTCTTCTATTCCACATCTCTTCTCACCTGCCTATCACTTCTCCCTGGGCTCCCCCCCCACTTCCCATTCTCTTATGATCCACTTTCCTCTGCTACCAGATTCCTTCTTCTCCAGCCCTTTACCTTTGCCACCCACCTGTCTTCACCTATCACTTTCTAGCTATCCCCCTTCCCCTCCCCCTCCAACTTTTTTATTCTGGCATCTTACATCTTCCTTTCCAGTCTGAAAGAAGAGTCTAAGCCCGAAACGTTGACTGTTTATTCAATTCTATGGATGCTGCCTGACCTGCTGGGTTCCTCCAGCATTTTGTGTGTGTTGCTTTGGAATTCCAGCAACTGCAGACTTTCTCGTGTTCATGTGGACAATGCCTACCACTCAACACTCATGATCTCCTCTTCAAAAAATGCCTTCTTGACTATTCCTAATCAGGGGACTTGATATTCTGGAATCCTGAGTAATAAATCTGCTGGAGGGACATAGCGATTTGGACAGCATCTGTGGGGAGAAAGGTATTATCGATGTCTGCACTGACCGTCTTTCATCTCCACCCTTTGTTCTGATAAAAAGTTTCAATCCAAACCATCAGCAATTTTTTTCCCCACTCAGAATCTGCCTGACTCACTGAGTTCTTCCATCAGATTGTTTGTTATCCCGAAGGAGTCCTTGTCTTTTCAAATAAAATCGAATTTCTCAGAACTCCTCCCCATGCTGCGGTAGTGTACACTATTACAGCTCGGGGCCTCAGAGTTTGTTCAATTCTGATGCCGTCTGTAAGAAGTCTGTACATCCTTCTTTGAGTGCTCAGGTTTCCTCTGGGTGCTCTGGTTTCTTCCCACAGTCCAAAGATCTACCAGTTAATAAGATTGTTGGTCATTGTAAATTGTCCAGTGATTAAACAAGGGTTAAGTAGGTGGATTGCTGATCAGTGTGGCTAATTGGGCCAGCCAGGCCTGTTCCACACTGTATCTCTGAATAAATAAACTTTCTCTGCACTGACTTAAAGCTCACCAATCTATAGTCCTTTGGATTAACCTGCTGCCCTTCATTTGATATCCTCCAATCTTACAGAACCTCACTGCAGCTAGCTAAATTACAAAAATCTCTAAATCTCTAAATCTAAATTACAGAGCTCCAGTAATTTTTTCCATTGTTTCACATAATTATGCCTGGTCATGCCTTGCAGATTTATCTACCTTTAAGTATTTCAGGATCTCCAGCACCTCCTTCTTTATAGTGTTGCTATGCTCCAGACTATCACGGTTATTGGTATTAATTAACCTGTTGTCCTTAAACTATCGGACTCGACAACCCTTCCTGTCTACAATGCTCACTACTTGAAATTGAAATTGCAATTTCTAAATAAAGAAACAATGTACATCAAATTTCATAATCCTTTTCAAATTCAAGATATTTTTTGATAAGATTTATTCCATTGAACTTTAATTTCATGACAGTATAATTCAATATTAATACTGCCAAATCTTTTACTAAACATATAGTAAGTATTAACTTAAACTGAATCAATAATTGTTTCATTCACTATTGACTTTTAAACTTCAGAATGGAATGATTGTCATTCCATATTTTGTTGTAAAACTGCCATATCGGGCAATCTTCTAATTACTACACATTATCTGAATATCAAGCACATAATAACCAAAATCTATTTAAAGTTACAGTCATAGAATATCAGGGTACAGATGTTTATCATCACTGTAGTTGTGAGCACATTATCACTATTGTGCTTTTCTTTTGATATAAGTATAATGATATTAATAATTATTCTGCTGCTATTCAGTCAGTTTGGGAATGAAAGCTTGTGTTCAGGAGTGGGAAGGTCAGTAAGCCTCCCAATATAATTACACATGTTATTCCCAGACTCTACTCAAAACTGAATGTAAAAGCTCAGAGCTAGAAATGCCAAAACGTTCTGCAGACACCTTTTCAATCAGGCATGGCTTCCCAGTGGAAAAAGGCCTTCATTTTTCAGTAAGAACTAACTTTTTAGATGGGGATTCTTTTGTTGCTCCAGTGCACAGAACAATATAAGTGACTACTTTAAGGCTGTGGACAAATTCATGCAGCCTTCCGTTACCAACAATGGAGGCAAGCAGAAGTCACCAAAAGATAATATGGAAATAAAGGAGCGAAGAAGCATTCATCTTCAATATCTCATTTCCAGCTCTTTCATTTGCTCAGGTGTATAACATTCATGGAATGGACTTGAAAGTCGCAATTTAATAGTTGAGAAGTGTTAACTGAGCCATCATGTGATGCCAAAGAAGGGAAGGAAAATGTTTAGAGGAAACAAGGGGTTCAAAAACACAACTCCTTGAAACTATTAGCGTGAGCTTAAAGCTATACAAAATCCAATAGAATTGTGTTTTGCATAATTAGAAGACAAACATAAAAATAGCAGAAGACTGAAATTTATGTGAACGCCGAATAAAGTGCAGTTAACATTGTAGCACAAATACAACATAGAGCTGCTGAGATAATGCGAAGGAAAGCGAATTGTAGCTGCTTGGAAAGACGTCAGATACGAGTCTGTTTCTGTTGTGGTACAGAAGATTGAAATGAGATTTAATAGGGATTCTTAAATCATTTAGAGCTATGATAAGACAGGTTGTAAAGTGTCAGTGACTCAAAGGGCAATCAATTCAAAACTGTCATGAGTGGGGGGAGGGGGAGGTTATGAGGAGGCTGTGTTACCTTGAAAGTCTGTTCCATTGTGGACTGAGTCAGAAATATATTATGAAGATGTTTAACCTACTGAACTGAATTTTATCTTTATTACTTTTCAGATACTTGTACCTTGCTGTGCCTTTCTGTTTCTGCAGCTAACATTTCCTTAAATAGATTGGATGATTAACATTAACTGCCTTTTACTGGGGTTTAAATGATAAGAAACCTATATGGTTTCTTGGGAGTTAAGCACTAAGAAATAGTTGTGGGATCTATTGTGCAGTATGCCATCAATGACATAAGAGAAAATGCAGAATTTATTCTACACCTAGGTACCACTTTAATATGAGTATGGACTGAAAGCACAAGTCATAATAATCAGCTCTTAACTATTTATTCCTATTATCTTTTTATAAGATGAACTTTTGTTGCATAATGACTTTACATAAGTTATATTACCAGGCCAAATTCCTCTTTGAGGTGCTTTTAGGCAATTAGTTGCCTATGGGGAGATATAGCTTCTTATTCAGAAAGTTGCTGGTAAAGCTGTTAGTTTTGTGGTACCATGGCAGGTTACTATCAAATTAACAATAAAAAGTTTAGGAAGACAGATATTCATTCGTACACATTCCTGCCCTTAAATTCACTTATTCACTTGGACCATTTCTGACAGCTTTCTCCCCTTTCTTGATATCTCTCCCTCCATGTTAGGAGACAAACTGTCAACCAACATCTTTTATAAGCCTACGGATTCCCACAGCTATCTTGACTATACCTCTTCCCACCCTATCTCCTGTAAAACTGCTATTCCCTTTTCCCAGTTCCTTCGTCGCTGCCCGCATCTGTTCCCAGGATGTGGCGTTCATTTCCAGGACATCAGAGATGTCCTCCTTCTTCAAAGAACGGGGTTTCCCTTCCTCCACTATTGATGCTGCCCTCAGCCACATCTCCTCCATTTCCCAAGCATCCGAGCTCACTCTATTTTCCTGGCGCCTTAACAGTGATAGAGTTCCTCTTTCCCTTACCAACCACCCTATGAGCCTCTGCATCCAACACATTACTCCCTCCAACCCACCATCTCCAAAGGGATCCTACCACCAACCATATCTTGCTTCCCCTCAGCTCTCCACTTTCCACAGGAATCGCTCCCTCTGTGATTCCCTTCTCCATTTGTAACTCCACTAATCTCCCTCCCAGCACTTACCCCTGCAAATGACCAAAGTACTACACTTGCCCATTCACCTCCTCCCTCACCTCCATTCAGGGCCCCGAACAGTCCTAATGAAGGGTCTCATCCCAGAACATCGACTGTTTTTTCATTTCCATAGATGCTGCCTGACCTGCTGAGTTCCTCCAGCATTTTGTGTCTGTTTCTTCCTGTATAATAGTTCCTTTCATAATCTGTGATCATACCCCGCAGTGATTTATGCCAGTTAAAGAACTTCTGAAGTCTAGTCACTTTAGTGATGTAGGAAACTCTGCAGCAGATTTTTGCACAGCAGGTCACAACAAAGTTATGTAAATGACTTGTAAAATTAATTAAGAGATAAATATTGATTAGGAGTTTGGGCATTATACTCCAGCTTGTTGTTAAGATAATGTCAGAGGACCTCATATGTTCACCTGAGAGGGCAGGCAAAGAAACTTCCCTCAGGTCAACATTGTCGTAACATTTAGGAGCCGAACTAGTCACTTGGCCCATCGAGTCTGTTCTGCGATTGTAATCTAAGGCTTGCACCTCTGACAGTGCAGTACTCACTCAGGACTGCATTGAAGTGCCAGCTGTGACACTTTTTCTGCTAAAAGATTCTGGACAGAATAAAGCTGCCCCCTTCATATTTTGTGCCATTCTTGTCTTTTAAGTATGAATTAATTTGAATTACTCAATCAAATTTTATTTTTAAAAGATGTCAAGTAAATCAACAAGACCATTTTGAATTTACCAATTCATCACTTTATCTCAAATCTTCCCATTGGAGAAATGCTGGTTTAATAGGAAGCATTATATTATTAAAATAAATTGAACATATGTTTCTTTCTGCACACCAGACCCAACCTGTTCCCCTCCAGCACCTCTCTCCTCTGTCTGGCGGAATTAGTCCTTACTCTTAATAATTTCTCCTTTGGCTCCTCCCACTTCCTTCAAACAAAAGGTGTAGCCATGGGTACTTGCATGGGTCCCAGCTATGCCTGTCTTTTTCTCGGATACATGGAACAGTCTATGTTGCAAACCTACACTGGTATCACTCTCCAACTTTTCCTGTGCTACATCAACAACTGCATTGGTGCTGCTTCCTGCACCCATACTGAGCTCATCGACTTCATCAACTTTGCCTCCATCTTCCATCCTGCCCTCAAATTTACCTGGTCCATTTCTGATACCTCCCTCTCCTTTCTCAATCTCTCTATCTCTGTCTCTGGAGACAGCTTATCTACTGATGTCTATTATAAACCCACTGATTCTCACAGCTACCTGAACTAAACCTCTTCCCACCCTCTTACTCGTAAAAATGTCATGCCTTCTCTCAATTCCTCCTATTCCGCTGTATGAGCTCTCAGGACGAAACTTTTCATTCCAGAGCTAAGGAGAAGTCCTTCTTCTTCAGAGAAAGGACTTCCCTTCCTCCACCCTCCATCAGTAGTTATTCAATTTAATTTCATTTTTACTTTTCTCATAATAATGTAATGATTAATCCTAATGCATGTCTTACCTTTACACATATTAAGATCTTGTCTTAAATCAATGTCATTTGTATAATCATTCAATATTTTAGGCACTAAATTTCTGCTTTCACATGATACATCTTGCTTGCAGGGTTTTTTTTTAAAATGACAGCATAAACACCACTGATCATCGCCTGATTGTAAATTTACAGGACTTCTTCCTCTTCTGTGAGATAAAGCAATCAAAGCTACTGAGCAAATCTAGAAGATTTATATTTGAAACTTGCCCTAGAGAGAGAATTATCAACAGCAGGCCTTATATTAGGAGTAAAGACCAAAATGTTAAAGATTATGCATCCTCCAAAAGGAAAATTCACTTGGCAGATGACATGCTCATCTTGGTAATAAGTACACCGGCCACTATTGATGAGGAAATGAAGGCGATTGATCAAAACCAATGTAACAGCAAAATAGACCTATGAAGTTTATAATCATGAGTCAGCTGCTGAAGGCTAGAAAAAGCAAGCTGGCCAATGAACCATGTTTCTCCTACAGAATCATGATTTGAGAAATCTAACTCAAAGGAAAGAACACTGAAGTTTTATTTGTCAGTTGCATCTAATAGTAAAAGAATAAACTGTTGTGCTCTGCGCTGATCTACTGGGGAATTTAAGTGTCTACGTAAACGAAACACAGAAAGCCAAACTGCGAGTGAGGCAAAGAATTAGGAAGGCAAATGAAATGTTGCCCTTTATTGAAAATGAGATGAAGTAGCACAAAACTTATAGCTTCCGATACTTAGCAGGGAAGTCTTGCTGCACACCTTTGGTGAGACCACAGTATAAGTTCAGGTATCTTTATTTACAAAGGATAACCTATTAATTGGAAGCAGTTCTGAGAAGGCTCATTAGGTTGATTCTAGGTTGAAGGAGCTGCTTTACAAAAATTGCTACACCTACTCTAATTGGAGTTTAAGAGAAATTGAGATGATCTCATTGAAACATCTCATTGTCATTGACCTTGACAAGGTAGGTGTAACATTGATTCAACGTGTTGGAATCACAAACCCAGGGGTTAAAATTAATAACTAAGTGTCATCAATTTAATACAGAGCAGAGGAGGAATTTCTTCTCCCAAAGGACTGTGAATCTTTGGAATTATCTTCTCTAGAAAATTGTGGAGTCAGAGTCAATGAATATATTGAAACTTAAGTTGCAGTCTTTAATAGAATTCAGGTTAACAGAAATAGGTAAGAAAGTGCTGCTGAGTCCAAGTTCATATCAAAGTTGGTCTTACTGAAGGCAAAGGGGCACACATGGTTTTGTCCTATTCCTGGTTCTTTTGGTCTTATGTAAGCTAGCTGTTTTCCCAGAAGAGTAAAAAGGTAAGGTTAAAATAAATTATATATTGATCCATAATGCTTGTCAGTCATAAGAATGTCAAGTATGGGTGAAGGAATAATGGTTTGATTTTCCGATCATTCACAGATTGCAGGTGGGCAGGGATTTATTGCCTTCATAATTTGTTGTGAACTGTGTGACTCACTGGACTATTTCAAAGAGCACTTTGTGTTAGTGCGCTGTGTGGTTCTGGAGAAACACATTGCACAGGTACAGTAAAGACAAAGGGCTTCCTCCCATAAAGGGTATCAGTGAGTCTCTTAGGATTTTTACAGCAGTCCTGGAGTTTCATATTACCATTAGAAGTTGTTAGTTCCACATTTATTTAATTGTCTATTTTTACATTCCCCAACTTTGCCTGTTGGCCTTTGCACTCAAATTCTAAATTTTTAGCCTTCACTTCTTGCTTATAACAGCAGTAACATAAACCACTGTGCCATGATGTCCCATGTTTATTAACAAGATAAACCCTGTTGAGTGATATTTAGCAGTGATTTTAGAGAAAAAAATTGATAAAATTGATTCTTCTTCTTCTTAAGTCCCATTACCCCTACAGGAGCATAGGCTGCCAACAGTAGCTCACCAGAGTCCTCTGTTCTGAGCCAGTCTTTCACGTTGCCTCCAGGTGTAGCTCCTCTTTCTGGTGAATCCTTCCTCTCCCAGGGATGAGGTATTTCAAGCTTCTGTTGACATTTCTGTAGCACTGTTTTTTAAGGGAAAGGGTTGCTAACCCCATGTCCAACCCTCCGCCTTTTACACTCAAACTGGGGACCGTCCAAGCTGGAGTTATAAATTTGATTTGAATCCTTTTTATATAAAGCATTTCAAAACCCTTTTAAAATAAAAATACATGCATGCGAATTTGATCTTTAATTTACTTGAATGTTGTAGTGAGGCTATGGCCTGTGAACATATAATTGCAGAGCAGAGATTTACCTATAGCATGGTCTTCATGTGGTCCTAGGTTTCTATAGTGACAAAGTAATGGCTTTCAGCTGGTCTCTAAGGTGATCATTATTGGAATACTGCAAATTTATGGCACGGAATAAAAAGCAACCAGGTCCATATAGTTCGGATTTTCATTCGTCTCCCTACCAACCACAGAAATATCAGCTTTACTTTCTGATATATGCAAATTTTTATCTTGAGCCTACTTTCTTCCTATCAATCATGCTTTACCGGTGATAGAACATGAATAAGACAAAAAAAAAGCACAGAACATTAAAAACCAAATGAGCTCTTCAGAACACTGGATCCATTTAGAAGCATGATGGGTTTACTTATAGTAATGATATAGATCATAATTACTGTTCCACAGCTAGGTTAATGGTATACGAACAAGTACTGTACGTTTAACAGGGCCAATGTTAAAAGGTACCAGTTGGAAAATTGTAATTCTATGACAGCTTTTCTCGAAAGCCATTACCTTTCTGAAGCTCTTTTTGAAGGGTTTGAAGTGCTCTTCACATTTCATCATGTGTAGGATGCAACCATTCACATAATACTTATACAGAGAATGCAGAAAGGGCAAAGTGAGACAGCTACATTTCAGTCCAAAGGAAGCTCGTCTGAAAAGGAAGATTATGAACTGCTCACAGTCTGAAGCTTCCTTTGGAAGTAATTCAGCACAATCAAATAAAAAATAGCATTTATGAATGCCCATTTGTTAAAGATTGGAATAGAACAGCTTAAAATGAACATTATCAAGGTCAGTCTTGTAAATTCTGTGAATCTCCCAACATTCAGTCCCATTGACTGTATTCTGGGTGCAGTATGTAAGGCTTGTGTGAAAATAATTCGCCCTGCTTTCAACTTGCAAGTGGAAGAGTTAAAAATTGAGGATTTGAATATGCTTTAATTTTTTAAGAGGAATGATAGAATTGTATTGTTAGATTAAAACAATTATTGAGCCACCAGCCTGCTCATTAAGTGAAATCCCAAATGTATGCCACCCGGCAGGCTCTGAGTCCTCAGCAATGGATGAAAATCACACACTGATCATTGGGTTGGAAAAAAAATTAAACAAGAAAATGTCAAGCAATATAATTAACACAGCTATAAACTGGAGTGTAATAATAACCACTTGTCAAATACCAGTTAAGTGCTATGTGTTCAAATACAATAACTACTTAGCAATTAGCAGATGCTTAGTGTGAATTATAGACATGTACGCTGTTCCAATGCCTGAAGAAATCCAAAACCAACAAAGGGCATCATAAGCATCCCTAAATTTATAACAAAGTTATCAACCTAAATATTAATTTTACTTCTCTCTTCATACATGCTCTCTGACCTGCTGAGAAGTTTCAGCTTTTATTTTGGAATGCCTGCAGGATATCACTTACTGAGCTCACTCATGGTCAGTCATTATTTTGTGCAATGTTTTCAGCTCAGTAGTCTCTCTTGTTCTGGTTGGGGGGTAAATGGACCCTGAGGCTCTACTGCGAAGCAAATAGTCAACGTTTGTGTAATTTATCAGTCAGAAGATCGATATAGGATTTAAAATTGCACACTGTACTGACATGCAGTTTACAGGCAGCCTATTCATGTCGGTCATGTTGAACTTGGGTGGTGAGGTAATCCACATCTACAAGGTGCACTGCCACAGGAAAGCAGCATCCATCATCAAGGACCCTCATCGTCCAAGCCGTGCGGCCTTCTCACTACTACCATTCGGGAAAGTAGTACGGAAGCTTTTGGTCCAGCCTTAAAGCCTCTACCCAGAGGATAGTGAGTCTGTCGAATTCATTGTCACATATGGCTGTGGAGGCCAAGTCATTGGGTATACGTCAAGCGGAGGCTGATAGATTCTTGATTAGTGAAGGTGTCAAAGGTTATGGGGGAAAGGCAGGAGAATGGGATTGAGAGGGGTAATATATCAGCCATGATGGAATGGTGGAGCCAAGTAGCCTAATCTCACTCCGATGTTTTGTGGTCTTATAGATCTCACCAGGTTCAGCAACAATTATTACCTTTCAACCATCAGGCTCCCAAACCAGAATGGATAACTTCACTCACCTTCAATACTGAACTGATTCCACAACCTATAGATCACTTTAAGGGACACGACTGTTTTCAGAATTATTTATTAGTTATTTACTTATCATCATCATTATTGTATTTGCACATATCATCTTCTTTTGCACATTGCCTGTTTCTCAGTCTTTGTGTGTAGTTTCCCATTGATTCTATTGCATTTCTTCATTCTACTGTGAATGCCTGCAAGAAAATGAATCTCAGGGTTGTATATGGTGACATTTACATATGCCCTTGTATAATAAGCTTATTTTGACTTTGACCTTGCATTTGTTGGATTTATTCTCAAAGTCATGATCTGCCCAAGATAAGGACATTGACTGACACTGGAATAGCTGAATGGATTCCTAGTTCACTTCAAGACTGATGCAATATTAAATATTTTTACAAAGTATAGGTATGAGGCATCTTTAATTCCTTCCTCCTGAAATAAATATAGATTTCATTTATGATTCTGATCCAGGAATTGGACAAACCTTTTCTGGCTGACAGAAATATTATTTTACCTTAAGCTGAGCTGTTTAAGAATTTATTGTTCCTCTAAGCAGCATGGACCATGCAGGGGACCACCTTGAAATGCGCTTTGTCGCACACATAATCTTGCTTTGCACTGCATTAAATGACGAATGAAATCAGAAGAGTTGGAATTGTTTTGTGATTGTCACATGTACTGAGGTACTGTGAAAAGCTTGCCTTGCAAACTGTTAACACAGATCAAATCATTACATGGTGCTTTGGGGTAGAACAAGGTAAAACGCTAACAAAATACAGAATAAATTGTAACAGCTACAGAGGAAGTGCAGTACAGGTAAACAATGAGGTACAAGATCATAAAAAAGTAGCTTGTGAATTCAAGAGTTCATCTAATGAACAAGGGAACCATTGAATAGTTGAAGCTGACCTTGAGCGTTATAGTACATATTTTCGGGATTTTGTATCTTCTGCCTGACGGGAGGGGAAGAAAAGAGAAAGCCTGGGGTGAGTGGCAGCATTGGCTGAAGCAGTAGGAAGTATAGACAGAGTCCATAGAAGGGAGATATTACACAGAGAATCATTAGGTAAGATTGATCCCCAAACTATTAAGACCTTCTTTGGAATACTGCCCGGATTATCAGGAAACAAGCAGATTTCCTTACCTTTGCTTTCCTCAGTGACTGCAGCATAGCTGGTGGGAAGGTTTGTGTGAGGATGGTTGTAGATCACTTTCCCCATGAGCAGATATCGGCAAAGAAAATGCAAAAAGAACTGAACCCCCTCACCACAACTTGGTGTCTGTGCTGTATCAGTGTCAGGCAGCAGCAATCTGCGCTGATGGAATTGCAGAGGTTCTCACTCAAGGGAGCTCCTCAGAAGTTCTGGTAAGATTAACAATTTGTAAGGGGGGACTAAGTGTCGCCTATCTGAGTTTGCTGAGAGCACTGAACTGAGTGTCAAAGTAAATTGTGCAGAGGATGCAAAGAGTCTGCAGAGAGACATAGATAGGCTAAGTGAATGGGCAAGAGTCTGGCAGATGGAGTACAATGCAAGGTCATCCACTTCGGAAGGAAAAATGGAAGATCAGATTATTATTTAAATGGTGAAAGTGGCAGCATCCGGTTGTGCATAGGGGTTTGGGGGTTGCCTGTGAGTGAATTACAAACATTTGGCTTGCCGGTGCAATAGGTTATCAACGGGCTATCAAGGAGGCTAATGGAACGTTGGCCTTCATTGCTAGAGGGACTGGACACAGAGCAACACACACTAAATACTGGAGAAGCTCAGCAGGTCAGGCAGCATCTATGGAAATGAATAAATAGTCAACATTTCGAGGCAAGGCCCTTCTTCAGATCTGGGGAGGAAGGGAGAAGTTGTCAGAATAAAAGGCTGGAGGGGGGTGAGGGGACTAGCTAGAACAGGAGTTCCCAAACTGAGGTCCAGGGACCCCTCGGTTAATGGTAGGAGTCCATGGCATAAAAAAGTTTGGGAAGCCCTGGGCGATAAGGCGATGTGAGTGGGTGGGTAAGGTAAAGAGCTGTAGAAGAAGGAACATGTTAGGAGAAGAGAGTGGACAGTGGGAGAAAGGAGGGTCACCAAGAGGAGGTGATGGCCAGGAAAGGAGAGGAGATAAGAGGCTGAAGTGGGGGATAGAAGAAGAGAGAAAAGGCTGAGTCCTCAGCCCACTGCTCTACTCCTCACACTCATGACTGCACAGCCAGGTTCTGCCCTAATTCCATCTACAAGTTTTCAGATAATACCATCATAGCTGGCTGGGTCTCAAATAGCAATGAGTCAGGAAGGAGATAGAGAGTTCAGTGACATGATGTCATGACAGCAGTCTTCCCCTCAATGTCAACTAAACAAAAGAGCTGATCATTGACCTCAGAAAGGAGGTGGTGCACATGCTCCTGTCTACAGAGGCTGAGAGGGTTGTGAGCTTTGTTCCTGGGTATGAATAGTACCGACAACCAGTCCTGGTCCAAACACAATGATGTCACAGCCAGGAAAGCTCACTAACACCTCTACTTCTTCGGGAGGCTAGAGATGTTTCCTTTGACCCTCACCAATTTTTATTGATGCACATTCTGTCCGGATGCATAATGGCTTGGTACGGCAGCTGCTCTGCCTGTGACCACAAGAAATGACAGAGAGTTGTGGACACAGCTCAGCACATCACAGGAACCAGCCTGCCCTCAATGGACTCTGCCTCAGTAAAGCAGCCAGTGTCATCAAAGATCCCACCCAAAGACATTCTTCTCTTCTCTCCTCTCCCATCAAGCAGAAGACACAAAAGCCTGAAAGCACATATTACCAGGTTCAAGGACAGCTTCTATCCCACTGTTATCAGACTCTTCTATGGACCTCCTGCACAATAAGATACACTCTGGACTTCACAATCTACCTCGCTATGATCTTGCACTTTATTGTTTGCCTACACTGCACTTTTTCAAAGGCTTTTACACTTCATTCTCTATTGTTATTGTTTTACCTTATTTTTGCTCAGTGCGCTGTGTAATGATCTGATCTGTATAAAAAATATGCAAGATAAACTTTTCACTGCATTTTGGTACATGTGACAATAATAAACCAATGCCAAGTTATAATTATGACAGGGAGGGGAGAAAGAGGAGATGATTGTGGGAAATTGAGATGAAGTTACCTTCACTGGTTCTTGGCCATATTTGTGAAGTCATTATTTTTTTCTCCCTGTAGCTTTGAGGCCTGGTGTTGGCTCTTCCTCCTCCTCTGCTGTCACTTCAACGAAAGCCCACAGACCTCTGAACCCTTCTAAAAAGGCAACATCACTCATCTCTACATCATCCATCAAAGCCCTAAGTGCACTCCTGACTGTTTCCTGCTCTTTCTACTTGTCATGTTTGTGGAATTATATCCAGCACTATTTGCAGCCTCCAACCATCTATCCTCTTTGAGATGGAAGTTGCCACTGGCCAGTTCTAACTGGTGCCATGCACCCCAAAAGTTGAGGAGAGGCATGTCTCGTCATTAAGGAAAACAGGGGTAGAATTAAAAATGGCTCTTGCTTCGATGTGTAAAAGATCTCGGTACACTAATGCCCCATGCCAGTTCCATTGACTCAATCAGACGCAAACTACTAGCACATTTCCACACTGATCGTGCGTCAGCGTAGTCTACATCTACACCTTTGCAAGCAAATTACATCTTACTATAGTCATTTATTGCTGCTACCTTTCACGCTAAAAAAAGAAATTCACTCTCAGATAATTGTGGCAAAGCATTTTTAAAGAGCATATTATAGGAAGGAGAATAAATGGAGTGAATCTGGATGATGAAAATAGAATTAATTTTCTGCAAAAAGATCAGATTAACTTTTCATTTGAAAGAATATATGTTAGCACTCCTAAAATGAATTTTCCTTTTAAATAATCGTTAACTCAATAGTCACATGAATTAAGTCACTTAATATTAAAAACCTAATATTAATGTTGCATCACAAAATGAAAAATAAAATCAATCTCTTATGGGGTAATTTATCATATAATTTGATTTCAAATCATAAAGAAACCAATCAATGAACTTTGACTAAAAATAAATGTAGGGAAGGGTCAGAGACAAATGCAGTTGAATCGGATCCCTCTGGAAAATTAGTTCTGGGATTGTGAGGTGTGATTAATCTGTGCCTAATTGACCCGGAACAGGCCATGTGGAATATTTTTGCTTTAAACTCATGGTTATGATTTTAACAACGGCGCAAAATCAATCATGCAGTTGATGGCCTTGACCCTGATCCAATTTCATAAGCAGATAGGCCGAGTTGAGGCTTTCTGACACATACAGAAAGCATACCTCCATCAGTCAAAGGAAGGCTCCCTTCTTCACCAGTCAACGGCGCACGATTCTTCAGAGGTTCTCCTGGCTGGGTAGAAGTTATGGCTGAGCAAGAGATTGTAAATCATAATGCTGAATGCATGGAATGACGGTGTGCAATAAAGGGAGCTCACCCCTCCCACAGGCGGCAGTGGGAAGGTCCAAGCCTGAAGGTTTGAACGCGGTGTTGCAGAAGGGTTAGTAAGTGCACAGTCAATCTGCCACCCTGCAGTTTAAAAAAAAAATGATTGCAACAGTTACAGAAACCTGGAGTGGGCTACAAATTGTGTTTCCTTTGTACCAGTTTTTGAAAGGCTTAGATAAAATGGACGTGGAGAAGATGTTCCCATTTGTCGAAGAGCCCCTGATCCAAGGGTACAGTCTCAGAATAAAGGAATGGCCCTTTAAAACTGCAATGTGGAGGAATTTCTTCAGCTAGAGGGTAGTGAATCTGTAGAATTTATTGCCACAGAGAACCATGAAGGCCAAGTCATTTTGTGTAAAGTCTGAGATTGATAGGTTCTCGATTGGTAACAAAAGATTAAGGATTCCAAGAGAAAGGCCATGGAGGAGCAGACTCCTATAATTCTTCCCCTATGTCTTATGGCCTTATGGTTCCACCTACTTTATCCAAAATAGATTAGCAGGTTGACACAATTGAATTGGAAGTCGAAGCCCAGGATATGACTGTATGTGGTTCAATGTAGAGCTCCTTCTGACTATCATCAGCTGAACAAAATCTGTCAAGTTAATTACCCACAACTGGACTTCTGATTAACATGAGGTCATTACTGTAACATTACTAAGTACACATGACCAGTACTGCTAATCCCACCATAGGCAGTAGTTACATTAATATGTTGTATTCAGCCTTCAAAATTCAATCTATTGACAATATATTTAATGGTACTGACAAGGACTGAATTCCTAGCAAAGTATGATTTAAATTTGCATTTCAGTTTTCCTCCACCATGACACTCAGCGAGAGAAAAAAAATGCAAGAAAGGTACAGTTTTATTATGAAGGAAAGACTTAGCTGACAGTTTAACTATCTCAACTGTTATTAATACGAGAAAGTCTCCAGATGCTGGAAATCCAGAGCAGCACGCACAAAATGCTGGAGGAACTCAGCAGGCCAGGCAGCATCTGTGGAAAAGAGTCAACAGTTGACGTTTCGGGCTGAGACCCTTTGGCAGGACTCTTGATGAAAGGTCTCGGCCTGAAACATCAACTCTACTTTTTCCCACAGGTGCTGCCTGGCCTGCTGAGTTTGTTTGCGATTGCTTGGCTTTCCAGCATCTGCAGGTTTTGTCTTGTTTGTGACTGGACTACACAGAAAATGCTGGAGGAACTCAGTAGGTCAGGCAGCATCTACGGAAATGAATAAACAGTCAATGTTTCAGGCCGAGACACTTCTTCAGGACAGTTTAATTTATGTTATTTTAGTTTTCCTCTGCAAAGACCTCATTCACTGATCAGATCTGACAATAAGCTAAACATTTTCCTTCAATGTATTGAAATGCTGTGCATTATTTTTATCAATATAGTCAAAACTTTTGATTAAGAGCAAAATCCCAACTCACACTGTGCCAAACTTCGATACTTACTTACTGGCTTGTCCAACTCTATGTACAGATATTTGCACTTGAAGTGAGATACCGAGCTGTACAATTTGCAGCTTTTAATGAATCATTGGGGGATTACCCTGTGGTACATTCATGGAGTTAATATTCATTTTACAGGGAAAAGAAACAAATGCACCGAAACACTTATTTACAATTCCCTGTGGATGAGGTGTTTATTTTCAGCCCACCAGTAGATCTGACTTGTTTTAACCTTAGCCAGCTACATTATTCCCTTGATAATATCACTTAAGAGAAAAATAATATTGCCGGAGTACCCAGTATTGGTACTTTAATAGCTGCGATGATTCAGTGGGATAAGATGTAATTGCTCATAAAATGAAATCAAAAAATATTTCCAGAACAAAACATATCAGCTGCTACAAATCCACACATCATCATGACTGCCGTACGGTATGATTGTTAACGTACGATGATGGCTGGGGAGTTCATGGTCAGGGGCCACAGTCTAAGGAAGAAGAGCAAGCCATTTATTTATTTTTAGAGATACAGCACCTTAACAGCCCCATCTGTCCCGACAAGCCCATGCCACCCAGTTGTCCCATGTGCCCAATTAACCCACTAACCCGTACGCCTTTGGAATGCAAAAGGAAGCTGGGGCACCTGGCCTGGAGCAACCCACGCGGTCACGGGGAGAATGTACAAACGCCTCACAGGCAGCGACAGGATTTGAACACGTGTTGCTGACCCTGTAATAGCATTATGCAGACCACTACTGTGCCGTCTCCCAGTACGTCTGAGATGAGGAAAAACTCTTTGCTCGTACAGCTGTGAATCTATGGGAATCTCTACTGCAGAAACCAATTAAACATATTTAAGAAGGTAGGTACTATTCTTGGGACTGGGGAAATGAGGGGTATGGGGAGAAATCTACTGAACTTGGACAAATAAAATAAAGGCATCCGTTAGTCTTGCATGACCATGGATCTGCGCCTGGAAAGTCTTCACTCTCCAGAGCGCAGGCCTGGGCAAGGTTGTATGAAAGACCAGCAGTTGCCCATGCTGCAAGTCTCCCCTCTCCACGACACCGATGTTGTCCAAGGGAGGGGCATTAGGACCCATACAGCTTGGCACCAGTGTCGTCACAGACCAGTGTGTGATTAAGTGCCTTGCTCAAAGACACAACACGCTGCCTTGGCTGGGACTCGAACTCACAACCTTCAGATCACCAGTTGAATACCTTAACCACTTGGCCACATGCCCACACTTGGACAATCAGCCAGGATGGAGAAATGATGGAGCCATTTGGAATTCCTACTCTCATTCTCACCTTCAGTAACTCTACATATGTGCCAGTAGACCAGGTCAGAGTTACATTAACCCTTAAACACCTTAGATTACTGGCAACACACACAAAATGCTGGAGGAACTCAGCAGGCCAGGCAGCATGTAGCATGTAGCACCATGGTCCTGGAGAACGTTGTCTCATTTTTACTATGTTCTGTACCAGCAGTTATGGTTGAAATGACAACAGAAAGTGACTTGACTTGACTTGACTTGACTTGACTTGAGCATCTAACGAAAAGAATGTATTGGACGTTTCAGGCCAAAACCCTTCAGCAGAATTGTAGAAATGTCGACTGAATTCTTCCATAGATGCTGCCTGGCCTGCTGAGTTCCTCCAGTATTTTTGTGTGTGTTGCTCGGACTTGCAGTATCTGCAGGTTTTCTCTTGTTTGTGACTAGATTGCTGGTGTGTATGTCACTGACATCAGACACTTTGGAGAACGGAGAATGGCAAGGTGTCACAACTGGGTACAGTTGCTCCCTCACAGCTCCTGCGGCCTCGGTTCAGCCCTAACCGTGGGTGCTCTCTGTGTGGAACTTGCACATCCTGCCTAAGATTGATGTGTTTCCCCCCCAGTGCTGTGATTTCCTCCCACATCCCCAAAGCGCGCAGGTTGATAGGTCGATTGGCCACTGTAAAATTCCCCTGAGTGTGTAGATGAGTGGTAGAACCTGGGGAGAGTTGATGGGAATATAAGGAGAGTATAACAACAGGCCTAAAGTCAGTAGGTGTTTGATGGTACCTATTCAGTGGCCCATACGGCCTGTTTCAATGCTGTTTCTCTATAATTGTAAGCTACAAATGGGCAACAAAAAAAAATTGGTATTTTCAACTTTCCCTTCCTAGCGTTACAACTTCCAAACTAAATGCGATGAGCTGCAGTTAGTTGCAATCTATTCAAAACATTCTTCTTACACATTTCTGAAGAGAGTACTGGCTTGGCTTAGGTGTGGCTGAAGCTAATACAGAGAGAAGGGTTGAGAGACAAATTCCTAGCATCAGTAGTAACGTCAGTAGAGTCAAACCTTGGGGTGGCATGGTAGCTTCGTGGTTAGCACAACGCTTTACAGAATCGGTGAAACAGGTTCAATCCCTGCCACTGCCTATAAGCAGTTCATACATTCTCCCCGTGGCCTGGTGTGTTTCCTCCGGGTGCTCCGGTTTCCTCCCACAGTCCAAAGACGTACCGGTCGGTAGGTTAATTGCCAGGTATGATGTGTGGCCATCACTGAATCATGGCTGAAGGATGGTTGTAGTTGAGAGCTGAATGTCCAAGGTTACACATTATATCGGAGCGATAGGAAGGTAGGTAGAGGGGTTGGTGTGGCTCTACTGGTAAAGAATGGCATCAAGTCAGTAGAAAGATGTGACATAGGATTGGGAGATGTTGAATCCTTGTGGGTTGAGTTAGGAAACTGCAAGGGTAAAAGGACATTGATGGCAGTTATATACAGGCCTCCCAACAGTGCTGGGAGATGGACCACAGATTACAACAGGAAATAGAAAAGTCATGGGGGATTTTAACATGCAGGTCGATTGGGAAAATCAGGTTGGCAATGGATCTCAAGAGAGTGAGTTTGTTGAAAGCCTAAGAGATAGCTTTTTTAGAGCAGTTTGTCGTTGAGCCTACTAGGAGATCAGCTATACTGGATTGGGTGTTATGTAATGAACCTGAAGTGATTAGGGAGTTTAAGGTAAAGGAGCCCTTAGGAACCAGTGATCACAATATCATTGAGTTGAACTTGAAATTTGATAGGGAGAAAGTAAAGTCTAATGTAGCAGTATTTCAGTGGAGTAAGGGAAATTACAGTGGTGTGAGAGAGAAGTTGGCCAAAGTAAATTGGAAGGAGCTGCTGGCAGGGATGTCAGCAGAACAACAATGCCATGTGTTTCTGGGAAAAATGAGGAAGCTGCAGGAAATACGTATTCCGAAAATGAAGAAATACTCAAATGGTAAAATAGTACAATCATGGCTGACAAGGGAAGTCAAAGCTATTGTAAAAGCAAAAGAAAGGGTATACAACAAAGCAAAAATTCGTGGGAAGATAGAGGATTGGGAGCAACTAAAAAAAACATTAGAAGGGAAAAGATAAAACATGAAAGCAAGCTAGAAAATAATATCAAAGTGGATAGTAAAAGTTTTTTCAAGTATGTTAAAAATAAAAGAGAACTGAGAGTGGATATAGGACTGCAAGAAAATGAGGCAGGAGAAATATTAACAGAGGACAAGGAGATGGCTGATGAACTAAGTGAGTATTTTGCATTAGTCTTCACTGTGGAAAACACTAGCAGTGTGCCTGGTGTTGTAGTGTGTGAAAGAAGAGATGTCGGTGCAGTTATTATTACAAGAGAGAAGGTGCTCAAAAAACTGAAAGACCTAAAGGTACATAAGTCACCTGGACCAGATGAACTGCACCCTCGGGTTCTGAAAGAGGTAGCGTTAGAGATTGTGGTTAGCATTAGAAATGACCTTTCAAAAATCATTGTACTCTGCTTTGGTGCCAGAGGACTGGGAAATTGCAAATGTTACTCCACTCTTTAAGAAAGGTAGTAATCTCGGGATTACTGCCTGTGCCACACAACAGTGAGTATAGGAATAGATTGAGGTGGAGGATAAATGTGTGGCTGAGGAATTGGAGCAGAGGGCTGGGATTCAGATTTCTGAATCATTGGGACCTCTTTTGGGACAGGCGTGACTTGTACAAAAGGACAGGTTGTACTTGAATCTGAGGGGGACTAATATGCTGGCAGGGAGGTTTGCTGAGACTATTGGGCAATTTAAACTGGAATTGCTGGGGGGTGGGAACCAAACTAAAGAGACGGAGGAAGAGGCAGTTGGCTCACAAATAGAGAAAGCTTGGAGGCAGTGTGAGAAGGATAGGCAGGAGATAGAGAAAGGATACGATCAGACTGATGGTTTGAGATGTGTCTATTTTAATGCAAGAAGCATCATGAACAAAGCGGGTGAACTTAGAGCGTGGATCAGTACATGGAGCTATGATGTTGTGGCTATTACAGAGACTTGGATGGCTTAGGGGCAGGAATAGTTACTTAGAGTGCCAGGTTTTAGATGTTTCAGAAAGGACAGGGAGGGAGGCAGGCAAAAGAGGTGGGGCGTGGCTGATCAGAAATAGTGTCACGGCTGCAGAAAAGGAGGAAGTTATGGAGGGATTGTCTACTGAGTTTCTGTGTGTAGAAGTTAGAAGCAGGAAGGGGTCAATAACTCGACTGGGTGTTTTTTATAGACCACCTAATAGTAACAGGGACATCGAGGAGCAGATAGGGAGTCAGATTCTGGAAAGGTGTAATATTAACAGGGTTGTCATGTGGGAAATTTTAATTTCCCAAATATTGATTGGCATCTCCCTAGAGCAAGGTGTTTAGATGGGGTGTAGTTTGTTAGGTGTGTTCAGGAAATTTTCCTGACACAATATGTAGATAAGCCTTCTAGAGGAGAGGCTGTACTTGATCTGGTATTGGGAAATGAACCTGGTCAGGTGTCAGGTCTCTCAGTGGGAGAGCATTTTGGAGATAGTGATCGCAATTCTATCTCCTTTACCATAGCATTGGAGGAGGATAGGAACAGACAAGTTAGGAAAGCGTTTAATTGGAGTAAGGGGAAACATGAAGCTAGCAGGCAGGAACTTGGAAGCATAAATTGGGCACAGATGTTCTCAGGCAGAAATGTGGCAAATGTTCAGGGGATATTTGTGTGGCATTCTGCATAGGTACCTTCCAATGAGACAGGGAAAGGATGGTAGGGCATAGGAATCATGGTGTACAAAGGCTGTTGAAAATCTAGTCAAGAAAAAAAGAAAAGCTTACGAAAGTTACAAAAAACTAGGTAATGATAGAGATCTAGAAGATTATAAGGCTAGCAGGAAGGAGCTTAGATTGAAATAAGGAGAGCCAGAAGGGACCATGAGAAGACCTTGCGAGCAGGATTAAAAAAACCCCCAAGGCATTCTACAAGTATGTGAAGGGCAAGGGGATAAGACATGAGAGAATAGGACCAATCAAGTGTGACAGTGGAAAAGTGTGTATGGAACCTGAGGAGATAGCAGAAGTACTTAATGAATACCTTGCTTCAGTATTCACTACAGAAAAGGATCTTGGCGATTGTAGGGATGACTTACAGTTGATTGAAAAACTTGAGCATATAGACATATAGACATTAAGAAAGAGGATGTACTGGAGCATTTGGAAAGCATCAAGTTGGATAAGTTGGGACCGGAGAGATGTACACTAGGCTATTCGGGCAATGATCTTTGCACCATCAGTGGGGATCGGAGAGGTTTCAGAGGATTGGAGGGCTGCAGGTGTTGTTCCCTTATTCAAGAAAGTGAGTAGAGATAGCCAAGGAAATTATGGACCAGTGAGTCTTACTTCAGTGGTTGGTTAGTTGATGGAGAAGATTCTGAGAGGCAGGATTTATGAACATTTGGAGAGGCATAATATGATTAGGAATAGTCAGCATGGCTTTGTCAAAGGCAGGTCATGCCTTACAAGCCTGATTGAATTTTTTAAGACTGTGAGTAAACCTGTTGATGAAGGTAGAGTAATAGATGTAGTGTATATGGATTTCAGCAAAGCATTTGATAAGGTACCCCATGCAAGGCTTATTGAAAAAGTAAGGAGGCATGAGATCCAAGGGGACATGGATCCAGAACTGGCTTGCCCACAGAAGGCAAAGAGTGGTTGTAGATGGGTCATATTCTGCATGGGGATTGGTGACCACTGGTGTGCCTCAGGGACCCTTCTTTTTGTGATTTTTATAAATGACCTGGATGAGGAAGTGGAGGGATGGGTTAGTAAAATTGCTGATGACACAAAGGTTGGGGGTGTTGTGGATAGTGTGGAAGGCTGTCAGAGGTTACAGCAGGACATTGATAGGATGCAAAATTGGGCTAAGAAGTGGCAGAAGGAGTTCAACCCAAATAAGTGTGAGGTGGTTCATTTTGGTTAAGTCAAATATGATGGCAGAATATAGTATTAATGATAAGAATCTTGGCAGTGTGGTGGATCTTGGGGTCTGTGTCCATTGGACACTCAAAGCTGACTCTGTGATTAAGAAGGCATAAAGTGCATTGGCCTTCATCAATCGTAGAATTGATTTTAAGAGCCCAGAGATAATGTTACAGCTATATAGGACCCTGGTCAGACCCCATTTGGAGTACTGTGCTCAGTTCCGGTCACCTCACTACAGGAAGGATGTGGAAACTACAGAATGGGTATAGAGGAGATTTGCAAGGATGTTGCCTGGATCGAGGAGCAAGCCTTATGAGAATAGGTTGAGTGAACTGGGCCTTTTCTCCTTGGAGCAATGGAGGATGAGAGGTGACCTGATAGAGATGTATAAGATGATGAGTGATATTGATAGTGTGGACAGTCAGAGGCTTTTTTCCCAGGGCTGAACTGACTAAGATGAGAAGGCATGGTTTTAAGGTGCTTTGAAGTAGGTACAGAGGAGATGTCAGGGGTAAGAGAGTGATGAGTGCATGGAATAGCCTGCCTGTGACGGTGGTAGAGGCAGATACGACAGGGTCTTTTAAGGAACTCCTGGATAGGTACATTGAGCTTAGAAAAATAGAGGGCTATGGGTAACCCTAGGTAATTTCTAAAGTAAGTACATGTTCAGCACAGCATTGTGGGCAGAAAGGCCTGTATTGTGCTGTAGGTTTTCTATGTTTCTATGTTTCTAAAGGAGGAAGGCAGCAGAAAGGAAATTATAGACCAATTAACCTGGCCTCAGTGGTTGGGAAGATGTTGGAGTCAATTGTTAAGGATGAAGTGATGGAGTACTTGGTGACACAGGACAAGATAGTACAAAGTCAGCATGGTTTCCTTCAGGGAAAATCCTGCCTGATGAACCTGTTGGAATTCTTTGAGGAGGTTACAAGTAGGATAGATAAAGGGGATGCAGTGGATGTTGTATATTTGGACCTTCAGAAGTTCTTAGACAAGGTGCCACACATGAGGCTGCTTGCCAAGTTAAGAGCACATGGTATTACAGGAAAGTTACTAACATGGTTAGAGCAATGGCTGATTGGTAGGAGGCAGTGAGTGGGAATAAAACGACCCTTTCCTGGTAGGCTGCCAGTGACTAGTGGAGTTCCGCAGGGGTCGGTGTTGGAACCACTTCTTTTCATGCTGTGTATAAATGATTTAGATGATGGAATAGATGGCTTTGTTGCCAAGTTTTCAGATGATACAAAGAGGGGCAGGTAGTGTTGAGGAAACAGGTAGGATGCAGAAGGACTTAGACAGATTAGGAGAATGGGCAAAAAAGTGGCAAATGAAGTACAATGTTGGAAAATGCATTGTCATGCTCTTGGTAGAAATAAATATGCGGACTATTTTCTAAACGAGAATAAAATCCAGGAATCTGAGAAGCAGAGGGACTTAGGAGTCCTTTTGCAGAATACCCTGAAGGTTGACTTGCAGGTTGAGTTGGTGGTGAAGAAGACCAATGCTGTGTTAGCATTCATTTCAAGAGATCTAGAATTTAAGATTAAGGATGTGATGTTGAGGCTTTATAAGGCACTGGTGAGGCCTCACGTTGAGTATTGTGAATGGTTTTGGGCCCCTCATCTTAGAAAAGATGTGCTGGCATTGGAGAGTGTCCAGAGGAGGTTCACAAGGATGATCCCAGGAATGAAAGGGTTAGCATATGAGGAACGTTTGATGGTTCTGGGTCTGTACTTGCTGGAATTCAGAAGGATGAGGGAGGATCTCATTGAAACCTTTCCAATGTTGAAAGGCCTAGATAGAGTAGATGTGGAAAGGACGTTTCCCATGGTGGGAGAGTCTAAGACGAGGGCACAGCCTCAGGATAGAGGGGCGCCCTTTCAAAACAGAGATGTGGAGAAATTTCTTTAGCAAAAGGGTGGTGAATTTGTGGAATTTGTTGCCACATGCAGCTGTGGAGGCCAAGTTGTTGGGTGTACATAAGGCAGAGATTGATAGGTTCTTGGTTGGACATGGCATCAATGGTTATAGGGAAAAGGCTGGGAACTGGGGTTGAGAAGGAGAAAAAAAAGGATCAGCCATGATTGAATGGTGGAGCAGCCTCGATGGGCCAAATGGCCTAATTCTGCTCCTATGCCTTATGGTCTTATGGTTTTAATTGGTCATTGTGAATTGTCTTGTGATTTGGTTAGCAATTAAATTGGGGGATGGCTGGGCTATGTGGCTCAAAGGTCTGAAAGGGCCTACGCTGAGTTAGAGACAGACAGATATATAGAGAGATACATAGAGACGGATAGATAGATAGAGATAGATAGCTAGAGATAAATAAATCTGGATAGATGGATATAGATAGAGATAGATGGATAAATTAGAAAGATTTGAAACTAACTAATTTACAGCAAGGAAAGCAGGATACAAATTCGGCTACACTGCATAATGGTTTAATATGCAAAGGAATAAAAGTTTTACCTGAGAAGCCAGTGCTAATTGTAAATAGCAACACCATGTATTAAAAAATCACACTGGAGTTCTTGTGCCATTGACACCAACAGAGTGCTCTACACTTGAAGGTCAAGTCCTGCTCTGGTATTTAGTCCATGTACACCACAGATGTCCCAACGTGAGCAAGATCTTGAACAACACACAAAGGAGCTGAAGGAATTCAATGTGTCAGGCAGCACATATTGAGGGAAGTGAATAGTTGATTGTTCATTTCCCTCCGTAAATGCTGCCCGACCCACTGTGTCCTTCCAGCTTCTTTGTGTGTTGTTCCAGACTGCTAGCATCTGCAGTCTCCTGTGTCTGCAGTAAGCAAAATCTATATTGCAGAGGGGCTGCGTTTGCCATGATCCCCAGATCTGACAGTATGGACCCATCATCGTCAGCAACTACCACTCAAAGGCACGTCCGCCTCACTGATTAAAGTGACATTTCCTACAGGGAATTTTAATGATTTGGTTGTTTTGGGTCTTGTGGGAACTGCAGCTTTAATAGCTCTTTTCATGGTGGGAGTTCGTAGAACAAAATTTGAGTCTCAGATGATTTTATGTCTATTATGTGCAACCCACATAATTATGCACAGACTGGAATCATAATTCTAACAATCACAATATGTTCACATCAAGAACTTCATAATATCTTTGCCATATGCTTTTATGTACAGACCAACTTCTATGCCACTTAGTTTAGACAGGACGCTATAGCAAACAGCATTGAAGTCAGTTAAAGAAGCTCTGGACTGAAGCAAACAGAACTGATGACCTAATCTACAGATCTGAAACCTCTTGATAATTTCTTTAGCAACATCCAGCAGTGAAGGACAGCTACATACAAATTACGTCAATGAAATCAATTATAGTTACTTCTGGCAGTGCAGTATCTCAGTGTGACAGATAGGATTACCCATTCACAGAATCATGATCATACAGGAAGGAAACATGCCTTTTGGTCCACAATGGCCATGCTAACCATCAAGAACCCATTTACACCAACCCCCTTTTACTCTCTCTGCATTCCCAACCAACTCTCTCCACACCTACCACCCACCTGCACATTCAAGGCAACTTACAGTGGCCAATTAACCTATCAAACCAAACACGTTTGGGATGTGGGAGGACGCAGAAGCCCACATGGACATAGGAGGGCGGTGAATACGTGTAATTCATTGCCACAGTTCACTTTAGGTGACAAGTCATTGGGTATATTTAGAGCAGAGGTTGATGGGTTCGTGATTAGTAGGAGTGTCAAAGGTTATGGGGAGATGACAGGAGAGGGGGTTGAGAGGGTGTAATAAATCAGCCACAATGGAACAATGGAGCAGACTCGATGGCCTAATTCTGCTCTTATCCCTTATGGTCTTATGGGCCATACAGATTCCATACAGCCAACACTAGAAGTATGGTTCCTGGAGATTTCAGACAGTAGCTCTACCAGTAGCAGCACTGGCCACTCACCTCCATCCTGGCTAGAACGAATGCACCCAGTTACGTGGGCTCTGTGTGGAACCATGCAAATATGATCAGCAGCTGTAATGTAAGATGCAAGCAAAAGATGATCAGTGATGGTGCATCCTCCATTTCCAGAAATGTGATGCACTTAGGAATCTTTGGTTGAAATTAGCAGACAGGTATAACACATGCTAGCGTAGCAGTTTTCAGATGATTTCAAAGGTTTATTGGTTCAAAGGCTCATTTATTATCAAAATATACAACTCTGAAATTCTTCTTTTCCAGATAGCCGTGAAACCAAGAATGAAAAGAATGGCAACACGATCATCAGCCCCCAAATTCCCCTTTCCCCGTGCACAAAAAAACGAGAAAGATTGGACAAAAATCACTGAATATTAAAAAAATGATAAGACTTTAAAAAAAGTCCATATCCAAAATTCAGAAAACCTGGGTAACATTCTTCGGACACAATGGTAGGTTCTCCCCTCTCTGGCAGCAGAACGATCCCACCAGTGGTCAAAGACCATCCCCCCTCTTCTGCAGTAGAGCGATCCCACCAGCAATGAAAAGGCAGGCAGCCTTTTGGCTCATACAGCATTGAAAAATTAACAAAGATCATTTAAACATATTAAGTACTGCTGAAGGCATTAAAGCCTCTATTTTATACATTGAAATATTGGTATCATAAAGGATGGCGATAAATGAAAGGTAATCTACTAGATCAATTTCCTGTCCAGCAATTGTGTAATTATTTATAATTCTTGCTCATTTAAAGGTTCAAATGTTCATTTATTATCAATGCACACAACTCTGAAATTCTTCTTCTCCAACTAGCCATGAAACCAAGAAAGAAAAGAAAGGGAAGAAGTTTACAGTGTGGGCTGTAAGGTCGCATTTCACTTCCCACCACTGTTTGTAAGCAGCTTATGCATTCTCCCTGTGACCACGTGGGTTTCCTCCTAGTGCTCCCATTTCCGCCCACATTCCAAAGACATATGATGAGTTGTGTGCATGCTATTTTGGCACTGAAAGTGTGGCAAGACTTGTGGGCAGCCCAGCACAGTCCTCATTGATTTGACTGATGCAAAAGACACATTTCACTGCATGTTTCAATGTACATGTGACAAATAAGGTTAATCTTTATCTTCTTTCTCTATAACTAGTATATATTTAAATTCAACTATTTATGTCTTTTTTTGTGTCACTGTGAGATTCACAATTGTGTATATTAATTTTGGTTTATATATGAATAAACAGATTTACAACTAACACTGACGGAGAAAATTGTCTTCAATGCTTTAAAATTTTCTTTCCTGTTACCAAGCCCAGATAACAGAATTAAAAGAAACAAACTCTCAAAATGTTAAAAATGCTTGAACACTTGGACAGTGTAATATCTGTAGTGAGGGAAAATGACTTTAGCTTTCTATTTACCTCACATCAGCCTTCACCTTTGCTTATTCCCAGAGCTAGGATAGAGTTCCCTTATGCCTCTAGGGGAGAGAAAAATGAAGAAAATTTCATTGAAGTTAATAAGGTTGTGAGTGGGCGTGAAAGATAGATGCTTTCAGAATTCCAAAAGCATCTACCTTTCAAGCCCACCCCAGAATTAGAGGACATAACTTCAAGAGAAGGGGCTATCGATTTAAAAATGAGAAGAGGAAGAGAAATTTCTCACCTTTTCAGTCTTCTGGAAGGACTGTTCCTCTGGGACACCTGACATATTTGTCTGTCTCCAACAGTAACCATTTCTTTAACCACAGCTACCTTATCATTTTACTTCTCCACCCTCTCCCACTCTGACCTCTTCCATTGTTCCAGAGAAGCTCAAAGTAAACTTCAGGAAGAACACCTCATT
Organism: Mobula birostris; assembly: GCF_030028105.1. Classification (NCBI taxonomy): domain Eukaryota; kingdom Metazoa; phylum Chordata; class Chondrichthyes; order Myliobatiformes; family Myliobatidae; genus Mobula; species Mobula birostris. The sequence goes on along the minus strand of NC_092394.1, from coordinate 31,940,180 downwards.
TTCCAAACTATAATTTACCACATTCAAGACTAAACATCCAGTTTAACATTTTCATGTCATGAGCACTTGTTGAATTTTCTTCAGATTTCCAACATGATTTCCTGAGCAGCTGTAAAAAATGCAGAACTTGCCTTTGTACGTCTTTCATTCCCACTGCACAAGCCTCGACGCATCCTAAGTAAAGTTCAAAGTTCAAAATTCAAAGAAAATTTACCATAGAGTCTACCATATATAAGATTCATTTTCTTGCAGGCATTTACAGGGAAAAAGAAATACAATTTCTCTTTATGAAAAAGAGTTTTTCAAAAAACTATACAGACTGACAAACACCAATGTGCAAAAGGAAGACAAACTATACAAATAAGAATAATACTGAGAACATGAGTAAAGATATCCTAGTACTGTTCACATGGTCTCTCAAACATTGAGGTGATAGGATGGGTTTCCCCTTTGTGGAAGCAACACCCTAACTGTCATCTGCTCATCATTTTACTTCCCCGTCCACTCCCGTTGTGACCTCTCCCAAGGTAAATTTTAGGAAGGACACCTCATCTTCCAACTATAATTTATTACTTTCAGGACAAAATATCCAGTTCAGCAGTTTCATGTTATGGGTACTTCCTGTTGATACGTTCAGGGTGAGGGAACTAAGGAACTCTTGATGGACCGAGAAAGCCCTGGAAATCCAGAAACTGGCAGACTCTGGTAACATGAGAGGCTTCTTCAATGCCACCAAAGCAGTCTATGGTCCAAGTTACTTCAGATTAAACCCTCTGCTCTCAAAGGGTGGGAAGATCCTACTAAAAGATTGGAAAGATATCAACAACTGATGGAGAGAGCACTTCCAAGAACTTCCTAACCATCACAATGCTGCTGAACCAGAGGTCACTATCCAAATACTCCAGGGACGTGGGTGAACCTCCCAGTATAGAAGAAGTCCATGATGCAGTCAGGAGCCTATAATGCATCAAAGCCATTTGTCCTGACAGGATCCCAGCAGAGATCTTGAAGGTAGGTGGATCTGCACCACATGCTGGACATGCCCTGCTCCTAAAGGTCTGGGAAAAGAAACAATTGACCTCAAAGTTCAAAGATGCTTTAATAGTGACCATGTTCAAGGAGGGAGACAAGGCAGATCGTGGCAATTGCAGAGGCATCTCCCTCCTGTCAACAACAGGTGAAGTGCTTGCATGTATCCTTGTCAACTGTCTCCTTACACTATCTAAGGAATCACAAAGTGGTTTCCACCCATTTAGACATACCACAGACATGATCTTAACAGCATGCCATTTACAGGAAAAGTGCTGTGAAGAAAGGCAACACGTGTACTTGGCTTTCATAGATTTGACCAAGGCATTTGATCCAGCTGACCACCATGCTCTCTGGCATATACTATCAAAATATTGCTGCCCCGATAAGTCCTTACAAATAGTGAGGCTACTATATAATGGCATGTCAGCCACAGTACTTAACCATAGTGGGGATGAATCAGAACCTTTTACTATGAAGACAGGAGTCAAACAGGGTTGTATCATTGCACCCACCCTATTTTCCATTTTTATTGCTGCCATCCTTGACCTCACTGGCCAAGATTTACCACAGGGAATCCCAATTGTGTATAGAATGGTCAGCAGGCTTTCCAACCTCAACCAGTTCAAGGCCAAAAACAAGGTCAGGACTAACACTATCGTGGAGCTTCAGTACGCAGATGACAATGCCGTCGCAGCACAATCTGAAGAAGCTCTTCAGTGTGTCCTGAATGCCTTTGCCAAGGCATATAGAGCACTGGTGATCCTACATCAATCACTGCCCAACCACTCATTTATCCAGATCTCCGTAAAAGTTGACAATATCACCTTTGAAAATGTAAACCACTTTCCCTATCTTGGCAGAATTCTTTCCTCAAAATTGACTCAGTGATCAATGCCACCTGAGTAGTGAAAGTGGAGCCTATGCAACGTAAAGGAACAAAATTTCTGGTCTATAGAGCAGTCATCCTTCCTTCATTACTGTATGAAGCTGAATCATGGACCACAACTGAAAACCCTGGAGCAATACCATCAAAAATCCTTTCAAAAGATTTTGAGGATCATCTGGAAGGAGAGACACACTAACACCAACATACTGGAGGAGGCTAACATGAACAGCATCTCCACAATGATAAAGCAACACCACCTCTGAAGGTCATGTCATCTGAATGTCTAGCTCATCCTTTGCTTAACTAAGCCTCTGTACTTCCGTCTGCAATTGGATCCTCAACTTCCTAACCTGAAAGCCACAATCTGTGTGGATTGGTAGTAATATCTCCTCCTCGCTGACGATCAACACTGGCGTGCATCATGGATGTGTGCTTAGCCCACTGCTCTACTCTCTCTATATCCATGACTATATGGCTAGGCACAGATCAAATGCCATCTATAAATTTGCTGATGATGCAACCATTGTTGGTAGAATCTCAGATGGAGACAAGAAGGCGTACAGGAGTGAGATATACCAGCTAGTTAAGTGGTATCGCAGCAACAACCTTGCACTCAACGTCAGTAAGACCAATGAGCTGATTGAGGACGTCAGGAAGGGTAAGATGAGGGAACATAATCCAATATCATAGCGGGATCAGAAGTGGAGAAAGTGAGCAATTTTAAGTTCCTTGGTATCAGGATCTCTAAGGATATAACCTGGTCCCAACATATTGATGCAGTTATAAAGACGACAAGATAGTGGCTAGAGATTTGGTTTGTCACCTAAAACACTCAAAAACTTCTACAGAAGTAGTGTGGAAAGCATTCTGACCAGCTGGTATCACTGTCTGGTGTGGAGGAGGAGTCTACTGCACAGGATCGAAAGAAGCTACAGAAACTTGTAAAATTAGTCAGTTCCATCATGGGTACTAGCCTCTGTAATATTTAAGACATCTTCAAGGAGCAGTGTCTCAGAATGGCGACGTCCATTATTAAGGACCCCCACCACCCAGGACATGCCCTCTTCTCATTGTTACCGTCAGGAAGGAGGTGCAGAAGCCTGAAGGCACACACTCAGTGATTTAGGAACAGCTTCTTCCCCTCTGCCATCCAATTCCTAAATGGACATTGAACCCTTGGACACTACCTCACTTTCTTATATTATTTCAATTTTTGCACTATTTTTAATTTAACTATTATACACATATTTACTGTAATTGACTTATTTGTTTTTTCTGTATTATCATGTAGTGCATTGTACTGCTGCAGCTAAGTTAACAAATTTCATGACATACGCCAATGATATTTAACCTGATTCTGATTCATGTCTCTTCATTCTAGGAATAATGGTGCATAGTTCCCTGAAGATGGAATCTCATGTGGATAGGGTGGTGAAGAAAGCTTTTGGTATGCTGGCCTTTATAAATCAGAGCACTGAGTATAGGAGTTGGGATGTAATGTTGAAATTGTATAAGGCATTGGTAAGGCCAAATTTGGAGTATTGTGTACAGTTCTGGTCACCGAACTATAGGAAAAATGTCAATAAAATTGAGAGAGTACAGAGGAGATTTACTAAAATGTTGCCTGGGTTTCATCTCCTAAGTTACAGAGAAAGGTTGAACAAGTTAGGTCTTTATTCTTTGGAGCGTAGAAGGCTGAGGGGGAACTTGATAGAGGTATTTAAGATTATGAGGGGGATAGATAGAGTTGACGTGGATAGGCTTTTTCCATTGAGAGTGGGGGAGATTCAAACAAGAGGACATGAGTTGAGAGTTAAAGGGCAAAAGTTTAGGGATAACATGAGGGGGAACTTCTTTACTCAGAGAGTGGTAGCTGTGTGGAACGAGCTTCCAGTAGAAGTGCTTGAGACAGGTTCGATGTTGTCATTTAAAGTTAAATTGGATAGATATATGGACAGGAACGGAATGGAGGGTTATGGGCTGAGTGCAGGTCAGTGGGACTAGGTGAGAGTAAGAGTTCGGCATGGACTAGAAGGGCCAAGATAGCCTGTTTCTGTGCTGTAATTGTTATATGGTTATATAAATCCTTTACTCCCAGTTGAAGGAAGGTCAGCAAGCTCCTGGTGAGCAAAGAAAACACTTCAAGGAAAACATCAAGATCAGCCTGAAGAAACCCAACGTTACATCTAAAAACTGGGAAGATATTGCACTCAACAGACACATCTCGAGGAAATCTGTTCAAGACGGAGCTGTGCTATGTGAGATTGATCTCCACTGTGCCGCAGAGAACGAGAGGCAGCTGCGAAAGAAGAGACTGAACAATCAAATACCCATCACTAACCACAGCCACCACTTACTCTTGCCCACACTGCACCAGAACATGTGGATCCCGGATCGGCCTCAATAGGCACCTGCTACTACTTGCCGATTTTATTTCAGATTATTTCAGGTTTCCAACATCTGTGTGACTTTTTTTTTGGAAATCAGAATAGTTCACAATGCAGTAAGTAATTATATAAAAGCACTAATCCTACTTAAGGGACAGTGTTCATTGCAATGAGAATGCCCTCTTCCTGAAAGAAGATAAGTAAAAGTTTTATGAAAGAACAACAGCCTAGACCAGGGGTTCCCAACCTTTTTTATGCCGTTGACACCTACCATTAACCAGATTGGGAAGCCCTGGAGACATTGAAAGACAACAGTGAAGATTCATTCAAAGGATCAAAGCAACCCAACAGCAGGCAGTCAGTGTGATCATTAAGTCAATAGGTCCAAGCTACATTTGAGAGGGGAGTTACGGTGAGGGGCAGCGGACAGATATCACAGAACATGAGGAGGCTGGTGGATCAGAGGACGTCAGGAGTTGGGAGGAGAAAATTAATTGTCAGGAGCAGGTTGTTAGTCAGGTAGAGAAGATTTGTCAGGAGTGATTAGTGGTTGAGTGGTTGAAGGCAGAAGGAGAGGGGATCAACAGTGGAAGGACTATTAATCAGATGGGGTGGTCCAGCAGTCGGTAACCAAAAGGGATGCTCGGTAGTCATTGGGGTTCTATGAATGGGCTTGAGGTCACGTTTGGTTGGGACGAGGTCAGAAATGAAGTTAGGTAGCTGTGAGACTGGGATGATAGCAGTGATAGAGTGAAGGAAGGGCTGTGAGAGACCCAGGAAAGGATGATATTACTGTGCAATGTGCATACATTTTATCCAACAGTGAAGTAGGCTCGAGATGCAGAAAGGACAAGCTATTCATGCAGGGACGAAAATTTGAAAGTAACATCAGATGTGTTTAGGAAGCTGTTGGACACCACTGAGCACAGTTAGGAATATCCAACTTTTTCATGCAGTAGCATGTCAGAGGTATGGAGTTGCCAGGAAGAACGCCACAGACACTGTGATCCAAGTTCTGATTCGCAATCATATTTATTTTTCACTGAAATTGAATTGCTTACAGCACAAGTATGTGATGTTATGTAATCCAGTTTCAAAACAAGGTGTTCTTCAATTCAAGTTACCACTACAAGACAAAAATAGCTGAGACAGCTCTGCTGCTAAGTAGGATGCAAGGCTTGGAATTGAGAATGATGTTCTCAGAATAGTTAGCACACCACTGTAATATTTTCCTCAAAAAGCTAAATGTACTCTTTTTATCTGACCTTGCAGTTACACAAAGTAAAACATCATCCTTTTTGAGTTCTCCTGTTAATGCTGTTAAGCTTCTAAAAATGAGTTTCCAATTCCCAGGCCAGACTGCAATAGGAATTAATTCATGAACCACTTAATCAATGTCATTTATCTACAGGTTCTAACCAGTTATGTTGTCAAATAGGGAATTTTGATAACAATGCTGATGCTCTTTGGTATTTATGTGCTAACCCTCTAACAGTTTCTAGATTCAAGCAGCTAAAAATGTAATTATGCTTGCATGCAGTATGAAACTTCAGCTTTCAATGAAAGGTCATATATCTTCACTGTCCTCTGATGCTCAGCACAGTACCAATCCCCATATGTACGAATGAGGGCAATTAAGACTCCTCGTTCTTCATTTTACACAACATGACCATCACTGGAAAGACAAAAATTAAATCCCAATTGTCCTTGAGAAGATGGTGATGAGCTGTGTTGTGTGAGCTTGTCAGGAAGTCACCCCAACAGTGCTGCAAAAGTGATGGTGATTTAGGATTAACAACATACTGCCAAGTCAGAATGGTTTCAATGTGACTTAGAGGGAAACCAATATGTACCTAATTCTCTTGCCCATCCAGGTGGTAGATGCTGTTGATTTAGGAGGCATTGTGAAGAACACCACACGAGATTTTCAGTTGCTGGATATCTTGAACAACAGGTAATTGGGCACCCAGTTCTTCTGGGATGAATCTGTCACTATATAACCCTGGGTTGCAATACTGTTGAGGATGGGCCTGTCACTGTATAACACCAGTGTAACACAGGTCTGTCACTGCAAAACTGTGACCCCACCTTGATAACAGCCAAGCTCCAACCCATCTTGCAAGAGGCAGAATTTGATCATGACTGCATTTGAGTAATAACCCCAGAGTTTACATGAAGGGAATGGACTGATGACCATACAAGCAGATACACATGGGCCGCTCAGGATCACGAGGCGACTAATCATGGGCCACCCTCTTCAAGTGTAACGCATACACAAAATGCTGGAGGAACTAACCAGGAAATGCATCATCTTTGGAGGAAAATGAACAGTTTGGGGTTTCAGCTGAGATCCTTCATCAGGTCTTCCTTTGTTGACCAGAGCTGTTAAAGTACTGAATGCCTTTCCTGTTCACGCCAAAAGCCACAAATAAAAGGAAATAACATTTAATCAACTTGCCCTTAAATGAAGACTCCAATTTTTACAATTTTTGTATGTAGTTCACATTAATTTGCTGCACCGCTGATATGATCCTCTACCATCAAAGGAATTTTTATTCAAATATCTGGCCAGCAAAGCTGTGCACATCAGGATGATCTTTGTCGACTACAGCTCCACATTCAATGCTATCAACCCTCAGAGCTAATCAATAATCATGGGAAAAGTCCTCCCAAACATTGAGAACCATGAAACACTGTCACAGGAAAGCAACATCCACTATCAGAGATCCCCACCACCCAGGTCATGCTCTCTTCTTGCCGCTGCCATCAGGAAGATGGTTCAAGAGCCTCAGGACTTGCACCGCCAGGTTCCAGAACGGTTATTACCCATCATCCACCAGGTTCTTGAACCAAAGGGGGATAGCTTCACACAACTTCTCGCCCCATCATTGAAACATTCTCACTATCTATGGGCTCACTTTCAAGGACTCGCTCTCTCATGTTCTCATTATTTATTGCTTTTTTTTATGTTTACACTTGCACAGTTTGTTGCGTTCTGCACTCTGGTTGAATGCCCTAGCTGGATGGTTTTTCATTGATTCCATTTAGTTACTATTCTATAAATTTGTTGAGTATGTCTGCAAGAAACTGAATCTCAGGCTGTATATGGTGACATATATGTACATTGATAATAAAATTTACTTTGAGCTTTCAATAATCAGTCACATCTTTTAATTATAAGAGTGGTGAATCTGTGGAATTCTCTGCCACAGGAAACAGTTGAGGCCAGTTCATTGGCTATATTTAAGAGGGAGTTAGATATGGCCCTTGTAGCTAAAGGGATCAGGGGGTATGGAGAGAAGGCAGGTACAGGGTTCTGAGTTGGATGATCAGCCATGATCATACTGAATGGTGGTGCAGGCTCAAAGGGCCGAATGGCCTACTCCTGCACCTATTTTCTATGTTTCTATGATCTAAACAGGCCCACTTAATTGCCTTCTATCTCAACACATTAATTTTGTGCTGGAAGCTAACAGTACTCCACTTCCAAAACTGGCATTTTGTTTTTATTCTGTTGTAAATGATGCAATGCTTCACAGTCCTTGTGATTTCCACAGTACAAGTATACTTTCTTTCCTATGATATGGGGATTACTATTAAGATAACAATATGAAGGGAACACAATATTTAACAAATTAAGTCTGGGCATAAGGTTAAACTGTGCAAATTAGTCTTACTTATAAACCTGCTCAATTGATACTTGAATCAGCAACTCTTGAGCATATTCAATAAATGTCAACAGTGCAACGCCTGTCTGCAGATGTTCAGCAGAGAAAAGAAAATTACCTGGTCGTGCAGAAATCTCCTTCAACATCCTTCTTCCAAAATTAGTAAGATCCAAAAGTAACCCCAAAAAGCACATTAATTGCTGTAATTAAAATTATCAAAGGGGAAATCGTGTATGCCAGATAATCATTAAAGTAATAACTCATGAGCTGTTTCCATGAACAATCCAAACCTCCTTCCATTGAATGAGTTAATTTGCCTTTAACTAATTTCTATGTGCCTTTATATAATTTCATATGAAGTGACACACTGTAAACTAGCTATTTTTAATATAATCAAAAGAAACGTTAACACTATACGACAATAGTAGCATTTTAGGAAACTATTCAGCCCATTGTCTACAGCCTAACAAAAAGAAACGACCCCGCCAAATGCCACCCTACATATTTGGCCCATAACCTTGCAAATCATGGCTCTTCAACTAAACATCCTATTTTTCTTTTTAAACATGATGATGAGTTCTGCACAACCAACCCTTTCAGTCAATGAGTTCCAAACTCTATTATCCAAAGAGTGAAAATGCTCTTCCTCTCCATCTCTCATATCCCCCACCAATTTCATCAATGATAAAGATTAGCTTTATTTGTCACATGTACATCGAAACATTGGTACACACAGCGAAATGTGTTGCTTGCCTTGGTGACCAACACAGTCTGAGGATGTGCTGGTGGCAGCCTGCGAGTATCGCCATGCTTCTGGCACCACGGTGGCATGCCCACAATTTACTAACCCTAACTCGTGTGTTTTTGGGATGTGGGAAGAAAGCAGAGAACCCAGAGGAAACCCACATGATCACAGGGAGAATGTACAAAACCTTACAGACAGCAGTGGGAATTGAAGGCTATAAAGCGTTATGCCAACTGCCATGCTGTTAAGCTATCCATTACATCTATGCCCCTGGTTTTTAACGCTTCTGCTAAGGGAAATGGGCTTGTCCTAAATCCTCATAATGTTATGGACCTCAGTAAAATCTCCCCTGTTTCAAAGGAATGAAGCCCAGCCTTTACAACCTCATAGTTGCAATTCTGCAGTCCTGGCAATATCCTTGGAAATCTCTCCTGCAGTCATTCCAATGCAACTTTCTTCAAATGTGCTGACCAGAACCACACATGGTGCTGACACTGCAGTGTAACCAGCATTATATGCAGTTCCAGCACATGTCCTTGCTCTTAAATCCCATGCTTTGTTCAATAAGGGAAAACATTCCATAGTCTTTTTTAATCACTCCGGATTTGCCTTGATACCATTAAGGATCTGTGGATCCAAGGTTCCTCTGCCCCCCCCCCCCCAGCACTTCTCATCATCCACCCACTAACTGGTCCTGATCCATTAACTAATAGCACTTGCCTCCACAGACTTCTTCCAGTGTTCTGTCTTTTGCAGTCATTTGGCATAGCCTATCTATTTTGTATTTCCTTACTTCAGAGCACCTCCTCAAAAGCATTAACTGACACATCCCTGGACTGCATTCCTGAATGATAACTGCATCAATAAATGCATGCAGTAAATTCCCAGGCCGATAATTGCATTGTCAATTGCATAGATTTGTACTAAATAAACACTTTACAGCTCACGGTAGTGCACCAATAAAATGCAATGACATTATTTTAAGTGCTAAAGAAGCAAGGAATCATTCCCCCCCCCCCAATTACCAGGGATCTTTCTACATAAAATTGACCTCAATTTTAAATAATCTAATTTCATGCTCAGCAAAGGTAAAACCCATTAATATTTTATTTGTTTTTATCCCAAGTGTTGGGATAGTCAGATATTATTCCGCTGAAAATGGGATGAATATTTTTACAAAATATGGACGACACAACACAGCCCTTTGGCCACATTAAAACACTCCCCAACATATTGATTTGTTTGACTGAGTCAGTCTCATTTACATAAAACTGAAACCACCTCTGTTGCGGTCTGAAGCCAGAAATCTAGAAGCACTCTTGTCAACGGTAATCATGCACGTTTTCACCACCTGCTTTTTAACCTGGGCAATTATAGAACATTTAATCAAAAACTTTGACTCACAATGGGGGAAAAGCTGATATAATTGCATTTTTGACAAAAAATTTTGGAAACCCTTGTGTTTAATAAGTGGAGGCATTTCCTTGGCTGTTATTTAGTTGAGTCCAGGCTGAGGATTATCACAGAAACAAGTGAACAATTGCTGTCATTTTTGGTATTATGTACCATTATGATTATGATTTCAGATGCATAAATATTTCATAGAAACCTAGAAACATAAAAAAAACCTACAGCACAATACAGGCCCTTTGGCCCACAAAGCTGTGCCGAACATGTCCTTACGTTAGAAATTACCTAGGTTTACCCATAGCCCTCTATTTTTCTAAGCTCCATGTATCCATCCAGGAGTCTCTTAAAAAACCCTATTGTATCCGCCTCCACCACCGCCGCCGGCAGCCCATTCCACGCCCTCACCACTCTCTGCGTAAAAAACTTACACCTGACATCTCCTCTGTACCTACTTCCAAGCATCTTAAAACTATGCCCTCTCATGCTAGCCATTCCAGCCCTGGGAAAAAGCCTCTGACTATCCACACGATCAATGCCTCTCATCATCCTCTATCAGGTCACCTCTCATCCTCCGTCGCTGCAAGGAAAAAAGGCCGAGTTCACTTAACCTATTCTCATAAGGCATGCTCCCCAATCCAGGCAATATCCTTGTAAATCTCCTCCGCACCCTTTCTATGGTTTCCACATCCATCCTGTATTGAGGCAACCAGAACTGAGCACAGTACTCCAAGTAGGGTCTGACCAGGGTCCTATATAGCTGCAACATTACCTCTCGGCTCCTGAACTCAATCCCACAATTGATGAAGGCCAATGCACCATATGCTTTCTTAACCACACAGTCAACCTGAACTTTGAGTGTCTTATGGACTCTGACCCCAAGGTCCCTCTGATCCTCCACACTACCAAGAGTCTTACTATTAATATTATTTTCTGCCATCATATTTGACATACCAAAATTAACCACCTCACACTTATCTGGACTGAACTCCATCTGCCACTTCTCAGCCCAGTTTTGCATCCTATCAATGTTCCACTGTGACCTCTGACAGCCTTCCACACTATCCACAACACCCCCAACCTTTGTGACATCAGCAAATTTACTAACCCATCCCTCCACTTCTTCATCCAGGTCATTTATAAAAATCATGAAGAGCAGGGGTCCCAGAATAGATCCCTGAGGCACACCACTGGTGACCGACCTCTACGCAGAATATGACCTGTCTACAACCACTCTTTACCTTCTGTGAGCAAGCCACTTCTGGATCCACAAAGCACTGTCCCCTTGGATCCCATGCCTCCTTACTTTCTCAATAAGCCTTGCATGGGGTACCTTGTCAAATGCCTTGCTGAATCCATACACACTACATCTACTGCTCTACCTTCATCAATGTGTTTAGTCGCATCCTCAAAAAATTCAATCAGTCTCGTAAGGCACGACCTGCCTTTCACAAAGCCATGCTGACTATTCCTAATCATACTGTGCCTCTCCAAATGTTCATAAACCCTGCCTCTCAGGATCTTCTCCATCAACTTACCAATCACTGAAGTAAGACTCTCTATAATTTCCCGGGCTATCTCTACTCCCTTTCTTGAATAATGGAACAACATCCGCAACCCTCCAATCCTCCGGAACCTCTCCCGTCCTCTTTGAAGATCATCGCCAGAGGCTCAGCAATCTCCTCCCTCGCCTCCCACAGTAACCTGGGGTACATCTCGTCCGGTCCTAATGACTTATCCAACATGATTTCCTAAAATCATATCTATTTAAAGTCAAATGCAATCTAATACTGATAAATAAATTATACCCCGGTTGCACAGGGGCTCAACCAGTAAAGCTGCTTCCTCACAGCACCATGGGCCCGGATACATTTCTGAGACCAGGCACAGACCAAGTGAGGATGTTTTTTTACGGTACTACAGAAGTTTATTCATATACAAAAACACAAAATACAAGCATCAACTATTTACAAGACAGTTTTAAAATATGATTATTACTGTCTATAAAACAGTCAATTCCCTGGGGGAGGGGGTGTGGTGCATCGGTCCCAGAAATGCCCCACTGTACCCATGGTGACCCATGCCCCCTTTCCAAGGACACCCGGGCACGCCAAGTGAGGTTTGGACATTCTCCCTCTGACTGTGTGGGTTTCCTCGGATTTCCAAAAATGTGCAGTCAGTAGGTTATTTGGCTGCTAGAAATTTTTCCAGACCATCAGTCACTGGTAGGAGGAATTAAGAGAATGTAGGGAGAATAGGATTAATGTACGATTCATGCAAGTGGGCAGTGTAAAATCAATGGGCCCAAAAACATGTTGAATCTTCATGTGACTCTCTAAAAACATCATTGTTGAACCAAGTGCCACCCCTTACTTTCTTCTTTATAACGCCACCTGGAAACCTCCCTTTTTGACCAAGCTTCTTCTGATGTGACCGAAGTTTAAAATTCTGTTCGGATATCTTTCTGTGAAGTGCTTTGGGCTATTTTAAAATAAGGAAGACACTATATCAATGCAAATTCTATGTTGGTGGAGCAATGGAAATCAGGAGATTAAATAATGGTAAATAATGACACAGATAGTGTAAATGGGCACACAAAATGCTGGTGGAACTCAGCAGGTCAGGCAGCATCTACGGAAAAGAATAAAGAGTCGATGTTCTGAACTGAGACTCTTCTTCAGGAGTGTAAATGGCTTTGACTGAGTAAATAAAGAGAAGCAACTTCGAGTCCTGAAGCGTTAGTGACTGAACACTGCTTTAAGATAATTGAGGAAATACTTTCTGTAGCTCGAAGCTCTTGGGATCTGTGCTACACTGTCAGAGACATGTGACCCCGTTTCTTCCCTCAGTCCAAAGGCATACCAGTTCGTAGATTAATTGATCATTGTAAGTTGTCATGTGACAAAGCAAGTGAAAGTAGACAGGTTGTTGGGAGCTGCTGCTCATCGTGCTATATCTCTGAATAAATACATAAATAATAAAACAAATTAAATAGATACTCCCAAAAAAGAGAATGGAATGCATTGCTGAAATTTATGGAGCCATGGGGAAAGAGCTGGAAGGCAGGATTAATTGGATACCAAAGAGTCAGTAGAGGCATAATGACCAGAATGGCCTCCTTCTGTCTTCCCTATTCCACTGTGATTCTATAGAGAGAGAAAAATGTGGCGTAAAAGTCATCATTCTTACCATAAAGAGCAAGGACTCCTGCCTAACCTTTAAGTAATCTGAAACTACAGCAGTGCACTTTGAAGCTGTACCTTTTATGTGCTTGAAGAGAATCCTAATTAAGACCTTGCTCTCTCATGGATATCTGATAACTTGAACAAGGTCCCAGTGGTTGCACAGAGCATCTGTGCTGTTGTTTCCTCATCAGCAATCTTGGCCATAATAGCCTCTGCTGTAGTAGATCCAGGGTATCAGAGAATGAAGACCTTTTAAGCTTTCTCTGGCTTAAATGAATATAATTTTTGCAGAATCCCTTGTGATTTCAACACATTTTGGCAAGAGTTCAAGTAATAGAAAAAACACATGAAGTACTTGCTCATATAGGATGTTAATACTTGTTCCTTTGCAAGGTTTAGAATCAGAAGAAATAAGGCATGCAGATTCTTCACAAAAAAACCTGCCTATCAGTATTGCAGTTTTTCATTGTAGTTAATTGACATTGTGCTCTATCAGTACAACAAGGGTAACCTTCACCGATTAATACAGTTCAGTCCTGAAAGGTTAAAGAATTGGTCAAAAGCCAGCAAAGAAAATAATGTATTAATAGTATGCAATTTTTATGATTAAATAGTTATTCAATACTTAAATGCAGCAAATGGAAGTTAGATCTTAGAATGTAGAACATAGAAGAGTACAGCACAGAAGCAGGCCATTTGGCCCACAATGTTGTGCCAAACCAGCTGAAAAGCAAATCAAAAATGCCCAAATACTAATCCATCCTACCTACACAATATCCATTTCCCTCCAGCTTCCTCACATTCATGTGTTCATCTAAACGTCCCTTAAAAGCCTCTAATGTATTTGCCTCTATCACCGTACCAGGCCCCTCATTCCAGTCATCCACCACTCTCCGAATAAAAATCTTCTGCAGCTGCACTGCTATGGCCCAGTCTCCAAATACAAGATCGAGTAACTACCCTTTTACGCGCCCCTTCCCCCACCCGCCTTCAAAGCTGAGGAAGCCAGGATGTCCATTACAGTATATATGTAAAGGACTCTACTTAAAGCAAGCTACAGGAATTCTGCAGATGCTGGAAATTCAAGCAACACACATCAAAGTTGCTGGTGGACGCAGCAGGCCAGGCAGCATCTCTAGGAAGAGGTACAGTCGACGTTTCAGGCCGAGACCCTTCGTCAGGATTAACTGAAGGAAGAGTGAGTAAGAGATTTGAAAGTTGGAGGGGGAGGGGGAGATCCAAAATGATAGGAGAAGACAGGAGGGGGAGGGATAGAGCCAAGAGCTGGACAGGTGATAGGCAAAAGGGGATACGAGAGGATCATGGGACAGGAGGTCCGGGAAGAAAGACTGGGGGGGTGGGGACCCAGAGGATGGGCAAGAGGTATAGTCAGAGGGACAGAGGGAGAAAAAGGAGAGTGAGAGAAAGAATGTGTGCATAAAAATAAGTAACAGATGGGGTACGAGGGGGAGGTGGGGCCTTAGCGGAAGTTAGAGAGGTCGATGTTCATGCCATCAGGTTGGAGGCTACCCAGACGGAATATAAGGTGTTGTTCCTCCAACCTGAGTGTGGCTTCATCTTTACAGTAGAGGAGGCCGTGGATAGACATGTCAGAATGGGAATGGGATGTGGAATTAAAATTTGTGGCCACTGGGAGATCCTGCTTTCTCTGGCGGACAGAGCGTAGATGTTCAGCAAAGCAGTCTCCCAGTCTGCGTCGGGTCTCGCCAATATATAAAAGGCCACATCGGGAGCACCGGATGCAGTATATCACCCCAGTCGACTCACAGGTGAAGTGTTGCCTCACCTGGAAGGACTGTTTGGGGCCCTGAATGGTGGTAAGGGAGGAAGTGTAAGGGCATGTGTAGCACTTGTTCCACTTACACGGATAAGTGCCAGGAGGGAGATCAGTGGGGAGGGATGGGGGGGAACGAACGGACAAGGGAGTTGCGTAGGGAGCGATCCCTGCGGAATGCAGAGAGAGGCGGGGAGGGAAAGATGTGCTTAGTGGTGGGATCCCGTTGGAGGTGGCGGAAGTTACGGAGAATAATATGTTGGACCCGGAGGCTGGTGGGGTGGTAGGTGAGGACCAGGGGAACCCTATTCCTAGTGGGGTGGCGGGAGGATGGAATGAGAGCTGCTTCCTGCACGCATGCAGAACTCATTGACTTTATTAACTTTGCCTCCAACTTTCACCCTGCCCTCAAGTTTACCTGGTCCATTTCTGACACCTCCCTCCCCTTTCTAGATCTTTCTGTCTCTGACTTTGGAGACAGCTTATCCACTGATGTCTACTATAAGCCTACTGACTCTCACAGCTATCTGGACTATTCCTCTTCTCACCCTGTCCCTTGCAAAAACGCCATCCCCTTCTCGCAATTCCTCCGTCTCCGCCGCATCTGCTCTCAGGATGAGGCTTTTCATTCTAGGACGAGGGAGATGTCTTCCTTTTTTAAAGAAAGGGGCTTCCCTTCCTCCACTATCAACTCTGCTCTTAAACTCATCTCCCCCATTTCACGTACATCTGCTCTCACTCCATCCTCCCGCCACCCCACAAGGAATAGGGTTCCCCTGGTCCTCACCTACCATCCCACCAGCCTCCGGGTCTATTACACTGAGGGAGTTAGCTGGAGAGCTGAGCTTATGACACTTGAGTATCAAATCACATTGCCCTCTGATGGGTGTCATCTTTTCCCTACTCAGAGTACTTACAGTGGGCAATAGCAGCACACACTCTAACCCATTTATTAATACTGCTACTGAAGTAACTTGAGCTAATATTGCAGACAACTTAACCAGAGAGAGAGAGAGAAAAAAAACATTTTAGTTTTGCAATTGCAATAACACATCCTAAGTGTTTAAAGCTTCAATTATAAAAGCTCCATTAAAGAAACCATGTTTGTCAGCTTGCCTTTTTCATCTTCTGGGAGTAAACAGATGTTATGAAATTGTTTTCTCCGCTGTTAGCTCAAGGCACTTCTGTACCGTGATAGCAAAGTACCCCCAAAGGCCCATACACAAGTGAAGATGAAGCACAATTTCCAAAGAATTCAAATGCCACAATATTGAACAAAGTACTAAGCTTCATTTTGCTCAGATGATATCATTTAATGAAAAAAGATATTTAAATTGTGACTTATTGGTTGCAGCTTACAGGTATAAACAGTGCCAACACATTTTACCATTGGTTCCAATAAAGATCTTTTTCTGATCTATTTTTTTGTTTATTACATTTATAACAATGCTTCTGATGTACAACAACTCATGTACACTTTGTACCCATCTATAATTACCGATATGATTGAGGTAAATATTTCTTTTAGATGTATCGGTCACTGAGCAATCTTCTGCTGAAGCAACACACAAAACGCTGGAGGAATTCAATGGGTTGGGCAGCGTCGGTGGGGGATGTAGACACTACTGAGTCAGGGCTTTTCTTCCCGACCGGAAGAAGGAGGGGAGATAGTATTATGAAAAGGCAGGAGGAGAAGATAGCAGCGCGCCGCGCGCGCAGCTCTCCCATGAAAATGATATCATATCCGTAAAATAGGGGCCGTGGACAATTCTGATTTGATGGAGACAGACGTGAAAGCACAGAGGAACATCTGGAGAAATTTCTGAAACGCTGGTTCACTGCCGCTGTTACTGGGCGATCGAGAATCTTCCGGAGGGAAGGCCCCAAAATCCCTGGCTTTGCCTGCAGCTGGCGACCGAGATTGAGGTCGAATCGTTCAGATAGAGATGGTGCTCGGTGTCGGAGGGCTGATCAGAGGCTCGAAGTTTTCGGACGACTGTGGTCGGGAATGGCAGGGAGAGTTTTCTTCCTTCTCGCGTCTGCCTGAGATGTGGGACATTCGAGAGACTTTGAACTTTTTTACTGTGCCATGGCCTGTTCTTCATCAAGTTATGATATTGTTGCACTGTTGTAGCTATATGTTATAATTATGTGGTTTTGTTAGTTTTTTCAGTCTTGGTCTGTCCTGTGTTTTGTGATATCACAATGGAGGAATATTGTATCATTTCATAATGCATGCATTACTAAATGACAATAAAAGAGGACTGCGTGTCCTCATAATCTAATCTAATCTAAGTGCTGGTAGGTGATAGCTGCATCCGGGTGAGGAGTGGGAGATTACGAGCAATCCACCTATAATCCTTTTTAGCAGCAATCCTGAAAATGGTGTTTAAGTTTCGGACACTGGATATTGAGCACAGTACAGGGACAGAAGAGCTGACCAAATTTGAAAAATCTTTGTTTCATATTTCTGTTGGAAAATTCAATGACACCCAACTCCAGAATAGCTTGGCAAAAAGTTGCTAGTTTGAAAATGCAATTTAAGTATTTCCACAGTATGTAACATGTCTATGTTGGATACATTGCTATAGTAGATGAGGGCTGGGGTGTAACTCATGTCCTTCCATACCTTTACCACTCACCCATCTCCATACTCTGGTAAATAGCTTTGAAAATTATACTGTCTTGTCCTGTCCAGAACCCATCATATGAAAATAATTGCAAAGAATGCACCACAGTGCCTCTACTTCTTTAGGAGTCTGTGGAGTTTTGGCATGTCAACAAAAACCTTGACAAACTTCTATAGACGTGTGGTGGAAAGTGTGCTAACTGACTGCATTATGGCCAATGTTCCTTCTGTCACGTACCCTGTGACCATAGAAACATAACCATATAACAATTACAGCACAGAAACAGGCCATCTCGGCCCTTCTAGTCCGTGCCAAACGCTTACCCTCACCTAGTCCAACCGACCTGTACTCAGCCCATAAACCTCCATCCCTTTCTTGTCCATATATCTATCCAATTTAACTTTAAACGACAACGTCGAACCTGCCTCAACCACTTCTGCTGGAAGCTCATTCCACACAGCTACCACTCTCTAAGTAAAGAACTTCCCCCTCATGTTATCCCTAAACTTTTGTCCTTTAACTCTCAACCCATGTCCTCTTGTTTGAATCTCCCCTATTCTCAGTTGAAAAAGCCTATCCACGTCAACTCTATCAATTCCCTTCATAATTTTAAACACCTCTATCAAGTCCCCCCTCAACCTTCTACGCTCCAAAGAATAAAAACCTAACGTTCAACCTTTGTCTGTAACTTAGGAGATGAAACCCAGGCAACATTTTAATAGATCTCCTGTATACTCTCTCAATTTTATCGACATCTTTCCTGTAATTCGGTGACCAGAACTGGACACAATACTCCAAATTTGGCCTTACCAATGCCTTGTACAATTTCAAGATTAAGTTCTCATTAAAAAAAATACGAAGTGGGGTTCAATTAAAAAAAAACATTTCTATAGCAGTTAGAGGAACAATACATTTAGAAATGACTTATCCTAATGAAAGCATTTACAAAGCCTACAGAAATCTTCTCATATTTAATGTACAGCGGTACAACACAAGGTAAATGGGGAAAATCCACTGCTTGTTAAAGGTGACTTTGAAAACTCTTCAGAAGATGTCTTTAGATAATGTTCTATAAATGGAATATATTAATAACAATTCTACTAAAGGCTGAATATTTTCAATGGCATACCATAAGCCAATGAGTAATGACAATGGCTGACAATTCAACATTTTGTTTGTTTACTTTGGGATCAAGGATAATTTTGCAGAATTTTTGTTTTGTCTTTTGTAGTATCTGACAATTACACAGTAGAGCAGATGGTATATATAGTCTTCCATGGAAAACTACATCAGTAGCTGTTGAATATTCATAAATAATGGAGAATAGATGTACTGACAAAGTGTTGTGTTCATGTAATTGAAATTTCAATATCAACCACAGGAGATACAATACTGTGGAGGTGACCGATCAGCCATTCTTTGGAATATATTACCCAATTCTGATCCTTCTATGGTAACTGACAAGGTGGTCTTGAAAGGATGCTACAAAAATAATACTTACTTTAAAGGACTATACCCTAAATTATTTACTTTGTGATACCATAAACTAACTGAAGTGACATAGCACATTACCCAACCACAACTGGTGAAATAGTGACTTGATATGGAGAGAGTTAAACCAGAAAAAAACTTTTTACAAATTTAGCATCAAGCACAGTAATTCTCATGTGGTTCAACAGTATTTTGAAATATTCCATCAAATTTGTTGAGCACTGTACTTTTCATTTCCATGCAGGATTTTAGTGACCACGTACTGTACTTCATGCAAATAAACTGATTAAATATGAGACAATCATACTGTTTATCAATTACAAAACATTCCATTGGATTAATTCTTAACAGAACTGCAGTAGTTTTGCATTGGACATGCAATATATTAGGTGACAAAAATTTGTGTGACAAGTTAAAGTGACTTTTTTGTGACAGGTTAAAGAACCAGCAGAAATGGAAAACACTTTGGAGTCCAGTATTGCTATTAACTAATAATATTTATTAGCAACTACACAATACAGTAATTTAAATGCAAATAAATCAAACAGGTTAGCAATGATTATATATAAGAAAGTATATCAGTAAGTGTGGAAATATATATGAGAACCAAGCTTCTTCAAGTCTAGGGGTAAAAAGATAGTCTTATGATGATGAGTAAAGTTCAGTTCAGTTCGTGGCATTGAGTTGAGTAGTGATGGAGAGAGAGAGAGGGAAAGATTTGAGTCTTCAGTTGAGCTGATGCCGTCGACCTTCTCATTGTCCTCCGAAATCCTTTAAAAGTCACCAACTGTGACCACAACAAAGGGAACTCTTTTTCTGTGGTGGAATCATCAACCCAGGCAAGGGTTGGACACATGGACAACTCTCCACCAGTCAATCCCTTTTCTCACTTCAAGAGCCACTGGTCGATCCGCCTGATCGGTTCTCCAAAAACCCATTTTTTCTGTGGGCACAACAAAGCTCATTCTGTGTCCCAAAACATGTGTCTGAGGTCTATCATCTGACCTCCTATTTATCTCACCGTACTGAGTACCAACTGTTTCTCAAATAACTCCTCCATCCTTTCTCTGTGTAAGAATGCACTAGCAAGCCATGTCCTTGGAGAAAGTATAAACAACTTCCAGAGAAACCATAACCTCAACTGTCCATCAAATAACGCCACCCTCAGTCACCATCGCGATTTACAAGCTGCTCAGTGCTCTCTCTCTCTCTCCAACTCAGCAGAAAAGTTAGTCTCAGTTCCTCCTCGTGCCTTAAAGTGACAGTCCAAAAGTTAGTCTTTGTCTCTCTTTCTCTTTACAAAAGCACAGTTCACAGGGGTAATTCAGCACAGTTCATAGGGGTAATTCAGGACCCCGCCACACTTCTAAGGTGTGCACATATGAATGGACACATTTTTTGCTACAAGCGCACAAATGAATTTAAACTGCGCACAAAGGGTTGTCACCCGCTACCTCATTGGTATGTTAAATATATTTCACAATTGTACATAATCACATTTCCTTTTCCAGTTTCTGATACGGATATTATTGACAACATGGAGATTGTGATGATTTGTCTACAGAATTTAGAACTGGCTTATTTATACTGTTTTTATTGAAGAAATTATTAAGTGCGCACATGTTACTGAGCAAAAAATTACACAGCACAAGATTTTTGCACATCCTGGTCAATAAAAACTAGAGGGAGCATTGATTACAGCCCGGTATGGGAACACCAATTTCTTTGAGCGAGAAATCGTCCAAAAGGTTGTAGATTTGGCCCAGTTTATTACGGTAAAACCCTCCCAACCACTGAGCACATCTACATGAAGTGTTGCCGTAGAAAATTAGCATCCATCATCAATGATCCTAACCACTCAGGCCGTGCTATTTTCTCACTACTGCCATCAGGTAGAAGGTACAAGTGCTTCAGAACTACCACTACCAGGTTCAAGAACAGTTACTGCTCCTCAATTATCAGGTTCTTGAACAAAAGGTGATAACTACACTCATCTACTTCTGGTGTTCCTGCAACCAATGGGCTCATTTTAAGGACTCTTTATCTTGTTATTTCATGTGCGTTATTTATTGCTATTTCTTTATATTTGCATTTGCACAGTTTGCTGTTCATTGATCCTGTTTAAGTTACTGTTCTATAGATTTGCTAAGTATGCCCAATAAAGAATTTCAGGGTTGTATATGGTGGCAGGTACGTACTCTGATAATAAATTTTACTTTTTCTTTTTTAAATCTTTTTATTGAATAAGTATACAAAAAGGTAAGCCGTATAGGCGCTAATACACTGTTAGAGTATAATAAAATTACAGGAGATATTAATACAGAAAAAAAAATGATACAAACAATGTAATTTAAACATAACATAATTTTTATATATATATATCAATAGAGAAAAGGAAAAAAAACCCCAAAAAAAAGCCCACCGTGCAACTAAACTAAAAGCAAAGCAAAGCAATGGGCTAACTTGGAACCAAGTAGAGTTAAAGAACTTAAAATCACGTCCTCAAACCCGACCTCCATTAAAAACAGTAAAAAAAACAAGAAGGGTATATAAATATGGAGCAAAAAAGAGAAGAAAAAAAATTACATTAAATGAAAATATTGAATAAAAGATCTCCAGGTCTGTTCAAATTTAAGTGAGGAATCATAAAGATTGCTTCTAATTTTCTCCAAATTCAAGCATAATATTGTCTAAGAAAACCAAAAAAAGGTAGTTGGAGCATTAAGCTCTTTCCAATATTGTAAAATACATCTTTTTGCCATTAAAGTAAGAAATGCAATCATTCTACGGGCTGAAGGAGAAAGATTACTGGAAATTTTAGGTAGTCCAAAGATAGCAGTAATAGGGTGAGGAGAGATATCTGTCTTCAATACCTTTGAGATAATATTAAAAATGTCTCTCCAAAAAGTTTCCAGAGTAGGACAAGACCAAAACATATGAGTTAAAGAGGCTATCTGCCCCAGACATCTATCACAAAAAGGATTAATATGAGAATAAAAGCGAGCTAATTTATCTTTGGACATATGTGCTCTATGAACAACTTTAGATTGAATTAGGGAATGTTTAGCACAGATAGAGGAAGTATTGACTAATTGTAAAATCTGCCCCCATAAATTTTACTTTGAACTTTAAAAATCTAACTTCTTGTTAGGCCACTGAACGTATCCAAAGATGACTACCTCAGAATGCATATCAGACAGGTTTAGGGTTGCTTGAGTCTGCAAAGGACATAGTGCTTCTTTCAAGTGAGAGCCCTTGATACCTATTCTTCACTAGCTACCAATAAGCATATTTCCATTTTCAGTGTGGGCCAGCTCCCTCTTTGTCTGCCATATCAAGACTTGTTAAACTGGTTAGCACTTATTTTTCCGGCAATGACTGCTATTTTTAATTAAGTGAGACCACTATGATTTTTTTTTCCCAAACTGATTGCGTAAAAATGTAAAAAGTGGCAGGTGTGGGGGGCTGATAAGAGAACAGGTCGCTGCTGGCCTGGGAAATAGCATCGAACTGAATAGCCTAATAGCCTCCTGCTGTAACTTACACATTGAAACAAGGGAACCATTGACTTCTTAGAACATAGATCACAGAAGAGTACAGCACAGGAGCAGGCCATTCAGCCCACAGTGCTGAGCCGAACCATCTAAAGAGCAAATCAAAAACACCCAAACACTAATCCCTCCTACCTACACCATGTCCATATCCCTCCATCCTCTTTATATCCATGTGCCTATCCAAATGTCTCTTAAAAGCCTCTAATGTATTTGCCTCTACCACCATACCAGGCAGCATATTCCAGGCATCCACCACTCTCTGAGTGAAATAATTACTCCTCACATCCTCCTTGAACCTACCTCCTCTCAGCTTCAATGAATGCTCTCTGGTATTAGACATTTCCACCCTGGGAGACAGATATTCCCTGTCTACCCTGTCTGTGCCTCTCATATAATCTTATAAACCTCGATCAGATCTCCCCTCAGCCTCCATCACTCCAGAGAAAACAACCCAAGTTTGTCCAGCCTCTCATGATAGCACACGCCTCTAAATCAGACAGCATCCAGGTAAACCTCTTCTGCACCTTCTCCAAAGCCTCAATATCCTTCCTATAGTTAGGTGACCAGAACTATATGCAATACTCCAGAAATGGCCGAAACAGAGTTTTATAAAGTTGCAACATAACATCCTGATTATTGAACTCACTGCCTCAGCTAATAAGATCAAGCATTCCATAGGCCTTCTTAACCAACGTACCAACCTGTGAAGCCACTTTCAAGGAGCTATGAACTTTGATCCCAAGTTCACTCTGCTCAGCAACATCTTGCAGTGTACTGTGTTTTTGCATTTGCCCTACTTCACATATATCTAGGCTAAAATTCTTAATCTCACACACTTGGTTTAATGGAATTCAAAAATGTGAAAAGCTCACACATCCCTTTCAAAATACAACATTTTGTTTAGAGTTAACGCACAGAACAGGCTCTTCCAGCCCAACAAGCCACACCACCCAGCAACCCACCTACTTAACCCTAGCCTGATCACAGGGCAATTTACAATGACCAATTACCCTATGAATCAGTATGTCTTTGGACAGTGGGAGGAAACCAGAGCGCCCAGAGGAAACTGACGTGGTTCACAGGGAGAATGGACAAACTTCTTACAGACAGAGCCAGGATTGATCTCCAAATTCCAGAATGCCCAGAGCTCTAATATCTTCACAGTACCTGCTACACTACCACGGTGCCCTCTGCAAAACATTAGTTTTCTTTACAGTATCCTACAATAAAATTCACAGAGCAGTCATTAATAAAGGTAATTAGAAACACAACAAGCAGATATTTGAAACTACTGAGGTCTTCAAAATGAAACATTAACTCAGTTTCTTTCTCCATTGATGCTTCCTCATCGTCTGTTCATTCCTTCCAGTATTCAAATTTAAGTTTATTATCATGGGAATATGCACCCAGGGTGTAAATGCCATGAAAAATAGCCTTTTGCTGCAATAGCACAGTACATCACAAACACAAATTACATAAATTTAAATTAACATAAGTTACACATAACTAACATGACAAAACAAACAAAAATAAACATTATGACTTCAGTGCAAGTTGAGGATAATATATTCTAAGCCAATTTAGAGCTTTTCAGGCCAGCTGAGGGGAAGAAGTTGTTGCTGACCCTTGAGGTGTGGGTCTTGAGGGTCCTGATGGCAGCAATAAGAAGGGGGCATGGCCTGGATGGTGGTGGCTGCCTTAGAAATTGCCCCTTGAAGACATCCTTGATGGTAGGGAGAGCTGTTATTTGTTAGGAGCTATTTTCTGTTTTGCTTACAGATTTCCAGCATCTGTTTTTGGAAAATCTATTTGCCTGATCTCCTACCCAGGGTTAGTTATTGACTCCAATAGCTGTTTGCAGAAGCAGGAGGGAAGAGAGAATAAATTAAACTGTTCTACATAGCTTACGTGTTATTAAACAACATCTCTGACTGCTGAGGCTTCCAGCTGCAGAACTCTAATAAAAATACATCATCCTTAACTTAAAGGAAACCATTTATTGTGCACACGATCCAAGAACTGTACACTCTATTACAAAAAAAAAATAAAGTAGAACATTCTTTTCATTTCTTGTCAAAAAGACACCTGTCAGTTCAATCTGCAGCCTGAAGCCAAGAGTTATGTATGCTCAGTTGTCTGGCTCCAACGGAATCATTGAGAAGTAAACTGGGAAGCGAGTCCTGTCACTATCGAATTTAACTCTTCTTCACCAGAATGAAAATTTATTATGATAATGAGCATGGCAGGAGCTGAGAAACGGCAATCAGATACAAAAGGTAGAATATGTTCATAAAAGCAGGGGATTTTGCAAAATTTCAGGTTGTGTTTTGGATTACTGGCTCACTACCTGACACTGATACTGTGACGACTAGTAATAACATTTGGGTTTGAGACTGCCCTTGCTTCCTGATGCATGAAAGCAGACCATGGTAAAGATGGTTCAGCTGAACGACGTACTCATTGGAAAATTATTTTTTTTGATTTAATACTGTTTCTTGCTGTGGAAGGTTGATGCAATACGTAATGTATAAGTTTGTTTAGCTCTTCAGCCCCAAATTCATAAATTAAGCCATTGAACATCCACCTCATTACTTCATCTTTTTATTTTCAGTTTACCCAAGCAGTAGTTTGGCCAGGAATGATCAAATGGGCACTGGAACGTAAATGCTTCCAATATAAAGGTTACCTGTCTTGGTTTAAACCTGAATGCACAGATTCAGCTGGCAGAGTACATGTGGACAGCAAATCATTCTATTCTCAGAAGCTCATTACTGAGGGATGTAACCATTCAGGCCCCACTATGGACCAATTAACTCCCCTTCCTCCCCGACCCCTAACTGCCTGAAAAGGCCAGCTGCCTGGCCAGTCAATTGGAAAGGTCAGCACAAGGAGGCAAAGGCATGCCCTGAAGTAACTGCTTGTGGTAGAGCGTTAGGACGTCTTTTGGAGTTATGGAATGTAGCAAATATTAACTTCAGCAGCCACCAGTCTTCACATCTGAATATAGATTGTAGATCGAATTTTAAATGCTGCTCAAAATAATGGTCTTCCTGGAGATGCAGATTGGTGTTGATTGCAAACCAGGAAACACTGCATTGACCTGAGGTGTCTACATATGCATGAATGCAGCTCAGTGAGACCAGTGATTAGCGATCACTTTGGGTGTCTGGGGTGCTGATGTGAGGATCTAGGTGTTTGAAAATTATACTTCATACTTTATTGTCACCAAACAATTGATACTAGAACGTACAATCATCACAGCGATATTTGATTCTGCGCTTCCCACTTCCTGGAGTACAAATCGATAGTAAATATTAAAAATTTAAATTATAAATCATAAATAGAAAATAGAAAATGGAAAATAAGATAGTGCAAAAAAAACCGAGAAGCAGGTCCGAATATTTGGAGGGTACGGCCCAGATCCGGGTCAGGATCCGTTCAGCAGTCTTATCACAGTTGGAAAGAAGCTGTTCCCAAATCTGGCCATACGAGTCTTCAAGCTCCTGAGCCTTCTCCCGGAGGTAGATAAATTGTAACTGTAGAATTGTCCTGCCATTACCTTTGATCCTTAGCATATTAAAATGTGATGTTAATGTTGGATCAGTGAGCCTCTCTCCAGAGTGACTCCAAATGCTGTCAGTTTGTGTGTTCCAAACAAAGACTTTTATACTCCTAACTGTGTGTCTTCAGTAGCTTTCGTTGACAGTCACAATAGAATAGTTAAATTCAGAGAGACATCAGAAGCTGCAGGAAAGATCTGGAGGGCTGAGGCACAATATTTACTCTTGCCCTGTGCCTGAGTGGGAAAGGACTGGGATGAAGATGGATTTCAGAAAGACCTTATCGCAGGTTTAGCAGTGATCTAAATTGATAGGCTCTAGAGAAAAATAAAACTAAATTGACTTCTCCCTTTTGGCTTCTTTTAAACTTGGCTCCCCTTCCTGCTCAGTCAGCCCAGTGAGCAAGCTATACAGACTTTCTCAAAATTAAAATTGACCTTACTTCTTATTATTTTTGCAACCACCTCCAGCCCAATAATCTTCTAAAGTGCCTCTGCTCCTTCACTTTAGGCATATTACACATTTCTGATTTTAGTTGCTCCATCATTGAACTTCTTGGATTCAGCAACCAAGGCCTTAAAATCTGAATTATCTCCATAAACCTAGTCTTTCTATCTCTCCCTCCTTCCCTCCTAAAAATCTCTCTCTTTGACTGAACCTTTATCATCTGCTCTCATGTCTTCTTACGTGGCACAGATTCAAATTGAGGACGATATCCAATGCAGCTTAAGTGCACGTCATTGCTGATGTACCACAGAGCCTAATTTGCATATTTAAAGAAGTATCCAGAATAATTTCAACTGTCTCTGTTCAACTTCTTATAGTGCATAGAATTCCTCACAGTGTAATAGCCTTTTTAAAAAAATGTACTTACTCTGTACAAACCACATTGAAAGCCAAAGTGCAATATAAGGTGGGATTGCAAAACAAAAGGACAGACAGCACCAGACTGCTAAAAAAAAAATTGACAAATTGAGCGGTAGAGTTTGTGTGAAGCTGCGCTTAAGGTCTTGAAAGTTTTTGTTTTGCAGAAGAAAGGAAGGAGACTGACAAAAATGGAGAATTCTGCAGTTTTGTGGAATTGAGAATGAATATTTTATGACTGGAAATGCTAATGCAGTCAATTTCAATCATATTTAAATAAAACAGGGCCATGAATTTTAGAATCTAAATGAATCAATATAGCAAGGAAAATGGATCTTGTCTCAAAGAGCTGATGCTCTTCTGGTTAATATTTAGTAACTTAGACTTTGATTTTAGCCTGCAGGTTGGCTTTGTTTGGAGGAGTTTGGGCAATGGAAGTGAGAAGACTTTTTTTTTGAAGTTCTACAGGATGTACCTGTGGAGTCTTTCAACGTGGGGGTTGCCATTCACTAACACTAGGCCTCAGATGGGAAGCATATTTTGTGAAGGATGAGCAATGAAGGAAACGGTTGAGAGCTGAACCATAGCTGGACATGTGTTTCAAAGATGCCTCAGTGCCTGTTGGCAGTGTTAAGAAATTTATATCCTCACTAACTAGATGCTGTTATATTGATTTTCTTTTCTGTGTCTTAGGAGCAGGAACTGGCCCCACAGTTTTAATTCCAAATTGTCTAACCAGTCCAGTATCCTGGAAATTTTAAGGTATTGCTTTGAAATATATGTCTGGGGCATAATAGTGCATAACTTGGTCAATGATTATGTCGAGCTTTCTACCATAGCAGCCAAGTGAAGTTCCTAGGTGTCACACTTGGGTGGTCTTGGAGCATGCTTGTGTCATGTATGATATTTCAATAATATTTGAGTAATCTGGTTTATGTTGTTTGATTAAGCATTCTTGTTTGTTTGAACAATTAATTATTGGTTATATGTTTATATATATACATGAATTGCATACATTATCATGCTACCACCTGATAGCATGTCAGGCGCCCCTCACTGAAAGTAAATGCAAAGTTAGTCCCACACCTCGGACCCCAGTGTCTTCCTTTGAGTTAGTATATTGTTTTGAAGTTACAAAACATAACATTATAGATGGTCAATAACACTTATCCCATGGCTTGCCCTATCAATGGATTCCTAAATTCATCGAAAATGGCATCCAAGTAGTGGCCAACCCCTATTACTGACTTCACCATAAGAGGAATGAAACATAATCAAACAATCTGTTAATTGGTTGCTTCTTTTTAATAATTTTATTTTAAATTAAATAAAAGCTACTTTCCCTTTGCAATTAATCCCAACTAACTCTAACAATTATAGAGGTGTCAGTATAAGCAAAGGAGAAAATGGAGGGATTCAGTTGTGAACGTGTTTTGCCTTGCAAATGAACTATTAACATGATATAAAGACCACCTGAGAACACTTATGAAAACAGCAGGATATACAGCATTCCCACTCTGCCGGCTAGACTTCTGGAGAGTGAAGACAGATCTGATCTGTGTATGTTAATTTAGGAGAAGCTATAGATGTGTTTCTACTATGCAGATACAAAATATAGGCTTGTAAAGATGTAATGAAAGTTTATGAAGGATAGGATGAGGGTGCAATAACTACATTGTTCTGAAAGGAGTTGGGTGTCACTTCATCTACAGCTGCCGACATAAGCAACATTATCAATGTGAACGTGGAATGACTGCATTAGATTGGATTGCAAATGAGAGTGCTTGATACAATCCATCAGCAAGGTTTGCAGTGCCCTCATAAGGACAGGAATCATTTGAGAAGGCAGTATCAACAGAGAACTCAATGACAAGGACACTGGATGTAAAGCATGGTAAGCCAAGAATAAGTCATCTATATCTACCTTTAACCACAGATGCAAACTCAAAAACATCAGCAAGCCAGTTTTCAAGGTCGCAAAGAAAAATCTTGGCGTTCACACCCACTGTTTCCTAAAACATGCTCTCAGTTGTCAAAGGACAGAACCAGCAGTGCTGCATTGATGTGCACACACAAGAATTTACAGTTTATTAAAAGGAAGTTCAAGTATTTTACACTGAAAAGCATTCAGTCAGCATCTCAGTACTGTGAAGAGAGGCACCCTGTAATTATACGGTCTGGTACAAAATGAACCAGTGAGTTAAGGTAACTGCTTTATTGTGGTAAACCATCATCTTATTTCTGCAAGATCATCATGAAGAAGTCACATGAAAATTCAATTAACTATCATTTAATGCATTTTACAATGAACAACATTGTATCGTTGTCACTGGATTTGGTAGCTGAGACTAGAATGCATTTCTTCAACTGGCATAGGCACTTGGGCAACCTCAGAAAAGTGGAGGAGATGAATCCTGTTAATGTTCAGTTGTATACGTAGACCATTAGTTAATATGTGCCAACTGCTTACTGTAGGCAACAAAGAGAGCAAATTGGTTAGAGTTCTTACTCCCTTAGCCCCATTTCCTGGTCAAGTACTTCAACCTCACACTTTCCAATCCACCGATTTCCTCTCAAATTCCTTGTTGTGATTCAATCTGAAGGGGTGCAATTATGTGAGTAGTCTTTTATTATCGTTGGATCACCTACAGGGACATACAATAGAGGGAGAGAAGGGTTGACCGCATTGAGGCTTTGGGGGCCGAAACCTCACATAAAGCAGAAAATTGGCGGTCCCATTTTCAAAAATTAAAATCGCTGGCTGTCACCTCCAACCTCATAGTTCTTCATGTTCTATATTGGAATTGCTACTAATGATGGTGATTGAGTGAAATGCTCCCACTTTTGCACAATGAATTGTTGGCCAGTAATCTGCTTCAATGGACCCACCTAAACACTGGATGACCATCACTGGCTAATGTCAAACTACATCAGGAGGGCATCTGAAGATTCTCTGAAGGTTTTATGAGGGATGTTCCAGACATCCCACCCTGCAAAAACTAATTTCAGGGAGGTCTCAACCTCATAGCAATCTGTGTCAATGAATTTGTTAATTTTGCAACACATCAGATTCACAAATGTTTTGTCAGACAGCTGACTTCTGAATTCTGTCTTAATGTGACGCACCATGCTGAATAACCTTTCTACATCACAATTAGAATTTGGCAGCGCCAAAAGCAGCTTCATCAACTGGCGGAGCTCTTTGAATCTCAACTGCCCTGTGCTCACAGATTTTACTTTGGACAGCTTCTCTCAGAACTCATCAACTGGCAAACTTTTGTAGTTTGGCACCAGTCCTTCAAGCAACACCGTCATTATTTTTGACCCCTATTAGGCAGGGGTACACTTTAGTGTAGTCTGGGGTGAAGTACGTCTTATATTTTCTTTTTTTGGAACACTCTGCCATGGCGCTGCAGGACACTAAACTGAACTGATGGACAATGAAAGAGAGAGAGAGAAGTCGACTGTAAAGCCCGCCCACAGAGAAAACTGATGGGTCTACTTAGCACAAAGAGAGACCAATCAGGATTCTCCCTCTGTCACTCTCTCCGTCTCTCTCTCTCTCCCCCTCCCTCTCTCCCTCCCTCCCTCTCAAAAAAATCGATTTCCGAGATATTGTATATAATTTGCGGGCGTCAGTGAGCCGCTATCAATATGCAGGGGGAGACTCCTGGAACTTCTGGGAGAGGTGGGATGTTCAGTAGATCTGTGCTAGGCCTCAGGCATCAGGGAGTATGGTTGCTGGCACTAGTGGGGAAGCTGATCCACAACAGGCGTCTGCCTAAAGAGGTCAAGCAGAGGGGGAGTTGGTGGCTGGTCTCACTGTTGGAGAGGCACAGTAACAAGCAGCTGGAGACTGAGATGGAGTGGGTGGAAAAGTGAGATTTGGAGATGGAAATGAAAGGTCAAAGGGGAAGGGAACTAAAATGGAGGAGGTTGAATGAATGGAGAAGATTCTCAGGTAGAAGGGCTCTGAGGGAGAGAATTAGGAAACAGTCTACAGGAAGATGACTGAAAAATGTGGACACTGAATCAGGGAGGTAATTAGCCTGGACAATGAGGGAGGGGAGCTGATGAAGTGGGCAAGGACATATTGTTTAGTATTCATGTCTGTGCATGCATGTGCTTGAACTACAGCCATCTTGGACTTCTCTCCACTGATTGTGTCTGTAGAATGTTAAATCTGGTGTGGAATGGAACCCTAAATCACAGCCAGGTCACCCATACTCCTCAGAACTGGGGTGAAATAAAGTCATCTACAATTCTGAGGAACTGCATTGGAGAAAGTGAAACTCATTCACAATCTATACAATGGTACACAGAGGATCCTGGTGCTCTGAGGTTTCTACATCCAGCCTTCAAGGTCATTAAAACATCATTGCCCATATCATACTTACAGCAATTCCCAGTCACCCTGGCCCCTGAGTTCACTGACCAATCTTTACTTCTGGATGGACAATTACTCTATTTTTTAATTTGTTTTATAAATCCAGCCTTACCCACCTCCCCTTTTACCCCAAGGAAGTGATAACCCAATAGTCTCACCTATGCATTGATGTTGCAACCTCCTTGCACCTATTCGAAAGTGCACTTGTTCCCACTTTTGATGCTATTAAAGACCCCATCCAAACTGAACATTCTCTCCTCTCCCTTCTCCCATTGGGTAGAAGACATAAAAACCTGAAAGCACATACCACCAGGCTCAAGGGCAGCTTCTACCCAACTATTATCAGATTCTTCAATGGAACTCTTGTACTTTAAGATGGATACTTGGTCTCATAATCAACCTCGTTTTTTGGCACGGTGCCAGGAAAAGAATGAAACCAAAGATACTGACGGTAATATGGAACAATGGGTGTGCATAAATATTCTGAAATATGCCACTCCGATATAATAATGTTCCCGCTGTTTCCTGCTTGGAACAAGAGCAGATTGCCTACATGATTCTTTTTTCCAAGCCTAAGCACACTACTTGAAGTAAGGATCATTGGAACCCAAATCAAGGTACACGAGGGGAGGAGAAGATGGCGGCGCAACGCAGCGCGCGCGGCCGCTCCGAAATGATATCAGTATTTGTTAAGTAGGTACCGTGCACAACCCTGATTTGGTGGAGACAGATGTGAGAAGCATGGAGGAACATCTGGAGAAACTTCTGAAATGCTCACTCGCTGCCGCTGCTACTGTGCGATCGAGAATCTCCGGAGGGGAAGGCCCCAAATCCTTGGCTTTGCTTATTGCCTGGTGCCAGGGCCTGGGTTGAAGCACTGGGTAGAGATGGTGCTCGGTGCTCAGTGTTGGAGGGCTGGTCGGAGGCTCGAAGTTTTCAGACGAACTCAAGGGTCGGCTGTGGTCAGGTGCTTCCAGGGTACTGCATCGGCAAGTTTGCGGTGCTAGAGGTTCGTGGCAGGGAGAGTTTTCTTCCTTCTACCATCTGCGTGGGATGATGGGACTTTCGAGAGACTTTGAGACTTTTTTTTTACCGTACCCATGGTCTGTTCTTTATCAAATTACAGTATTGCTTTGCGCTGTTGTAACTGTATGTTATAATTGTGTGGTTTTTGTCAGTTTTTCAGTCTTGGTTTGATTTGTGTTTCTGTGATATCATTCTGGAGGAACATTGTATCATTTCTTAATGCATGCATTACTAAATGACAATAAAAGAGGACTGCGTGTCCTCATAATCTAATCTAATCTAATCTAATGAGCAACACACCACGTTTATGAGGCGACAACAGTTTTGTGCAAACCTTTCAGTTTGGCTGGCTGCATCACCGTCTGGTATGGGGGTGGGGTTGGCTCTACTGCACAGGATCATGGTTAGCTGCAGAGAGTTATAAATTTAGTCAGCTCCATCACGGGTCCTAGCCTCCATAATATCCAAGACATCTTCAAGCAGCCGTGCCTCAGAAAATTGGCTTGCATCATCAAGGACACCCACTACCCAGGACAAGCCCTCTTCTCACTGTTACTATCAGGAAGGTTGTACGCAAGCCTGAAGGCACACACTCAGTGATTCAAGGACTGCTTCATCCCCTCTGCCATCCAATTACTAAATGGACACTCAACCCAGGAACACTACTCCACGGCATTTTTTATTTGTTTTTTGCACTACTTATCTTAATTTAACTATTTATTATACATATATACTGTATATGTAACACCTGTGTAGTACATGTCTTATCTCGTGTGACTGGTCGCCGCACTCTTTATGAGAAAATCTAATTACAAGGTTTCCCCTGCCATCCGAAGTTAGAGCGTTCCTATGAAACGGTTCGTAAGCCGAAATGTCGTAAA
Source organism: Mobula birostris (assembly GCF_030028105.1). Lineage (NCBI taxonomy): Eukaryota > Metazoa > Chordata > Chondrichthyes > Myliobatiformes > Myliobatidae > Mobula > Mobula birostris. The sequence continues at coordinate 31,906,682 of NC_092394.1, read as the reverse complement.
GCAAAGAAGCAATTACCATTTATTTATTGGGAAAATTTTGTGAGCGTTTGCAGACCCAAAAATAACCTACCAAATCATGCCAAATAACACATAAAACCTAAAATAACAGTAGCATATAGTAAAACCAGGAATGATATGATAAACACACAGCCTATATAAAGTAGAAATACTTTTCCACAATCATTACAGAACTGTTCTCCGTAGCGAAAATCTCACGCAAGCGCTCTCAGCAAAAACACGGTGCAAGCGCTCTCCAGTAACCTTTAATCTATGAAGCTGCCAAATCTTACCAAACAACACGTACAAATACACAGCCAATATAAAGTAGAAATAATGTATGTACAGTGTAGTATCACTTACGGGAATCGGGAAGACAGCGCAGACCACACTAATGATGGTGTGTTAGGCTGAGTCGTCACAGGTTGGGGTGGTGCTGTGGTCCCCACCCTCCAGGCTGCCGATTGATACCAATCCGCAAAGCATGCAGGGGTCCAGCGGTAGCCGGGATGCATCCAGCACATCTTTAAGAAAAAAGCAGAAATAAACATGCTAATTAATTAGGTGACGCCCAGCACGTAATTAATTAGCATGTTTGTTCCGGCTTTTTTCTTAAAGATGTGCTGTGTGCCTCCCGGCTACTGCTGCATTCTCTGCGAATCGGTATCTGTCCGCGGCCCAGGGGCTGGGGTGGTGGGACACTGGGGTGTCATGTCATCGTCGATCAGGGCAGGTAGGTCATCTTCTCCTACCTCTGCCTGCCTCGATGTTGAAGGTCGAGGTTCATCGTCTGCTATGGCTGATGTGGAAGGTTTGCTTGACTGCTTAGCCTCACGCATTTTTCTATGATACAGTTCTTTGTAAGGACTCAAACCATCTTGCAAATATGCCCTAAACCGACGTACCCTTCCAAAATTAAAGTCGTACTTTATCATTACTCATTTGGTTTCAATTGTTATCCTTTCCTCTTCCAATTGCATCAGCTCTTCATCTATCAGTTCTTGGTCATGGGTTGCCAAAACCTCTTCAACATCATCTTCGTCAACTTCCACACGCCAAACTCACTTTATCCTCACTTCGTTCACCACGATCGAAACGCTTAATTATGTCTAGTTTTACACTAAGTGTAACACCCTTTCGAGCTCTTTTAGGCTTTTCCAATACCTTAGAATTCATCTTGCAAACAGCTGCTCATAGGCATGTGTTAAAGCAATGCCGGCGAGAATGCTGTTCCAAATCTGGGGGAGAGCGGCTGCTCGGGGCGCGCGCTGCCTTTTTTTATTGCGCGCTGCTTTTCTTTGTAACAGTGAAAACACCTTCTGTTAGTGAAAACAGGTAACTAATGTAGGTCTTTTGTGACAGTGAGGTTTCATACAGCGAACGTTCGAAAGGTCGTGGGCACCTGTACGTAGTACTACACCAGGTGCTAGCGGGCCATCAGAAGATCTAGGTATTGAAAAGAGGCAGTGAATAGAAAACACACACTTCTGGAATTAAGTTTTGTTTATTAAAAAAAAGCAATATCAAATATTTACATGAGTAAGAATAATTCAAAATTCCACCATTCTATTTTATGTTCCAAATCTCAGATATCAACAAAAACCAAATTCCTTACTAGTTAGAATCAGTGCGATTCATTAGAATAACCTTCCTCACTCCAAATTCTCTAACAAATTAGATCTAATGTTATTCCCTTTTGAAAAGCTTTACAGACTAACATTCACCTTTTTATATTCATCCCTAGTTAGTTAGGAAACTAATTGGATTCCTAATTTTAAGTATTATATTTAAGCTCAGTTTCAGTTTCAGGTCAGTATTTATACAAATTCAAATGCAGTCCCAAATATATATATATACACCCAAGCTCTTTTCACATCAAATTCTCCAACATCTCAACTTTTAAATAAAGTAAATCTTATTCAGTCACTTATCAAAGTCCTTGCAAAAATAATCATTTCTTCCAGAAAATCAAATTCATATCCTTTGAATGAGAAATAAACTTCTACATCCAACCATAGTAAATCCTCTATGTCTTGAAACATTTTGTTCCTGTGCTGGTTCCTCAATGTTGGAAGGCTTGCCATCTTGCTTCTTGGTTCGTTGGATGAAATGGTTGGTCATTCATCAAAAGTCGATTCACAATAACACAAGAAAAATCTGTCCTGTATACAACAGGATTACAATCTGTTTTCTATTTCAAAATAACTCTATATCACATTGTCATTTCCAAACAATCTTAGTTACAACAATCCTGAACTTACTTCACCCACAAATTTACACTTGGGACAGTGAAAGTGTTTTAACTCACTAGACCCCTAACAGAACTAATTCCTGGTTACACGGTACAGATCTTTGACTTCCAGTTTCGGCCGATATCGTCTCACTATAGCTGATACTCATTATAGTCATAGCTTCAATAAATCTTTTATCTATATTGTCTCTCCTCCAGAGGGTTTAGACTATAAGACATAAGAGCAGAATTTGTCCCATTGAGTCTACTCCACCATTCAATCATGGCTGATCCTTTTCTCCCCACCTCAGTTCCACTCCCCAGCCTTCACCCCGTAACCTTTGAGGCCATGGTCAATCAAGAACCTATCAATCTCCGCTTTAAATACACCCAACGACCTGGCCTTCACAGCTACCTGTGGTAACAAATTCCACAAATTCACCACCCTCTGGCTAAAAAAATTTCTCCACATCTCTATTTTAAACGGACGTCACTCTATCCTGAGGCTGTGCCCTCTTGTCCTAGACTCCCTCAACATGGGAAACATCCTTTCCACAGCTACTCTGTCTACATTTTCAACATTCAAAAGGTTTCAATGAGGTCCCACATCATCCTTCTAATTCTGTCGAGTATAGACCCAGAGCCATTAAACGTTCTTCATATGATAACCTTTTCATTCCTGGAACCTCCTCGGAACCCTCTCCAATATCACCCCATCTTTTCTTAGATAAGGAGCCCAAAACTGTTCACAATACTCAAGGTGAGGCCTCACCAGTGCCTTAAAAAAGCCTCAGCATCACATCCCTGCTCTCATATTTTCGACCTCTTGAAATGAATGTTAACATTGCATTTACTTTCCTCACCACTGACTGAGGATTTACCCTGAGGATCTCCAGTAGGTAGGGTAGAGATACTAACTACTAATTCCACTTTTAACCATTTATATATTTAGTTAGTTTCTATAGCTTACTGTGTTTCTGTCGCTTGTCCACGCCCGCCTCAGCCATGCCTCTTTCTCACATAGCTTTTCTCAAGTTCTCTTTTTTCAAAATTCAATAAACCTCACTTTTATCCCTCCACAGGTAGAACTTTCTAACATTACATCTTTGGGTTTAATTAACTTCGGTTACGTATACTTCCTGCAATTCGGGGTTTTATTTGCTTATTTATCATCTATTGCATTGTACTGCTGCCGTAGGGTTAACAAATCTCACGACATATGCCAGTGATATTAAACCTGATTCCGATTGTAAAAGCTCAAAATCCAGCTTTGGCCACCCATGCAACACGCTGGAGAAACTCCCTGCTGATTTGGTCCAGTATGTTGTGTGTGTTGCTTGGACTTCCAGCATCTGCAGATTTTCTCTTGTTTGTTTTGGCTATCGACGGTTCACTTGAAGAATGCATGCAGTGTGAGTTTCCAAGAGTTTCATATCCAGTATTGTTTGGTCAGCATATCTTAGGCAAGAGCTCTTCCATGCATGTTGGAAGAGAACAGTTAATATCCAACATATCCTCACGACAATGGCAGTTCTGCGGCAACATCATAATTATGTCTGAAAGCACAAGCAAACAGCTCTGGCCAAGGAGGCCCTGGGAATTCCACGGATGCAACAGTGCGTGCTGCGGCTTCGTTCAGCAGAGTGACTTACCAACGATCACTTCTTCAAGGCAGAATCGGGTTTATTGTCACTGGCAGGAGTTGTGAAATTTGTTGTTTTGTGGCAGCAGTACGGTGCAGGCCAAGCAAATGTGGGATCACTTAGGAAAGCAAGGAAAATCAGTAAAGATGGGCTTAGGAGAAGCAAACAAGTGAGTAATGCACATTAAACTACTCAGAGTACACAAAAACAAACACAGCATTTTAGTGTGTGAGATGTAAACCATCTGTTTGAATATCCATAACTAAAGCCAAATACCGATTCATTCCTGTCTTCTGTTCGGGATCCATGTCATGAAATCTGCTGGGTAAAGGGGGCCTTTGCAGCCACTAATAACACATGTGGTTCTTGGGGATCAACACGTCACTTTCAATCCCTGTATCTCAGGTATCTCTTGGCTTATCCTACCCTGCTGCTACATTAATGCATGGATTTAAATACTCTTTGAGTGGCATTTCTTGTGCTTGGTGATTTTCTGACCTCCTGCCCCTCCTTTCCTTCAGCATCTGTGATACAGCATCAGAATCAGGTTTAATAACACCCGCAGACATTGTGAAGTTTGTCGTTATGCGACAGCAGTACATCACAATACGTAGTAATTAAACTGCGAATTACATTAAGTATAAATACATAGAAAAGTGGTGCAAAACAGTAGTGAGGTAGCGTTCATGGGTTCAATAACCATTCAGAAATCGGATGGCAGAGGGGAAGAGGCTACTCCTGAGTCACTGAGTGTCTGCCGTCCTCCCCGGCAGTAACAATGACAAGAGGGCATGTCTTAGTTGAAGGGGATCCTTAACGATGAATGCCACCTTTTTGAGGCGTCCCTCCTTGAAGAAGTCCTGCATGCTCTGGAGGCTAGTTCCCACAATGGAGCTGACTGAGTTTACAACTTTCTGCAGCTTCTTTCAATCCTGTGCAGTGCCCTCCGCCACCCCAAATACCAGATGGTGATGCCACCAGTTACAATGCTCTCCACGGCGCATCTGTAGAAATTTGCGAGTGACTTTTCCCTTTCATTAAGTGAACTAATACTTTAAAAAATTGAAATAAATTGATTATTATTCCAAATCTACCTTAGAGCATGAAAATAGTGAAATTCCAAGTGTTATTTTTCCTTATTGAATTTAGATTAGACAACAAGGAATATGTAAAAACATACAAATATATCTGTCAGAAACAGAATCTGGTTTATTATCACTATCTCATATGACGTGAGAGGTGTTGTTTTGTGACAGCAGTACAATGAAAAGACATTATACTATTTAAAGTTACAAGAGAAATAAATAGTACAAAGCAAAGGAATATTGAGACAGTGTTCATCGATTCATGGACCACTTAGAAATCTGATGATGGATGGGAAGAAGTTGTTCCAACACCAGAGTGTGAGACTTCAGGCACTTATACCTCCTCCCCAATGGTAGTAACAAATAGAGACCATGTCACTCATGGTGCGGAATGCCTCCTTCTTGAGACAGTTCCTCTTAAAGATGTCCTCTTGAAGGTGGAAACAATTATGTCCATGGAAATGGCTGAGTCTGCAGCCTTCTGCGACTTCTTGAGGTCTTATCCTTTCTCCTTACCGGGCTGCGACACAATCGTCAGAATGTTCTCCAATGTAGTGTGCATGTCAGGGTGAAACAGTTAGCCACAATCAGTCGCTCCTAGCCTTCAGTTACCTTGTTGCCTGGTGTGTTTACTCTCTGCTCTCGCTTTTGCGGCCCCTCTTGGCTTGCTATTTTGCAGCTTGTTATTAAAGTGATCAATCACTGCTCAACCACTTCTGCTGCTCTTCATTTTGGGCCAAGCCTCCTCGACATTTTCTAACAGGATGAGTGAAGCAAGGCTGTGGATGAGAGCTGGGTTTAAGTAGGCTGCAGGTGATAAGTTGGAAAAGACTGGCAGGTGATTCTTGTCGGAGACTGCATGGTGTCTGCCAGTGCAGGCCTGACAGCACGACTATAGAAACTTCCAAGAGTCTTTGGCAACAAACACAATCTCATCAAATTCCTAATGGGAATTACATATCTGCATATGAATTAGCAATAGTAAGCAGTAATATGGATCTTCCAGATTGCTCCACCATTCAAAATGACCATGCCTTATATGTTCGTAATCTTATCTTGGCATACCCATTAATTTTTCATCCTCTTCCTTATCAAGAGTCCATAACCTCTACCTTAAGATATGCAAAGACTGTTCTTTGAGGAAGAGAGTTCTAAAGACTCAAAACGTTTCTGAGAGAAAAATAAAGCACCTCATCATAAATTGTAATGAGAGGCTCTTATTTTTAAACAGTGACTGATTGTCCCACAAGAGAGAATATCTTTTCTGCATTCACCTTGTCAAGTCCACTCTAAATCATGTCATTTCCAACAAAGACTCTCTCTCCTAAACTTCAGTTGATACAACACTGCTCTGTCCAATGTGTCCTCGTAAAACAGCATGCCCATTCCAAGTGGTAATCCTTGAAATGTTTTCAAATTGTTAGTATCCTTTCTTAAATAATGAGAACCATACTGCACACAATATTTCAGATGTGGTCTCACTAATGTCAGAAATAACTGAAGCGCAAACTGCCCTCTTTTGCTTTTAGGTCTCTTCATTATAAACAATAGGATTCTGTTAGCTTTCCTAATTAACTGGTTTACCAGTATATTAATCCCTTTATTGGACAGGCAGATCCATTAGCATCTCAGAGTTCTGATACCTCTCACCGTTCAGATAATTTGCTTCCTTTTGTATTTTATCTGCCAAATTCAGCATAGTTTTTACCAAACAAATTGGTCTGAAATAGAATGCCTACATTGATGACAACATTATTACCTTGGATACAAGAATAATAAATACTATAAGGTAATTTTAAATGTAAAATCCAACTGAGATTGAGACAAGGCATTTTCTAGCTCTGTTAAATTGAATTATTGCGTTCTGCTACAGTGTATTAAAAATAATTAGTTCCTATCCAATAAATCATACAAAATAACTCAGTATCATATGAGCTTCTATATATTGGTTGTTACTCTGAGCTTGTTAAATCATTATAACTAATTAAAATAATCCATGATATTACTCATAAATATATTTTTGTCAGATTAAAATATTAAGAGTATTAAATAGATAGCAGAAGCAGTAATTCAATTTTAAGATTCAAATGATTAAAAACCACCCAAGCATCTTGTGTATAATTATTCCCACAAGTAGAATATGCAGGATAAATTGCGAAGTTAACTGTTACTTTAAAACTGCTGCCACAAACAAAAATGAAAGTGCTGGAAGTCCTCATCAGATCAGCCAGCAGACATGGGGAGGAAAACAAAGCTTACTGCTGTGATAACTTTTCCGTGATATGAAACTTTTTTGTAGAGGAGCTGTCAGAATCAGTGCATGCTGAGCCATTGGTCTAAATAGTCAAATGTTCTGGAAATCATGAATCTATTCAACACTTTCACACCATTGCTAAATAGAGGACACAGACGTCATATCACACATTCAGCTTTTTCCCTATAATGCTTCAAAGTTCTAAGTAAACTTATTGTCAAATCAGTCAAGGTCACACTGTTAACAGCTCAGTGTTCATTTTTCAGATTAGTACAGTATATCAAATTATTTACTTACATTATTCATCTCAATCTTCACACTTACACTGCAGTGACATTTGTGAGTCACTTACATCTCTTCCCTTATATTTTGTTGTAATTGCGCAATTTCTATCAATCACGTCTGTCTTAGTATTGCCTACAGCTGCTTGTAGTACTATAACAGAGATCATCAAGTCGAGCATGGCCTGGTCATTCCGTACAACACTTATCAGTCCATCTGGTTCAGGGTGAGTGTTTACCCATTAAACTGCTGAGAGGATTCAGGAAACACGATGCCCAGTTAAAGAACAATTGGTTTCAGTGATAGGGATTCCATCTCATTAAGCATTCATGCCCTCCGCCACAGCAGCATGAACAGTCTACCTGCCATAGTCCCTGACAGCACCTCACAAACCTGCGACCTCTGCCACCAAGAGGAAGGGCAGCACGCGCATGGTAATGGCGTCACATCCAGCTCCCCCTCTACTTCGTGTCACGGTCCTGTCTTCACTGCATTTTCAGAGCCCCGACCCGTCTACTTAACAGAATTAATGGAGCACATTCACCACCCTGACTGCAGCAAGAAAATCCTTCATCACCTTCTAAAAGGGAACCAGAATTGGCAGTAACTGTTCATCCTAAATGGATACCCAAACTGGACTTAAGAAAGCTCACATCAGGGATGTCTGTCTATCATCACAAACTACACTTGTCCACAACTTGCTCTGCTATCTGAGAGATTGGTTTACTGTGGCTCTCAGAATTCACTCAACAGGAATTCAAGCTCGCATACCATCACACAAAGGGTAGAACCCCGACTCAAAGGAGATGATGTAGCACAGCAAGCTTAGCTGAAAGAAATGATAGCAACACTAACAAAACAAAAAATATAATAGGCAGTTCTCCCCGTTGAGACATGAGGCATAAAGTTTAGAGTCTGCTTGGAGAACTGCAAACCTTCAGTGATGTCACAGGAGACAGAACTAACCTATATCTTCTCCAGGAAACGTACTTGTAACAAATTAGGTTTCCAATCACTTTTCTTTGCCACGTGGACTATTTTAGGATATGATTAAGAGTAGGGTTACATCAAAACTATGCCTTTCCTGACTGAGCATGAGTTGCAGAATGTTAGTACTGCAGAGATGGTTCAATATTCCCTGGGGAAAACTTGGCCTGAGGAACTGTGGGTCACAACCAATGGTTTCTAGCCATTTGTAATGAATGAGTGGGAAATAATGGGCTGAGTGAGCCTATGCTTAAGGCACTGGCTTGCAGAATCCCTCTGATGATCCAATGGTGTGATCAACGAGTCCTTTGGTGGAGTCTGAAAAAGCAGCTGCTGATCCCTCATTTCCAACATTTCTGTTGATCCCACTGGCCTTTACTAATCCTTGGTTAGGCTGCTCTTGACTTAGTAGGTTTTCGTCAAGTGAGAATTTGCAACTAGCAGAGCACCTATGTCTGAATAACCATGTCAGCTTGCCACACAAGCAAGCTATTACAGATCCTCCCCACATAGAAATTTTCATTGCCCAAACCGTTCGCAGGTCAAACATATGATTGTCCAGCAACCTATTTAAATAAAACATAAGCCAATATGTAGTTAAACCAGGGTGTTTAACTCATCCTTTTGGATGTGTCCATTACCCAAACTACAGGAGAAGTCTGCAGACACACAGCAACTGACAAATCTACCCGTCACTCTCCCAAACACTTGTTTGTATGAACGGGCTGTACATAGGTTGATTAGTCATAACCTCAGGAGACATAATCTCAGATGACAATGACTAAGCTCACAGGAGTGAGATAGATCAGTTGATTGAGTAGCGCCATAACAACAACCTTGCACTCAACATCAGCAAGACCAAAGAACTGATTGTGGCCTTCAGGAAGGAGAAGTCTGGCGGTCCTCACTGAGGGGGCCAGCAGTGGAAAGGGCGAGCAGCTTTATGTTCCTGGGTGTCGACACCTCAGAGGATTTATCCTGGGCCCAACATAATGATGCAATCACAAAGGAGGCATGCCAGTGGCAATACTTCATATGGAGTTTGAGAAAATTTGGTACATCACCGAAGACTGGAGAAAATTTCTACAGATGTACCGCGGAGAGCCTCCTGACTGGTTAACTCAGTGCCTGGTTTGGAGGCTCCAATGCACAGCATCAAAAGAGGCTGCAAAGAATGTAGACTCAGCCACCTCCATCGGGGTGCTAGCTGGGGACATCTTCGAAAGATTATACCATCTATTATTAAGGACCTCGCCATCCAGGGCATGTCCTTTTAACATTTCTACTATCAGGGAGGAGGTACAGAAGCCTGAAGGCACACATTCAATGTTGGAATAGCTTCTACCACCCACCCCCAATATCAGATTTCTGAATGGTCCATGAAACTATTAACACTACCCCACTAATCTACTTTTGTATTATTTATATAACTTTTAGTATTTTTTATCAGTATAAAATACAGCACGGTGGTGTAGTCACTAGCACAGTGCAGGCAACCCGGGTTCAATTCCCGCCACTGCCTGTAAGGAGTTTGTACAATCTCCCCTGTGACTGCGTGGGTTTGTTCCCACAGTCCAAAGATATGCGAGCTGGTAGGTTAATTGGCCATTGTAAATTCTCCCATGATTAGGCTGGGGTTAAACTGGGGGATTGCTGGCTGCCGTGGCTTGAAGGGCCAGAAGGGCCTATTCCACACTGTCTCTCGATAAGTAAATTTCAGTCTTGCACTGTACTGCTGCCATAAGGATAACAAATTTCACAACATATATCCATGACAATAAACCTGATTCTGAACGGTATGAGTTGCCTGACTCAACTTTGCAAAAGAGTTGCCGCAGGCTTGGACTCCAACTTTGAACTTCCTCTACTCTGTCTTCACACTGCGGAGAAGGCACGCACCTTCTCTCTCGGGGTTTCCCGAGTACTTTTTCCTGCTAAGAAACGAGCCGCTCACTTAATCTCCCATGACAGGCAAGAATGCTGAGCCCTGCAAAGCCAGTCCCACTTTTAGCTTAGTGCTTCAGTGCTCACTTGGATTGTGTCGATGTTTCAACACTGCCATCATATGGAGCAGACCCAGCTCTGATCCGATCGGCTGCAGTTAGTATCCAACCCTTGTTTTCTCAGGCATAACACCCTTACAAGTTGCAAGTCACAATACATGAAAGATATAAAATAGGAAGCTTTGGGGCATGCAACGTTTATACAGACCAGGAAACCATTAATTCACCTGGCTGAAGGCATTATAATACTTAATTGCACTATAATATTGTTAATTGTTTCAAAAACATGTGGGCACGTGGTCAAGTGGTTAAGGCATTGGACTAGTGACCTGAAGGTCGTGAGTTCGAGCCCCTGCCAAGGGAACGTGTTGTATCCTCGAGCAAGGAACTTAATCACGCTTTGCTCTGCAACAACACCGGTGCCAAGCTGTGTGGGTCCTAATGCCCTTCCCTTGGACAACATCGGTGTCGCGGAGAGGGGAGACTTGCAGCATGGGCAACTGTCGGTCTTCCATACAACCTTGCCCAGGCCTGCACCCTGGAGAGTGAAGACTTTCCAGGTGCAGATCCATGGTCTCGCAAGACTAACGGATGCCATGGCATTTCAAAAACAATTACAAGTTAGTTCAGTCTTTTAAGAATATGTACCATCCAGGATATGGGTGGGGGAAGTGGAGATATGCCTCTACCAAAAGAGGGGTAAGATGCTCCATAACTTCTACTAGCCTGCAGATCACCCTTGGACAAGGTGTAGCACCTGCTTAGCCTCCCTCTCCCCCCCTTCCCCCCACAGCTCGATCAGGGTCACGTGAAACCATGGGAGCAGACGGTAGATGCAGCTGGAGCATATCACAAGTCCTGGTTATGTGACCACTGATGCCAGGCAGATAGTCTCTGAAGGGTATTGATAATGGCTGGGCTCACCCGTCCTGTAAAGACACTGCCCAGTAGAAGGCAATGGAAAATCACCTCTGCAGCAAAATTTGCCAAGAACAATCATGGTCGTGGATAGGGATGACAGGTGGAAGACCCTGATCACCCATGTGACATGACATGGGTGATGACGATGATGGCCATCCAGGGTAAATTAGTAGATCAAATTGCAGGTGTTGGCTATGCCTGGCAGAGGTAACCACTTCTGAATGTTCTAACCTTTGCAAGGCTAAGGGAAAGCCCCTAATCAGTACATCCACCATGATTTCTTAATGCTCTTCTTAATATAGTGAAATAAAAATATTTTTTTCTTCTTTCGGAACTCATAGATAGAACATTCAACATTTGAATATGCTATACTATCAATCCTCCAACAGACCAGTAGGGATTTTGGCCTTTACCCGATCCTCAGAACCTTTGACATAATGTAAAGTTGCTTAAGGTCCGTAGAACCCTTAACATAATGTCAAGGCCCTGCAAAGTTGGGTCAAGTGCTAATTTTCAGAAACCATGAACGATCTGAGGGAAACTCATTGGGTCAAGCAGCGTCTGTGTGAGGAATTGAATTGTCAAAGTTTCCAGTCAAAACCCATGCAGCTGCCCGACTGCTCCAGATTCCAGCCTCTGCAGCCTCTGGCAACTCTGCTTATTTCCAGAACAGGTGTGCTGCAGTTGCACCCGCAATACTAGTAAACCTACAGATGCTTGCTTCCATAATGTATTTCTTTCAATTTCAATATTTTTCATAATTTACAACCACTATAACTAACATGAAATAGAAAACTGATTTTACAGATTATATACTTGAGAAAGTAAGAAAAATGAAAGTGAGGGACTCTTGGGTCTATGCTCAATTTATATCTGGACAGGGGCACTTGTACCCTTGGGGCATTTTAAACGAGCTAGTATAAAACTCATTCAGTTCCATCTTCATTATTTATTCTTATCGATTTTATGCATTACTGTTTTTATTCATTACTCTTTTTTTTCCTGCAGGTCTTGATTGTAACTGCAGTACACTAACTAAAAAATGTGTGGGATGGCAATTACTTTTCACATTCCAGTCAAGCTGTTGAAGTAGAAGATGAAATCATGAGAAGAGAATTGATCATTTGGTTCACTCATGTTCCCACCTTTGCTGTATGTTAAGCATTGAAACACTCATATATCTGTCTGTCTTAAGAAAAGCCACTTGTAAATTAGACAAAAAAATATGTAACTGAGCAACACCACATCCTGCACAGTAACTGTACTGATAACTTGTCCAAAGTTAGGTCTCTGCCTTTGAATGCTTGTAGGCTCTTCTCCCCAGGGTGGGTGAGACTAGAACAGGATGTCACGGGCAGAGCATGGAAGAGGAAATATTCATGGGGAACCTGAGGAGAAATTTCTTCACTCAGAGGGTAGTGCTGGTGCTACTGCAAGTAGAAGAAATAGATATGGTTCATTTGTAACATTTAAAAGAAGTTTGGATGGGTACATTGAAGAGAGAGGTTTGCAGGGGTATGGTCCAGGTGCAAGTAGATGCGACAAGATGGAAGATCAGCTTAGTATGGACTAGATAGGCTGAAGGGCCTGTTTTATGCTGTCGTACTCATTGACTCTATGACTCTTTAGAGTGAAACTTGTCTCCAACCCCTGTTGAACTAGATGCACTGGTAAAGCATTGTAAGCAGGGACCTGTGTTCATTTTATCTCTTGTGGAAGGATCTTATGGGATCATACCTTCTCAGAGATAAAGTGTTACAGGTGGAAACTTTGCAACCATCTCTCCATTAGATTCTGGTGTACTTCTGCTCAGATCCCATATCATCGTTATTGTAGAGGCAGGCTTGGCGAGGGTTAATAACTAGGAGTATTGTGAAAAAGCGGATGAGCTTAGAGCGTGGATCAGTACTTGAAGCTATGATGTGGTGGCCATTACAGAGACTTGGATGGCTCAGGGGCAGAAATGGTTACTTCAAGTGCCGGGTTTTAGATGTTTCAGAAAGGACAGGGAAGGAGGCAAAAGAGGTGGGGGCATGGCACTGTTGATCAGGGATAGTGTCACAGCTGCGGAAAAGGTGGACGTCATGGACGGATTGTCTACAGAGTCTCTGTGGGTGGAGTTTAGGAACAGGAAGTGGTTGATAACTCTACTGGGTGTTTTTTATAGACCACTCAATAGTAACAGGAACATCAAGGAGCAGATACGGAAACAGATCATGGAAAGGTGTGATAACAACAGAGTTGTCGTGATGGGAGATTTTAATTTCCCAAATATCGATTGGCATCTCCCTAGAGCAAGGGATTTAGATGGGGTGGAGTTTGTTAGGTGTGTTCAGGAAGGTTTCTTGACAGAATATGTAGATAAGCCTACAAGAGAAAAGACTACTTGATTTGATATTGGGAAATGAACCTGGTCAGGTGTCAGATCTCTCAGTGGGAGAGCATTTTGGAGATAGTGATCATAATTCTATCTCCTTTACAATAGCATTGGAGAGAGATAGGAACAGACAAGTTAGAAAAGCATTTCATTGGAGTAAGGGGAATTATGAGGCCATCAGGCAGGAAATTGGAAGCTTAAACTGGGAACAGATGTTCTCAGGGAAAAGTATGGAAGAAATGTGGCAAATGTTCAGGGGATATTTGTGTGGAGTTCTCCATAGGTACGTTCCAATGAGACAGGGAAATTATGGTAGGGTACAGGAACCGTGGTGTACAAAGGCTGTAATAAATCTAGTCAAGAAGAAAAGAAAAGCTTACAAAAGGTTCAGAGAGCTAGGTAATGTTAGAGATCTAGAAAATTATAAGGCTAACAGGAAGGGGCTTAAAAAGGTAATTAGGAGATCCAGAAGGGACCATGAGAAGGCCTTGGCAGGCAGGATTAAGGAATACCCCAAGGCATTCTACAAGTATGTGAAGAGCAAGAGGATAAGACGTGAAAGAATAGGACCTACCAAGTGTCACAGTGGGAAAGTGTGTATGGAACCGGAGGAAATAGCAGAGGTACTTAATGAATGCTTTACTTCAGTATTCACTATGGAAAAGGATCTTGATGATTGTAGTGATGACTTGCAGCAGACTGAAAAGCATGAGCATATAGATATTAAGAAAGAGGATGTGCTGGAGCTTTTGGAAAGCATCAAGTTGGATAAATCACCGGGACCAGATGAGATGTACCCCAGACTACTGTGGAAGGTGAGGGAGGAGATTGCTGAGCCTCTGGTAATGATCTTCGAATCATCAATGAGGACAGGAGAGGTTCCAGAGAATTGGAGGGTTACGGATGTTGTTCCTTTATTCAAGAAAGGGAGTAGAGATAGCCCAGGAAATTATAGACCAGTGAGTCTTACTTCAGCAGTTGGTAAGTTGATGGAGAAAATCCTGAGAGGCAGGATTTATGAACATTTGAAGAGATATAATATGATTAGGAATAGTCAGCATGGCTTTTTCAATGGCAGGTCGTGCCTTACGAGCCTGATTGATTTTTTTGAGGATGTGACTAAACACATTGATGAAGGAAGAGCAGTAGATGTAGTGTATATGGATTTCAGCAAGGCATTTGATAAGGTAACCCATGCAAGACTGATTGAGAAAGTAAGGAGGCATGAGATCCAAGGGGACATTGCTTTGTGGATCCAGAACTGGCTTGCCCACAGAAGGCAAAGAGTGGTCGTAGATGGGTCATATTCAGCATGGAGGCCAGTGACCAGTGGGTGTGCCTCAGGGATCTGTTCTGGGACCCTTACTCTTTGTGATTTTTATAAATGACCTGGATGAGGAAGTGGAGGGATGGGTTAGTAAGTTAGTTGATGACACAAAGGTTGGAGCTGTTGTGGATAGTGTAGAGGGCTGTCAGAGGTTACAGCGGGACATTGATGGGATGCAAAACTGGGCTGAGAAGTGGAAGATAGAGTTCAACCCAGATAAGTGTGAAGTGGTTCATTTTGGTATATCAAATATGATGGCAGAATATAGTATTAATGGCAAGACTCTTGGCAGTGTGAAGGATCAGAGGGAGCTTGGGGTCTGAGTCCATAGGACACTCAAATCTGCTGCACAGGTTGACTCTGTGGTTAAGAAGGCATACGGTGTATTGGCCTTCATTAATCGTGGAATTGAATTTAGGAGTCGAGAGGTAATGTTGCAGCTATATAGGACCCTGGTCAGATCCCACTTACAGTGCTCAGTTCTGGTCGCATCACTACAGGGAGGATGTGGAAACCATAGAAAGGGTGCAGAGGAGATTTACAAGGATGTTGCCTGGATTGGGGAGCATGCCTTATGAAAACAGGTTGAGTGAACTCAGCCTTTTCTCTTTGGAGCGACAGAGGATGAGAGGTAACCTGATAAGATGATGAGAGGTATTGATCATGTGGATAGTCAGAGGCTTTTTCCCAGGGCTGAAATGGTTGCCACAAGAGGTCGCAGGTTTAAGGTGCTGGGGAGTAGGTACAGAGGAGATGTCAGGGGTAAGTTTTTTATGCAGAGAGTGATGAGTGCGTGGAGTGGGCTGCTGTCAATGGTGGTGGAGGTGGATACGATAGGGTCTTTTAAGAGTCTTTTGGATAGGTACATGGACCTTAGCAAAATAGAGAGCTATAGGTAAGCCTAGTAATTTCTAAAGTAGTGACATGTTCGGCACAACTTTGTGGGCTGAAGGGCCTGTATTGTGCTGTAGGTTTTCTATGTTTCTATATTTCTAAAACAGGATGCAGCTTGTACCGATGTGGTAACAAAGAATTACTGATAAGATTCAACAACAGAGAAATAGGATGCAGTTGTAACTGTACCAAGGTACAGAAGCTCGATGAGTATGTTACAGCACACTATAATTATTGTGGTTGAAACTTTGATTTGCTATTAACTAAGTTAGACTTACAAATAACAGTTTTATTCTGTAACTAATACCTAGGTTTATTGTTAATTAAGTCTTTTGAGTCATTTTTAAGTCATCATTGGAGAAATGAACCATCAAAACTTTGTTAATTCAGCTTTCTGAGAAATGATGCACAATATGTGTAGAAGTGTCTAAGGCTACCCTGAAATCATGCTCAGGTAGAGCAGCTTTTACTAGTCTCATGGTACGCACTGGTTTCAATAAATCACCCACTGTTCAGACATCAGCTATGTGTTGATATTGTTGTTTGCTCCTGCACTTGCTCACATGCTCTCTGCATCAGCCAATACCCTCTCCTCATAGATACTTGCTGTGTCTTCACAGATAACTGTATCTGGGCTAATGCTTGCAATCTTTAGTACTTGAGACGCAGGGTGCTTCTCAGGCCTACAATAGTCGAAACAACCTTGAACAGGGCAATCATTGCATAATGGTGTGCAAGAAGCAGAGAAATAACTAGCAATATGATGGTGCATATCTTGAATCTAGACAAAGCGTATTGCTATTCTAAGGTGGCCTTCTCCAAAGGAGACAGGTGTTTCTAATTTGTGCTCTGTGTGGAATTTCTTCTCCTAATTTATATGCATTTAGCTCTAGACTCATAGAATCAGGCCTTGAGCCAACCCAGTCAGTGCCATCAAGTACCCATTTATATGACTCCGTTCTTTTAATTTTTCCCATGTTTCATTAATTCCGCCAAGTTCTGCCATTCAACTCCATACTTGGTGCAACTTAAAGTGGCCAATTAGCACAGTTATGCAACTAATATTTTTAGAAAGTTGGAGTTTTTTTTCTAAGGGTGAGAAATTACAAGGTGTCACAAAGCATGGAAACTATGGAAAATGGGCCTTTTCACCTACCAAGTCAATGCTGTCTGTCAAGTAGCCATTTACATTAATTCTACACTATTTCATTCTGCCCACATCCCATCAACACACCCCCACCCCTCAAGTTTCCACACTCCTACACACTTGGTGCAATTATCCTACCAATCCAGATGGCTTTGGGATGTGGGGAGAACCCAGAGCACTATTTGGTCACAAGGAGAGACTGCGAACTCCACACGGACAGCACTGGAGGTCTAGGTTAAACCTGGGTGTCTGGGACCACAAGGCTGCAGCTCTGCTAGCAGCATCATTGTGCTGCCCCACTACCTGGAGTGCTATTGATCATAAATCGCTGTGAGTTAACAGATAGGTTGAGCAAGCAATTAGAAAAGCAAACAGCGTGCAGGAATTTTTTGCAAGAAGATTTGAAAACTTTTGCTCCAATTATATGGGGCCCTAGTGAGACTACGTCTTGGAATGCTGTGAAGTGATTTAGCATCCCTGCCTTGGCAGCAGAGGAAGTAGAGTGAAGGCTCACCAGATTGATTCTTCTGCTCTATGTCTAGGGCTGAAGGAACATGTACAGAATAACAGGCGTATACCGAGCAGCCATGTCATGTGTCAGTAGGAAATATTATAAAATAATTAAACCTACAAAATATTTAGAAAATATGGCAAGGATAACGTTTGTATAATACACTGAATGTTTGATTTATCACAGTACGAATATCTATGAGATGTAATGAAAGAGTTATTAAGTTATGTAGAGCTGACACCAGAACTGAACACACGTTACAATCTCATAGACAAATTTTGGGGTTTGTACCACAAAATGGCAGCCTTACCTTGTCACTTCATCTTCCTTATGAAGTTATATTTTGTCCCACCTCTTCCTTAGGTCCTGACAGTAGTGTAGACCTCCAATCTGATGCATCAGGAGATATTGATCCAGAGGTTCTTTGGATGTTCAGAATACTGTAATGATAGCCATTTTGTTAGGTGTTCATTATAATGAAAAATAATCCACTCACTCTGCTGTAAGGGAGAGAGAGAAAGCGAAGGAGAACAAAGAAAGGAGAAACAACAAAGTGGTCACTTCATAATAACAACTAGCTCACTAGAGAGACAAGACCATAAGACATAGGAGCAGAATTAGCCCATCGAGTCTGCTCCACCATTCCATCATGGCTGATCCCGGATCCCACTAAACCTCACACACCTGCCTTCTCCCTATAACCTTTGATGCCCTGACCAATCAGGAAGCTATCTATTTTCACTTTAAATATACCCACTGTCTTTGCAGAGCGCTCCACAGATTCACCACACTCTGGCTAACAACATTCCCCCTTGCCTCTGTTCTAAACGGTCATCCCCAATTTTGAGGCTGTGCCCTCTAGTTCTGGACTTCCCTCACTATAGGGAACATCCTGTCCACATCCACTTATCTATTCCTTTCAACATTCAGTAGGTTTCAATGAGAACCCCACGCATTCTTCTAAATTCCACTGAACACAGGCCCAAAATTGCCAAGCGCTCCTCATATGTTAATCCCTTCATTCCTTGAATCATCCTCGTGAATCTCCTCTGGACTCTCTCCAATGACAACACATCCTTTCTGAGATATGGGGCCCAAAACTGTTGACAATGCTCCAAGTGTGGCCTAAAGCACATTCCAGTGGTAAGAGATAAGCTATAATCCGGTTCACTGGTGTGACATAGGCTGCAGAGAAACTTCAAGAAAAATACTGATTCAACTACAGTACAATTACTGATGATTCACTGAACAATTACGCACATACAGGTGATTATATAGAATTATAAGCAAGCATAGGAAAGTTAAACTACAAGGAAAGTAACACTCTCATCGAAGAGAACCCCAGCTGCCAACATCAGATGAAGAACTTCAGACCCAAAACAGTGAGCTTGTTACTTGGCAACACTGCCAAACGTTCCACCATTTTGCGCCTTTGTGCCAAAATCCAAGGTGTGGATCATTGCTTCTACATCAGGGAAATCCTTATAGACATCTATTGAAATGGGACCTGGGTGCTGTGTCTGCACGTGCATGTAACGAGAGCGTCTTGGACCTCCAGGTGGTCCACAGCAGGGGTGATTGATAAGTTCGTGGCCTACTGTAGAAGGAAATGAGTTATACAGCTCTCGTTACATGCATGTGCAATTCTATTCTTTGAGTGAAAATGCAGAAAGTTTGAAGTTAATAACTCATCTTCGTCTAACTTAGGCCACGAACTTATCAATCAACCCCGCTGTGGACCACTTCTGGAGGTCCAAGACACTGACTTCTACAAAGAAGGGATCTGTATGCTTCACGACAGCTGGACTAAGTGTGTAAATGTAGGAAAAGTAAATGTGCTAGTTTTTCTAAAATTGACTCCTTCTACCTTAGGCCACGAACCTATCAATCACCCCTCGTGTGTGTATATATATACACACACATTCATTTATAATATATCCGTTCCTTTTAAATATTTGTCCAGGTAGTCATTTTCCCTTTTAAACTGGCCCATACCTTTAAGCTTGGGCTGCTTGCCAAATTGCCTGGCATCCATCATTACCTAAGCTCCTGGCACCACATCAAACCTTCATTGAGCTTAAAGTAATAACACACACACTGAGCTGTCACAGGGGAATTATAGACAGTCAGCTCAATATGCTTTTGGTTAGCTGTGCGCTCACAGTTAGCCATTCCGGTTACTACTTCATCAGGATAGAACAATCAATCCTGTAATGCATACCGTTGTACAAGATCATATTGATTTATATTGGAATAATACAACAGTTAAGATCTGCTTCAAGAACTCAGACTAGAATATTTATTGTATATTGAATCAATGGGCAATTAACAGATGGCTTTTATGAGGATAAGAGGAAGAAAATGTGGATTGTATAACTATAATTATCAGAGCATTAGCCTTGCTATAGAGTGCCAGGGTCATATCAAGCTTCTCCTGAGACTACCGCAACAGAACAGGAGAACCAACCAAGAGAAGTAACTCCCAGGGTTTCCATGCATGGGAGAGAGGAGCTCGGCATCCAATTGCCCGGCCAAAAAAACCCGCAGACGGAGGGCCATTTTGTTGAAGTGGAAGGATACAACAGCTCCCACTTTGTCACAATGGTTCTCTCAAGTGATGCTATGTCCTAGTTTGGAGAAAATTAGAAGTCGAACCTTTGAACCTATGTTTAATTTTGAGAAAAGATGGGGTTCATTTGCTTGTTATTATCATTTGAGTTAATTGATGGATTCTCCACAATCTAATTGTAAATTTTTTTTTGGTACTGTTTTTTTGCTGGCAGTTTGATGTTTATCTTTAGAAGCTTTATATGACACATGGTTCTGGGGTTGAACACCTAATGGGATTTTTCTTTTTCCTACTTTTCTTGCTTAGTAGGGGATTTTTTTCATCACAAATTTTTTTCAATTTTATAAATGTTTTTCTTTCTTGAGACATTGTAAGTGTTGTTTACTTCAATGTATTCGTGTTTACTTTGGGAAAAAAATAAAAAGATTTGAAAAGAAAGAAAAAAACCCACAGACGATAGACAGAGGAAGGCAGCTGCTGAAACCTGAAGCCACGTGAGAAGTGCTGGGGGATCTCAGCCAGGCAAGCAGCAGCCGTGGAAATGAAAAGCAGCTACCGTTTCGGGTCAAAGACCTTTCTTCAGAACAGAGGATGATTTAACACTCTAGATGCACTCCCACCCGCCCCAACAATCAGCAATGTAGGCTGCCCATCAGCTTTTAATTCACCATTGACATGCCCTTCCTTTGTTGTATTGTGACACCTCTTTCACAAGGTTCACAACTCGTAATAAATCAAGGCAGTAATTAAGAATGAAACTGAGATTTCCTCATTACCAAACCACATCATCCTGTCTGCAAGTTGCACAAATGGCTGTTAGTTCATGTTGGATTCCATGCTTACTGGAAATCAATGTCCTGATAATGACATCCATTCACTTACAAACATGATTTATTACTAATTACCTTCCTTGTGTATTTACACTATATTATCTACAGCAGTGCCAATAAGGCCAGTGTGTTGCATGGATCCTGTTGCATTGACTGCAGGGGATCTGCAGTGAGCCCAAGGGCCACTTTGCAACCATTGTAAATGGCACTCTTTGCTGTAATAGAAGTATGCTTATGGCACGAAGGGGATGAGGAATAAACCCCCAAGCAAATTATAACAAGATCTTGGTTATCGGTGTTTACAAAGCCCAGGTGAAGATACACTCACAAGTGTTCAATAAGCCCTCCAGTAATATTAAAAATCTCTTCTCTTTGCAATGCACTGAGCTAATTGGGACTGCTGTTTGACACGTTATCACTCCTTGGTAGTACAGCACCTGGTCTCTTTGTCTCACTTTCATCAGGGAAGGGGCTACGCAGCGACCATCAACAGGACCACGAGATTGGAAACAGTTACAGGTACTTCCCCCAAGCCATCAGGCTGATCAGCTCCTCCACTCATCAACCCACTCCGCCACCCCTGCCCCCCATAACCACCAAATACACATCACCCTGCGTCACATTATGTACATACAAACACTCTGTGTATATTAACAGCTACTTATAAAATCGTGTTACTTGGAAGACTGCTTTTTCAGTTATATTTATTGCGGGGTTTTTTAGCTTTTTCATAATTCTCTTTATGCTCAATGTGCTTTTATGCTGCTTCAGATCTGGAGTAACAATTGTTTTTTCTCCTTTACACTTGTCTATTGAAGAATGACAATAAACAATCTTCAATCTTGAATCTTGAAAACAGGCAATCTGACACCTTTGGAACTTTGTGCTGGAGGTCTCACTGGTGTCCCTGACTGCCCTTATTAATTCTAAACACACTTCAATTTCACTTTTATCAATGTTACAGAGCATTTTAATGAGTTAATGTATTTATAATAGATTGTCCACTGAACCTTGCGAGTTTAAAAGGAGCAGGTAATGTAAAAACACTCAGAACACCCGCTCCAGCCACAGACTCACCCACGTTCCTGACCCCTGGTGTGCCAAACCCCAGTGCTGGCTCCGATTACTCGCATGACCACAGCCTGGACCGTGACCACACCCTAGACCCCCATTTCTGGCTGCCCCATCCCACATGCACTCTGGAGCCCCAGTTCACATTCCAGACTAATCCAACAGCCAGGTGCCAAGTCAGGGGTTCCAAACAGTTCAGCAATTGATTATCAGAACTTTCCTGTAGCTTTCTCCATGTTGGCCGTCCTGTTCTACAGTATAGGGATGTAGGGATGCAGGTAATGTATTCCAGGACTCATCCCTTTCTGGGTGAAAAAGGACCCCTCAGATCTCCTCTACCTACATCGAGGTCCTCTAATGATATCTACCTCTGATATTGTTAATAGTTTCAGCCCTATTTTTACCTTGTTTTATGCGCGTGGCCAAGTGGTTAAGGCATTTGTCTAGTGATCTGAAGGTCGCTAGTTCGAGCCTTGGCTGAGGCAGCGTGTTGTGTCCTTGAGCAAGGCACTTAACCACACATTGTTCTGCGATGACACCAATGCCAAGCTGTATGGGTCCTAATGCCCTTCCCTTGGACAACATCGGTGGCGTGGAGAGGGGAGACTTGCAGCATGGGCAACTGCCGGTCTTCCATACAACCTTGCCCAGGCCTGCGCCCTGGAAACCTTCCAAGCCGCAAATCCATTGTCTAGCGAGACTAACGGATGCCTATATGTGGGTGGAGATACATCTCTACCAAAGGAACCTGCAGGTCACCCTTGGGCAAAGTATAGCACCCGATTAGCCTCCCCCCCCCCACCCCCAGCCTGATCAGGGTCACGTGAAGCCATGGGAGGGTTAACATATGAGGAGCATTTGGCAGCTTTGGGCCTGTACTCACTGGAATTTAGAAGAAAGCAGGGGTGTTGGGGGGGATCTCATCAAAACCTACTGAATGTGGAAAGGACGAGATAGGGTGGATGTGGAGAGTATGTTTCCTGTGCGGGGAGTATCCAGAACTAGAGGGCACAGCCTCAAAATTGGGGGGAGACCTCTTAGACAGAGGTAAGGAGACTGCGGTGGAAACCAAGTCCGTGGGTATATTTAAGGCTGAAGTTGGTAGTTCCCTGATTGGTCAGGGCATCAAAGGATATGGCGAGATGGCCGGTGTATGGGATTCAGTAGGGTCAGGGATCATCGCTGATGAAATGGTGGAGCAGACTAGATGGGCTGAATGGCCTGATTCTGCTCCTATGTCTTATGGTCTTACCATGATGATCTCCTCTGCACAAGGAAGTAAGTGAGCCAAAGAGACACAAAAGGTCTCTTAAACACAAGAGATTCTGTAGATGCAGAGCAACACACACAAAATGCTGGAAGAGCTCAGCAGGTCAGCCAGCATCTATGAAAATGAATAAACAGTTGACATTTTGGGCTAAGACCCTTCATCAGGACTGGAAAGGAAAGGGTAAGAAGCCAGAATAAGAAGGTGGGGGGGGGAAGGGGGGGAGTACAAGCTGGCAGGCGATAGGTGATGCCAGGTGGATGTGGATAAAGTAAGAAACTGGGAGGTGATAGGTGGAAAGGGTGAAAGGTTGAAGAAGGAGGAATTTGGTTAGAGAACAGGAAGGGGGAGGGGCATCAGGAAGAGGTGATAGGCAGGTGATGAAAAGAGAAGAGGAAAGGGGGACCCAGAGTGTGAAATTGAAGAAGAGGGTAGAGGGAGGGGTAAGCATTACCAGATGTTGCTGAAATTGATGTGCATACCATCAGGTTGGAGGCTACTCAGATGGAAAATAAGGTGTTGTTCCTCCAACCTGAGAGTAACCTCATCGTGCCAGTGGAGGAGGCCATAAACTGACATGTCAGAATGGGAATGGGAAGTAGAATTAAAATGGTTGGCCACCAGGAAATCCTGTTCTTTTGTGTGTGGATGGGCCAAAGGGAATCAACAAAACGGTGTCCTAATCTACATCGGGTCTCATCAATGAAGAGGAAGCTACACGGGAGTAACCCAATGGTAGACTACACTAACAGATTTGCCGGTGAAGTGTTACCTGAACTGTTTGGGGCTCTGAATGGAGGTGAGGGAAGGGGTGAATGTGCAGGTGTAGCAATTCTTCCGCTTGTAGGGATAAGTTCCAGCAGGGAGATTAGTCGGGTGGGATGAATGGACAAGGGAATCAGAGAGGGAGCACTTTTTGCAGAATGTGGAGAGTGGGGCAGAGGTAAAGATGCATTTGGTGGCAGGGTTCTGTTGAAGATGGCAGAAGTTGTGGATAATGATGTGCTAGACATGAGGGCCCATGGGGTGCTAGTTGAGGACAAGAGGAATTCCATCCCCGTTAAGCAGAGGGAAAATGATGTAAGGGTGGATGGAGGAGGAGATGCGAGTGAGGGCCATTCTCCGCAACTTCCGCCATCATCTCCAGCGTTTTGTGCCTGTTACAAAAGGCATCTTGCCCCTGTTCCACACCAGGATGCAATGAGGACCCTTCACTTCTTAAGTAAATAGACAATGAACAAAGACCCCTCCATAACCACCCTTCTCCATCCTAATCAACTCATCTCCAGTCACTTCCCCCAAACCAGAGATCCTAGTCCATGCTATGAAACCCAGTATTTGCTGAACTAACTGTTGCCTGTCACTTTAATTCTCCATCCCACTCCTATTCTCCTTGTTCAACCTCTCATACGGTCCAGTTCTGAAGCAGGTTCATCAAATCAGAATATTTCTTTCTGTACAGATGCTGGATTACCTGCAAATTCCAGCATTGCCTGCATTTATGTTAGAGTTCCCACTTTTGTCTTCCAATGTTTACAGTTCCAGCATCGTTTTTGATTTCATCTTGTTACTTGATCTCTCTTCCTCTGACTTTATTCATCTTTTGTTATGCCTCCTCAGGTAGACCATCTCTGTTTAACAAACCTTCCTAGTCCTCCCATCAATATTTGTACTAGTTAGTCTCTTGGCTGCTACCCTGCCATATTCATTCATGTCAGTCTCTCCTGCTTCCCTGAAACTTCAGTTATATTTGATTTACAAATTCTTTCATTTCCAACAAAAGGTCAGTCACCTGAAGCACTAAGTCTGCTTCTCTCGTCCTGATCTGCTGAATATTGTCAGAATGTTCCGTTCAGTGTCATTGGCAATTCCAGGTCACTGTTCGAGATAATGTTCAAATATCCCAATCCGAGCACAGTGCAGTGTAGGACCAGGCCTTCACCCCACGATGTCTGTGCTGTGTGATGTCAAATTAAAATAATCCCATCTGTTTGCACATGATCCATATCTCTGCATTTCCTGCACGTTCTCATGTCTGCCTAAATGCCCCTTAAACACAGCTACGGTGCTTGCAAAGCCATTATCATTTTATGTCACCTACAGTTCAGGGTAATTGTTAGAGAAGAAGATCTCTAACAATTACCTGGAACTGCAAGTGACATAAAAGCAGATCTTTAGGTAACGACAGAGACTGTGGTTTCTCAGATGGGTTATTTCATCAGCTTCTTTAAAGGAACAGTAACTAGAACGTGGCAGCAACTTACTGCTGGGTAGGGCGTCTAGCCACACTTCTCTTCCTCTATTGTGTCACTCTACAAAACCTCCAGAGTCCTTTCCTCATTAGTAATTCAGTGTTATTGCTAGGTTAGATTTTTCCCCGCCACCAATTGATTGGTGTTTACTGGAGCATGGTTTGAACTGAACAATATAACTGAAAATATATGCCAGGCAAATCTGTGTGGTTTTGAATGTAGGAACCCGGAGTATTGTGTAGGAGCCATGCACCTGTTGTCTATCTGCATTGTGTTCTGTGTTGACTCTTTATTATGAGTGGGGAGTGCTATAAAAGCAAAGGGAATAAGTTACGTATTCAGGCTTTGTTCATGGCAATTTGAGGCTGGAGACCGTCGGCTGACGGTTCAGTTACGCTTAACTTACACCTGGTAACGCTTAAGTTTCATCGCTTCAAGATTGTAAGTTTGCTAATTGCTAATAAAGGGTCAAATACATATTTTTGACTTTAGGAGCTGAGGGTGCGTCATGCAAGCATAACTCATCTGTGGGGGTCACCAGTAGCAGCAAGTGGTTTGATTAGCAATGGTTGCTACAGTATGGTGCAGTCATTATTTGAGACCGGATATATTTCACTATCTAAGAAGTAAAGGCATTGTGAAGATCACAATGCTTATTGCTCTAGCAGTGTGCCTTTGAGTACCCCATTACCATGTTCTAGTAATGTCCCGATGAAGGGTCTCATCTTATTCCCCTCCATAGATGCTGCCTGACTTGCTGTGTTTCTCCAGCACCTTCTTTGCATCGCCCAAGATTTCCAGCACCTGTAGAATTGCTGGGGTTGGTGAAATGTGTTACAACCAACACAGTCTAAGGATGGACTGGAGCCAGCCTGCAAGTGCCACCACACATTCCAGCGCTAGCAGTGTTCAGCAGAACAACACGCGCCAACATACAACAAGCAACAACGGCAAAAGTATCCCTCTCCCAACACCTCCCCCGACCCGCACGCACAGACAGGCATTGTAACCTGTGATACCTTGCAGGTATCTTTCAGCAGTCTTGCAAACACTTCCAATGCAAACTTGAAGCATCCATGTTAAACATCTTCTAGTTTAACTTGATCTCTCTGAAGCTACACTGGAAACAGCTGCTCAACGTGGATGCCTCTCTTAGATATCAGTCTTGGTTCATTAGGGTAATCAGCTACCGTCATTGGTATATCTATTTGTCTAAGATTGTAACTCACTAAACATTTCATCTGGACTAGAGAGTTCAATACTTCACCCGAAAATGTTTTCAAGTTCACTGTATTGTCAGTCATTCCTGGCTGAACTCACTAAGACAAAGCATTCCATGCAACTTTACCATGAGTGAATGATTTGCTGCTGGATTGATGCTCTTGTCAATATATCGACAAATCTTGAAGATGGTCTGACTACAGCACTGGTCCTGCATAAGCTCAGTTGTCAATGGTTTTCATCCAGGCTTTTTGCTGCAAAAGCTTCACTTCTGTGACAGATCACACCATTAGAATTGTTTCTGCTAATTCTCTCAGTTTTAGACTAACACCTTGGGGAAGTAAATGCCTTTTTTGTCAAGTAAAGCATATTGCATTGTCATGCAGGGGATGGATTTTATTATATCTGTAGCAGCCTGTCCTGGAGATTTAGTTTGGCTTCAACATTGAAGTGATCTCCTTTATTACTGCCCTAAACTGTAAACTGTCGTGTGTGTGAACTGTGGATTGGAAAAATCCATTACCATCCTTCAATCCTATTTCACATTTCAAGTGGCAACTTCCTGCAAAAGATCTGAGGTGAAATTTTGTCCGTTCAATAACTTTGATCAACTTCACTTAATGACTAAGCCTTAATGGAACTTTTTATTTGTGGCTTAATCATTGAATGAACATGGTCTACAAAAGAGCCGATGTTTCATTGCCAAGGGAGGTCCTTCAATGGCAGAGCACACTTGATCTCTGATTCCTAGCTCTAAACGTACAACTTGCCCCAGTGCTTGAGGGCTGAGGATTGAAATGATTGAGTGAAATTTTGCACCACCAATCAAAGCTATTTTTACTCTTTGTGACATGAGAAGATATTCTGATGTTTTTGAATCCAGTTCTCATAACAGAATAACTTTTTTTGTTCCTGCATTGCTTTACTTAAGCAGCTCGTTCTCACAGTTATTTGCTCTGTGAAACATTCATTATGTTGGAATTATAAATTGAGTTTGAGCATCTATTTTATTTTCTTCTTCTGATGTTGTTCCTACTAATATGGATGACATCACACCGGAATATTTAAAGGGCGCAATGTTTCAAAGACTAATTAACTTAAGTTCCACATGCTTGTAGTCATCGACTTAACCACAATACTTTTCATAATGTGAATTTCTGCTAGATCTTGCTTCTTGCCACTGACATGAAATCATTCCATGGGCCATGGCATATATGCTCTTTCTTCTCTGCAAGAACTGTGCTGTCTCTCCAGCTGTACTTTGCAGACTTTTAGCTGCTGTCCTTTCCCATCCCCACGCTTGCTGGATCTCAACCAGAGATTGCAGCCACCAAGTTCAGCAATGCTGCTGGTGGCTCATATTGTACTTGTGGGCACCCACGCTCACAGATGAATCCATTTATTTGATGCAAGCCCATTCTTTTGTTTTTGTATGAGACCTTCTTTACTCATCCCCAATTTATAATGCACATATATGTTCTTGTTTAACTGTAGACAGTGTTGGGAATATAATAGTCACTAAGAGACATGGAGAAACACTAAAATACTTGTATCTTCAAAGTCAAAGTTGAATTTATTGTCATATGCTCAAGTACATGAATTTGCAGGTGCAATGAAAAATTTAATTGCAGCAGAATCATGAGTACATAGCATCATATAAGAATTTTCACAAGAAAAAATCTATCTTACAGCTAGCAGCTAGCCTCCTTTCCCTCCCCCCACCTTTTTATTCTGGCATATTCCCCCTTCCCTCTCAGTCTTGAAGCAGGGTCAGGGCCCAAAACATTAATTGTTTATTCATTTGCATGGACGTTAGCTGACCTGCTGAGTTCCTCCAGCATTTTGCGTGTATCGCTTTGAATTTCTGCACACCTTCTCGTGTTTAAAGTCTATTTTTGTGCAAAGAGATCAAGGTTGCCATAGCATTGTTAAAATGTAGGAATTAGGGTTTTGTTGGTTGGTTCGAGGGCTGCCTGGTTGAAGGGGAATAGCTGTTCTTGAAGCTGGTGGCATTGCCCTTCAGGGTCTGTACTTCCTGCCCGACGACAGTTATAAAAGGTGGCATTGTCCGGATGATAGGGGCCTTTGATAATAGATGTTGCTGTCTTGAGGCAGCACCTCAACTAGTGGAAGGGAGTGATGTGCCTATGCTGCGTCACTTATTTTGTTCTGGCTACCCCGAGCATATCTACAGTACTTATGTCATCTATACAGTATATGTCACATGCTTACATGTTGTTCAGCCCTTTCATTTTGTTTGACGCCCTTCTTGGGGTGGTTTGCTTTCTCTGCAGTTTTCTGGATTCTGAAATGGTTCTTCTGTCAGGGCAGAGGTTGGATAGTTTGCGGAGTGGTGCACTTCTGTGCATTCATGATGCTTGGACTGAGATCGTTAGCACGATCCCGAATGCTCCTCCTCCACTTTCGGTGTTTCAGGATCAGCATTTATCAAGATTCAGTGGTGGTCTTGCATCCATCAGGGAAGCCTTGAGCCCATCGTTGATTTTTTCCCTCTGTTCACTTGTTAATCAAACTTCCCCTGTAGCCTTGGTGGGAAATCCAGGAAGGAAAATCTAGAACATAGTTACAAACATAAGAGATTCTACAGATGCTGGAAATCCAGAGCTACACCTACGTAGCAAGTTAGGTAGCATTTATGAAGGTGAATAAGCAGTTAATGTTTCAAGCCAAGACCCTTCATCAAGACTGGAAAGGAAGGGTTCAGAACTGTATATCTCAATGTCTTCTTCTTGGGCCCTTAGCTCCCAGTGGAGCATAGGCCATCGATGACCTCCTGTCTCCATCATCCAAAGTCGATGGTATGGTTGGAGTTCATCAGTGTTTCTGTAATCCATTGTATCCATTGTACAGGAGATTGGCCTACACAGCTTCACCAGAGCCCTGTTGGCTGTCCTTAGCCGTCTCCACCTCTCACAATGGGGATGTAGGGTTGGACTTTGAAAAGTGTGTGTTTCAATGTACATCTGATTAACAGTAAAAATGAATAACCAATAAATCTAAATCTATTCATGTTGCATTGTGCCTAACCAATCTGCTGTGAGTCTCCATCTGGCACATTTGCATTGAAGAAACATTTGGAGGAAGGGTTGACTGAGCTGAACAAAATAGCATTCTAGTGAAGACGAGAAGCTTAGTCAGTAACAGCATCAACTGGTGTACGCACAACAGCTAAACATTTCAGCTAGTTGGTGATTACAGGGTGATGATGAACCAGAAAGTGAGCAGCTCCCATCACCTGCTGCATAAGATCCACATGAGGACTTGGCAGGAGCCATAGTTTCCACTGGGCTATATCCATCACATACACTTGATCAGTTGAATTCGGATAAGCAATATTTGAAATTATTACACAAATTTATTTATTTCACAATGGACATAGCCCAAAGATGTTTCAATCTCTCCTGAGCAAGATACTACAAGGCTTTGGTCAATGATTCAACATCAGAAAGTAGTCATGTAACTAAAGTAGTGTATTATTAACCACCAACAGTGAAGATAAACCTTAATTATTTAGAGTGTTCTTGCAGCTACACAAGACTACACGAAGTTCAAAAATAGTGATTGTAAAAAGAAAAAATCTACCTGAGATATCAGCCAAATAAAACTCAAAAGCAACAGCACAGAAACCAGAAAACATTCAAGATTGTAGAAGTGAGGCATTAAAGGTACATTTACAGTAACAGAAATGAATGACTAGTCTTTTGCAAAGAGTAACATTTCATTATTGAGAGAAAGAGACTGATAATGTATTAGTACTTAATTGAACTAAACCGTAGTGAAACTTGTTTGATCCTGCACTACAACATCTGTACTATTATAGATTTAAGATCTATTTTCCCTTGTCATAGTTGACCAGAAAAATTAGTCTCAGATAATGGTGCAAACACGAGGAAATCTGCAGATGCTGGAGATTCAAGCAACGCACACAAAATGCTGGTGGAATGCAGCAGGCCAGGCAACATCTATAGGAAGAGGTGCAGTCGACGTTTCGGGCCAAAACCCTTTGTCAGAACTGCCGAAGGGTCTTGGCCCGAAACGTCAACTGAAATACTTCTTATAGATGTTGCCTGGCCTGCTGCGTTCCACCGGCATTTTGTGTGTGTTGTTTCTCAGATAGTGGTCCTTTGTTTGATATATTGCTACCTCAATGCTACCTGAAACAAAATGAAATTTAAGCACATATATATTTCACCATTCAGTATCAAAACTATTGCAGAAAGATCAATAAGAATTGTCTGGAAGTACTGAAGAAACAAATGTTGCAAGGGTACTCAAGTTTAACAATGGGACATTGATCAGTAAATATTTTGCTGAACAACACTATTGAGGGAGAGTGGAAGAGAAACAGTTGAAACAGAAATTATGACCCAAGAGAAGGAAAGAGACATTTTTACAAGGTGATAGAGTTTGAATGTTCAAGAGTTGATCCATCGGAGTTTGTGGAAGAGCCAAGACAAGATTCTGTCAAACTGTGTCAACAGTACAAATTCCTTTGAGAAAATCAGACAGCTTAGGAAATGTTGAAAGTTTAAATCTGTAAAAGTGATGTGAAAATATTTTTTCTTTTCAAAAAGGAGTATAACAAGTCAGTATACTTCAACATGTGACATGTATCTATGATAGATGTGCACATGTGCAGAGTAGTTGGAAAGAGTGGGGTGCAATACAATGCTCTTCCAGTAGCAATTCTCCATGCCTTTTAGTGACTTATTATTTTCCTACTAGTGCAAACCACTGAAATAAGCACCCACACGTTATAATGCAAACTACATTTGTAACCTTTCTACAATCCAAACATTTCTCCCTCACCTTCCCCCAGATTAGTGGATAACTGCACCAACTTCCTTCCACAACCTGTCCTCACTTGATAATTGATTATCAGTCCCTAAAAAATAAGAACTTCTTCTAAGACTCTTTACTGAACAGAGTACTTCTGAGAAGCATATCCCCTCCACTTAGTACTGTCACTCTTCAGGGACAGGAACAAAATAACTTCCTCCTGAACTTCACCATAAGCAAACAGAAGTTCCATCAACTCTTTTCTTTGCCTGTACTACAAATAACTTACATGTTTACACTAAACCTGCAGATATACTCAATGCCAAAATAGTAGCATTCCATAGTAACTGATTCATAAAGCGCATAATAACTCCTGCAAATAACACTTAAGCTAAGAATATTGCAGCTAAGTTGAGCAGACTAATAAGTTGAAAAAAGGGCCAGATACTTTTCAACTTGTGAAAGATATCATTATCAAAATTCATGCTTTCTCATGAACTTAAAATTCATGACACCGAACTAATAATACATATTTTATAGCATAAAATTAGTGGTAATTAGCTACTCTCACAATACCTGGAGTTTCATTAGTGGTTTTGGTTTTTATCAATTCACTTCCCTAACTGTATCAACACCATAGAAATGAGTTATCTTTACAAAGTCACATTGTTATAATTGTTCGAGCTCAACACAAAATTAAATTAGAAATAAATATGTGTGTTGTGCACGATCACAGAGGCGTTAAAAATATATTTTTAGTTGCTGTCCAAGTGAGTAAAAATAGTAGCCTAAGAATAACAATTTGGATGTGAAATAGAGACTTGGAACCTTTTTTAACATTAGAGCATTAATGAGCACATTTTTTTTTGATTCTTCATTATGTCTATAATTGTGCTGCCTACGGTCTTTTATTGCCTATTTAAATTTCCTGATGACTTTACCCTACAAGATTCCACTGTGTGGTGTTCTGTGCTGCTAATACTTCTTCAGACACCAGTTTGTCAAGAGAAAATAGATTGCTTCTATAGTTTTAGTAGGTGATATTCAGCAAAGATTTGCTAAGTTTTCCTATCAGCTACATCAGTTGCATCGGTAAAATATAGGGGTATGGGAAAATCAGTTATTACTTCTAAACAAATACTGTGGGCCCATATCCTTGCAGCCACGATTGTCCATCCTTCTGCGTCTGGCATATAAATGTAGTACCACATAAAAGTGCAATAATTTCACTTATTTGGAGGGGTTACCTGATTCTGGAGGTGTTAAGGGGTTCCATCAGCAGTTCTTCTTCCATCCATGAAATCTCCACCATGGATTTAACAGCACTTTTTAAAAAATATTTGTTGTTATTTTTCCTACCTTTTTTTTTATTAAGTTCCACAAGTACTGTGCCATTTACCAAACCTCAGCCCACAGGCATGCAAATGCTTGAGAGTGACAGAATGCCGATTTATGTCCATGGCTCCACGCACAGCAAGTTCCCAGTCTGAACCAGACCATCTGGCTGAGGTGTTGAGTAGAGACGAGGGAATTATTTTTATTCATCTTTCAGGGCAGCAGATGAGTGATCATTAGCTCGTTCTCGCACACCTCCAGTTGACAGCTTGTAAAGCACTCCTGGCAGGGACCCCAGAACAGTCCACCTGTGCACATATTTCAACCAAGGAGCAACCTATATCATGGATGAATCATATACAAGAAGCAACGCCAGAATTTCCCAGTGAAGGATGCCTGTAAAACTTAATTCCTATTCATTTCTGAACAGATATCAACATGTACACCTTTAAGAATGTACACTTTAATCTCATTATGTTTACAACTCACATTTTGACCATTATCACGCTGGGTGTTAGTCTTCACAGTTTATTTCTTTTATTGCTTCCCTGATTGTTGCAGCCTTCACTTAATTGCAAAGGTCACAAAATACTTCTGGATTAGGAAGACTATTTGTTTAACGTTTGCATATTAATGCAAACACACAGTAAAAGCCAAACACATTCTTATTAATTCACGTTTTTGCCGAAGAGCGTCAGGACTCACACCACCGGGTTCAAGAACAGTTACTTCCCAACAACCATCAGGCTGATGAACAAAAGGGGTAACTATGCCCTTCCATTGGGATGTTTGCACAACCAATTACCTCACTTGAAAGGACTCTTTATCTTGCTATTTCATGTTTTGTTATTTATTGCTATTTATTTACATATGCATTAGCAAAGTTAGTTGTCTTCTGCACTCCAATTGAACTTCCACTGATCCTGTTATAGTTTTGATTCTATAGATTTGCTGAGTATGCCCGCAGGAAAATGAATCTCAGGGTTGTATATGGTGGTATATATGTACTCAGATAATAAAATTTACTTTGAACTTTGTATTTTGAGTGAATAGAAAATAATGTTTAAAGTCGTCAGATAAAGTAGTGAATATTTTTGTTAGATTCTGTCACATTGATAAACAGATTGAATACACTAGGGCTTCAAATAGCTTCATCTTTAAAGGAGTGACTTTGCTCTGCACCTGAAGAAGAATGACAGAAGCCTAATCTATGTTATTTATCATTTTCAGGTGATTTATAGCAACATATTACTAGAAAATGTGATCTGATCAAATCTGACAGGATGTGTAGCAGTTGCCATCTTAGAGTCATAAAGTCGCAGAAAAGTATAGCACAGTAACAGGCCCCTCAGCCTATCTAGTTCATGCCGTATCATTTAAACTGCCTACTCCCATCAACCTGCACCAGGACCGTTCCCCTCTATATCCCTACCATCCATGTACCTATCCAAACTTCTCTTAAAACATTGAAATCGAGCTCGCATGCACCACTTGTGCTGGCAGCTCGTTCCACACACTCACGACCCTCTGAGTGAAGAGGATTCCCCTCATGTTCCTCTTCAGCTTTTCACCTTTCGTCTTGGCAGAGAGTTTACCAATCTTGTAGCATGTATTATGGCACAGGCCTGTGTCCTATGCTCTTGTCATCACTGCTTCAGATTTTTGTTCTTCCTGCTCAAGGCTGTTTCACCTTACACAATTGAGTATTCAGATAAACAAAAAGAATATTTTTTTAACAATATCGTGAACTACCTGCTGCTTAGTTGCTGCAATATTTCCTCACTTCCTTTGGGAGCAAATTTACAAGCGCTTTGAGGATTCCTATGTAAATGTGATTTGAATGGCATATTAAATGAAAGTTCAAAGCACCATATACTACCCTAAAATTCATTTCCTAGTAGGCAGTCACAGTAAATAACAAAGATACACAATGGAATCAATAAAAAGTACTCACAACAAGCAAGGACAAACAATCAATGTGCAAAAGACAACAAACTGTGCAAGTATAAAAAGAGAAAACAATAAGAAATAAACAATAAATATCGAGAACATGAGTTGTAGAGTCCTTGAAAGTGAGTCCATCAGTTCTGTGTTGGGTGGGTAAAGTTGAGTGAAGTTATCTACTCTGGGTCAAGAGTCCTGGCAGTTCAAGAGAAATAACCTGGGTCCTGAGGCTCCTGCACCTCCTTCCTGATGGCAGCAGTGAGAAGAAAACAGGGCCTGGATGGTGGGGGCCCTTGATGAAGGATGCTGCTTTCCTGCAACAGCACTCTCTATAGACATGCTCAGTTTTGGGGAAGGCTTTACCTGTGATAGACTGGGCTGTATCCATTACTTTTTGTAGGATGTACCACTCCTGGGAATTGGTGTTTCCATATCAGGCAACCAGCCAGGATACACTCTACCATTTGTCAAAGTTTCAGATAATTGTCTGGGACATTATCGGAAATGTGTGTAACCTAAATAAGTCTTCCTTGCTTTTTCATTCAACTACATTTTATCTTATCTCCTCTCCTATCCCCATTACAGGTTTGCATGCTGCTTGCCTTCCTAATAGCTTGTGGACCTAATATTTTACTGTAATTATGTATACTCTTCAGATGAAGGATTAACTTCAGCTGAAGCAGAGGGGCCCAGGACCGGCAGTGAGGAGAAAGCCAAAGTTTGACCGATTTAAGTGCTGGGCCGAATTGGAAAGCTTGGCTCTGGGCCTGATCAAGGTGATGGGACCCAGGCTCAAAAGCATATCAAAGGGACAGGGCCCGAGCCCAAGAGCGGGGAACAACCCACTGTTTGGCCATTTTAAGCACCAGGCCAGGTTGAAAAAGTCAGGATGTCAGGGCCACAGGCGAGGGACTCACGGCTCCGTGAAGTTTCCTCATCTCTGTGTTGAACTGAAGCTGTGGCCTGCAAGAAATGGGCTCCTGGACCAGCTATAGTGATAACTGGCTTTGTGGCTGTGGATCCAACTTCAGTTCTGAATGGTATTTGCTTACGTTTATCGTGTGCACAATTTGTTTTTTTTTCTGGCTATCGAGTGTTTGATGGTCTCTGTTTTTAAATGGGTTCTATTGGATTTCTTTGTTTTGTGGCTGCCTGTAAGGAGATGAATCTCAAAGTTGTACTTAGTGTACCTTGATAGTAAATGCACCTTGAACTTTGAACTCTTTTTCTTTATTTTTCCCTGACCTGCTGAGTGTTTATAACATTTGCTGATTTTATTGCCAAATTTCAATCGGCGATTCCTTTATTTTCATGTATAATTGTATTTCTTGCTTTTGACTTAACCAACTTATCCAGATCCATTTGTGCACCAGCATTTACTCGTCTCTCATTTTTTTATTCTTCTTACCAAGGTCCATAACTTCAGATGTCCACTCTCCCCCCCCAGTTGATCTCTTTCTGCCATTTTCTTTCCTACTTACTTAACTCAAATCGATTTTCCTTTTGCAAACTCTTTGCATTCTTCTCACAACCCAATTTCCCACCTAGCATGGCACCATTAGCAAACTTGGATTTGTGATACTGCCTGTTCATGTAAGCCATTGATATGATCTGTGAACGTCTGAAGACCCACTAGAGATCCCGAATGGTAAAGCTTTAGTTCTGAGACCTCCCCACTCATTCTGACCCACCTTTCTGCTCATTAACCAGTCCCCCTATTTTCACAAATCCTCACTGAATAACAGTTCCCTATGGAACAACATGAAATTCCTGTTGAAAATATATATACAATATATCTGCTGGTTCCCTGTCGTCTGCCCTATTAATTACACCTTTAAAAAGCTTTTAGATCTGTCAGGCACTATTTTTCTTTCATCAAACCACATTTCCTCTACTTAATAATATTGTGATTTTCTCAAGTGTGCTGTTGCTACATCCTTAATGAAGGACTTCAGCTTTTTACCAGCTACAGACATCAGGCTAACTGGTCTAAAGCTTTTCTTCTCTCTCTCTCCATCCTAAGTGGTGCAATGCATTTACTATCTTTCAATCTGCCGGAACTGTTTTAGAACTGAATGACATATAGAATGGCTCAAAGCAGATGCCAAACTGTATTTGAAAGCTTGAGCAGAATGAAGTTGTATTTGGACATGGGTGATCTGGTAGGTCTCATTTGGAGGAGTGAGCATGACTGGGGAATGAAGATGCATCACCTTGAGCAAGAAATTTTGCTCGCTTGTAGAGATGAACAAAGGTTTGGCATTCAGCAGTAGAAGCCCATGAGTATAAAGGAGCAGGGTTAAGTACAAACAGGAGAAAATCTGCAGATAACACACATCAAAGTTGCTGGTGAACGCAGCAGGCCAAGCAGCATCTGTAGGAAGAGGTGCAGTCGACGTTTCAGGCCGAGACCCTTTGTCAGGACTAACTGCAGATGAAAATCTGCAGATGCTGGAAATCAAGGTAACACGCACAAAATGCTGGAGGAACTCAGCAGGCCAGCAGCATCTATGGAACGGAGTAAACAATTGATGTTTCAGGCAGAGACCCTCCATCAGGATTGGAAAAAAGAGATAAGAGGTCAGAGAAAGAAGATGGGGTGAGGGGAGGAAGAAGTACCAGGTAGTAGGTGATAGGTGAAACTGAGAGGGGGAGGGGTGAAGTAAAGAGCTGGGAAGTTGGTTGGTGAAAGAGATAAAGAGCTGGAGAAGGAGGAATCTGATAGAGAGGACAGAAGGCCATGGAAGAAAGAGAAGGGGAGGAGAACCAGAGGGAGTTGAAAAGCAGGTAAGGAGATACAGTGAGAGAGGGAAGTGGGAATAGGGAGTGGTGAAGGAGAAGGGAGGAGTAATTACCAGAAGTTCAAGGAATCAATGTTCATGCCATCAGGTTGGAGGCTACCCAGATGGAATATAAGGTGTTGCTCCTCCAACCTGAGTGTGGCCTCATCACGACAGTAGAGGAGGCCGTGGACTGACATATTGGAGTAGGAATGGAAAGTGGAATTAAAATGGGTGGCCCCTGGGAGATCCCTCTTTTTCTGGCGGATGGAGCGTAGGTGCTCAGCAAAGCGGTCTCACAATCTATGTCAGGTCTCACCAATATACGAGAGGCCACACCGGGAGCACCGGATACAGTAGATCAGCGGTCCCCAACCACTGGGCCGCAAAGCATGCGCTACCGGGCCACGAGGAAACAATATGATTTGGCGATAGGGGTCAGCTGCACCTTTCCTCATTCCCTGTCACACACTGTTGAGCTTGAGTGCATGTGAGGTCATTACGCATGCGTCATCCCTGTCAGCGCAGGAAGGAGATCAACTCCTCGATCTTGCAAATGATGGCGGGCTGCAAAGCATATTTGACATAACATCTCTGCTGGCATTCTGGATCAAAGTCAAGGCTAAGTATCCTGAGATAGCCACGAAAGCACTGAAAACATTGCTTCCCTTTCCAACATATCTCTGCAATGAATGCAACGAAAACTAAATTGCGGAATAGACTGGACATAA
Source organism: Mobula birostris (assembly GCF_030028105.1). Lineage (NCBI taxonomy): Eukaryota > Metazoa > Chordata > Chondrichthyes > Myliobatiformes > Myliobatidae > Mobula > Mobula birostris. The sequence continues at coordinate 31,868,224 of NC_092394.1, read as the reverse complement.
GGAACCCCCTTCGAGTATCGCTGTCTCCCGTCACCCCTCGATAGGACCGTCTTGTTGCAGGAAAACAAGCCCAGGGCTCCCACTGGTTCAGCGATATTGGTGTGTTGCAATGATTTTATATGTTCATACGAGGAAAATATGTGCTGTGCGTTTAATAGCCAAACGTTACTTGAAATGTTATGATGCTATTGACTTATATAACCATATAACAATTACAGCACGGAAACAGGCTATTTCGGCTCTTCTAGTCCGTGCCGAACGCTATTCTCACCTAGTCCCACCGACCTGCACTCAGCCCATAACCCTCCATTCCTTTCCTGTCCATATACCTATCCATTTTTTCTTTAAATCACAATATCGAACCTGCCTCTACCACTTCTACTGGAAGTTCGTTCAACACTTACTTCAGGCTCCCCTGATAATTGACTTATCGCTATATTCATGCGAGGAAAATATGCGCTGTGTGTTTAATATTAAATTCGTGAGATAAACCCTTTTAGAAATGAAATTGAGTGTATTAGCTGCTTATCACCTATATCGCGTTCATGATTAACACCACCCCCCCGAAAAGAATTGCCAAAAACGATTTGTAGAAGAAAATGGGCAGGTACACACATGAGCAAATCACGCATGCGCACTGGTGCCCGCGCAGGCTTCATGGTCATTGTAGTCTTTATCGGGGGTAAACCCAACGTATTTGACTGCTACTTTTGTTCGCCGGCCCCCCCACCCGGTCGGCCGGTCCGCAAGAATATTGTCAATATGAAACCGGTCCGCAGTGCAAAAAAAGTTGGGGACCCCTGCAGTAGATGACCCGACCCCAACAGACTCACAGGTGAAGTGTCGCCTCACCTGGAAAGACTGTCTGGAAACCTGAATGGTAGTGAGGGAGAAGGAGTAGGGGCAGGTGTGGCACTTGTTCCACTTGCAAAGATAAGTACCGGGGGGAGATCAGTGGGGAGGGATGAGTAGACAAGGGAGTCGCATAGGGAGCGATCCCTGTGGAAAGTGGAAAGTGGGGGGGGAGGGAAGAGAGGGAAAGATGTACTTGGTGGTGGGATCCTGTCCGAAATGGCGTAAGTTACACAAATCAGAGCTTGCCCACATTTACATTGTGGGAGCCAACAAGCAAGTAATGATGATTACATTGCTGGAGCAGTGTTCTGAAATCGCAATTCACTAGCAGCCACTTGGCACAGTGCAGGACATACACATAATCTGAACTGTCAGCTCACAGCTGTGATTTCAGCATCCAACCAGCATCAACCATGCTGTTGCTACATCACCACCAGGCCCAATATGGTGAGCAACTGCATCAATTCAAAGCTTCAAAGTGCATTTATTGTCAAAGAATGTATATAACCTTGAGATTTGTTTGCTTACAGGCAGCCACAAGACACGGAATCTGAAAGAACCCAATTTAAAAAAATAAGACCAACCCCCAGTGCCCACATAGAAAGAGAAAAGAAACACAAAACAACTCTTATATACAATAGAAGCAAGCAAGAACAACAGCATTCCAAACCAAATTGAGTCCTTAGATCCAAATCCCCAGAGTAGGGCCAAAGCTCAGTATTCAGTTCATCATATTAGCAGGGCAAATTGCCGCAAAGTTCGCAGACACGAAGCACAGCAGCCAGGGCGGTCTCATAGACTTAGTGTCGTGGTGAGGGAAGCTTCCAGACTACCTGGGCCAGCATTTAAATTGTCTGAACCTCGCACTAGGAACCGGGGCCTCCCGCCAGCAAATCGCTCCAGGCCTAGGTTTCACCACCAAAGGAGCCGTTCTTGACTGCTCCAAATCAGCTCAGCGCCCAGAGTGATCCAAACTCATCCAACTCTTGACGCCCTGCCTTTCCAGTCCATATGGGCTGGCATTTAGGTTCTCCAACAGTGGATAGTACCTCATGTTAGGACCTGGGCCTCGCTGTTGAGAGTTGCTCTGGGCCTTGAACACACTGTCCATCAATTCGCTTCAGACCTGAATTTAGCTGCCAAAGAAGCCGTTCTTGACCTCTCCAATTCAACTTGGCGTTTAGAGTGATCCACCCTCGCACTCAGGTTAGTTGGTCAGGCATCGGAAGACCTCTGTCCTGCCTTTTCCCCTTTGAATCATTCACTCCAACCGGCATGGCTCGAACTCCAAGTGCATCAGTTTTGCAGTGCACCAACAGGGCACATCCCAGGCAATTTGGGGTCAATTAATGCTGGCCATCCCCATGCCTCATCTAGGGGAGATGTTATGATGCTAGAAATGGTTATGGGTAAAAAAAAACGGAGATCTTTGCAGTTTGTTGGTGGAACATGGGTGGGAACAAGAATGGGAACAAGAGCCCAGGTTCTATGAAATAATATAGGACCTACATTGTACGTGACCTGCACATATATGATGCCGAGAAGGAGGAAGTTGGAAGTGACCTCCGAAGTAATGGAGCTGTACAGGTCAATGCCAGGAGTGCAGTGCCAGAGGATATAGATGCAGCATCTTAAGAAGTTCAAAGTACAATCAAGGTTAGTACACAGACCTTCAGATCAAACCTCCTTACCCACTAATGGTGAACTAGCCTCACACATTCTACCATGCACCTTCCCCACCCAACTACTCCCTCCACATCAAAAGGGGATTCCACGGCAACAATAGCTTAACCACCCAAATCCCTCTCTCAGTAAGAAGAAGACTGCATTAGAGAGGCTAAATATGACAATGTGTGGCCTGTTATAGAAATAGTACGATTAAATATGATCATGTACTCAATCCTAAACAGAAACCTCACAATGAATGATTCAGACACAGCTTCTTCCCCTGCACTATCAGATTTCTGAACGGTCCATAAACTCCTGAATACCACCTCATTGTTCCTTACAGTTTATTTTCATAAATTAGAGTAATTTTAAGTATTTACACTGTACTGCTACCACAAAATAAACTCATCAAAAAGGCTGGATCCGTCTTTGGCTACAACCCGGGCTCTTTCGAGTTAGTGGTGGAGAGGAAGTCACTAAGCAAACTGTTATCCATTAGGGAAGATCAGGCACATCCTCTCCATGACCTACTGAATAAGCAGCGGAGCACCCATTCGAACAGATTCATTCAGCTCCGCTGTCACAGGATTGTTACAGAAAATCTTTCACATCATAGTACAACTGTCTGTCTGTCTAGGTACCATATCTGATGCGGACTTTGGTGACCATGGTTTTCCATATAGATCTCTCCTTCATTTTTTGGATGACTTCCATTTCCTCGATGTGTAGCCACCTGGCTATGCTTTTGATGTACATAAGCTGAGGTCTTCCTCTAGGTTTGCTCCCCTCAATCCTTCCAGAGAGCATGAGTTTTTCTAGTTCATCTTTCCGCATGATATGTCCTAGGAATCTGAGTGTTCTTTCTCTTATTCTTGGTATGAGTGATCGAACTACTTGGGCTCTGGCTCTCCATAGTACAACAGTTTGTTTAATTATTTCATACATTATTATTGCACATTATCACACATTGGTAAATTATTGTGTATATTATTATTCTGTACTTTATTATTAGTTATTATTATTTATTATTATTATTGCTAAGTGTTTTTTAAATGTTGCTGCTATAACAAAATAATTTCCCACAAATTTGATCCCACTCAGGATCAATAAAGTATTTATTATTATTAAAACAATAAATCTCACATAATTTAAATCAGAATAATAAATCAGATTACCAAAGTGATTATGAATCCTATTTCATCCTATAATTTCTTATGATTTACGAACTGCAGATTATGTAGCTCCTCACCTCTCACATCCCACCCTCTCTCCCCAGTTCTACCCTTGTTCATTCCTGCTTTCAGATACCCTGGAACACTGAGAATAAAGATGAGACTGAATCTAAATTTGCAACCACTCACTCCAAAGGGTGAGGTCGGCATGTTGCAAGAGTCCCCTGCTGCCACAGGAGAGGAAGAAGATACTCAAGAGGGCAGCCCACAGGAGGAAACTAATGAATGTGCACAATTAGGTTCTTGACGTATTGCTACACCACCAAACAGCATATGAATCTAGTTTCAAAGAGTATAGAGGCATTCAGATCCAAATCTGCACAGCCTTTGCATAGAGCTTGAAAGTCAGCACTTCCAATGTGAAACTGAAGGCCTGTTCCATTTTAATACCTGCATTTTGTTCTAACTTATTACTGACAGCTTATTCATCTTTTCAATCAAGTAATGCTTCCTTTGCTCTGTAGGTTCCTAGTAAGACATATTTTGAGGTGTCTTTTTAATTCTCACGCACTTATAATGAAACAATACCTCATTTTGGCAAACTTCTGAACTCTGAGCCTGAAATGTTTGATGCGCTAATTCTCTTACGCTGCACAGCCAATCACCATGCAGAATTTGATGGCCAAAACGGTGTTGCGGAAGTTTAGACCTCCATCGTGCAAGCTCCCACTGCTGCCGTCATCCTCCAACAGGCCACTGGGATTGCTGGCCCAGACGGGTGGCCGTAGCTCCACTGTGCATGACTCCGCTGTCCTCACCATTGCTGTCCCTGTCAGCCAGCTCAGTTTGCTGGCATCCTGACCCTTGCGCCCAAATTCAGTGGAAGGTGTGCAGTCCAGAGGTGGCAAAGGCCTGGAAGTGATGTGCAAAAGTAGCAGGGCTGGAACAATGGAAGAGGGATGATATGAAAGAGAGAAGAACATCTTCAATATTAGATTTTTACCTTGACTTCAAACAGAGTGCAGAAGTGGTGCATCAGTATGATCAAACAAGGAAGCATTCATTGAAGGGTATGGAATCAGGTCCTGTAAAAAACATATATTTCTGTCAAGGTCATGTTAATCGTAACACATGGTTTACTGTTACCAGACCCCCCCAGGAATAGACTGACCGACGGTACTCAAGTATTTTGTTTCCTGAATCAGCTGAAAATGTTTAACCTTGTCAAGTTTTTTCCAAAGGTGTGTAAATATGTAAGCACTGTTGTCTGCGAATGTTAGAAATATTATCTGAGAGACTGCATCAAATTACACCGGCCTAGACAATTTATAAATGTCAACTCAAACATTCTAGGAATGCATTATTAAGTCAATCTCAAAGCATATCGGAACTGCAGCAGCAAAAATGAGTCCTGCTGCTGGAAGAACCGAATAGTGTATGTGTTACTGACATTACTTGATTACTCAAATAGCACAAGTCATGCCTTTCAGGGATTTTTAGCCATACAAACATACAGTGCATAAAAGATTGATTCATTAAAAGTAGGCTGCCTTATTCAAGTAACTACCGAATTAAACATCTTCTCATCTTTGATTGCATGGGTTCATTTGAGTTAATACGTTTTTTGGCAAAATAATGTCAAGTTTTATTTGAATGCCATTATTTTTGTACAATAAAACCCCAACAATTTAATACAAAGGGGAGATATTGCATGAGCTGTGAACCAACAGTGTTGCCAAAGGAGTTGCTTCATTACCTGCCTCTTGTAGACCCACCTGCCGATTCCCTATCAGCAGTTTCACACAGTGACAAGTTGCACTTCTGGACAACTATTAGCACAGCAAAATATTCCAAGGTATCACATGGAGAGGTATCTAAGAAAAAATAGCTCTGAGCTCAGAGAACTTTATCTAACAAAAATTAGCACTGAGACACACACAAGGAGATATTAGAGCAGAGAAATGGGTATTAAGGAGAATCTTATATAATGTTAGAGTCATGTAGATTTACTGGGGAATTCCAGAGTTTGTGGGTTTGGAAGATGAAGGTATGGCTGCCAGTGTTGCATTTGAAGCTGGAGGATTGGAAGGGGGCAGACATCGTCAAGGTAGAGGAGACCAAAAGACAGAGTGGAGTGAACCCATGCAGAAATTTGAAAAAAAAGGGATGAGAATTTTAAAATGGGGACATATTTCAACCCTGGTAACCAATGGATGTCAGTCAGCCTAGGGAGACAGGTAAATGAGAAAAGTGTGTCCTGATGCAGGGTCTCATTCCCAAAATGTCAACACATCCCTTTTGCCTCCGCAGATGCTGCTTAATTCACTGACCTCTTCCAGAGGTTTACTTTTTGCTCCAAATTCCAGTATCTGCCATCTCTTGTCTCTCCAGACTGGTGAATGAGAACTGGTACAAGTTAGGATACAGACGCCAGAGGTATGGATGGCCTCGAGTTTACAGAGTGTGAGGGGGGAGGGGAAGTGAAGTCAAAAGGATGTCAAGTCTGGTGTTAAACAAGGCAGTGATTGAAGGAAATATCAATAGGACGTGAAAAGGGTTCAACGAGCAATGAACAGCCTAGCAATTAGGGCAATAGTAGTAAGTTAAAATGGAATGGAACTCATTCCCCATATTGATCTGCTTACAGATGTACATCTGACTTAACTTTTCTGAATTTACTGTTGCAGAATCCCAATCCTAAATGGTGAGTGGTGAGTGTGTGTGTGTGTGTGTGTGTGTGTGTGTGTGTGTGTGTGTGTGTATTTGTGGACCTTACATAACATAATGCATCAAATGAGGTGGTATGAAGGAGCCCCACTTACAAAACAACTGTAAAGACAATGAGCAATCAAAATAAGTGAAATATTTTAAACAAATTAGAAAAATTAAATCATTTACAACCTGTTTTAAACTATTAAGACCATAAAAACACTTGATTAATGAAAAAGAATATAAATTATCCTAACTTTATCCTTTGTCATATTCAGCACCTAGATACAAGAGCCCACTGTTGATGAGGCAGGTCTCACATAGAACAGTCTAGCATAGGAATAGGTCCTACAGCCTACAATGTGATGCTGAACTAATTAATCTAGCAATTAATTCCTAACTAGGCTAATCTCTTATGCCTATACAATGTCCCTATCCCTCTATTCAATGCATATTTATATGCTTGTCTGAGAATCTCCTGAATAACTCAATCATATTTGTCTCCACTACCACTGTTGGCAGGACCAGCTCAGGGCTCACAATCTCCCATGCAGCCACCAGGAAAGTGCTACAAATTACTATCTGCAATATTAAGACCATAAAACCATAAGGCATAGGAGTAGAATTAGGTCTGCTCAGTCACTCAAACATGGCTGATTTTTTATCCCTCTCAACCCTATTCTCCTGCCTTTTCTCCATAACCTTTGACAACCTTACTAATAAAGCACCAATCAAACTCTGCTTTAAATATACCCAATGACTTGGCTTCCACAGCCATCCACGGCAATGAATTCCACTGATTCACCACCCTCTGGCTAAAGAAATTAGTCTTCATCTCTGTTCAAAAGATGGGCCCTCTGGTCCTAGACTCATACACTAAAGGACTCATCCTCTCCATTTCCACTCTATCTAGGTCTTTCAATATTCAGTAGGTTTAAATTAGGTCACACCCCCATTACAATGCAATCTGAGAATTATCACCCAATGGCAATAATGTTAGGGACTTCTGTGCTTCAGTATAATTGACGCATTTCTCAGTAAGATTTAGTCAAAGTTTCAACATGGGGCAAATGCAGGAACCTCAATAGCTCAGAGGGTTATTACATTTTCCATTAATATTGCCATGAGTGGAAATCTTAAAATCTTAAAGGTGTGATCACATAACTGATCTCAGTCTGACAGTGCATATAAAGTCGACAAGGAAAAAAGTATTCTGTTAGTGTTGGGAACACTGGACGTATTATTGCTGATTTTATCTTGATATAGGACTGAAATCCCCAAGAGCGAGTTCTGGCCGGAGTCCTGGCCCAGCTGCTAGGATGAGTGCAGCATTTTGAGTGAATTGGACTCAGTCAGTGTGGTGGTCAATAAGGAAGAGAAGGGCCAACATTCCTACTGCAGGTTCATGTGTGAACCGTTAATAAATTAAAGTCATTCATTTTACTAAACCCGATCAAGCCCTGCTCCTCCTGGTTGTCAGAGTTCACCGGTTACATGAATTAATGTATTCCTGCAGATTCCATCACATAACCTCTTGCCTCTGACTGACCACCCATCGGTCAGCATGATTTACAACTAATAAAGCCTTCAGAAATAAGTAGGTGAAGCTTTTGAATGTCCTGTGGATTTCTCCCAGGTAGTCCCTCCTGCATCCATAATATAATGTTATAATTCTTGGATGCTCTGGGACAATGCTCAACAATTGGGAGCTAAAATCACACTGGGCCGCAGCCTACAGACTGTTTATGTCACCTGACACCCATCACCTTCCAGCTACCCTTCCCCTCCCCCGACCTTTTTATTCTGGTGCCCTCCTCCTTCCTTTCCCGTCCCGAAGAAGGGTCTCGGCCCGAAACGTCAACTGTTTATTCATTTTCATAGATGCTGCCTGACCTGCTGCGTTCCTCCAGCATTTTATGTGCGTTGCTCTGGATTCCCAGCAGAATTTCTCGTGTTTATGAGACCGATTTTGTTGTTAGCTACTGCAAAGCAGGTTGTAAAAAGGCACATAAAGACTGATCTCTTCTGTCGCGCAGTTTACAGAACATTTTCACCAGGTTTTCCCACTGAACTCGTACGTGCTCAGGTTCAAGCTTCAGTTTATTGTACGTATCCAAGATATAAACACCATGAAAATTTGGTTTATGCAGCAGCAGCACAGTGCATCATAAACATGATTAACATAAGTCAACATGAGCAAATTACATAAATTATACATAAGTTGAACAATAAAATCCTCATAACAATATTAGTAAAATTAGAGAAAAAAGAAATGCAGTTTAATTGCTACAATGTTACACAGTCGGTGCTGTCTCTGAAAGGGATGTTTCACTCCTCCAGTCACAAAGATGTATACCAGTCATTGAATGGAAGCGGGGTGGGAGAGTGTTGCAGTGGGGTTTGTACAGGCCAGTGAAGACTAATGCCTGGTATTTGTGCATGGCTGGAGAGGAGCGGTAGTAATGTGATCACTCGAGTCGAGTATGATGTTCTGCTAAGGAGTTGAGAGATGGACTCCCTTCATGGAGCACGCCTGTGTACACAGGCAGCCACCACATGGTCCATGACAGATCGTGGTCAATGAGACTGCTAGCAAGGAGAGGCTGATGATGGGGCAAATTTGCAGTCAACAGGATGAGCTGCAACGTAAAAAGAGGGACAAGATTGAAAAGGGTGATGGATACAGGACTCAGGGTGTTATATTTGAATGCACGCAATATACAGAATAAAGTAGATGAACTTGTAGCACAGTTACATATTGACATGTATGATATTGTGGGCATCACTCAATCGTGGCTGAAAGAAGATTACAGCTGGGAGCTTAACGTCCAAGGATACACATTGTATTGAAAGGACAGGCAGGTAGGCAGAGAGAGAGGGGTGGCTCTGTGTTTATGAAATGAAATCAAATCATTAGAAAGAGGTGACTTAGGATTGGAAGGTGTAGAATCGTTGTGGGTAGAGCTAAGAAACTGCAAGTGTAAAAAGACCCTGATGGGAGTTGTATTCAAAATTCCAAACAATAGCAAGAGTAGATATCAGACAACTGGAAAATGATGTTGGAGAGGTAGTAATGGGGAACAAAGAAATGACGGATGAACTTAGTAAGTATTTTGCATCGGACTTCACTGTGGAAGACACCAGCAGTATGCCAGAAGCTTGACAGAGTCGGAGGCAGAAGTGAGTGAAGTTGCCATTACTAGGGAGAAAGTGCTTAGGAAACTGGAAGGTCTGAAGGTAGATAAGTCCAGATGGTGTACACCCCCGGGTTCTGAAAGGGGTAGCTGAAAGGATTGTGGAGGCAATGCTAATTAACTTTCAAGAATCAATAGGTTGCGTCATGGTTCTGAAGGAGTGGAAAATTGCAAATGTCACCCCACTCTTCTAGAAGGCAGAGAGACAGAAGAAAGGGAATTATAGGCCTGTTGGTCTGACCTCAGTGGTTGGGAAGATGTTGGAGTTGATTGTTAAAGATGTGGATTCGGGGTACTTGAAGGCTAATGATAAAATAGGCCAAAGTCAGCATAGTTTCCTAAAGGAAAAACCTTTCCTCACAAAGCTGTTGGAATTCTTCGAAGGAATAACAAACAGCAGAGATAAAGGATAATCAGTGGATGTTGTGTACTTGGATTTTCAGAAGGCTTTAACAAGGGGCCACACATGAGGTTGTTTTAAGAAGTTAAGAGCCCATGGTATTACAGGAAAGATTCTAGCATGGATAGAGTGTTGGCTGATTGGCAAGAGACAAAGCTTGAGAAGAAAAGAGCCTTTTCTGGTTGGCTGCCAGTCTTGGGATCACTTTTTAAGTTAAATGTCAATGATCTGGGTGACAGAATAGAAGGTTTTGTAGCCAAGTTTGCAGACCATACAAAGATAAGTGGAGAAACAAGTAGCATTAAGGAAGTAGAGAGGCTACAGAAGGTCAAAGGAGACTGGACAAAAAGTGCCAGTTGGAACACAGTGTCAGGAACTGTACGGTCATGCACTTTAGTTGAAATGGAAGGGCAGACTATTTTCAAAATGAAGACAAAATTCAAATATTTGACTTTGGAGTCCTGGTGCAGGATTCCCTGAAGGTTAATTTGCAGGTTGAGTCAGTGGTGAGAAAGGCAAGTGTAATGTTAGCACTTATTTTGAGAGGACTAGAATATAAAAGCAAGGATGTAACGTTGAGGCTTTAAAAGAAACTGGTGAGGCCTCACTTGGAGTATTGTGAGCAGTTTTGGGCCCCTTATCGAAGAAAGGATGGATGCACTGACAATTAAGAGGGTTCAAAGGAGGTTCATGAAAATGATTCCAGGATTACATAGCTTATCATATGAGGAGTGTTTGATGACTCAGGGCCTATACTCACAGGAATTCTGAAGAAGGAGGTGGGATCTCATTGAAACCTATCTAATGTTGAAAGGCCTCAACAGAGTGGATGTGGAGAGGATGTTTCTTACGGTGGGGAGTCTTAGACTAGAGGGACGTCCATTTCAAAAGGTGATGAGGAGGAATTTCTTCAGTCAGAGAGTGGTGAATCTGTGGAATTTGTGGCCACAGGTGGCTGTGGAGGCCAAGTCATTGGGTATATTTAAGGTAGAGGTTGATTAGTCAGAGCATGAAGTGATATGAGGAGAAGGCAGGAGATTGGGGCTAAGAGGGAAATGTATCAGTCATGATGAAATGGCAGAGCAGACTCGATGGGCCAAATGGCCTAATTCTGCTCCTATATCTTATGATCTTATGGTACAGTGACATAGAATTTAAGACATCTGGGACCCTTCCTCCAGCAGCTTTCCTCCGCCTTCACTGCTGTTGAGATGTGCCATCTTCTTCCACCAGCTCTGCTGCGGAGGTTTTGTTCGGATTGCTGTTTAACCGGTACCTCCAATTTGACCTTACCACCATGGGTGACCCTACCAGGAGCTAACTGCCAGATGGCTAAACCCTGGACAGCATCGCATGTTGGACACCAGGAACTCACAAGCCTCTCCACACAACAAGGTGATGATCCTCGGAGAAGGAAGAGTCATGAGACCCGACATATCTCCAGCCTGGAGGTCGCTAGAGTTGTCTCTGTATGCACAAAAGTGCAGTCTATCTACACATTTCTGAAGCTTGGGGGAGCTGGTAAAGCAAGAAGAACCCTTGCTGACCCTGACCACGCCTGTGAAATGTCAGAAGAAGCCTCCTTGAGAATAGAGTTTGGCTGAGCAGTAAACTTTGAGATGCGGCAGAGATCAGCAGCTGGCTGGAGTGATCCTGAGGGCAGGAAACTGAAAGAGGCCATGACCACGTGCACAGTAGTCAGGGCACGTGGTTAAGGCTGGATATCACAGAGAAGTAAAAGAATGTATCTGGAGTGCCAGCACTTTACATATTGTGGTTTTTGGTGGGTTGGAGTTAGAGAAACCTGGATGTTGTGTGTTGAAATAAGAACTGTCATTTTCAGACTGGTGAGTTTGAATGTCTTATTTCAGATGAACTTTGCTTATTGCACAACTGTTAACATCATTTGACGTAGTTTTACACCTAAAGAAGTTGCTAGGGAGAATGAAAGCCCTATTGAAAAATTAGGATTGAAATTACACCATGGGTGATAAGGCACTGTTTTTACTGGAGTTGTGTGAATGAATGTTTAACCTTTTGGTTTTCAGTGCCCACTACCTACAATTACCATCTCCGAAGCTGCAGATAAACAGCTTATTAACAGCATATCCTTCGGGTCCTGAGGGATGGGTAAATGGCAGAGGTGAAAACAAGTCAGCACTAGTACAGTATGTGGGCAATCAGTACAAATGTGTTAAATTATGAACTTTAGCAATACAATAATGATAAGAGCATTGTGTTTGTGCCAGACATTTTTGCACACTATTGCTTGAGATTGGATGAGTTAAATCAGGACATTTTAGTCTACACAAAGCCCGGTCACAGTGAAAGAAAAACATTCCTAAGCACTGTTTGCCACTTCATACAGCATGTTGAGAAACAGGGTCAAAATTTTTGTAAGATTAGTGCATTTTAGCAGGGATGAATAAAATATTTGACTTATAAATAATGAAAGCTGGCGGTGGAATGTTATTTAAGGGCTGAATATTTTATTGAAGTATATATACTAAACTGTCGGAGAATTTTTTTAAAGACCAACCATCCACAAAATCAACCTATTAATAAAACATTTACATTCAAATCTCTTCATTAATTATTAAGTACCTCTAAAAACAAACATGTGTGGGATATAAATTAAACACATGAATTGGGAACTGTGACTTATCTAAAGTAACACTTTGACATTGGGCTGTGTAAGTCACTGGTGGATGGGCTACGTACTTCTGAAGTACCGCAGTGATTTCATTTTCAGTAACCTGATGCTACTCGTAGCTGTATGAGAAAGTCTAATTGTGTTTGTTCGCTTTGTTTTGCATTCCACACGGCACATTGCTGCCCTGAAATGCTCCCACACAGCTTCTTTTTTATAATTGCTCGTGGTAAATCTTTATTAAGTCGGATGATCATTCTGTGGTCAAATCTCCCATGTCTATCACACCTTGTTATTTATCATTAAATTCCAGTTGCATTCCTCAACTCAGCAGCTCCTAAACCCTACACATATGCCTTTATTACTTTCAAACTGAATATTCCAGTGCAGTCTATGCCATAGAACATAAATCAGTACAGAACAAGAACAAACCCTAATCCCACGATGTCTGTGCCAAGCTTGATGCCAAATCAAGCCAATCCCTTATGCCAGAACATGATCCATATCTTCCGTTCCTGTATACTTAATGCCGATATAAAAGCCTCTTGATTGCTACTATTGTGTCTGCTTCCTCTACCAACCCTGGTAGCAAGTTTCAGGCACCTAACATCAGTGTAAAAAACTTGCCCCACATATTCCCTTTAAAGTTTCCCCCTCTCACATTTCTACTCTAAAAAAACTTTCTGGATGAAGATCTCTATCTATACTTCTCATAACTTTGTAAACTCCTGTCAGTTCTCTCCGAAGCCTCCAATGCTCCAGGGAAAACAAACCGATTTTGTCCAATCTCAATGTTAAATCAAGCTCGGTTTCAATGTTTAAGAGAAACGTAGACAGTTACGTGGAAGGTAGGGGTATGGAGCACCATGGTCCGGGTGCAGGTCCATGGGAGTTGGCAGTTTAAATGGCTCGGAATGGACTAGATGGGCCAAAGGGCCTGTTTCTCTGCTATGATTTTCTATGACCCCTTATAGCTAATACCTTCTAATCCAGGCAGCATCTGGTAAACTTCCAAACCCACTACAAAGCCTAACATCCTTCCTGTCATGGGGCAATCAGATCTGCACTCAATACTCAAGTGCAGCCTAAGCAAAGTTTTGTGCAACTGTAACATAATTTCTTAACACTTATAGTCTCTGCCCCTAATGATGAAGGCAAGCATGTCATATGCCTTCTTCATCGCTCCATCTACTTGCATTGCCATTTTCAGGGAGATATGGACTTGGACCCCAAGATCCATCTGTAAACTGATGTTGTTGAGGTGCTGCTATTAACTCTCAGTACATTCCACTTACATTTCATTGCAGAGCGCCGTAGACACAGCCAGCTCCATTATAGACACAAGCCTTCCCACCATCAAGGATATCTTCAAAAGGTGGTGCCACAAGACGACAGTAACGCCCCTCACCACCCAGGACATGTACTCTTCTCATTACTATCAGCAGGGAAGCTGACAGCAATGCAGGTGGATGCTTTCCTGGTGTCATGGATTCCTGATTACCTGACTGGCAGACCACAGTACGTGTGCTTGCAACCCTGTGTGTCCAACAGAGTGATCATCAGCACTGGGGCTCCACAGGGGACTGTCTTGTCTCCCTTTCTCTTCACCATTTACACCTCGGACTTCAACTACTGCACAGAGTCTTGTCATCTTCAGAAGTTTTCTGATGACTCTGCCATAGTTGGATGCATCAGCAAGGGAGATGAGGCTAAGTACAGGGCTACGGTAGGAAACATTGTCACATGGTGTGAGCAGAATTATCTGCAGCTTAATGTGAAAAAGACTAAGGAGCTGGTGGTAGACCTGAGGAGGGCTAAGGTACTGGTGACCCGTTTCCATCCAGGGGGTCAGTGTGGACATGGTGGAGGATTACAAATACCTGGGGATACAAATTGACAATAAACTGGACTGGTCAAAGAACACTGAGGCTGTCTACAAAAAGAGTCAGAACCGTCTCTATTTCCTGAGGAGACTGAGGTCGTTTAACATCTGCCAGATGATGCTGAGGATGTTCTACGAGTCTGTCGGGGCCAGTGCGATCATGTTTGCTGTTGTGTGCTGGGGCAGCAGGCTGAGGGTAGCAGACACCAACAGAATCAACAAACGCATTCGGAAGGCCAGTGAAGTTGTGGGGATGGAACTGGACTCTGATGGTGGTATCTGAAAAGAGGATGCTGTCTAAGTTGCATGCCTTCTTGGACAATGTCTCCCATCCACTACATAATGTACTGGTTGGGCACAGGAGTACATTCAGCCAGAGACTCATTCCACCGCGATGTAACACAGGAGAAGTCATTCCTGCCTGTGGCTATCAAACTTTACAGCTCTTCCCTTGAGGGTCAGACACCCTGAGCCAATAGGCTGGTCCTGGACTTATTTCCTGGCATAATTTACATATTACTATTTAACTATTTATGGTTATTACTATTTAATTATTTATGGTGCAACTGTAATAAAAACCAATTTCCCCCGGGATCAATAAAGTACGACTGTAACTATGTATGAGAGCCTGAAGACCATAACTCAATGTTTTAGGAACTGCGTCTTCCCCTCCATCATCAGATTTCTTAAAGGTCCATGAACCCATCACACTACCTCACTATTCTGCTTTGGCACTATTTATATATTATATTTGTAGCCCCCTGGTAAGCCTCAGATTCGCTCAGCTCGCTTTCATCTGGGGGGAGCAGCCTTCAGCCCTGCCGAACTGGGTAATCAAGTTTGTGTAGATGCTGTGTGATGTACCCCACCCCACCAAATAACAGACAATACACCATATGCGATTTACAGAATACAATTTATAGATCTTACTGGAACTATGTAATTAATAGAGATACAATACAAAAGGAAAAGAAAAAGGCGCCAAACTTATCAGAGTTCAACCACTTTGTGCACAACCGTTGGAGCTCAATTAACAGAGTCTTCTTCCTACCATTCGATCCCCCCCAACCTCCTCGACCCACCACCTGGGACCAACCACGGTGGTTGACCAGACGCTCCACACGAGTCTATCCTCATCTCCTTTCCTCGTCAAAGACCCTGGGCCTCGGACTCCCGCACAGGGTTTGTTCCGTCACCCAGCTTACAGCATCGCGTCTCCTCTCTGTCCCCATCGCGCCTTCTGCCCCACAGCCCACAAAAACAATAGCTTAGACACACAAGAATAACATCTATCCCAATTGGTTAGCAAATAAATACAATTCTCTTTATCAGTAATTATAACCCAAGCAAGCTGCTAGAGAGAGAACCACTGTCTCAGCATTTAACACCAGAGAATCCATTTCATTTTAACATAACAAAGAAGCCATTTTATTCACCTTAGCAGTAACATAAAAGAAACCCCTCACACTCTCACCCCACCAAATTTAGTCATGTCCTCTTGACTTCTAAATAACTTGCCATCCCTTCCTGCAGAACACAGCCCAATCCATGTGCAGAAAGCAGTGACTTGACTCCCAAAAACAATAGAGATCACACCTTGTTCCCCAGGTGCTACATAGGCCAACCTATCTGGGAGTTTCCTAATCCTCCGAGACCTCCGTAACCCCTCACCTAAACCATTCAGGCTCAGACACTACTGGGGATACCTCGGGTCTGCTTGCCAAATCCTCTCTCAATCTCTTACTTGTGCCCCCACTGCAACTCGAAGCCCCCTGTCCCATGTCCAGGGCCCAGCTTCTTTTCCTTCAGGATCCTGCAGTAACCCTCCTCACTACCCCAGACTCAGTGGGAGAAGGGCCAAAAGTCTCTTCATCCAACAAGTAGAAGTTAGTGAAAGGCAGCATGTACCACACTTCCAGCACATCATCCTTCGAATCTGTATTTTTCCCCATTTCTTCAATTGATAGCTGCTGTTTAATTTTCTCCAAACTGAAGCATTTATCCTGGGCTGCCTCTGCAGCCTCCTGCAATCGAGACAGCAGCTTCTTCTTTGATTCCTCTGCCTCCACCTGCAGTCGCAGCAGTTCGGACTCACGATTTGTGTTCATCTCCATCTGGAACACAATTACACCACCAGCTTCTTCCAATCTGTTCTGGATCGATTTCTTGAGTTTCTGCTGATCCTTTTGAATGTTAGTCATTGTTTCGTCTCTCTGGATTAATTCATCACTAAATGTCTGCAGTTTCCGCTCAGAATTCCATTTCCCCATCCCCACTTTGACAAGCATGGACTCCAATTCTTCAATGATTGTCCCAAAATTGCAGCACTGTCATAAGCTGGGCATTGATGGCAGACCCAAATGCAAGACACAGACACTGAAGTACTAAGAACAGGACTTGACTAGGAGCTGTGACAAGAACACAGACCTGGGCCTGGACATTGGCTAGGCAAGCAGGACCAGGACAAGGAACTGGGAACTGGGAGCCTGGGCTTGGACTCTGAGCCAGAGACTGGACAAGGACCCAGGATCTAGGGTCATCTCAGGCTCAGACCCTGGAACTAGGCAAGGACATGACAAGGCTACAGGACTAGACATTACTTGGGCACTTCAGGGCTTGAGTTCAGACTCCAAGCCAGAGACTGGACAAGGACCCAGAACCTGGGTCTTGACTCAGGCTCAGACTCTGGAACTAGGCAAAGACATGACATGGTCTTGGGTGACAGGACTGGGTGAGGCACACGAGCAAGTCAAGAACACAAAGCCTTGATTTGGTACTCAGGAACAGCCAAGCCTTGGACTTAGGACAAGAAGAACCTCAGACTTGGGACAATAGGAACACAGAACAGAGCCTTGGTCTTGGGGAGGACAGGAACACAGAGTCTTGGTCTAGAGCACAGGAACATGGAGCCTTGGTCTTGAGAGACAGGAGCACAGGGACATGGAACACAGAGCTGGGACCCCTCCTTGGGAACAGGACTTGGGGCCAGGGCTCTATACAGGATGCTGAACACAACAAGACAGTTCCCAACACTAGGTAGCAGCAAAAGCCAGACCTACCTAGCAAAGGCATGGACACAGAGAAAGTTCTAACTCAACAATAGACAGTTCTTTATCTTGACACAACAAGGCTCCAGTCTCACTCTGATAGAACTTGACAAGGTTGCAGGCAAGGCTCCAGAAGGAAGGGAACAGTCCAGCCTCAGGGTAATAGCAAAGACAACCTGGCAAGGCAATCCAGCCATCACACTCAAACCCAGGGTCACTTATATTCCCAGCCTCAAGACGAGCATCAGGTGCCTATGATTAAGCCCAGCTGAAACAAGGGACAGCCAGAAGACCCGATGTCCGGAGTCCATGGACCGGACCGTGAACCAGGACACCTCTAAGTTTTCCGACACCTCTCTGATCAGCTGAACAACTAATGAAGGGACTGATCCCCTTAAATGATCCCTCTGGCACTGCAAGCAAATTAGCTGCCCCCCTAGCCAGAGAAGATACACTGAAAGCTTTTCCTCAATCTCCAGACACAGGTATGGAAAGCCCCCCAGGTGCTACATTTTACTTCCAGTCAAACCAAACACATTTTCCCCTGCTTTCAGATAACTGGCAGCTGTCACTGCAGGGTAATCGAATCTGACAGTTTTGACAACATCAACAGCCCACCTACTCAAACCTTCAACCAATCCCTGCCACTCTCCCTCAACCGAGCTCTGCCTCTCATCTAAAAACTGAGAAATCTGCTCCGCCCACATCTCGTACGCCTCCACCCCTTTAGCAGTGGACAATATCCCAAAAACCAGGCGGAGCCTGCCATAGCTGGAACATCTATTCGCAGACACTACCTCCAAATCAGACCACTCTTTCCTCTCTCTCCTAACAGTATGGACAGCCCATGATCCCACCTCACCTGGGGCACCAATAGACACTGGCATTCCCACCACCCTTTTGTCAGCGCTAGTCTGAACTCGAACAAAGACCTCCGGGGTACCAACAGCCACTCCACTCAACACGTATGCAGTAACAACCAGCAATCCCACTGAGGCACACCAGCTTTCCGTCCCCGCAGCATGCATAATTTAAAGAGGGTGATCACACAGCTTCCTACAAAAATCCATGTTCCGGGTGAGTAACCCCACAATATAGCCCCCTGGTAAGCCTCAGGCTCGCTCAGCTCGCTTTCATCTAGGGGGAGCAGCCTTCAGCCAAACTGGGTAATCAAGTTTGTGTAGATGCTGTGTGATGTACCCCACCCTGGTAAATAACAGACCGTACACCATATGCGATTTACAGAATACAATTTATAGATCTTACTGGAACTATGTAACTAATAGAGATACAACACAAAAGGAAAAGTAAAAGGCGCCAAACTTATCAACGTTCACCCACTTCGTGCACAACCATTGGAGCTCAATTAATGGAGTCTCCTTTCCACCATTCGATCCTCTCCAACTTCCTCGACCCGCTGCCTGGGACTAACCACGGTGGTCAACCAGACGCTCCACACGAGTCTATCCTCGTCTCCTTTCCTCATTAAAGACCCTGGGCCTCGGACTCCTGCTCGGGGTCCGTTCCATCACCCAGCTTACAGCATCGCGTCTCCTCTCTCTGTCCCCATTGCACCTTCTGCCCCAAAGCCCGCGAAACACAGTAGCTTACAGACACACAAGAAAGAATAACATCTATCCCAATTGATTCGCAAATGAATACAATTCTCTTTATCAGTAATTATGACCCAAACAAGCTGCTAGAGAGAACAACTGTCTCAGCATTTAACATCACAGAGAAGCCATTTTATTTTAACAT
Source organism: Mobula birostris (assembly GCF_030028105.1). Classification (NCBI taxonomy): domain Eukaryota; kingdom Metazoa; phylum Chordata; class Chondrichthyes; order Myliobatiformes; family Myliobatidae; genus Mobula; species Mobula birostris. The sequence goes on along the minus strand of NC_092394.1, from coordinate 31,848,889 downwards.
AACAAAGAAGCCATTTTATTCACCTTAGCAGTAACATAAAGAAGAAACCCCTTACATATTCTTACTGTAACATAGAGTATTTTTTATGTCTTACATTGTACTGTTGCCACAGAACAACAAATTTCATAACATACCGTATGTGACTGATAATAAATTCTGATTCTGTTTCTGATTCAAATTTAAATTGCCACACATCACACTTCCCTGGATTAAACTCTATCTACCATTTCTCCACCTTTTTTTGCAACTGATCTATATCCTGTTGTATCCTTTGAAGACCTTGTTCACTGAACATAATTCCACCAATATATTTGTCATCTGCAAGCTTCCTAACCAATCCATCTACGTTTCTGTCTGAATCATTCACATATATCACAGCACTGATCCCTGTAGAACTTGTCACAGATCTCCAAACAGAATTACATGCTGCCTATTTTCCAGATTCTTCAGACTTAAGCTTACTTAAAACTCTCCTGCTTGTATTCCAATCTGTGGCAAGTATATTCATCTATTCCCACTGCTTATCTATCAACTATCCAGTGTCAAAACTTTCATCCTTGCTCTTAAACATTTCCTCGGAGCTCCTGAAGGAGATCAAACCTATTGGGATACTCGAAGAGAAAACTGTCCTCAGTAGATATTTGAATGCAGTACTAAGTCAGTAATAGGTTCAGTTAATATCCAAGTCTTCTCATTGTCTCTTTGACATCTCTGACTTGGTCTGCACCTGAAACACTCCTCAATTCTTTGAAACCTCCCAGACTGGAGTCTCACTGACCTCTGTTCTGAAACCTTTTAACACCATTCTGACCTTGTATGAAGCTCAATCTTAATTATTCCACCACTGACTGGACTGCTTTCACTACTCAAACCCTAAAGACCACAACATCCCTCTCTACTACTCTCTTCTGTCCATTTTTGGTCAAGGTCTTGATCATAATACAAAATGACCATAAGGCCTAGGAACAGAACTGTGCCATTTGGCCTATTCAGTTTGCTCTGCCATTTCATCTTGGTGGATTGATTTTCCCTTTCAGTCCCAGCCTCTGCCTTTTCCCCTTTCCCTTCATGCCCTGACTAATCAAGAATCTATCAACCTCTGCCTTAAATATACCCATTGACTTGGGCAATGAATTTCACAGATTCACCGTTCTCTGGCTAAAGAAATTCTTCCTTATCTCCATTCTAAAAGGACGCCACTCTATTCTGAGGCTGTGTCCTCTGGTCATAGAATCCCCCATCATAGGAAACAACTGATCACTATGATAACTATATGGTTCAATGAGAAATGTTGTTTGTGAAAATGCAGTGAAGCACCTTGAATCATTTTATTTGGTATGAAGCGAAGTTGTGTTTGTTTATTTATTGTGACTACAGGAAATATTCCTTATGTTGATCTTCCGTCTCTTTCTCTCTCTGTGTAGCCATGTTTCACCGCCTTTTACAGAACTGCTGCTTCACCTAATCCCATCCTCTTATTGACTCATTTCTCTTCTGGAAGTTATTACGTTTCTGCCCTTGGATGTGAACACCGTATACCCTGCAGCCCTGCCCATTGCACTTCTTGCATTCTGAGAAGCTCCTCAGAGCACTTCACAGGATCAGAGAAATGTGGTGAAAAGAGGATCTAGGTGGATCAAGCAGCATCTATCGAGGGAAATGGCCAGCCAACGCTTTGGGTTGATGCCATTCAGATATTCAGACAAAGGTGGAAACTGAGCAGAGGGAGAGCAAAGCATATTCGAGGGGCTCATGGAGGGTACAGATGAGGTGCTATTGTTTATAGAGGAAGTTTAGAGAGCTCCTCCCGAAGCTAACAAAGAGAAGACAGATTACAGGTCAGTCCAATCTAAGACTGGAGAAGTTCAAAGGTAAAACTACAGAAAGTCAAAACTGAGAACACAGATCTTTTACATGATTTGTTTGTACCTGAAGACCTCTGATGACTAATGGAGGATATTCTACCATTGCTATTCTTTGTATTTTTAAACTGGCAAAAGATCACAGACTGATGCCTAACGTAATGAACATTTAAAATGTTGCAAACAAACACACTAGTTTGTCCATTTCCAGCTATGTTATATGTTAGCAGAATCTCTAAACAATTCCATTTGCTGTACAGTGATTTCATCCCACAGGATTGCCTGACTCTTCTAGGATATCAATGTATTTTCTGATGATACAAAGTCTGGAGGGTTGTCAGTGGTTACAGCTGGATATCAATAGGATGCAGAACTGGGCTGAGGAGTGGCAGATGGACTTCAACCCAGTGAAGTGGTTCAGTTTGGTAGGTCAAATTTGAAGACAGAATATAATATTAATGGCAAGATTCTCAGCAGTGTGGAGGATCTGAGAAATATTGGGGTCCGTGTCGATAGGACACTTGAAGTTGACAGTGGTGTTAAGAAAGCGTATGATATGTTGGCATTCATCAACCATGGGACTGAGTTCAAGAGCTGTGAGGTAATGTTGCAGCTATATAGGACCTTGGTCAGACCCCACTTGGAGTACTGTGTTCAGTTCTGGTCACCTCACTACAGGAAGGATGTGGATACTATAGAGAAGTGGTCCCCAACCACGGGGCCACGGACTGGTACCGGGCCGCAAGGAAACGATATGATTTGGCGATATGAACTGATATGAGTCAGCTGCACCTTTCCTCATTCCCTGTCACACCCACTGTTGAACTTGAACACACGCGAGGTCCGCAAGAATATTGTCAATATTAAACCGGTCCGCAGTGCACAAAAGGTTGGGGACCCCTGCTGTAGAGAGAGTGCAGAGGAGATTTACAAGGATGTTGCCTGGACTGGAGGGTGAACCTTATGAGAATAGGTTGAGTGTGTTTGGCCTTTTCTCCTTGGAGTGACGAAGGATGAGAGGTGACCTGATAGAAGTGTATAAGATGATGAGGGGCATTGATCGTGTGGATAGCCAGATGCTTTTCTCCAGGGATGAAATGGCTGACACGAAGGGGTATAGTTTTAAGGTGCTTGGAAATAGGTACCAAGGTGATGTCAGGGGTAAGTTTTTCACACAGAGAGTGGTGGGTGCGTGGAATGCACTGCCAGCGGCAGTGATGGAAGCGGATACAATAGGGCCTCTTAGATAGGTACATGGAGCTTTGTAGAATAGAGGGCTATGCTCTAGGGAAATTCTAGGCGGTCTCTAGAGTAGGTTACATGGTCAGCACAACATTGTGAGTCGAAGGGCCCGTAATGTGCTGTAAATTTCTATGTTCTATGTATGGCACTGGGAGCCTAACAAAATTTTGATGTCTATTGTTCTACCCATTGGTTTGACTGCAAGCACAAATAAAGCTGTTGCTATTTTTACTGCTTACCCACATGCCTTCAGTTACACACAAATTCAAGCTTACTTCCTCTGATAATCATATTGTCAAAAAATTAAGGTGCAAAACTATTGTAACCCTGTCTATCAGCTGAAAGCCTGACCATTAAGTTTCATTGTACTGTATTTGGAGAGAACTTCCAGTGTAGAGAAAGCCAGTTTCTTGATTGCAGGGCAGGAAATCCAGGCAAAATAATCTGTTGGCTGATGCAGGGTACTGGCCCGAAATGTTCAGTGTTTATTCCTCTCCACTAATCCTGCCTGGCCTGCTGAGTTCCCCCAGCACTTTGTGCATGTTCCTCAGAATTTACAGCGTCTGCAGAACCTCTTGTGTTTTTAACTTTTCAACTCATTTGCTGTTTGCTGATTTCAATTAAGTACTGAAGTTTATAATAACCTTAGTCATTCCAATCGAGATAGCTCTATTGAGGTGAACCATCTGTCATTCCAGAGTATCCAGAAATTTTCCTGCACGGCTTAAGCATAGCTGACCCAAGGATCCATATCAAATTGGATTATGCACTGGAATACTTTGGAGGAACTTTCAAAATCAGGGCCTTCTGGTTAATATGCGCCAACACCTGCAGACAGCTCTGACCCTTTAGATCATCTTGGCATGGACTGATAAAAAATTCTCACTTTCAACATTGCTCCTCGCTTCCACCACTGCCGTTCCACTGACCCCACAATCTTTAGGTATCCCCACTATGCCTTCCTCGGGCACACCAACAATTATGAGCCAACAGGCAGTTTATGAGGAAACAAAGTTAATGAGTTGCGTTGAACTTCATACAAATATCACTGCACATAAAGGAGACTACAGCTTATAGTCAGTGAGGTACTTCATTTCATCTTATAGGTCCTCTGGAAAGTCACAGTCAGTTCTAATGCAGTGCTGATCCACTTATGTGGACCTAAAGCAGGCTTTACTGATACCCCAGTGTCTATTCCTCATTTGTACCGCCAACCATAGCCACGAGAAAATACCTCCAGCTCAGCTCACTTACTCTCATTTAATTGATTTTCTACTCAGTCCATTTAGAATATTTCACAGGCTAATGAACTGCATGACTTGCATCACCTAGGGAAGTAAGATGGTTGGTTTAATTCATTCATCTCCATTGGTGCCCTCATTTTCGTTAGATGGACTTAATATTTGATTTTTATCTTCTTACAGAGTTGCTCTTTTTGCTTCTCCAAGTATTCTAGTTCTCCTTAGGATATAATGCTAATAGATTGTTTACCTTTTACAATTTTCTTCCCTCTGCAGGCAAAAAAGCTATTTCTGCTCAACCCCAATTTAATATTCTAACAATTTATTATTCATCTTTAATTCTTTTAAGTACACTTAGCAGCCACTTTATTGTACATCTGTGCACCTGCTCCTTTATGCAAATATTAAGTCAGCCAATCATCAGGCAGCAACTCAATGCATGAAAGCATGCAGTCATGGGCAAGAGGTTCAGTTGTTGTTCAGCCCAGACAGAATGGTGAAGAAATGTGACCTAAGTGACTTTGACCCTGAAATGAATGTTGGTGCCAGGTGGGGTGGTTTGTGTATCTCAGAAACTGCAGGTCTCCTGGTGCTTTCATGCACCACTGTCTAGAGTTTACAGCGAATGGTACAAAAAGCAAAAAAAATGTAATGAACAGCAGTTCTGTGGGTGAAAAATGCCATGTTAATGAGAAAGGTCAGAGGAGAATAGCTAGACTGGTACAAGCTGACAGGAAGGTGACAGTAACTCAAATCGCCACACGTTATAATAGTGGTGCGCAGAAGAGCATCTCTAAAAGCACAACATGTCAAACCACAAACATAAACTCAGTAGCCTCTTTATTAGGTACCGAAGGTATCTAACAAAGTAGCCACTCTGTATATATATATATGTTACAAATATATTCCAAATTTATTGAAGACATTTTTGCTTTTTTGGGGAGGTGCCTGAATTTATCTAATCAAAATGTGCAACCTTCCCAAAAATACTTCCCCATTCCATTTTGCTTGGCTTAATCATCTCACTTTTTTGTGAACACAGCTACTGTAATTGTCAATTTTCTTAACTGATAAATTTACACTGTTTGAATTTTTTTATGAATGGAATCTGAGCAATACTAATTTTGGAGGGATATAGGCCATGTACAGGCAGCTAGGATTAGTTTAATTTGTCACCATGGCCAGCACAGACATTGTGGGCCGAAGAGCCTGTTTCCATTTTGTACTGTGTTCTCTGTTTGATTTAAAACTGAGAAAATGGTTCCTCTAGACCTTATATTACTTCCTATTCACACTTTATTGTGTGACCTTATAATGCACAAAACATAAACACTAGAAATTCTGCAGGTGCTGGAAACGCAGAAGGAAATCAGCAGGTCAGGTGTTATGTATGGAAACGAATAAACACTCGATGTTTTGGGCCACAATCCTTCTTCAGGACCGGAATAGCAGGGGGAGGTGGCGAATAAAAAGGTGGGGGGAGGGGAAGGAGGATAGCTAGAAGGTGATAGGAGAAGCCGGGTGGGCGGGAAAGGTAAAGGGCTGGAGGGGATGGAGTTTGATAGGAAAGAAGGGTGGACTGTAGGAGAAAGGGAAGGAGGAGGCGACTCGGAGAGATAATAGGCAAGTGAGGTGGTCAGAGGCCAGAGTGGGAAATAGAAGAAGAGGGGAGGGGTAGGTACAAAAAACTACTGGAAGGAGAAATTGATGTTCGTGCCATCGTGTTGGAAGCTACCCAGATGGAATATAGGGTGTTACTCCTCCGCCCTGAGGGTGGCCTCATCATGGCACAAGAGGAGGCCATGGGCTGACATGTCAGAATGGGAATGGAAATGGGAATTAAAATGTCTGGCCTCCGGGAAGTTTCACTTTTGGCAGATGGAGTGGAGATGCGTGACAACGCAGTACCCTAATGTATGACATTTCTCACCAGTGTAGAGGAGGCTGCGTCAGGAGCACTGGACACAATAGATGACTCCAGCAACTTCACAGGTAAAGTGTTTCCTCACCTGGAAGGACGATTTGGAGCCCTGAATGGAGGTGAGGGAGGAGGTAAATGGGCAGGTACAGAACTTGGCTATTTGCAGGGATAAGTGCCGGGAGGGAGATTAGTGGGGAGGGATGATTGGATAAGGGAATTATGGAGGGAGCAATCCGTGCAGAAAGTGGAGAGAGGTGGGGAGGTAAAGATATGTTTGGTGATAGGAGATGGCAGAAGTTGAGGAGGATGATGTGTTGGATGTAGAGGGTCATGGGAGGTAGGTAAGGACAAGAGGAACTCTATCACTGATAAGGCAGCGGGACGTGGGTAAGCACAGATATTTGGGAAATGGAGGAGATGTGGCTGAGGGCAGCATCAATGGTGGAGGAAGGGAAACCCCGTTCTTTGAAGAAGGACGACACCTTTGATGTCCTGGAATGGGAAGCCACATCCTGGAAACAGATGCAGTGGAGATAAAGGAACTGAGAAAAGGGAATGGCATTCCGACAGGAGACAGTGTGGGAAGAAGCACGGTCAAGATAACCATGGGAATCGGTGGGTTTATAAAAGATGCCAGTTGAAAGTTAGTATCCAGAGATTGAGCAGAGAGAGTGAGAAAGGGGAAGGAGGTGTCAGAAATGGTGAGAAAGGAGAGGAAAGTGTCGGCAATTGGCATCCATTAGTCGTCGATTAAAGCATTGAGGAAGATTCAGATATCAAGGCGATTGCGGAAGGCGAGCGAGAGTTCAGTACCAACTGCCTTCCTTTTGATTGCTGCCGGAGAAGGAGCCTATGAGCGGCCTGTTGCTGTGACAGGTGAGTAGGCCTCCCTGCCTTGTGAGATGTCTCCCTCCTCGAGGAATGTCAGTGATATCAGAGGATGGTATTTGACTATTGCATTTATGGACTGTGGAATTTTTCAGACTTAGCATTTTTAAATTCTGTGTTTTTAACACCCGTTCCTTTTCCATTTTGTTGTGTAAGGGGAAGGTGTTTGGGGGCTGATGTCCTGTTAGTTGTTTGTGTGGGGGAGGGGTTGCTTTTGGGGACTGATGTTTGGGATGTGGTTCTTTTTTGTGCAGGGTGTGGTGGGTTTGATGTTCCTCTCTGAACAACTTTCGTATTCTTTCTTTGTTTCGTGGCTATCTGGAGAAGACAAATTTCAGAGTTGAATATGGATACAGGCTTTGACAACAAATGAACCTTTGAACCTTTGAAATGCTGAGAAAGGGGAGGAAGGTGTCAGAAATGGCAAGAAAAGGGAGAGAGGTATTGTTTATTGCCCACTTAATTCATCTCCCCCATGCAGAAGAACTTCTAGTCCTGTGTACTGCAGCTGGAATCTTTCCTTTTTCTCAAGTAGCATATTTCACCATCTGTCTGTAATTATTATACTATCAGAAACTGTACACTTCACACTTCATCTAGTCTTCCAAATTGAAGAATTGAGACCACAATACATCCTTGGATGACTAAATACAGCATATGTAATAACTTAATATGTAGAAAAATGACTTATACAAAATGCAGTCAGCTTGATTAATGGAAAAGCAATCTTTTCCAAGGTTATGAAGATTGCCAATGCATTTTTGACAAAATTATATGCTGTTTTAAATTGGGCAGACAGTACCATCTACTGGTAACTTTTTATATACTGGTAAGAGGATGTGAGATGACAAGCAATGAATGTTTAACATTGCAGTGATAGGGTTCTGTTAAAATTTTATTGGTAAACTATGTTCTCTGTCAGTTATAATATGGACAGTTGGCCATTTACTGTTATTCAGATACACACACTAAAAGCTACATATGTCAACCCTTCACTTAGATTGTGGCATTCAAAATTGAAAGAGTAACTAGACACAAACAAAACCAGCGGCTAAAATAACTGTGTCTAGCATTTGTGTGCCAAGTATAGTATGCCTACACTACAAGGAATATCTGGCCATTACAGCAAAAAGCTCTGTCTTCAACAGTCTAAATCCCTGAGGCAGCTGTGTTCAATAAGATGCAATCAGTACGGGATAAAAACTATGCAGTGAATTTCAGCTACATTTAGGGTATCTATTTCCGATGGCACTTTTTGCATGTCAAATCTATCCACAAACCTCCTCAAACAGATGAAAATACTTGAAAATGTTAATGAATCAAACTGAATAAAAGCATAGATATTACGAGGCCTCTGGATTAATTTGCCTAGAAATAGGTTCATTGATCTTATCAATCGTTCTAATAATCAAAGTCCCTCCAAAATCTCAGGCATAAGTATAGAGTAATAATTTTAAAGTTATCTAGATGAATTTTAATAATGAAAATCTATTACTATAACAATTTACATTTGAAAGTTTAACATGTTTTAGTAATGGAAGACTAAAATATTTGTTCCTTCACATTGGCAGATAATTTATCATGTGCCTAAAGTCCATTTAGAAATTACAGCAATCATCTTCTGCTGATTTACTCAATCAATATAATTGACACATATTAAGATGATTAAACTGGAAAAGATGAATGGAAAATGCTTAAGACAAAAGAGATGTTGTAAATCTTGGTTTCTCCTGACCAATCAAGATTGGTGAAGGCATCCCACCTTCATTCTTCTTAACCATCCCAATGAAGGAGTGGAGTTCCTAACCTCTGCTCAGTGGGCTCAACACTGTTTCCATTCACTGGTAAATTCATTCACATATAAATTAAAAATACCCAAAGGTGCTGTAGGAATATCATAAGTATTTTAATATCCTACAAGATGGATCAATGAAACAATGTCAATCTTCATTCTTTATTTAGAGTCATAATGTCGGTCCGGCTGGCGGCGCAATGACATCAGCGCCGGACTCTGGAACGGAGGTTCCCAGGTTCAAACCCAGTCAGAACCGCTCCCAAGTACGCTTTCCATCCGTGCTGGGTTGAGTGCCAAGATCGCAACTCGACCTCGTCAAATAAAGGGAAAAATACTGCGAAATGTCTGTGAGGAGTGGTGTGCCACACAGTCTCTCTCTCTCTCTTGCTCCGCGCCTTGTAAAGGCTTGAAAAAGACATCATCCCGCCAACATCGCACACACACAGACACACCCACGCACACACGCACGCAGACTCACACGCACACGCCAAAAAAAAGAATCATAAAGTCAATTCTTATTGAATCTATATAGGCATGCAGTAACAGGGTGTGAAAGGTTACAAAGAAATGTTCAAATCTTTCACAGAATGGTAAAAGAGATTTCGTGTATTGTTGAAAATATTGAGCCAGATTTGTGTAAAACAATTCGCGCGTCATCTTCTAGAAGAGAGACGACAAATATCTCCTGAAAAAAACATCAACAAATATCAGCACATTGGATTTTATTGAACAGCTTGTTATGCAAAGTACAGTGGGGATTTGAGGAGAAATGTCATCTTTATTTTTGCAGAAAACAGGTGAACGTAGGAGATCAAAGAAACTTGTTCCCTTATGTTCCTTCAGTGCTGAAAAATAAATATCATTTTAGAGAAATTTGATGTAAAGCAAAACAATCTGTTCTTGTCAGGTGACAATCTGTTCCAGTAATATAAAGGAACATAGAAAGGACAACATGAGTAAAATTTTTTAAGGTGCATTTTTTTCTTTAAGGTACCTCTCTAATTTAGAAAGAAAGATAATTGGTAGTTAAGTAGCACACAGCTAGAAGCGTACTGCTTTGCAGTTCTTGAATTTGGTTTGATCCTAATGTCTGATGCTGCCCATGTGAAGCTTGACTATTTTTCCCATGACCACATGGGTCAATCCTTCACCTCCCCACGCCCCACCAAGTGCTCCGGTTTCTGCAACATTCCAATGATGGATCTCGGTTGGTAGGTTCGTCAGCGACTGCAAATTACTTCTAGTCTTTCAGTGAGATAAAGATAAAGGATTATCTTAGTTCATCACAGGTACACTGAAACATCCAGACACCCAGTGGAAGGCTTCATTTATGTCAAATCAAATCAGCGAGGATTGCGTTGCGTTGTAGCCCACAAGTGTACCTACAAAATAGTATGCCACACCTCACTAACCCTATTCCCTACATCTTTGAAATGTGGGATGAAGGCAGAGCACCTGAAGGAAACCTGTGCAGTTCTGGGAGAACATACAAACTCCTTAGTCAGTGGCAGGAATCGCACCCTGATCTTACGATTGGTGCCATAAAGCAATGTGCTAACCTCTACACTACCATGCTGTCCCACACAGAGTGGTTGAATCTGAGGGTAGATGATGGAGGATAAAGTGGAATTAGTGTGAATGTGTGCTTGATTATCAAAGAAGACTTGTTTCTGTGCTATTTAATTCCATGACTCCATGCCAATTTACCCACCGACAATTTCCTTAAGATCTTTAAAGAATGCCAGTTTTTCTTGTTCCTTTTTGCCGATGGAAAAGCTAAGGGGCTTTGAGAAAGAACACTACTGGATGAATATTTTCATTATCAACCCTCAGAAGGTGAGTATTGCCAGCAGGGCCACTATCCCTAAATGGAGGTTTTATTATGGTGAGAGACTGGATAGGCTGAGTTCTCTTGTCTGAAGCTGAGAAGACCAAGGGGAGACCCGATTGACGTAAATAATATGATGAGCTGTAATGAGCTCTTCAGATCTGTGCGGGAAGGCAGATGGCATTGGGCTTTGCTGATTTTAAGAGCACCTGAATTGGTTTATTGTTGTTTAACAAGAGTTGTTAATCATTTAGAATTCCTTGTATGCAACATCAAGTACATCATCATCATCATTATCAGGTGCCGTGCCCAATTTGAGCTCTGACTGCCATGGCCCACACACTCCTGTTTCAGGTCAAGTGGATCAATTCATTGGTATTCATTTCCAGTTCTCTGGCTGCTGTCTCCGCAACATCAAGTGCACATTAAACAAATACACGCACAGGCGTCTTCACTCTGTGGGCCTCTGTCTTTCGGCAATCGGGGAGGGTGACGGGAGCAGACAATGTGATGGCTGGAGGCTCCTAGTCAACCCTGGAAAACATGGACCACTTTCAGTATCTTGGAAGTCACCTCTGCTCCAATGTCGACCTTAATGACAAGATCCAACATCGTCTTAAATGTGCTGAAACAGCTTTTGGACGTCTCCAAACAAGAGTCTTTTATGATTGTGACATCCAAACAGACACCAAAATGTTAGTGTACAAAGCAGTGGTAATCCCAAAGCTCCTGTATGCATCAGAAACCTGGACAATATACCAACGACATCTGAAGGCACTTGAAAAGTTCCATCAACGCTGTCTTCGAAACATCTTAAATATCAGCTTGGAAGATAGAAGAACCAACATCAGCGTGCTAAATGAAGCAAAAACAACAAGCATTGAAGCCTACGTCATCAAGAACCAACTAAGATGGAGCGGTCATGTTGTTCGGATGAAAGACGAACGTCTGCCAAAACAAATCTTCTGCTCCCAGCTTAAAGAAGGCAAACGTAAGAGAGACGGACAACAGAAGAGATTCAAAGACATCTTAAAAGCCAACATGAAGAAATGTAGCATCAACATCAACAATTGGGAAACCAATGCCAAGGACAGGAAACTCTGGCAAGCCATCATCCGAGAAGGAACAGCAACTTTCAAAGCAAACAGATGTTCAGAATTAAAAGAAAAGAGAAATGAGGGATAGCTACGACGACGGCTGAGAATTCCTTGTGTTACTTTCTCGAGCGACTCACTCTTTGTAATGTGGTCACCTGGTGCTTTCTGTTTAGTTTACCTTGATAGGCTTGGGGATTTCTTGTTAAGTTTACCTTGATAGGCTTGGGGATTGTATTACTTAAACGGATGGCGATTACTGGTAACCACATGGTACTAGTTTTAAGAATGTTATGTCTTGTGGGTGTCGCTCAGCCGAGCCACTGATTTCCCGTTGAAATTCCAATGAATGAACTTTAGTCACCGTCCCTACATTGGGGTCTATCTTCCCTCCTCACTTGGGTTCTGACATTGCCAGTAGACATCGTGACAGGGGTATGTTTACAGTAAACAATGAGAAACATTAACTCATAGAAGAATGTATGAACACTGTGGACCAAAGAGCTTTTTTTGTGCTTCTTGCCACCATGACATCATGACTAACTCTCTATAAATGACCTTGAAAGGGTTGCACCTTTTTGAACCACTGTAATGATGAAGGTACTCCCACATGAAAAGGGAGATTTAAGATTTAGATGCAATGATAATTCAGGAACACTGAGGTACCTCCAAGTCCAGACAGTGTATGACTTGAAGGGGAAGATGTTGGTAATGGTGTTCTTATGTATCTGCTCACTGACAGAGGTTGTGGTTTTGGGAGGTGCTATCAATACTGCCATTCTGGTACACCAAAAAACACAATCTATGTTGGAAAATGTACACAAATTTATACATGCCGTCACCCTTCACCAGTCCTTCCCCATAGTCTGTTAGATGACACAAATGAATAGTCCGTTTATGCACAAGGACTAGACAAAAGGACAAAACTATGGAAATGCTGTTACCCCCTCTGAGCTTACCAAGTGTGTATGAAAAGTGGTAGATAATGCTCAAATGTCAAAAAATATTTGAAACTTTTGGAATATGGCTGATAATAACAGGACCACATACCAACACTGTAACTTGCTGGGCAGCTCCATACCATATTAAGCAGGTTGCAGTGGTCCCTCTACCTGAAAAAATACTGAATTAGTTTGTGATTTTATACTAATTGGAGATTTATTATCATGATTTTTCCTCTTGAGAAAACCAACAAACCTCCAGATTATATTTTTAGTTTGGTTCTGATGCTAACCATGATATGATAAATTTCACAGCCACTGTTTTACTGGTCTACCACACTACCCATAAATACTACATCAGTGGTTACGTGGCTACAAATGTCCTCATGATTTACACCGAGGGTTTATCAGATCAACAAGTTTCAGATAATTTCTCATTGATTCCTTTCGGGAATAAAAGATGGATATATTTGTTGGTTTGGATGTACTACGGCTTGAAAATCACTAAACAGCTCACAAATTCACAGCAAGCTTTCTGTTTCAGCACAGCAGTAATTAAAATGGACAGGCTATAAAATAATTCCATTAACCTTTAATCTCCTACATTTTGATTGAAATTTGGAGAGATTTATTGGTCAAATCAAAACACAATTTGAAAGCATGCTGCAGAATCAAAACTAAATGCTGTGAACAAAGGAAAGGGGAAAAAATCACAGAGGATGAGGTTTTTTAAATCACAGATGATGGAAATCTGAAATGAAAACAGAAAATGACAGAAATGCTCCGCAGGTCAGCCAGCACCTATAGAGGGAGAAGCAGAGTTAAAATTTTTGATCTGAACAGGAAAAAGATGAAACAAGTTGAAGAGAAAGAAGATGGGGAGGGATTAGTGGATTAGTGGAAATAAACCTAACACAACAGATAGTTATTTGCTATCCCTAGGTTTTGAGTACTTGATTTATGGACATCTCTACATACAAATGAGTTCCCAAAATATATTTAAATTCAGAAATCCCATATACATTTGTTGGTTTCTATGAACAGCAGAACTAGTTCTCTCTCTCTATCTATCTCTATCTTCCTCTCTTTCCATCTCTCCCTCTCTCCCCTTCCCCCTCTCTCCCTTCCCCTCCCCACCCCCTTCCTCTCCTTCTCCATCTCAATATCCATCTGTCTCCCTCTCCCTCTCCATCTCCATCTCCATCTCTCTCTCTCTCTCTCTCTCTCTATCTCTATCTTCCTCTCTTTCCATCTCTCCCTCTCTCCCCTTCCCCATCTCTCCCTCCCCCTCCCCACCCCCTTCCTCTCCCTCTCCATCTCAATATCCATCTCTCTCTCTCTCTCTCTCTCTCTCTCTCTCTCTCTCTCTCTCCATTTTTAATCATTTCTAGCTCTTGTAAGTTTCATGGTTATGATGCCATTTGTTACAATGTTGTGAAGGTATGGTTACCATAGAATGATATTTGTGTATTTTCCAACTTGTGTACAAACTCAGCTTAGGAATGTCCTTAAAAACGGAATCTGTTTCTTAACAGGGGACAGCCTGTAGTTGCAATATGTTGGGCAGAAAGCGCCTTGTACACTTGATTTTAAACTGAGATTTTATCAGGTATTATTAACATGGTAACGCTGGCTGGTTCTTCGCTTGCGAAGATCAGGAGGGAAGAAGAGCCCTCAGGAGCGACGGCGTGATCATTGTTGACTGTAGAGGCCAATTCCGGATCTGCAGACTCTGGAGCAGTAGGGACACGGGAACAGCTGGGATACGGATCCTTCCTGTATCTCCTCTTCAGTCACTCTTCTGGATTCCTCAAAATTCCTGGCTGCTCTGTGGATCAGCGTTCTCCACCTGTCTCTGTCAAAAGCCGGCTGCTGCTTAAGTTGGTCTTTGTACCTCTTGCGCGGGGCACCTTGGATTAACATGGTCTAGCAATAGCATTCCAGCGAACAAAGCAACCTGTGATTTCTGAAGAAGATGTTAATGGTGTATTTAGTGTATAAAGTCAGTGAATAAGCTGAATGTTTATATCATTGCAATGAAGTCCTGGAGCGGCCAGCATAAACAAGATTAATGATTTAATAAGTGAAATATCTTCCTAAAAAGTACAGTCATTTTCAAGCCATTTCAAGTCATTTTCAAGCCAAGAGAGACAGGTTACACTTGAACTACAGGGGGACCAATATCCTTTCAGGGAGGTTTGTTAGTGCTATTGGGGAGGCTTTAAACGAGATTTACAGGGGGATGGGAACCAGAGTGCCAGAGCAGACAGTGTGGCTGGGGTGAAAATAAATGATGTTGAAAGTTCAAGCAAATCCGCTGATAGAAAGGTTGTGAGTGGTGGTAAAAATCTTCTGAGGTGTAAATATTTCAATGCTAGGAGTATTGCGGGGAAGGCAGATGAGCTGAGGGCGTGGATTGACACGTGGAATTATGATGTTATAGAAATTAGTGAAACTTGGCTACAGGAGGGGCAGGACTGGCAGCTTAATATTCCAGGGTTCTGATGTTTCAGATGTGATCGAGGCAGAGGAATGAAAGGTGGGGGAGTAGCATTGCTTGTTAGGGAAAATATTACAGCAGTGCTCAGGCAGGACAGATTAGAGGGCTTGTCTACTGAGTCCTTATGGGTGGAGCTGAGAAACAGGAAAGGTATGGCCACATTAGTGGGATTGTATTACAGACCACCCAATAGTCAACGAGACTTGGAAGAACAAATCTGCAGAGAGATAGCAGGCAACTGCAGGAAACATAAAGTTGTGGTGGTAGGGGATTTTAATTTTCCATACATTGATTGGGACTCCCATACTGTTAGGGGTCTAGATGGTTTAGAGTTTGTAAAATGTGTTCAGGAAAGTTTTCTAAATCAATATATAGAGGGACCAACTAGAGGGGATGCAATATTGAATCTCCTGTTAGGAAACGAGTTAGGACAAGTGACGGAAGTCTGTGTAGGGGAGCACTTTGGTTCCAGTGATCATAACACCATTAGTTTCAATTTGATCATGGACAAGGATAGATCTGGTCCTAGGGTTGAGGTTCTGAACTGGAAGAAGGCCAAATTTGAAGAAATGAGAAAGGATCTAAAAAGCGTGGATTGGGACAGGTTGTTCTCTGGCCAAGATGTGATTGGTAGGTGGGAAGCCTTCAAAGGGGAAATTTTGAGAGTGCAGAGTTTGTATGTTCCTGTCAGGATTAAAGGCAAATTGAATAGGAATAAGAAACCTTGGTTCTCAAGGGATATTGCAACTCTGATAAAGAAGAAGAGGGAGTTGTATGAAATGTATAGGAAACAGGGAGTAAATCAGGTGCTTGAGGAGTATAAGAAGTGCAAGAAAATACTTAAGAAAGTAATCAGGAGGGCTAGAAGAAGACATGAGGTTGCCTTGGCAGTCAAAGTGAAGGATAATCCAAAGAGCTTTTACAAGTATATTAAGAGCAAAAGGATTGTAAGGGATAAAATTGGTCCTCTTGAAGATCAGAGTGGTCTGCTATGTGCGGAACCAAAGGAAATGGGGGAGACCTTAAATAGGTTTTTTGCATCTGTATTTACTAAGGAAACTGGCATGAAGTCTATGGAATTGAGGGAATCAAGTAGTGAGATCATGGAAACTGTACAGATTGAAAAGGAGGAGGTGCTTGCTGTCTTGAGGAAAATTAAAGTGGATAAATCCCCAGGACCTGACAGGGTGTTCCCTTGGACCTTGAAGGAGACTAGTGTTGAAATTGCGGGGGCCCTGGCAGAAATATTTAAAATGTTGCTGTCTACAGGTGAAGTGCCAGAGGATTGGAGAGTGGCTCATGTTGTTCCGTTGTTTAAAAAAGGATCGAAAAGTAATCCGGGAAATTATAGGCCGGTGAGTTTAACGTCGGTAGTAGGTAAGTTATTGGAGGGAGTACTAAGAGACAGAACCTACAAGCACTTGGATAGACAGGGACTTATTAAGGAGAGTCAACATGGCTTTGTGCGTGGTAGGTCATGTTTGACCAATCTATTGGAGTTTTTCAAGGAGGTTACCAGGAAAGTGGATGAAGGGAAGGCCGTGGATATTGTCTACATGGATTTCAGTAAGGCCTTTGACAAGGTCCCGCATGGGAGGTTAGTTAGGAAAATTCAGTTGCTAGGTATACATGGAGAGGTGGTAAATTGGATTAGACATTGGCGCAATGGAAGAAGCCAAAGAGTGGTGGTAGAGAATTGCTTCTCTGAGTGGAGGCCTGTGACTAGTGGTGTGCCACAGGGATCAGTGCTGGGTCCATTGTTATTTGTCATCTATATCAATGATCTGGATGATAATGTGGTAAATTGGATCAGCAAATTTGCTGATGATGCAAAGATTGGAGGTGTAGTAGACAGTGAGGAAGGTTTTCAGAGCCTGCAGAGGGACTTGGACCAGCTGGAAAAATGGGCTGAAAAATGGCAGATGGAGTTTAATACAGACAAGTGTGAGGTATTGCATGTTGGAAGAACAAACCAAGGTAGAACATACAGGGTTAATGGTAAGGCACTGAGGAGTGCAGTGGAACAGAGGGATCTGGGAATACAGATACAAAATTCCCTAAAAGTGGCGTCACAAGAATATAGAGTCATAAAGAGAGCTTTTGGTACATTGGCCTTTATTAATCAAAGTATTGAGTATAAGAGCTGGAATGTTATGATGAGGTTATATAAGGCATTGGTGAGGCCGAATCTGGAGTATTGTGTTCAGTTTTGGTCACCAAATTACAGGAAGGATATAAATAAGGTTGAAAGAGTGCAGAGAAGGTTTACAAGGATGTTGCCGGGACTTGAGAAACTCAGTTACAGAGAAAGGTTGAATAGGTTAGGACTTTATTCCCTGGAGCGTAGAAGAATGAGGGGAGATTTGATAGACATATATAAAAATATGATGGGTATAGATAGAGTGAATGCAAGCAGGCTTTTTCCACTGAGGCAAGGGGAGAAAAAAACCAGAGGACATGGGTTAAGGGTGAGGGGGGAAAGGTTTAAAGGGAACATTAGCGGGGGCTTCTTCACACAGAGAGTGGTGGGAGTATGGAATGAGCTGCCAGATGAGGTGGTAAATGCGGGTTCTTTTTTAACAGTTAAGAATGAATTGGACAGATACATGGATGGGAGGTGTATGGAGGGATATGGTCTGTGTGCAGGTCAGTGGGACTAGGCAGAAAATGGTTTGGCACAGCCAAGAAGGGCCAAAAGGCCTGTTTCGGTACTGTAGTTTCTATGGTTTCTATGGTTTCTGAGATGAGCTGAAGGATAACTATTTATTCAGTTTGTAGCCTAGTCAAGGAGTATTTCGACTTGCTCCTTGTTCATTGTTACAAAAAAAATGTAAGGAGAAATGCAATTTTTTTCGAAAACCTAGAGTTTTCTGTGATGTTTGATTATTAGTTCATATCAACCTTATCGAAAATCATGCACTTGCTTGACATTTACCATTCAAAAACTTCATGAGTATGTGCTTTTGCTGATATTTAACATTATATACAAATAACAAACAAGTAATATGATATAATCAAGAGATTGCAGTTGATAATCACCCACCAATGGTGGGTGGCACATCATGTTTCTGAAGTCTCCTCCACTCACCTAAGCACTAAGTTGCTCAAGGCATACCCCACCCCCCCGCCTTTATCTCACAAACTGCCAGGAGGCTTGTGACTTAACCACCTCTTCAATACTCGACAGAGTACTATCTCTTCATTGCTATGTTACTATATTGACATTGCCAACTACATTTCACACTGGAAGACTACAGTTTCTAGAGCTCTATCTGCTCTATCAGTCTCACTCAATACTTCTAGGCTGCATGAATCCCATTCCTAAAAATCTCCAATCCAGGCTTTGATGCCAGCTGCATTAAACTTTGGCTTAATATTTCTTCAAATCCCAATTGGACTATGACTATGAAGGCCTGCCTTATTAAGTACTATCCTCTACTGGGACCCTGTTTGCTTGCTGCTACCTTTGTGAAACGATATACCGGTACTATTAAAATTCATATCTAAAACTCTTCTTATGACCTGCTTTTCTGTCATACATTCAAACATCAAATCCATTTATCAATATTGACGTAACTAGAAAAGCTGATTTGTCACCCATGTTATGATTATGACATGCTTACCAATAGGACGGCACAGTAGTGCAGTGGTTAGCACAATGCTTTACAGTACTGGTGACCTGGGTTCAATTCCTACTGCTGCCTGTAAGGACTTTGCACGTTCTCCCCATGACCACTTGGGTTTCCTCCGGGTGCTCCGATTTCCTCCCACAGTCCAAAGACGCAAAGTCATTGGTCAATGATCACTGAGGCTGTTTACAAGAAAGGTCAGAGCCGTCCCTATTTCCTGAGGAGACTGAGGTCCTTTAACATCTGCCGGACGATGCTGAGGATGTTCTACGAGTCTGTGGTGGCCAGTGCTATCATGTTTGCTGTTGTGTGCTGGGGCAGCAGACTGAGGGTAGCAGACACCAACAGAATCAACAAACTCATTCGTAAGGCCAGTGATGTTGTGAGGATGGAACTGGACTCTCTGATGGTGGTGTCTGAAAAGAGGATGCTGTCCAAGTTGCATGCCATCTTGGACAATGTCTCCCATCCACTACATAATGTACTGGGTGGGCACAGGAGTACATTCAGCCAGAGACTCATTCCACCAAGATGCAACACAGAGCGTCATAGGAAGTCATTCCTGCCTGTGGCCATCAAACTTTACAACTCCTCCCTTGGAGGGTCAGACATCCTGAGCCAATAGGCTGGTCCTGGACTTATTTCCTGGCACAATTTACATATTTACATATTACTATTTAACTATTTATGGTTTTATTACTATTTATTATTTATGGTGCAACTGTAACAAAAACCAATTTCCCCCAGGATCAATAAAGTATGACTATGACTGAATTGTCCCGTGATTGGGCTAGGATTAAATTGGGTGATTGCTGGGCAGTGCGGCTCGAAGGGCACAATAAATAAATGAATAAATTCCTGATAAATCTCTAACTTTTCTCCCACATTATTTTGTATTTGGTCTCTAATATACAAGGCTTCTACCTGATAAATGGAAAAATGGAAATCACTCTCAAATTCAGGCTTTCCCCACCCAATCACCAAATTATTGACTCCAGCTCTGAGTCTGGGCCACAAGCAACACCCAGTAACCAGCATGATGGTCTGTAACCATAGGCATTTCCAAAAGCACATGCCATTATCCATTGAGAAGTTCTGCGCTAACTGTAAAATGCTTGCCTTTCCAGGCTTAAAAGGACCTCTCCAGGAGGTTTTCAAGGAACACCTCAAGTTCGCAGTAAAAGTGCAATAACTCCTGTTAGCCTACAAAACTAAATTAACTACAGCTGGAGGACAGAAGTGATTAAATCATTAAAGCTTATTCAAGTTTATAGTATTTACACAACACTACTATATCTTTGAGAACCATGCTGTATTATACATACATCTGCAAGCCCCTGTGAACAGGAATGTGTGTTTTTCACAAAGATAAACTTTCAGTGTTGAAGCATTAGAACATGGGAAATGGAAATGTTGAATTTACAGATTGTGATTTAAATATCAAGACAGCACTAGTGCCTTCTGCAGTAACTTCTTCTTCAAATGGTGTATCTAACAGAAAATCAATGGCAAGGACAACCTGTGAGGATTTGAGCGAAGCGTCATTGAAATCGTTCAATCAAAAAAGGTAAAGTGGACGGTCGGGAGCTGTGTAGCCTCAATCATAGCAAGGACCGGGTCTCAAGCCATGATGTCACCTTTTTACAGCTGCCCAAGAGAGAGGTGATGGAGTTGGTGCCCTGCACCTGGGACAGCGCAGCATGACTTCAAAGCTGGAGTCAGTGCTGCCCCAAGTTTTCTCTCGGTAGAAGACCGGCCGTATTGTGTTTGATTGCAAACTACTGCAACATCCATAAGCTCAGGGTCTCGGACTATATTTTTACTGTTGATACTGTCTGTTGCACCTTGGTCCTGGAGTAACACTGTTTCATTCGGCTGTATACCTGGGTATTCATGTATAGTTGAATGACAATTAAACTTGAACTTGAAGGTGTGTTTGGCCTTCCTTATGCTAAACAAATTATTTGTTTTTGACATGCTGGGAAATATGGGAAGATACTTTATCTACCTGACTTATCTACTTTGAGTGGAAGAAAGATAAAGCAAATTAATATTTAAATGGCATAAGACGAGAAAGCAATGCTGCATAGAAGACAATTGGGAAGTCGTATAACTGAAACACGAAAGCTTAGCAAGCAGGCACAGTGCAGTAATTAGGAAGACTAATAAAATGTTCATTTTCATCACAGGAGATATGGAGTACAGAAGTCAGGAAGTTTTGGCAGACATTTATAGGGCTCTGGTGAGGCAACACCTGGAGTACAGCATAAAGTGTTGGTCTCCATATTTAAGGAATGATATACTTGCCCTTTAAGAAATTTATTCCTTCGGTCGATACATGTAGAGAAGTGAGAATGTTGGGCCAATACTCATGGAGTTTAACAAAATGGGAAGTGACCTTGTTAAAATGTATAAGGTATTCAGGGGGATAGACAAGGTGGGTGGTGAAAGGACATTACCCCTACAGTGGATATCCAGACGTGTTTAATATTCATATTCCAAACCTGAGGGCTGCCGGCATGTTTCGTCCACTCCTAACGACCCTTGAGAAGGTGATGGTGTCACCTTCCTCGATCACTACAGCCCTTTACTGAAGACACTTGTACAGCACGATTGAGTCCCAGGATTTAGATTTTGTGACAATGAAGTGCTGGCATTCTGTAGAGTCACAGAGTCACACAGCACAGAATCAGGCCCGTCAGTTCCCTTAACCAGCACCTGATCCCAGTTACCAGCACTTGGTCCATTGCCTCTGTACCCAGATCTCTTAACCCTTAACCTAGTTCTATTTCCTCAAGCTTTAGGCACCCGTCATACGAAAAAAGTTTCCTACTATCTACCCTGTGTCAGAGTTCTTGTTATTTTGTATGGCTCTTTGTGATTCCTGCTCAGCCTCTTCTATTCTAAATCAGAAAAAGAATCAAAACCAGAATCAGGAATAACATAAGTCATGGAATGTGTTGCTCTGTAGCAGCAGGGCAGTGCAAAATGCAAAAACTCCTCCAAGTTATAAAAAATAAAATGAAGTGTAAAAAACGATAAATGAAGTGGTGTTCATAGGTTCATGGACCTTTCAGAAATCTGATGGTAGAAGGGAAGAAACTGTTCCTGAAAGATTGTCCTAAAAGATGGTGGAAAATTTGCTTTTCATTCTTCAATGAAAACCTGGGTCACAAGCAGTGCAGCAAGTTGGATTCAGAATAAAAATCTGAATCAGGTTTTTTATCATTGACATATGTTGTGAAATCTGTTTCATGGCAGCAGTACACTGCAAGACAGGAGAATTACTATAATTTACTGTAAATAAATAGTGTAAAGGAGGAATAATGAGGCTATGATAATGGACTATTCAGAAACCTGATGGTGGAGGGGAATAAGCTGTTGTTAAAAGACTGGATGTGGGTCTTCAGATCCCTGTACCTCCTCGCTGATGATAAAAATGAGAGGAGTGCACATCCTGGATGTTGAGGGTCCTTAATAATATATGCCGCCTTGTTGAGGCACTGCCTTTCAAAGATTTGCTCGATGCTGGGGAGGGTTGTGCCCATGATGGACCTGATTCTGAGCCTACAAACTTCTGCAACCTCTTTTGATCCTCTACATCGGAACCTTCAAACTAGGCAGTGATGCAACAAGTCAGAATGTTCTCTGCCACAAATCTACAGAAATTTGTCAGGTTCTTTGGTGATATACTCCTCAAATTCCCAATGAAGTAGAGCCGCTGGTGTACCTTTTCCATGACTGCATCAATGTGTCGAGCTCAGGATAGATGCTCCAAGTCTTTCTGAGACTTTTAAATACTCGCTGGAAACAAGGTAGCATAAGGACAGCAAGGATAAATCAGATCTATGGGTCTCAGCTCAGTGGTGGAATTTAATTTACTAGTACCAGGATTAATCTACATTTGGAAAGGTAGGGATTAATCAAAGGTAGTTAACATGGCCTTATTAGGGGAAGAGCTTGTCGGATCAATTTGCTTGACCATTTCAAAGATGTAACAAAATATATTGATGAGGGCAATGTGGTTGATGTAGTCTTCGCTGGAGGGCTGTTGACAAAGTCTCACATGGAAGACTGTTCCAGAACATCAGAACTCACAGTATCCAGAGCAAGTTGGAAAATTAGACTCAGTGTTAGCTTGGTGATAAGAGGCAGAGGATGAAGGTGGAGGATTAGCTTTGTGATTGGAAACTTATGATTAGCCGCTTACCATATGGACTCTTACTGACTGTTATATACATTAATGATTTGAATATGAATGCAGGAGGTATGGATTAGTAAATTTGCAAATGACACAAATATTTGTGAAGTTGTTGGTAGTGAGGATAGTCATGGGTTACAAGATGGCACTGAGCAGTTGGTAAGATGGGGAGTGTGATGGCAGATGGCACTTAATCCTGATAAGAGTGAGGTGATGCACTTTGGGAGGACTAACAGGGACGTACACAAAGAATGATAGAGCCTGAGGGAAGACTGAGATTGAGAAAACTCAGTGCACAAATTGAGTGGTCAATCCTTGAAGGTGGCAAGACAGCCAGATAAGATGGAGAAGAAGTTATAAGTAGTACCAGCCTTCAATACCTGGGGCATAGAACATAACAGCAGTGGATGGCACAATTCTGTAAAATATTGGTTTGGCTACTACTACTGGAATAATGCGAGCATTTTGGCTCACCACACGATAGGAGGAACATGGTTGCATTGATAGAAAAGTCATCAAAATGTTGTCTGGGGGTGACTATTAAGTGAAGAGGGGAGACTGGCTTTGTTTTCCTGGGATTTATGTTACAGGCAGAATTTTAGATGGTAATAAGGAGGCTTGGAGAAGTGAGATAGATTGGTTGATGAGTCGTGTAGCAACAGCAACCTTGCAATCAATGTCAGCAAGACTAAGGAATTGATTGTGGACTTAAGGAGAGGGAAGATGGGAGAACACCAGTCCTTACTAAGGGGCCAGCAGTGAAAAGGGTGATCAGCTTCAGGTTCCTGGAGTTTTAGAACAGAGATGAGGAGGAATTTCTTTAGAGGGCTGTGGAAGCCAAGTCATTGGGCATATTTAAAGCTGAGGTTGATAAGTTCTTGATTCAATGGTTATGGGAAGAGGCAGGACAATGGGGTTGAGAAGGATAATAAATTAGCCATGATGGGATGGCAGAGCAGATTCGATATACCAAATAGCCCAATTCTGCTCCTATGTCTTATGCTCTTGTGACAGTGAAGTTATCAAAGAGCATTTTGGCAGGTTTGTTCCACTCAAGCAGAACACAGTGATCAAAGCACTTGCCCATAAAAGCTGTCCTGATGGTAAATAATGCCTTTCCCCCTCTTAACAACAATTCATCATGTTAGAAGTTGACAAAGGCTTCGTCAAAGTTTACAATCTAACATCTATTTTTTGAGTCCTATATCTAAGAAGGGATATGCTGACACTGGAGAGAGTCCAGAAGAGGTTTACAAGAAAACCTGGAATGAAATAATTAACATATGAGAAACATTTGATAGCTCTGGGCCTGTATTTGCTGCAGTTCTGGAGAATTTTGGGGGATCGCAATGAAATATATTGAATATTGTAAGGCCTGGATAGACAGGACGTGGAAAGGATGTTTCCAATAGCGGGAGAGTCTAGGAACAGAGGGCACAGTCTCAGAATAGAAACATATACCTTTAGAACAGAGCTGAGAAGGTATTTCCTTAATCACAGGATGGAATTCATTGCCACAGATGGCTGCTAAAGACAAGTCATTTGGGGATATTTAAAACAGAGTTGATAAGTTCCTGATGAGTAAGGGCATTAAAAAAAGTCAGGAGAAAGGGGCTGATAATAAATCAGCCATAATTGAATGGCGGAGCAGACCGAATGGAGAAAATGGCCTAATTCTGCTCCTGTGTCTTATGGTCTCACAGTCTTTTGATGCCCTCTGGATACCAAGCACTGGGCAGGAGAATGACTGCATGTGTTAAAAGGAATTATTGACCTGGGCCATTACAGAAGCACATTACCCAGGGAGACATTTGATATCCTCTTGGAAGAAGATGACCACTGCAAGTGGAATCTACCAAGCGGCCAAAGACTAGAGCGCAGTGAAACCAATCACATTGATCATACTGCAGTCAGAATCTTCCCAGGAGATAACAGTTTGGAGAATGAAGAATGTCCAAAAGCGATATCTGCGTGCGGCAAACAATTGGGTTGATAACCTTGATTGGGAAAATATTGGGGGGGGGGGGGCAGCCAGGATGAAAGCTACTTCACGACAATGGCTCTGTGCAACATATATGTGGACTGACCTCAGTGTTGAGTGAAAGCAAAAGGGAAGAGGAAGAGCTTGCTACACACTTGTGGGTTTCTCACTGTTCAACTATGTAGGGCACCAGGATGCTCT
The DNA here is from genome assembly GCF_030028105.1 of Mobula birostris. Classification (NCBI taxonomy): domain Eukaryota; kingdom Metazoa; phylum Chordata; class Chondrichthyes; order Myliobatiformes; family Myliobatidae; genus Mobula; species Mobula birostris. Next base: position 31,823,565 of record NC_092394.1, on the reverse strand, counting down.
CTGCTCATGAATTAAACCACTTCTGCAAGCTCTTCAGACAAGCATCAGAAAATGAGCAAGCCAATCAATGAAGCAAACAAACATGACTGAGTACCTTATTAAACAATAAAGAAAGCATTCTGCAATACTTTTGATGCTGCTTAATGTGTTTTGTAATGTCCGTCATGTTGTCTGTGGCTTTTCCATGGTGGTGTGCCCATTCATTATCCTGGATAAGCTAGTGTTGGTTTATGCCCTTCCAGTATGCAGCACCTTGAGTTATTAGCGTGTCTCCTGTGCCGACCAATTCTCCTTAAAATCGCGATAAATCACGAAAGGTCTTAACATTCTGCTTATATTGTTAAAAGAAACAAACTGCTAGTTTAACTAAACATGAGGAAATGATGTTAATTAAAAACACCACTTAACATATCTGTTAATCCTTGCTTAAGTGTTAAATTCGCAAATGCCTCTCTCCAGCTGTATTATGTCATACAGTACATGTAACTTGAGGGTGCTCCATGGAAGCTTAGTGGAACACCGTTAACTTCTATTTATTTGTTTTTCAATACAGGGACCATCTCCGTCAGCCCAAAAAAAACCTTAACAGTTATTATGACAAGAAAAACATAATAAAATAATAACACCATGCTGGGAATAAGCCGAATTACACTTATTAACTGCCTTATACAACTTGAATATCAATTGCCCTTTCTGAGATGCTGTTGGATTGATTTTATTTAAATTAACATTCTAGGAGTTCGTAATAAGTGTTAATTAAAGCTGTGGCTTTATGTTCAGCAGAACATCTGCTTTGCAATAAGAAAAAAGGTCCACACTTAAATGTGCAATCAACCTCCGGGTGTTTATAAAGAACTGCTAAGCAGATTTTACTGTCACTTGAGTACTTCAAATCATGACGAGGCAACGATATTCACCACTATTGCTCAGAACAGCCTGCTTGATCTCCATCTGTTGTTCACCAATCTACCAAAAAAACACAAGCAGATGTTCGAGAGTGAATCTCGTAGTTATGATGCCCAAAGCAGCCATTCACTGACAGCTGAACCGAGAAGAAGTACCTCTCATTTTTAAATGGTAAATGCTTTCTCTCCACTTACTTTAATATCTTGGCTGTGGTTCAAGGCAGGAAAGATAGAGAAAACCTCTGAATGTTTTAGAAGCTGGAAAAAGCAGGAAAGATTATTCAGTCACGGGGCAGGCGAGGCCTGACATAACCTTGTAGAACTAGAAGGGACAGGACTGTCCCTTTTGGGGCACACAACATTTATAAAGCCGTCTGTGGTACTGAAGCTGCCCGTACCATCTTGAGTGTTGGAGAATCCAAGTCTCTGCAGCTTGTTGTTCAAATCCACTGGAGTATTTTGGGGAAGAATGTGGTTGATGAAATTTGGTTCGTTTTTGACCAATACTTTCAGTAACTTTCTTTTTGAGCACGTGGCCAAGTGGTTAAGGCATTCAACTAGTGACCTGAAGGTAGTGAGTTCGAGCCCCAGGCGAGGCAGCATGTTGTGTCCTTGAGAAAGGTACTTAACCACACAGTGCTCTGCGATGACACTGGTGTCAAGCTGTATCGGCCCTTGCCCTTCCCTTGGACAACATCGGTGTCGTGGAGAGGGGAGACTTGCAGCATGGGCAACTGCATACAACCTTGCCCAGGCCTGCGCCCTGGAGAGTGAAGATTTTCCAGGTGCAGATTCCATGGCTGTATCGGCCCTTGCCCTTCCCTTGGACAACATCGGTGGCATGCAGCATGGGCAACTGCCGGTCTTCCATACAACCTTGCCCAGGCCTGCGCCCTGGAGAGTGAAGACCTTCCAGGCGCAGATCCATGGTCTCGCAAGACTAACGGATGCCTGTATTATTTATTTCTTTTTCCAGAAGATTCATACACTTTGAATTAAACCAAAGATCTTGGTATCTTAGCTTAAATCTGTAAATTACAGAGCCCCTGACCAAATTAAATATCAGTTATTGATTGATAAAGTAAAGATAATGAAAGTAAAAGTTGAATCTTTCTGGTCAAGGTTATATCAGTATTGTTGAGTATCAGTATCAACATGCACTGATTCACAACCATGATTTCTTAGAAACCATGGCCATAGCTTGGGCAGAAAGAGCACACTGAAGACCCATCTGTGATGAGATCATTTCATTAAGCCCAGAATAAACTGGTAAGATGGTAAATTGTTAAAGTGGTTTATTATCACATGTACTGAGGTACAGTGAAAAGCTGACTTGCATGCCATTCATGCAAACCAATTCATTACCACAGTGCATTGAGGTATTAAAGTGCATTGCGTAACAAAGTTGTTATGTTTTGTAGCTTCAAAGCATTAAACTAATTCAAAAGAAGACACGGGAGTCTGGGAATGCGGGTCAGACTTTGTGTTTACTTCAAGCGAAGCACACACGTATCACATTCTAGTGTGACGATTTATGCAATGGACATACTTGTACATAAAACCCATAATGAATTACTTAAACAAACAAAAATGCTTCATCTATATATATATATACACACCCAAGATTACTGGGGTATTCAATACACAATAAAAGTGTTACAGAACAAGTGCCGTGCAGGCAAACAATAAAGTACAAGATCATAAAATTGTAGATTGTGAGGTCAAGAGTTCATCTTATTGGAAATAATTTAGAAGATTCATAGCTCGGGTGGTTGATCGTTGTGTTGAGTTGTTCTCCAATGCTGGCAATTTACATCACCATACGAGGAGGTGTCTTCAGTGCACTGTTTGCACTTTTCAATCAGCTGATTGAAAAGTATATAAAGGCCAAGCATTCGGAGGACACAGCGCACTGATGATGTCTCCTCACATGGTGATGAAACATTTGCAAATAAATTGCCAGCATTGGAGAACAACTCAACCCAACCAAGTCATCTTATTGTACCTGGAACCCATTTAATACTCTTATAACAGCAGGATAGGAGCTGTCCTTGAACCTAGTGGTACGTGCTTTCAGACTTTTGTATCTTCTGCCTGATGGGAGTGGGGAAAATAAAGCATGCCCGGAATGGGTGTGATCTATGATTATGTTGGCTGCTTTACTGAGGCACCGAGAGGTATAGACAGAGTTCTTGGAGGGGACACTGGTTTCTGTGTCCACAATTCTTCACAGCTTCTTGCGGTCACAAGTTACCTCTTTGCCACATCGACGTTCCATTATGATGCTAAACGTATCTTAAATGACTTCAGTATTTTTGGTTCTGCTGTCATGCTTATTCCATGCCTTTCTATATTCAAATTTCAGTTTATAACCCTATTAAGAAGCTCATCAATATTTTCATCTCCTTGCCTTTGCTATCAACATACTGATTACGCTATCTAACAGAGTTTATCCTGCGCCTACTCTTCACCAACGTTCACTTGTTTATTCCAGTCCAACTTCCTTCCTTTATTTTGGAAAAAGAAGTAAGGTTGCCCTTATTTAAATATGTTGAATATGTGTTTTATTAAAGGCTAGTATCAGAGTTGCAAATCCCTGCTTTTCTTCATTTCATTAATCATTTAATTACAAGCATACCATTAGAACGCCTATCAGGAAAAATAATGAACAGCTGTAGAGCAGAGTTAAATGACTGAATAATTTAATTTGAAACATTAATATGAATATTCCATCAATACCAATCTGCCTGAACAACACACTTCCATATCATGGCAGTCCCTGGTGGTTGACGATGACTTGCATCCACTCCAGTTCTGTGGCTTCGGAGGCCCACGTGGACCCACAGACTCTACACAAGTGGGCCAGATGGCTTGGTAGTTCTTTGCCAGTTTCTCCATTGTTTCATTGAAGGGACTAAAGACTCTCGGCGCCATTTTGCATACTCCTTCTCCATTCTGAATGGCTATTGGCCAGAGAAGACCTTTTCAAGAGGGCTTTGAGAGCATCCTTTAGTAGCTTCCTCTCCAACTCAATGACTGTTAAGCACTTCGTCTGACCTGAAAGGAACAAGTTAAATTAAATTCTTTCTATCGTCAACCAGCTCAGAGTAGAAAGCTTGGATCAGGTTGCAAATGATGTAAGCCATATGTGTGTAATTAGAACCTCACTGCTGCACAGAGGGCACTGAGGTTGGTTCTGTTAGCGTTGGAAGAATATGTGACCCTTTATTTGGAAAACTCTAATTCTAAAAGCTGTAGTATAATTTTGCTGTACATATACAAATTGCACAAAATTACATAAAATTAGAAAAACTCATTCTATTGGACCAATATAAACACTGTTAAAAGTGTTGTCCCTGCATCAAATGGTACTGTGCTTAAGAAGCAAGCAGAAATTTGGACTGGTATTCTGGGGTAGTATTGAAAGAATGTTGAACCATCAGAGATGTTAACTTTCTGACGAAGTATTGAACCAAGGTACTACCTGCTCGCCCAAGTGCACAAAAAAAGGTCCTTTGGAACAATTTCAGGAAACGAACAGGAGAGTTATTCTCGTATTGTAGTCAATATTTAACCCTCCAGTCTCTGTTCACAGATCGCCTTGTCATCATCGCATTGCTGTTGAGCAGTTTGTTGCTTGCACACGTATCCCACATTATGGCTGTGACTCCTCTTCTGAAGTCCCTCAAAGAGCTGCCAAGACTTCTGAAATATCTGCAAAATGACTTGGTGTCACTATTTAAATGACTCCTTTGTTACATGCTTAGCCAGGAATTCTATTTACAAATTTATAATAGAGAAAAGAGGAAGAATACTTTTTGAAAAGGACAATAGTGAAGTAATAGACTGAAATGAAATGAATTGACTTTATTTCTTACATCCTTCACATACTTGAGGAGTAAAAATCTTTACATTACATCTCCGTCTAAATGTGTAATGTGCAATCATGGTAATTTATAATAATTTATAATAAATAGAACAGTCAATGTAACATAGAAATAGACTCAAATCAGCGTGAGTTAATCAGTCTGATGGCCTGGTGGAAGAAGCTGTCTGGAGCCTGTTGATCCTGGCTTTTATGCTGCAGTACCACTTCCCGGATGATAGCAGCTGGAATAGTTGTGGTTGGGGTGACTTGGGTGCCCAATGATCTTTCAGATCCTTTTTTCACACCTGTCTTGTAGGTGTCCTGAATTGTTGGAAGTTCACAACTACAGATGTGCTGGGCTGTCCGCACTACTCTCTGCAGAATCTTGCGATTAAGGGAGGTACAGTTCCCATTCCCGGCAGTGATGTTCTCAATTGTGCTCCAGTAGAAAGGTTTTAGGATTTGGGGGCCCATACCAAACTGTCTGAGGTGAAAGAGGCACTGTTGTGCCTTTTTCACCACACAGCTGGTGTATACAGACCACGTGAGGTCCTCAGTGATGTGGATGCCGAGGAAGTTAAAGCTGTTTATCCTCTCAAACCCAGATCCATTGATGTCAATAGGGGTTAGCCCATCTCCATTCCTCCTGTAATCCACAACCAGCTCCTTTGTTTTTGCAACATTGAGGGAAAGATTGTTTTCTTGACACCATTGTGTCAGAGAGGTGACTTCTTCCCTGTAGGCCACCTCATTATTGTTTGAGATTAGGTCAATATATGTAGTGTCCTTGGCAAATTTAATTAGCAGATTAGAGTTGTGAGTAGCGACACAGTCATGGGTATACAGGGAGTAAAGGAGGAGACTCAGTACGCAGCCCTGAGGGGCTCCTGTATTGAGAGTCAGAGGGTTGGAGGTGAGGGAGTCCACTCTTAAAACCTGCTGGCAATCTGACAGGAAGTCCAGGATCCAGCTGCACAAGGTAGGGTCAAGGCCAAGGTCTCTGAGATTCCTGTCGAGCCTGGATGGAATTATGGTGCTGAATGCTGAACTGTAGTCCAAGAACAGCATTCTCACAGAAGCATCCTTCTTCTCCAGATGTGTAAGGACGGTAATGCAGAGCAGTGGCTATTGCGTCGTCTGTCGATCGGTTGTGTCGGGAGGTGGATTGTAGGGGGTCCAGTTTGGGTGGCAGCATGCTGTAGATGCAGTCCTTGTAGTACTTGCTTATTATTGAAGTGAGTGCGACAGGACGCCAGTCGTTCAGGAATGTTACTTTGGTCTTTTTTGGTACAGGGACAACGGTGGATAATTTGAAGCAGGAGAGTACTCTACACTGCGAGAGGGAGAGATTAAAAATGACTGTAAACACACCTGCCAGTCGTGCTGCGCACATCCTGAGTACTCGCCCTGGGACGCCGTCCAGTCCCACAGCCTTGCGACTGATGCCTTTTGACCAATGGTGCCAAGTTGGGCTTTGACAACACCACTTTTGTTGGTGCCATTTTCTGAATGTTTATTTATGACTTAGCAAAATTCAAACCTTTAAGCACTATCTTATTTCCTCTGCAATACCAATTTTAGCAAGAGCATGTCCACAATAAATTAATCCCATTATACTTGTCCAAGAATTAGAATAGTTCAGGTATTTACAGCAACAGTTTGAATTAATGGTAGTTTCTTAGTTTGTCTTCTTTCTGTCTTTTTTGCCCCAAAATTTTCAATTTTGCTTTCTTGATCACAGTTAAAGAAAATGGGTCACAGTGGCTTCAACAGCACATTGAGTTCTGAGCTGAATCTCATCATTACCGCTCACTGATAGGGAAAACTGAGGTAGAAAAAAATACTGAGCATGTTCGTTAATGCTAAGTTGAGGAGAACATTTTGCAAGACAACAATGAAGCTGATAAACCACTCAGCTTTCTCTTTTTTTTAAGCTGGAGCCTGTGGGTTCGGTTGGATAATAAAGATATCTCTTGCCAATCCATTGTAGGAAATTTGCTTGCAGTCATGCAGTTTGCACAAGCTTCAGGGCAAGCACATTGATTGAGCAAAGACACGAGAGACTGCAGATGCTGGAATCTTTAGCAACAAATGATCTACTGAATGAACTCAGCAGGTCAAGCGGCAACAAGAACAAAACACAACATTAAGTTTAAATAACACACACAAAGTGCTGGTGGAACGCAGCAGGCCAGGCAGCATCTATAGGAAGAGGTACAGTTGACGTTTTGGGCCGGGACCCCTCGTCAGGTTCAAATTCAGGTTTAATTGTCATTCAGTCATACACATGCATACAGCTAAACATAACAATTTTCCCCTAGGGCAAAGGTGTAAAATAAAACACATGTCACACACAGCACATGGCACATATAGCTACAATAGCACCAACAGTCACAAAGTAATAAGAGCACAAGTTCTTGGGTGGCATGGCCTGAAGATTGATTGTGCATGGGATGTTGTCCTGGAGCCAAATTTCTGCAACAACGATCAGTCAGCAGTTCCTTGTCAGCCGCAGATGGAGGCAATTCAGCCTTTCTTCCCAGGAGCAAACACTGGACAGCTGGCCTATAGGGACCAGTTTGGTGTAGGTTGGAGGGATTGGGTGTTTTTGATTTACTTTTTAGCTGGTTGGACACAACACCGTAGGCCGAAGGGCCTGTTCCTGTGCCGGACTGTTTTATGTTCACCACAGATTCCAACTCGCCTGCTGTGGCCACATTCCCTCCCACACTTCCTCCTCCCCCGGGTGGCTGCAACAGGTGACATCTCGACATGAGGGCCCGGTCCACGCTACAGCCTGAGTCCGCGCAGTTCCTCGGTTTTCTAATGAACCGGATTTGCAGTACTTTGCATTGCCAATCTCCAACAGGGTCTTGCAATCACAAGACAAGCATTTAAGGCAAACATGTGCACCTTTTGTGGAGCCAGGGAGGCCACTGCAATTAAACGCACTGTCGTCTGACTGGAAATATCGAGGCATAGTCCTATAGATCCCTCCCACAGACACATTTGACCCACTGAGTTCTTCCAGCAGATTGCTCGTTAACTGAGGGAATTTTGGTTTCAGATGTTTTGGCCTGAAGCAGTGACTTTTTATGCCCCTCCGTAGATACTGCGTGACTTGCTGAGTTCCTCCAGTATTTTGTGTGTATTGGCCTAAGGAACATTCCTGCTCTTCCTGCCCCTTGGAGTTAGTTAAAATATTGCAGAGGGCAGACAAAGTAGAAATGATTAGCTAATGATTGGGTACTTATCAACAAAATGTGTAACAACAGCAAACTAATGATGTTGTCACGCAGAAGGTGCCAAGAGCACTTAAGAGGAGCTGAGGCAGGAAAACAGTGGGGTAACATAACAGGTGGCCAAAGCAGATGGGGTGAGATCAAACTGCAATGGAGCACATCACAACAGAAGCTGTTAGATGACTTTCTGCTTCTTTCAGCTCAAAATTCTTTCGCTGGCTGATGAACCGAGGGTATTGGGTCATCCGGGACTGTGGTGAGTGACAGCTACAGATGTGTGTTTCCTTAGCTAATGAGGTTAAAAAACTGACAACGAAACAGAGGCGCAATGGGGCAGGAGAGCGAACTGTGGCAGAAAACGTACAGCTGAACCACATTCAGGGAAGAGAAGGGACTGAAGAAAATAAATCTGGATTAACAGGATAAATAAAGCAAAAAAGAAAACTTTAAATTTTAACATTTTCTAGACCTCTAACAACGATGTACTATTCTCCAGAATGAGTTAACACAGCTTTAGTTGTTCTGTCTTAGAGCTAGAAAGGCTGAGTGGCGTTGTACTAAATTAATTTATGCTTTGAACCAAGGCCTAAATTGCAGAAGAGGTTTCATTGGCGATTCCTACGCAAACCCATCAAGTAGTTAAAAAGTAATGGCGTGATGTCATTTTTGATGAGGCAACATAAATCAGGTGGAAGGTTTTGAACACTTGCAAGTTATAACCCATCTCTTAATCCTTTGAATTGCATGGTCAATGTGCATACAATTCGTTGTTAAACCACCATTATTTTTCCAACGAGTTCCAATTCTTTATTTTATCGGTATTGTTTTCTTTTACACGCACAGTTTGTCATCTATTACACGTTGGCTGTTTGTTAGTCTTTAAACTCTATTCCTACTTTATCAAGTAAATGCCGGCAAGAAAATGAATCTCAAAATAGTATATTGTAACATATGCACACTTTGATAATAAATTTACTTTGATTTTGAATTGTTCAGCTAGGCAAGTCCACTATGCCTGGAATATGGCAAGTAACCAGCCTTTAAGTAACATTGAAAAGATGGGCCAATCTTGCTGGTGATGCCCAGATCCTGAGAAATGAATAAGTAACAAAATTACACATATTAGTTGAAATAGCAAATATATCTCAAGAATGAAAATGTTAGAATCCCTTCCAAGGCTAATAGCATACAAGAGTTCATTAAGATTTACCCTCAGAGGCCACTTTGTTAGGGTTCACCAGCTTGTTGATGCAAATATCTAATCAGCCAATCATGTGGCAGCAACTCAATACATGAAAGCATGCAGACATGGTCAAGAGGTTCAGTTGTTCAGACCAAACATAAGAATGGGGAAGAAATGTGTGAATCTAAGTGACTTTGACCATGGAGTGATTGTTGGTGTCAGACAGGATGGTTTGAGTATCTCAGAAACTGCTGATCCCCTGGAATTTCCATGCACGACAGTCTCTAGGGGTTACAGAGAATGGTGTGAAAAGCAAAAATCATCCAGGGGGAGTGGGCTGAAAGAAGTGGAAAATCATCTAACAGTTGTGTGGGCAAAAATGTCTCATTAATGAGAGAGGTAAGAGGAGAATGGCCAGACTTGTTCAAGCTGACAGCAAGGTGCAGTAACTCAAATAACCAGGCATTACAACAGTGGTGTGCAGAAGAGAATCTCTAAATGCACATTGAAGTGGATGGGCTACAGAAAACCACACCGGGTTCATTGGGGAGACCTAATAAAGTGACCACTGAGTGTTTCTTAACTACTTAATTTGTGCTTTAGAACGTCCTGAACTTAGCAGAAAATGCACTATCTACTGCAAATACAAGTCTGCCTTCCTTTCAAGAGATTATTTAAAGTTTGCAATTTGGTAGAGGTTTTATAATGAATAACTTCATGCCAATATATCGTTTAATTGGACTCTGGTCTGGTTTAGGTAAGCAGTTATATTATGCAATATCAAGATATTAATTTAAAACTACTCTATGAGGCTGACAGATCTTATATGTACTGCAGTCCCTTTGTTATTTTCACAAGTGACTTACTTCTACCATTTGTGTCATTCCTGCTGACAGATGCTGTTGTTAGAATATTGACATCAGGCCAGAGGGTTGTCACAAGGGAATGGAAGCGTTTGGCAGTATCGTCTGTCACTGTGCAAACAAGCAGTTGCTGATAGCATGGGAGCCACAGCTCTGTTCCTTAGACTGGATGTCCTTCTGGGTGTTGGGCTCCCCTTTTTTTTGTCCCCATTGTCTGAAAATATAATGAAAGCAACGTGACCACATTAATATTACAATTTCATGAATAAGCAAAATAGTGGTTATTCATTGCATGGATACTGCAATTTGAATATAGTTCAATTTTTTTCTCTGAAACCTGGATCAATTATGTAGCTGGACTAACACTGGCTTATTACTGACACATGTACCAAGATACAGGGAAAAGCTTTGTTTGCCTGCATCCAGACAGATCATGCCATACATAATTACATCGAAGTATTGAAAGGAAAATAGAATGCACAATATAATAGAGCAGTTTAAAAAAAATGCAATGCAGGATAGACAAAGTGCTACGTCCACAATTAAACATATTATTATTTAGGATATCAGGTCAAGAAACACTCAATGGTCTCTGTTGGAAGAGATCTAAAAGGATGTGGAGTACCATGAAGGCAGTAGGCACAACTCAACAGTTGAACTTTTAATTAATCTACTGTATTTATGCTCCAAACTTTTGTCATGATGTCCACTCTTTAAGTTTACCTTCATGAGGTGCTGCTTTTAGACAATTCAAAATCTAAACTACAAAAGTCCTTTGTCCTTTTGCATCACCTAGATTTAGACACCGGTTTTAAGCTAAAAGCACAACACTTTACAGTACCAGTGACCCAGGTTCAATTCCTGTCGCTGCCCGTAAGGAGCTTGAATGTTCTCTCTGTGACCGCGTGGGTTTCCTCCGGGTGCTCTGGTTTCCTCCCACAGTCCAAAGATGTACTGGTTGTTAGGGTAATAGGTGATTGACAAATGTCCGGTGATTAGGCTAGGGTTAAATTGGGGGATAGCCGGACGGCATGGCCTGCAGGGTCAGAAGGGCATATTCGTGCTGTATTTCAATAAATAAAGCCTTAATGCATGGATTTGACTCAAAACATCTCTAGCTCCTTTCCCTCCTCAAATGCTGTTCAACTCTGAGTTCCTTCAGGAAATTGTTTATTGCTTCAGATTCTCCCAAGTGCAAGACTCAAGGCTGTTAAATGTCATTTCCTGTGCACAAGTCTGAAGGAGTAGAAAATAATTGTTATTACAGACCCGATGCAGCACAAAAAAAAACACAAAAGATACAGAACAAAATAATAATTAAAAAACACAATAAATACCAATACATAAGATAGCTTATATACTTAAACTGATAGTATCTCCATAAAGTGACACTAGGCACAGGAGTGTCTTTACGCAAGGTGACTCACTGGAAATAATAAAGTAGTGATGGTTGCGAGTGTGGAGGGGTAGGTTAGTGGGAGGAGTTGTTGATCAGCCTTACTGCTTGGGGAAAGTAACCATTTTTGAGTCTGGAGGTCCTGGCATGGACATTACATAGACTCCTTCGTGATGGTAGTGGGACAAATAGTCCATGAGCAGGGTGGGTGGGATCCTGCAGGACATTATTGGCCCCCTTCTGTCATTGATGGTGAGTAGGCTGGTGCTGGTGATGTGTCGGGCAGCTTTGACGACCCATTGCAGAGCCTTCCTGTCCGACCCAGTGCTACAGTCTCTTGCATCACATTTCACTGTCATCACATTCCGCTTGCTGCACTTTTATTCCTTCCACATCCATTTCCCACTGCAACTGCTTCTGGAGAAGATGCAGTTCTTGATTTTGTTCCCAAACAAGACAGTCAAACCAAAAGTGCAAACATGCCCGGGTCTATGGCCATTGGCGTGAAGACCTTGGTCGAAAGTGAAATTATTTCTACTTTTAGCAATACCTCCTTCTCTTCTTTAGTTTAATATGGATTAAGTCATTATGAACTAGACAAACATGTCCCTTTAGAACAGGGATGAGGAGCCAGAGGGTGGTGTATCTGTGGAATTCATTGCCACAAACAGCTGCGGAGGCCCAGTCATTGGGAGTATTTAAAGTGGAGGTTGATAGGTTCTTGAATAGTAATGATGTCAAAAGTTACAGGAAGAAGGCAGGAGAATGGATTTGAGAGGGGTAATAAGTCATCCATGGTGAAGCAGACTCGATGGGCCGTTGATCCCAGAGGATCATGGGTTTGCGCCTCTGGTGGACCGTGTCCTCTCCAGGGCGCAAGCCTGGGCGGGAAGATTTGAAGAAACGGCTGTTGCCCACGCAACGGGTTCCCCCTCTCCACGTCACTGATGTTGTCCAAGGGAAGGGCAAGTGCCGATACAGCTTAGCACCAGTGTCATCGCAGAGGTTGCCAGAGTGAAGTTGTAAACAACATCAAACTGCCTTAGGGACCCCGGCTCTGGATTTCTTCCTCGGGGTTTACTCCTGAAGCCCTGCCCATGGATGGGCATTCTTCCTATGTAGTTTGGTATTAAATCACAACATTTTAAATTATTACAAGCCATAACTGCTCCGACACATAGTAATACACATAACCATTGTTTGCCAAAATCCCACAAGGCAGCTGAGATAAAAGGAAGACAGAAAATGTTACTTAAGGAAACATCTAACAATACCAAACTTCATTCTCCATGGTGACAAACTGAGGATAGCATTTTGATTACAATATTCAAAGGGCTTATGATTCTGACTATACCAATGCAATTTTACTGTCACATTCATGTTAAATCTTCTCACACTATACAGCTGATGTGATTATTATGTGCTCTTTCTGTTGGGTTTAAATTTATGTGGAAAATTCCTGCCATGAAAATCACCTCGTTAGTCAGATAACTTTCTCTTAGTCATAGACCACAGGCCCTTTGGCCCTTCTAGTCCATGCCAGACTATTATTCTGTCTCGTCCTATTGACCTGCACTTGGACCATAGCCCACTATAGCCCTCTCATCCATGTGTTAATCCGAACTTCTCTTAAAAGTTTTTCACTAATTTATAATCTGATCGATATCTCTTCGCTTGGAGGATTTCTTCTGGCACTTTCTCTATTGTAACTTACACAGCTTATTTATAACCCTGCTTCTTACCACTGCCCTACGTCCCTGTATACCCTCATCCAACCAAGTACTTATGTACTTATTGTCCATCACACCACTGGCTTTTAGAGAAGCAATGAAGGTCCTTCATCTCTGCCTGTCCTGGACCTCTCAGATAAAGAAGGATTCTTCATTGCTGTTTCCATAAAAGTTTTGTTTTACCAGTCGGGGTTGTTAGCCATGAGCTGAACCCCCTAACCTGGAGGAGTGGTGGATCACTCTTAATCTGGCATCTACCCTTTTACCTGTTTGGGATGGGTAACGCTAGCAAAAGCCAAAGCACAAAGCCCTAACTTCAGCCAACATAGCTATCTCTGTCACTGTGGCATGCAAGCCTCCAACCCACGACAAGGTTGTGGTCCTCTTGGAGGAAAAACTTGTCTACCTACGCCCTTATGACTTCAGTCACCCCTCCTCCCGTCGATCATTTCTATCCAACTCTTAACTCCACTCTCTTTCACACTTGGCCATTTTGCACACTCGCCTTGACAATCTAGCTCTGTCCAGGTTCGTTAATAATGTACCCCACCTGCCACACATAGGCGACCTAGCTTTGAATAAAAAGAGACCGCGAGAGGTAGCTATTGAGGACATCAGATTAGGAAAGTTGTTACAACAGCTCAGACATTGAAGGGAACATAACTGAAAGATGAGACAGGAAGAGTGACATAAGTAATTAAAAAGGGGAGCTAGACTAAGCTGAACTATAATCATAGGTTCTTATCACCTCTGCTCTGACTGTACTTGCAAGATATGCTTGGTGCTTGAACTGATAGAAAATGCCATAATATTGTGCTTGTCAGTGTGTTGTGATTTGCAGACAGCAAAGAAGGACATGTAAGCAGCTATACCTGACTTGCAGATTCTTAAAATGGTTTATTTGGCCAACAAATTTGACCCTCGCAGTTTCAGTAGTTCCTGTGCAACACATAAAAAAGATATTTTTTTTCTAGCTTTCACGTGTGTGTTAATGAGAGCAGAAACAGCAGCCTAACATGAAATCTGAATATTTCTATAGGCAAGTAACATTTTAATTCCCACTTGAAGGCTGAACTGTCTCATTTAAATGCAACCCATGTAACGTTCAAGCTTACTTCTGGATCACTTGGAAAATGGAATGATTTGCAAATGTCAGGCTCTGGTTAGCAATTCTAATGACCAAAGAAGTAATTACTGCATTTCATGTTCAAGCATGTTATACTGCATCAAAGCTGACACAAATGCCCAGTTTTATAATGTACAACTGTGAAATAATGTCTCAGATTATATGGAAATTGATGTGCAAAAGATTAATGGCCATTCTCGTATTCAAGATGGCTCATTTCTGTCGGTCTATTATTTTAAAATGTCTGTTTAATTGCATCCTTTCTTGAGGGAGAGGACTAAGCTATATTATCACTTGCAGCCAATAATCAGGTCCGTCAGTAAGAAAAGGAATATTAGCAAAAGGGAACAGAACTGTAAGTAAGTCCCGAGGAAACTTCACGATGATCCTTGCAGAAATCCTGCTTATTATCATATGCTTATCCTGGAAATGTAGAGGAGACAAAGAAGCAGAGATAATTTAGCAGAAAATGAAATTTTACAAATAAACTGCAAAATAGCAAGCAACAAGGGGCCACAAAACAAAATAGGATAGATACTTAACACGACAAGGCAGCAAGGTAATTGAAGGTTAGCAGCAGCTGCGTGAGGCTGGCTGGTACAATGGACAATTAAAGAACGTGGCTGAGACGAGGAAATCTACATATGCTGGAAAATCAAGCAACACACTCAAAATGCTGGTGAACACAGCAGGCCAGGCGGCATCTCTAGGAAGAAGTACAGTCGACGTTTCAGGCCGAGACCCTTCATCAGGACTAACTGAAAGAAGAGATAGTAAGAGATTTGAAAGTGGGAGGGGGAGGGGGAGATCGGAAATGATAGGAGAAGGATAGAGCTAAGAGCTGGAAAGTTGATTGGCAAAAGGGATACAAGGCTGGAGTATAAGGTGTTGTTCCTCCAACCTGAGTGTGGCTTCATCTTGACAGTAGAGGAGGCCGTGGATAGACATGTCAGAACGGGAATGGGACGTGGAATTAAAGAGTGTGGCTGCTGGGAGATCCTGCTTTCTCTGGCAGACAGAGCACAGACTGGGAGACCGTTTCACTGAACACCTAAGCTCTGTCTGTCTGGGTAGCCTCCAACCTGATGGCATGAACATTGACTTCTCTAACTTCCGTTAATGCTCCTCCTCCCGTTCTTACCCCATCCCTTATTTATTTATTTATTATTTTTTCCCTTTTTTTTCTCTCTCTCTCTTTTTTCTCTCTCTGTCCCTCTCACAATAACTCCTTGCCTGCTCTCTATCTTCCTCTGGCACTGCCCTCCCCCTTTCTTTCTCCCTAGGCCTCCCATCCCATGATATTCTCTCTTCTCCAGCCTTGTATCCCTTTTGCCAATTAACTTTCCAGCTCTTAGCTCTATCCTTCCCACTCCTGTCTTCTCCTATCATTTCGGATCTCTCCCTCCCCCTCCCACTTTCAAATCTCTTACTAGATCTTCTTTCAGTTAGTCCTGACGAAGGGTCTCAGCCCAAGACGTCGACTGTGCTTCTTCCTATGGATGCTGTCTGGCCTGCTGCGTTCCGCCAACGTTTTGTGTATGTGGCTGAGAGCTGGGTTTAAATAGGCTGCAGGTGATGAGTTAGAAATGAGTGGCGGGTGACTTCTGTTAGCTGGGTGGAGACTGGCAGGTGCCTGGCTGAGCAAGCCCGCCAGTACCCCACATCCGATGGCCGGTACCCAACAACCCAGGATGATCCAGATAGCACCCCGCCAGTACCCCGCCTCTGATGGCTGGTACCCAACAGCCCAGGATGATCCAGATGGGTCTGGTGGAACTCCTCAATGAGTGATGGATAAAAAGTTGAAAATGGGTGGCACCCAAGACCTCTCCAGAGGGCCATACAATTCCCAGTCGGTCAGATACTACACACTCCATCCACATCAACCAGTGAACTGTGTTTACTGGACCAGCTTCCTCCATCCTTTGTGCCTGAGTTGCCCGCTCAGATGGGTTGAGTGGTGCATGGACAATGGCTGTGAGGCAGGACACATGAAAGTAGGGGTGATCTTCAGGAACGTTGGCAGCTGGAGACGGTAGGTGACTGGGTTGACGAAATGGGTCATCTTAGAGGGAGCAATAAACTGAGGCGAGAACTTGCAGGGGCATATCTCGGGTGGACAGCAGGACCTTCATCATCAATATCTCCAGAAATTGTGCAGGTAGGGAGAGTTCCGTGAACCTCCTAAGAACTTGAGCATCAGTAGAGAAACAACTTCAGAGCCACCAGTCTCTCACACATGAAATTCACTCTGCGTTCAGGAACTGTGTGGATGTGAGGATCTGGTGGTCAGCCTAGATTAGGAAGGGTTCGGTGTTTCCCTTCATCCAAGGCCCACTTAACCACAAGTATCTCCCTTTCTCCTGCTCCATAACAGCGCTGTGTAGAGCTGAACTTGCATTAGAAGGAAGCATAAGAATGTGTCTTCCAGTCCAGTGCTCGCTGGAAAAGGATGGCTTCAGCACCCAGGTCGGATGTGTCCACCTCTACCACAAAAGGTCCGGTGGGGTTTGGAAGGCAGAGAATGTGAGCAGCAGTGAAATGTCTCTTGAATTCCTCAGAAGCGTGTTTGCGGCAGAAAACCAGGTTATCTGTTTCCATAGATTTCTTACCGAGAAGGTACATTTAATGTCAGAGAAATGTATACATATACATCCTGAAATTCTTCTTCTTCACAGACATTCACGTAAACAGAGGAGTGCCCCAAAGAATGAATGACAGTTGAAACATTTGAACCCCAAAGTGCCCCCCAACTCCCCCTCCCACAGTGAGGTAGGTGACTTGGTGAGAGGAGTGAGAGGAGCCGCAATTTGGCTGTAGTTTCGCCTGAGCCACTGTGAGAAGCTGGAGAAGCCCAAGGAGCACATTTGAGGGAGCATGTTCAGGGCCACTCGATGACGGCACATACTTCCTCGCAGTCCATGGTAACGCAATGGCATGAGAGGACGCAACCCAAGAAAGAAATGACTGGGGTGTGGAACTGGCATTACTCTAGTTTACAGTACAGTTGGTTTTCGAGGAGACCCTGAAGGACTGAACGTATGTGACCACTGTGGTCTTGTGGGTCTTTGGAGAAGATGAGGATGCTGAGGCAGACGAACACATACCTGTGTAGCATGTCTCGTTGATGAAGGCTTAGAAAATGGCTGGACTGTTGGAAAGTCCAAAAGGCATCACCAAGTATTCATAGTGGCCAGATGGATGTTAAGAACAGCCTCTTCCGTGCATCCTCTAACAGATGAAGATCAGGTTGTAGGCACTCCTTAAATCTAGTTTGGTAATGATCTGGGCCCCACTGGGTGTTTCGAATGTGCTTTCCATCAAAGGGAGAAGGTAGAGTCCACAGTAATTATGCAGAGAAGAAGATCCCTAACTTTGTTTTCGACAAAAAAGAAAATCCTGTGGCACCTGGGTACTGGAATGGTCAAACGAAGCCACAATGTGCTGATTCAGAGATGTAGTCATTCATGACTTGGATCTCGGGGGGGGCGGGGCGGGGTGGAGGGAGGACAGCCAACCTTGGAGCAGGGTGGTGCTGGGGTTAATTGCTCAGTGGTGTGAGGTGACAAAGTGCTGGCCTCCCTTTTACTGCAAGGGATGGCGAAGATGTGGAATACCTGTGGAAGTTAGGAGAGGTCGAGAATTCCCTCTGTCTCCACGAAGGCAGTTGGTCCGGCAGGAACCCCAACTCAGCAGTGAGCCAGCTGACCAAGCAAAGTGTGGGTCATGACTGAAGAGCCAATAGAAATTTGAGATGATAGGATTTTTGGGCGAGCTGATAAGGAGGAACTGGATGGACTCCTGGTGCCCTCCAGTGCTCTTATGTATAGGGCATGTGCGCACTCTGACCACCTCAGACCACAAAAGACACCCATCAATGGCCATGATGTAGAAGGGCTGCACGCACAGTGTCTGGTCCAGAAAGTTGCCTGCTACGCCGGGAAACACCAGAGCTTGCCGTGTGTGTAGAGCCCGTAGGGGTGTTGAGAAGGGAAAAGAGCACGAGTCAAACTAAGATGCTGGAATGAGAGGTTGAAGGAAGATTACCAGATATAAGGCTTCTCATCTCTACCTGGTGGTCCCGTTTTCCTGAACGCAGTGTGAAATTCATGCGTGGGAGACTGGAGGCTCTGAAGTTGTTTCTCTACTGACGCTCAAGCTCTTAGGAGATTAACGGAGCTCTCCCTCCCTACACAAGTTCTGGAGGTATTGACGATGAGGGTCCTGCAGACTGAAATGGTTCTGGGAACGCAGCTGGTGTTCTGGCTGATGAACTGGAGGATCATTCCATGAGACACTTGTCAATTCGGAAGGCCAGAGCGGTGACGTTTTTGATATTGTTGGGCGTCTCCTTGGGAGACAGTTCAACTTTCAAGTGCTCCAGGAGGCTGTGATAGCAATTTCTGTGTTCCAGCTGCACTGTGCAGCGCGGGTCCTGAATTCCAAGGTGTAATCCAGCACCGAGCGTGCGCCTCGAACCAGGCAAAGTACCCGATTGCTGCCCCCTTCCTCTTCCTGGATGGTCAACACCGGTGCATCTCCATGCACTGGACTTGAGGGTCCGTCAAAGTGTTCAGGTACCAGAATCCGGGGCGCCAAGGGAGGACTTTGATTGGCACGAGGTTGCCATGTTGACATGGAGAGTTGGTTTAGAGTGGTGAGCAGATGGTCAATGGGTTCAAGCTGCTTCGGGATCATGTCTGCCTGTCATGGATGACTTCCTTTAGGCGAGATACTCTGCTGTGTCAATCGCGGGTTCACCCATTCTGTTAGGGAATGTTGAGGAGGCTTGACCCAAAAGCAGAACAGTGGAGACAGTTTAGCAGTAAACAATTTTTTGCTAATAAACTGCAAAATAACAAGCCACTAAAACAAGAGAGAACAGATACTTAGCATGACGAGGCAACCAGGTAACTGAAGGTTAAGAGGCACAGCTTGAAGATGGCTAGTGCGATGGGTGAACAAAGGACTGTGGATGAAGGTTAGGTTTTAAATAGGCTGTACGCAATGAGTTGAAATGAGTGGCAGGTGATTCCTTTTAGGTAGGTGGAGACTGTGAGGTACCCGCCTGTACAGATCCAACACATCCCTACATGCCTTCACATCATCTCTCAATGCCTGACCGCTATATCTTCAATACTCACTGAAGACAACTATGTTACCTAATAGTTACAATGTGATGGATGTTCACTCCTGACCAGTAGGCCTCTTGGTTGTTTGGTGTTATTACTTTCTAAACACAGCTGCTACCACTTGTAAGTTCACAAAGAATTGTAAGTAAACTTTCAACTAACAATTGTTTGACTTCTGGCCATAAGTGAAAGTCAGTCTTCAGTTCTTAAAATGCAATTGGCAAGCAGTAATCAGCTTGAAGTTAAAACAAATATTGTCTATACAACAGCTTTGCAAACGAATCTTGCAGATAGTAGATGATCTGTCTCTAGGAAATAAGATTTAGCTCACTACACCTGATTTTTTGCTGCTCGAGCTGCAGTACAGGACAATGGGTTGTTTAATTTAGCTAGTTTCAACAGACAAGCTGACTATAGGTTGCTTTGTTCAAGGAAGCTTGAAGAACCAGATAAATAATATCACTTAGCATATCAAACAACTGACATGTTTATAGCTAGATGATTTCTGTACTCAAGGAAGTCAGCATTAATTGTGAACTGTGAATACTAAGCTGACATTTTTTGGACCATTTGTGTTAAAAGGATATCTGAAGAAATATATATGTGTGAAGTTACACAAGCAACAGGGTATAAATGTAAAGAGCAGTTCAGGCTTATTAGGAGTGTTGAAGAACACCAAGAAGAATGATAGAAAGATGGGGAGACTAGAACCCGTTTCTCTGGCTTCAATTTCTGCAGCAGACAATTCATTCATCTGCATTATAGGTACAGTATGTCTTTTTAGTATATTAGAGTTATACTTGTGTTTTGGAAATCTTTTATGTTTTAGAATCAATTTGCAATTTGAAACTGTTTTATAAGATAGAAATCTTTGACAGCTTTAAATGTTTTAAGAATATTGTTTGCATTTAGGCAAGTATCACCAAAAATCAATAAGCTGTATTTAAACTATTAAACTGTGTTTAAGCTAGAAATATCTTCTCTTTGGTAGGGACGGGGGATCTGCCACTCGAATAGTGGGTATTGGCAGCTAAAGCTCACCATGGAGAACAAACAAGGAAGTGAAGATAGAATGATTACAGTATAATTTCCCTTTAGTGAGGGTATTTATGGCTATTTATATCTGATAAGAATTAAGGTCTTTGTTTGAGTTTAGAAGTTCACAGTCAGCAAACCCAATACCATCACATTCAATGGTTAGAAAGTTATGCAGCCATTCATTATTATAGGTTTTCAATTTAGTTCTGCTGGATTGATCACCACTCTAGAGCAGATTATTTGTTAACAATAATTTGGCATGTCATTTTCAAGTTTTTTTCCAGTGTTTCAACCAAATATATTATCATTTCTTGTTTCTGAAATTCAGCAAGGATTTCAGTGTGATGGGGGGGGGTGGCGGGCTGGTACATTTTACATTACCACTGGTACACTTTCCTCGGTTCTCTAATTTATTGTAGTATAAAGGGTTTTTAAAAACAATAACTACTGTTTTAACTGCAATTAATGGAGAGAGGGCGCAACCAGAACTCCTTCCACAGCAATCGCCACAATGATGTGCCTCAGCTAGATATACAACAACTGTCCTGAAGTGTCTCATTCTAAAATGATGAGCTTTTATTCACATCCATAGATGCAGCCTGACCGGTGGAGTTCTGTCAGTATTTTGGGTGTGTTGCGCTGAATTTCCAACATCCGTGGCCTTGTGCTCCTTCGGCTTTTTTCACCTTGACCTCTTTGGACTCCCATCACAGAAATTTGAGGTGCTCGACCCTTTCCTGGATATTTTGAGCAGTCACAAAGAAAAGATTTCCATGAGTCGATGAGAATGTTACATCATTCTCATGGATATTTTGAGAGCCTCAATGAACCTTATCCTCTGCCTTTCTGCAAATCTCTTGTGTAACAGAACCAAACAGAAAACTGCCTTTCTCTGAGGTATGCTGTCATGAATATGGACAATGTGTCACGTCCATCAGAGTGATTAAAACCTTGGTGCTAGTGGTGTTGGTCTAGAAGACACACTGACATTGGTCTGTTTATCCTGTAGGAAAAGATTTGGAGGACTTGTGAAGACTGAACTATTGCTACCTCTTGGATCCCCATAAGGCTGTGTGCTTAGCCCATTGCTGTTTACACTGCTAACACATGACCGTGCAGCCAGATTCAAGAACCTGATCATTAAATTTGCTGATGATACCACAGTGGTGGGGCTCATCAGCAAAAATGATGAAACAATGTACGGGGAAGAGGTCAAACACCTAGAGAGCTGGTGCAGTGATAACAACTTGATGCTTAATGTCACCAAAACCAAGGAGATGATCGTCGATTTCAGACGGTCTCAACCAGAGCACACACCCTTCAGCATCAGCAGCTCCACGGTGGAGACAGTGCAAAACATCAAGTTCCTTGGGGTGCAGATCTCGGACAATCTCACCTGGTCCAGGAACACCACTGGGATTGTGAAATGGGCCCAGCAGAGATTGCACTTTCTGAGGAAGCTTAAACAAGCATCACTCCCCACTAACATCTTAACTACATTCTACAGAGACGTGGTTGAGAGTGTGCTGACCTTTTGCATCACAACCTGGTACTCCAGCTGCAGTGCTGTCAACAAAAAAGCCTTGCAGAGGGTGGTTAGGGGAGCAGAGAAGGTTACTGGGGTCTCCCTACCTTCTGTCCAAGACCTTTTTCAGAGTCAATGCCTCCAGAAGACACAGTACATCATTAAAGACCCCTCACACCCTCTCCATGAACTGTTTGTTCTTCTGCCATCAGGAAAACGTTACAGGAGCATCAAAACTAAAACCACAAGGCTACTAAACAGCTTCCTCCCACAGGCAGTCAGACAACTAAATAGCTGTTCTACCTGACTCTGCTTTGGACACTTTTAACTTACACTGGACAATTATAACTTGATTTTAACTGACATGTGGCTGTTGTGTTTTACTATTTATTGTTATGTTTATTATTTAGTGTTGCGTTTGTTATGTTATGATTGCACTGCTCCTGGGGAACGCTGTCTCATTCTGCCCTGCAGAGCTGATGTACGGTTAGAATGACAATAAAGTTTTTTGAAACTTGAATCTTGAACCTCTCAAATCCTTTGTGCTACTTACTATAGACTGCACATGACTCAGAGTCATACAGGAGGTTGAGGGTGACTGCTCCTTGGTAGACCATGTACTTGGTCCTGAGTTTCAGGTCTCAATCTTTGAGCACTGCTCTACTGGAGCTCTGAATGTGATGCTGAATTTTGCATTAAAGCCTGTCTTCACTGAAAGATGGCTCCCAACATATGGAAAGCAATCCACATTTTCTAGTATCATGTCAAGAACCTCTATCATTATTTATTTCTTTATCTTTATAAGTGTGTGGCGCATGGCCAAGTGGTTAGGGCATTGTGCTCGCGATCTGAAGGTCGTGGGTTCGAGTCTCGGCCAAGGCAGCGTGTTGTGTCTTTGAGCAAGGCACTTAACCACACACTGCTCCTGTCCACCCAGCTGAAAAATGGGTACCGGCAAAATGCTGGGGGTTAACCTCGCGTAGACTGGCGTCCTATCCGGGGGGGGGGGGCAGAGGGAGTCTTGTACTCTCAGTCGCTTCACACCACAGAAACCAGCATAAGCACTGGCCTGATGGGCCACAAAGGCTCGTGACAGACTTTGACTTTTTTTAACTTTATAAGTCTTTATTGTTAGAGAGTAGTGTTGCAGAGCAGAGTAGGGCGTCACAATACCTTCAACTCACAGATACGTATAATAGATCCATTCTCCTTTCTGTTGTTGCAATGAATGAGTTAATGATAGCTTGGAGCTGATCTGCTGGGAGCACATATACACAAGCTCTGCCTCTGTTACTGCAGCTCAGTCGCTAAGACTTGAGGAGCGACTTTGCTTCTGGATTGGAGGAAGTGCAGGTCAAATCACTCCCCTTGTGTCTGGTAGATTAACTCAGTTCCAGTGGAAAATAAAAGGAAGAAAACAGCAAGGGTATCCTTTTTACAACTTGTTTGGCAGTGAAATGGATTAATTTCTGAACACTTACAATCCTTGACCTACCATTTCCTTGTAGGGTGCATTCTGTCATCCAGTTAATGGGTGCCATGTTAAACTTGGCAGTTCAAAGTAAAGTAAAGAACAAAGTACCTTTCAAAGTAAAGAACAGATTGGACCATCTCCCTAAGAATGAACACATTGCCAAAAATAAAGCTATGTAATGATTAAGGGCTGCCAATTTCCTTTTTAAATATGGAGTATCCTTTTATTATAAGAGCACTGGCAACCATACTAAGCAGCAAAGACGGGTTCTGTGCAGCAATAATAACTTTTGGATAATCAATGCACCAGTAGCCGGGAGAACATGTCCAGGAAGCAGAAACCCTCCGGTTGCCATGAGCTGTAACTCAACCTTTGGGTCAAGAGGATAACACTACAGGACGCATTTAATCACCTATTCAGCTAATTATTGCTTTATTGTCAGTTTGCCTCAGCTTTTTTGCATTCTTAAAACCAAATAACTGATACTTAATCAATGACTCTTGTAAAACAAAGGACGAGTTGGAGTGTAATTATTCAACTGTCAGGAAGGGATTAGTTTCCAATGGGGTATTAATTGAAGTGAAGTGACTGTTTCAATGCATTTGCAACAGAGGAGACACAGCAGTCCCTTAAAGGAGAACGGCTGTCCGTGAAGTTGATTAACATGGGGAGGCTGATGGCTGTTCCTTGGCAGATCGGGGTCAGGGTTCAATGGCAAGATATCTGAAGCCCTTCTCTGCTGCAGCCTTCCTCCACCTTTACTGCCGTTTTGATATGTCATTGTCTTCCACTAGCTGCAGTGTTGCCGTCTCTCGACCTTGAACTTGCCACCATGGGTGACTTTACCAGGAGCTAAGCGCCAGATGGCTAAACTCCAGGCAGCATTGCTCCCAGGCTCTCAGGGACTCATGGCCCTCTCCGCCACAACAAGGTGCTGATCCTCAGGGAAGAAACTAAGCATAATGCTCAGTGGCCAGTTAACCTACCAGCAGATCTTTGGGCGGTGAGAGAAAAGTGAAGCAGAGCATCAGTCACAGAGAGAACGTGAGAACTCCACACGGACATCAGCTGGGGTCGGGGTCAAGCCCAGATCCCTCAAAACTGCAAGGGAGTAGCATTAACTGCTGTGCTACAACGTGTAATTAACTTTTAATGGGTTTTTACTGTGCATTCCTGTTTGCCCTCAAGAGCAATTTGATCTTTAGCAAGGTTGCTCTCAAGAGCAGTTTGGTCTTTAGCAAGGGGAAAGATAAGATGGAATAATGTCCAAGATTATTTAGGAAAATGGAGGATAGATGTGAACAATGGAGACGGTCCTCTTTTGTTTGAATTAAATTATAGAGATGCAGCAGGCTCATGTTAACATGATAAAGGATGGTGTACTTTTGGAACAGGAACATCTGTGTGCATCTGAGCTAACTGAATTGAGCTCTTCTCTAAATTGCCACAAGGATGTCAGAGTATCAGGAAATGATCTTAAGCACACTGCAGGCACAACATCTTTTAAAGTACACTTATCTCCAGTGCCAAATCATAACAATCCATTAGATAATATCATCCACTGGGAAAAATTACATAATAATACCATTGTAACTCACACTAAAGTATTAGTTTATAATGTGAAAGAGATGAAACCTCTGCATTTGTAGGACTTCCTTCAGGTTGGTATGGTTACACCTTCCAGGATGCAGGACAAGCTGAAAACTGTGAAGCCGTTGACAAATCACGGTTCGTACTTAATTTCATCCATCCCAATCAAATACATTTGTTCCTGAGAATCAGCCAAACAAAAAAAAATATAAATTGTCCCAATTCTAGCAAGATTTACAGAAAATTGCTCATAATCAATTACTAAATATGAATCACAAAATAATCAGAAAATAAGCCAGATTTAAAATTTGCAAATCAAGAAGAATCAAAGTGAACATTTACAAACAAGAGAAAATCTGCAGATGCTGGAAATCTGAGCAAGACACACAAATTGCTGGAGGAACTCAGTAGGCTAGGCAGCATCTATGGAACATTTACGTTAAGGAGGGAGTATTTTGATTCAGGATGTGCTGGAGTGGAACCCCATGTAGTTCTCGGAAAGACGAGGGATGTGAAATCAGGTGAGCAATCTCCTCCAGACCACAGCTTTGCTAGTGATAGTCCAACTTGCCCCGCCACCTCACTTCCACTGCATCGTCCGTGACAAGTGCAAAAAAGCGTGCCATGGGAGAAATCTGAAGGAGGATGGTGGTAGGAAACATATGTGCCTTCTTTGCAAATATATAATAGCTTTATGAAATACACACTCAGTAGCCACATTATTACATATACATGTACATTTACTCATTAATAGAAGTAACTAATTGGCCAATTATGTGGCAGCAACTCAATGTAGGCTATGCAGACATGGACAAGAGGTTCAGTTGTTGTTCAGAGCAAACATCAGAATGGGGAAGAAATGTGATCTAAGTGACTTGGTTCGTGGAATGATTGTTGGTGCCAGCTGTGATGGTTTGACTATATCTCAGAAACCACTGATCTCCTGGGGTTTTCATGCACAACAGTCTCTAGAGTTTACAGAGAGTGGTGCAAAAAAACAAGAAATATCCAGAGAGTGGCAGTTCTGTGGAAAAAAATGAGAGATCAGAGGAGAATGAACAGGCTTGTTCAAGCTGACAGGAAGGCCACAGTAACTCAAATAACCACGTGTTACAACAGTGGTGTGCAGAAGAGCATCTCTGAATGCACAAGACATCAAACCTTGAGGTATATGGGCTACGGTGGTAGAAGATTAAAAGTCTGTCACGAGCCTTGTGGTCCATCAGGCCAGTGCTTATGCCAATTTCCATGGCATGAAGCGACTGAGAGTACGAGACTCCACCCCCCCACCCCCCCCCCCCAGATAGGACGCCAGTCTATTGCGAGATTAATCCCCAGCATTTTTGCCGGTGCCCATTCTCAGCTGGGTAGACTGGAGCATTGTGTGGTTAAGTGCCTTGCTCAAGGACACGCACGCTGCCTCGGCTGAGGCTCGAACCCATGACCTTCAGATCGCTGGTCCAATGCCCTAACCACCTGGCCATGCGCCACACACGGCGGTAGAAGAACATGTATCAAATAAAGTTGCCACGTACATGTACAAAAGCTGAATAAAATATAAATGGAAATCACTCCCTTCAGAACCCAATTAAAAGAAATACTCCTGCATGTAACATTATAAGATCATGAAAATATTACCCATTGCAAAGGTTAATTCATGCATGATGCACTGTTGTGGTTAGCAGCTTAGAAAACAGAAGTGTAATTGAAGATGCAAGATAAACGTAATAATGAATGGTCTGTTGGGAAACCTGTCGAATGAAAGCTTACACAGAGTTGTTTCACCTCAGGTCCAGTTCACAGGGCTCCCAATCCATCTCCCGAGCAGCACAAAGGCCATTTTAGTCACTGGGGTAATTGTGCTCAACTAAAGGCACCGCACTGATTATTACAGTTACATTTAACGGTCTGTAAATATTTAAATGCCAGTTATCTTAGTTTCCATATTTTAAGATCCGTACTCTTGGGCAGATCCATGGAGGTTTGAATTCTTATGCCATTTTATCATCGTGCAGAAATATCCCAAAACACCACAGATAAAGTGAATTACTTTCAAATGCAGTCACTGTTATAACATTGTAAGGAACAGCTGACATACTGTGTAAAGCAATATGCTGCGAGCAGCAATGGGAGATAGCTAGGTAATCTGTTTCTGTCGATGTGGTGCACTGTCGAATAAATATTGGTTCAGACACTGAAAGAACTTTCTTCTCTCCTTCAAACAGTATACTTCGCCTTTAATACACTGAAACCACAAGATCAGGCAGGCAGGATTAACTCAGTTTAACATCATATTCAAAGGACATGAATGCTTGCTATTACTGCCCTTCCTTAGTGCTTCATTACTGTGTCAGATTACATGATGAGTTCATGCTCCGAGCGCGAGGCTTAAACTATTATAATTTTAACTCAGAAATGAGATACTATCAAATGAGCCAAATTAATACAGAAGAGGTCACAGGCAGGCCTAATGGAAACTGGATGCTGTCAAAATCAGCAAGGCATACTCAGAATGAAGTGATGCTCCACAACATCCATACACAAACCTCCCTGTTTCCAATCAAAAGGAAAGGTCACAAAGGTTTAAACTTGCATTTAGAATCCAGCCAAAGGAAAATTAATACTTTGAAGATGCCGAAAATGTCTTACTGATAAAATAAGTTAGTAGGACGTCTAACTGAGAAAGAAGTCATGAAAGGAAGCTAGTTGGCCATGTTACCTGATGTACATGACCTACATTTCACTGAGAGAAGGTGGAACACAGTGTTAACAATGTCTACATATGATCAAGAAGTGAAAAGATTTAATAACTAGTTCTAGCGAAAAGTCTTTGACCTGAAATGTTAACTCTGTTGCTCTTTCCACAGATCTCTGACCTGCTGAGTGTTTCCAGCATTTTCTGTCTTCATTTCTAATAATTAAAATGTCTGGTATTACAATAATAGATGGATACAGATGCATATAAGTGCAAGTGAGTCTAATTCCCAAACAGAACAATCCACCTCAAGAACAGTGCTAAAAATATGCTACAACTTCACTTATCCTAAAATAATTAATTTTTGATAAGGACAGTTAAAATTACAGTACATTATAACTAATCTAAGTGTTCAAAATCTCTGTACTTACTGTATCTGTAAAATAGAAGTAAAGGGTAAAATATCAGTCTCGGCCCAAAATGTCGGCTGTCCATTCATCTCCATAGATGCTGCCTGACCTGCTGAGCTCCTCCAGCATTTTGTGTGTGTTGCCTTGGATTTCCAGATCAGCAGACTTACTCATGTTTAAATATATAGATGACTAACAATTTAACTTAAATAAAATCAAATGCTTTTAGCATTTTCAAAATTAGATGGACTGACCAAATTCACTGTTTAGTTCCATGTGTAAAAGGTCATGGTCTAAAAGTTGCATTGGAACCCATGTCTGTTGTCATATGAAATAGCCCCACCTCCCATATCTTCCGGCCCCCAGCAAAATATGTAATGAAACAGAACATGTTAGGTATACTTGTAATGCCCTGGTTCACATCTTTACTGTTATGCTGTAGGTATTTCATTTAGCTGTTCTGTAAGAGCTGTTTGTTCTGCTTTCAGCCTGTTTGGGTTATTGCTGAAGACAGATAGATAGATAGATATACTTTATTAATCCCGAGGGAAATTTGGTTTCGTTACAGCCGCACCAACCAAGAATTGAGCATAAATATAGCAATACAAAAAACCCCAACAATCAAACACCAAAATGCAAACTATGCCAGATGGAAAATAAGTCCAGGACCAGTCTATTGGCTCAGGGTGTCTGACCCTCCACAGGAGGAGCTGCACGTTCGATGGTCACAGGCAGGAACGACCTCCCGTGCCGCCAAGTGTTGTATCACGGTGGAATGTGGCCGAAGTCCAACAGTAAAAAGTTCAGTATCCAGTCTGCAAATACATTCCTCGATCGTAATATACCCCGGATTGCACCATCCGTTGTTAGCCAGAACAGTAAGCACCCAATTCCTTCACGCTTACCGCTCTCAGTGCACTTCTGGTCAGCCAGAATGGTATTACCCACCAAATTCCTCTTCTCCAAAAGTCTCTGTTGTCTCGGCCCGGTCCTCTTTCCTCGGCTTTGTGATCCCCCTCCGTGTGTTTTCCTCCGGATTTCAACAGGGGTGTCCACCGCTCTGTTCGCTAAGCCGGCCGGTCTTTGCTGGTCCGTGGAATACACAATGCGACCTTACTTCTGTCCCGCGTGTCGGGATGTAACCATTTCCAGCACTAAAGAAAACCCAAATAAAACTCTCTCTACCAGCATGTTAGAGAGGGTGCAGCTTCGACGTGTTACCGTGAGAAAAAAATACAAAAAAGTAACGTAAATTAAAAAGTAAGAAGAAGAAAGATAAGGGATAATGTGGAATGTGTGCCATCCAATTAGCGGGAGGTTTTCTTGGTGAGGGACAATAAGGTTGGGCTTGAGGTGTTTTTTGTTCGAGAGGAGATGAAAAGAGAGGACACTAGTGAGGACCGGTCGAGACCTGTTTGTTCGAGACGGATTGTGAGTGATGTTCGGAAGATGGTGTGTGCTTTCACATTGACCGAGGGCCCAGCGCGTGAGTGACAGAGAAGTTCAAGATGAGCTCCAGCTTGTGCACATTTGACTGTTTAATTAGAATGGACCCATTTCTTTTTGTTATTCTCTACTAACCCTTCAGTCTAAGATTCATAAATATAATTCCTTTAATTGAATGCAGTGTACTGTCCATTATTTTGTGGCATTAATTTGTAACAGGGTAGCAAATGACACAGCATCCGCACAAATAGGGAGCTTTGGGGTGGGCTCGCATCTCAATCTCACACGTTCGGTGGGGCCAGAGATTGTCTTCCCTAGACTTACACAGACAAGGAAACCGGAGTGCTTCCTACTCAACAACAACACTCACAACACGCTGGAGGAACTCAGCAGGTCGGGCAGCATCCGTGGAAACGATCAGTCAATGTTTCGGGCCAGAACTCTTCGTCAGGACTGAAGAGGGAAGGGGCAGAGGCCCTGTAAAGAAGGTGGGGGGAGGGTGGAAATTCTCAGCAAGTCAAGCAGCATGCATGGGGAGAGAAACAAATCTGAGGTTTTAAGTCAGGGACCTTTCTTTGGAACTGAATAAACTGAGCAAATTTATGTGCTTTAAGTTGCAGTGAGGGAGGGAGAACAGAGTTTGGTCAAATACAGATCAAAGTTGTCATAATAACTACTTTATAAACTGAAAGTTAGATGTGGAGAAGAAAAGAAGAAGTGGATTAAATCAGAAAGATACAACTGAGTGTATGAACAGTGAGGTGGTGACATGGAATTGCTAACTTCAATGTAGATTCGAGAGGACTGTATTGTAACCAGACAAAAGATTAAGTGCTATTCTTCAAACCTACACTGGATATCACTGTAGAGATGTAGGAAGCTGCGTCAGAGAGATCAGAGGAAGAGTAGGATGGTGAAAAAAAGTGACAAGCAACAGGGAGCTCTGCATCACCCTTGCAAACTGAATGGAGGTTCAAAGGCTCAAAGGTTCATTTTATTACCAAAGTATGTATGCAGAATATAACTCTGAGATTTGTCTTCTCCAGATAGCCATCAAATAAAGAAAACCATAGAAGTTGAAAGACACTAATCCCCCCCACAAAATGAAAAGAAAAACAAAAACTCGCAAATCCCAAACCACCCTTGACCCCTCCCTCACACAAAAACTAGCAAATCACCTACATGGAGAAACAACACCAATAACATCAAACCCAAAACCCCCCAGCCTGCCAATCGGTAACAAGAAAGAATGGATGAGAACACGAGAAAAAGCACAGAACTGAAAGAGACCAGTGTGAACTACAAACAAGAGTAAATCTGCAGATGCAGGAAATCTGAGCAACACACACAAAATGCTGGAGGAAATCAGTAGGCCAGGCAGCATCTATGGGAAAAGAGTACAGTTGATGTTTCGGACCGAGACCCTTACTCAGGAGCAATTTGGACTACGGTCCAATCCATAAATCTCAGAATTTTGATAAGATCTCTGAGAGCATTGGGACCCAGCAATGCCTCTGACGGGTGCTTTGCAAAATAGTCACTCAATCTTGGCTTTTCCAATGGAATTCACTAGATGTGAAGGAATGGAAGTAAATTGCTTCTTCGCCTGCAAGGTCTGTTTGAACCTCTGGACGATGGGAAGGGAAGAGGTGAAAGAGCCAATGCTGTACCTCCCCTTCCCCCATGGAAAGTGCTGAGAGAAGAGGAGGATTTGGTAAAGCAAGGCGAGTGGACCAATAAGTTACAGAAGGGCTGGTGCTATCTAAGGAGTGTTGGTGAATTGTGAGGTGCATCCAGGAGGTAATGCAGACTGCTGCCACTGTGATTTGGTGGTAGAGTGAATGTATACAATTGTGGATGGGGTGCCTATGAAGTAAGCTGCTGTGTTCTGTATTGGTGCTAAGCTACTTGAGTGTTGTTGAAGCTGCACTTATCCAGGCAAGTGAAAAATATTCCATCAAGATATTAACAGTGGGGGGAGTCCAGTAATGACAATGCCATTGGATGCCAGGTGGTAAGAGCTGGACTTCCTTTTGTTGAATATTGTCCTTGTCTGGCACTTGTGTGGCATGATTGCTACCTGCCACCAACCAGCCCAGGTCGGATATTGTCCAGACCTTGCTGTATTTAGATGTGGGCTACTTCATAATTTTGGGTAATTGCTAATATTCATGAACATAATACAATCATTAATGAACATCCCTACTTCTGGCATGACTGAAAGAATGCTATTGATGAAATAACTGGATTGTTGCGGTGAACGGGTAAACCCAAACGCACGACACTGACACGGAAGTAGAGTAATCTGAAGAGTGGTTATTAATGGTTGCAGGGAAGGCCGGGGAGTGAGGATTAGGCAGAGGAAAGCCAAGGAATGAGCAAGGCTTGACCGGGGATCGAGCCCAGGTCGCTGCGCTAAGAGTGCAGCGTTTAACCACTGAGCCAGTGGAGAGTGTAGGCGGGTGGCGGGACGAGGCACAGCAGGGATGCAGACTAGAGTGTGAGCATGGCTGAAAGAGAATGGCAGGGAGGAGGATGAATGGGAAGGCAAGCGGTATGCAATGCCCCTACGGAGAGACAGAGTTAACACAGGCAAACAGCAGCACGGAAGTAAAACTTAGAATACGCAATCCCAAACGGCCTAGAACGTGAACTACCACACTGGCTGAAGCAACGATCTGGCAACGAGTGGATGGAAAGCCGGGGTATTTATGCTGCAGATTAGATGAGATTCAGGTGCGTCGCAATCAGGAAGCCTGAGAGAACAAAAGGAATGCCACGCCCACCGTGCCGACACACACACAAACAAACAAACAAACAGAGAGAGAGACAGACAGGGGAGCAGGAGAGACACGGGGAAAAGGAAATTAGGAGAACATGAGGAATAAACAGGAGGGACGACCAGGACCGTGACAGGGGATGGCTTGCCTGAGGACACCCCCCTGAGGAGCTCCTGCAGAGATGTCCCATGGCTGAGATGATTAACCTCCAAACATCGGAATCACCTTCCTTTGTGCTAGGTAAAATTCCAGCTAGTGGAGATTTTTTTAATTTCCCGTGATCCTATTTTTGGTATTGATGGTGCTATTAGTTTATTATTGTCACATGTACCAAGATATGCAGATAAATGATAAAGTGCAAGATCATAACTTGTTGTGAGGTCATATAATACAAGAAGTCCATTCAGAAGTCTGATAGTGGAATAGAAGTTGTCCTGGTGGTAATGGTGTTATGTGCAATTCAGCCTGTAAAATCTGCAGGATTGGTCAGTAAGTAGCAAGTGTCATGAAAATCCAGCACATGGGATTGAGCTTGGCATGACTCTCAGTTAGGCACTACTCCACATGTCCAGGATCTTCATAAGCCTCTTGGTTGGAATGGAAAGAGTTGGTTGAAGGGCCTGTTTCTATGCTGTATTAATCTATGGCTCTATAACCTCATATGACTTTGAGGAAAAGTCATGAATTTCATGATTTCCATTTACATTTTATCTTACATTGGCTCCACATGGTCCAATTCCTCATTAGCAATGCAAAAAAAATGACAGACATTTTTATGGTGATCGATCAAGAGAATATTTAATATAAAAAATACTCTTAATAACTACTCTCCATTAACGTTTATTAACAATGTGAAAGATATAAATATTTAAGAATCAAATTAAACCATAATCTGATATCAAAATAATATTTTCTAGCCCACTCTTTATACAGCGGTGTAATATATCTTCTGCTAATATATAGATGATATTTATAAGATCAAAATAAGAGAAGATGAATGCAAACCTGTCAGGCCTATGCATATTTTAAAATTTGGATTTTGGATATTTGTCATGAATGATTGCATTTGAAACAGTAAAACATTCAGACAGAATGGTTGAGTTGTGTCACAGCAGCAACCTTGCAATCAACGTCGGAAGGATAAAGGAACTCAATGTGGACTTCATGAAGTAAAAGTCAGAATAACACACATCAGTCCCTGTTGAGGAGTCAGCAGTGGAAAGGGTGAGCAGATTCAAATTCCTGGATGTCAACATCTCAGGAGATTTCCCCTGCGCTCAACACATTGATATAACCATGAAGGAGTCACGCCAGTGGCTCTACTTCATAAGGAGTTTGAGGAGATTCAGTATGAATTGAACTGAATTGACTTTATTTCTTACATCCTTCATATACATAAGGAGTAAAAATCTTCACGTTATGTCTGCGTCTAAATGTGCAATGTCCAATTTATAGTAATTTATAATAAATAGTACGTACAACAGGACAGTCAATATAACATAGAGGTGCAGTTATGTCAGCATGAGTTAAGCGGTCTGATAGCCTGGTGGAAGAAGCTGTCCCGGCCTGTTGGTCCTGGCTTTTATGCTGTGGTACCATTTCCCGGATGGTAGCAGCTGGAAAAGTTTGTGGTTGGGGTGACTCAGGTCCCCAATGATCCTTCGGGCCCTTTTTACACACCTATCTTTGTAAATGTCCTGAACAGTGGGAAGTTCACATCTACAAATGCGCTGATACAAATTCCTCCAGATATATGGTGGAAAACATTTTGACTAGTTGTATCTCTGACCAGTGCGAAAGCCCCAATGTACAATACTGCAAGAGGCTGCAGAGGATTATCAGCTGGCACGACCATCCTATCATCATGGACATCTTCAAGAAGCAGTGCCTCAAGAAGGCGTTATCTGTCATGAAGGACTCTCTCCAACTGGGACATGGCCTCTTCTCATTACTACATCGAGGAGGGGGGTTACAGGAGCCTGAAGATGCACATTCAGTGATACAGGAATAGCTTCTTCCTATCCACCATCAGATTTCTGCACAATCTATAAACTCATGTCTACTACCTCATTATTCCTTTATTCCACTATTTTTTTATTTTTGTAATTTATAGTGTTTTTTTATGTCCTTGCGCAGAACTACTGCCATGAAACAACAACTTTTGCATCATATAAATCAGTGATAATAAATCTGATCGTGATTGTCACCAGCAAAGTTTGCTCAATTCTAAGATTTGTGCTCCAGTATAAGGATATTTTCTCCTTATAGTGAAATACTACTCTCATACCCCTCCCCCACTTACTAAAGCCCCTAAATTCTTCTTCTATTAACATTGAATCTAATATCATAGTTCCAAAGATACGGATGTTCTAAAGTTTGGAATTCAGCAAGAAACTAGGTTTAGAAAATATTCAGAAGTCGATATTGTCTTAAAGTGTGAGTTAATAACATAAGCCTCTTTATGCCTGGAAGGAAAAGAGCCATGCTTTATTTTTACTGCAATGCTATCACAGCTGAATGTAATGAGGTTTTAGGAAAATAATAATACATTTCAGTATGACCTGTGTCTGCAGCAAAACAATTGGCAAGCACAGGGAAAATTCTGCCAAATATTTCTTCTTAAAAAATGATTTTGTCCTGGTAGGGAGGTAAAGATAAAAATAACACCTCAATAACTACATAAATTCTGTCCAAGGACATTTTCACGGTCTCTGAGTATATCTTTACATGTCAAAGAAAAGCCTCTTATTAAAATTTGTTCACCATATGTAAGATATGCTGGCAGGATGAATTTATTGTCCATTCTCTGTTGCACTAAGAAATGGTGGTGGTTCTTTTCAAGTGCTTAGTCTTTGTCATGACAGTAACTCCCTGTTACAGCTTGGTACCAGAATCTGTATTGACTTATAAATGTGGTTTATTTGGACAAAAACTGTAGGGGTTGGTTTTCCCAATATATCCTATTCCCTGTTAGAGGTTACAGATGGCAATAAAAATCACACAGCACAGTAACAGACCCTCCCAGCCGAGCTCATCATTGTGTCACGATGCCTATCTATACTAATCCCATTTGCCTGCATTAGGACCAGAACGCTCTGCACCTTTCTTCTCCCAGTAGCTGGACAAATGCACTTAAACGTTGTCATTGTATCTGCCTCCACCACCTCCTCTGGCAGCTCAACCCAGATAACCACCACCCAACGTGTGATCAAGTTAGACCTCAGCTCTCCTTTAAATTTCTCCCTTCTCACCTTAAATCTGCGCCCTCTGGTTTGTGACTCCCCTCATATGCCACAGTTCAAGGTAAATTTATTATCAAAGGATGCATACGTTACCATATGCCACATCGAACACATTGTTCAATTGTTAAGTCAAGTCCGACTCTTTGTGACCTCATGATCTCCTGCACACCAAGCCTTCTTGTTGGAAACTGCCTCTCTAAGATCCCCCAAGGTCGTACACATTGTCTGAGTAATATTATCCATCCATCGTAGCCTCTGTCATCCTCTCCTTCTTTTACCTTCTGTTTTACCTAACAGGAGAGTCTCCTCCAAGATATCCTGTCTTTTCATGATGTGGCCAAAATATTTGAGCATAGAAGATAGAACATAAAAATCTGCAGCACATTACAGGCCCTTCGGCCCACAATGTTGTGCCGACCGTGTAACCTACTCTAGAAACTGCCTAGAATTTCCCCACCACATAGCCCTCTATTTTACGAAGCTCCATGTACCTAACTAAGAGGCTCTTAAAAGACCCTATTATATCCACCTCCACCACTACCACTGGCAGTGCGTTCCACGCATCCACTACTCTCTGTGCGAAAAACGTATCACTGACATCCCCCTCTGTATCTACTTCCAAGCACCTCAAAACTATGCCCCTTGTGTTGGCCATTTCAGCCCTGGGAAAAAGCCTCCGGCTATCCACACAATACCTTGAGATTAATTTTCTTGCAGGCATTTAGAGGGAAAAAATGAAATGCAGTAATATTTTAAGAAAAATTATACGTAAAAGACGAAGACTGAAAAAAAAACAAGGTGCAAAAGAAGACTGCTCCAATACTTTAAGGCATTTAGGCAACTCTTAGATAGGCATATGGATGATAGAAAAACAGAGGGTGGTGTAGGTGGGAAGGGTTAGGTTGATTATAGAGTTTGGTTAAGAAGTCACTACATCATTAGCCAAAGGACCTGCATTGTATTGTATTGTTCTATGTTCTGTATTAAATAAATATAGTACTGAGAACATGAGTTGTACCAAGTCCTTAAAAATGATTCTGTAGGTCATAGAATCAATTCAGAGTAGTGGTGAGTGAAGTTATCCACGCCAATTCAGGAGCCTGATGGTTGTAGAA
The DNA here is from genome assembly GCF_030028105.1 of Mobula birostris. Lineage (NCBI taxonomy): Eukaryota > Metazoa > Chordata > Chondrichthyes > Myliobatiformes > Myliobatidae > Mobula > Mobula birostris. Next base: position 31,786,805 of record NC_092394.1, on the reverse strand, counting down.
TATTAGCTGTCCCTGAACCTGGTTGTGTGGGACCTACGGCTTCTGCACCTCTTGCCCGATGACAGTAGTGAGCAGAGGGCATGGTCTGGATGGTGAAGGTCTTTGATGATGGAAACACACACACACACACACACACACACACACACACACACACACACACTCTCTCTCTTTGATGATGGATGTTGTTTTCCTGTGTCCGACGTGGCTATAAGCAGCACTGGGGCCCCACAGGGGACTCCATTGGCTCCCTTCCTGTTTACCCTGTACACCTCGGACTTTAGGAGCAACACTGAGTCATGCCATCTGCAGAAATTCTCTGAAGACTCAGCAATAGTTGGGTGTATAAAGGGAGGACAGGAGGATGAATACAGGGCCCTGGTGGAGGACTTTGTCAAATGGTGCAAGCTGAATCATCTGCAGCTCAACATTAATTAGACAAAGGAGACAGTGATAGACTTTGGGAAGACTAAACCTGTGCTGCTCCCTGTTACTGTTGATGGTGAGGACGTGGATGTGGTGAGGACCTACACATACCTGGGGGGGTTGGTGGTGCATCTGAATGACAGACTTGAGTGGAGCACCAACACAGAGGCTGTGTACAAGAAGGACCAGAGCCGTCTCTACTTCCTTTGGAGTATGCAGACCTCGCCTTCACATGCTCTACCAGTCTATTGTTGAGCTTCTGTGCAGTTGTGTGCTTCACTCAGCTCTGAGCATCTGGACTGAGAAGATGCATACCTCAGGATGCTTGTCATTGACCACAGCTCAGCTTTCAACTCTAGCATCCCCACGCAACTAATCAATAAACTCCAAGGCCAAGGCTTCGCTGCCTCCTTATGCAACTGGATCCTTGATTTCCTCACCTGCACACTCCAGGTAGTTCAGATTGGCAACAACATCTCCTCCATAATCACCACCAGCACAGGTGTACCACAAGGCTGCTGTATTTGGTTTACTCTTATGCCTGTACAGCTCCAAAGCCATATTTAATTTCGCTAATTACACCACTTTTGTTGGCAAAAACAATGGTGGAGATGATTTGGCACGTAGGAAGGAGATTGAAAATCTGGTTGAATGGTGCCAAAACAACAAACTGTCACTCAATGCCAACAGAACCAAAGAGCTGGTTATTGACTACAGGAGGAAGAAACCAGAAGTCTACGAGCCAGTCATCATTAGGGGATTGGGAGTGGGGAGGGTTAGCATCTTTAAATTCCTTGGTGTTATCTTTTTGGAGATCTGTCCTGGGGCCAGCACACAAGTTCCATTACAAAGAAGGCACCACAGCACCTTTACCAGCTTAAAGAATTGTGCTGATTCAACACGTCATCTAAAACTTTGACAAATGTCTATATATGTACAATGGAGAATATCCTGACTGGTTCCATCAGGGCCTGTGAAGCACCTTCAATAACTCCAAAAGACTGAAGTTGGGTAAAATACTAAAAGGCTTTTATTCGCTGTACAATACAACCTCCATGTTGAGTGTCTGCCCCCGGACTGAGGGGGAGGAGCAGGGCGAAATCACCTTTGTGGGAGGAGCCACAGGGGCAGTCAGCAGAGGGGTGCGTCCAGACAGTTAACCCAGTCACAACATATATACATGGTTTACCACATTCACCCCTCCTTTTTTAAAAAGAGTCCCGCGGGGTGAAGTGACTGACAATATTTACAAGAAGTATATTTACAGGTTAAGTCTATCAGGCGGTCGAGTCCGTCGCTGTGATCTACGTAGCACCGGTGGTGATTGCATCGGCGACGGTGGTTGTGCTGGCTCTGGCCTGACTTGACGTGGCAGCATGTTAGGCGTTGACAATCCCTCGTGCGTGTGCGTCACGCCCGGTATGGGAGTGTCGTGCGGTGTCTGTATAGGGTTTGGGGTGCACGGTGTCTTGTACATACATACATTGGTGGGTACAGGGTCAATAGTCACCCCGGAGTGTTCAGGGTAGGGGCCCGGAGCTCCTGCGGGTGCCAGGTCGCGGATGGAGACCGTGTCCTCCCACCAATCAGGTAAAACCACATAGGCATACTGGGGGTTCGCATGAAGTAAGTGAACCCTCTCGACCATCGGGGAGTATTTATTGCTCCTCGCATGTTTCCGGAGCAGCACTGGCCCCAGGGACGTCAGCCTAGTTGGTAGGGTGGTTCTAGTGGTCGACTTTCTGGGAAATGAAAAGAGCCGCTCATGAGGGGTGGCATTGGTGGCTGTGCATAACAGGGAGTGGATGGAGTGGAGTGCCTCGGGAAGGACCTCCTGCCAACGGGAGACCGGCAGCCCCTTTGACCTGAGGGCTAAGAGTGTGGCTTTCCACACCGTACCATTCTCCTTCTCTACCTGTCCATTCCCCTGGGGATTATAGCTCGTGGTCCTACTGGTTGCAATTCCCCTAGCCAGTAGGTATTGGCGCAGCTCGTCACTCATAAACGAGGACCCTCTGTCACTGTGGATATAGCATGGGTATCCGAACAGAGTGAAGAGCTTGCGCAGGGCTTTTATAACTGACGTGGTAGTGGTGTCGGGGCAGGGGATGGTGAAGGGGAACCACGAGTACTCGTCGATAATGTTAAGAAAGTACACATTGCGGTCGGTAGAGGGAAGGGGGCCCTTAAAGTCAACACTCAGTCGCTCAAAGGGGCGGGTGGTCTTGATGAGTTGTGCCTTTTCGGGTCGGTAGAAGTGCGGTTTGCACTCTGCACAGACTTGGCAGTCCCTGGTCATCATCCTGATCTCCTCAAGGGAGTAAGGCAGGTTCCAGGCTTTCACGAAGTGACTCCCGGGTGACTCCCGGGTGGCAAAGGTCTACATGTAGGGCATATAGCCGGTCGATCTGCGCGCTGGCGCATGTTCCCCAGGATAGGGCATGGGAGGGCTCGTTGAGCTTCCCAGGCCTGTACATGATGTCATAGTTGTAGGTGGAGAGTTCGATTCTCCACCTCAGAATTTTATCATTTTTGATTTTGCTCCGCTGCTGATTATTAAACATGAATGCGACTGAGCGCTGGTCAGTTAGCAGGGTGAACCTTTGCCGGCAAGATAGTGTCTCCAGTGCCTAATAGCTTCCACTATGGCCTGGGCCTCTTTCTTCACCGCAGAGTGCCGAATTTCAGGGCCTTGAAGGGTACGGGAGAAGAATGCCACTGGTCTTCCTGCCTGGTTGAGGGTAGCAGCCAGCGCAAAGTTGGAGGCGTCACTCTCTACTTGGAAGGGAATGGCCTCACCCACCGCATGCATTGCTGCTTTGGCAATGTCCCCTTTTATGCGGCTGAAGGCCGCTCGGGCCTCGGCAGAGAGGGGGAATGTGGTGGACTTGACCAGGGGGCGGGCCTTGTCTGCGTGGTTGGAGACCCATTGGGCGTAATATGAAAAGAAGCCCAGGCTCCTTTTGAGGGCCCTGAGTGTGTTGGGAAGAGGGAGTTCCAACAGGGAGCGCATACGGTCGGGGTCAGGGCCAATGACTCCATTCTCCACGACACACCCAAGGATAGCAAGTCGGGTGGTCCTGAATACACACTTGTCCTTGTTATATGTGAGATTGAAAGCTTTGGCCACTTGGAGAAATTTTTGGAGGTTGTTGTCATGATTCTGCCGGTCGTGACTGCAGACAGTGATGTTATCCAGATATGGGAACGTGGCCTTCAGTTGGCACTGGTCCACCAACCGGTCTATTGCCCTCTGGAAGACAGATACACCATTCGTAACACCGAAGGGGACATGCAGGAATTGATAAAGCCTGCCATCTGCCTCGAAGGCGGTGTAAGGGCGGTCCTCCCGGCGGATGGGGAGCTGATGGTAAGCGGATTTTAGGTCTATGGTCGGGTCTGAGTGCATGTTCCATGCTTTAAAATTTACAGCGAATAAAATTGAAGCACCTTCAATAACTCCGAAAGACTGAAGTTGGGTAAAATACTGAAAGGCTTTTATTCGCTGTACAATACGACCTGCAAGGAGCAAGCAGCAGCCATCATCAAGGACCCCCACCATCTGGGCCATGCTCTCACTGTTGCCAACGGGAAGGAGGTACAGGATCCTCAGGTCCCACCAGGTTCAGGAATAGCTATTACCCTTCAACCATCATCCTCCTGAACCAGCATGGATAACTTTATTTTCCTCAACACTAAACTAAACACTGAACACAACCTATGGAATCACTTTCAAGGATTCTACAACTCATGCTCTCAGTATTATTTATTTATTTATTGTTTTGTATTCACACAGTTTGTCTTCTTCTGAACATTGGTTACTTGTCAGTCTTTGTCTGAGTGTAGTTTTTCATTGATTCTATTGTATTTCTTTATTCTACTGTGAATACCTGCAAGAAAATGAATCTCTGGTAGTATATGGTGACATATGTACTTGATAATAAATTTACTTTGAACGTTGAACTTTGAACATTGGAATAAATTCTATCTGCCTCCTCACTGGCCAACTTTCCAGCTGCTGTATCCTCAGACAACCTTCTTCACTGTCTACAATTTGAGACATCTTTGTGCTATTTACATATATAGTAACCAGACTATCTACATTCTCACACAATATATATCTAAGGTAGACACCACCTTTAGTACTGGCAGATACTGCCAAATCGTAGGCCCTGTGTAGACAGCACACATGGTTGGCAAAGGTGGATAATCTGTTAAAGTACGAGGGTGCAAAGTCAATAATGTTTTTGTAATTGAAGCCAAGTTACTGTATTTCTGCAAGGAAGCAATGTGCATATACTTCTCTCCTGGTTTTAGAGTGGTACATGGTAAAGAAGAGTTGGGACATCAGGGTATCACCCATCCACCTCTCATGAACATGGTGCTGAGATATGTCACAATATGCGCAGGCGATATCAGAACCCAAGTGCGGAGGAAAGGTAAACTCTGATGTACAGACAGTGATGAGAGTTTATTCCAAAAGAACATTAGTGGATTGGCCAAGCCACACAGCAAGAAAAAACATTCTCAGAACTATAAGACCATAAGACATAGGAGCAGAGTTAGGCCATTTGGCCCATCGAGTCCGCTCTGCCATTCAATCATGGCTGATCCTTTTTTCTCCACTCCCTGGCCTTCTCCCCGTAACCTTCAATGCTATCTCCTATCAAGAAATCTATCAATCTCCACCTTAAATACACCCAACAACCTGAACTCCACATCTGCCTGTAGTAACAAATTCTACAAATCCACCACCATCTGGCTAAAGAAATGTCTCTGCATCTCTGTTTTAAATGGATGCTCCTCTATCCTGAGGCTATGCCCTCTTGTCCTAGACTCCCCCACCATGGGAAACATCCTTTCCACATCTGCTCTGTCTAGGCCTTTCAACATTCGAAAGGTTTCAGTAAGATCCCCCCCCACTTCTAAATTCCAGCGAGTACAGGCCCAGAACTATCAAATGTTCCTCATGTGATAATCCTTTCATTCCTGGAATCATCCTTGTGAACCTCCTCTGAATCCTCTCCAATGCCAGAACAACTTTTCTTAGGTAAGAGCCCAAAAGTGTTCACAATACTCAAGGTGAGGACTCACCAGTGAGGAATTGAATTGAATTGAATTAACTTTATTTCTTACATCCTTCACATACATGAGCAGTAAAACTCTTTACTTTACGTCTCCATCTGAATGTGCAATCATAGTAATTTATAATAATTTATAATAAATAGAACAGTCAATGTAATGTAGAGTACACTCAAATTAGCCTGAGGTCATCAGTCTGATGACCTGGTGGAAGAAGCTATCCTGGAGCCTGTCGGTCCTGGCTTTTATGCTGCGGTACCACTTCCCGGATGGTAGTAACTGGAATAGATTGTGGTTGGGATGACTTGGGTCCCCAATGATCCTACGGGCCCTTTTCACATACCTGTCCTTGTAATTGTCCTGAATCATGGGAAGTTCACATCTACAGATGTGCTGGGCTGTCTGCACCACTCTCTGCAGAGTCCTACGATTAAGGGAGGTACAGTTCCCTTACCAGGCAGTGATGCAGCCAGTCAGGATGCTCTCAATCGTGTTCCTGTAGAAAGTTCTTAAGATCTGGGGCCTATACCAAACTTCCTCAACCGTCTGAGGTGAAAGAGGTACTATTTGCCTTTTTCACCACACAGCTGGTGTGTACAGACCACGTGAGGTCCTTGGTGATGTGGATACCGAGGAACTTGAAGCAGTTTACCCTCTCAACCCCAGATCCGTTGATGTCAATAGGGGTTAGCCCGTCTCCATTCCTCTTGTAATCCACAACCTGCTCCTTTGTTTTTGCGACTTTGAGGGAAAGGTTATTTTCTTCACACCACTGAGATGACTTCTTCCCTGTAGACCACCTCGTGAGATAAGGCCAATCAATGTGACCCAGCATCTCTAAAACTAGGACCCCGCAATTTGTGCTAATCGAACGTCCGCTTAAATAATACAAGTGACACAGAATCCTCGAGCCTATCAAAATAAACTTAACAAACTTAAACAGGAAGCTTCAGGAGACCGTATTACAAAGAGCGCGTTGCCCGGCAAAAACACAAGGAACTCTGAATGATTAATGCAGAACTACCTTCCTAGCCATGGGACTTCCATTGATCTCATCCACCCAGTCCACCACAACTTCACAGTCTAGGACAAGCATGCCCTATCTCGCCAAGGCTTGAAGCCCACCGGCTTCAACCCTCACCTGGTTTAGCCCATCTGTTGAAGCGGTGCCTCAGGCCGCTATCATATGTAAACAGCTATTTGGAGACGCAGGTGAGAGGTGAGTGTCCAGTGGGGAGTAAAGGTAAGTAAACAGCCCTGTCATGAGCCCTGCGGGCCTCTGAAGTTCACTATAGAGCATTGGGATCCCAGGTTTCTCAAGCATCTGTATTTACTAATTGGTGTCTTAACTAGAGTCGTTAAGCCCTTGTGCTTTCTGTTTAATCTTGCCAAGTTAATTGTGACTGGCATGGATTTTCTGCATACTTTGATTATTCAATTTGGACTCTTGACTAGTGCTGATAGCGGAGTCTGTGTTTGTGGAGAACTATGTGTCTCGCAATGTTGCTTGTTCGTGCCCTCTATGCTCTGCTGGTATTCCTATGTATAACTCTTGGTTCTTTCTCTGCAGGGGAGTCTGCCATTCCTCCACACCTGGGTTGAGTCATTGCCAGCCCTCACCGTGACAGAGTCTGCTGTTCCTCCACACCTGGGTTGAGTCACTGCTGGCGCTCACCATGTTAGAGCCTGGCATTCCTCTGCACCTGGGTCCAGTCCTGCCAGTGACCACCAGACAAACCCCTTCACCAGAGATACCCCATACTGTAAAACTCCATTATACTGGCAGAATTAGAATCTGCTGGCTGTTCAGGACTATTGAACTTTATTTTTATTAACATTCCAACTAACCTCTGACACGTTTTTAAAGGATAGTGAGATAGTTACGCCTAGCTGAGTGGAAAGGAATTGTGGGAACAGGGGTTTCGGGTAATGTCATGGGTGACAGATGACACATATTGTTCAGAATAGAAACTGTCCTACATAATTCACAATCACTGTCATTGAGTAGTTATGTTCAGTTTAAGAGACGGTGTCTGACGTAATGATATCAGTGTAAGGTGACTGTTTTTGGTTGTTCATATAGAAGGGTTGTGGCTTTTGTTAGGCACATAAAATGGCTCTCACATGTTTTACTCACAAAGTCCTACACTGGTGACCCTGACACTCTCAGACAATTCCAGAGTAACCCAACGACATGTCGACCAACGCAGTCACTTTGATGCTGCTCGTGTTTTGGGAGCAGCACACTACCGAGTGGCTTCCAAAGGCGGAAGCCTAGTTCGCGCTGCCAGAAAATCATCACGGACAATACCAAATTTCACTATGTCATATTATCGCTAAGTAGTTCTACTGCAGCCAGAGTGGTGAGTCTACTAGAAAATCTAACTACACATGATAAATATATCACTCTGAAAACTCACCTATTGCAGACTTTTGGACTGTCTGAGTCTGAGCAAACCAAACAGTTGTTCTCCTTGCCTAGCTTGGGTAACTCTAGGCCTTAAGAATTAATGGACCACATTCTATCACCATCTTTGTTTTAAATTCAAAGAACTCTCTATGCAACAAATGCCTGATCGAGTTCGCAGACCCCTCGCTAATGCACCCATGAAGGACTATAGGGAGTTCACTAAAATGGCCGACAGTCTACACTTAATGAGGTAGAGGTGCATTGTTCCTCCTTTACCTGTCTCCGTAAGCCCTGTCAGCAGAGCCTCCAGCAGACCTACACCACAACTCCGAACCAAACAACTCTGGGTCTACGTTTTTACCGTACACGCTTCGGCATGAACACCACGAAATCCCAAGGGCCTTGCAGCTTTGACAGTGCCAGCACATCGGGACATCAGAGGTGTGTGAGCACCATGGATTCCAGCGGCTGCGATCATCCATTTTTCTCTACAGACACCCTTTCAGGGCGACGCTTCCTGTGGGACACGAGTGGTTAAGTGAGTGTGCTGCCAGCGTCACCCATTGATTATAAAGCAGAGAGCGATGGACCCTTGCTAAAGCATGCCAACGGCAGCAGATCCAGACTTATGGGACACGGGGTTCATGACACTCTGCTTCTGTGGATAATTCTACACATGGGACTTTGTTTTGACTAAAGTTACTTGACCACTGCTCGGTGCAGATTTCCTGTGTGCCAAAGGGCTATTAGTAGATCTTAAGAACTGCCAGCTTGTGGGACGCAAAGGACTTTGTGTCATTACCCCATACCCATAGTAAGTTTCCCATCAACACACATAAAAGCTACTGGTGAACGCAGCAGGCCAGGCAGCATCTCTAGGAAGAGGTACAGTCGACATATCAGGCCGAGACCTTTCGTCAGGACTAACTGAAAGAAGAGCTAGTAAGAGATTTGAAAGTGGGAGGGGGAGGGGGAGATCCAAAATGATAGGATTGTACCTCTTCCTAGAGATGCTGCCTGGCCTGCTGCGTTCACCAGCAACTTTGATGTGTGTTGCTTGAATTTCCAGCATCTGCAGATTTCCTCGTGTTTGCGTAGGTAGTCCATGATGACTCTGTCTAATGCATGCACCACCACATGTGAATTCACTTGCCTGCTATGCGGATTCCCAGACCTCAGCAAGCCACATTTTCCACTACAGTTGCAATGCATGGGGTCGAGCATTTCCACAGCAGGCTCGCAGGTCCACGCCTGTGCTCATAGATTGGAGTCAGAAAAGCCGGCTGCCATGAAGGCTGAGTTTGCTAACATTAGAGATGTTTGGCATGGTACGCAGGTCAAACAGCCCTTGGGCTTCACCCCTCCACGTGGTCCCTATGCCCAACAGTGGTTGCCGTCATGCGGAGACTACAGCTGCCTTAACAAAGCCGCCATCCCCGATCATTATCTGGTCCCACACTTTCAAGACTTTTCACGGGTTTAGCCAGAAAAGCAATTCTTTCTAAACTGGATGTAGTCAGGGCTACCATGTGCACTGAGGATGTTCCCAAAACTGTTGCTATAACTCTATTTGGTCTATTTGAGTTTTCGTGCATGTCATTTAGGCTGAAAAATGCAGCACAGATTTTCCAACAACTAGTGGACCCTATGTTAAAAGACTTCAATTTTCTTTAGTTTGCCTGGACAAGATACTTGTCACCAGCGCAACTAAAACCGAACATGTATTACACCTGCGCACATTTCTCAAGCACTTAAGCCAACACGGGCTGATTATTAACCCCGCTAAATGCCAGCTTGGGTCATCTACTATTGACTTTGTCGGCCACTGCATCTCCACAGAAGGTGTGACACCCCTGCCAATAAAAGTCGCTGCAATAATGGACTTTCCATTGCCCCACACTACCAAAGCACCGCAAGCATTTTTAGGTGTGATGATTTTCTATCGCTGTTTCATTCCATGAGCTGCTGAACTTATGCTCCTCTCGTATAGTGAACTTAAAGGCAGTGCCTCAGTCACATGCTTGAGTGGTCAGTGGACTTCACCAGAGCGTTTGAGGATACCAGTCGAGCTCTATCAAATGCAACCCTACTGGCACACCTGCTCTCATACGCACCTGGCCAGCACTACTGACGCCTCAGGCTGTGCTGTGGGCGCTGTGCACCAACAGTAGGTTGGAGGCATGTGGCAGCCACTCGCCTTCTTCAGCCAACAACTGAAGCGCCACCACCCCCACCCCCCCACTGAAAGGAAGTACAGCACGTTCAACCGCAAGCTTCTCGGTCTCTATCTGGCCATCCACCATTTCCATTTTCTACTGCAGGATTAGAATTTTACAGCATTCACTGACTACAAGCCACTCATGCATGCAATGGCCAAAGCATCGGACATTTCAGAATTCACAACTGACATACAGCACTTTGCAGGAAAAATAATGCTGTGACTGATTGCCTCTCACGACCCACTGTCAATGCCACACACATTGACATTGATTTTGCCAGCATGGCAGCCCACCAAGCTACCAACCCAGAGGTTTCAGGCTTACAGGATAGCAGTCTTGGGCCTGCGGATGGCTAACGTCTAGTTTGGGGACGCAGGAGTTTCTCTCCTGTGAGATATCTCAACCAGTTGCCCTTGCCCATAGTGCCTGCAAACTGGAGGTGTGCTCTTTTTAAGTCTATGCATGGCCTTTCACAGGCAAGAAAGCTTCACAGTAATTGGTTGCTTTAAAGTTTGTGTGGCACAGCCTTTGGAAGGAGGTGCAAGACTGTGCTATGTGTCAGCATGAAACTTAACCATCATGCTCGTGAACCATAGGCACCTTTCAAGGTCCCTGAGCAATGGTTTGACCAGGTCAATGTGGACCTGGCTGGTCCTCTCCTCACCACCACCCTCTGCAGTTTCAAGCATCTCAAAGTTCAAAGTTCAAAGTTTATTTATTATAAATTATGCATTATACATCCTTCAGATTTGTCTCCTTACTGGCAACCACAAAACAAAAAAAACCCAGAAGAACCCATAAAAAAAGACTGTCAAACACCCAATGTGCAGAGGGAGAAAGAACAAATCATGTAAACAATAAAAGTAAGTGTTACATACCTCGTGGGTATCTTGTGACTGTCTTATGACCATGATGTGATTGAGTACCTTGTAAGCATGATGTAATGGTCTTGTGATGGTAGGGTGATGTAATTTTCCCGCCAGTGTGAGGTCACGTGATGACATGTTCTCAACAGGTATATAACGGGAAACCCCTGTAGCTACGTAGTTGATTCGTTGTTTAATTCTTCAGTTACTCCGTTATGCTGCGTATTCGTCTCATGATGCAGTTTCGTTTTAAAATGGAGTTTTACTTTCTGTTGTAAGTCTAGTATTGGAGAGTGAAGACCTTGCTAAAGTAAGGGAACCTGAAGGATTGAGTAAAGTTGGTGTCGCTCAGCGGTTTCATAAAGGATCGACCTTAGTGAATCTTCGTTCAGAGATAGTGACCTGCATCTGAGATAAATCCTGTAAGATCAGGAAGGTTTGTGCAGTGTTCATTCACCAGGAAAAGGTCAGTTCCTTTAAGCCGTTTTATTTCCTTCCTCGTGAATCCTTTGGAGAATCAGCAGTAACGTCACGTCTTCGAAGAAATCCGTTTCCACAGAAGTCTCTCCTTATTGACTGTGTAAATCACTTGGATTTTCGAATTTACCATTTTAAGACTGTGTTCGAATTTACTGCTTTAAGAACTGTGTTCGAATTTACCACTTTAAGAACTGTTCCAGAGTTGCCAGCAGTTAACTTCCGGTTAAGTTAGTCGTTTGAATACTTTTCGCTATTGTTGAGCAGAGTTTAATAAATGTTTGTTTGTTTATAAAACCCGACTCAATTATATATTCATTGTTGCTGGTCACGTGACAGTAAGCAAATGACATTTAGAACAAAATTGAGTCCTCAGACATGAAGCCTGGAGCAGGCTACAGCCTCAGCCTCAGTGCAACACAGAGCAGAGTAAACGTCATGGAGAAGTGAACAGAACCAGCCCAAACCTTGCCTTTAGTCCCGACACCCTGCCTTTTCACTCCATCTGGCCTAGTATTTAAATTGTCCAAATATCAGGTCATTCTTCTCTCTAAGACCAGGCCCAGTCATATCGATACGCTCTGGGCCTGGACCCCACCACCACATTTCGGCCTGTAACCAACCTTTCCAAATCAACCCAGCGCTTAGATCAATCAAACCTCGCTCTCGGTTTAAGTGGACGGACCTTGAAACTGGCTCTCTTCCACTCCAACTTTGCTTCGCTCTGCTCACCTCGAACATGTCTCGATTCTTGCCCTGACTTCATCTTGTACCCACGTTCTTCGACCCCAAACTCAGCCTCTCCTTTGCTGAGCCCTTGATTGTTTGCGGTGATTATTTACCATAACCCCTCTGACATCTCTTCTGACAAAAGTCCTCACTTCATGTCAGGCCTCTGGGCCGCGGTGGCCTGTGTGAGTGGTTTCACCGTTCCTTAAAGGCTGCTGTGAGGGCCACCCTGATGGACGAGTGTTGGCATGATCATCTCCCGTGGGTCCTGCTGGGACTCAGAACACCTCCAGAAGAGGACCTGAAGTCCTCTGCGGCTGAGTTCATGTACAGGCAGCCGCAGTGGGTGTCAGGTGATTTTATTCCAGATGCCACGAATTTCAGCCTCTCAGCTGCATCCTGCCCTCCAGAGTAAACTCAATTCTTCTACATTTCTTCCTACATCCCATCATGGCATACGATACTCTTGGCTGCCAGTTGAACTTTCTTCTACCTTGTTCATTTTTGTCCACCATAATACGCATCAACACCCCTTAAGTCCCCTTCTGATAGCCGGCTCCGCGTTTTGGAACAGGGTGAAAACACTTTTAATATAGATAGAAGGATAAACCTGAAAGTATTTCTGTAGATCGCCTTAAACCAGCCCACCAAGACCAGGATGGTTCCACTACCATACCCCCTGCGTCTCGACATGACCGCGTGCGTATCAGCATGACTCTTGATGAGCCAGAGGCACCTACTGTTGCTACAACCAAGGCACATAGGACCAATGTTACCTCTAATGTGTGCAAAAACTCTTGTGCTGTGCAATTTTTTTGCCCAGTAATAACAACATGTGCACACTGAATTTTTAAGTGAAGCTATTCTAAGGATAATAAGCCATTCCACTTTAAATGAACTAGTGGTTCTTTTGTTCTTTTGCTTCTATGGAATTCGACATGGTAAATCAATATTTTCTTCATCAATTGAAAACAGTATAAATAAGCCAGTTCTAAAACCTGCAGACAAATCATAGCAAACTCCACATTGTCAACACCATCCATGTCAGAAACCAGAAAAGGAAATGTGATTGTGCAACGATCGTGAAATATACCTAACATGCCAACAAGGTAGAGGGTGACAACCTTTTATGCAGACTTTAGATTCCTCGGACCACTAATAGCAAAAGATGTGTGTGTGCGCAAGCACGTGCACACCTTAGAGGGAACGTTGCATAGGACCTGAGTCGGGCAGCTCGTTTGCACTTCGGACAGACTTACAATGCCAGTTCTGGTAAATTCTGGGGGTGGGGAGAGAGGGGCCTGTGTAGGGTAAGGTGATTGGTGACAAATGACACATATTGTTCATAACAGAAACTATTCTACATAATTCACTAACACTATGGCCGGCTGGTGGCGTAGTGGCATCAGCACTAGACTTTGGAGTGGAGGCTCCTGAGTTCGAATCCAGCCGGCTCCTTAGCACACTTTCCATCCGTACTGGGTTGAGCGTCGAGCTAGCAACTCCTCCTAAAAATAAGAAAGCCTGCTAAAAAAATGCAGTCATGACGATGTCCCAATGACTCCACTTGGAGTTAAGGGCTTTCTTCTTCTACTAACACCATAACTGGGTTGCTGACTTCACTTTAACAGACTATGTCTAACATAATGATGTCAGGTTAAGGGCGACTGCTTTTGATCAACCCAGCATCTTGTCCACTCACTAGAGAAGAAAGTTGAGGACCTGAGGGCAAGACTGCTGCCTCGGAGGGGAATGGGGGACTTTTGGAGTCTATGTCTGAGCAAGACGCAGCTTTGCCCCAGCATGCCAGATACAGCGGTCAGACCCGAAGGCTTCTTGATTTACCAAATGGACCAAACTGCTGATTCGGAAAAGGCAAAAGGTGAGGGTGTGTGTTTAACATAGAACATAAAACATAGAACATAGAAAAGTACAGCACAGTACAGGCCCTTCGGCCCACAATGTTGTGCCGACCCTCAAACCCTGCCTCCCATATAAGCCCCCACCTTAAATTCCTCCATATACCTGTCTAGTACTCTCTCAAACTTCACTAGTGTATCTGCCTCCACCACTGACTCAGGCAGTGCATTCCATGCACCAACCACTCTCTGAGTAAAAAATCTTCCTCTAATATCCCCCTTGGACTTCCCACCCCTTACCTTAAAGCCATGTCCTCTTGTATTGAGCAGTGGTGCCCTGGGGAAGAGGCGCTGGCTATCCACTCTATCTATTCCTCTTATTATCTTGTACACCTCTATCATGTCTCCTCTCATCCTCCTTCTCTCCAAAGAGTAAAGCCCTAGCTCCCTTAATCTCTGATCATAACGCATACTCTCTAAACCAGGCAGTATCCTGGTAAATCTCCTCTGTACCCTTTCCAATGCTTCCACATCCTTCCTATAGCGAGGCGACCAGAACTGAACACAGTACTCCAAGTGTGGCCTAACCAGAGCTTTATAGAGCTGCATCATTACATCGCGACTCTTAAACTCTATCCCTCCACTTATGAAAGCTAACACCCCATAAGTTTTCTTAACTACCCTATCTACCTGTGAGGCAACTTTCAGGGATCTGTGGACATGTACCCTGAGATCCCTCTGCTCCTCCACACTACCAGGTATCCTGCCATTTACTTTGTACCCTGCCTTGGAGTTTGTCCTTCCAAAGTGTACCACCTCACACTTCTCCGGGTTGAACTCCATCTGCCACTTCTCAGCCCACTTCTGTGTCCTATCAATGTCCCTCTGCAATCTTCGACAATCCTCTACATTGTTTACAACACCACCAACCTTTGTGTCATCTGCAAGCTTGCCAACCCACCCTTCTACCCTGACATCCAGGTCGCTAATAAAAATCACAAAAAGTAGAGGTCCCAGAACAGATCCTTGTGGGACACCGCTAGGCACAATCCTCCAATCCGAATGTACTCCCTCCACCACCACCTTCTGCCTTCTGCAGGCAAGCCAATTCTGAATCCACCTGACCAAACCTCCCTGGATTCCATGCCTTCTGACTTTCTGAATAAGCCTAGGGTGTGGAATCTTGTCAAATGCCTTACTAAAATCCATATAGTTCACATCCACTGCACTAACCTCATCTATATGCCTGGTCAGCTCCTCAAAGAACTCTATCAGGCTTGATAGACACGATCTGCCCTTCGCAAAGCCATGCTGACTGTCCCTGATCAGACCATGATTCTCTATATGCCCATAGATCCTATCTCTTAGAATCTTTTCCAACAGTTTTCCCACCACAGACGTAAGGCTCACTGGTCTATAACTACCCGGACTATCCCTACTACCTTTTTTGAACAAGGGGACAACATTCGCCTCCCTCCAATCCTCCGGTACCATTCCCGTAGACAACGAGGACATAAAGATCCTAGCCAGAGGCTCAGCAATCTCTTCTCTCGCCTCATGGAGCAGACTGGGAAATATTCCATCAGGCCCCGGGGACTTATCCATCCTAATGTATTTTAACAACTCCAACACCTCCTCTCCCTTAATATCAACATGCTCCATAACATCAACCTCACTCATATTGTCTTCACTGTCATCAATTTCCCTCTCACTGGTGAATACCGAAGAGAAGTATTCATTGAGGACCTCGCTCACTTCCACAGCCTCCAGGCACATCTTCCCACCTTTATCTCTAATCGGTTCTACCTTCACTTCTGTCATCCTTTTTTTCTTCACGTAATTGAAGAATGCCTTGCGGTTTTCCTTTACCCTACTCGCCAAGGCTTTCTCATGCCTCCTTCTTGCTCTTCTCAGCCCCTTTTTAAGCTCCTTTCTTGCTACCCTATATTCCTCAATAGACCCATCTGATCCTTGCTTCCTAAACCTCATGTATGCTGCCTTCTTCCCCCTGACTAGATTTTCCACCTCACTTGTCACCCATAGTTCCTTCACCCTACCATTCTTTATCTTCCTCACCGAGACAAATTTATCCCTAACATCCTGCAAGAGATCCCTAAACATCGACCACATGTCCATGGTATGTTTCCCTGCAAAAACATCATCCCAATTCACACCTGCAAGTTCTAGCCTTATAGTCTCATAATTTGCCCTTCCCCAATTAAAAATTTTCCTGTCCTCTCTGATTCTATCCTTTTCCATGATAATGCTAAAGGCCAGGGAGCGGTGGTCACTGTCCCCCAGATGCTCATCCACTGAGAGATCTGTGACCTGACCCACTCGTTACCTAAGACTAGATCTAGTATGGCATTCTCCCTAGTCGGCCTGTCAACATACTGTGACAGGAATCTGTCCTGGACACACTTAACAAACTCTGCCCCTTCCAAACCCTTGGAACTAATCAGGTGCCAATCAATATTAGGGAAGTTAAAGTCACCCATGATAACAACCCTGTTATTTTTGCACTTTTCCAAAATCTGCCTCCCAATCTGCTCCTCTGTATCTTTGCTGCTACCAGGGGGCCTTTAGGATACCCCCAATAGAGTAACTGCTCCCTTCCTATTCCTGACTTCCACCCAAAGTGACTCAAAAAAGGATCCTGCTACATTACCCACCCTTTCTGTAGCTGTATTAGTATCCCTGACTAGTAATGCCACCCCTCCTCCCCTTTCCCCTCCTCTCTATCCCTTTTAAAGCACTGAAATCCAGGAATATTGAGAATCCATTCCTGCCCTGGAGCCAGCCAAGTCTCTGTAATGCCACTACATCATAATTCCATGTATGTATCCAAGCTCTCAGTTCATCACCTTTGTTCCTGATGCTTCTTGCATTGAAGTACATGCACTTTAGCCCTTCTACCTTACTACCTTTACACCCTTTATTCTGCTTCTCTTTCCTCAAAGCCTCTCTGTATGTTAGATCTGGCTTTACTCCATGCACTTCTTTCATTGCTCTATCGCTCCGGCTCCCATCCCCCTTGCAAATTAGTTTAAACGTTCCCAAACCATGCTAGCAAACCTACCTAGCATGACAAACTCTCAGTGGTGCTTCGATGTGACAGCTTTCTCAAACCCGTGTTCCCCCAACCTTGAACACCTAATGGTCAAATGCCATCTGTTCTATTTACTTAAGGAGTTCGCCTACATAATCCTGGTCGCAGTTTACATACCACCAGTGGCTGACTATAATCCAGTGCTTGAGATACTGCATGACGCCGTCTCCAAACAAGAAACAGTCCAAACTGACACATTTCAAATCATAGTTGGAGACTCCAATCAGGCTTGTTTGTAGAAATCCCTGCCAAATTACCATCAGTATATAACCTGTAGAACCAGAGGATTAATAAAGTATATCTATCTATCTAGCTACCCAACACACTAGACCACTGTTATACTAAGACAAGGAGTGCCTACCATTCCATGCCCACACCGCATTTCAGTAAACTGGATCACCTGGCTGTTCTTCTCTTACCTGCGTACAGGCAGAGGCTAAAGAGAAAAGTTCTGGAGGTTAGGAAAACAAAGGGACGGTCGCAGGAGGCAGAGGAGTGACTACGGATTGCTTTGAGTCAGTGGACTGGGACTCGTTCAAAGATATCTGTGTATCTGAATAAATACACCATGGTTGCAAAGGACTTGATTAAAACAGTTGTAGATGAGTGTGTCCCCACAAGACTATTCAGAGTCTTACCCATTCAGAAGCTCTGGATGAACCATGAGATCTGCAGTCTGCTGAGAGCCAGATCAGAGGCATTCAAGTTTGCTAACCAAGAAAGTTACTAGAGGTCCAGGTACGATCTCCAGAAAGCTACCTCACGGTCAAAGTGGCAATCTGGACTAAACTTGGATCAACAAAGGATACTTGACTATTGTGGCAGGGCTTGAATACAACTACCTCTTATAAGGTTAAATCAAATGACATAGGCAACAGGAGAGTTTTGTTCCTAGATGAGCTCAATATATACTATGCTTAGTCCTGACGAAGGGTCCCGGCCCAAAACGTCGACTGTACTCCTTCCTATAGATGCTGCCTGGCCTGCTGCGTTCCACCAGCAATTTTTATGTGTGTTGCTTGAAATTCCAGCATCTGCAGATTTCCTCGTATAAACTATGCTTGCTTTGATCATCAGAACATTGCAAACTCCCACATCTCCTGATGATTCCATGATCTCAGTATCTGAAGCTGACATGCAGGGTGTCTTCAGGAGGGTGAATCCAAGGAAAGCACCCAGACCGGATGGGGTACCTGGCCACGTACTAAAGACCTGTGCTGACCAACCGGCTGGTCTGCTCACTGATAACTTTAACCTCTTGCTTCAAACAGGCTTCAATCATACAGGTGGCCAAGGGAGTGTGGTGACCTACCTAAATAACTATTGCCCAGTAGCACTTACATCCACAGTGATGAAGTGTCTCAAGAGATTTGTGATGAAACACATCAACTCCTCCCTAAGTGTCTTAGATCCATTCCAAATTGCCTACCAGAGCACAGGTCCACAGCAGATGCCGTCTCATTGGCTCTGACTCAACCCTGGAATGTGTGGACAGCAAAGATGTATACATCAGGATTATCTTCATCGACTGCAGATCAGACTTTCAAAATTAATCAATAAGACCTTGGTTTCAATACCTCCCTGTGCAATTGGATCCTCGATTTCCTCACTTGCAGATCCCAGTTAGTTTGGATTGGCAACAACATCTCCACAATCTCCATCAGTACAGGTGCACCACAAAGCTGTGGGCTTAGCCCCCGGCTCTACTTGCTTCACACTTTTGGCTGTGTGGGTAAACACAGCTCCAACGCCATATTCAGGTTTGCTGAGGACACCACTGTCATAGGCCAAGTCAAAGGTGATGATGAAACAGCATATGAGAGGGAGGTGAAAATCTGGCTGTGGTGCCATAACAACAACCTCTCAGCAAGGCCAAGGAAATGAATATTGACTTCAGGAGAAGGAAACCAGAGGTTCATGATCCAGTCCTCATCAGCAGATCATAGGTGGAGAGGGTGAGCAGCTTTAAGTTCCTTGGTGTGATTATTTCGGAGGACTTGCATGCAAGTATAATTATGAAGAAAGCACTGCAGTACTTCTACTTCCTTAGGAGCTAGTGAAGATTCGGCATGACAGCTAAAACTTTGACAAACTCCTATAGATGTGTATTGGAGAGTATATTGACTGGCTAGATCACAGCCTGGTATAGAAACACCAATGCCCTTGAACAGAAAATCCTGCGAAACATAGTGGATATGGCCCAAGTCCAACATGGGTAAAACTCTCCCCACCATTAGGCACATCTACGTTTGTACATGAAACGCAGTAGCAGGAGAGCAGCATCCATCATCATGATCCCCAACACCCAGGTCATGCTCTCTTCTCGCTGCTGCCATCAGGAAGAAGCTACAGGAGCCTCAGGACTCACACCACCAGGTTCAGGAACAGTTGCTACCCCTCAACCATCAGGTTCTTGAGCCAAAGGGGATCACTTCACATGCCCATCATTGAAATGTTTCCAAACCCAATGGATTCAATTTTAAGGACACTTCATCTCATGTTCTCCACATTTATTGCTTATTTACTTTTTATTATTAATATTATTATTATTATTATTTCTTTCATTTTGTCTTTGCACAATTTGTTCCCTTCTGCACTCTGTTTGAACGCCCAAGCTGGGTGGTCTTTCATTAAGTCTGTAATGGTTATTATTCAATAGATTTATTGAATATGCCCACATAAATGAATCAGGGTTGTACATGATGACATACTTTATACTTTATACTTTATTGTCCCCAAACAATTGATACTAGAATGTACAATCATCACAGCGATATTTGATTCTGCGCTTCCCGCTCCCTGGAGTACAAATCGATAGTAAATATTAAAAATTTAAATTATAAATCATAAATAGAAAATAGGAAATGGAAAGTAAGGTAGTGCAAAAAAACCGAGAGGCAGGTCCGGATATTTGGAGGGTACGGCCCAGATCCGGGTCAGGATCCGTTCAGCAGTCTTATCACAGTTGGAAAGAAGCTGTTCCCAAATCTGGCCGTATGAGTCTTCAAGCTCCTGAGCCTTCTCCCAGAGGGAAGAGGGAGGAAAAGTGTGTTGGCTGGGTGGGTCGTGTCCTTGATTACCCTGTCAGCACTGCTCCGACAGCGTGCGGTGTAAAGTGAGTCCAAGGATGGAAGATTGGTTAGTGTGATGTGCTGTGCTGTATTCACAATCTTCTGCAGTTTCTTCCGGTCTTGGACAGGACAACTTCCATACCAGGTTGTGATGCACCCTAGAAGAATTCTTTCTACGGTGCATCTATAAAAATTAGTGAGGGTTTTAGGGGACAGGCCAAATTTCTTTAGCTTTCTCAGGAAGTAAAGGCGCTGGTGGGCCTTCTTGGCAGTGGACTTATATGTACTCTTATAATAAATTTACTCTGAACTTTGTAATGGAAGTAAAGGGCCTCAGCTTTTGTTCAACACATAAGACGACTCTTGCATTCATAAAATCCAATTAAATCTCCAGTGTGTTAAAGAGAACAAGGGAAACAGGGACCCAGTCAGTGGAAAACAGGCAGACATTACCTGGTGAGTCAGATGCCAAGCCACTGGGATTACCAAACATCAGATAGTGACAAATCAGAGTTTTACCGTAATGCTGTGGCCAAATTAAATCCTGCAGTAATGTAAGCAACACACACACACAAAATGCTGGAGGAACTCAGCAGGCCAGGCAGCATCTATTGAAAAGAGTAAACAGTCAACATTTTGGGCCGAGACCCTTCATCAGGACACTGCAGATATCTGGTGTGGGTTATTCTGCTGTTTCAGGACTTGTTAATAGATTTCCTCTGCTTATCTGGAACTGTGAATTTCCTGAGTATGGCACCAAACCATGTTTTTAAAAAAGATCAGCGACACACATAAAATACTGGTGGAACGCAGCAGGCCAGGCAGCATCTATAGGAAGAAGTACAGTCGACGTTTCGGGTCGAGACCCGTTGTCAGGACCAATCAGAGTCAGAACAAGAAAACGCAAGGACATTATTTAAAAGTGTGGAGCTCTCATATCTTCATCAAGGTGATTTACACCCCAGACAGAAACAGATCCAGTTGTTTCAGCATATGTTCCAGAGGCTAACTCATGGACAACAAAGGATGAGACTGGCCCTGATGACAATCCCTCATCTCTTGAATGAATGAAAAGAAATCCAATGGGCTTTCAACGTATGATTCTCTGCAAATTAAGTGCACTGTTGTTTAATTAATACTGCTTAAATAATGTAAAGAACTTCATCTAATTAACTTCTTAATTTTCCACATTTATCTTCATTACCCAAACAGGATTCCTTTTCTCTTTTTTTTTTGCATATAGCCTTAATGTCTTGTTGAAAACATCCTGTCAGTGCCTGTAGCTCTAAAACCAAACATGAGTATAGATTTAAATCCCTCTGACAGTTCTGCCATCTAACTCTTTGTAGCTTTCTCTCAAGAAACCATTTTAAAAAGGTATGCCTTAGGTAATTAGATGCTCTTGTTCTTCAGCCATTGGCAGTAGTTAATCTGCTTGTCAGCTGTAACTAAACCCCAAAACTAGATTGGGTGGGAAGTAGTTTCTTTCCATGTTAATGATCATGAGCAGCACAGAATTTCTCAATCCCCTTGTACAACTTGCTGGTGATGGATGATGAGTAATTGTTCTCTGTAGCAGGGGAGCCACAAATTATTTGGCAAACCGGATTCAGCTGAGTGATTCTCAAGGACACACAAGTCAATTAAAATAGAGTTCAGGCACAGTGGTAGATGGAACTGCATGTTAGTGCTCCAAGCATAATACATTCCATTTTGAAGCATGTTTCTATAACCGTTAAAAGCGTCTCCCAGTGGGAAAAGTGTTAAGTTGTAAATGATATGGAAGCTTGGAGTTTATATCATTTTGCAAGGAGAGTTTGGATGGCTGAAAGATATTTTGTTCTTTACCCAGGCTGGACCAGTTGATTGACATTATAAGTCACCTCATTAAATAGAGGCTCACACTGGTAGACAGTAGCTGTTCTTGTGCCAAGTTTAATGGGCAATCAATATGCCATTAAAGTGACTCAGGGAAGCTCATGGGGGTGGTTGGGTCCAAGCTGTTGTTTTCACCAACCCAGTGGCATTTTGTGAGGTTTGTCTTCCTTCCCCAAGCTGCTGGATAAATTTCACTGTTTATTAAAATTCTCATTTTGCAGATCACTGAGTGACACACTTGGTCAATGGGAGTTTTCCGAATAGCAGTATGTAGGTAGCAAAGAATCTTATTCAGTCCCCACTCAGAAGTCATCCGTTATACCTTTCAGACACCTGTCAGAGGCAGAACGTGAAAGAGTTTATATAATAATTTAAATATTTGCACACAAAAATGTAATAAATTGTGAAGTAAGTGATTGTGAAGCTCCAGGGAAAGAGTGGGACATTAGGACTAATTGCATGGTTCTTCCAAAGTATCAGCATGAGTAAGTTAGACTGAATTGCCTTCTGCTGCCTTGAACCACAGCATCCTACAGCTCGATAATAGGCTTGATGATGGATTACTGTACAATGAAGCCATTCTGCAAAGATACAGTCAGTCAACTTCCAGTCACCAATTACTGCACTGGATTTCCCTGGGGAGGAATTCCTTGAGATGAATACCATAGAGAACCTGCAAGAAGCTCTGGTGAGAAGGAGTAAGCAATTCTCAGCTTGTGACTAAAGAAAAGAAGTGGAGTTCTCATTCTTTTGGGGCACTAGACTTGTAATGTAATAACATTAATGCCACTTCAATCGCCTGCAAAATCATTGTGAACTTGAGTAAAAATCCACTTACAGCACAGTGGAATTCGGCACACCAGTTCATGAGGTAAAATGGAGCTCGTGTGGTTCCTGTTCGCCACAGCTGTTGCATCACTGAGGGGCAAACACTGCAGGGAGAGCTCACCCCCATGGTAGCCACTGTACAGCTTCAAAAATGGCTAACAGAGAGAAGAGGAAGGTGGGGAGAAGTGATACAGTACTCCCCAGTCTGAATATGCCATCAGACCATAAGCAGACATAGGATTAGGATTAGGCCATTCAGCCCATCATATCTTCTCTACCATTCGATCATGGCTGATTTATTTTCCCTGTCAAATCCATTCTGCATTCTCCCTGTAACCTTTGACACGCTTACTAAATAAGAATCTATCAACCCCCACCTTAAATATACCAAATGACTTGGGCACAGAGCCACCTGTGGCAATAAGTTCTACAGATTCACTATGCTCTGGCTTACGAGATTCCTCCTCATCTCTGTTCCTCTCTGTGCCCTCTGGTCCTAGACTCCCTCACGATTGAAAACATCTTCTCCATGTCCACTCTGTCCAGGCCTTTCAATATTCGGTCAGTTTCAATGAGGTCCATCTCATTCTTCTAAATTCCTGTGAGCATAGGCCCAGAGCACTGAACATTTCTCATACATTAACTCTTTCATTCCTGGGATCATTCTTGCAAGCCGCTTTGGAACCCTCTCCAATACGAATGCATCCTTTCTCAGATTTGGGGCCCAAAACTGCTCACAATATTCCAACTGTGATCTGAATTGCCTTAGAAATCATCAGCATTGCATCCTTGCTTTTATACTCTATTCCTCTCAAAATGAATGTTCACATTATATTTGCCTTCCTTACTACCAGCTCAAGCTGCAGGCTAACCTTTAGAGAATCCTGCACAAGGACCCTTTGCACCTCCGATTTCTGGATTCACTCCCCGTTTAGAAAGTAATAGTGTACTCCTTTATTTCTTCCACCAAAGTATGACGATACATTTCCTTACACTGTACGAAAGGGCCCAATCAGCTCCTGTGCTGTGAAAGGCCCCACAGCACAAAGGGTCAGCAGCTGATCAAGGGGCCAATAATGTTAAAGGGGGCTGCAATTGATAAGGAAACGCTTCCACAATACTGACCACAGGACACTGTAGCTGGGGTGGAGCACTGATATGTCAGGCCAAACCTTTTAGCCACTGCCTCAGTCCCAAATGTTGCACAGGTTGCTTTGTGACTGGATGGCACAGATCTTGGTTTTGGTCAAAGCACCCAAGTTCTACCTACAGCAGAGGGGATGTGTGGTGCACAAGCTGTGACATCATTAGCTGTAACAATGGCTTGGGTTAGTTGTCAGCTGCCCCCAGAGGAATCACAATAATTAGTGCCTGGAGCAATATCCCAAGTAGCATTAAACCATTTATAAATGGTCACTACCACATAAAAACTCCTTTACTGAACTCAAAATATCAAAAATCTGTTCCAATTTCCGGTCAACAGAATTTAAATTTAAATCGGTGCCATTAATAATAATTTGGCAATTAATGAGGATGTTTAGTCAGAATTAATTTAACACATAGTTGGGGTGATCAAGGAACTGAAACTGGGAGTGGTATGGTAAGAAATATGAATCTCTAGAAATTGGATCACAGCATGATGTATTTTTTAGTGTTGGTTAAAGATTGATTTAACCCGGGTAAATGTTGGGGTTTGTGAAGAAATTTGGACCCCATTGTCCAGAGTATGGCTCCAAGGGCACTCTCCTACACCATAGTCGTAACATCATTGGTTGGTGTGACAATTGGCCGAATTCAGGAACTTCACCACCCACTACATGTCCTCTGAACCAGATCTACTGAAGTTCCTCCTCAAAGGTGTGTAGCTGGAGTTCCAACCTCACTGAATGCAAATATCCCCTAGTCCTCGCCTGCCTGAGCACTACAATATTTCCCCTATGTGATCCAAGTTCAATGAAGCATAAAAGAGAATTGGAAAAATCAGGGAACACAAAGTGTTGTGGCTTCCTAATCTTGCTCTGGATTTCCAGCATCTGCAGAATTTTGTGTGATTATGCCATTTATTTCTCTTTGAAGCAGAAGCAGGGTTTGACAGCGGTATGAGAGCTTCATTATTCTGACTGAACAGGGACAGGTTTGGCACTGTACCCAGCTCACCACCCTTTCCTCGTCTTCAAGTACACTGCCCTTGCCGTAAACATCCCCCCCGAATGCTTTCCTAACCAAGCCCAACTAGACAACCACTATTCACCAATCTGCCCACCCAATCCAGATCCAATGACCATAGATTCCCTCTCCCTATCAACTAATTTTGTGCACTCTGCAAGCTCAGCCCCAACAGTTGCCCCTAGTCCGCACCAATCCCCAGCAGTCAATCTCCAAATGGCCTCAGATCGTTCCTCCCAACCTACACCTCTCTAATTATAAATCTTCACGTGGAGGCTAACACTCAGATGTACCTGGTTTTTTACCTGGGGTGTCCTAGGGCTTGTCCTGTAGGGCACAACACCTCGGATCATGTGCTTGTGGCCCTCAGCATACCACGAGTATGGTAGCTCACAACATTGAAGAACCTTCCGGACGAGCAGTTGGATCACATGTTGAGGAAGGCTACAGGCCAGGTGCTGTTAAATGAAACGGGCACTTGAAGATTGGCACGGACGTGATGGGCTGAAGGGCCTGTTTCTGGGCTGCGTGATTCTGCGAGCTTGTGATCCCATCCCTCTAAAATGCTGTCAGCCGCAGGGGAAGTATCTGTGTGACGTGCCTTTGCAGATCCAGCCTATTGCTAAGAACACCGCTGGGGTGATATGGGAAGCGTTTCGCTGTTGCTTTTCCCAAGGGCAATTATGGATGAACCACAAGTGGCAGCTTTGCATTGGCACCCACATCTCGAGATAAGGTATGAAGTCAATGCTTCTGGGTGTTGTAATTCATGCTAGTCCTTATCCTCCAAGATGCAAGTAATCTGAGCTGGAGACTGTAGGATTTCCTCCTGGTAATCACTGTGAGAACTCTTTTGGCAGGAGGCACAGTAACTGAGCTTATTCAAAACAGATTGATAGAGCTTTGGATTTTAAAGCAACTCAACATTGGGAGCTAATACAAGAAAGGTAAAGGATCGGCCATGACATTGTTTCAAAGGTTTCAAAGGTACACTTAATGTCAGAGGAATGTATACAATATACATCCTGAAATGCTTTTTCTTCACAACCATGCACGAAAACAGAGGAGTGCCTGCTAAGAATGAATGACAGTTAAATGTTAGAACCCCAAAGTCTCCCCAGCTCCCCTCCCTCAGCAAAGTAGCAATGATTCCCCCCCTCCCCCCACCAGCAAAAAAAAATTGGCATCCACAACCGAGCACTCAAGCGTGCAGCAAAGACACAGACTTGCAGTACCCCAAAGACTACTCATTCACCCGGTATTCGACGTACCACAGGCTCTCTCTCTCTCTCCCTAATAAGGGAAAAAGAGGTGTCTCTGTTTCATTGTATGGGCAAACAAGCATGATCTGTTTATGTTCAATGGATAGTCACACATGGAACTCTGTCCTGGGCTTCAAGGATATTGCAGGTATCATGTACATGAGGGCTGGTACTTACAATGGGTGAAACAGAGAGTTTTGCCCTAAAACCAAGCCCTACGCCCTTGCAGGCAGGTTATATTAGCATCGGATTGGGGGCGGTGGTGGGGGTGGGGGTGACACAACAAAAATATTCCCAGCAACCACCTTCATAATTATCTCCATTTCTGATAGTTCCTTTTTCTCACTGAAGACTTTTGCAATATTGTAGTTTCCCTGGTGATGGTAGCCCTCTATAAGGCTCTAACCTCCTTAGTCCTATCTGGACCATGGTTTTCCTTCCCTATGTTCATGAGGTAACTTCAGTCTTGGCATCAGCTGTTGGTCTTTTAAAATGACCCTAATATTGTCCAAAAGCATTCATAAACCTCTTTACCCTTATTCTGTTAAATAGTACCCTTTCTGTTGAATATAACTATTTGTGTTCATTGCTACCACTCTCCCAGAAGCTATCCAAGTGAAATTGTCCAGGCGAGCTGTCCAGGAAAAATAGATTAAGGCATTATTTTTGCATATAACTTGGCCTAAATAACCAACATTCACCACGCAAGTCGAAACTACTCCAAGGGGAAAATGGAGGTAGCAACCCCTGAGCTATGAAGACCAGAAAGGTTCCAATTTGCATACCTTATGCTGCAGCCATGGAGGGTAGTGGTGGAACATACAAAATAGAGAGTCAGACTCTCTAAGCCTACCCCACCTTTCAATATAATGGCTGATCTATACTGGCATTAACTCATCTTCTGTACTCGTCATTAGGTCACATCTGGAATTTCCAGTTGGCGGACGATTTCCCTCCATGCCATTCTGTCCCGACACTTGTCCACAACATCCCTAGTCTTTCCAGCTTGGTCCAATCCAGCCACATTGTTCTTTGCCTTCCTCTTTCTTTCTTTCCCTCCACCTTTCCGTATAGCAGGTCCGACAAGATGTTATCTCTCCACGTAAAGTGTCCACAATAAGCAACTTTTAACTTCATAATTTTCTCCAGCAATATCAGTGGTCTCTCAACTTCGGACAAAACCTTCTCATTTGAAACTTTCTCTACCCAGCTGATGTTCAACATTCGTTGATAGCATCACACTTCAAAAGCATTAACTCGGTTCATGTCATCCTTCTTCAGGGTCCATGTTTCTGATCCATACCTCAGTACTGACCATACGTAACAGTCCAGGAAGCGGATTCTACTTTGGATGTCTACCTTCCGATAGCATAGTAGAGCTTTTAGCTTCATGAACTGGGTCTCAGCCATATCTATTCTCCTTCTGATCTCTTTAAACTCACCCGGCAGAAGGCAAAGGCAAACCATTGCTGTAACCTGCCAAATACATGATTTCTCAATATGTCAGTCTCAATAAAGGGTCAAAACAACAACGTTAACAGAGCCACGAATAACAGTAGCGGAGTCACGTCCGGCAACGGTAAGAATGAGGCTACCAGTGGCGTCATCAAGCGAAAACCTCATGTCAGGATAGCTACGTGGATCTTCTGTACTAGTTCCTCATAATCCTCAATTGCTCATTCTTTCAAGTATTTATCTCTCTCCACTTTAAATACATATAATGACCTGGCCAGAGAATACCAGAGATTCACGACTCTTTGAGAGAAGAAATTTCTATGCATCTTAGTTTTAAATGACTGGCTTCTTATTTTGTAACCATGTCCCCCTTGTATGTGACTCTCCCACCGATGGGAACAACTCAACATCTATTGTGTCAGCCTTTGAAGGTAAAAAAGAAACAAAAAAGTCCAGTGGTCCCAATAGTGACATAGTGACACTGTTAAAAGTAGTTATGTGGGAATCCAGCTCAGGTAGGTATGATGATGTGATCACTAGTGCTGCATCCTTCCAGCTCCAGGGAGACAAATTCTGTGCTGATAAGGAATTTGTACATTCTATGTTGGTTTCTACTGGGTGCTTTTGTTTCCACCAACATTTTGTGTTCATACATCAAATATCAAAGTAATATTTTTACCAAAGTTCGTAGTGAGACCTTGAGATTCAATTTCTTGCAGATATTTACAGAAAAAAAACAAATACGATAGAATGTATGAAAAGCTATACCGAAACAGACAAGTATTGACAAAGAGCTGATGTGCAAAAGACAAACTGTGCAAATAAAAGAAATACGAAGAACAAGAGTTGTAAGAAGTCCTTGTAGGATCAGTTCAGAGTAGCAGTGATTGTAGTATCCACACCAGTTCAGGAGCCTGATGGTTGTAGGGTAATCACTGTTCCTGAACCTGCCGATGTGGGACCTGAGACTTCTGTACCTTCTGCCTGATGGCAATATCAAGAAGGAGTCATGGCCTGGCTGTTGTAAATTACCCTTAGCATAGTTAAGTGGTATAGAACCAGAGATGAGATCATGGGCCTGTGAGAGGGAATAGGTTGTAGGGATATAGTTCTAAATAGACTGATGGATGTCTCTACTAGGTTGAGTAGCCTCTTTCTTTGCCACAACAAGTGAGCCAAGAAGAAACTCAGCTATATCTCTCTCATTATCCCCGGTGAATAGTGGGGTACAGGATGACATACTGAGGGGTAGCATCACCTATAAAGTAATCATATAGCCAATGCCTTCATGAAGTGTGGCAAGAAAAAGACTAATATAACAAACTATTATCTGATGTGAAAATCCTAAACCATAATATTAACAGAAGGACATACATTTTATATCAATCTGATAATGAATCAAAAGCTGAAACCTAAATGATTAGTTAATTTATGTAATTATTCAGGGTCAAGTTAATTTCAATATTAACAAATTCAAACTTGTGTAGGAAATAATTACAATGTGCCTTTACAGAGAAATAATTTTGCTGCAAGCTAAGTAACAGCTCAAATGAATAATTTTTCATATAATTTATAATTCATGATGTGGCTTTGTGTGCACCACAGAGAATAATTGATTTTTGTCAATGTAACAAAAAAAATGATGTCAACTGTTTCTGCACCTTTGCTCATTTATTGATCATAAAGAGCATTTCATGGTTAATTAATGATCATAATGGAGCAATCCCAGGGATTCATTGTGTTCATCTACCACTATGCCAAGCATCCTTATTTCCTGCAAGGTATTGCTAAATTGCATTTTTAAATCTTTCTGCAACTACGAATAATTTATTACTGTTCCATATTATTTAGGAAAGGACAAATGTTCTCAGCTGGCTACCTAATGGTTTTTGATTCTATTAACATCTATCTCACAGCTGGACAATTGACTTGAGTTATCTGCAAAGTCATGCTGAGGCAAATTCGCATGGTGTAGAGAGCCTGGTATTGGAAGTTCATCAAATTTCCATCTGCTATAGGGGTGGAGGGTAAGGGCACAGGATCGGAAGAAGCTGCAGAAAGTTGCAAACTCAGTCGGCTCCATTGTGGGCACTAGCCTCTGTAGCATCCAGGACATCTTCAAGGAGCGATGTCTCAAAATGGCGGCATCCATCATTAAGGGCCCCTGTCATCCAGGATATGCCTTCTTCTCATTGCTACCATCAGGTACAGGAGCTTGAAGGCACACACTCAATGATTCAGGAATAGCTTCTTCCCCTCTGCCATCCGATTTCTGAATGTACATAGAACCTATGAGCACTACCTCAGTACTATTTTTTGCACGACCTATTTAATTTAACTATTTTAGATATATATATAATATATAATATATAATAAGTGTGTGTATATATACACACACAGTAATTCACAGTTAATATTATGTATTGCAATGTACTGCTGCCACATAACAACAAATTTCACAACATATGCCAGTGATATTAAACCTAATTCTGATTCTGAAACCTCCCAAGCACAATGGCCTAGAATTTTCACAGCAGCACGACACGTTGCTGAACTTGTAAAGGAGATGGGGGGAGTCCAAGGCTGGGAAGCGGATCACCAGGAGAAAAGTATGGAGTGGAGAGGGGGACGAAAGGTCAGAACAAGACTCTTAAGCAAAGTAGTGTGAGGTCAGTTAGTAGGGATTAGTAGGTGAGGTGTTGGGCGCAGTTATTGAATAGTGACTGAATTGGGAAGCTGAGTCAGAGGACTCGGCTTCAAGGGGCTCATAAAGAGAGCTTTTGGCACATTGGCGTTCATAAATCAAAGTACTGAGTACAGGCATTGGAATGTTATGTTGAAGATGTTGGGCCTAATTTGGAGCACTGTTTGTAGTTCCTTGTCTCCTCACCCACCTACAGGAGAAATTAATGGAGTACAGAGAAAAAGTACAAGAATATTGCCAGGGCTTGAGGACCTGAGGTTTAGGGAGAGGTTGAACAGATTAGGACATGATACTGCCAATGGGTGTATCAGTGGCTGAGGGTAACTGGATCCAGGCATGTTATGGTGAAGGACAGAGACTAGATCCAGCCATGAGATGGATTTGGGACAGCTGAGGAGGACTGAGGTGAAAGAGGCAGATGAAAAGCAGAAGGGCAAGTGATGAAGCAGGTCACCAACTCTGACTTACGCCCAGTGTCCTGTCTGAGTCACTGGACACAGTTCCCATGTACCAAATGCAGGCATCATCTCATAACAAGGAACTCAGCAGAAACAAACAAGCATCTCAGAGAAACAGAGCAAACTTCAGAGTTCACCTCACATCTACACTGTGCATGTCTTTGTAATAACTGAGCTTCAAAAACTTCAAGGGGGAAAAATAAGAAAATAATGTTCCTGCATTTTTCTTGTTCTAATTCTGATTGGCCATTTTTTTAAAATCTGGTTTGATACCACACATAGGAAGTTACATAGTTCCAGATGAGCAGGAGGAAATCTACCAATAACTCCTTGAACATCCTTGATCCTGCCAAAAAACATATCTTTACCTCCCCTCTCCCATGCCACTTTCCGCAGGCTTGGTCCCTCCATGATTCCCTTGTCCATTCGTCTCTCCCCGCTAATCTTCCCCCCTCCCCCGGCATTTATTCCTGCATGTGGCCTAAGCACTACACCTGCCCATTCACCTCCTCCCTCACTGCCACTCAGATCCCCAGGTGGTCCTTCCAGGTGAGGCAAAACTTCACCTGCAAATCTGCTGGGATCACTGGGTCCGATGCTCCTGGTGCGGACTCCTCTACATTAGAGAGACCTATCGTAAATTGGGGGACTGCTTCAACGAGCACCTCTGCCCCATCCGCCACAAACAGGACTTCCCGGTGGCCAATTATTTTAATTCTGATTCCCATTCCCTTTCTGACATGTCGGTCTGGGTAGCCTCCAATCTGATGGCATGAATATCGATTACTCCTTCCAATAACACAAATTTTCCCTCCGCCCCTTCCTCTATTCCCTACTCTGACCTTTTTACTTCCTCTTGCCTGCCAATTACTTCCCCCTGGCTCCCCTCCTCCTTCCCTTCCTCCTATGGTCCACTCTCCTCTCCTATTTTCTCCTGCCCTTGACCTTTCCCACTCACCTGGCTTCACTTATCATCTGCCAGCTATCCTCCTACCCCTCCCACCCTCCTCCCACCTTTTTATTCTGGCATCTTCCCCCACCCACATCCTTCTCAGACCTCAAGAAGGATCTCAGCCCGAAACATCGACTATCTTTTCATTTCCATAGATGCTGCCTGACCTGCTGGGTTTCTCCAGCATTTTATATCTGTTTCTTTGGATTTCCTGCATCTGCAGACTTTCTCATGTTCTTGAATAATAAAATTACCCAAATCAGTTTGCAGTAGGATTTAAATTTGACATAGTATTGCAGTAAAATCCTGATTTTTTCACTATCTGATATTTGGACAGCCCAGTGGTCTGGTATCAGAGTCACCAGGTAATGTTTGCTATGTTGTCCACTCTCTGGGGCCCTGATTCCTTTATTCTCTCGAACACAGTTCCCACAGTACTCGTTGTCCGCTCAGTCAGGCCCTGACCCTGTGTAAAAATGTTTTAGAGATTAGTTCGAATTTTAATCAAAATAAAGTTCAATTGTCCAGAAAATCTACCAAGTTCTAATTGCCAGAAAACCAGATTCAATTCACTGCTGTCTGTAAGGAGTTTGTACGTTCTCCCCATGAACACATGGGTTTCCTCTGGGTGTTCTGGTTTCCTCCCACAGTCCAAAGACATATGGGATAATAGGTTAATTGGTCACCCTGGTGTAGTTGGGTGGTGCAGGCTGATTAGGCTAGGGGGCCTGCTCCCTTGCTATATCTCTAAAGTCTCTCCCTGCCAATACATAGCCTCTCCAACAGCACGCCCTGGTGCTCGTGAACCAGATACCCAGCTACGGGTAAGTAGCCCCACTGCCTTGTGGGCAGCCTCAGGAGAGACGAAGGCTGCAGGAGTAAACCCAGACAGCAAATCCGGCATGGAGCCCCTAAGGCAGCTGAACATCTTTGAACATCCTTCCAGCAGCTCCTGCGGCCAAGCTGGGGCCAAACGTGTTGCTTCATAACCTTTCCTTTGGACTACGCTGCTGAGGCCAGGAGGAGGATCTTGACGACTAGCCATCTCAGGATCTCCATTCCTTCCACCAAGGCTTGTGATGATGATCACCATCACCCATTGTCCTTCGAGACAGATGGGTGCCAACCAGTCATAAATAAAATAAAATCTACAGGCAGGCATTTTCTACTCTGCCTATATATAACAAAAATATAGATATGTATATTTTATATTTAATTGTGTATGTATATAGACACAAAAACTAATGCAAGCCAATGACCAGGGTAAAAGTAACCCGGTGCAGAAGGGAAAGAGAGCAGTAGTGATAGGGGACCTGATAGTGAGGGGAACAGACAGGAGATTCTGCGGATGTGAACTGGACACCCGGATGGTATGTTGCCTCCCAGGTGCCAGAGTCAGGGATGTCTCGGTTTGCATTTGGAGGGGGAGGGGGAGCAGCCAGATGTCTTGGTACATATTGGTACCAATGACTTAGGAAGGAAAAGCAATGAGGTCCTGGAAAGAGAATTTAGAGAGTTAGATAGAAAGTTGAGAAGCAGGACCTCCCAGTTAGTAATTTCTGGATTGCTACCTGAGCCACACGCTAGCGAGGGTAGGAACAAATGCATGGCTGAGAAGCTAGTGCAGGGGGCAGGGCTTCATGTTCTTGGGTAATTGGGATCCCTTCTGGAGGAGGTATGACCTGTTCAAAAGTCACAGGTTGCACCTGAACCTCAGAGGGACCAATATTCTCGTGGGCTGGTTTGTTAGAGCTGTTAGGGAGGGTTTAAACTGACTTGGCAGGGGGGTGGGAACTCAGGATAGGACGGAAGGTAAGAAAGTAAAGATAGCATACAGTCAGAGTGTCAGGAAGGGCAGGCAGGTGATGGGACTTAGTTGCAGCCAACAGTGATTATCAAATCGTTAGGGATGCAGAATCAGAAAGGATAGCAAATACAGTACTCAAGGTGTTGTATCTAAATGCACGTAGTATAAGAAATAAGGTGGATGATCTTGTTGTAATATTACAGATTGCCAGGTATGATGTTGTGGCCATCACTGAATCATGGCTGACGGATGGTTGTAGTTGGGAGCTGAATGTCCAAGGTTACATGTTATATCGGAGGGATAGGAAGGTAGACGGTGGGGGTGGTGTGGCTCTGTTAGTAAAGAATGGCATCAAATCAGTAGAAATATGTGATATAGGATCAGAAGATGTTGAATCCTTGTGGGCTGAGTTAAGAAACTGCAAGGGTAAAAGGACGTGATGGCAGTCATATATAGGCCTCCCCATCAGTGGCTGGGAGGTGGACCACAGGTTACAACAGGAAATAGAAAAGGCGAGTCAAAAGGGCAATGTTATGGTAGTCATGGGAGATTTTAACGTGCAGGTCGATTGGGAAAATTAGGTTGGTAAAGGATCTCAAAAGAGTGAGTTTGTTGAATGCCTAAGGGATAGCTTTTTAGTGCAGTTTGTCATTGAGCCTACTAGGGGATCAGCTATACTGGATTGGGTGTTATGTATCGAACCGGAGGCGATTAGGGAGCTTAAGGTAAAAGAACCCTTAGGAACCAGTGATCATAATATGATTGTGTTCAACCTGAAATTTGAT
This sequence comes from Mobula birostris, assembly GCF_030028105.1. Classification (NCBI taxonomy): domain Eukaryota; kingdom Metazoa; phylum Chordata; class Chondrichthyes; order Myliobatiformes; family Myliobatidae; genus Mobula; species Mobula birostris. Next base: position 31,752,265 of record NC_092394.1, on the reverse strand, counting down.
AGGGAGATAGTAAAGTCTGATGTAGCAGTATTTCAATAGAGTAAGGGAAATTACAGTGGTATGAGAGAGGAGTTGGCTGAAGTAAATTGGAAGGAGCTGCTGGCAGGGATGTCAGCAGAGCAGTAATGGCATGCATTTCTGGAAAAAATGAGGAAGGTACGGTACATGTGTATTCCAAAAATGAAGAAATATTCAAATGTTAAAATAGTACTACTATGGCTGACAAGGGAAGCCAAAGCTATTGTAAAAGCAAAAGAATGACATACAACAAAGCAGAAATTAGTGGGAAGATAGAGGATTGGGAAATTTTTAAAAACCTACAGAGAGCAACTCAAAAAATCATTAGAAGGGAAAAGATAAAATATGAAAGCAAGCTAGCAAATAATATAAAAGTGGAGAGTAAAAGTTTTTTCAAGTATTTTAAAAATAAAAGAGAAATGACAGTGGATATAAGACTGCTAGAAAATGAGGCAGGAGAAATAATAATGGGGGACAAGGAGATGGCTGATGAACTAAATGAGTATTTTGCATCGGTCTTCACTGTGGAAAGCACTAGCACTATGCCTGATGTTGTAGCGTGTGAAGGAAGAGAAGTGGGTGCAGTTACTGTTACAAGAGAGAAGGTGCTCAAAAAGCTGAAAGACCTAAACGTGCATAAGTCACCCAGACCAGAGGAACTGCACCCTAGGGTTCTGAAAGAGGTAGTGATAGAGATTGTGGTGGCATTAGAAATGATCTTTCAAAAACCATTCGACTCTGGCATGACGCCAGAGGACTAGAAAATTGCAAGTGTTACTCCACTCTTTAAGAAAGAAGGAAGGCAGCAGAAAGGAAATTATAGACCAGTTAGCCTGACCTCAGTGGCTGGGAAGATGTTAGGGTCGACTGTTAAGGATGAGATGATAGAGTACTTGGTGACACAGGACAAGATTGTACAAAATCAACATGGTTTCCTTCATGGAAAATCCTGCCTGACAAGCCTGTTGGAATTCTTTGAGGAGATTACAAGATAGATAAGGGGATGCAGTGGATGTTGTATATTTGGACTTCCAAAAGGCCTTTGACAAGGTGCCACGCATGAGGCTGCTTAACAAGTTAAGAGCTCATGGTATTACAGGAAAGTTACTAACATGGTTAGAGCATTGGCTGATTGGTAGGAGGCAGCGAGTGGGGATAAAAGGATCCTTTTCTTGCTGTCTGCCAGTGACCAGTGTTGTTCCGTAGGGTGGGTGTTGGGACCACTTCTTTTTATGCTGTATGTAAATGATTTAGATGATGGAATAGATGGCTTTGTTGCCAAGTTCACAGATGATACGAAAATTGGTGGAAGGGCAGGTAGTGTTGAGGAAACAGGTAGGATGCAGAAGGACTTAGACGGATTAGGGGCAAGAAAGAGGCAAATGAAATACAAAGTTGAAAAATGCATGGTCTTGTTCTTTGGTGGTAGAAATAAATGTGCGGACTATTTTCTAAACGGGGAGAAAATCCAGGAATCCGAGATGCAGAGGGACTTGGGAGTCCTTGTGCAGAACACCCTGAAGGTTAACTTGCAGGTTGAGTTGGTGGTGAGGAAGGCAATTGCCATGTTAGCATTAATTTCAAGAGGTCTAGAATACAAGAGCAAGGATGTGATTCCGAGGCTTTATGAGGCACTGATGAGGCCTCACCTTGAGTATTGTGAACAGTTCTGGGTCCCTCCTCTTAAAAAAGATGTGCTGGCATTGGAGAGGGTCTAGAGGAGGTTCACAAGGATGAAAAGGTTATCATACAAGGAACATTTGATGGCTCTGGGTCTGTACTTGCTGGGATTCAGAAGGATGAGGGGGGATCTCATTGAAACCTTTCAAATGTTGAAAGGCCTAGACAGAGTAGATGTAGAAAGGATGTTTCCTGTGGTGGAAGAGTTTAGGACAAGAGGGCACAGCCTCAGGGTAGAGGGGTGCCCTTTCAAAACAGCAATGTGGAGAAATTTCTTTAGCCAGAGGGTGGTGAATTTGTGGAATTTGTTGCCACATGCAGTTGTGGAGGCCAGGTTGTTAGGTGTACTTAAGGCAGAGATTGATAGGTTCTTGATTGGATATGGCATCAAAGGTTACAGGGAGAAGGCCGGGAACTGGGGTTGAGGACAGGATAGAAAAAAGGATCAGCCATGATTGAATGGCGAAGCAGACTCGACGTGCCAGGTTCTTATGGTCTAAAAGTGATTATAATCCCATGACTATGGCACTCCTACAAAGTTATTTTTTTTATCTTCTATTAATCCTGTTTAATAGTTGGTGTATTTTATAGCAATAAAAGTGTATGCCTTTATTTCATGCAGCGACAATGAAAATCACTGTCAAAGTGAAGACGATCATATAATTCTCTCATCAATTAATTTATGCTGTCATGATCTGTATTGATTTTACAGATATAATTTGTTTATAACGATCCTTACTGTCTTGTTTTGTGGACAATTACTTTGCTTTTACTGGGGGGGGGGCGCAGGGGGGAGGTAGAGTTACTGTAGGTTCTGTCAAGTTGTTTATTTTCTCCTTAAATAGAGTCCAGATAAATTGACTTTGTTTTGCTGAAGGCTTATTTATATGTTGCACCCCAGTGCAGTCACAAGCCACTGGGTGAAGCAGCCTAATAGCGAGGCACACCATTATTTAAAATCTGTAACATTTTCTGATTGTTAAAATTGGCCTTTAATTAATAAATCTGTAGTGATTATTTCAAGGCCAAATGCAGTTATCATCAGCTATGAACAGCATGAGCTACATCGCCCGTTGAGTTTCTACCTGTGTGAGCAAAATAACTGATCTAAGCAGAATAGTGGCAATGAATTTCACAAGATGTAAGGGCTACAAAAAAAAATCAATACTTGTTAAGCCTGTAATCTCACTGACAAGCTCAAATGATGGTTATAAAGCTCCCGAGTACTCTCATGTGGTTATTGATGTTGTCTGAACATCTTAATCTGAACATAGACTTGAAATCATTTGTACATACATATCAGTTGATGTGTGCCACTCTGTAAACGAAGCCCTTTGCGTTGCGCTGTAGTACAAAATAGCTGTGTGTGTGAAAAAATTAATTTGCAAATTGAGCTGCTAGGAGCAAAGTTAAAATCTATTTTAATTTCGAGATGTAGCACAACGGCAGGCTCGTCCAGCCCAACGAGCCTGCACCAACCAATTACCACTACGAGGCCAGTTAACCTACAAACCTGCACATCTTTGGAATGTGGGGGGAAACCAGAGCACCCGGAAAATACTCACCTGGTCACAGAGCATAAATCTCCTGACAGACGTTGAACCCAGCGACCTGGCAGAAGTGACCTCAGAGCGTTGGTGCTGTAACAGCATTACGCTGACCATTACACTGCGCATTAAAACCGTGTGCAACTCCACCGAGATCACTTGCTTTAATACTGCAAAAGGCACGTACCTGGCTCATTGAACATTTAGTGAAAGTACAAAATCACTAAGAAGGTAGCCAGTAGCTGCTCGATGAACTTGAAATCTATCTTGATTCAGCCCACATACTGGAGATCCCAAAAGCTCAATAACTTGTCCCTTATAATCTAAGTAATAAAACACAGATCCAGTTTTAATGGCTTATCAGAGACAACCTGCTATTAGTTTTCTGAATATAATTAAGTCAATGCAGCCAAGACATAAGCTTACAGCTTCGATACAAACCAGATGCCCAAGAAGACTGTGCATATACAGTAGCTATGCATTCTTCATATGACTATGAATTTTCCATTTCTCTGTACTCACATCAATGGATTATGTTTCCACCTCAAAAAAGAATGGTGTAACCAATACCAAAGAAATACTATGTTCATTTCATTATTTGCGATAAGTGTGGACTCTTGCATCACGCAATGAAATAAAATAAATATCATCACAGGTCAAGGCATTTCAGTTCCCCAGTGGAGGCTGGGGGTTTGATGTTATTGTCACTGTTTTTCTGTGTGGAGAAGGGGGTTAGGGGTTTGATGTTTTAGCTGCCATTTTCTGGGTGGGGGATCTGTTAGTTTTTGTGTGAGGGAGGGGGTTGGGGGCTTGGGGGTTACAAGCTTTGTTTCTTTTTCTTTTTCATGCGGGGGGTGGGGGTTGATGTCTTTTCTTTCAATGACTTCCATGGTTTTTCTGTACTTCCTGACTATCTGGAGAAGACAAGTCCCAGAGTTGTACTCTGCGTGCATGCTTTGACAGTAAAATGAAACTCCGAAAGTCATCAACCTGCAGTCTGTTCCATTCTCCAGAAAATGGTGCATGGCCTGACGAGAATCTATAATACATTCTTATTTTATTTCAGATTTTCAACATTCACAGGTCTGTTATTTTTCACATCTTAATATGTTAATGCTCACGTCACAGAAGAGTCCATATTAGATCTCTATTTGATCATAAGAAAAACATCTTACCTTTTCACATGTAGATTGCCTCCTTTATATTTCTAATACAGTTTTTGTTGTGCAATGAAGCACTTCAATTTTCATTGAAAAAGCGACTCATTTCAATTGATAGTGCAGATCTGCGTTTTAATTCACAGTTGTTTTATTCCAAAATAATAAATGGAGACATAGTTAGCCTCCACTCAGATAAAACAACTGTGCGCTGAGAGATGACTGCTCGTTGTCCTGTTTCGTGGATCCATGAATGATGGCTAAAAGAGATTGTTCTGTAAGTTGGTTCACTTCTGATGCTGTTTCTGACTGACACCATACGGGTTTGAAATTGTTGAGCACTGGGTCATTTTCCCGGGAGCGAAATGGGTGTAGAGAGTACTCTTTCAGCAACAGATCAGCCTGCAGGTGGTCAGCCTGACACTGAGGGAGTGGGGAGGTGCTTAAGTTCATCCTCAATTCAATCCATGTTTACTGACGGGACTATTCGGGTTTCTCAGTCTGTGCGTCTTTGGATCATGTAACATCGAATCTTGACGTGGAAAGCACTATAGGGATTTTAAAACAAAAACTTCAGCCTTTCAACTTTTCAACCACATTTTGACTATCCACCCTCCCCCTCCGGTCTTCTCCCAACATTTCGGATCTGCCCCCCCCCCCACTTTCAAATCTCTTACTAGCTCTTCTTTCAGTTAGTCCTGACAAAGAGTCCCGGCCCGAAACGTCGACTGTACCTCTTCCTATAGATGCTGCCTGGCCTGCTGCATTCACCGGCATTTTTTGTGTGTGTTGCTTGAATTTCCAGCATCTGCAGATTTCCTCGTGTCCGCGTTTTCAAATTCACTACTGCGAAGCGTCTTCCAGTGATGCCTACACTGAAGAAGTTTAGATCTTCTCTTCAACGAAAGTTTAGTGAAATCCTCTCACTGCTCCCCATCTATAATTTCTGTGTGGAGCATTTTTGTGTGTGTGTTGCTTGAATTTCCAGCATCTGCAGAATTCCTCATGGCGCTTCACACCATCTTAAAGTTTCTTCCACCAGGCAGTTAATCTGATTGCCTATTCTTTTTAGACCTCATCCATCCCCTTTATCTGCACTGTATTGTAAATACTTCCTATAATGCTGTTTACATTGTAAATACATGCTGATATTTATGTATTTATGCACATTTTATTCCATATCCATACTCTAACCGCTAACGTTTTTAAGCAACTCTTTATTCTTATAATTGTTGAATGCTGCTGGGTTTCTTTGTTGTATGCCCAGCCCCCACCACACAACAGCAAATTCCTAATACATATATGCGGCAAATAAGGTTGATTCTTGAGCTTGGACCGGATGCCGTCACCTTCTCCCCTTGAATTTTACATCTTGGTTTACGCCTTCTCACCAAGTGTTGTGGATCGGAGTAAGTTTGTGCCACGTTCTGAGCTTGAACCGCGGTTAATAAGATTATCGCAGATAATTGGCTTTCATTTTACATCAAATTTAGCTGCTCTCTCATCAACTGTCAGATATTTATTTGTCACTACAGGAGATAAAATGAATTCTTGATCTGATAACAGTAATCTTGTAAATCTCCAACAGGGCCATTATCACTGAAGATGAAAGAATTTAAAGTCTATTATGGCACTAATCATTTTCTTTTGATGCGCCCGGAAATAAAATGGATAAAGGAACAGTTTGGCCAATGAAGGGCGATGCATAAATAAGCTCTATTTTAGTTTAAAAGCTGCATAAATATAGAATGCAAACTGCATGGAAATCAAAGCATTTATAAAACCACTTCAACTGACTATCTTACGGTGAAGTCATTTTCTGGTCACAAGCCTAGTAAGCTCAGCTGATGATTAACTTCAGACAGGAAAGATTATTATAATTGAATGTTATGCACTGTTCTTTTAACATCTTATGCACGCATTTTGTTCTCCAGTTGGCTCATATTTTATTAGGAAAATTCATTTTAAAATAAACCTGAACCTACACCCTGCCATATTTGTGTACTGATGGATATGGGTATTTTTGAGATAACACATTAGATACTGAGGAGTCAGAACAGGGTGAATAGGGAGACAATGAGGGAGAATTTACTGCTAGATTCAAAGATTTGAAGTACATTTATTATCAAAGAATGTATAAATTATACAACCTTGAGATTTGTTTGCTTACAGGCAGTCACAAAGCAAGGAACCCGAAAGAACCCAATTAAAAAAAATAAAGACCAACCCCCAATGCAAACAGAGAAAAGGAAACAAATCTCGCAAACAATAGAAGCGGGCAACAACAGCAGCATTCTGAACCAAATTGAGCCCTTAGATCCAAACCCCTGGACCAGGCTGGAGTAGGCCCAAAGCCTCAGTTCAAAAAGCAGGTGTCCCCTATTTGAAACAGGAATGTGGGGATCACGTGCCCTCGATTGCCTTTGGAGCTCTCTTCTTCAAAGCAAAGTGGAAGCAGAGCTTTGAGATCCTCAGAAAAGTAAAAAAAAAGTAAGTAAAAGGTTAAAAAGTAAATTTGATAGAGTTTTCCATAAACAAGGCCATGGAAAACAGTCCTTTGACTTTTTGATTCATTGGATTGTGATTGATCTCCACCCACTACTCTGGGTTCCACATCCTCTCTTACTCTTGCTGAACAATCTCATTTTTGACACTGTTTCCTGGGCCTGTAGCCACAGAAGCTTTTTGTAGTATGGCTTGATTTACTCTTCATGTGCAGAATTGCTCTGACTGGCCTGGTTACAGTTATTCTCTAATTATTTTCTAATTGTCCTGGACTCTCTCCAGCAGAGGAAATAATTCCTCTCCCATTTCAGCGTTAATTCCTTTGATCATCTACAACCCCTCAGTTAGGTCATCACTTAACATATATTTAAGATGTAATACCAACCTGTAGCAGCGGGTCAATGACAGCACATTGGCTCACAAACCACTCCATGTCATTCACCTACGATAGCTTCAAGTTTCAGCTGGTACTAGGATGTAAGCAAGGTTGAATAACTGGTAGCAGAGGGCAATGTCCGTGATTTAGGATAGCACTAATAATGTTCACTCAGTGACCAAGTGGTTAGGGTGTTGGGCTCACGATCTGAAGGTCGTGGGTTCGAGTCTCGGCCAAGGCAGCATGTTGTGCCTTTGAGCAAGGCACTTAACCACAGACTGCTCCAGTCCACCCAGCTGAAAATGGGTACCGGCAAGTGCTGGGGGATAACCTCGCGATAGACTGGCGTCCTATCCAGGGGTGGGGGGGGAGTCTCGTACTCTCAGTCACTTCACGCCACAGAAACCGGCATAAGCACCGGCCTGATGGGCCACGAGGCTTGGGACAGACTTTAACTTTAACTTTAATAATGTTCACTCAGTGAATTATATATGGTACAGGTAGATTATATAGGGTAGAAAAACTGGTGAATAATTTACTGATGGGGCAGGGGCTGGCTGGTTTGGAATGAAGGGCTTGTTTTGGCAGCTGTGTTGGACTAGTGCAAGAATACTTAAGCTCGGGGCCAAGCAGAATGCCGAGAGACTATATACCTTAATGGAACATGAAATGAGGCACTCAGAATCTAGTGGGATACCAGCCAAGGCATGGAGGGATGAACACAGAGGCAGGGCTGGCTGAAATTGATGGGGGACAAAGCTGATGGCCAGAAAGCATCCAGGTCGGTTCACTGGGGAGCTCTTTGTGTACGTCAAAATTCAGATTCATTTACCACATCCACAGTACCTCGAAACATGACAAACAACGCATCCTAACGATATGCTGAGAGCAGCCCGCAACGTCACCAGACACTCCAGTGCCAATGTGTCGTGCCCACCATGACGTGGAACGCCGCAAGCAACAACAACAAAAATAGAACCACACCAACAAAACAACAACGTCAAAACAACCCCCGTTCCTCCTTTCCACTCACACGCATAGTCCTGCAGACCCAGCACAGGCCGATTCCAGACCTCTAGCCTCCAGTGCACCTGTGAGCTCACAGACACTGGGCCTTCAGCTTTCCCAGTGTACTCACAGACTCTGTGCTTCAGGCATTGGGCCTCAACTTCTAGATATCTGATCAACATTGGGCTTTGATCTGTGACATCAACTCCAGGAGTTGGCGAAGACAAAGTATGACAACCCTGAAATTCAGGCAAACGCCATTCATTCCGATGACCAAGACCCTGAACACCAAGCCTTGAACTCCAGTCTCATCGATCAATGTACCTAGGAGGTCATCTTCATCATCTCCAAGTACCTGTTGTCAAAAGGATGGAGCTTCACAACTTTAGTGATCCCAATCTAATGTGCCCATGATGTCTTTTGCAAGTAGGTGTTTCCCTGCACCTCCCACATATAAATAGTACATACACAAATGGAAGAATTGGCAACGAGTGCACCAGCCAAAATGACAGCCAACCTCTGTGTGTAAGGGCACAGTCTGAGGTTCACAAGGATGATTCCGGGAATGAAAAGGTTATCATATGAGGAACGTTTGATGGCTCTGGGTCTGTACTTGCTGGAATTCAGAAGGATGAGGGGAGATCTCATTGAAACCTTTCAAATGTTGGAAGGCCCAGACAGAGTAGAAGTGGAAAGGATGTTTCCCATGGTGGGGGAATCTAGGACAAGAAGGCACAGCCTCAGGATAGACGGACATCCATTTAAAACAGAGGTGCGGAGAAACTTCTTTAGCCAGAGGGTGGTGAATTTGTAGGATTTATTACCACAGGCAGCTGTGGAGACCAGGTCACTGGGTGTATTTAAGGCAGAGCTTGATAAGTTCTTGATTGGACACGGCATCAAAGGTTGTGGGGAGAAGGCCAGGGAGTGGGGCTGAGGAGGGGAAAAAAGGATCAGCCATGATTGAATGGTGGAGCAGACTCGATGGGCCAAATGGCCTAATTCAGCTCCTATGTCGTACGGTGGTATGGTCTTGTGGTATGGAGAATCGTTATCCTGGCTGCAGAGTTGACACTTGAAGCTCTCTGCACTTAAAGACAAAGTTTACGACAAGGTTGGATAGATTTTTGCATAGCAGGGGAATTAAGGATTATAGGGAAAAGGCGAGTAGGTGGAGATGAGTCCATAGCCAGATCAGCCATGATCTCATTGAATGGTGGATCAGGCTCGACGGGCCAGGTGATCTACTCCTGCTCTTATTTCTTAGGTTCTTGCGTTCTTATGCAAGGTCTTCAAGGCTCTGACAACATTACTCAGTATTTTGCTGATAGTTTAGAGCCAGCAAGATGGCCTTAACCATGAATCCTCCAACCCCTTCTGCCACGGTCTCAGGACGCACACTTCCCAAAAGAGCTCCGAACAGTTACAGGAATCCCAAACCAAAACTGTTGGCCAGTGAGCTTCTGTGCACTGATCTGCCTTCAGTCATATGCTCCACATATTAGGGGCAACCTGCAGTCTTCTGCTCTATAATCCACACCCAAGTAAATCATTGTTTGTGACCAAAAGGTACCATTTGTTATGACATCCTGGCCTTGCCGTGTGGAGCATTAACTTCAGAGAAACAGAGCTGGTGTCACTGCACATTATCCATTTTTATTACCTTTTCCTTCCAGTGAACTCCAAATGTAGCCAAAAAATACTTTTTCAGAAAAAATAAATAAAATGGCTATAACTGTAAAGAACAATCAAAGTCCTCTAGAGAATTCAGAGCAATAATTCAATCTCAGTCTCTGCTTTTCTCGGCTCATATACTGCACGGGCTTTGTACTTAAGATTTATGATTTCATCAAAACCAGTCCATTAAGTTACAGCGTTTTTATTTGACATGTGTGGACTGGAAGATAATATTTTTGTGGGTTTGTTTCTCACTTGTACTGTTTACCATTTCTCATAGCAGCAGGAACAAATTTATTTTTATTTTATTTAGAGAATCAGAGTGGAGTAGGCCCTTCGAGCCGCGCCACACCGCCCCCAACAACCCCCGACAACCCCATTTTAACCCTGACCTAACCACGGCACTATTTACAATGACCTATTAACCCACCTGGTACACCTTTGGACCCAGTGAAAACCAATGCATTCTTGGGGGGAGGGGTAGAGACTTTTTACAGAAGACACCAGGGTTGAACTCCGAGTTCCGACACCCCGAGCTGTAATAGCGATGCGCCAACAGCTCCGTTACCATGGCGACCCAATGCCCGGGCCTTTTTAATATTTAACTCTGCCGTTATTTATATATCTGAATTAAGGGAGCAAGTGCAACAGAAACTGATCTTTTTTTAACTGCGCACTTTCAGCAGGACTCTGACCTCGTGGAGGGTTCCCATTAAATGCTGCCGCACTGATGTCGATTAGCATTAAAAGAGATCAGTGGATGTGTGATGTTGAGCATTTAATGATCATGAACTGTGCAGTAACAAGATAAAGGCCATCCTGGGCACTCAAAACCACCCACACATTATTACAGCGATCATGATCTAATACTGTGTCCAATGAACTTCAATGGGTGTGGGGTAACAATCCTATTTAAGAGTGAGGCATATATTTTTTTTAAGCTCACTTTTACATCCATGAAAGTAAACTGCCCATCTGATTGATCCCAGAGCTGTTTTTATTGATCCCAGCTGCTGGCATTAGATATGAATCCGAAACACGAACTCCTGTGACAACGTTTCCCAAAGATGGGCAGATGGTTAGAAGATGTTTCATTGAGAGCAGAACAATTTTTGTTTTGAAACTGGCTTGTTCGCCAACTGTACTAACAATATATTTGAAATGGCTAGGAGTTAAATGGATGGCCTTTCCCGGGGCAAAGTCAATATCACCCTTTAAAAATAAGTTGGCAGATTAGATTTTTTTACATCTTCCATACTTCTTTACAACATAGGAGGCTATTTTACCATTTCAGTCTCTGCTAACTTTCAGTGAGATATTGTTCCCTGTAACCTATTTTTGCCATGTTCCCTCTAGATTCACCACTCATCTGCACTCTGAGGGCAATGATAGTGGCCAATTAACCTAACAATGTCTTTGGGGACTCGGGGAGAAACTGGAGCACAATTACAAAGTGTCGTGCTTTAGCTCCCTTGTTATTATTCTCTGTTTTTGCTGCGTCCCCTTTCCAGCATCCAGAGCAATGTGATTGCAATCCCTTCGGGAGCTCTAACAACAGTCAGAGATCTAAAGAGGATTAGTTCTTGGCAAAGCAACTGAGTGCCTTCTGCGGGAGATTTCCAACTAATTTTACTTACGTATTCACCCAGAATGCCCAGTCTGGTTGCGCCACCTGCCTTTGGCTTCTTTTGTAAAATATCTACCCCGCTTATGTCTAATTACTCTGAAGAGGATCAGCAGTTTTCACCCGTCCCTTCACAGCTCCCAGTCACGCACAGGCCTGACGCAGGTCCAGCAGTAACCTAGTGACAGATCTCACTTCCCAGTCCTGCACCGGCCAATCCCATTCACTCCAAAGAGCTCCTTCATCTGAGAGCCTGGGAAGGTCCGTGTTCCTTTAATTATTTTACTTGCGTGTAATCTTGCATTTATTTGTAAATGCTTATAAATGTTTCATTAACTTTATATTTTGATAATTTTAGCTTTTGTATTTGTAATAGTTTTAATGATTCGTAAATGTATCTGAGTGCCTGTCTTCCAGATGAGGCCTGTCAGCTAGGGAAGGCCTACAGCAGGGCTGGCTGAGGATGATCTGACCCATTGCTTTCAACTGCGGCTAATGAAATGCATATAACCCATCAGTGACCATGGGTATTTTCTTCCTCTCCACGGTCATTTCCTGTCAAGCTTTAACAGGCATTAGCCAAGTACCATCAGGATAAAAGCCAGAGTATGCAAAAAAATGCTCTCAGCTCACAGTCATCAGACGTAGAAAATAATGTCATTACATTCCCACTGCTGTACATTATCCCACTGATCGCAAGGTTTTCCCCCCGGAGTTCCAGTTTCCTCCCACAGTCCAAAGACGTAATGGTTGGTAGGTTAATTGGACATTGTACATTGTCCCATGATTAGGCTAGGGTTCAGTCAGGGGTTTGCTGGACAGAGCAACTCAAAGGGCCGGAAACATCTGTTCTGTGCTGTATCTTAATAAATAAATAAATTAAAAGTAGAATATAGAGGTGGAAGTTCCTTCAGGAAATGCCAGAAGTCTATGTGTAAGTGCCAGCAAGCTTGAGATGCGTGCTGATGATTACGGCAGACAATAATAGACAATAGACAATAGGTGAAGGAGTAGGCCATTTGGCCCTTTGAGCCAGCACCGCCATTCACTGTGATCATGGCTGATCATCCACAATCAGTATCCAGTTCCTGCCTTATCCCCATAACCTTTGATTCCGCTATCTTTAAGAGTTCTATCCACCTCTTTCTTGAAAGCATCCAGAGACTTGGCCTCCACAGCCTTCTGGGGCAGAGCATTCCATATATCCACCACTGTCTGGGTGAAAAAGTTTTTCCTCAACTCCATTCTAAATGGCCTACCCCTTATTCTTAAACTGCGGCCTCTGGTTCTGGACTCACCCATCAGCGGGAACATGCTTCCTGCCTCCAGTGTGTCCAATCCCTTAATAATCTTATATGTTTCAATAAGATCCCCTCTCAGCCTTTTAAATTCCAGAGTATACAAGCCCAGTCGCACCAGCCTTTCGACATATGACAGTCCTGCCATCCCAGGAATTAATCTTGTGAACCTACGCTGCACTACCGCAATAGCAAGAATGTCCTTTCTCAAATTTGGAGACCAAAACTCCAGGTGTGGTCTCACCAGGGCCCTGTACAGCTGCAGAAGGACCTCTTTGCTCTTATACTCAATTCCCCTTGTTATGAAGGCCAACATGCCATTAGCTTTCTTCACTGCCTGTTGTACTTGCCTGCTTGCCTTCAGTGACTGATGTACAAGAACACCTAGGTCTCGTTGTACTTCCCCTTTTCCTAACTTGACTCCATTTAGATAATAATCTGCCTTCCTGTTCTTACCACCAAAGTGGATAACCTCACATTTATCCACATTAAACTGCATCTGCCCTCTCACCCAGCCTGTCCAAGTCACCCTGCATTCTCATAACATCCTCCCCACATTTCACACTGCCACCCAGCTTTGTGTTATCAGCAAATTTGCTAATGTTACTTTTAAGTCCCTCATCTAAGTCATTAAAATAAATTGTAAACAGCTGCGGTCCCAGCACTGAACCCTGCAGTATCCCACTGGTCACCGCCTGCCATTCCGAAAGAGACCCATTAATCGCTACTCTTTGCTTTCTGTCAGCCAGCCAATTTTCAATCCATGTCAGTACTCTGCCCCCAATACCATGTGCCCTCATTTTGCCCACTAATCTCCTGTGTGGGACTTTATCAAAGGTCTTCTGAAAGTCCAGGTACACTACATCCACTGGCTCTCCCTTGTCCATTTTCATAGTTACATCCTCAAAAAATTCCAGAAGATTAGTCAAGCACGATTTCCCCTTCGTAAATCCATGCTGACTCGGACCAATCCTGTTACTGCTATCCAGATGTGTCGTAATTTCATCTTTTATAATTGACTCCAGCATCTTTCCCACCACCGACGTCAGGCTAACTGGTCTATAATTCCCTGTTTTCTCTCTTCCTCCCTTCTTGAAGAGAGGGACAACATTAGCCACCCTCCAATCCACAGGAACTGATCCTTAATCTATAGAACATTGGAAAATGATTACCAATGCGTCCACGATTTCTAAAGCCACCTCCTTAAGTACCCTGGGATGCAGACCATCAGGTCCCAGGGACTTATCAACCTTCAGACCCAACAGCCTATCCAACCTAAAATAAATTTCCTTCAATTCATCCTTTGGCCACTATTACATCTGGGAGATTGTTTGTGTCTTCCCTAGTGAAGACAGATCCAAAGTACCTGTTCAACTCATCTGCCATTTCCTTGTTCCCCATAATAAATTCACCTGCTTCTGTCTTCAAGGGCCCAACTTTGGTCTTAACTCTTTTTTTCCTTTTCACATACCTAAAAAAGCTTTTACTATCCTCCTTTATATTCTTGGCTAGTTTACATTCGTACCTCATTTTTTCTCCACATATTGTCTTTTTAGTTACCTTCTGTTGCTCTTTAAAAGTTTCCCAATCCTCCAGCTTCCCACTCGTCTTTGCTATGTTACACTTCTTCTCTTTTATTTTTATACTGTCCATTATTTCCCTTGTCAGCCACGGCCTTCCCTTACTCCCCTTAGGATCTTTCTTCCTCTTTGGAATGAACTGATCCTGCACCTTCCGCGTTATTCCCAGAAACACTTGCCATTGCTGTTCCACTGTCATCCCTGCTAGGGTATTGTTGCATTGAATTCTGGCCAGCTCCTCCCTCATAGCACCATAGCTCCCTTTGTTCAACTGTAATACTGACACTTCCAAGTTTCCCTTCTCCCTCTCAAATTGTAGATTAAAACTTATCATATTATGGTCACTACCTCCTAATGGCTCCTTTACCTCGAGGTCCCTGATCAAATCCGGTTCACTGCTCAACACTAAATCTAGAATTGCGTTCTCTCAGGTAGGCTCCAGTACAAGCTGTTCTAAGACTCCATCTCGGAGGGACTCCACAAACTCTCTTTTTTGGGGTCCAGTACCAACCTGATTGCTCCAGTCTACCTGCACGTTGAAGTCCCTCATAACAACTGTAGCATTACCTTTGCGACATGCCAATTTTAACTCTTGATTCAACTTACAGCCTACATCCAGACTACTGTTTGGGGGCCTGTAGATAACTCCCATTAGGGTCTTTCTACCCTTAGAATTTCTCAGTTCTATCCATACTGACTCTACGTCTCCTGATTCTATGTCCCCCCTTGCAAGGGACTGAATATCATTCCTCACCAACAGAGCCACCCCACCCCCTCTGCCCATCAGTCTGTCCTTTCGATAGGACGTATACCCTTGAATATTCATTTCCCAGGCCCTGTCCACTTGAAGCCATGTCTCTGTTATTCCCACAACATCACACTTGCCAATTTCCAACTGTGCCTCAAGCTCATCCACTTTATTTCTTATACTCCGGGCATTCGTATATAATGCTTTTAATTCATTACTCCCCTCACCTCCCATATCAATTCCTATTTCACTTGGCTATACTGTACGAGTCCTTCTTGAGCTTTCTGCTCTGTTGATTCTGCTGTCATTCTTAACTTTTCTTATTCTCACTTTCCCTTTATCTCCATCCTTAAGTTTCCAGTTCGTCCCCTCCCCCCCACTGCTTAGTTTAAACACACCCGTGTTGCAGAGGCAAACCTGCCTGCCAGAACGCTGGTGCCCCGCTTATTAAGGTGCAACCCGTCCCTTTTGTACAATTCATCCTTACCCCAAAACATACCCCAGTGGTCCAAGAATGTAAATCCTTGTTTCCTGCACCAGTTCCTCAGCCACACATTCAGATCCATTATCTCCCTGTTCTTGACCCCTCCAGCACGAGGAACTGGAAGCAAACCTGAGATAACCACCCTGGAAGTCCTGCTTTTCAGCCTTCTTCCGAGTTCTCTGAAGTCACGCTATAGAATGTCTTTCTTCTTCTTCCCCACATCATTTGTGCCAACATGCACCACCACTTCCGGATGTTCACCTTCACTCTTGAGGATTCCCTGCAATGGGTCCGTGATATCCTGGATCCCGGCACCAGGGAGGCAACACACCATCCTTAAATCTCACCTGTTGCCACAGAAACCCCTTTCTGTACCTCTCACTATGGAGCCCCCTACTACTACGGCTCTGCCTGACGTCTGCCTTCTCAGCTTTGCCTCAGCGCCAATTGTTGACTTGCAGACCCGTCCGCCTCTCAGACTGGCACTGTCTTCTGTCCCAACAGCTTCCAGGAGAGAGAACCCGTTTACGAGAGGCACATCTCCCGGGGTCTCCTGTACTTCAAGCATCCTTTCCTTGCTCATCGTCGTCCCCCTTCTCTCTTCCGGTATCCTGGGTGTAACGACCTCACTGTAGGTCCTGTCCAGAAAACTCTCGTTCTCCCAGATGAGCCTAACGTCATCCAGTTGCCTCTCCAGTGCTGCAACACGGTCCTTCAGAAGCTGAATCTGGACACATTTTCCGCAGGTGTAGGAGCCAGAGGCACCATCAGTGTCCCTGACCTCCCACATCATGCACGCAGCACACTGAATCAGCCTAGCGGTCATCTCTTCACCACTTCTCGCCCTCTCCAACTGTGGCGTAGTCTCCTTAGAAGCTTAGAAGAACCGACATGTTAGAAGTTTGCTGGCAATTACCAACTGAGTCCTGCAGTGGGGCAGGTAGTTACAGCAAACCTTAAGACTATAAGACCATAAGACTTATGAGCAGAATTAGGCCATCTGGCCCATCAAGTCTGCTTTGCCATTCGATCATGGCTGATCCTTTTTATTATCTCCTCCTCAACCCAGGTTCCCGGCCTTCTCCCTGTAAGTTTCGATGCCATGTCCAATCAAGAACCTATCAATCTCTGCCTTAAATACACCCAACGACCTGGCCTCCACAGCTGCATGTGGCAACAAATTCCACAAATTCACCACCCTTTGGCTAAAGAAATTTCTCCACATCTCTGTTTTGAAAGGTTG
Source organism: Mobula birostris (assembly GCF_030028105.1). Taxonomy (NCBI): domain Eukaryota; kingdom Metazoa; phylum Chordata; class Chondrichthyes; order Myliobatiformes; family Myliobatidae; genus Mobula; species Mobula birostris. The sequence continues at coordinate 31,735,320 of NC_092394.1, read as the reverse complement.
CCCCTCTATCCTGAGGCTGTGCCCTCTTGTCCTAGGCTACGTCTACACTACGCCGGATAATTTTGAAAACGAATAAAAACAACAGGCGTCCACACCAAGCATTTTTCAAAATATCTCTGTCCACATTAGACGGATATTTGGGTGAATCTTCTCCTACTGGGCACGCGCAGGACACATAGAAAAGAAGCGAAGAGGAAACGGTATATTTGGTCCGTGTTTGTCCAGTTACAGAGTAGAAAAACTTAAAAGGAATTGCTCTTGGCTCTCGCGCAGGAGGACTTAAAACTAAAAAAAACAAATACTGGAGCATATGGAGGCAACCGACAGGTAGTTCACAAACAGTATGACCCGGCTGACGACGAACATTGAAAAACTGCCTAAATCTGTTGCATTAATAAAGCACCTTGTTAAATATATAAAACATGTCTGCATCAGTGTTATCTTGTATTTCCATACAACGTTACGTTAGGCTGTTACACATTTATTGTCAGAGAAGTACTTGCATAAATACCTTCATACAAGCAAGGACAGAAAACAGGGCAAAGTGAGTACACTTATTTATTCAGAAAGCTATGGGTCAAAGTATTTGGTAAGTACATTTCTAACTCTTCTGGCTTCAGTCTCGTTGCCATCTGTTCTGAAATTGTTAGGTTCTACGAAGTGCAGAATCAAATATCGCTGTGATGATTGTACATTCCAGTATCAATTCTTTGGCGACAATAAAGTAGTAATAATCAGAAGAAAACAATGAAATGTCACGCTGTCACCATCTGTTCCGGCCCATCATGACAGCGATTTTAAAAACCTCCAGTTACCCGGTACACACTGCAACGGATATTAGGCGTTTTCAGATTTATTCACTCTGGAGACCGTTCCTGAAAATCTCCGTTTTTGGGGGATGAAAGCGCCGTTTTAGTGTGGACAGAGGGTCAAAACGAAGAGAGAAAGCTTCATTTTCAAAATTATCCGGCGTAGTGTGGATGTAGCCCTAGACTCTCCCACCATGGGAAACATCCTTTCCACATCTACTCTGTCCAGGCCTTTCAACATTCAAAAGGTTTCAATGAGATCCCCCCCCATCCTTCTGAATTCCAGCGAGTACAGACACAGAGCCATCAAACGTTCCTCGTATGATAACACTTTCATTCCTGGAATCATCCTTGTGAACCTCCTTCAGACTCTCTCCAATGCCAGCACATCTTTTCTAAGATGAGGGGCCCAAAACGTTGACAATACTCAAGTGAGACCTCATCAGTGCTTATAAGCGTCAGCATCACATCCCTGCTCTTATATTCTAGACCTCTTCAAATGAATGCTACGTAACACTGCATTTGCCTTCCTCACCACGGACTCAACCTGCAAGTTATCCTTCAGGGTGTTCTGCACAAGGACTCCCAAGTCCCCCTGCATTTCAGATTCCTGGATTTTCTCCCTGTTTAAAAAAATAGTCTACACATTTATTTCTACTACCAAAGTGCATGACCATGCATTTTCCAATATTGTATTTCATTTGCCACTCTCTTGCCCATTCTACTAATCTGTCTAAGACTTTCTGCACCCTACCTGTTTCCTCAACACTACCTGCCCCTCCACCAATCTTCATATCATCTGCAAACTTAGCAACAAAGCCATTTATTCCATCATCTAAATCATTTATATACAGCTTAAAAAGAAGTGGTCCCAACACTGACCCCCACGAAACAACACTAGTCATTGGCAGCCAGCAAGAAAAGGATCCTTTTATTCCCACTCACTGCCTCCTACCAATCAGCCAATACTCTAACCATGTTGGTAACTTTCCTGTAATACCATGAGCTCTTAACTTGGTAAGCAGTCTCATGCGTGGCACCTTGTCAAAGGCCTTTTGGAAGTCCAAATATACAACATCCACTGCATCCCCTTTATCTATCCTACTTGTAACCTCCTCAAAGAATTGCATCAGGTTCATCAGGCAAGATTTTCCCTGAAGGAAACCATGCTGACTTTGTACTATCTTGTCCTGTGTCACCAAGTACTCCATCACTTCATCCTTAACAATTGACTCTAACATCTTCCCAACCACTGAGGTCAGGCTAACTGGTCTATAATTTCCTTTCTGCTGCCTTCCTCCTTTCTTAAAGAGTGGAGTAACATTAGCAATTTTCCAGTCCTCTGGCACCACACCAGAGTCAAATGATTTTTATAAGATTATTTCTAATGCCACCACAATCTCTATCACTACCTCTTTCAGAACCCTAGGGTGCAGTTCCTCTGGTCTGGGTGACTTATGTACGTTTAGGTCTTTCAGCTTTTTGAGCACCTTCTCTCTTGTAACAGTCATTGAACCCACTTCTCTTCCTTCACACGCTACAACATCAGGCATACTGCTAGTGTCCTCCACAGTGAAGACTGATGCAAAATACTCATTTAGTTCATCAGCCATCTCCTTGTCCCTCATTATTATTACTCCTGCCTCATTTTCTTGCGGTCCTATCTCCACTCTCATTTATCTTTTATTTTTAACATACTTGAAAAAACTTTTACTCTCCACTTTGATATTATTTGCTAGCTTGATTTCATATTTCAACTTTTCCCGTCCAATGACTTTTTTTAGTTACCCTCTGTAGGTCTTTTAAAACTTCCCAATCCTCTATCTTCCCACTAATTTTAGCTTTGTTGTATGCCCTTTCTTTTGCTTTTACAATAGTGTTGACTTCCCTTGTCAGCCATGATTGTACTATTTTACCATTTGAGTATTTCTTCATTTTCGGAATACGTATTTCCTGCACCTTCCTCATTTTTCCCAGAAATGTACACCATTGTTGCTCTGCTGACATCCCTGCCAGCAGCTCCTTCCAATTTACTTTGGCCAACTTCTCTCTCACACCACTGTAATTTCCCTTACTCCACTGAAACACTGCTACATCAGACTTTACTTTCTCCCTATCAAATTTCAAGTTGAACACAATCATACGAACAGCACACCACATCCATTTAAATGGTACAGTAAGAGAGGGAGAAAAAAACAAAAAGAAAACCTTAACGGACTCTTTACACAGAATCGACGCCTCTTCCGAGCTGAAGCCTCTTTTGAGCCAAAACCTTTCACTTGTACTCTCACCACTGGCCTACTCCTGATAATAACTACTCCGCTTATCTCTTCTGTACTTTTATTTATTTGGTAGAGCTCTATTGATGCCGCTGATAGGCCACGTACAATGGACAAATGCCATCAAACCACCACCAACCTGTGAGAAATCCCTCTTGATAGAGCTCTATTGACGCCGCTGATAGGCCACGTACAAGAGTTTATGTTGGGCAACCTGCTCACAGAATAAGTGCCAGGGTCATCTTCTTCACTGGTTTGAACAGAGGACTGTATCTGAGAGGGAATATGGTGTGAGTTTTGTTCATTGTATCTGTTGATTCAAGATGATTCGGAGTTACTAAGTTTTTCAAAGTCACAGTACATTTATTATCAAAATACATCACTATATACTGCCTTGAGATTTATTATCGTGCAGATATTTACCAGGAAAATAAAGAAATACAATACAAGTTAGGAAAAACTATACATAAACAAAGACTGACAAATGGCCAGTGTGCAAAAGTAGATAGACAGATAGATAGATAGATCTGGCCCACCCTCTCCAGGACCTACTGATTAAGCAGTGGAGCACCCTTTCAAATAGACTCATTCAGCTCCACTGTCACAAGGATTGTGACAGAAAACCTTCCCTACCAAATCCAATAAACATATACAACAGTTCATCTCTGTGCGACAGGAGAACACACATCATAGTACAATAGTCTCTGTTTTATTACTTCATACATTATTATTGAACATTGGTAAATTATTATTGTGTGTATCATTATTCTGTACTTTATTATTAGTTAAGTCTGCACGCTGCTAAGTGTGTTTTTAAATAATGCTGCTGTAATGAAAGAACTGCCCACTCAGGATCAATAAAGTATTTATTATTATTATTATTATTAGATAATACTGTGAACATGACTTTGTGGAGTCTTCAAAGTGAGTCCATAGGTTGTGGAATTAGCTTAGAGCTCAGGCAAGTGGTTCAGGAGCCTGGTGGTTGTAGGGCAATAACTGTTCCCGAATCTGGTAGAGTGGGACATAATGCTCCTGTACCATTCTGCCTGAAATTTTGAGAGCTGGCTAACTTTGGGGGGCACTGCCCAGCTGCCTGTCAAAGTTTCTCAGCTTGTTTTTACACCCCCCCCCCCGCCCACCACCACCATTACTCCCACCCAGCTGGATGATAGATACTCAGACCCAGTAAGGGCCTTGATTCTGTACCTTCTCAGTGGGATCATGACAAAGGGTAAAGGGGTTAGGAAGCAAACTCATGCAGCTCACCTCTGAGCTCATACTTACCTTTATTCCATTTCTCTTTGAGGAGGTGGATGTTGCTGACAACGCCACGATTTGTTACCCAGTCCTTGAACTGAGCTGCTTGAAGGGAAGGCAGATTTCCTCTCCAGGAGAACCTCAGTGATCCAGATGGGTTTTTAAAAGACTTTCTAATAGTATGGAAGACATCATTATTAATGCAAGTTGGTGCTTGTTTTCCAAAATCCCATCTAATTAAGTGGATTTAAATTCCATAGTTGTCATAGGTGGGTTTGAACTTGTCTCTGAGATCATTTAACAATTCCATCACTACTCCTCTGCAATAGACAAACAAAATAGAACAATATTAAACTTTTCCAAGATGCACACTTCATGTTGGCCACAATGTCTTAGCCATTGTGAGTACTTCTCCTGTAACCAGCTCACTGTTGTCTGAACTGCCTTGAGCGGGCTCATTGACCTGCCCAAAGGAAGCTCTGCTCCACTGACTCAATAGAGGTTGCAAACCAGAAAGCACATGCCAGCAGAACCATTAATCGTGATCAATTTCCCCCACAGACACCCTGGTTTGATTTTTATTTCTCTGCAGAGAAACTTCACTGAATGTCCTGAGATCCATGGATCTCAGTCTGAGAATTGCCACGTGGTTACAAAAAGTAATCACCTTGCCACATCCAATGACCCAGAGTTAACCCAAAAAATTTAGAGCTCCTGTTACTTAAATAATTTACTGAAATCTCCGAGACATAGCTGAAGAGTTTCCAAGTATTAATGATAAGCTGCACACTAAAAGTGTCACTTTGAGGTGCATTAAACTCACTGAGATCTAGTTTCTATTTTTCTTGTAAGAAAAATAAATCAACTTAAAGTAGCCTGGAATGTTTTCCATATAGTAAAATTCCCATTTACAGGGAACAGTGGATGACAACAATTGACAGTACAAGCCCAGCAAGTCTACTTGCCATTTTCTCAACTTGCAAAATGATAAATTACCCCAGATGTGGAAATTTCAGCAACAAATTCCTATAGTAATAGCACATTCAGCTTTTTAATCTTTCATATCCCGAGGAATAATAAATGACCCTTCAGACTGCGACAGAACTATACTCCAAGATGTCACACTTTTCACGTTGAGGCACTGAAGAATTGATCATGGGCAGCCAGGAACGTCTGGACTTTTGCACTTCATTTCTTCTCACTTATAATTACCATTGTAACTTCAACAATACACGTTAACTCTTTGAATGTGCAAGATGTACAGGGCAAAATCAAGGGTAAATCTAGTAATAAATTCATAGTTACTGAGCACAGGTTATGCAATAAAGTACTTCAGCATCTGACGATATTTATATCACATGCTGAATAATCGATATTTTCAAGTTAATGTGTTCAACTCTTGTCTACAATAATGAACAAGATCTCATAAAAACTTCACACCAAACAATTTCCCAGATTTTAGAAACATCTTCCCCAACTAATGTGAGAATTCAACGATATAAAAGTCAAAAGATAATCCAACTTGTTAACGGTCAAAATTTATTCCCTAAATAGCTATTCCCCCTTTTGAACTTAATGCAATTCCCCTTAAGTAACTGCTGACTTAGAATCTTATTCAATCCCATTCAGTCTAAACTTCTGATATTCTACATCTTTTTCGCTTCTTCTATGTCTTTTATGTTTGTTTCTTATCTTGAATATGATTCTGGAACTGTTGGAGCCAGAACTACAACAGTTCTGCATTTTGCCCTTTAGAGATCATTTGGGTGCTTCAGCACTCTGCAGTCTCCGAGGGGATTCCAGGAGGTAGAGGAAGCGGCCGCGTGCGCGAACCTCTTGGCGGGCAGGTCCTGTACAAAAATGGGTTAAATTGCAAATTGAAGTTCCAGGTACAACACAAGCAAAAAGGAAATGGAGTGTCGCCTTTTAAATGCACCCCTACCCCTCTCCTGCTTCCTCTGCTTTCATAGAGAACTAAAGTTCCATCCTGTATCCCACCATGCACCCTAACAGAAAGAGCAGAACCCAACTGAAAACGCCAAACCTAGCAATGGAACATACACAAAACGCTGGAGGAACTCAGCAGGCCAGGCAGCATCCATGGAAAAGAGTACAGTCGACGTTTCTCCAGTCCTGCTGAAGGGTCTCGGCCTGAAACTTCGACTGTTTACCCTTTTCCAGAGATGCTGCCCGGCCTGTTCCTCCAGCATTTTGTGTGTGTCGCTCGGATTTCCAGCATCTGCAGATTTTGTCTTATTTGTGACTAGCAGTGATGGTAGCTGTTCTTAATATGCACGTGCTTCAGGGAAGCTTGCTCTTTATTCATTTATTTCTCCACAGCAGATACTAGGACAGCTAATCCAACATTTTTTGGCAAAATCATCCATATTTTTAAATAAATGCAGGCATAAAGCAACTCTATTACTTGAAGAGCGAACATCTTTTCAAAGCTTCTGTCCTTTGCTGCCTCTCATTTCAAAAAACCATGTTCAGTGAGGTGAAAAAGTGAATACACAGTTGGTGGAACTGTATTAGCAATATCATTATGAATTTATGTGATTGCATTCGAAGCAAAGTTTAGATATCAATTAAAAGAGGAGGCAAATGTCACTGGCTGAAGCACACAAGTCAAGTATATAAGGCCACTGCTGTCAATTTCAAGAGCATTTAAGGTAATAGATTTATAGTAATTAAGTGAATAGAAGGTCACCAAAAACATTGAAGATTAACCAAGCCACTTTTTACTCAATATTTTGTGGAAAAGTTCAGATTTGTTTCAGATTGTGGCATATATCTGAAGAAGGTTTATACATATGTGAATATTTTAGATATTGACCACTTACAAACAGATTATTGTGCAGGCAGAACAACGGTATAATGAGAAAGGCTGCGGGTTATCTTTCCGCTCCGTCACTGGAATCACCAACGAAGCCAGCAGGAAGAACTGATACATGGCATGGCAGTGCCTTGACTTTCTTATAAGTTTGTGAACATTCAGCATGTCATCAAAAACTCTGACAAACTTTTGTAGATGTGCGGTGGAGAGTATATTGACTGGTTGCATCATGGCGTGGTATGGAAACACCAAATGCCCTGGAATGGAAAAGCCGACAAAAAGTAGCGGATACTGACCAGTCCCTCACAGGTGAAGTCCATTCTACCTTTGAGCACTTCTACAAGGAGCAGTGTCATAGTAACGTATCATCCAACATCAAGGACCTCCACGCCACCCAGGTCATTGGGAAGAAGGTATGGGAGCCACAGGATCCACACCACCAGGTTCAGGAACAGTTTTTACCCTTCAACCAGAGGGACTAAGTAGCCCTTGAACTAGAGAGGATGACATCACTCAACTTCACTCTCTCCATCACCGAACAGTCCCCAAAGCATATGGACCCTCTTTCAAGGACTCTTCACCTCACGTTCTCAATATTTATTGCTTATTTATTATTATTATTATTATTATTATTATTATTATTATTGTTAATTTGTTTCTCTTCCTTCTTGTTTTTGCATGGCGTTTTGTCTTTTGGACGCTGGTTGTTTGTCCATCCTGTTGGGGGCAGTATTGACCGTGAATGCCCACAAGAAAATGAAGCTCAGGTTTGCATATGGTGACGTATGTACTTTGATAATAAATTTACTTTGAACTTTAAAGGGAGGGACCAGATAGCCCTTGTATCCATCCCCCAGCTTTGCACCTGCTGCAGCTGACATAAGAAACACAAGCCCAATCTCTTAAAATGAGGGAAGAAATATAGCTGTGGGTGAATGTTTGAATTGTTTTACTCATTAAATATGTTTAATTACTTTTCAGAGTTTTACAGTTTTTTTAGCTAAATATTTGTCTAATTACTTTAGCTCAGACATTGCACACAGCAAATCCGGATGTAGCCTCTCCCAGTATGTTTGGCCCTTTAATTAAAGTATATAATTTTTAAATGTCTATGACCACTTTGTTTCTTTAAATGTGTAAAAATGTGCTAAGGACAAAGTGAGAGACAGGCCAAAAAAAAACAATGGATAATCAATATCTTTTGCAAATGACAGCTACTGGGATGCAACAATGAGTATATAGGTGGGTGTTAAAAGGCATCTGTAGTTTAGATCTCTGTTCCGCTTTCAAAGGCCAACAATGTTAATGAGTGACAAAAAATATCCAGAGTCAAGGCCTCCCCTCTGCACTTGTAGGCCTTCCCTCTGCCCTCAACTACCAGAATCTAGGCCTCTGCACTCGACTACTGGAGTCTAGGCCTCTGCACTCGACTACTGGAGTCTACAGACATCTGACCCTGCAAAAACTCATTTCAGGAAGGTAGCACCATCAATTTGCGGGAGACTTCCGGGAGAGGTGGGATGTTTGCAATAGAGTAACTCCTTAGCAGCTAGCCAGCTAGTTTAAATAACGTTAACTATGCTAATGAACGAATGACACCCGTTAAACTCACCTCAACATGTCTTTTACAGTCTTAACCCACCATGGGCAATAGAAAAGTCACTGTTGCAAACAGTGCAGCGAGCAACACTGTCATTATTTTGACCCCTATTAGGCAGGGGTACACTTTAGTGTAATCTGGGGTGACGTATATTTTATATTTTTTTGGAACACACTGCCATGGTGCGCTCTCGCACTCTCTCTCTCTCTCGTGGTCGCTCGTGCGCTCTCAAGCGCTCTCGCTTGCTTTCTCGCTCGCTCTCTCTCTCGCTTGCTCGCTCTCGCTCTCTCGCTCGCGCGCGTGCTCTCTCTCGTGGTTGCTCTCACGCTCTCTCTTGCTTTGCTCTCGCTCACTCTCAAAAAAATTGATTTCCGTGATATTGTATATAATTTGTGGGCATCAGGGAGCCACTATTAATACGCGGGAGACTCCCGGAAGTTCCGGGAGAGGTGGGATGTCTGAGTCTAGGCCTCCCCTCTGCACTCAACCACTGGAGTCTAGGCACTTCACATTTGAAGTCCAGTGGTGTTGATTGGTGACAAAGGACATCTGATGTCTAGGCCTCTGCTCCACGCTTGAAGAACAGTGACGTGGACATGTGATGAAGTGCATGCGTGGATGTTGGGCTGTCTCAAATCAATGTGCTTCAGGATTAGATGTCCACGCAAGCAGTCGGCAAGCCCAGAGTTTGAGACTGGAGTTTGGGATCCCATCAGCTAGTCTGGGGGGTTGACACTAAAGATTGAAGCCTGCAGATTAATCAGAAGTTGACGCTGACGCCTGGAGATTGGGGTTGGAGGACTATCTGTATCTGTGGGTGAGCAGGAGAGAAAAAAGGGGCTTGTTTTGTTGTTTGTTGTGTTCTGTTTAATAGTGGTCTGTGTTGCTCTCTTGAGCACTGTGTGCATTCCATGTTGGTGCTGGGATGTGTAGCAACACTTGTGGGCTGCCCCCAGCAGGTCCGTATATTGTGCTGGCTGCAGTACAAATGACACATTTCATGTATGTTTTGTATATATGATAAATAAATGCATACAAATCTATATTTGAATCTGAAAACCTTTATATTCAATAATTTCCAGAAAATTGGAGCTTATATTTAAGACAATATAAGACAATAAGTTGCAATATTAAGACATTGATTCTCACATCTTATCTATATATTTTGATACTATGTAATACAAACATCATACCTCAATTTTAAATAACTAATTTGATTTTAAATGAAAGAATAATTTGCCAGAAACCTGTATATCCTCATAAGAAGAACGTGTATTTCTTGTTTATCATGCTAAATAGATAAAAAAAAGCATTTCAAGATGTTGTAAAGTTAGGAAAGAGGAACTCCTTAGAACATTAAAAGAAGAAAATTCATCTGTAGCCAGAAGTAATTTAAAGACTTCTACGAATTTTTATTTAGAAACTAACCTGGATTTCCATAAGGATTCCAAATCAAGGGGTTTAAAAAGGACTTCAGTCCAGGAATTAAACATCATTATTATACCTCAGACTCCCCAAAGAAGGACATGCTCATGAAAACCTACATTTGATTTAACACTTTGCGATGTAGAATTTACAATCTAAAATTCATCAGAATAATTTACAGCCAGGCTAAGAACATAAATGTGTCTTCATGAGTCTTGAGAGGAATCAGAACAGAAAATGGCCAAATGATTTATGGCAAAACACAGGAAAGAGCATCATTTCATTTTCATAAAATGTCATTTATCCATTGGGAGCCTGGATACCCTCAAGATACACACTCAGGCGGCAGTGGCAAGAGATATCTATTCCAGTGAAAGCCATGGGTCAAGCCTTAAGAAGCTGGAGAAATGTTGCAATGCATTAGCAAGGTCAATGTATTTATCTGCAACTGCCTTATCTCATCAGCTGAGATAGTGGGCTCTCACATTACACCATGTACCACACCAGCAGCACATCCTGTTAGGTTGCTGTAATATATTTCCCATTCTGCAATCACTTAGTTTGAAGGAAATTCAAATTCCTTTTTTTAAATTACTAAGGTCACACTTGCTTTTATTGTTGAATTGACAGAATTTATTTCATGTAGTAAGACTGGCCTCTAGTGGCCATTTCAATAATAACTCAAGATGTCCTCTTGAAGTGCAGGAGTGCAGCAGATTATGGAAACCTGACAAAGGATCTTCAATCTGAATTGTTACTTCAGTTTTTCTCTTTGCACAGATGCTGCCTGACCTGCTGGGTGTTTCATACACTTTTCCTAGCAGGGAGCAAATCGGTGGAGAATCCGTGGAATTTGTTGCCAAGTCATTGGGAATATTTAAGATAGAGGTTGATAGGTTCTTGATTATTTGGGTTATGAAATGATCTGGAGAGAAGGCAGGAGATTGGGGCTGAGAGGGAAAATGGATCAGCCATGTAGAAACAGCTGAGCAGACTCAATGGGCCAAATGGCCTAACTACTCCTGTATCTTATGGTCTCATGATCCTAACAAATTGGAAAATCACATTCAAGTGACCTAGAAGCTTTTCACTTTTAGGAAAAGCAAGGCACCATAATCTGTGAATTCACAGTGCTTTATAAATACTTTGCTCGCATGGGTCGCCTTGAACACAGGAGTTTCAGATGCCTAATAAACCTCCTCACTGACAGCACCTGGACAAGTAGCAATCAGTTAGATTAATGAGGTTATTAAGTCCAAGGAAATTAATTGCACCAAGGAGGTGACAGTTGCAATACAGCAGCTGACTGAGTCCTTTGTTCCCAGGAAAGGGCAGCTAAATTAGAAAGCACCTGAACAAAATAGTGGAAGGCTCAGTGGGTGATCAATGTCCCTTCAGCTCAGTGCAAGCAATATGCCAAGTGTATTCCTCTTATAAGCATTTCAAGGTCCATTTAGAACTACTGGTGATGTAGGATATCTGACTTTAGGCCAAATGGTGCTTGACTTGAGTCTTTAACTCTACATCCCACGCATTATACTCACAGTCCCCCTAATCTTTTACAGGCCAGGAGCTGTGATTATAAGGAGTGGGATGTAGTGAATACACACATTATAGTTTAAATTGAGCTGGCTGGAATGACTATCCTTTGAACCGGAGCAGCTTGGCCTCAGATGACAGATCTTGAGATGTTGCCCACAGGTGCAACCTGGTACCTTTCCAGAATCTACCGTCTGTCAAAGATCACGGAACACCTTTTTTAAATGTCTCTGACCATTTCAATTCCGATAATTCCATACAAATGAAGGAAGGCTAAATATGCCAGCCAGGGCTGGCATAGAGCTGAGAGGCCAGATAGAAAGTGTCCGTAGTTGGTCGCTCAAGAGCAGTGGTCCCCAACCTCCGGGCCGCGGACCAATACATTGCCGCGAAGAATGCAGCGGTACAACGGGAGCCGGAACACACCCAGCACATCTTTAAGAAAAAAGCCAAAATAAGCAAGCTAATTAATTAGGTGCTGCCCGGCACGTAAATTTCGGCCCAGATCAGAGGCAATTGCCGATTCACCGGTTAGTTACTTTACCTTTTGTTTTGTAAGTGTAATTCTCAGTATCTGCATGGGATTGCATTTGGCACCAATCTATCCAGAGCTGTAATCCACCACATTGCTCTCACAGCTTGTAATGTTCCCTAATTCAATATACCACATTAACAAGCCTTGATATGATCCGTTAACATATCAGTATCTGAGTGTAATGAATTAAATGTGTAGGTTTTATTTTAAATATACTGGGAACAAACAATAAATATATTGCGAAGTAAAGATAATGTAAAACTGAAAATTTAATGGGTTATTATCCAGACAAGGTTTGGCAATGTTGCAATTACCTTGGGATTTGAATTAAACATTGCCATAAATTACCTCCTTAAAAAGTCTCGTTGATCTTCCATGTACTCTAACTCCATTTTTCAGCTTGACTGTGGCCCAGTGCTAGAGAACATACAGTTTAGCTTTCTATAATTGCCACTAAAATCAGAATTTGCTGCAGATGAGGTTAAAATAGATTTCATTTATCTATCAAATATAAAAGACCATAAGTCAGAGGAGAACATTTAGTTCAATTGATGCACTGAGTTTGCTTTGCCATTCAATCGTGGCTGATCCATTTCCCTCTCAACCCTGTTGGCCAGAAGGAACTTCAGTCTGATCAAGGACAGGGGAAGCAGACAAACCAGTTGTCTTTATTTCCCCCCCATCTTGTGGACTCTGAACTGACTCTTGCTCCGGGATAATCTAATCAGAGCAATTGAATATGGACACAAGGAACTTCAGGTAATGACCTGCTAAACCTGAGACCATTCTCAGATGAGTAGCTACTTATTATGTTAAATGCCAGACCTACCAAAGAACCAACCTGTAATCTCATTAGACTGGTCTGGGTTGCCTCATTTAACTGGTTTGGACTAGTCAGAGTTGAAAGGCACAAATACACAAGGCCGGGGTGGGCAGAGCCATGAAACAATGTTGGTTGCAGTCCTGTACAAGAACCAGTAAGAAGGTGACGTAGGTAGATCAAGAGACCTCGAGCCAATGGGATAGAGATCCACCAGTTCAATTGATGAGGAACACTATAAGAGTCAGGAGCACCAAATACGCAGGGGCAATAACTCTACAGCAACCAGAGACCGACCATCACGGATAAGAAGGGCCCCACAGACACATGGAGATCGGGACCACGAGGAACGCCTGGCCAGCATAGACTCTTTTCCTGGGTAATACCTTTTCTTGTCAATGATTGTTCATGGAGGGTCAGGGATTCTAGCAGGGTGTGCACAGGCAGTTAGTTTGTGAAACCATGAGCTTTTGCTTGAGACAATAAAAGTTACTTGTTGGTAAATACAGATTCTCTGTGCCTCACTGATAATTATTACAAGGAGTGATTCCTGTGACAACGTCATTCTCCTGCCTGCTCCCCATAATGACGCCCTTACTAATGAAGAACCTTTTAACCTCTGCTTTAAATAGACCTAATGAGCCTGGCCTCCTCAGCCAACTGTGGCAATAAATTCCACAGATTCACCACCCTCTGATTAAAATGGTAGGCAGGACTTTCCTGTCTGTACAAGTAAACGGTAAATTTATTTGGATATTGCTTGAGTTTTATTTTTGCTGTCAGAGATTCCTCTTCTCCATGGGAAGACTGAGTGAGCCTTAGAGAACATTCTTCACCAGGTGATCTTGAATCATGCACTTCATGCTTCCCAACCAGCCAACCCCATGAGCATCCAAACAATTCTGCAAGGTTGGTTCCTTTAAGGATCTCGTTGTTGCCAATTATTTGGTCCTGAGTAATTCTAGATTTACTGACAGTGAATATGGAATCTCTTTAACCGTTGCTCCTTTTCTGAGCACGTGGCCCACCTCACACAGGCTACAGGGGGCACAACACCTTTGTGATCAGGATTCATTTCTCAAACCCAGGTGCATGAGGTAAGTTTACCAAAGTTGACAAAGGATTTACCAATCTTCACTTCAATCTCCCTGTCATGCAGAGAGAGTAATCAGGAGCTGAGTGCCAGCAAATGTAGAGGAAGCCTGACCCAAATGCAGAGCAGCAGAGACAATTTAGCACTAAGCAATATTTTACTAGTACACTGCAAAAGAGCAAAGCCACAAGAGGCCACAAAACAAGACAGAACAGGTAATTAACACGACAAAGCTACTAAAGTAACTGAAGGTTAGGAGCAACTGGTTGAGGCTGGCTGGTTCGATGAGTGTGGATGAGAAACAAGGGAACATTTGCAGTTGCTGGAAATCCAAGCCACACACACAAAATGCTGGGGGAACTCAGCAGACCAGGCAGCATCAATGGATAAAAGTACAATCAAATTTTCAGGCTAAGACCCTTTGGAACCGAAGGGTCTCAGCCCGAAATGTTGACTGTTCCTTTTTTGATAGATGTTGCCTGGCCTTCTGAGTTCCTCCAGCATTTTGTGCGTTCGACTGTGGATGAGGGCTGGGTTTAAGTAGGCTGCAGGTGACGAGTCGAAAACAAATGGCAGGTGACTCCTGTTGACTGCGTGAAGACTGGGTGGTTGCTGACTGTGCAGGCCTGACAGGACCCCACCTACTACATGTAACGATCTTTGCCCCACTGACCCCCGTTGCCTAGGGTGAATAACCGTCAACCCCGCCAAACAGTGCAATTGCTTTGGTGTGAGTCGCCCAATGGTCAGCCACGACACAAATATGAAACAATATACAAAGTGCGAGTAAAGAATTATACTTTACAGCAAATTTGTAGTGATGGGTTGGTAGAAACAACTACAAGAAAAGGCGCCACATAACTAACTTATCAGTCTTGTGCACATAATATTTTAATACGTTGGAGCTCACGCCTCCAATTCCATCCACAACGTCCTTCCGAGACTCCAGCAACCCTCCGAACCCCCGAGGTCCGGTGTCCACTGCCCTGGAACCGCTGTCTGTTCCTCACACGTCCGTCCTCTCTGCTCAGCTTCCGAAAAACCCCGCACTCCTCAACTCAGCACACATATACAAGATAACAGAACATGACTTCCATTGGCTAACAAATGAATACAATTTCCATTATCTCCCTGTATAGCCCAAACATTGCAGTTACAGAGAACCCCTTGCTCAACAGTTAACATTACGAGAAGCCATTTTAATATAACACTTCAGGGAAGCCATTTTGGTAATAAGCGATCAACAGTTAACAGTCCATCTAGAATACTGAGAGCCCTACATACAGCCGACACCCAACAGCCCAGGATGATCTGCATAGGTCTGGTGGAACTCCTCGATGAGTGATGGATCCAAGATGAAACTGGAAAGCAGCCAAAACCTCTCCACAGAGCCATAGCATTCCCAGTAGACCAGGTACTACATACACTATCCATGATGTCGTGAATCTACCAACCAGCGAACCGCGTACGCAGGACCATCTTCCACTACCCTTGGTACCGGAGGCGCAGGCTCGGTTGGGTTGACTGGTCCATGGACAATAGGCTTGAGGCTGGACATGTGAAAGGTAGGCATGGTCCTGAGGGACATTGACAGATGGAGACGTTAAGTGACTGGCTTGGTGTGATGGGTAATCTTCAAGGGACCAATGAACCGGGGTGAGAGATTGTAAGAGTCGGTGCACAGGGGCTGATCTCAGGCGGACAGCCAGACACAATCTCCAGGCTAGAGTAGTCTCGCTGGGTGCCAACCACAGTTAGCCTGGTGGCAGTAGGCACAGTTGACAGCCAAGATGGCCCTCTGTGCCCTCTTCAAAAGGTGACATTCCCCTGGCAGAGGAGTTGTGTTGATTGCGGGACAGCTCAGCCCAGAGCAGATACTCCTTCCACTTGGAATGCGGTAGAGGAGGTGAAACAGCACAAAAACTTCTCCACTTGCTGAATGGCCCATTCTGCCTGTCCATTGGTCTATGGACGATAGCCAGAGGACGTACGCACTGAGGTGCGGGGAAGGGCCTGAAGCGGGAGACAAATCGAGGGCTGCAGTCCAACAGATTGTCCTGAGGGAAACCGTGAAAGCAAACATGTTGGAGAACCAGGTCCACCACCTCAGCGGCGGACGGACGTTCTGGGGAGCGGTGAAGTAGGCTACCTTAGAGAACCAGTCCACCACTGTCATGGTCACTGTGACCACATCAAAAGCTGGCAGACCCATGATGAAATCTATGGCGATGTCGGACCGATTGGGCTTGCAGGAGCCCAGGGGGCCACTGGTTGGAGGAAATGGACCGGTCACATTGAGGGCAGGCAGTGATGAACTGACGTACCTCACAGTGAGCCACCAACACCAATATTGCAGAAAATCCAGAGTCCGTCGTGCACCTGGGTGGCCGGAGCGGGGCGAGGAGTGACCCTTTGGAGTGTCTCAGAACCCACACACCAGACACTCTGGCATGTGCGTGCAGTTGTCAGGTGCGTTGGCCAGAGCAGACTCTGGCGGATCGAGGGCCTGGTGGATCTAGTGCTCAATATCCCAAACGATCGGGGCAAGGACTTGTGAGGATGGAATGAAGGGCTAAGGGCCACTCTCCATTTCAGCTGGGTTGAGCTGTCGTGACAGGGCAACCACCTTTGTGCTCTTGAAAGTGGGTGTAGTTGAATTGCTTGAAGAAGAGGGCCCGGCCAGCCTGACGTGGGTTGAGTTGGTGGGTCTGTTGAATGGATAGGAGGTTCTGGAAGTCATTCCAGATCAGTAAAGGCTCAGTGCCTCTCATCAGCCAATATTTCCATTCCTCCAACGCACTTCTCCAGAACGGCAATGTGTTGAGTTAAACTTGTGCTTGAAGAAGGCACGAGGGTATGTCTTCCGGTCCGGGCCTCTCTGGGAGAGGATGGCCACAGTACCCATGTCAGATGCATCCACCTCTATCACAAAGGTTCTGAAGGTGGAGGATGGGAACGGTGGTAAATCGGCACTTCGAAAATGTGGTCTGTAGCAGCAGACCAGGTGATTCGTGAGGTAGGTGATTTGGTCGGGGAAGCGAGAGGAGCCATGATTTGTCTGTAGCTTCAAATGAAATGGCAGAAGTTGGAGACGCCCAAGAAGCACTGCAGCTGTTTGAGCGAGCATGATGGAGGCCACTCAGTGACGACAGTCTATGATTATGCCTTGGAGTCAAAGGACGTAACCCAGAAAAGAAATGACTTAGATGTGGAACTGGCATTTCTCTAGCTTAAAGTACAGTTGATTTTCAAGGAGACATTGAGGGACTGAATGGACCTGACAGACTTGGTCTTGGGGTTTCTTGGAGAAAATGGGGATGTCGTTAATGTAGACAAAAACATGCCTGTGTTGTATGTCTTGGAGGATTTTGCTGTTGATAAAGGCTTGGAAAATGGCCAGACTGTTGGCAAGCCTGAAAGGCATCACCAAGTGATCAGTGGGTGCTATGAGTTCTGCCTTCCATTCATCACCCTGCTGTACCTCAGTCAGATTGTACATGCTCCATAGATCCAATTTGGTGAAGGTCCGGGCCAACAAAGTGTTTCAAATCCATTGTCCATCCAGGGGAGAAGGTAGTGATTCTTCATGGTGATTTTGTTGTGTCCACATTAGTCAATGTGGGGATGAAGACATCCACCTTTCTTCTTGACAAAGAAGAATCCCGCACCGGCTGGGGACTAGGATGGTAAAATGAAGCCCTGCTGTGGTCTTCGGTGATGTAGTTATTCATGGCTTAGGTCTTGGGAGGGGAGAAGGAGATCAGACGACCGCGGGGAAAGGGTAGTGACTGGGAGGAAATCGGTCGCAGAGCCGTTTGGTCTATGAGATGGTAGGGCACTCACTTTTACTGAAGGCGATGGCTAAGTCATGGTATTCCTGTGGGAGTTTGGTGAGTTTGAGCATTTCCTCTATCTCCATGGACTTACAGGGTGAAGTCAACTGAGGTTGCAAGCAGGTGGGTCCCAACTCAAGTGAAGTGGGGGTAGTGAGTTGAGACCATGGGGTAACCCAAGATGAGAAGAGTGTTGGGTGAGTCAATAAGGAGGAATTGGATGGACTCATGGTGCTCTCTGATGCTGATGTGTGAGTTCTAACCATCCCAAACCCCATGGGACCTCCGTCAATGGCTGTGATACAGAAGGGGTGAAAGATCGGCTTGGTAGGGAGTCCCAGTTACACACATAGGGTCCCATCCAGAAAATTGCCTGCTGCACCAGAATCTCCTGGGTGTGTGGAGCTGCCGGGTGTTGAGAGGAACAGAGAGAGCGAGTCAGGCTATGATGCTGAAATGAGAGGTCGGAGGGACTTTACCAGATAGAAGGCCCCTTGTCTCTCCCTGCTGGTTCCATTTTCCTGAACGCCATGAGCATTGGATGCATGGGTGATTTGAGGCTCTGCAGTAAGCACACTAGTTGTTTCTTCACTGATGGTCATGCTCTTAGGGGGTTAAGGGAGTTCTGCCCACACACATGAGTTGATGATGAGGGTCCTGCAGCCTGAAATGGTTCTGGAGTTCTGGTTGATGATCTGGAGAGTTGATCCATAAGATGCTACACTTGGCAGTTCGAAGGGCTGGGGTGATGAGGCTGTGTTCTAGCTACTAAGGGTGAGTCCTACCACAATGAAAGCCTAGGCTCCACTGAGAGCTTACCAGAGGTTGCCAACAGCCCACCCTGCTGTCTGCACTCATCTCCAGTACTCACAGGGTTTCATGCATTCTTCAAAAGTCTCAGCATTTCCAAAATTGTTTTATCTCTCTGTACTGCTGGTTGAGAGGAATGGAGTCGTCGACACTAAGGTTTTCTTCTTTCCCTTTTTTAAGTTGTTAGTACTGCCCAAGTCTTTTAGTTTAGTGAATTAATTCTGTTTAGTTTTTGTGGGGGGATGGGGTTTGTTTTTTTTTTGTTTTTTTTTTCTTTTTCATGTTTTTTTTTCCAGTTTTTTTTGCTTTGTATTATTCATTGTCAGTTTTACATGATTGGGAGTTTTGTTAATTTACACTATTTGGTCTTACAATTACGTATTTTAAGTGTAACAATATATCTCCTACTATTTGTATTATTGCTATGTTTCATTTCTATGTTATGAAATTAATAAAAAGATTGAAAAAGAAAGAAACAAAAGTCTCAGCAGGTCAGGCAGCTTCTGTGGTGAGGGACACGGAGTTAACATTTCAGGTCAAAAACCGTTTGTTTGAACTCTCAAGAAACATCTGATGAAGGGTCTTTCTGACAGACGTTATCCAACCTGCTGAATGAGATCAGCATTTCCTGCTTTTATCTCAGATTTGCAGTACCCGCAGTTATTGCAGGCATCATTTTTGCCTGTTCAACCTAGCCAGTCGGAGACCAGAGCCTTTGCCTAAGAGATATCTGCAGGTGGAAGAGCAGAAGGGACCAAAGGGGGGAAGAAGAAGAGGAGGAGGAGATGCAGCAACAGCAAAAATGGGCACAGCAGAGGCACCTGGAGCAGGAGGATGAAAGGCCCTGCTGAAGTGAAGCCCTCTTCAGGCCCATCCAATAGCTCAGACACATTCAGTGGGTTTCCGGGCAACTCAGACACATCTGCCTGTGCGGGACCAAGGGGCAGGGCATGCAAGCACCCTGCCCCTTCAAAGGACGCCATGGCAAGAGCCCAGTGAGTCACGACCAACATTCCTTTTAATTCCTACGTGCCACACAAGTAGAAGCTACTGAAACAGCACATCTCATTGCTTGTCGTTCCCTTCTGAAGCTGCACGCAAGACAGGTTTGACCAGTGTTCATCCCTGTTCAAAGGATCAGCTTCACAGTTCTACTAATGCAAGGATAATCCCCCAAGAAGAAAATGCAAGCTGAGCTGCCTCACCAGCACAAGTGATTAATGCTCCAAATGCCTGGTCTGTAATGCAGTCCACCAAGCTTGACACATTGCAACTATACTTACAGGCAACCTTCCACAACCTGGCAGCAATTAGTCATTTCCCTAAATAAGCTGACTTTAAGGATACAATATGATAGTTAATGAGCCTTGGATGCAGTGGCCTTGAACTATCTGTCTGATGAAACAATTTCACCAGATGAGGAATTGCCAGTCGGCTGATCATGCGGTCCCTGTGAACTCTGCTATGGAATTAAAGGCAGCTGTACTCATTAGAGGCACTGGGGTCAGCAGCTACATTGATGGGATTAAAAACATTCAGCAGCCAGGTAGCCCAACACATTCCTTCCACTTAGAAGCTGGTTTGAGATGGCACTACCACTAATCTCAAGGAGAAAGTAGAAAACCGCATCATATGTGGAAGGAGGAAGCCATTTCCTTTTCCTGTGCTGCTCTGCACTGGCATGGGTGGCTGGATTTGGGGCAGCTGCCTGTGGGACGGAGGTGAGGGTAATGTCGGAATAGCAGTGACATAAGAGAGAACTTCGGTTCTACTGGGACTCACATAGGAACAGACTGAGAACAAAATGAGGAACTGAAAACCCCTGAGGGATACAGATACTTGTTGGAAATCTCCTGGTGGAGAGTGATCTCCCCTGGGATGACAACTTTCTTATAGCATTTTTCTCCAGATACCAGAGTTCCTACGTGATCAGTTTGAGTCTTCATGGAGACACCAAAACATTGACTGGTCTCCTTAGGAGTTGATAGCTGATTCATCTGTTACTATGATCCAGTAGTGTAGATATCGGCAAGCACAGAAATACTAATTGCAAGAAATGTTCTCCTATCTCCACACAACGTTTGAGACAGTCTCCTCCTGTCCATATGGTGCATTATGTCTGGCAGGATCAGCAACGTAATAAGCACAATGCATCCCATAAGCTTTCTCTTCAGTGCTGCCTACTTGTGGTCCTCATCCGAGCCTTACAGCTCTGCCGGTTAGCTTCCTTTGGCTCCGTGGCTGACATGAGCTACAAGTGCCAGCTGTTTCACCTCGTGAATTGCACCCCTCACTGTGTGGATCCCAGTACCTGTGCTGATGCTTCTCAGTTTAACCACAAGGAACAAGTCTCCTAGCCCCACCACAAAGATGTTATTCTTTTCCTGGAGGGTTGGATTTTCTATAATAAGCCTGCAAACATAACAACAAAGTGATTAAAACACCAATGATGTTTGTGCAGGCTAGCTATCGCACGTGAAGATCTTCAGAGTAGGAGGGAGAGTTTGGGAGTTTGGGAGTTTTGTATTGGGAGAGAGAGTTAATGATTAAGTGTGTTAGTTGCAGACAAAGAAACTGAAGAACAAGTGAAAGTGTGTATATATATAGTGAGACAATGATACTTCTTCCATCATTGGTAATCAGAACCACACAACTGATGAAGACTTTGTCACTTGTTGGATCTTTTCTTCCTGGACGCAATGCCAGCCCACTGCTCACAGGTCTCTCTCCCCTTTCTCTGTCAGCTCTTCAGCCACACAAACATTATGTGACTTTCTGCTGACCATAATAATTTTGTAACTCACCAACTGGAAGTGAGACGGTGCTGAAGGTTTCTTGATCCGATAGGGTCAACTCTTCCCTAGCAAAGTCATCAGAAGTCAGTGAATCATTGAGAACTTCAAACTATTCTCAATGTAGAATAAGATAAAGTGTATTCCACTTTCATGTGTGAGTAGTGATACTGCTGGTTGTCCATCATGTGACCGATGACAGGAAACCTGTGCGGGGAGAGTTTTTAAAGTGGGAAAGCCACTGCACTGGGCAGTTCCACTCTCTCAGCCTCAGAGGTCCGGGTCCAGTAGTACAAACAAGCGTCACAAATTGGGGTCTTCCTTGGCTGCAGTGGATGACCATGACATCTTCTGTGCCTCCGCTCTCCACGGAGCATTGCAGTACCGCCTCCCTGTAGCCGTTGGATCTCATTGTAGATCTCACCTGTCCAGTGCACCAGAGCTGGTTGCAAGCTAGGACAGGCACGTCCCTCTCTCGCTGGGATATGAGGCTGTCGGTTACCCTCACCTTAACTCGTTAAAACAGTGTACTGGGGTACGGCCACTGCCGCATGCAAACAGCTACTTGGAGCCACAGCTGAGAGCTGAGAGTCCGGGGGGACCAAAAGTGGGTGAGCTGCCCCAGACTAGCCATGACATGCAGCTTCACCAGAGGTGCTACCCCTCCCTGAACACCCCCAACACTACTCTCTGCCATAATCACTGCGTCATAAATTCCCTGACCCTAAAAGAACCAAAAAGGTGTAGGTTTAAAGTGAGCAGCAGGAATTTTAAAGGGATTCTGAGGAGTTCATTTTTTTACACAAGATGTCAATATCTGGATCGAACTGCCAGAGGAGGTGGTGAAGTCAGGTGCTATCTCTACATTAAAGCAACATTGAGGTGGACAACTAAATAGACAATGCATAGAATAATATGGATTAAATTCTACCAAGTGGGATTAGTGTAGATGGGTTAAAAAAAATCAGCATGGATGAATGGGGCCCTGCTGTATGACTGTACGGCACCAGAAGTCCGGGGTTATTAGAGTACAGGATCTAGGGAGCTGGGAAGATGGTACCTAGTGACGTCATAGATAAAATCACAGGTGCAAATGTAAGCAGAAGAGACAATTTGCTGTAATTCTTGAGGACTGGTTAGATAAACAGGGAGTTCTGAGGATTTAGAGGATTTTGAAAACAAAATGAAAAACTTAGGTCATGGCCAAAAGAGTTCATGTAGGATGTTCACATTGTCCAGTGGACCTCCATGTTGATCCCCAGAATTCAATGAAATACTGTTGGTGGAATTCTTTAAGCCTGTTAATTTGGGATTATTAGATGGCTGGTTTTGCAGTACCACTTACCTCTGTCCCATTTTTCCCCTTATCGCACCATCCCATCTTTATCCACTCCCCCACTCTCACAACCTGACCATCGCATATTCATATTCATCCCTCTGGTTCCCCTCCTCACCTCCTTCCCTGTGTTCAATAGTCAACTGTCCTCTCCCATCAGTTTCTATCTTCTTCAGCCCTTTGTCACTTCCACCCATCACCTCCGAACTTCTGACATCATTCCCGCTCTCACCTGATCCACCTTTCACCTGCCAGCTCTTGCTCCATCTCTTCCCCCGCCTTCTTATACTCACCATTTCCCTCTTTCCTTCCAGTCCTGAGGAAGGGCCTTGATCCGAAATGAGAAATGTCCATTTCCCTCCGTAGAGGCTGCTTGATCTACTGAGTTCCTTAAGCATTTTGTGTGGTGTTTAGAATTTTTTAATAACTTTATTGCCAATTTTGCTAATATAGGTTAATAAAACAACAGCAGAATCAGAGCCTCTGAGAAAATTGTGACCTTAGCTACAGGTCACAGCCAAAAAAGCTCACCAACACCTTTACTTCTTCAGAAGGCTGGAGAAGTTTGACATGCGCCTATCGACCCTCGCCAGTTTTTAGCCATGTACCAGAGAAAGCATCCTATCAGGATGCGTCACGGCTTGGTGTGGTAAATACTCTGCCTGTAGCCACAAGAAACTGCAGAGAGTTGTGGACACAGCTCGACGTATCACAAACCAACCTTTCTTCCATGAACCTTTCTTCCTGCTGCCTCAATGAAGCATACAGTGCTTCAAAAACCCCCTGCAAGCCGGGAACTCGCTCTTCTCCCCTCTCCCATCAGGCAGGAGATACAAAAGCCTGAAAGCACCTACTGTCAGGCTCAAGCACCATTCCCAGCCCACAGTTATGAAACCATTAAATGGTTCCCTAGTACAATAAGATGGACTCGTCCTCACAATCTACCTCACTATGATCTTGCACAGTATTGTCTACCTGCACTGTGCTTCCTCTGTAGCCATTACACTCTATTCTGCATTCTGTTACTAATTTACCTTGTTCTACCTCAATGCACTGCATAATGAATTGATCTGTATGAATGGTATGCAGGGCAATCTTTTCACTCTCTCAGTACATTTGACAATAACAAACAAATTCCAATTCCATTTTCATTTTTTAGTTTCCCTTTTCTTATTCGCGCTGCTAACATTTGAAGGTCAAATACTGTATGTAATTATGTTACTACTATAGTACAATTATCAACGAAAGATTGCATCTCAAAGTGCTTCACAAATAGGGCAACAGGTTCAAATATCAACTTCCAGATCGAAAAGGCTTTTCTTAAAAAGCCTATTCAGTCAGTGTTAGTGAAGTTATCTGAGGGATAAGCAACATATCCTCCATATTTTTTCCTGTACTATTACAGGACAAACTTAACAGCAAAAATACTTCTTGAAGCAAGAGCGGAGGCACATCCCAATATTGCATCAGTTCAGTGCACAATGGCACGCGATTCTCACCCACACTGAGTGTTTGAGAGTCTGAGCTCTTCCTTAAACGGAGTTAAATACTCCTTTTAAAATACATCAGCAGTCACATGTAAAAGACAGCCACTTCTTAACATTAATCTTCTCAATGTGTATTTGAAAACATTGGAAAAGAAACGAGACATCCTTAACATGCCTTTACCCAGGGCTTATTTCACACTTCTCAAGTAGGTTAATTGACACAAAACTAAACGAAATACTTGGTTCAGCTGTGAAGCGTGCAAAGATTAGTCACAAGAGCATCACACTGATTTTGCTAAGCCTGTTTTAAAGATGAGCGCTTTTGAGCTCTGGAAGAAATGAATTGGTTTATTATTATCACATGCAATTAGGCAAAAGCAGTGAAAAGCTTCTGCATACTGTTCATATAGATCAAATCACTACACAGTGTATTGAGGTCGTACAGGGTAAAAGAATAACTGAGTCCTGATTCGCCACAGAGAAAGTGCAGTTTGGGTAAATAATGTGTAAGATCATGCCAAGGTAGATTGTGAGGTCAGGGCTCCAACTTCATCTCATTGTACGAGGGTAACATTTAATCGTCTTATAAAATAGTGGGGTAGAAGCTGTCCCTGAGTCAAGGTCTTTCAGGCTTTTGTGCTCTTTGCCCAATGGAAGAAGGGAAAAGAGGGAATATCCAGGGTGGGAGAGATCTTTAATTACGCTGGCTGCTTTACAGAAGTGGTGAGGGGTATAGGCCGAGTCCAGGGAGGGGAGGCTGATCCCTGTGATGTACTGAGCTGAATCAGCAATTCTGCAGTTTCTTGTGGTTGGATAGGTGCTCCACCCTGACACTCTTGGGCACAAATACTTGCCGAGCTCCTGCTTAAGCCTACACACTCCAGTGCGGACACAAGGGCATGTCAGCCAGCAGAATGCATTCTATTCTTAACTACCTCATCAATGTGAAAACTTGCATCATTTGTAAAAGGCCATTCAAAGAGGATAAAACTTGCAGATATCCATTCATATCAAAGCCCACTCCCCGCCCCAGATTCTACCACTTAAACACCAGGGCAACTTATGGTGGCCTGTTTAACTATAAATATGCACGTTTCTGGGATGTGGGAGGAAAGCCATGTGGTCATAGAAAGAACGTGCAAACTCCGCATTGACAGAACCCGAGGATGGGATTGAACATGGGCTACTGGAACAGTGAGGATCTGTACTGGATCCAGGTGGCACAATAACCTGGCATGCAACCTAGGGAAATCCAGGGTTGGATCCTGACAACCTGCGGTGACTAGTTCAGATATAAAAACAGAAGATGCTGGAAGCACTCAGCAGGTCAGGCAGCATCTGTGGAAGGAGAAACAGAGTTGATGTTTCAGGTCAAAGATCTGAAATGCCTTTCCTATTGTAGCGGCAAAACCAAACCCAACCAGAACAAAAAATCACCACTGCCTGCGACCCTACGGATTTCTTATCCTTGCATGACGTGCCCCCAGCTCCAATGATTGCTCCAAAAGTCGTCCTTTATTTGATCCTTTATTAGCAATTAGCTAACATACAATCTTGAAACAATGATAGTTTAAGCATACTCAAGAATAAGCTAAGCATTATTGAGCTTAAGAGACAACATCTGCTGGTCCCAAGCTACAAACTGCAACTAACAAAACACAAATACGTGACTTATCCCCTTCACTTTTATCACTCATGTGACTAGTTACCATAATAAATAGAATAATGGCACAACACAGACTACAGTGCAGATAGAGAACAGATGTATGGCTCCTACACCTGTTATTGATTCCAAATTCCAGAATCTGTAGTTTTTTATTTGCATAACTAATTAGTCATCATAAACCACTTTGTCCACTGGCATTGCACGCATGGCTCTTCACAAAACAGCGACTGTGGCAAGCCACTTCTTTAATCATTCTCCAACTGCCCACAACTTTTGAGATGATTAACTTGTGTTCCTCCTCATCACCTGCAATGATGGCAGTGACCTCAGCTGATTCCAGTCACAGCCAGAAAATGAACTGTAATGACATCTCTTCCCAGCCCTCATTACATCTAATACTCCTCTAGTATCTATCTATTGCCTTCCCGCCTTATTTCACACCCTTATGCTGTTCCTCAATATGACCGGAATGTGGAACAACTTATCTTTCATCACCAGGAGTAGACTTTTCTGTGGCTGTTTCATTTCTGCACATTGGTTTAATTGTACATCCTAGAGTAAAACGTAGAACTCCTCATGTGCCCCGAAGGATGGTCATAACAACAGCTTGCCAATCACTGCTGCTTTGGGCATGGACCTGGCACTGTAAACATGAAGTCCCACTGACAGATCGTATATTTTCAGAGATATGAGTGTCCCACGAGAGCTGGAAGGTCAGAGGGCAAGGGATGGTGGGAGAGGGAGCAAGCCAGTGGTTGTAGACCCAGTCAAAACCTGGAGGTGGGTCACCGATCCCATAAGTGACCCAGTGAGAAGGATGGGCGCTAAATAGAGAGAGAAGGTGGGAAGAACGTGGTCGGAGGTTCATTTGAAAGTCGCAGGAGAAGTGGAAACCAGGCAGGGTGGAGGTTGTTGATGTCAGCATTGCAGCCAATCAGAAGAATGGGTGGTAATGGACCTTCAGATTAGGGTCCATAGGAGGAAATGTCAGTATAAGTGGTAGAGAATTGCCTCATGGAGGCCCCAGGTCTTGTGCATTGAAGATTTAGTGATTCCTGGAGTGCCCAATGATAAAGGTTCCTGGGTCAATTCCTCCATTTTCCCACACAGTGCTCCTCAAAGAAAGCTTCACAGGAAACAATAAAACTTGAAAAAAATCAGTTAAGAAATTCCTCTCCAACTGATTGGGGAACAAATATAAAAAAAACAATCACAGAAGCTGTTTGATAACCCTCACACACACAAACACTAAAGGGGCTCTGAAACACACTTGTGTAAATGTTAAGTGCACTTTCAAAGACCAGGTTTTTAATAAAGACAACAAATATGATTATCCCTTCAAGATTAATAACTTCTGTATTCAAGGGAAATGTTTCCAAACTTTCAATTTCACAAAATAATCACATACTGCCAGATTATCAAAGGAATGTTGACAGGCCATAAGATAACACAAACTGTTCATTTGTGTTTCCATTCCTTCTAATAACATTGCCTATGCTCAGTATCATTCCAGAGTACTTTATTTCATCAGCTCTTGATTTCAGTGAAAAGCAATGTTCTGTTTCAAAGCAGAATACAACAAAAATACCCTGCCCTTCCATAACCAGAGCTTTGCAAGTAAAACAAATTTGCTCTGATAATAATTGGAGCAAGAAAATAAGATCTTTTAAAAACTCAGGTCAAACTGCTAAGTACACTCGGTGACCACTTTATTAGGTACACCTGCTTATTAATGCAAATATCTAATTGGCCAATAACTTGGCGGAAACTCAATGCATAAAAGCCGTCCAGACGTGGTCAAGAGACTGAGCTGATATTCAGACCAAACATCAGAATTGGGAAGAAATGTTATCTAAGTGACTTTGATTGCGGAATGATTGTTGGTGCCAGACAGGGTAGTTTGAGTGTCTCAGAAACTGCTGATCTCCTAGGATTTTCAAACACAGATCTCTGGATTTACAGAGAATGGTGCAAAAAACAAACAAAAACATCCAGTGAGCGGCAGTTCTTTGGGGGATGTTGCCTTGTTAATGAGAGAGGTCAGAGGAGAGTGGCCAGACTGGTTCAAACAAACAGGAAGGCATCAATAACTCAGGTAATCATGCGTTATAACAGTGGTGTGGTGAAGAGCATCTCTGAATGCACAACATGTCGAACCTGGAAGTGGATAGGACACAGTGGCAGAAGACCACAGCGGCTTCCACCCCTAGACCTACTAAAGTGGCCACTGAGTGCATATCGTTCAGAAAAATGTTAAATAACACTGCATTTTTCAAGGCATGTGAGTCAGGTTATGTGACAATTTAATAACTACAAAAAAATTGGTTATTCTGGACTGCAAGCTAGCAGCACTGAACCATGGAAAGAGTAAATGTAGCATTTAATGTCAAAAATGAATCAGGCTGTAAAACCCGTGCACTGAAATGTGAGAAACACACCAGCCAGCAAACACGAAATTTCATTTTAAAAATCAGTCTAGTTTGAGAAAGCTTGGCAATTAATCTTTGAAATCATTCTAAGGGAAAAATACACATGAATTAGTATTGTACTAACATCACCTTTCTGGAAAATATCTAAAAGCAATGTAAATAGGAAATTAAGATTAATATTTTAAAGCAAATTATTAACACATATGAATTGGATCCATTATCAACAGAATCCGAATTAGGTTGATATTAACGTGATAAGCATATATAACAAGAGAAAATCTGTAGGTGCTGGAAATCCGAGCAACACACACAAAATGCTGGAGGAACTCAGCAGACCAGGCAGCATCTATGGAAAAAAGTACAGTTGACGTTTCGAGCTGAAACCCTTCAGCAGGACTGGAGGAGTAGATTTCAAAGGAGGTGGGAGAGGACAGGGAGAAATGTCAGGAGAGAGGTGAAACTTGGAGGGAGAGGGATGAAGCAAAGAGCTAGGAAGTTGATTGGTGAAAGGGACAGAAGGCCATGGAAGAAAGAAAAAAGGTGGGGGAGCACCAGAGGGAGGTGATGGGGGGGCAAGGAGAGAGGGACAAGGTGATGGGAAATGGTGAAGATGGGGTTGGAGGCACTACTAGAAGTTTGAGAAATCGATATTCATGCCATCAGGTTGGAGGCTACCCGAACAGAATATAAGGTGTTGTTCCTTCAACCTAAGTGAGGCCTTATCCCGACAGTGGAGGAGGCCATGGATGGACATTTTAATTCCACTTCCCAATCCCATTCCGATATGCCCATCCATGGCCTCCTCGACTGCTGGGATAAGGCCACACTTAGGTTGGAGGAACAACACCTTATATTCCATTTGGGTAGCCTCCAACGTGATGGCATGAACAACAATTTGTCAAACTTCCTTTCACCATTTCCCATCCCCTTGCCCCTCTCTCATGTTATCTCCTTGCCCACCCATCGCCTCCCTCTGGTGCTCCTCCCCCCTTTCTTCTTTCTTCCATGGCCTTCCGCCTCTTTCACCAATCAACTTCCCAGCTCTTTGCTTCCTCCCTCCCCCTCCAAGTTTCACCTATTGCCTGGCATTTCTCTCCCCCTCCCCCAACTCCACCTTTCAAAACTACTCCTCAGCATTTTTTCTCCAGTCCTGCCGAAGGGTTTTGGCCCGAAACATCGACTACTTTTTTCCATAGATGCTGCCTGGCCTGCTGAGTTCCTCCAGCATTTTGAGTGTGCTGCTTGCATTTCTCAAGGTCACTGAATCACCAGAAAAACAAAGAGCAAACCTGCAGGTGCCTGATCTGCCGCCTTATTCGGCATCCAATATTTGTGATATTAGTAGATAAAAAGAATGGTTATCCAGTGGAAATAAATGAACACTGTAGTTTTACCAAACAAAAGAAACTTGCACTTAGCTCAAGGCCAAGCTCAAGTTTATTCTATTTTTTGCAGTCCTTTGATCTTGAAATGCCAGACTGCTTCCTCAAACATTGGAAAATAATTATCCCTTAGTCTTGACTTATTCTGTTCAACATTTGCGGATTGCAAAAACATAAATTTGTAACATCTTTAGATCTACGCTGATAAAATTTTCCCTGTTGTTAACAAATTGCTTATTCCTCTCCATTCTTCTCAGTTCTCTGTATCTTTGTAATTTAAATGACTCAAAGTGCCAACACCTTGAGGAGCTATTGTCCAATTCCCACCCGCAGTCTAACAGGAATTTGTATGTTCTTCCCCTTAACCACGTGGGTTTCTTCCAGAATTCCTCCCACATTCCAGAAAGATATTCAGATTAAGGTTAGTAAATTATGAGCCTGCTACGTTGGCACTGGAAGCATGGTGACACTTGCCCCCAGTGTGACCTCAACTGTTTGTTGTTCATGCAAACATATTTCACTATATGTTCTGATGTACATATGACAAATAAAGATAATCCTTCTTTCCTTCTTTCCTCCAGTTTCCCATTTCATCAGTGTCGTAAATTTAAAAAATACATCAAATAAGAAATATTTGTGTAGCAACGTTTTAGGTGTAAAATCAGGTTAAGTTGGCGCCAGCAAACCGTTCCTTTGGTGATGTCTTCCGGATAGTCCACGAAACTGTTTACTTTACTTCCTGTACACCTCCTCTTTGCCTTAATGGTTTCTGGAACTGTTAGAGCCTGCAATTTACAGTTTGGAGATGACTGAGTGACCTAGTGCTCTGTTGTCTCCAAGAAATTTCTAGGAGATGAGCGTGGGTCTCGTGGCGAAGCTTAGAGATCAACTCCAATTAAAATGTCCGTTAATCACCAATTCAAGCATCAAGGCAGATTGAAACATCCAGGTGAGTGAGGGTTCAGCACCGACTGCCTGCATGTCGCCGTGCTGTGGCAGATCTCTGCCGGATAAGGTATCTGCGTGTGGCTGCCTGTCTCCCTGCTACTCTGCCTCAGCATTCGAGTTGCCCCCTTCTCCCTCGAGGCCGTCAGGGGATGTTACCAAATATCTGCGATTTATGGACTCTTTTTCAGTTTTATGTTTTTTATATTCTGTTTTCGCCGCTTCTTTCTTGTCGTTGAGTGATTTCATGTTGGGTGGAGGAGGGGTTGGGGTTCACTGATTTGTCCTTCCAGTTCACCAATTTGTTTTTCCTGTGTGTGTCCGGGGGGTGGGGGGGGGGGGGGTTGGTTGATGCTTTTGCTGTGCGATTTAAGCTTGATGCGACTTGTAAGTTTTTGTGCGGGAGGGTTGGGGTTTGATGTTGTTACAGCTCGCTGATTTGTTTTACCACGTGGGGGGGGCTGTTGATGTTCTTGTTGCCATTATGATTTAAATTTGGGGCAATTTGTAAGTTTTTTTTGTGCCGGGGTGGGGGAGAAGTTTAAACTGACTTCCATGGTTTTGTTTCACGGCTATCTGGAGAAGACGAATCTCAGAGTTGTAAACTCAGATAATAAATGAACCTTTGAGGATGCCATTTCCATGCTTCATATTGCGGCTCCAACTAATTAAAATGTATCACCATCCTTCCTTCCAAAAAGAGGTGACAATTATGTCGGTACTAATTTGAAATTGCCAAGTAATTAACAAATTATCTGAATATTAAATGAAGGTAAATTAGGGTAATTTTCTTTGATTTAATTAACAAAAAAATTCAGAAATAATCAATTTTAGATTTTCCTATCAAAATCTGTACTCATTATTCCATCTCAGACTATCAAATTTTCTGATATTTCTTCAAAATGTCTTTATATTTTGGGTGTTGAAGTATTAAGAATAAAACACTGTTTCTATCTACTGTACTTTTTATTCACAAGTAATGGATCCTGGAGGCTCTAAGTTGTTGAATCTTAATTCTGAGCCATAAATAGTAAAAATGTCCTTAAGCATTCACTTCAGCAGGGGCACTTACATTTATTTCATACAACTGCAATTTACGACACAATTCTGAACAGTATTCTGTACAAATTAGACACCATGTCAATCAACGATCCATTTTCATGCCCAGGTTTAACCTGCATTTACCATTAAACTATGGAAAAAAATAGATCACAATAATGACTTCAAATTCACTTCGCTGTCACTGAAAACCCTGTAATCACTAATACTTTAGCCAAGATTCACGCACTTTAAATTCACTCACCAGACAATCCAAATGGACCATAAATGGCATAATTATCATTTCACACTAAACCAAACATAATGGGGAAATTTAGTACATTCGTCTTTACATGTAACCGTAATCCTTATCGAGACATTTTATGGAAATCATTACAACGGCATGAATGTTTCAACATTCAGCTCTGTCTGGGAACTGAGAATATTTCCATAGTTTCAAAATGATCAGCTAGAAATGCTGCTAATCACGTCCAATTTAAGTTTTCTTTGGTCGATCAATGCGATAAAGGAAGTCTGCTGGCAGGAAGTAGCCCAGGTATTCCACAGTTTCCGGGGTGGTGTCGGAGTGGTAATGCCCACCCTCTCCATGATGGCTGAAGCAATGGGTATGTTCAACCCGGAGATCAAATCCCTTCAGATAAAAAAAGGCGGATTTTGTTAATTAGTCAGAATCAGGTTCCGGTTTAATATCATTGAATTGACTTTATTTCTTACATCCTTCACATACATGAGGAGTAAAAATCTTTATGTTATGTCTCCATACAAATGTGCAATCACAGTAATTTATAATAAATAGAACTGTCAATGTAATATAGAGTACACCCAAGTCAGTGTGAGGTCATCAGTCTGATGGCCTGGTGGAAGAAGCTGTCCTGGAGCCTGTTGGTCCTGGCTTTTATGCTGCGGTACCGCTTCCCGGATGGTAGCAGCTGGAATAGATTGTGGTTGGGATGGCTTGGGTCCCCGATGATCCTACGGGCCCTTTTTACACACCTGTCCTTGTAAATGTCCTGAATCATAGGAAGTTCACAACTACAGATGCACTGGGCTGTCCGCACCACTCTACGGCAGCAGTACAAAGCATTTATAAAGACAAGTGCGTAAAAAGGGCCCGAAGGATCACTGGGGACCCAAGTCACCTCGACCACAAACTGTTCCAGCTGCTACTATCAGGGAAATGATACCACAGCAAAAAAGCCAGGACTAACAGGCTCTGGAACAGCTTCTTCCACCAGGCCATCAGACTGATTAATTCAGGCTGATACAATTGTAGTTCTATGTTGTATTGTATATACTATTCATTCTAAATTACTACAAACTGCACGTTGCACATTTAGACAGAGGCATAATGTAAATATTTTTACTCGTTATGTATATGAAGGATGTAAGTAATAAAGTCAATTCAATTCAGGAAAAATAAATATGGAGAGAAAAACAGAATTACTGTAAATATATGTCTATTAAACAGTTAGGTTAAAATAAGTAGCGCACAAGACCCCAGAAATAATAGAAATGAAGAAAAAATATAGAAGAAATGACATCAAATACAGGAGAGACAGTAAAAATAAATGTACTTCAAGCTCCTGGGTCAGCACAGATGTAATGGGCCAAAGGGCCTTTTTCTGTACTGTACTTTCTGTGACTCTATGATGCCAGTAAAGGCTTTGCACCTCTCTGCTGCACTTGCATTGGAAAACTGCAAAACCAACTAAGCTACATACATTGGCTTTGATTAAAACTAAGACAGAAATGGAAATATGTTGCAATTTTGCATCTGCTTGATCAATGCAAAGATGTGTCAACGGAAGTAGCTTAATCTTGAGCGAGTTTATTGCTGCAGCTTCTACCATGAAAGAGAAATGCAAAATCATCAGTGGCAGCCAACCCAGCTGGAAACCATTGGCATAATACTCAACTGCACAGTTTGCAATCTAAAGGCCAAAATATCATTCAAATAATTCATGGGATGCATCAGCTGTCTTTAATCACTTTCCCTCACATCATCAAAGAACAAAAACACTCCTACCAGGTGAAGCTGCAATTCACTTGCAATGTGATCTGCCTTACTTAGGTGAAACCAGATGCAAATCACTCTGCAGAACACCTCCATTCAGTAGGTCAGGGTGCCCCAGAACTTCCAACTGCCTGCCATTTTAATTCTCCATTCCAATCCTGCTCTTACTATTTTCTTTGCCTTCGAAGGCTGCCTCAGAGAAGGCCTATGCAAGAACAGCATCTTAGACATGATACAGGTCTTTCCCATTTTTATCTTAACAGGCCAATTCTGAAGAAAGTTCATCAACCTAAAACATTCAATCTTTTTTTTTTCTCTCTCTTGCTCCACAAACACTGCCTGAATGTTTCCAGCGTTTTCTTCTGTTTCAGATTTTCAGCAAGGGCTGTGCTTTCTGCCTCATTGTTCCAGCACCCTTTTCATCTTCCTCTCTCTCCACCATCTTCGTCGGACACGGACAAGCCTTCAGCAGCCTTCCGCAACTTACAGCACCATCAATAGTGTCAGTCCTGATGAAGGCTCTTGGCCTGAAATGTCAACTGTTTGCTCTTTTCCATGGATGCTGCCTGATTTTCTCGAACTTGTGTCCTTCAAAAGCATCTTGTGCTTTCCCGGCGCATATGACAAATAAATTCTTCTTGGGCTTCCAGCAGGGTACAAGTATCGATTATAACTGATCTTTCAATGACAAACTCTGCCATCTTCATCTTCTTCGGGGATGATGCCTGGGCATAGCTAGTCCAGTGGTGTTTACAGTGCCTATAAAAAGTATTCACCCCCCCCCCCCGGAAGTTTTCATGTTTTATTGTTTTACAACATTGAATCACAGTGGATATAATCTGGCTTTTTTTGACACTGATCAACAGAAAAAAAATCTTTCCTGTCAAAGTGAAAACAGATCTCTACAAAGTAATTACCGCTGATTTCTCCGGGTAACCCAAACGGACACACCTCCTGTGCTTTGGCTGCAGCAGAACACTGCATTTTCAAAAGCTATAGTACTGACTTCAACGGCACAAAACTACTGTGCTGCACCAATAGATTTTGGGACTGCCTGATAAAGGAAGCTTTTGAAATAAAACTAGAGGAAAAGAACTTTAACAAAGGTCTCACTCAAAGTAAGAACTGGAATTCAATTGTAATCACGGTGGGAGAGCGGAAACCTGATTGGATGAGGACGAACCAATCAGGAGGGACAGAATACAGGGGTATAAATACCACCCCACTAGATATGCCCAAGCATCATCCCTAAAGATGATGGCAGGATTTGTCATCGAAACATTGGCAATAATTGATATCTGTACCCGGCTGGACGATAGAGTAGAGTTTATTAATGTCATTCAGTCTCTTTTGATCTCTATCACAGACATTCTCAGTGTTCTCTCCCCCTCTCCTCCTCAGCAATGTCAAAGATGTTTGACTTCTAACATTACCTTGTTAGCTCCTGGATGACTAATTTGCTGACTCTCTCACTCCACAGATGATTCCTGATAGCTGAGTATTCCCTGTGAGCAGCAGGGAATTTATTTAAGTAATTTATGTTTACACAAGCAACTAAAATTCTAACCTTCTTCAAGCAGTTTACTGGGTGATTAATTAGCCCGGCCTAAAATCTATTTCCGAGTGAAATACTTTAAGTACCTTCTCAGTTACTACTGTGTAACTCCAGAAATAGAGTTGGGCACTTCCCAACTTGAGTTGACTTTGTTCATCAGATGCTATTTATGCACATCATGTTGCACCATTTCCCACGTAATGCACTGCTTGAAGTACCCCTGGTGTAATCCCCATTCCCCTATAAGTCCTAGTTATTAGCACTACATGGTTAATTACTTCTAATTCCATTACATTACATTCCTTTCACCCATACCACTACCTCTACGATACACTGCATTGATCACCCTCACCTCCACCTACTGAATTTGCTTTTCAGGGCTCTGCCCAGTTCCCAGTTAACCCACGATCTGGCCTCCTGAACATGTAGATTTCCCAACTCCCCTTTCAAGGAGTTGCTTCCGGTGCGGCCTTCTATATATTGGTGAGACCCGACGCAGGCTGGGAGACCGTTTCGCTGAACATCTTCGCTCTGTCCGCCAGAGAAAGTGAGATCTCCCAGTGGCCACACATTTTAATTCCACGTCCCATTCCCATTCTGATATGTCTATCCATGGCCTCCTCTACTGTCAAGATGAAGCCACACTCAGGTTGGAGGAACAACACCTTATAATCCGACTGGGTAACCTCCAACATGATGGCATGAATATTGACTTCTCTAACTTCCATGAATGCCCCTCCTCCCCTTCACACCCCATCCCTTATTATTTTATATATATATATTTTCCCCCTTTTTCTCTCTCTCTTTTTTCTCCCTCTGTCCCTCTCATTATAACTCCCTGCCTGCTCTCCACCCTCTGGGCTCCCCTCCCCACTTCTCCTTCTCCCCAGGCTTCCCATCCCATGATCCTCTCCCTTCTCCAGCTCTTAGATCCACCCCTCCCCTCCTGTCTTCTCCTATCATTTCGGATCTCCCCCTCCCCCTCCCATTTTCAAATCTCTTACTATCTCTTCTTTCAGTTAGTCCTGACGAAGGGTCCTGGCCCGAAACGCCGATAGATGTTCCTATAGATGTTGCTTGGCCTGCTGCGTTCACCAGCACTTTTTGTGTGTGTTGCTTGAACTTCCAGCATCTGTAGATTTCCTTGTGTCTCCCCTTTCAAGGCCCTGATCTCAATTCAACCCAGTGAAATGTTCCCAGCCCCATGCTGGGATCACAGGAAAATACGAACCTGTTCTATTGTAGCACACTCAAGCTAGGTACAGCTATTGAGCTAATGTGAAGCTGGAAGCAACTAATCCCATCACAGGTACATTGCTTTAGGGTTAGGGTTAGCGCCGTGTTAACCCCAATTTTTTTTAATATAACACATTCCTAATTCCAGGTCATTATTCATTTAATATTGTATTGTAATTCAATATGAAGCTCATTCCAGCAAGTTCCCAAAATCTGAAGAGTGTCAGCTGAAGGGAAAATAAAACATTTTTCTTACTATTTTCTTTTCCCCTCTTCCTGCGGTTGCACTCTTTTCTCCCCCATGGAATGCAGTCTACTGACTCACCACAAGCACTGGGAACCCTGAGGTATTGACAGTGACACCAACAAACAAATGAGCAGGAAACACTATGGATGTAAGGGGCAGGAATATTGGCAGCTAATATTCTGCACAACTCCACAGACACCGATCCACTTCCCTGGCCAAAAACACCAGAACTTAATACTTTCACATTAATTTCTCCATCGCATGTCTATAAGCTTATCAAAAGACACTCTGAAACTGAAAACTTTTTTATAAAATAAGTTCATATCACAAGTGATTTTATAAAGCGAGAGAGAGAGACAGAGAAGGCGCGAATGGAGAGATTTGGTAGACCGCCGGACGGGGTGAACTCAAAGCGAGGCTCCGAAGGGCAGTGACGATCGGAGGAGGTCGATGGTGAACGATTGACCTATGAGTGAGCTCCAACTTTGCGCACAGACTGCTTAATAAGTCTGGGCCCTTTTTCTCTCTTCTATTTCGTTCCTCCACTAACCATATCGTCAAAGTAAGAGTTATAAAGCTTAATTATTTAATCACATATTGTGTACTGTTTGTTATTTCGTGGTACTGATTTGTAACAGGGGATACATCGCGTAGCATCCACACAAACGAGATTTCTTAAGTTTGGCTGGGCCGGGGGTTATCACCCCCTATATTAAGCGGCTAGGCGAAGCGAGAGTTACACTAATCAAAACGGAAACTGTTTCAGTATAATTATGTAGTATTAAACTAAATAGTTCCTAAGGTTGTCATAGCTGGGGGTGGTAGTGGGGATAAGCTCCCACTACCTATAAAGTGCTCCAGATGGCATGCGACTCTAACAGCCTCTGACAACCAAGTCCAGCTCTTGGCCTTCACATGTGCTTAGCTACTAGGCCCAGTGGAACTGTTTCTACTGACAAAAGAAGGGGAAAAGGCGGACCACTGGCGCCTCAAAACCGGTTGCTTCGGGCAGGTGGAGCTCATCGGCCTTGGACGGCAGCCCGCCTAGGAGAAGGAAAACTCTGATTTTAAACCTCCACTGCCTTGCGGCCATCCCACCCATGGGAAAGGCTTCAGGAGTAAACCCCGAGGAAGAAATCCGGAGCCAGAGTCCCTAGGGCAGTTTGATGTTGTTTACAACTCACTCTGGCAACCTCTGCGACAACACTGGTGCTAAGCTGTATCGGCACTTGCCCTTCCCTTGGACTACATCAGTGACGTGGAGAGGGGGAACCCGCTGCATGGGCAACAGCCGGTTCTTCAAAACTTCCCGCCCAGGCTTGCACCCTGGAGAGGACACAGTCCACCAGAGGCGCAAACCCATGATCCCCTGGGATTGATGGCTGACTACTACTATTAAACTAAATTACAGAAATCAAATAATCAAGCGTTAATTATTCTGAATTTTAAGTGCCTGAAAATGTAACGTTTGTAATAGATGCTCAGCCATTGTTACCTACCAGGTCATGAGACACAAACACTGACTGGCAGATGAGGGGAGCACTCATGTCGAAGAATTTCAGCCAATTGATTACCTCCTCATCACTGTTCAGAGGACAGGGAGAAAAGTCAGGCTGGAAAACAGAGAGAGAGAAAAAAAAATCAAGAACTTTAAATACTTAAAACAAAAAAATACTAATTATATCAACAGAGGTACTTTTAATGATACTGTATCATATTACATTTGTGCACCCATCTTTAGTTTTAGAGAATAAATTGCCAGCTACCCAAGATAGAACAACTGATCAGATTCCTTGCTAAAGTGGCTCCAAACAGTGGAGAAGCTTGCCGTCTCTTGGGCATTGAGCGGTAATTCAAACCCCGGGAGTAATCTTCTGAAGTCGCAGTATGGTACAGCCCACCGAGCTGAATTATATCATCATGATGTCAACCTTACATTGATAATGCCACTTCACGGATAAAGAACATTTTTAAGAAATGCTTTTTTCTCCTGTCAATGGTTTTATCATGGAGCTTGGGAACAACTTAATCAACAAAGGTTAGGCAATTTCTTGGCAGTGTGGATAGGTTTCTCCTAATTGGGCACATGGTTCACAATGGTTCCAAAGTTGAGGAGTCCCACTTTAGACATGTGCTCCACCAACTCAGTGCATCTATTTATCAGAACCTCAAGGAAATGGAAATGCTTAATTGACACATTCCCTTTAGAGTTGGATTCTTGTTCCCCATCTAGACTTAGTACCAAGAAGTGGATTGCTTCTTTAGTTTATTCAGCTGGAGGCAAAGACCATAAGATATAGGAGCAGAATTAAGCCATTTGGCCCAACGAGTCTGCTCCAACATTCCATCATGGCTGATTTATTATCCCACTCAATCCCATTTTCCTGCCTTCTCCCAGTAAGCTTTGATGCCCTCACTAATCAAGAACGTATCAACCCCCACTTTAAATACACTCAATGACTTGGCCTCCACAGCTGTCTGTGGCAATGAATTCCACAGATTCACCACTCGCTGGCTAAAGAAATTCCTCTTCATCTCTGTTCTAAAGGGACGTCCTTCTATTGGTGGCAATACCATTATTTATTTGCCATCCTGGAGTGGTGTGAACTGAGGAGGTAATTAAGAGTCTGAAGTCACATTTAGCCCAGACCAAGTAGGAATGGCAGATTTTCTGCCCCAAAGAACATTAGTAAAACAGTCAATTTTAGTTTTCTTCCTATACTTTCATGGTCACCATTAATGGTTCAAGAATATGTTTTTCCTCTATTTTTTTTTCATTACTTGAATTTTCATTCCACTACTGTCACGGTGGGATTCGAACTCAAGTTTCCAAAAATCAATAGTCTAGCCCTCTGGCAACTATTCCAATAATGTAACCACTGTGCTCTTGCACTGATCAATTGCATGCTGCTTGCTTGGTATCCTTATCAAAGCAAGCAGCATATTGAATGATTGATTACTAAATTTAATATTCCATCTTTGGATCTAATAACAAACAGCATCTCAAGTGGCTCCGACTGCATGCAAAAATCCACTTCTCGTTAAAGTTGGCACATAAATTGGGTGAAAATTCTCTTCACTACCTTGGCTTCTGAGATCCCTCTAAAGATCCCCCCCTGTTATTTGGCACTGAGGAATGCATGATCCCAAAGATGGCAGGATACCTTTGAGTAAAGTTTTTCCCAAAAGCCCATTGAAATGCCGTTAGTTCTGGACCTTTAAAGGTGGACTGAGTCCTCCCATAAATAATGCTCCTGATTATTCCTGGAGTTCACCAAAAATGAACACCCAATGCAAAGAAAATCAGTGTTATTTACCTTGACTTAAAACTGGCCAGAACTGTCTTCTGAATTAAAGAAAAATGTCCTTTGCTGTTCTGGGTAAGGTTATTGGCGAGTCAGAGTGATGGACGGATTTTATGGTGAGTGGAATCAGATCAGGGCGCTGAACTATGAGGGATACTGCTAGCCGTCACTGTCATTTGTTCTCAACACCTGAGATTGCACACAATTAAAGCTTGCTCATCAAGGACTTGTTTGTTTTTGAAGAGAACTAACAGACGTCATCATACGTGGATGCCACAAACAACAACCCATCTTGTTCCACCCAATCTAAAAATACTGTCAAACCTGGAGCCCTTCTGGTGAAGCGGTACTGATGAGACTGTTCAGCCGTGTATTCAAAGATACCACCAGGAGCCCAAGAAATTTACTGCTTCTGAGAAATTTCCACCACCTGATGTTTCAACGGTACCAACTTAAACCCCACTTGTCTTCAAGAGTCTGACAGCACATTTGGAAGTATAAAGCAAAGGAGTGGTGGGAAGGGGGCCTGGTGTCAGAACAGCTCCGAGTTATACATAGAGGCAGAAATCCAGAACCCTAGTAACCCCAGGCATCTCAGATAACTCTGCATTCAAACCAGGAAAATCTAGACAGCAAGTTGTTGGAATTGCTGTGTCTGTGCACAACTACGTATCAATTAAAGAAAGCAGCGCATGCAGGGAATGGCTTTAACTGGGAGGGGGGAGGGGGAGGCAGAACAGATCAATATGTAGTGTTAAGGGAGGGGGTGACATTGCTCTAGGAGATAGATCCATACATTACATTTCTTTCCCTTTTAAACATGATTTCACAGTAACAGTCCATAACTAACTTCATAGTCCTAAAGATTCAGTCACTTAGGTGGCGTTCTGTTTCTTTCAGGATAGTACTTCTGGACCTGTGGAATGGCATCAGGTTTGGCAGGTGTTATATCAATGATAATATTCTCATAATGCCTCTGGACCTGTGGGATGGCATCAGGTTTGGTAAGTGTCTTGTCTAAGACAAAGTTCTTGGTTTCCGGTGTCATGTTACTGTCAGTGACATCATCACTATGAGGCAAGTCCAGTGACTGTGATGCGTTCATCCTGTTGGATGCAGTTGATTCAGCTGTGTTCTTCAGTCCATCATCCAATATCCATGTATGATCTCCAACATCCACTGTGTAACATCAGTGGTCCAGTTTTTGTAGCTATCCTACCAGGTGTCCATTTGTCTTCTTGGTAATCACGCACTAGGACTTCCTGTCCAATCTCGAAGCTCCTTGCTGCTTTACTTAGCAACTGATTGAACTCTTTATTCTGTACTTCCCTCCTGAAGCTTGGATTCAGGAGATCTATGTGAGATCTCAGATTCCAGCTCATGAACAGCATTGCAGGTGTTTGATTTGTCATTGCATGAACAGAGCTCTGATACACAAAAAGGAAGCTGTCCACCTTGTGCTGCAGAGAAATGTCCTCCTTGTCCATCACTTTAATGGACTTCCTGAAGGTTTGAGTAAACCGTTCAGCTAACCCACTCATTGCTGGGTGGTGAAGAGCTGACTTGAAATGTCTGATGCCATTTTTCTTCATGAGCAGTTGGGATTCTTCTTTTGTGTATTGTGGTCCATTGTCACTCACAATTTGTTCTGGTAAGTCATTTCTGGTGAAGATCGTCTTTACTAAGGTGGTTGACTTTATTGATATAACCTCCAGCCACTTAGAATGAGCATCCACAGCAATCAGAAATATGGAGTCCATGAATGGCCCAGCAAAGTTAGTATGTACTCTTTGCCTTGTAACAGTGCCTGTGGGGGTGCATTTTGAACTTTTTGGCATCCTGAACAGCTTTAGGCCAAGTTTTCAATCTGTTTATCTATTCCCGGCCACCACATATAGCTCTGGGCAAGACTCTTCATCTTGACTGTATCCAGGTGTCCTTCGTGCAGATTCTCTAACACTCTGGTGCACAGTTTAGAGGGGACCACAACATGAGATCCATACATCAGTGTTCTTTGACATACCAACAGTTGGTCTCGTCTCACTGAGTACTCTGGAAACATAGGGTTACCATGAGCTGGCCATCCTTGCATGGCGCATTCATAGACTTTTGTCAATGTCGGGTCATTCCTTGTTTCACTTTGCATTTCAGAATTTGGTACCAGCAACTGGTCCACCAATGCAGTATGGAACACTCCTGTTGGGTCACGGTATAAAGACTTTTCTTCTTCAGTTATCAGTGGTGGAAGACGTGACAAGTCATCAACGTTTCTGTGTTGTTTTATGCCCTTGAACACTATGTCATAAGTGTGGGCTCCTGGAAACAGTGCCCAGTATTGTAACCGAGTAGCAGTCATCACTGCAATTCCTTTCCTGGGATTGAAAATAGACACAAGGAGCTGGTAATCTGTCACTAGTGTAATCCTCTGTCCGTAGAGGTGGTGATGGAACTCTTTATTCCCTATACTAGACCTAGGGCCTCTCGGTCAATCTGTGCGTAGTTGCATTCTGCGCTCGTTAGTGATCTTGAAGCAAATGCAATTGGGCATTCAGATTCATCTTTCATAGTGTGTGACTCAATGGCTCCAAAAACATATGGGGATGTATCGCACGCCAGTCTGATGGGCAGGGATGGGTCGGGTCATAATAGGTGAGCAGTTCATCAGATGTTATTAGTCTCTATTTCCTAGAATGTTTTTTCACATCTTTCTGACCTTTCGCACTTTGCTCTTGTCTGTAACTGTGCATTCAATGGATGCAGCACTGTAGCAATGTTTGGGAGAAACTGGTGGTAGTAGTTTACAAGGCCCAAGTATGACCTGAGTTGTGGCATATTTTCCGGTTTGGGTGCCTGTAGCACTTCTTCAGTCTTCTCTTGTGACTTATGTAAGCCTTGTTTGTCAATGACATGTCCACAATGTGAGACTTCATTCTTGAAAAACTCACATTTCTCTCTCTTTGCACACAGACCATACTCACTCAGCCTGGCAAGCACTTTACCAAGGTTCTGGAGGTGCTCCTCGTCATTTTTGAGAGTCACGATGATGTCATCAAGGTAACATTGTGTTCCTGGGATATCTTGGAGCACTTGGCAAAGAGAATGGACCAAATTGCCGGAGCTGATGCAATGCCAAAGACAAGACGATTATACTGGAACAGTCCCTTATGAGTGTTGATTGAGAGGAACTTCCTACTTGACTCCTGCATCTCCATTTGCAGATAGGCTTGTGACACGTCAACCTTTGAAAACCTCTCCCCACCTCCCAAAGATGCAAAAATGTCTTCCATTTGTGGCAGAAGATACTACACCGGATTGACACTCACCTGAAAATCCCCGCATACACGAACAGCTCCA
This sequence comes from Mobula birostris, assembly GCF_030028105.1. Lineage (NCBI taxonomy): Eukaryota > Metazoa > Chordata > Chondrichthyes > Myliobatiformes > Myliobatidae > Mobula > Mobula birostris. Next base: position 31,691,674 of record NC_092394.1, on the reverse strand, counting down.
GCCTTCCCTTTCTTGATCATCGGGACAATGGACATGACCCAATCACTCCACTCAACCTTGAAGAGAATTCCAGATGCCTCCAAGCTCTGCAGTTCAGCATCCGCTTTAGCGTAAGGCACCGGGTGTGCTTTATGGAATCTTGATGATGCTGTTTCATCCAGTTCAATTCTGGTCTCTTGTCTTTGAGTTTACCAATCCCCTTCTCAAACACCTTCTCATTAGCAATAAGCATCTGTGCCAGTCCCTGGTTAGTGCTACCATTTGGGCTGCCGTTGCCTGTTGATGTCACACTGAGAGCTTAGACTGAGTGCCAGTCAAGTTGGATTTTTCTCAACCATTCACGTCCAAAAAGTGCTGGCCCTCCACTTTTCAATACGTAAAGCTCTAACTGTTATGTTTGGCCTCCATATGTCACATTTACTTTCAGTTTGCCTTTGGGAGACATCTTTTCACCCACGTAAGTCTTTAGCATCGCTGGGGTCTTCTCTAATGTATCTCAAAAATCAGTCTGTCGTAGTCAGCCTCTGGAATTATGGACAAGTCTGGCCTTATATCTATCTCCATTTTCAGTTTTCACCAGACACATCTGTTGTGATCCAGGTGATTTTGTGATCTGCTTCAGTTATACTATGCAGTTCTAGGCACAACAGTTCACCTTTGTCAGACTCTATGTTGTCTGATTCTGTTTTACACTCGGTAACTTTAGGCATTTACTTATTTTGTGTTTGAGACTTTTCACTCGGTTATATATTTTGTCTGCCTTGACCTTGTCTGTGACACTTTCTGCAAACTTTTTCCTTGAACCAACAGTCACTGGCATCATGGGGGGATTTGACACATCAATAACATTATTGGCTTTCTGCACCATTCAGAGACATTTTATGCATTTCGTATTCTAATTTCCTTTTCTGTAGTTCTGCCACATCTTTTGCTGCAGCCTCTAATGATACTGCAATGGTCAATGCCCATTCTAAGGTTAGGTCTCTTTCGGATTGTAGCCTCTTTTGAGTGCTTTGGCTATGCATGCCACATATAATGCATCAGAAGTCACAGTACTGAGAAAGTTGCACAGATCTGCAATGTATTCAGAAAGGCTTCCAACTTTTGACTGGTTCAGTTTGTAAAATCTGGATCTCTCAGCTATTACCAGCAGTTTAGGACTCAAGTGATTTGATTTTGTAAAATGTTAACAATTACGTCGAACATCGTTTGCTGGCTTTGCAGGGGTTACTGTACATTCTTCCACCCATTAAGCTAAGAAGTGTCGGGGCTTTCTTTTGCTCCTCCACATTGTTCGCGTTACAATACAGTTCCACCCTCTCAATATACAACCACAGCTTTCATTAGTTGGCATCCATCTGTCTCAAAGGACAATGGGTGATGATGATCATCATCACAAGCCTGGGTGGAAGGTATGGAGATCCTGAGATGCCCAGTCATCAAGATCCTCCTCTCGGCTTCACCAGTGTAATCCAAAGGAAAGCTTTTGAAGCAACACGTTTGGCATCAGCTTGGATGCAGGAGCTGCTGGAAGGATGTTCAATGACGTCCAGCTGCCTTAGGGGCTCCATTCCGGATTTGCTATCTGGGTTTACACCTGTAGCCTTCATCTCTCCCGAGGCTGCCCACAAGGCAGTGGGGCTACTTACCCATAGTTGGAGATCTGGTTCACGAGCACCAGGGCGTGTCCACACACTGGTGGGCCTGTGTGCTACATATGCAGGGGCCAGACCTCCCTATCAGCTGTAGTTCAGCCTGAGTCCAAAAGGAGTTCAGTTTCCGTGTGTCTTCAGCGAGGAGGCACTACATGAGGCTTGCTATTGGTGAGGCTATGTACTGGCAGGGAGAGACTTACACACTCAGCTTTTCTTTTCGCAAGACTGCTTGAAAGCAGCGGAAGCTGAAAGTGAGAACAACAGGCACTACCCACTACACTACCACACTAGACACATCACAACAACCATAAGCACTATCAAATTGGTCAACGTTCTGGCCTAAACTGTCGCCACATTTTCACTTTAAATTCAGCACATTTTTCACTGTTACTCACGTGTCCTTCAGCTTTCTCGTGCTGTTTAACACTCAGTGTTTTGTCTTATCACTGTCGGTGCAGGTCGTGATATTCTCTGACACTCAGGTTCGTACTCATAGGAAATTTGTTGTGTCTGTACACAACCACTTATCAATTAAATAAAGGCACGCACTCTGGAGATGGCTTTAGCTGGTGTATTCACATTGCAATGAGAGAGAGAAAGAGGTAGAGAGAGAGAGACAGAGAGAGAGGAGAGAGAGATAGAGAGCGATAGAGAGAGAGAGAGAGAGAGAGAGAGAGAGAACAGTGTGCATGTGTAGACAACAGAGCAATACATAATGCTGAGGGGAGGTCACTGCTCTAAAAGAAATAGATCCATACATTACATGAACAATGGTTCAGATCCTTAGGGATGATTTTTTTTTTTCATTCGTTCATGTCAATGACCAAGGACCAGAGCTTACTTCTCTCATAGAGTGAGAAGCAGAAATAGAGAATGCTGTAAATACTTAGTAGGTCAGGCAGCTTCTGTGATGAGGGGAAACAGAGTTAATGTTTCAGTTTGATAAACTTCCATCAAAATTGAGGGAAATTACAAATTAAAACTTATTTTAAAAGGAAGAGAGTGAAGTGAATATCAGACCATGGAGTGCAAGAGAGAATGAATGAAATGGGTGGTAGGAGGTAGATGAAAGCAGAGAAGGACAGCAAAATAAAAAAAACATTGACTAAGCAATACAAAACACTGCAAGTGCTGGACATCTAGAAGAAAAACAGAAAACAGAAACTGGAATTATTCAGCAAATCAGGCAACATCGGCGCGGAGAAAAATAATTTACATTTTCATCAGATCCAGAAGTTAAAAGTAAGATGGTTGGAACGTGCAGAGAAAGGGAGGGAGGTGCAAAGGGAAGCAAGAGAAGTGATTGACATGAATGTGTCAGAGGCAAAAAGTGGAAGGCTTAAGATGACTAAAAGCCAGAGGAGGTGCAAATGCAAAATAATTATCTAAAATTACCAATGTTGACTGTGCTGGAAATGCTCAGTACTCAAAATTTCTGAACTCACTGTCCAACTCAGATGATACCTCTAGTAACTAATCATACCCCTAGTCAGAAAGTAGTCCTGATGGACAGAAACTAAGACTCCCTATTCAGAAGAAAAACTATCAATGGGATATATATAACTTTATCTAAATTTAGATATTCATAAACAATGGTGAGCTCCTATGCATGTTGAATATTCAAGGCAACTATTAAATCAATCTTTACAACCTTTACAAGCAATTTAGTGGTTGTAAAATGTTATCTTAGAGATAAGCCATATAAATTATACATTTGAGAAGATATCGCTTTCATTTAAATTAGTAATAAGTGTTTGAATGTGAGGAATCTTGAAACGTGATCAGAAGCTTGTGTATACATATGATTATGTTGTGATCAGAATATTTAACAACAAACCAGGAGAACGTTTGACTACTGGGTCCATGTTGGTTCCCAGGGTAGCAAACCCATTTGTCCTATTCTTCCTGTGCCCCATGGCTTGAGCCTAACACAAGCCCATTAATTCTGATTTTTTTTTGCCATTTACCTACAGAAAGGAATAATTTACATTGAATGATTAAACTACCAGAACATCTTTAGGATATGAGAAGAAGCTACAGCCAAAGAGGAAACATTGAACCACATATAGTTAAATGCTCCTTTCTCTAAGTAGCTCGTGTCTACGTTTCCATTAAGCATTATGCGTATGAATAGGAAACTGTATGGTGTTCTTATCCCCTCCCAACCTTTCCAAACATAACTTCAGTAGAGACAACATGCATTGGTACTTACCATAACATGAATCTTGGCCTTTCCCTTCTGAATGAGGAATGTCCCTCCCATTGCTACAGGTTTATCTCCAAATTGTTTTGCAAGTGCTTCTCTCATGCAACTTACGAAGTTACTTTGTCCTGTTCTTCTACAACTCCTTACTTCCACAACCTAATCAACAACAGCATCAAACCACAAGTCAAAAATCAATCTGAAGAATCTGTGTAAATCCATTATAAACCCACTAACGCAATGTAATTACGTACACTGAAATCGCACTTAACAAAATTAACCACAATTGTATAATCAATTTCTTATTAAATCATGCTGTGTCATTTCAAGCTACCACGAGAATTTATTAATACACCAACTTGATCACTATATATTTGCAAATAAAGACATAAAGTTTGACAAAAATAAACATTAAAATACTCATGAGTAAATCTTTCTCGAGCTTCCAGCCAGATATAGGTATCAATTTTAATCAACGTTTCAATGACAGACTCTGTCATCTTCATCAGGGTTGATGCCTGGACATATCTAATCCAGTGGTATTTATAATGCTTATAAAAAGTATTCACCCTCCCTTGCAAGTTTTCAAGCCAAGGGACCGCCTGGTGAAGGAAGCCATTGAGATAAAACTAGGGGAAAAGAATTTTAATGAAGACAAAGGTCTCGCTCTAGAACTGGAACTCAACTGTAAACAAGGTGGGACAGCAGAAACCTGACTGGATGATGACTAACCAATCAGGAGGGATGGACGATAGGGTTACAAATACCACCGGACTAAACGTGCCCTGGCTTCAACCCTAATGTAGATGGCAGAGTTTGTCATTGAAACGTCAGTTGAAATTGATACCTGTACCCAGCTGGAAGCCCAAGAAGAGTTTATTTGTTGTATATGCCGAGAAAGCACTAGATCCTATAGAATACACATTAAAATTATTGTCCAGTGGAGCATACAGATTAAGATAAGAATATTAATGGAAAAGTCTGCAACAATATTATATTTCCATATTCATGATATTTTGGCATGAATGAGTTATTGATACCCTCTTAGCTGCCAGTTGGTAGGGCAAACAAATCTGATTATTTTTAATTGGCAATGTGTAATTGACCCAGCTCAGAACCTTACATTATGCCAATCTTTGAACAGAGCATAGGCCACTTCCTTTCCCATTTCAAAGATGAATTCCATGTCCGAGAAACATTTTAAGACCACATCCACTTCTGTCTTTCGAATTTAGCCCCATTATTGGTAGAGAATTAAAATTCAAAGTAATGGAAGTAGTTATAAAATTAAATCTAGTAACCATGAAATCACTGGATGGTCAAAAAGGAAAATAACACATCTGGATTATCAGTCTCCTTCATGGAAAGAAATCTGACGGTGTGGTCCACAGGAAACTCCAAACTCATCAGTGAACTGCCTCCTTTGTGCAGGGTCAATAAATCCAACTATTGTCAGTTAGGTCCAGATCCCAAGAGTAAAATAAAAGAGGAAGTCTGAATATGTTAAAGACTCATCAACACGGAACGTACAATCACATAGGTAATATATGGAGTTATGCTTCACTCACCTTTCCAGGTTTCCCTTCACTGATGTACAAATTAGCCAGTAATGCAAAATCGCAGGTCTTATACTTTTCCCCATATTTCTCCAGGATAAACCCACCTGTGGCTGGGTCTATTCTGGCACTGTAACTGTGATTCACCTCAGGTTTCCCATTTCCTTTAGCGAAGACATTAGGCATAAGCTAAAGCAAAACACAAAAAAAATGTACACATTTTTATATAGAACATCTTACATAGAGTGTTATAGAGCTGAGCTCCAAATGCACTGTTACATTTACTGTAAACTATACTGCAGTTTTCGGTTAAAACACAGTACATTAGTAATTTAGGAAAAGTAAATCAATGTAAGCCCCACTTATTGTTGTCACAGATGAAGTCTCAGAAACTTGCAGATTCAAATACTGCTCTCAACCTACAGTGTTAAAAAAAAGTTCAGCCCCTGTATTACAAAAAAAAAAGATATTGATCAATGAACTTAGAATTTTTACTTACGAAATATGTGCTTCTTTTATTCACAGCACAAAGCTCAAACACATTGTGCTAAGCTAATAGGGACTTATCCAAAAAGACTGGCCGTAATAGCAGCATGAGGTGGTTCAACTAAGTACTGAGCAAAGGGGAGGAATACTTTTGAATTGCTGCCATTTCCACTTTTGAAATTTTAGATTTTCATGCTCAACGATTTTCCCCGTTTTCTGAGCTCTACCATGAAGAAGGAGCATGTTTTTCACAAATAAAAACTCTCATTATATTGTTCAAAATCTCTGGTTGTAATAGTCATCTATGTGAACAAAGGGTTGGGGGCTGAATAATTTTACAAGGTCCTGTATATGAAAGAAACTTTATAAATATCAATTTTAACGACTTTGAAATTAGCAAGTGGTTCTTCAGTCAAACACCAATGATTTCATAAGACCATAAGACATAGGAGCAGAATTAGGCCATCTCGCCCATCAAGTCTGCTCTGCCATTCAATCTTGGCTGATCCTTTTTTTTCCTCTCCTCCTCAACCCCAGTTCCTGGCCTTCTCCCCGTAACCTTTGATGCCATGTCCAACCAAGAACCTATCAATCTCTGCCTTAAATACACCCAACAACCTGGCCTTCCCAGCTGCATGTGGCAACAAATTCCACCACCCTTTTGGCTAAAGAAATTTCTCTGCATCTCTGTTTTGAAAGGGCATCCCTCTATCCTGAGGCTGTCCCCTCTTCTCCTAGACCCTCCCACCATGGAAAACATCCTTTCCACATCTACTCTGTCTAGGCCTTTCAACATTCAAAAGGTTTCAATGAGATCCCGCCCCCCCCCATTCTTCTGAATTCCAGAGAGTACAGACCCCGAGCCATCAAACATTCCTCGTATGATATCCCTTTCATTCCTGGGATCATCCTTGTGAACTTCCTCTGGACCCTCTCCAATGCCAGCACACCTTTTCTAAGATGAGAGGCCCAAAACTGTTCACAATACTCAAGGTGAGGCCTCACCAGTGCCTTATAAAGCCTCAGCATCACATCCTTGCTCTTGTATTCTAGACTTCTTCAAATTAATGCCAACATGGTATTTGCTTTCCTCACCAGCAACTCAACCTGAAAGTTAACCTTTGGGGTGCTCTGCACAAGGGCTCCCAAGTCCCTCTGCATCTCAGATTTTTGGATTTTCTCCCCGTTCAGAAAATAGTCTGCACATTTATTTCTACTGCCAAAGCGCATGACCACGCAGTTTCCAACATTTCAAGTAAAATCGGCAGCAGTAAACATCCACGGGTGTTAATAGGGATCATAATCAGGTCCGTGGCACAGAAACACATTACACGATATAATTATCTACCGTGTCACTAGACCATTAAATCAATAAGAAATCACACAATAACTTGGAGACTAAAGTGACCTGTTTTACTGTTCTCTCACAAAGGATATTGTAAACAATTCCTAAATATGTTCAGGAGCAGTGTTAGTGAATTGTACCTCTGCATTCACACCAACAGCTTTAAACGACACTGTACTGGCTCCAAGGAGGAAGGCACCAGGCAGTTCCACCTGCTCAGCGACAGTATTGAGATTATAGATCTGCAAACAGAAACAAAACCATATTGGTATCCTTTTTATTACATCACATCTCCTGTGATGGCTGGTTCAAAAAACTGCAGGTGCTGGAAATGCAAAACAAAAAAAAAACTAGAAAACACTGTTACAAGTAAACTGTACGGCAAAGTTTTCAATGAAAACAGAGTAAATGGAGTACATTAAATGAGTGGCGAGAAAACAAGCCAACATCTTGGGTCAACAAATCTTCAGGCAGAAGTGAGATAGCAAGTTGCAGAGAGTGGTGAGAATACAGGCCAGCATGAGCGCGTCCTTCAAGGGGGTGAATCCACAGAGAGCTTCCGGCCCAGGAGTGCTACTTTTCCGAGTACTAAAGACCAGAGCTGACCCAACAGGTAGGAGTGCTCACCGAGATCGTCAGCCTCTCATTTCAGCAGTCTGAGGTACTCAGCCTCTTCAGGCAGGCTTCAATTATATCGGTACCTCACAGGAATGTGGTAGCCCACCTCAACAACTATCGTCCAGCAGCACTTAAATCCACTGTGATGAAATGCTTTGACAGGCTGGTAATGAAACATAGCAACTCCTGTCCAAAAAGCAACTTGCCTGCTGCCTCAACAGGTCAAGTAGATGCCATTTCATTGGCTCTTCACTCGGTCCTGGAACATCTGGACAGCAAAGATGCATACATCTGGATGTTCTTCATTAACTATAGCTCAGCATTCAATACCATCATCCTCTCAAAACTAATCAATAATCTTCAAGACTTTGGTCTCAATAATTCCTTGTGCAACTATATACTTGACTTCCTCACCTGTAAACCCCAGTCTGTTCAAATTGGCAACAACATCTCATCCACAATCTCCATCAGCACAGGTGCACCACAAGCCTGTGTGCTTAGCCCCTGCTCTACTTCTTTTATACTTATGACTGAAGCTAAGCACAGTTCCAATGCCATATTTAAATTTGCTGAAGACACCAATGGTATAGGTCAACTCAAAGGTGGTGATAAATCAGCACATAGGAGGGAGATTGAAAATCTGGCTGAGCGGTGCCACAACAACAACCTCTCTCTCAATGTCAACAAGACCTTAGAGATGATTATTGACCCCAAGAGGAGGAATCCGGAGGTCCAGGAGTCAGTTCTCAATGGGAGAGTTGAAGAGAGGGGAAAATCACAGATTAAGAGGGTCAACAACTTTAAATCCCTCACTGTTATCATTTCAGAGGATGTGTCCTGGGTCTAGTATGCAAGTGCCATTTCGAAGAAAGCACAGCAGCACCTCTACTTTCTCAGAAGTTTGCAAAGATTCAGTATGGCATCTAAGATTTCGACAAATTTCTATAGATGTGTGGTAGAGAGTATACTCACTAGTTACATCATGGCCTGGTATGGAAATATCAATGCGTTTGAACAGAAAATCCTACAAAAGCAGTTCACATGGCCCACCCCACCATTGAGCACATCTACACGGAGCACTGTCACAGGAAAGCAGCATCCATTATCAAGGACCCCCACCATCCAGGCCATGCTCTCTTCTCACTGCTGCCATCAGCAAGTAGGTACAGGAGCCTCAAGACTCACATCTCCAGGTTCATGAACAGTTATTACCCCTCAACCATTGAGCCCTTGAAACAGACAAGATAATTTCACTCACCCCATCACTGAACTGTTCCTACAACCTATGGACTCGCCTTCAAGGACTCTTCATCTCGTGTTCTCAATATTGATTATTTATTTATTGATGATTATTATTATTCCCTTTTTTCCACTTTCTTTTTTTACTTGCACAGTTTGATTTTTTTTGCACATTGGCAGTTCTGTCTTGTTGTGCGCTGTTGATTCTATTGTGTATCTTGTACTTACTGTGAATGCCCACAAGAAAATGAATCTCAGGATTGTATATGGTGACATACGCAGTATGTACTTGATAATCAATTTACTTTGAACTTGAACATTGAGTTATCAAGGTAACGATTACTTAGAAAATACAGCAGTCCCAGCCAATAAAGAAAATATATCTTTGGACAGTGGGAAGAACCCAGGGCACCTAGAGGAAACCCAGTCACAGGGGGAACATGAAAACTCCTTACAGGCAGCGGCGGGAATGGAACCCTGTGGCTGTGACTGTAGAGCACTGTGCTATCGAGTTGAGTCAAGACAGAGAGGACAGAATGGGAATAGGGCAGGGAATTAAAGTGGCACATGACTGGGAGCTCTTGGGGAGTGAAAGGATGTGTTTTGCAAAGCTGTTTGTGAAGTTGGACTTCACCTAAACGCTAAAAAGACAGAGTACCTGGTGTTTAAATGTGACGAAGGTACTCTCAAGACTGTAGGAATGATACTATTAAGAAAGTCTTTGACTACAAGTACCTCGGGTCAAGAATGATGAGTTCAGAGAAGGACATAAAGATACGGAAGGCACTGGCGTGGAGGACTATGAACGACATGAAGGAAATCTGGAAGTCGAACCTGACCAGAGGGCTTAAAAAGAGGATTTTCATAGCAATCTTAGAGTCCATTCTCACGTACAGATGCAAGACGTGGACACTCACCAAGACTATGCGAAAGTCTCTAGATGGTTGCTATACATGAATGCTCCAGATGGCTCTTGACGTGAGCTGGCAACAGCACGTGACGAACATCGAGCTCTATAATGACCTACAGATGCTCACCACTAAAATCGAGGCGAGAAGACTGCAACTAGCAGGGCACTGTCTACGCCACCCCGAGCTACCTGCCAGCCTAGTCATCATATGGGAGCCCAAGCATGGGAGGATGAACGCTGGGCGCCCTCCCAAGCCTATGGTCAACACGCTCCTAGAAGACAGCGGCGCGGCTAATGTAGATGAACTGAACACACTGATGAGGGAGGGGGAGAAGTGGAGTCTGTCATCGTGCCCAACGCTGGCCCCCTAGGCCTGAGTCGACGTAGTAGTAGTAGTTTGCAAACACTGCACATGGACACCACATCATGAGCACCAAGTGCAGTATGATACACTCGAAAAGGTGAAGTGAAACACTGCTTCACCAGAAAGGACTGTTTTGGTCACTGTTTCCTCTGCGCTGCGCAAGTGCACGGCCACGCAGTAACTGAAATGCTCCCACATACATATCCTTTGTTGCCGCACAGCCGGGTTGTTCTTTTATATAATATTTTATTAAAGTGCGGTGCAGTTTTCAGGCCATACAAAAACTTCCTACTCAGAGCGATGGTTGGTCCACACAGCTGTAAAAAAATATAGGAGGAATGTTGTTTTGGGTGCCAGGATGGTGGGAAAGGAAGTGGTAAAAGGACAGGTATTACATATCACATCATTCCACGAGGACACACCTTGAAAAATGGAGTGATTGAGCAGATGGAAGAGCGTCGCATAATAGTGAGGTGCAAAGGGAATGGCCCTTTCAGAAGGCTGCACTGGGAAGGACTGCTCCACTTTAACAGCAAGGCAAAGGATGCATGTATTATGATATGGGGTGCAGTGCTCTATATGAAGTACAGATTCATCTCCCTTACGCCAATCAAACTATGGCAACTGATAGATGATTTTGCGGTCACTTTTAACATAGTATAGTAAATCTAGAAAAGTTCTTCAAAGTAGAATTATAATTGGCCTCACAAAACAATTTCATGGTTGAGAGTAGGAAATCTTTTCTGTTCACCCACTCAGTCACAGCTAGAACGGTTGCTTATATAAATCATGCTGACATATGAATGAATTAAAAGCGAGGTATATGTTTTAATAGAGCACTATAGATTTTGAAAATACATTAACTGAAATGCCTTCCTAATCTTATACCTAGGTGGCAGGGTGGAGACATGTCTCTCCCAAAGGTAGTGTAAGGCGCTCCTTCCCTCCACTAGCCTGCAGGTCACCCTTGGGCAAGGTGTAGCACCTGCTGGCGCGTGGCCAAGTGGTTAAGGCGTCGGTCTAGCGATCTGAAGGTCGCTAGTTTGAACCTCAGCTGAGGCAGTGTGTTGTGTCCTTGAGCAAGGCACTTAACCACACATTGCTCTGCGACGACACTGGTGCCAAGCTGTATGGGTCCCAGTGCCCTTCCCTTGGACGCTATCAGTGACATGGAGAGGGAAGACTTGCAGCAAGGGCAACTGCCAGACTTCCATACAACCTTGCCCAGGCCTCAGTCAACATCAAAATTGATGGACAGCCGAAGAAGAAGAAGTACCTGCATAGCCCTGTGCCAACCTCGATCAAGGTCACATGAAGCCATGGGAAAAGGCAGTGTATGAGAGCATCTGGTGCAAATCACAAAACCTGGATATGTGACCACTGACGCCAGGCAGACAATCTCTGAAGAGTATTGATAATGGCTGGGGTCACCCATCCTGTAAAGGCACCGCCCAGAAGGCAGCAATGGCAAAATACTTCTGCAGAAAAATTTGCCAAGAACAGTCATGGTCACGGAAAGACCATGACTGCCCGCATCATACAACATGGCACAAAACAATACCCTTTGTGAGGACTTTAAGAACGGTAATTAGAAGAATGGGTCACAAAATGTCAAAGCCTGACCAAACTGAAACCATTCACACCTTATCCATTTGTGGAAGGGGTAAGAGGTAAGGAACTCCACCCACGTCTGCTATTCTGGGTTTCCCACATAGACCTGCAAAATAAAAATACATTATCAAAATGGTTTAGTTCCAAAAAATTCAGTAGATTAAATAATCCTGAATATGAATGCAATGCTAATTCACAACCTTCAAGAGAAGTTACACAGATAATCTTGTGTAGCACGAAATCTATTTTGTAAAAGGGTACAAGAAATCAGCTCAAAGCAGTATTGGCCACTATACTTTCTACTGACTTCAATGAAACCAGCAATGAGGACATACTTAATAGAAAACTAAGAATAATTTCTTCACCACAGCGTCTGAAGCCCTATTTTCATTAAATTCATTAGAAAGAAGTACCACTGTAACTGCGAAGTGATCTTCTCCATGGGTTTCATTCTCTACCATTATCCATTTATTCAATATAAATCTATAGTTCATTCACTGCTTTATATTAGCAGTAACCACTGTGTGTCACCCTTTCGAACATTCTCCCTAATCTAACAGCCTACTCATTTCTTTGGTCATTGTCAAAAGCATACAACTATCGCTTTTTCATTTCCCCTTTGCTTGATGGAGTGCATTTAATTTTTCAAGCTTATTTTAAAGAACTCTTCTTCGAATAAATCCAGATTCTACTTCATCTTCTCCCATTTACCCTTCCTCCAGACTTACATTTGTCATTTACTAAACCCTTTAGCACTCTCTTTCAACTCCAACTCCACATTTCCATTCAATTCCCTCTTCCCTCCCTGAACCTTTCTCTGAGCTTAAGAATCCCTACTTTTTCAGGTCTAATGAAAAGTCAAACTGAAATGTTAACTTTCTCTTTTCATAGAGAAAGAGTGCTATGGTATTCAAGGCATTTTCTGTTTTATTTAATAATTAAGATCAGTTTGTTTACACAGTATGCAATAACTAACAGACAAGCATTCAACATATTGAAGGGTACGTGTTGCTTTCTGTGAGTGAACATTACATTATTTTCAGAAACACGATTCCTACAATTTTATTTTAAATCAATACATCACCAAGTATTCAGCCACTGCAAACGTGCAGTAGACTATCAAATAACAGAGTAGAACATAAACTACTGTTATGATATATAAACTGCTGGAAATTCAGAGCAACACACACAAAACATTGGAGGAACTCAGCAGCATCTACGGAAATGAACAACTGTTTGGTCGGAGACCCTTCTTCAGGACTGGAAAGAAAGGGGTAAGACACCAGAATACAAAAGTGGGGGAGGGAAGGAGGAAGGCTAGAAGGTGAAAGGTGAAGCCAAGAGGGTGGGAAAGGGAAAGGGCTGGAGATGACGGAATCTGATAGGAGAGGAGAGTGGACCATAGGAGGAAGGGACCCAAAGGGAGGTGATAGGCAGATGAGAAGATGTAAGAGGCCAGAGAGGGAAATAGAAAAATAGGGGAGGCGAAGGGATTTGTTTTTAAACTGAAGGAAAATCAATCTCCATGTTATCAGGTTGGAGGCTACCCAGATGGTATACAAGGTGTGGCCTCAGCTTGGCACGAGAGAAGGCCATGGACCAACATGTCGGAACAGGAATGGGAAACGTCATTAAAATGCAGTCCTTGATGAAGCAGTCCCCCAAATTACGATGGGTCTCACCAATGTAGGAGAGGCCTCATTGGGAGCACTGCACACAATAGATGACCCCAGCAGATTGACAGGTGAAATGTTGTCTTACCTGGAAGGACTGTTTCTTAATGGAAGTGAGAAAGGAATTGCATGGGCAAGTGTAGGGTGAGATGAATGGAGAAGGAACCCATGGCGGGAGCAATCCCTGTGGAAAGCGGCGGGGTGGGGGGAGGTAAAGATATGTTCAGTGGTGGAATCCCTTTGGAAATGGTGGAAATTGCGGAGGATGATACGTTGGATGCGGAGTCTCATGGAGCGGTAGGTAAGGACAAGAGGAACCCTATCACTGTCAAGACAGTGGGAAGATGGAATGAGAGCAGATGTTAGGGAAATGGAGGAGATTGGTGAGGGCAGCATCAATTATGGAGGAAGAAAAACCCCATTCTTTGCTAAGGAGGAGGCCATCTCTAATGTCTAATGTCCTGGAAAGGAAAGCCACATCCTGGGAACAGATGTGGAGGAGACGAAGGAACTGAGAAAAGGGAGTAGCATTTTTACAGGAGATAGGATGGGAAGAGGTATAGTCAAGATAGCTGTGGGAATTGGTAGGTTTACAGAAGACAGTTTGTCTCAAAGATGGAGACAGAGAAACCGAAAAAGAGGAGGGCGGTGTCAGAAATGGACAAAGTGAATTTAAGGGCAAGGTGGAAGTTGGAGGCAAAGTTGATGAAATCAACAAGCTCAGCATCGGTGCATGAAGCAACATCAATGCAGCCTTCAATGTAGCAGAGAAAGAGTTGGGGACCATTACCACACATGGCTTGGAACAAAAAGGCAGGCATAGCTCGGGCCCACACACGTGCCCATGACTGCCCCTCGAGACTGGAGGAAGTGGGAGGAGCCGAAGGAAAAGCTATTGAGACAAGGACCAGTTCTGCCAGAAGGAGAAGGGTGGTGGTAAATGTCATAAGAAATAATATCCAACAGTGGCCTTTCAGCCCCTCAGACCTGCTCTGCCTTTCAGTGTGATCATGGCTGATCATTTACCTCAATCCATCTTTCCTGCACTAACTCTATGCCTTGATTGCCTTAATATCCAAAAACCTACCTCCACTTTAATATATTGAGCCTCATAGCCACCCTCCTGTTAAACCAGGGGTTCCCAAACTGGGGTCACGGACCCCTTGCTTAATGGTATTGGTCCATGGCATTAAAAAAATTGGGAACCCTTGTGCTAAATGAATACAAATATTGTCTCATCCCTTCATTCAGACTCCAAGCGTCTGCTTAATCTCTTCTCCTTCTACACACTGTACCCTCCCTGTAACATCCCATTCCCATCACCCTACCCCAGCATCTGTTCTGGAAAACATCTATAACAGGAATATCCTTTGAAAGTGTAACCAGATCTTTAGACAATATCCTAGGTAAGAGTTTTGCCTGGGAACCACATGATTCCAGCAAGATATTTTTATTCTTACATTCAAATCTTCTGGCAAGAAATTATTTGAATCCACATTCTATATAAAATAACAGAACATTACACCCTGTGGAGTGGATGTGGAGAGGATGTTCTTATAGTGCGAGAATATAGGACCAGAGGTTGCAGCCTCAGAATAGAAGTATGTCCCTTTAGAACAAAGCTGAGGAGGAATTTCTTCAATCAAAGGCTGGTAAATCTGTGGAATTCATTGTTACAGGCACCTATGGAGGCCAAGTAATTGCGTATATTTAAAGTAGGGGTTGATAGGATCTTGATTAGTTAGGGTGTCAAAGGTTACAGGGGAGAAGGCAGGAGAAGGGGATTGTGAGGGGGCAATAAGCCAGCCATGATGGAATGGCAGAGTAGACTCGATAGGCCAAATGGCCTAATTCTTCTCCTACGTTCCAAATAAAATGTGATTGTCAAGGTGACCTGGCACATAACCCTGGAGGGTTGGCGGGGGGGGGGGGGGGGGTGGGAGAGGAAACGCAAGAGAAATTCTCTTACATGTTGAAAAAGCAATTTTGACCAAGTTTCTCTTTCAGATTGACCACTGTTACAATAGAAATAAGTGGAAATCACACCATTACTTCTGTGCATCTACTTTAAAATCTTGCACAGTCTCTACAGTACTCAGGAGCTACTCCTACACAATCAGGAAAGCTCAAAAACTGCCTTTATTTTCTGGGGAGGCTGAAGAGAGCTGGACTATTCATGCCTATATTCTTCTACAGATGTGCAGTAAAGAGCATCCTAACGTGTTGCATCGCTGCATGGTACGGAAAACACACTGCATTGGACAGGAAAGTTTCGAAGTAAATTTATCATCAAAGTACATACTGTATACATCACCACATGCAACCCTGAGCTTCGTTTTCTTGTTCTACAAATAGTTTGAGTGCCCAGCGCATCACCTGCACCAGCCTACCACCATCGAGGACATTATATATCAAGACGCCGGAAAAGTACCCATAACATCATGAAGGATCCCACCCACCCTGCTCATGGGCTGTTTGGCCTCACTCCCATAAGGGAGGAGGCTGCGTGGCATCCATGCCAGGACCACCAGACTCAAAAACAGTTACATTCCCCAAGCAGTAAGGCACCTCCACCCATTAACCCACCCCTCCACAACCTCCACCACCACTACTTTATCATTTCCTGTCAATCACTTTATACGTAGTTATTCATGTGCCCAGCGTCGCTTTATGGAATGAGGGTTCAAACTATACTTACTATCTGGGTCAGTGTGTGAAACACAGTGGCTGCTCTATCAGTTGTCGGGCTGGCTGGCTAGTAGTTTGGAATTTGTATGGTGGAGTTAAAAGTTAAAGATTTAATAATATAAAATAGCATGGTTAGTGTGATGCTATTACAGCTTTGGACATTCCAGAAGTGAATTCCGGCGCCATTCTCTAACGAGTCTCCGTGCGTCCTCCCCGTGGAATGCGAGGGTTTTCTCCAGTTTCCTCCCACAGTCCAAAGACATAGCGGTTAGGTTAATTTGTCTTTGTAAAAAGTCCCTTGATTCAGTTCGGATTAGTCAGGTTTGTCAAGGGTTGCTGGATGGCATGGCCTGAAGGGGGCCAGAAGGGGCTACTCCACACCGTTTCACTAAATAAATAAACAAACAGATGCAGTACTTAACCTGCAGCAGCAAAAGTGAAGGGTTCCTGTGTAAGATCTGGGCAGTCCACCACTGATACTTGAACCTCTGCAAAGTTTTTCTTCAACCCATCTTGCAGCACTGAAAGAGAAGGAGCATATTTAAAAAGGCATTTTTCCCTCAAAGTTCAGCATGGACTAGATGGGCCGAAGAGCCTGCTTCTGTGATATAGTAATTTATACTCAAAGTTCAAAGTAAATTTATTATCGAAGTACATATGACATATATGTTAACATAGATAAACTCTTCTTTTTCATTTTTTTGCAGGCAATCACAATAAATACAAGAAACACAATAGAATCAATGAAAGACCACACCCAATAGGGCAGACAACAACTAATGTGCAAAAAAAAACAAACTGTGCAAATAAAAAAAAGTGAAAAGAAATAATGCATGTCATCTTGGACAATGTCTCCCATCCACTATATAATGTACTGGGTGGGCACAGGAGTACATTCAGCCAGAGACTCATTCCACCAAGATGCAGCACAGAGCGTCATAGGAAGTCATTCCTGCCTGTGGCCATCAAACTTTACAACTCCTCCCTTGGAGGGTCAGACACCCTGAGCCAATAGGCTGGTCCTGGACGTATTTCATAATTTACTGGCATAATTTACATATTACTATTTAACTATTTATGGTTCTATTACTATTTATTATTTATGGTGCAACTGTAACAAAAACCAATTTCCCCCGGGATCAATAAAGTATGACTATGACTATAATAATAATAATAATAAGTAAGCAATAAATATCAAGAACATGAGATGCAGAGTCCTTAAAAAATGAGACCAGTTCAGTGGTGGGGCAAGTGAAGTTATCTCCTCTGGTTCAACAGCCTGATGGTTGAGGGATAATAACTGTTCCTGAACCTGGTGGTGTGGGACCTGAGGCTCCTGTAGCTTCTCCCCGATGGCAGTCATGATGGCCTAGATAGTGGGGGTTCCTGATGATGGATGCCGCTTTTCTGCAGCAGCGCTCCGTGTAGATGTGCTCAATAGTGGAGAGGGGTTTACCCTCTGGACTGGGCCGTATCCACGACTTCTTGTAGGCTTTCCGTACAAGGTGCTTCCATACCAGACCGTGATGCAACCAGTCAATGTACTCTCCGCCGCGCATCTATAGAAGCTTATCGAAGTTTTAGGTGACATGTCGAATCTCCGCAAACTTCTGAGAAAGTAGGGGCACTGCCGTGCTTTCTTTGAAACGACACCTGCGTGCTGGGCCCAGGTCGGATCCTTTGAAACCATACCCTCTCCACCTCTGGTCCCCAATAAGGACTGCATAGTGGACCTTCAGTTTACTCCTCCTGAAGTCAATAATCATCTCCTTGGTCTTGCTGACATTGAGGGAAAGGATGGTGTTGTAGCACCACTGAGATTTTGAATCTACCTCCTACACGTTG
This sequence comes from Mobula birostris, assembly GCF_030028105.1. Taxonomy (NCBI): domain Eukaryota; kingdom Metazoa; phylum Chordata; class Chondrichthyes; order Myliobatiformes; family Myliobatidae; genus Mobula; species Mobula birostris. The sequence goes on along the minus strand of NC_092394.1, from coordinate 31,673,481 downwards.
ATTTTTTTATCATTCTTGATTTGGCCAACGACAGAGGCATCGTCAGCAAACTTACATATGGCATTGGAGCTGTGCTTAGCCTCACAGTCATAAGTATAAAACAAGTAGAGCAGGGGGCTAAGCTCACAGGCTTGTGGTGCACTTGTGCTGAGGAGATTGTGGATGAGATGTTGCTGCCGGTCCAGACTGACTGAGGTCTGCAGGCAAGGAAATCGAGGATCCAATTGCACAAGGAGATATTGAGGCCAAGGAGTCGAAGCTTATTGATTAGCTTTAAAAGGATGATAGTATTGAATGCCAAGCTGTAGTCAGTGAAGAGGATCCTGATGTGTGCATCCTCCCTGTCCAGATGTTCCAGGACTGATTGAAGAGCCAATGAAATAGCATCTGCTGTTGACCTGTTCTGACAGTAGGCAAATTGCAGTTGACCCAAGTTGCTTCTGATGCAGGAGTTGATACATTTCATCGCCAACCTCTCAAAGCACTTCAAAGTGGATGCAAGTGCTGCTGGATGACAGTCAATGAAGCAGATCATCATGCTCTTCTTAGGCACAGGTATAGTTGAAGCAGGTAGGTACCGCAGACTATCAAAGCCAGAGGTTAAAGATATTGGTGAACGCTCCAGCCAATTAATCAGCACAGGTCTTCAGCACTCAGCTATGTTTGTGGTTTCACCCTCCTAAAGGATGCTCTGACATCGGTCTCAAACTGACAACATAGGGTCACCAGGGGCTGTGGCAGTTCATGAAGATGCTTCCACGTTGTGATGGTCAAAGCGAGCAAAAAAAAAGCACCTACGACCCTATAATCTTTCCACTGCATTTGCATCCTGCCATTGTGTCATTCTAGCTTAAAACCATTTCTTGTTGTCAATTCCATCGTTCTCTACCGAAAGTTAGATCCTTGTGGTGCGGTTCACCAGAGGCCCTAACTACAGTTCCTTGCTTGAGAGCTCATCATTTGTGTATGTATTTTAATCATGTTTGCAGCCCAAGTTTAGTCAGCTGTGTGGGGCATCGCTGTTGAATCCACATCAGCCCAACCCACCATTTACCACAAGGAACTGCAGGAAGGATAAACAATCTGCTTTGCCAACTCCAACCAATTTTCCTTGTTACGATCTAGTGGGATGAGGTCAGTTTTGGAATCCTACCATTGTGCCAATAGGATTATCAAACTCAGCACAGATGACGGATCAAACAAAAACTCTATGGTCATTAGATTACCTAGCTCAACCATTAGAGGATCGTAGAGTGATACAGAACTGAATCAGGGGTTTCCGCCCAACTTAGAAGGGTAGGAGGGGTCCTTAGCTGCTTTCCAGAGTTAAGGGAGGAGTTTGCATGATGGACGGGGCAGCATTTGCAACTCTCTAATTTCTTGCAGTCACGAACAGAGCTGTTGCCCTAGCAATGCTGCAATGCATCCTATCTGGATGCATTCTATGGTGCATCTATAAAATATTGGTAAGAGTCTTTGAGGACATATTTAATTTCCTTAGCCTTCTTGAACAGAGGTGATTGTGTGCTTTCTTGACCATAGCATCCACATGGTTGAACCAGGACGATTTGTTGTTGTTATTTATATGGAGGAATTTGAAGCCCTCAATTATTTGTCTAAGTTACTCAAGTTCAGGGAATGTTCTTTGACAGTTAGCTAGAATCACTACTGCAAAAAAAGGTTCATTATAGATAATTAAATCATGTTAAAATGTTCAGTGGTAAACAAGGTGGATCGGAAGAGGATACTGGTGGGGATGACGGCAGAGCAGAGATAGCTGAAGTTTCTGGGAATAGTTCACAAGGCGCAGGATAGATATGTCCCACAGAGGAAGAAGTTCTCAAATGGCAGGGGTAGGCAACCGTGACTGACAAAGGAGGTTAAGGGCTGCATAAAAGCCAAGGAAAGGGCCTATAAGGTAGCAAAAGTGAGTGGGAAGTTTCTAAAATCCAACAAAAGGCAACTAAAAAAGCTATGAGGAGGGAAAAGATTAAATATGAGAGCAGACTAGCCGATAATATAAAGCAGGATACCAAAAACTTTTTCCAGTTATATAAAGAGTAAAAGGGAGGTGAGAGTTGATATTGGACCACTAGAAAATGATGCTGGTGAGGTACTAACGGAGGAGAAAGAAATGGCAGATGAACTTAATGGGCACTTTGCATCTGTCTTCACTGTGGAAAACACTAGAAGTGCGCCAGAGGTCCATGCATGTCAGGGAGCAGGACTGAGTGCCAATGCTATTACAAAGGAAAAAGTGCTAGGCAAACTCAAAGGTCTAAAGATGGATAAGTCACCTGGACCAGATGGACTACAGCCCTCTTGAGACAGGTTGCTGAAGAGATAACAGATGCATTGGTCATGATCTTTCAAGAATCATTTGATTCTGGCATGGTCCCGGAGGACTAGAAGATTGCAAATGTCACTCCACTCTTTAAAAAGGGAGGAAGGCAAAAGAAAGGAAATTATAGGCCAGTTAGCCTACCTTCAGGGGTTGGGAAAGTGTTGGAGTCTATTATTAAGTATGAGATTTCGGGATACTTGGAGACTAATGATAAAGTAAGTCAAAGTCAGCATGGCTTCTGTAAAAGGAAATCTTGCCTGACAAATCTGTTAGAGTTCTTTGAGGAAGTAACAAGCAGGCTGGACAAAGGAGAGCCAGTGGATATCATTTACTTGGATTGTCAGAAGACATTTGATAACGTGCCACACGAGGCTGCTTAACAAGATACAATCCTATGGCGTTACAGGAAAGATACTGGCAGGATAGAGGGATGGCTGACAGGCAGGAGGCAGTGAGTGGGAATAAAAGGGGCCTTTTCTGCTTGGCTGCCGGTGACTAGTGGTGTTTCTCAGGGGTCAGTATGGGGACTGCTGCTTTTCACATTGTTTGTCAATGATTTAGATAATGGAATTGATGGATTTGTGGCAAAGTTTGCGGATGATACAAAGACAGGTGGAAAGGTCGGTAGTGCTGAGGAAGCAATGCGATTGCAGCAGCACTTATTGGAAGAATGAGCAAAAAAGTGGCAGATGGAATGCAGTGTTGGGAAATGTGTTATTCAAGTCCCATGACTCGGTCAAATTAAGCTTGACACCAGGATCTAACTGGATAAAAAAGATCATTCCATCTTTAAATGTTTTGGACAAGGAACAACAGTGTGGACTATTATATACATGGGGAGAAAGTTCAAACATCAGAGGTGCAGAGGGACTTAACAGTCCTTACGCAAGACTCCCAGAAGGTTAATTCACAGGTTGAGTCTGTGGTAAAGAAGCCGAATGCAATGTTGGCATTTATTTCAAGGGGAATAGAATATAAAAGCAAGGAGATAATGCTGAGGCTTTATAAGACACTAGTCAGACCACACTTAAGAGTATGGTCAACAGTTTTGGGCCCCATATATCAGAAGGGATATGTTGTCATTGGAGAGAGTCCAGAGCAGGTTCACAAGGATGGTTCCAGGATTGAAGGGGTTAGCATATGAGGAGCGTTTGTACTCACTGAAATTTAGAAGAATGTGGGGGATCTCATTCAAAACTACTGAATGTTGAAAGGGCTAGATAGGGTGGGTGTGGAGAAGATGTTTCCTGTGGTGGGGGTATCCAGAACTAGAGGGCACAGCCTCAAAATTGAGGGGGTGACTCTTTAGAACAGAGGTAAGGAGGATTTTTTTAGCCAGAGAGTAGTAAATCTTTGGAATGCTCAGCCACAGACTGTGGTGGAGGCCAAGTCCGTGCATATAATTAAGGTGGAAGGTGATCATTTCCTGATTGGTCAGGGCATCAAAGGATATGGCGAGAAGGCAGATGTATGGGGTTGAGTGGGCTCTGGGATCAGCCATGATGGAATGGCAGAGCAGACCCGACGGGCTGAATGGCCTCATTCTGCTCCTATGTCTTACGGTCTTAAGTCCTGGGTACCCAGTTTAGACATAAAGAGACGTACAATACTGCTTTTTTAACACTGGCAATGATTGATTTACTTGTACCAAGATTCTGACGCAGTACCTGGGCTGCTAATCGGGAGGAACAATTTCAAATCCAGCACAGCAACTCGAGAACCAAAATTTAAATTAGTTTCAGTAACGTTGTTTAGAAAACTAGTTCACTAATATATTCAGTAATATAATCAGTTACTTAGCGTACTCGACGCTGAAGACCCATCATGTTAGTTTGACTGCCCTCTGAAAAGACCAGTAAAACAGTCGGTTTAATCGGTGACAGTGACAATACTTTAAAAATGTCTTCTAAAGATAACTGTAGAGATAGATCCTGGGGTCCTTGTTCGTCACTGTAGGCAAAAACAATCTACTCTAACATAAGATTCCAAGATGGTGGTGATGTTTACTGGTGAAGCGTTAGACCTTCCGACAGCTGTAGTTTGCTCTCGTCACAGGGATAAAACACTATCATTTTCCTGGGTGTTTTCTTTCAGTATTGCACATTGCAGGCAGTCCCGCGACTTGCATTCATCCGCCCAGCGCAAAGTCGGGGTTTTACCTTCACAAAGCTCCTTTAAAGTTGGAACATAAAGTGCAGACTTCTCAACAATTGCAGCCATTACAGCCCGATCCGGTCAAACCCAGTCTTCCCGGCAGGCGCTTTCGGAGTTTGATTTCTCCCTGGTTACTTGCTACCGGACTGGTCTAATAATTTCCAGAGGGTAAAGTTCAAAGTCTCGGTTAAACGTCATACTGGTGAAGGCAAGGGGGATATTAACCTGGCTTTACCTCGGTAGGAGATATTTTGTGAAAGTCGTGAGGGTGTTGCACCTTCTGAATTCTGGAAGGAAACAGTTTAAAAGATAAAGTGCTGTAAAGTAGTAAGTTAGGGTATGGGTGCAGAAATCTAAAGTCCTAATTGTCCAAAACATTTAAAGATGGAATAGTCTTTTTGTCCAGTTAGATTCTGGTGTTAAATTTAACGTGGGACTCGAACAACACATTGCCGGGTTAATTTTAAACTCTGCGGTTCAGATCTTTTAAAAATAAGCCTACGTTATTCTGCATTCGTTAAAAATATGTATTATTACTGTTAGTTGATATATAAGATGGCCAGGATCTCTTTGTCTTTCTTTGAAGCTGAATTATTCCATCAGAGGCGTCACTTTTATGCCTTAAATAATAAAATCATGACATGTTTAAAAATAATTCCCCATGTTATACTTTAAGATAATTTAGCAAGTCAAATAGTTCCACCTACTTTTTCCACTCAATTCATTACAGCCTTATTTCTAATTTTGAGATGACATGCATTACAGTCAAAGATAAATGATGCATTTACAAAGCTTGCAGTGTAGGAGCAAAGGCTATATACATTATATTTACCAAACACGTGGAATGTGCAATTTTGTGTTGTTCATGAACATGCAGATAAGGAATTGTTCTACATCTTCTGTATCTTGCCATTCATGCAATGTGGTAAGATATTCATCTTCAGCTACTATCCATCCCTAATTGTCCTTTAGAAATTGGTGGTGTTCCCCTTGAAAGCGTGTGATAAAGGTAGACCAGGGTCAGTAGGCAGAAAATTCCAGAATCTTGTCCCAACAACCATGATTAGAATAATGCGTGGCCTGGAATACAGTCTATGGTGTCTCGTTGCTCTTGTAGAAGCTGAAGGTGAATTATAGGTGAAATTATTGTTCTGGGCTAACAATCTTTTGATATTTAAAAAATCACTTTAAAATAATAGCATTAAAACGGTAAAATAAGACAAATTAAAAATTGTATCATAAAGTAGTTTTTACGGTCTCTGTCATCTAAGTTTAGAGATAGATAGAGACCTCCTTGTTTTTGCTTGGAATAATTCATAACTACCTGAACAGACAAAGAAAGACTCTGGTGATGCCTCATCTGAAAGATGGTAGCTCTGACAGTGTAATTATGCCTCGAGGTTTCACTACACTAGAAACTGGAGCCAAAACTTTCTGACCAGAGCCCCTCAAATTGAGCTATAACTGACCTTGCTCTGTTGGTAACACTGGAACTTAATGAGATGATTTATTTATTGAGATACAGCACAGACCCTAGCCTATTTACGGGACCATTTACAATGACCAATTAACCTACCAACCGGTACGTCTTTGGACTGTGGGTGGAAATCGGAGCATCCCGACTTGAATTGTCTTTCATTGCACAAACATTTTTTAATGGATTAAAATACCTTGTTTTTTTCTGTACTTAGGGCAAAGTCAAACTCGCGATTTCTGCATTTATAAGTGGAATATCTGCTCAACAAATTTAACAAAATAAACCTAACCAGCAAATCACATACCGGCAGCATTTGCTGATACTGTAAAATGCAGCAAGTCGGACGGCAGCAATTGTTGCTCGACCCCGGACCAGGCGGACGGGCTCTGGATGCGCCGCCGAACAACATTTCCATCGCACACTTCCGGTAGGTGGCGGGTTCTGGCTTGTAATGACTTGGGGAGCTGGGGGACTAGGGAAAGAAAAGGAGCGGGGGAAGGGACTAGGAGGAGGGGGAGATGGGGGAAGAAGATAGAGGAAGGGGGTGTTGAATGCAGGAATGGTACTTTTCCCCCGTGCTTTTAAAAAGGCTTTGCATTCGTAGCAATTCCGGTACTTCGTGTTGCTCCTGTGTGGTTTTTAGTTAGTGATGTACTGGTGCAGATTAGACATACAGATTTTTCCACTTTCTGGCTGATAGCAATGCAATTGTGGAACAGATAGAGGCCATTTGACTCATAGAATGGTTTGCCAGTTCATTGGAGAGGAATCCGTCATCCCTTTCCCCCGTTCTTTCCTGCCAGTCCTGAAAACTTGCCCCTCTCAAGTGCTTACCCAATCTGTTTTATAACTCCTGATACAAGGTTTCCTCTATCCTCGAGGAAAATGAATTCTAATTTGTGTGAGAAGTGGTATCTTAGTTTATACCTCGGTACATAAATGTTACTATTTAGTCATAGGCATACTTTATTGATCCCGAGGGAAATTGGTTTTCGTTACAGTTGCACCATAAATAATTAGTAATAAAACCATAAATAATTAAATAGTAATATGTAAATTATGCCAGGAAATAAGTCCAGGACCAGCCTATTGGCTCAGGGTGTCTGACCCTCCAAGGGAGGAGTGGTAAAGTTTGATGGCCACAGGCAGGAATTTATGTAATGAAGTACAGTTTTTAAAAACTTGTCTTGCATACCATCCATACAGATAAATTCATTAGAACAGGCGATTGCCGGTAGTGCAAAGGAAAACAGCAACAGCAGAATAAAGTGTCACAGTTACAGGGAAAAAAAATACACTGCAGTTAGGCAATAGGGTGCAAGACAATAATGAGGTGGATGGTGAGGTCCAGAGTCCATCTTACTGTACCAGTGAGGTGTTCAGTAGACTTATAACAGTGAGATGCTGTCCTTAGGCCTTGTGGTATGTTATGCCCGGTGGTGGTGGGGGGGGGGGTGGCAGAGAAAAGAGAATGTCCTGGGTGGGTGACTGCTATACCCAGGCAGTGAGAAGTCTAGACAGAATCCAGGGAAGGGAGGCTGATCATGGGCTCTTACTTTGGTAGGTCCTCTTTAAATAATCTACTAAATGGAGGTTTTCCCTTGGATTAGGAAAATGGTACCGGAAATCTCATCTCCAAACATTATCACTTAATTTATCATTTCCCATCCCCATGCCAGTTATTAATCCCTCAGATCTTTTCCTCGTCTGATTCCATTTCTAGATGATCAAGTGCGCCCCCTAGCGCTTGCTAACCTACAACACTCAGTCCTAATTGTTGACCACCTCTTCTCCCTCTGCCCCATGCCTCCAGCAGCTGACCCTCACTTTCTCTATGTCGCCCACCCTTCTTTAGGAACCAATGTTGATTCAAGCTCTCATTTCTAATCCCTGCAGTCTCTGTGTTTTGATTCCTTCTGTCTGGTTCACTCACTACCCCTCTCTTACACCCTCCCCACCTGAATTGGCACCTAACTTGATTTTCCTTGCACACAGTGGGTATCTCTCAGTTATTTTGGCAACTGTTTTTATGGTTAGAGATGTGCAGAGACATGACTACATATGAGGGTAGGCTAACTGGCCTATAATTTCCTTTCTTTTGCCTTCCCCCCCTTCTTAAAGAGTGGAGCGACATTTGCAATCTTCTAGTCCTCCGGGACCATGCCAGAATCAAGTGATTCTTGAAAGATCATGACCAATGCATCTGTTATCTCTTCAGCAACCTGTCTCAAGAGGGCTGTAGTCCATCTGGTCCAGGTGACTTATCCATCGTTAGACCTTTGAGTTTGCCTAGCACTTTTTCCTTTGTAATAGCATTGGCACTCAGTCCTGCTCCCTGACATGCATGGACCTCTGGTGCACTTCTAGTGTTTTCCACGGTGAAGACAGATGCAAAGTGCCCATTAAGTTCATCTGCCATTTCTTCTCCATTACTACCTCACCAGCATCATTTTCTAGTGGTCCAATATCAACTCTCACCTCCCTTTTACTCTTTATAAAACTGGAAAAAGTTTTTGGTATCCTGCTTTATATTATCAGCTAGTCTGCTCTCATATTTAATCTTTTCAGGAATGTCAGTGAAATCATTTAATATAACGAGTTTGTTTTAGGTTCTAGAAAGGGAGAATTACATTGAATGCACAATGATCATAACATTTGAAGAAATGGTAACTGTTTTCATAGATATGTCATTATTATGTACTATGATCAGGTGTGCAGTGCTAAAATCCCAGTGATATCTGCATCTTTTATTAAACACTGGCAGTAAAGAGATTTTGCATTTATTAGTCTTTTTGCCACTATATTGGAATCTTTCTCAAAGGTTGCTAGTTTTACCATTTCAAATTGAGTGATAGTGGTAAAAGGATAGAAGGCAGGGGTGAAACAAAGAACACAGTGTTGGGTTCATGTTGGATGTAAACTATATGAGCTGTACTTTGCTCTACTGAAGTACTTAAGGCAAACTTTAGGAAACTGCATGTTGTGAAAAGGAATTGTGAACTGGTCAGGTATAAATGTGTGAATATAATTCACTTTCAAATTAATTACCTAATTGTGCTAGTGATAATCAGATAGAATTTATTTTTACTTGAGTAGGTGCGGCACCAAAGAGAACTTTGTTTGCAAAACAACTCAAAATTATTCAGACGCTCCCATGAATAATTACAACCATCAAGTATTTTCTGTGCAAATATTATCTCCATCCACCTATTCTGATGCCTGTGTTTTCTCCTCGTGGGATAATAGAGGTTCTGTAATTGAAGTGGGAGTCACCTGGCATTGTTTGCTTGGACTTGCACAGGTAAAGTAAGGAAAGCAATGGAAGATTTAAAGAGTGTTGAAGATGAGCAAATATGTGTAGAAGATGAAGATGAAGGCAGTGTGTTGCTATTTTCGGATAAAGAGAATGAAGCTAAGGACTTGCAACAGACTACTGACACAAAGGTAGTTACCAATCAAGTGGGTGCAGCCACCTCCAACACAGAAGGAGATCTAATTACAAATACGTGTAAACCTGTTGATCAGGATATCTCCTCTTCTTTAAGGTAAGCAATGCCTATTGATTCTAGTTGCACCAGACTGGAGACACTTTATTGGATTAAAAAATGTCGTCTTTGAAAATGATAGAGACTAGATCATTCACAGTTTTAACTCCAATTTCACCCACCACCCACCCATCCCGAAACGTACATAACAGCAGACCACTATGAGCTGGAAGATTTCCACTGTCACCCTTAACTCACCATTATTTATTTTTGCTGAGTTCATAACTGTGTAGGATCAGTTATTAGCCCAGATTCAGCTTTCTTGTCTACTGCAGTGGCTAGTATATCCCCAGGCATCATTACCTGGAAACCAAATCAAGTTTGCACTTGTTAATTTCTTTCCTTTTGGTTTCACAAAGCAGTAGAATTAACAGTAAAAAAAAAATACACAGCTATACTAAAGGTTGTTAGTTAATAAGTTCTGCAACAACAGTGCTGCAGTGCTCCTATAGTGAGAAAGAGAGCACATCAAAATTGTCCTCCATCACCCATTTCAAATGTTAAGAATTGGAAAGAACAAGATGCAGGGTGGAAAACTTTCACATTTGAGGTTAATGATTGGTGTATAAGTGCAATGGTCATAGATTATGACAGTCTAAAGTATCATAAAACTTGCAGTGTGACATATTTTGGAAGTAATGTTTAAGCATGTAAAAATTAATATTGATCTGATGGGACATTCTAATGAACTATCCAGAAAGGACAGGACAATAGTTCAACTTTTTTAAATAAAAACACAAAGTACTGGAAACATTCAGCGGGTTGAGCAGCATGCGTTGAAATAGAAATAGTAATCATTTCATGCCTGGGACCTTTGTCACATTATTGCCATCATCAGAACTTTTATATATTGCTTTAGCTTTATGCTGCTGAAAATTATTGAGCTTCTTTCTTTAACATGGAATTATTTTCATTTTGAACCTTTTTGAAGAGTTGCTATAATCTTGTGTTACAACCTCAAGGTAACAAATTTGTTAATGTAGCAATCAGGCAGTGAGTGTTGTCCTTGGTGAACTGAACTAATTCTCTTTAAGATGAGCTCATATTTTGGAAGAGGTCCTTCCACGCAATCAAGTCTTGGAAAATTTGCATTAGTATTGTCACTCTCTGATTTCCTTGTCACCTCTGTTCCCTCACAGGTCCATCAATTTCTACCCACGCTAGGGGTAAATTACATTAGTCAGTTAACCAACTAGTTTCTGTTAGGTGGGGGGAAACCAGAGCCCATGTGCCCAAGGGGAGATCGTGCAACTCGATGGATAGTGCTCAACTTCAAGATCAAACTTTGGTCGCTGAAGCCATGGAGCTAAACCACTAATGTTCCACCTCTGTCATCACCCCTACATCCCAAAGCTGGTATGCTGGCAGAACTTTTATCCCATCAAGCCACCTCTTTAATAATCTTTCCAGTTTACTAACTGCTGTTGTCTCCTCTAATCCATGGTTGATCCATGTAACATGTCAAAAAGAGATCAATTTTTCATCATGGTTTTGGAGAAGCAAGTAGATTTTACTTGGTGCGGATCCTTTTGTGAGCTAGTAGAAACATTATAAAAATTATCCAAATTTGAGACCTGACAAGGACCCTGACAGCCGGATCCAACACGGCCAGGCTCAGACTCTCATTCCTCCTTGAAATGGCCAGACCCACGCTAAATACTTAACGGGAATGTACATCCAAGCCTGACCCATGTACTTTGGTGCCATTGACCTTGGGTTGAGTAGCCAGACTCTTAGTACACATCTCTTTGTATAATGGAAAAAAAAGTTTAAAGTCCCAGATTAGAAATTAGGTAGTCAAATTATGTTCCAAGTTATGAGGATAGCAGGTCTTTTTGTGGAAGAAATTATTGATCCTGGGGGATGAGGGGGTAGAATAAGTGGCCCTATTCCAGTGAGTTGTTTAATAATAACCATTTTCCTGAAGTAGGTTCTTTTTCATAACATTTCAAAGTGGGCTGATGTGAAGTATTTACATGATGACATAACGAAGGTCCTTGTTCAATGGATTAATGTAGTCTTTTTTTTTCCAGTGATGGCTCAAATTCAGTTGACAGTTTATTCAAGACACAGTGTCCATCCACACCAGAAAGAAATAAGAGCAGGCAAAATACAGGAACATTTTTAACCCAATTAGAATTCAGAAGTCAAAATGAACTTGATTCTGAGAGCTCGTCTGATTCAGATGAAGGGCTATGGCGTCCAAGTTTTCTGAAAGTTGGTGAAGTAAGAAGACGGTGGCGAAGCAAAAGAACCAAAAGCAGTTACACTCGTAAGAAACACAGCCTGCCAAGAGGAAGGTTGCAAGCATCCATGTCTGCAGTAGAGAAAAAGAGGAGATTGCGAGAGCGAGGACTGGAGTTTCCATTTTTGCAAAAGGAATATGGAAAAAAGGAATTGCCATTTAAGATGATTTTTACGTATGAGGTAAGTAGTAAATCTATAGTGTGGCATGTCAGGATTTGAATTATAAAGAGTAATTGAATAGTTAGATACTGTGCACATTGAATAATGTACCTACCAAATGTTCTATGTATATTTGTTTTTAACATGTTTTTTCATGTGTATTGTATTTTAAATCTAACATTTTTTTAAGAGTCATGGAAAGTACAGCACAGAAACAGGCCTTTCACCCCATCTAGTCCATGCCAAACCATTTAAACTGCCTATTACCATCAACATGCACTGGGACCATAGCCCTCCATACCCCTACCATCCATGTACTTATCCAAACTTCTCTTAAACATTGAAATTGAGATCATATGCACCACTTGTACTGGCAGCTCATTTCATACTCTTAACAATCCTCTGAGTGAAGAAGTTTCCCCTCTTGATCCCCTAAAACTTTTCAGCTTTCACCCTTAACCCATGACTTCAAGTTGTAGTCCCACCCAACCTCAATGAAAAAAGCCTGCTTGCATTTACCCGATCTGTACCCCTCATCATTTTGTGTACCTCTATGAAAGGTCCTCTCACAACCTCATTAATTTGTTTTTTAAGTATGGTGGAAAGGCTCATTCAGTTATTTATCTGAGTAAAGCAATAACTTCAAAGTGATACTGGAATTATTCCATATTGAAGCCCCTATTGGAGGTAAGATGGAGGAAAAAACAAAACATTCTGTCAATATATTAAGAGCAAGAGGGTATCCCGAGAATGTGTGGCAATAATCAGTGTAGGGAGCCGGGGATGTGGACAAGATCGTAAAAACATAGTACTTCCTGTCCATGTTCACCAAGGAAAAGGACATGGAAGATAATGAGTTCAAGAGAGAGTATATTGTTCAAGAAGGAGTGTATCTGCAGCACTTAAGTATTAAGAAGGTGAAACTGTTTGGTATCGTGGAACACATAGGGTGGAGAAATCCACAAGGCCAAATGAGATCTATTCCTAGGGTGTTGTGGGAAGCAAGGGAAGAGATAGCTGGAACCCTGTTGCAGATCTTCGCATCTTCATTAGCCACAGGTGAGCTGTCAGAAGACCTAGCAATGGCTAACCCCCTCTTTCCTTTCTCAAGAAAGGCAGTACAGATAAACCACAGACTGGCAAGCCATGTCAGTGGTAGGGAATTTATTGGATAAAATTCTAAGTGATAGAACTTGTACACATTTGGAAAAGCAGGAGCTGATCGGGGATAGTCTGATCAGGCATGACTTTTGTGTGGAGGAACTCCTGTCCTATAAGTTGATAGAGTTTTTTGAGGAGGTTACTAAGAAGATTGACAATGGTGCTGTAGTTTTGTGCTGTGTATATATACACATTTGGGCACTTGGCGAGGTTCCGCTGGTCCACAAGCTTAAGGCACATCCATCCAAGAAGAGCTGGCTAATTGGATCTAAAATTGACTTAATAGGAGGCAGAGGCTACAGTTTTAGAGCTGTATAGCTCTAATGGCCCATCTCACCCATGCCAACTGACTTGACTATTTGAGCTGGTCCCACTTGTCCGAGTTTGGAACATGCCCATCTAAAATATTTCCTTTCCATGTACCTCTCCAAATGTCTTTTAAACATTGTAATTGTACCTGCCTCTGCCACTTTCTCAGGCAGCTCATTCCACACACTCAACCACCCTGTATGTGGGGGAAAAGGTTGCCCCTTGGTTCCCTTTAAATTTTCCACTCTCACCTTAACCCTATGCCTTCTAGCCAAGAAAATGATTGTTACTATTCAACTTATCAAGGTTTACAAAAACATGAGGTTCATTGATAAGGTTTAAAACTCTCAGCTCATGTTCCATGGGAAGAAACCTCCCTCTCCCTATACGTCAAATGTTTTGGTCCCAGTAACATCCTTGTTAATATTTTCTGCACCTTTTCCGGCATAAAGATATTCTTTGTATAACTAGTCAACCAGAACTACACACAATACTTCAAGAGTGGTCTTGAACAGTTGTAATGTGACATCCCAACTCTTCTACACAGTGCCCTAATGGATGAAAGCAAGCACAACAAATGCCTTCATCATCCTGTCTACCTGTGCCTTCACTTTCAGAGAATGTTGTACTTGCAGCCCTAGTTCTCTATGTTCTACAGCATTCTCCATGGCACTGCCATGTGCTGTGTAAGTCCTGCCCAGGTAGCATAGTGGTTAATGCAACGCTAATACAGATCGTGGTGTTGGAGTTCATTTCTAGCATCCTCTCTAAGGAGCTTGTATATCCTCCCTGTGAATGAATAGGTTAATTGGTCATTGTAAATTATCCTGTGATTAGTGTAGGGTCAAATAGGTGGGTTTCTGGATTCTGTGGCTCAATAGGCCAGAGAGGCCTGTTCCATGCTGTATCTCTAAATAACTTTTTTGACTCACCAAAATGCAGTGTTAAGTGGTAAGGATGATTTTCTAATTGGAAATCTGACTGGTAGTATACCACAGGGTTTGGTGTTGGGACCTTTCGTTGCTTCTAGTATATATTAATGACTTGGATGTTAGTGTAGGAGATGTGTGCGATGAAGAGCAAGGAAGATTGTCTAAGGTTGCAGCAGGATTTAGATCAGGGTGAAAATTGGACAGAGCGACAGCAGTTACAAACTAATCCCAACAAGCGCAAGGTGATAAATATAGGAATTCAAATAGGGTAGAGTGTATATAGTAACTTGAAGGGTGCAAAGTTAATCGATGTTCCTTTATCTATAGTTCCTTGAATGTCTCAGTACAGAGAGATCAAGTGGTGAAGAATGCTTATAGCATGTTACCTCTATAGGTTGCAGCATAGAATTTAAAAGTTAGAATGTTACAGGGCAACTTTACAAAACACTGATTAGGATGCACTTGGAGTATTGCATGCAGTTCTGGTCACTGTACTATAGAAAGAATGTGATTGTGCTGGATAGAGTGCTGGGGAGATTCTCCAGTTACATGGAGGGGGTTCGATAAGACTTTGGACGGCAAACCTTGCTTTCCCTGGAGCAAAGGAAGGTGACCAGATATACATGTATGAAATTATAAACAGTCAAAATCATTTCCCCTTGTTAGGAGTTTCATAAACAAGAAGTTATGAGGAAAGAATTTCAAAGGAGACTTAAAGGGTATTTTTACACTGTTTGATATCTGGAACTCTGTATGGGGAAGTACTAGCATTGGGTACAATTACTATGTTTAATTGACATACATTTTATTAAGTTTTTTCCAATTTTTATAAAGATAAAACTCAGACATTGATAAATTTTCTAACATTTTAAATGCTTCTAATTTATAGCAAGCTGCTTTGTGTGGATTATTTGATTACATTAAGGAGTTAAAATGTCAAAAACATCTCATAAACTCCTTAAAAAACATAAATGTGGATTGTGCAGAAAGAATTAGTGGTCCAACAAAGCAATACAAATACCTGGATGAGAAAAGACCAATTTCACCCATATCTGAAAGCAGGTAAGTTGGTATTTTGATTTAGTTTCTGTGTGTGTGGGTGTGTTTGTTAACTAATTAAGTAAGAACACAAATATTGGAAATTCTTGGCTGGTCAGGGAGTATCTGTGGGGAGAGAGTTAATATTTCATGAATGAAAACAAAATGCTGGAAACACTTGAAGTCAGACAACATCTGGGGAAAGAAAAATAGAGTTAGCATTTCAAGTTAAAAGCAAAGGATCTTTGAGCTTTCCACAGCTCTCTGACCTGATGTTTTCAGTAAATGTTTATTTCAGTTTTCCAGTATCGATAGCCTTTCATTTTAATTTTTCAGAATATGGCTGTTGGTGGAGGCATGCCGCAATTTAAAACTGAGCCATGCAGAAGTAGTTCCCAACTCTGTTTGATCTCCTACTCTGTATTAAATAACTCATTTTAGTCATGGAGATGATAGGGGTGTTGCCATTGTTCTCTGTTGCTGTGTCAGAGAGAAAAATGTTTGGTAATTTGCACAGCTGATAGCTATCCAGAAGTTTCTACCGGAAACCTGGAGAAAAACGAAGACGGGTGGGTTCAGTTATGGTGCCTCCACAGATGAATTGTTTACTGAAATTTAAATTTACTATGATACACAACTTGTTGGATTTGTTACTACTGTGTCAACCTTATTTTGGAGTGAGTTGATGTTTCTGGGGAGAAATTGAGTAAATTAGCTCTTTAATTCGCGGCATTGTTATCACATGTATAAACACTTGCATGTTGTTGGATATAGATTCAGGCTCCTATACGTTTAAGACTGCGCTAAAGTTGAGGGTAAGAAATCTAGAAAAGGTATTTTCCCCATAGTTGGTTAAAGCTATTGCTGATGAATTCCGTACCTGCTGCAGCAATTCTGTCTGGTGACTCAAAAACTAGTGAAAACATAGCAAACAAAAAACCTGACAACAAAAGAGGTTGATGAGGAACTGGCTGAAACTAGTTTTAGCTAATTAGCCACACGCTTTTTTTTTGGGTAACTTCAGGCATTTGGTACAAGAGTATGTAACATTTGCAGGGGTCCACTGGAGAACTTGTATACTAGCAGTTTTAAGAATGATCATTCGAAGTCTGACCAAGAAAGACAGATTATATCTCCCTTTGATGATCAGGCCTAGTGTAAATGTCGTGAAGGATACCATTGCTTTAGCTTGACAACATAGGGTATTAGGCAACATTTTAAGCACTGTGCCACTGCTTACATTTATCAATAAACGGTTGTGGTCAAAGTTAAAGAATTTTTTTTTGTGTACAATGTTCTTTGTAACATGAAGAAAAACTTACTATTTTGTAGTGATGAAACCTGCATTGAAGACTTGGGAAATGAAGAGGCTTTTGATATGAAAGTCGTGGTAAGTCAGTTGTACTGAGAACAAGGTATTTCCTTTGACTGCATAATTAGGAAATATATCTATGTTGTAGTCTACTTCTGAAATTAACAGCTCAGTACTATACACAATATTGTATGTGCTACAGATTTCCCAAAGGTAAACTGTACTTCACGTTCCTTAAGGATATCACCTTATAAATGCAAAGGTTCCTGGCAGTATCCTGAAATTGGTGATTACAGAACTTGTGAAATACAGTAGATTCCTATTAATTGGACCATCGGTTAATCGGGGCTGCCACTTATTTGGGACAACTCTTAAAGAACAAAAACTAATCAAGAAAATAGCTGGATTTCCTTTGTTTATTTGGGACACTGTGCTGCTTAATTGGACAGGAGACTGCTCTGAACAGTTTCTAACTAGCATCAGTTGAATACACTTGTGTGGCCATCAGATACTACACTGCTTAGAGTGCACAGTTTTTAAATAGTCTGTTGCATGTGTTTGTGTTCAAAAAGCAGTGATTTTTGTCACTGATTGTTGGTGAAAAATAAGCAGTAAGCAATTCAGAACTTTTTGCTCACTACGGTTTCAAGCATTCAGGCTTGGAGATGCCAGAAACATCTGAGAGTGAAAATGAAATGATTTCACCACTTCAACAACTTCGGAGCTGTGAAGAATTTGAAGGTATCGATAATCATCCACAAGGAATTAAACTTGTCCAACTGCCCCACCTTTTCCCAATGCCAACATTTCCCCTTCCAATACCTTCAAATTCATTTTTGAACAACAATTGAATCTGCTTCCACTTATCCCACTGCAATGCACTCTGCCTTCTAGCCACTTGCTGCTTTAGTTAAAAAAAAATTACTTCCTGTCAGTTTTGTTTCTTCTTCATTTTTGCATCCTTTGAAGCCTTGATCTTCTACCACTGAAGTTTTTTAAAAATCTTTTTCAACTTTATCTTGAGTCTGAATGATAAAATATCCTTATCAGATAAACCTCTCCTCGCCCAATCTCTTTTCCAAGTTTCCAGTTTTTTCATAATATTAAAGACCCTCATCCCTGAAATCGTTTGGGTAAACGTTCAAATCTTGTGTGCTCATCGACTTTATTTGTATTTTAGCAACTTCAGAATTTAATAGCTGCTTTATTTTTTTTGTAACTGAAACTGAACCAAAGTTTTATTTTTGCCATATTGAATACAAAATTTCTGTTGGAAAAAAAATTGTTTTAGGTTTTGCTGTATTTTATTACCAGCCACCATCAGTCAAGCCACTCGTTGTGAATCATGGCTTGAACTAGAAGTAGTTTGGATTTCATTTCACTAGTGAAGTTATTAATTGATGACTTGGAAACATCTAACTAAGCAAGAATCTGCACAATATTATGGCACTCTTGTCATGAGACTTGATTTTTTTTGTGAAAGTATGAAAACATCACAATTTGTTCAATGTTTCACTAGCCTGATGATGTCTTCCTTGAGCTGTCTTGGGTCACACTAACATCTAGTTTTATTGTTTCTATGCCAGTACAGAAATGAAGCATTATAGCTAATTTATGTATTCAGTCATCATTCATGATATGTGTTTTATTTGCAGGATAATAGCTACTTCATAGCAGAAAAAAGGTCTGAAAAAAAGAAAAGGTACTCTAGGAAAATGTACTACAGGAAAAAAGAGAAAAGATCTCTAAGGAGTGGTAAAAACAAAGGCCACCATGAAGCCAATGGTAAAAGTAAAGGTCACGTTAAAAATAAACAAGTGACAGCTGAACAAAAGGACCATCCCACACAAAATCTTCCTTACAATGCGCCTTTTAAGCAGAAAACCAAAGAAAAATTAGCAGACCTGAACAGTCTACAGAATTCCCACAGGCCCTTAGATGAAAGGGAAGTTGAAGAAACAGAGAGTGTAGTTTCTCTTAAGAGTCGCAAATCTAATAAACATTCAAAAAATATAATGATGCAAAAGAGGGAACACATAACATCGCAAGAAGAGAATAATCTAGAAAGAATGGATTGTGAACTAACAATGCACCAGAAGATCCTTTGTAATGGTAGTGCTCAAAGAAATATTTTCCAAGATCAGGATCATCCTGTGGAACAAGCCAACGAAGACACCAATTTATTACCAATGGTGTCTCAGAAGAAGAAGTTTAAACTTTATAATGGGAATAGTTATTTTACTGCCTCACCATTGTAAAAAGGGTAGTAGCTATTTTGCCTGGTCACCTTCAAAAGCTGTTATTTAAGAATGAACTAAATAACATCTGAATTGCAGTTACAAATGAATGGCACATTTGCACTAAATTATTCAGTCAATTATGGCTTGACACTATCAATAACTGTTACTGGGAAAGTATTTTCCATTGACTTTGAATCCAGAATTTTCATGAAGTATATTTTAAGAATATTATGCAATAGAATCATTGTCATTCTGTGGATGAACATTGTGAAAGTTGGAAAATATTTTTGTACTCTACAGAAGTAAGGTTTCAACATGATCCTTACTTAATGGCTGTGCCTAAAACTTTCTCCTGAAGCCAAAATCTTAACAAATAATTCAGTTATTTTCTAAACCTACAACATATAACAGGTAATTATGAAATTTCGACCTTGCAAAAATCCTTTTGAGGTAATTTATAATCAACTATTAATGTTGGAAAATTTTTGTTCATCTGAACTACCTGAGCATTTTCTCCCTCTGGCCCATTGAAGTTTTCCAGAAATTTGTTATTTTTATGTTTATTTATCAAAAGTTGATACTGAAAATCAGAGAATGGATAGCAGTGATAAGTAACCATTTCCTGTTAGTGATTCACATAAAATAACGAGTGGTATTTTATTTTCCTTTGCCAAATATTAAAAAGGTCAGCCCATTCTGTACCAAATTAGATAAATTGTTAACTTTTAAGTTGGGTTTATTTGTGCATTTATCATACGTATAGCTTAATCGGTTATTTTTAAAATGTTATAACAGTTTTGATGTATTAAAGATCAGAATTATTTTAAAAGTGAAAATTATGATATTGTTTACATTTTACTATTATGACTGGTAATGTAGAAATGGACAAAGATGACATCCATGCTTCAGATTGTTACGGCTACATTGCTGCCTCCTATGAAATGAGAAATGTAAAACTAGATAATGGAGTAAGAATTTTGTTATTGGCTAAATGTAATAATTTTTGCACAGAGATCCATAATCCATATGCTTTTGAAAAATCTGTTTCCATATTTCCTTGGATTACCTATGTTGCATTTAGTTTATAGTGAGGAGCACGTTTTTCATTGCACGATAAGGTTGGTGCAAAGAAATATGCGATCTTTGTAAATCATACCTTTAATGAATCTACTTTTCCATTCTGACAATTTGTGTTGATTAAACATGAGAAATGATTCACATTTATATAACAACTTTAACATAAGTGATGTCAAATATAATTAGGCAATAAGTTCCATTAGAAAGTAAAGGAGCTTTTGAAGGATCACAGAAAGGATGGTAAACAGGATAATATTACAAGTTAAATCAAGAGGAAACCAAGTGAATTGAAGAATGAACCAAGGCAGGGATGGAATCAAACTATACCTCAAGAATTATGTTTCCCAAAACTATTAAAATATATTCACATAAAAAGGTTCTAACTATTCAAATAGTTACCTCTGCAGTGGAGTTACAATGATAAATTCCTGTAAGTTACCATTGTGGATAATTAAGTGTATACACTGTTAAAGATTTCAGTTCATTTTCACCATTATTTTATGTGATTTAGGTAGAGTCTATTTATATCTCCTCTTTCTTTCTCAAACTTTTTGGAGTCCTTGATGCAGATGATCATATCATTCTCTGCCAACATTTCACAGCTGTCCTCCAGTCAGTAGGGACTGCACAGGTCCTGATGAAGGGTCTCGGCCCAAAACATCAACTGTTTATTCTTCCATAGATGCTGCCTGGCATGAGTTCCTCCAGCTTTTTGTGTGTGTTGCTTTGATTTCCAGCATCTGCAGATTTTCTCCTGTTGGGGACCACACATTATTTATTCTACTGTTATCTATTTAGTAGTCATGGCTGGAGAATTACCTCCAATGACAAGTTTTACTATGCCTGCACTGCTAGATGATCTGTCCTGCAAGGATTGATCATTGGTCACTTTTCAATTTGTATGTTCCACTGAGAACACACATCTCACATCGACAAAGAGGATGGGATAATGAAGAAATATTGTTAACAAAAGTTGACAAGACTGTCTAGGATGTCCAGTGAGCACGTGACTGCATTGATTAGGGAATCAGAATCAGGTTTATTATCACCGGCTTGTGATGTGAAATTTGTTAACTTAGCAGCAGCAGTTCAATGCAGTACATAATCTAGCAGAGAAAAAAATAAATAAATAAAATAATAAACTTACAAGTAAATCAGTTATGTATATTAAATAGATTTTTAAAAACATGCAAAAACAGAAATACTGTATTTTTTTAAAAAAGTGAGGTAGTGTCCAAAGATTCAATGTCCATTTAGGAATTGGATGGCAGAGGGGAAGAAGCTGCTCCTGAATCACTGAGTGTGTGTCTTCAGGCTTCTGTACCTCCTACGTGATGGTAACAGTGAGAAAAGGGCATGCCCTGGGTGCTGGAGGTCCTTAATAATGGACACGGCCTTTCTGAGACACCGCTCCCTAAAGATGTCCTGGGTACTTTGTAGGCTAGTACCCAAGATGGAGCTGACTAGATTTACAACTTTCTGTAGCTGCTTACGGTCCTATGCAGTAGCCCCTCCATACCAGACAGTGATGCAGCCTGTCAGAATGCTCTCCACGGTACAACTATAGAAGTTTTTGAGTGTATTTGTTGATGTGCCAAATCTTTTCAAACTCCTAATGAAGTATAGCCGCTCTTGCCTTCTTTATAACTACATCGATATGTTGGGACCAGGTTAGATCCTCAGAGATCTTGACACCCAGGAACTTGAAGCTGCTCACTCTCTCTACTTCTGGTCCCTCTGTGAGGATTGGTATGTGTTCCTTTGTCTTACTCTTCCTGAAGTCCACAGTCAGCTCTTTCGTCTTACTGACATTGAGTGCCAGGCTGTTGCTGCGGCACCATTCCACTAGTTGGCATATCTCACTCCTGTATGCCCTCAGAGGTGAAATGATTGTGGTTGGTCCAAGAGAGCATTCTGAGTGGCTGCATCACCATCTGGTATGGGGGGGGGGGGGCAATTGCCAGGATCAAGGCAAGCTGCAAAGCTGTAAAATTAGTCAACTCCATCATGGTTAATTAAAGATATCTTCAAGGAGCAGTGCCTCAAAAAGGCCGCATCCATCATTAACGACCCCCACCACCCAAAATATGCCCTCTTCTCATTGTTATCATCAAGAAGGAGATACAGAAGCCTCAAGGGGGGGCACACACACAGCGATTCTGGAACAGCTTCTCCCCCTGTGCATCCGATTTCCAAATGGACATTGAACCCATGAACACCTCACTACTTTTTTAATTTCTGTTTTTGCACTACTTATTTAATTTAACTATTATATATACATAAATACTTTAATTGTTTTTTCTATACTGGTATTTGTCATATATTGCATAATACTGCTGCCGCAAAGTTAAAAATTTCCACAACGTATGTCAATGATATTAATTCTGATTCTGAAACGCAGGTTCAAGCACAACAAAAAAACTAAGTGCAAAATCAAATTTAGATGAAAGAACAAGTATAGTGATTATCAATGTAAAGGTACAAAATGTCAGGTCTCTACCTAAATGGTTAGATTGGAAACTTCAATGATTTTTACAAGGCACAGTACCCCCTTAATTCATACATTAAAGGAATGGAAATATCTTTATTATGAAACGGAGAGTCCCAACCTGAAATATTAGCTGTCGAAAAAGCGACAAAACGGTCTTTTAACATCGTAAACCAGCAGGTTGCTGCTATGTCTCCCGCTCGCTGTGAAAATGGGGGACACCTCCCTCTCGCTTACCAGGGAGTGAGAGAACCTGTGGGCTGTCGAATGTCGGATGGAATGCGAAACCTCTGGGGTAACTTTGGTCTGTGTCTTTGCTATTGCTTAGCACACGCTTGGGCTCGATGACGGTACTGATCTGCCTTTTTTTTGCTGGTGGGGAGGGGGATTGTTGCTCGCTGCCTCTTACACGCGGGAGGGGAGAGCTGAGGGGGTAATTTGGGGTTCTCACGTTTAACTGTCGTTCATTCTTTGGGGCACTTCTCTGTTTTCGTGGATGTTTGCAAAGAAAAAGCATTTCAGGATGTATATTATAGTAGTCATAGTCATACTTTATTGATCCCGGGGAAACTGGTTTTTGTTACAGTTGCACCATAATTAAATAGTAATAAACCCATAAATAGTTAAATAGTAATATGTAAATTATGCCAGGGAATAAGTCCAGGACCAGTCTATTGGCTCAGGGTGCCTGACCCTCCAAGAGAGGAGTTGTAAAGTTTGATGGCCACAGGCAGGAATGACTTCCTATGACGCTCTGTGTTGCATCTCGGGACTGAATGTACTCCTGTGCCCACCCAGTACATTATGTAGTGGATGGGAGACATTGTCCAAGATGGCATGCAACTTAGACAGCATCCTCTTTTCAGACACCACCATCAGAGTCCAGTTCCATCCCCACAACATCACTGGCCTTACGAATGAGTTTGTTGATTCTGTTGGCGTCTGCTATTGTATACATTTCTCTGACATTAAATTTGACCTTTGAACCTTTGCATAGATGCTGCCTAACCAAGTGCCTCCGTGCTTTTGCATTGCAATCCATTGTTTTTATATTTCAATCACTGACAGCATTTCCTACAGTATTTTGGCTCAAAAACTAGAATGGCAATACTACACAAATACAGTATTCATGTTATTCCAGTGTTATCCAGATAGGCTTATGAAATACATTGTCACCTTAAGTCATAACTATTCACACCGGGTATGAATTTTGGATACTGGGTGGCCTGACTTATAAGATAAAATGGAAACCTTTCACTTATAATATTTTTAAAGATCTGTTATGGTTATTTTTTAAGTTAGTCGCTATTTAGACCATTATATATGGGAGCAGAATTTGGCCCATTGAGTCTACTCCACCATTTCATCATGGCTGATCCATTTTTTTCCCTTTCAGCCCCAATCTCCTGCCCTTCTAGATCTTCTATAGATAGGGCTCGTTTGACTGACAGATGCGGGTTAGTGATTATAAAGAACTATCGATATATGAATGAAGGATGGAAAGAATGGGAAAGCTTCAGCGAGGATGCAGACATTTACCAGGTTGTTGCCTGGATTAGACAGCATGTCTTATAAGGAATGGTTGAGCGAGTTAGGGCTTTTCTCCCTGCAGCAAAGGAGGACGTGAGGTGACTTGATAGAGGTGTGTAACATAATAAGTGGTATAGATAGATAGAATAGACAGCCGGAGACTTTTCCCCCAGGGCAGAAATGGCTAATACCAGAGGGCATAATTTTAAGGTGATTGGAGGTAAGTATATGCTCCAAATAATTGAAAACCTGCCCCAACAAAAGAGATTCTGGTCGGCCCGAAATGACGCCTGCTTATTGCTCTCTATAGATGCTGCCTGAACCCGGCCTGCCGAATTCCTGCAGCATTTCTACGGCAGTTCCAATCTCCCGCCTCCCCAGCTGAAAGCCGACTGCGCATGCGCCGGATCGTGGCGCGAAGCCTCATGGGGTTTCGGTGGAAAAATAATAAATAAATGAAATAATGAGGTGTGCTAATTGTTATGGAGTTGAGGGTGTGAGGAGGTGAATTTGGGGAAACAGTTCGGGTCAGAGCAGCTCAAGTTGGTGGGGATTAGTTTGGGCGCCGCCGTGTCGGTATAAAAGGGCGCGCCCGCCGCCATTCGCCCTCAGTTGGTGCAGCGGCCGGTGGAAGGTGGGTGAGTGTTTGTTTTGTTGTCCCAGGTCCTCGGGTAGTGGTTTGGGGGGCACAGGAACCCTCTTCCTGCGGCAGTGGCGGCTCAGGTCTCGGACGCCCTATCGCCGGACCGCGGACCCGTCCTTGTTGGAGGGGGTTGGCGCTTACTCTCGGACTCGCTTCCCCCGGGCCGCGGCCAAATCAACACAGGCTCTGCTTCCATCGCTGCAGGCTGTCCGTTGTACCGATGATAATGAGGCCTGTAACACATGTCGGGTTCCTGGCGGCTTATTTTCCTTCTCCTATTAGCGTGACTTGAACTGTGTCCATATGACCGCATGTTAACGAAACAGATCAGTCGATTTCAGATCGTGTGGCCTAACTTCAGAAGTAACAAGTTATATCCTGGAGGAGCTCAGCGAGTCGAGCAGTATCTGTGGGAGGAAGTTATTAGTCAAATATATCAGGGCATGGACCGACAATTCCTAACTCATAGATGCTGCTTGAATTCCTCTAGTAGATTGTTGCTCCCAATTCCAACATCTGTAGTCTCTTGTTTCTGACCTTAAAGAATCTTCCCAAAGGTCAACAAGCGAAACAACTCGTATGCTGCATAACCTGCTGAGTTTCCACCATCTTTCAGTTTTCCAGCATCTTCATTTTTTCCTTTCAACTTAAAAGATTGTTGCTCACTGAAAATACTTAATTACATTTAGTATCAGATTCTCTTCTACAGTGAAATCGTTTTATTTTCATTCCCAGCCGTTTCTGGCACCTCTTAAGCCTGAATGCTTGAAACGTGAGCAAAGCAATTCCGAATTTGAGCAAAACTGTTATTTCTCACTGTCCGTCAGTGACATAAATCACTGTTTTTTGAACACACACGTTGGATACTTGGGCAAATCTGTCCCAAATAAGCGGCTGCACCGATTAGCCAATGGCTCAATTAACCAGAATCCACTTGCTTTCTTAATTCTACCTCGGTTATTCTGCTATTAACACTGCAGCATTTGTTTCCCGAATTCTAGTTTTGTGATCTGAAAGGTACTAAAAGCAGTGGCTAAAGTGATGGATGACTTTTGGATGATTACACTGCAAATGGTATAAATTTCTAATAAATTGGCAAATTAAAATCCATTAACCTACATTGCATTATAATCAAGTTTGCATTCTAATCTGCAGTTTCCTTAATCTTACAATTTTTCTATATTGTTATTAAACTCGTTCTTTGTAAGCTCACTTTCCAACACAGGTTTCCCTGAATTTGTTGCTAGAATTGCAGATATTCAATATTTGTGCAATTCTGTTCTTGTCATTGTATTACTACCACATATAATGTTACTCTGGTTGTCATATGATTAAGAAATTTTGTTGATAATACTGATCTGACAACTAAAGTTGCACATCAAAATGTTCTTAGTGTCTGGAAGGCCCTCCTTGCCTAAATGCATGACCTGTAGTCAAATATTTAAGATTGCATGTGTCGTACTGGCAACTTGATGCTGGAAATGGTCAACAGATACAATGTATGGCAACCTGTTCATCATTCAAGTCAAGAACTTATCAGATATCCCCAATTCAGATCTTCAGTCCCAAGCTACTTTACCATTTCTGGTTATTCTCAGTCACTTGTATGAAACATTAATTGGCTTTCTTTGCACATAGCTGCTTCACCTAAATATTTCTATACAGTTTTAATTTTCCACTGAGAAATTGTTAGTTTTGCTCATGAATCTCATAAATTTAATACATATTTTGTTAATACCTTCTCTTTAACTTGTATAGAGGGGATTCTGCTTCAGAAACCAGGAATTAAGAGTTTGCATTGCTACTGTTTGTGGAGTTTTAATAGTTTGCCTCCATTTGGCCCAATCTACAGCGAAATAAATGTTAAATCAAGCAACACAAGATGTTCGGGAAACTCAGCAGGCCAGGTGGCATGTGCAGATTTTCATGCAAATGTTACTTCCATTTGAGGATTCTACAGATAAGAAACCTACCTAGTTGGTGTTCGGGATCAATTCAGTGCTGTTCCACAGACGTGCTATGTGGCAGTGTGTTGTAATTAGATATGGGATGTGAAATTAATAATTCTGAATCTTCTTGAATGCTGCAGGTGTATCTTGTTCAATAAATCAAAGTAGAATTGTTGGATTGGAATGCTGGAGTCAAGATCAATTGTAGAAGTTCCAGAATGTGTAATATACAGGTGAGGAATAGTATACTAAAATAAAATCTTGAGACTAGCATGCAGTTCAGAGTTTTATCTTTTTAATAGATAAATCTGGAACGGAGTGCTGAAAGTAAATATTTCTTTGCAACCCACATCTGGTTATACCTTACCAGTTGTGTTACTAACAAGAAAGGACACATTTATTTCTTTTTCTGAATGTATTGCCAAATTAATATAAAATGTTGATCAGAAGCATTTATGAAGCATTCATGCAAATAGTGCAGAAAAGTTAATTGTTTATTCTTGTTTTATCTAAAGATGGACAATGGCTGCCTTGTACAAAAGAGAAGACCCTGCAGAACAGTGGTGTGACTACATGGTAATTTTTACTACAGTAGAAGTTAACATCTGATTTCTAGTTCTGTGAAGTGAATGCAGTGACTAAATTGGTGGGTTTTTTTTTCCAAAAGTCATGGAAGATTTTAGATGATTTGTAGAGTTCCCTTAATTTTACAGTTTTTGTAAGCTGTTGGTAAGAATCTCACTCATTGTAAGCTCACTTTACAATTCAGGTTTCCCTGAATCTGTTACTAGTATTAAAACGGATCTTTGAATTGCAGTCAGTGACGAAGGGTTTCAGCCTGAAACGTCGACTGCACCTCTTCCTACAGATGCTGCCTGGCCTGCTGCGTTCACCAGCAACTTTGATGTGTGTTGCTTGAATTTCCAGCATCTGCAGAATTCCTGTTGTTTGCGTTTGAATTGCAGTCATTTGCATTCTATTTTCATCACCTTTTTCCTCCCCTCCTTGCTATTAAGTTGTGATGAGTGCCAAAATGTTCAACTGCTCTGATTGACAGTGAATGATTAGGTCATTCTGAACATTCCACAAACTATGTTCTAGCTCTTTGGTGCAATATCAATATGTTAGCTGAGATTACCTCTGCCAAAATAGTTTCTGAATGTTTTCTTATTGGATTACCCTAGATGGGATCACACCACCTGGAATGGATTCTGAGGTCACCCAAACTACTGAGATATCTGCAATTCATCCAAACAGAAATGGTAGAGTATAATTGTAATGGCGTTGCGGTGTCTTAGTGGCATGTAAAGTGCATTCTATATTCTGTAGCACCATAACGGATATTTGCTAAATCTAGATTTCACTGCACTCTGGCAAAGTAATGAGTTATAAAGTAGAACAGAAGTGTTGATAGTGACATTGATGTTTGGGTAAAAATGGATCAATGTGAAGGCACTAAACCTGCAGGTCTGTGAGGTCAACTAATAGAATGGGGCTTTGGTGTTGGTGTATCACTAGGATGAAAAAGCGGTGTCAATTTTATATTCATGATTTAAATTTGAGATTGGCAAAAACTGAAGTGGAGGTCATTATTGACAAATTGTAATAGAAGAAAACTTGCAGCAATTAGTAAATTGGAGTCAAGCACACAGTTGAATTGATCCATTTGTACTTCCAGCTGTGTAGTTGGATATTAATGATAGTGTCTTGAGAAATTGTAGGAACATTATCGCTTCTAATGATCAGTTGGAAGGTTGTTCATTATGTACCTGAAGATCAACTTGCAAATGGACTTGTCCTTGCTGACTGAGATACCTGGCTTTATCCCAGATTTTCCTGACTTTGTCCCACTTCCAATACTGGCCTATTTCTGGCCAGTATTGCATAACAAAACAAAAGGCATTACCTTGCTTGCCCAAATTGTATTCTATCTGCCATTCCTCTGCTCAACCTTCCTGCTGATTTGTGTCTCTTTGGGCTGTGTGCTCAGTACAAAATTACTACACTGGATATAGAAGTCTCATTTTGTTGCCAATGTGATATAAAATTGCCAAAAGGGCAATGTTGCAATAGTTATGGGGGATTTCCGTAAGCAGGTAGATTTTGGAAAAAATCAGGTTGTTGCTCGATTCCAGGAAGAAGAATTTCTAATGCCTATAAGATGTCATTTTTGGAACACCTCATGGTTGAGCCCACTAAGGAATCAGTTCTGAATTGGGTGTTGTGCAATGAACCAAAATTGATTAGGGAGTTTAAGGTAAAAGAACCTTTAAATCTGAGAACAGGCTAAAATTAGAAGTACCAGTATTACAGTGGAGTAAAGGGAATTAGATGTAAGAGAAAGGAGCAGGCAAAAATTGATTGGAAGGGGATACTAGCAGAGCAGCAATTGCTGTAATTTCTGGATTTGGATGATGGAATTGATAGCTTTGTTGGTAAGCTTGCAGATGATGGGGGCAGGTAGTGTTGAAGAAGGCTACAGAAGGACAGGAGAATGGGCAAAGAAATAGCAGGTGGAATATAGTGTCAGGAAGTGTATGGCCATGCACTTGGGTAAGAAATGAAAGTGACTGTTCTAAATGTAGTGAAAAGACAAAGGAACTGGGGTGCAAAAAAAACTTGGGTATCCTTGTGCAGGACTTCCTAAAGATTAATCTGCAGGTTGGGTCTGCTGAGGAAGGCAAAAGCATTCACTTCAAGAAGACTAGAATGTAAAAGCAAGGATGTAATGTTATAAACCACTAGTGAGACCTCACTTGGAGTATTGTGAGCAGTTTGGGCCTCTTAGAAAGGATGTACTGAAACTGGAGAGGGTTCAATGGTTCCAGGATTGAATGGCTTGGCATATGAAGAGCGCTCTGTAACCTTTTGTTAACCATGAGCAGGCTTAATGGACCAAATTACCTAATTATGCTCCGATATTTTAAGATCTTAAAATTAAGTGGCACTTCCTGAAAATGAGGCCTATCCCAACTGTTTCTTTACAGTAGATCTGTGTTGTTGGAAATGCCTCAAAGAATAAACTTGTAGTGTTCGCTTTACCCACTGGACTAGTGCTGTTAGCCCTTTGGGATTAAGCTACAAAACATTGGCTTGTTAGCCCATGACAATTGGTCAAAGTACGCTGAGATTTGTTGGTAATTCAGAAAGATGTAGTAATCTCAAAACATGAAGATTTACATAATTGAATTTTTTCTTAAGGCCTGAATTCATGTCAGTTCAAGCCTCTGGCGTAAGAATACACTTCTGAACATGTCGCATTCAGGTAAGAGGTTGAAGCCATGCTCTAGAAATATCAAATCCATTTGGGTTGTTTCTCTTGCCTATAGCTTGTTCAGTTTATTGGGCCAGGTCAAACAAGCAAGCCTACTGCCTGGTCTAGCTTACCGGCCTGCAGCATTCAATGTTCGATTAGCAGAGCCTTGGGCATTCAAACCCCCATTCATAGACTACCCCTGTTAAAGCTCATGTCTCTTGTCTAATGAAGGCTGATTTTTTTTTTGGGTGGAGGTGGGGGAGAATCCTGCTGACCTTTCCTGCAAGATCCTGCCAGTATCAAAAATAATTGTAATTTTAGTGCTATTTCTGATTTTAAAAAAATAACCATTAAATTTGGCAACTTGCAGCCAGATGGATTGACTCCACTTAAGTAGTTTGTGTTCATTAGCTTGTGTAATTCCTGGGTTTCTGGTTCTGTTATGATGATTTTTCTGTTCAACTGCTGTGTGAAAGATAGTGTGCATATTTTGATGTTCTGAACAGAACTGTAGTTGATAGTAGTTTTGAGTTCTGGCATTTTAATTTGAGTATGTTGCATCTAATGTGATCTTTTATTCTTTAAAGGTTGGGATCACTTCCTGTTTAAGGTAAGTGTTTTTTTTCTTGAAGCTAGAATGGAAAAAGTCCATATGGTGTTCCAGTGAGAGTCTGTATCACAAAGCATTATAGTTTTGGGGGGGGGGGGTTTGCACATAATGAAATTGGGGGAAGAAAAAGACAGGTATATTTAATATTAAATGTGACCAAGTTAAACAGCATTCTAATATTGATGCAATTTGTATCTGGAATTTAATGTTTACATGCCTTGGATTTTAATTTAAATTTTTAAATATTTTTGTTAGTTTGCATTGTTGTATCTGCACCTAGCAGTACTTTCTGTTGGGCTGTTCATAAAGCAATGCTATAATAATTCACCACTTGGCATCGTTGGTTGACATGCTCAATATGTTTGTTGACCTGGTATTTCTGGATGATACATAAGCCAATATTTTAAGCTAGTCAACTTGTATTTTGGAAGTATTTTGCTGACCCAATAATATTCTTTACAGGTGTTTGAATATTGTGCATCAACAGAAATGATCACTGCATTCTCCTTTTAAGGTGAGTGTATCGCGATGATTAAAACTGAGGCACACGGAAGCTGTAACTGGAAACAAAGTCTTTACTCATGCAGCAAACTTCCAGGAGAATCAAAGAGAATTACTCTCCCAACATGTAGTTTTATACCTAGCATAAAGTAACAGTCAATGATTAACTACAGTTTTAATTGTTATGAACACTTTGATAGGTAAACTTACAGAAATGGTAACACACCCCAACTAGCAGAACCCTTTTGAACATTCAATAATCATGTCGATTCCAAAAGTCTCATACACATTCCAGACCTTAATATACCCCTTTTATTACAGTGCTCCATAAATATACAACTAAGATTCCCCTTAACCTTGAAGGTTCCATGACAGAACAGATCTGTCCTGAGTGACAGATCTTTATCAATGTACTAACGGGAAGACAGTAGATGACTGTCTGCTGTATTAATAGACATTCAAATTCTGTACCTACACTCAGTGATTGATTTCACAAACTACAAAGCATCACTTGTAAGTTAAATTGTGTACAGCTTTTATTTCCTGAAGATTGCTCCTTGTTTTTAGTTAATCCATTATTATGCCATTTATTAGAATGATCCCTAACAATTTAAATCTTGTGGGGGAAGTGTTTAAAATTTGTTCATTAAAGTACCTGATTTAAGCTGTTACTCAAGTTAAATATGTTGATTTGGTTGGCAAAGTAACTTGCTTAAAGTAGCTGGTCACTTACCAAGGCTAACAGAAATACAGTCTCTGTTCTGCTGTGGAGATGACCATAAAGTAAAGCCATCCCAACTGGTTGTAGTTGCTCTTTGTAACGCAATTAGTCGGGAACATTTATTGCCACCTTTCAATACCATTTACTTTAATTTTTGTACCTTGCTACAACTATTTGGGTAAAGATTTTGATGACCCTTACAGCCTACTGCTAATTATATAAAATAAATGTATAGGAATAGTTTTGTGTGGGGGTGGGGAACTGCATGCATAATTCAGTTCTGGAAGAAAAACTTTAATATGCATCACTTCACTTTGGGCTGCTTACAGTTTGAAGTTGGGACCTGAGTGGAAGATTTCATGATGATGAATAATGCTTGGGATATTCCCTCTTTTAAAGAAAAGGTAATTATCTTCTATAACTAGCTTTTGGGTACTTTTAAGGGAAGCAGTTTTATTAAGCCAGCAGTTTGATCTTGGGTCATTTCAAGGGGAGTTTTTGGACACAAATCCACTAACTCTCAACGCAATGACCAAATAGTATCATCCTGTGTTTAGTTACTGCAGACTTGTGTTTTGCAGTCTATGCTCGCAGGATACACAGATGTCTTCAGTGTCTCGGGTTACATATGAAGCACTAAAATTTCAGTTACAGGCAATGGTAACATCAGCCACTTAAATGTCATTTCAAAAGTTGTTAGCTTTGGAGGGGTGGGTCATCACTTCAATTTGGCTGTACTGTTTTGCTTGGTTACAGTTAAAAACCTTTAATACCGTTGGGCAAATGCTACTGTCTAACAAGGAAACTTCAGTTTTAATATGCACTGACTTCAGTATCACTGTTATGACTAATAGTAAATGGAGAGAAGAAATTTACCCATAAACTTTG
The DNA here is from genome assembly GCF_030028105.1 of Mobula birostris. NCBI lineage: Eukaryota > Metazoa > Chordata > Chondrichthyes > Myliobatiformes > Myliobatidae > Mobula > Mobula birostris. Next base: position 31,640,900 of record NC_092394.1, on the reverse strand, counting down.
CCAGAAATAAGTCTAAATTGTTTTACTTTATTGCTTTTAGGGTTACATACTGTACAAAGCCAGAAGATTGGTACAATGAACTTTGGATTCATCATTTCACAGAGGTTAATCACTGCATCTGAAAATTGATGTGGTTAAATTGGTAGATCGTTCAAGGAAAGCATTACAAGTGCATACCAAAAAAGTGAAAACCTTGTTTACATATAGCTCAATTTTATGTAAAGGTGTATAGTTTATAATTCTGTATTTGATTTATTGCCACATCGAACAAGAATAAAATTATTTGCCTGAATTGCTTGTAGCTTTTTGATTTTGTAAATGAGACATAAAATTATAATGTGCATTTATATAAATGTCACTTGTGTCCATGATGTTAAAATTGTTTATTGAATGGCATTGTTAACCTAATAACCCACTGTGACTATCTTTGCAAGCCAACCTGTAGATGAGGGATGAACTATATAAAATAGATTTTTGGAACATCTGGGGTTGAGGATGTGTAACAGGAAAATATATGCTGGGTTAAACTAGTTTTTTTTTACTGTACTGTGGAGAGTAAATCAGTGTTCACAGGTCCAAAGAACAAAGAAAGAGGGAGCAACAGAATGTAAGTTACATTGTACAATAAGCCTGATCAGCCACGTGGCAAAGATTGTTCTCAGTAATCATGATGAGAGCAAGATGCCGTATAAAACCAGAAATCAGTAAAGAACAATGCGGCTTTGTGAAAAACACTGGAACCAGAAATGCAATTTTCATGCTACAGGTGATCTGTGAATGAGCCATCCAGGTAAAAAAGACATCTACCTATGTTTCATTGACTATACAAAAGCTTTTAACACTCAGACAGCAAGATCTTCTGGATATGGTTCAAGATCTTGACATAATGGGAAAGATAGATGCTTCTTAGAAACACTTACTGGGACCAGACAGCATCCATCAGAATAGGAGAAGTGAGTGAGCATGTGAATAGCATGAGAGGAGTCAGGCAAGGTTGTGTCTTTTCACCAGACTTATTCAACCTATATAGTGAAAATATCTTGAGAAATTTCAAAGATATCAAAGGATTCACAATTGGAGGCCATAATATAAATAATATCAGATGCTGATGACATCATACTAATAACTGACTTAGAAACAAAACTTCAAGAACTACGCATTATAGTGGCAGCAGAAAGTAATCACAGAGGCCTCTCAATCAACACCAAGAAGACAGAAAGCATAGTCATTGCCAGAAAGACATCCCACAATATGTGATCAAGGTCAGAAATACAAACATCAAACAAGTCAACATTCAGATATCTTGGCAGCCTAATAACAATGGCAGGTGTGACACAGATATCAAGTACAGAATAGCAATGGTGAAAGAAGCTTTCCAAAAAATGAAGACTATTAACAGACAAAGATAAGCATGAACACTAAAAACAGAATACTGCAGTGCTACATTTATTCTATCCTGACTTATGGAAGTGAATGTTGGACCATTTCCCCAACAATGGAAAAGAGACTAGAAGCAGCTGAATTACGGTTCTACAGGAGAATGTTAAAAATATCATGGACCACACACACATCAAATGAAGAAGTTCTCAGAAGAGCCCAAGCAGTTAGATCACTCCTACCAACAATAAGAGAAAGGCAATTCAGATTCCTAGGACACATCATGCAGAAAGATGAGCTAGAAAAACTCATGTTCTCTGGAAAGATCGAGGGGAGCAAACCTAGAGGAAGACCTCAGTTTATGTACATCAAGAGCCTAACCAGGTGGTCACACATCAAGGAAATGGAAGTCATCCAAAGAACAAAGGATAGATCTATATGGAAAACCATGGTCACCAACGTCTGCATTGGATATGATACCTAGACAGACCGTGGAGAGCATTTTGACTGGTTGCATCACTGTTTTGTATGGGGGGGGGGGTGCTTCTGCAGAAGAGCACAGTAAACTGCAGAGAGTTGTTAAAGTAAGTTGGTCAGCTCCATCATGGGCATTAGACTGTAGTATCCAAGACATCTTCAAGGAGTGGTGCCTCAAAAAGGCTGTGTTCATCATTAAGGATCACCACCACCCAGGATATGCCCTCTTATTGTTCATCAGGAAGGAAGTACAGAGACCTGAAGGTAATTCAGGAGCAGCTTTTTTGCCCTCAGCCATCAGCTTTCTGAATGGATATTAAAACCATTAACTCTGTCACTACATTATGCTTTTGCACTACTTATTTAACTTTAATATACACCAGTTTATGTATTGCTTTATACTGCTGCTACAAAGTAAAACAAATTTCAGGACATGGTAATATTAAACATGATTTTGATTCTGAATTTATGCCCTATTGCACTTTAAATGAAACATATCTTGAACGATTAACAACTACATGAGGAAGGTTACACTTTCACCATTTAATACAGAGAGCTGCTAAATTTTTCTTCAGTATTGAGTGCAAGTGAAATGTGCCATTGGAGGGCAGTAGCTGTCCTTCAATGGTTTAGATGGAGACTTGCCTGTTTGGTAACGAGCAATTATTTGTACAAACTTTGTACAATGTGATTAGCCTTTCCTTTTCCTTGCAGAATCAGATCCAGAAGTAGCTCTTGTGCACCTTATCCTGTCACGCATTCTCCCATGATGGTTCTGAAAACAAAAGTAGCTAAGGACCAGCTAACAAGTTATTGCCAAAATAATGCATCTGCAGTAACTACATACAACTAATTTGTGCTGAATTATTTTTAATAGGTCTGTTTCATGGGCTATTTTGACATGTTGAAGATTTTTTTTCTAATGGTAGAGATGTTGGGTCAGTCAAAAAGTGGATCTGAGGAGCAAACAGCCAGAGGTAGAAGCTGATGAAATGTTTAAAGTGTGAGAATAGGAAAGGAGTAAGGAGTTGAGCCTAGTGCTTGATTAATGAGGAGGTAGGCTGTAAGGGTGCATTTTAACCATTTTCTGTGTGGCTTTGCTAGTACATTGATTTTAGATTTCTCAGGGATGAGGCCTTAATCAAGGACCTCTTGATAAGAGGTGAGTCAGCTGCTTACTAAGATGTGGCAAACATGAGAGGGATTTTGACAGCTCTACCTTGCTAACACAAATCACCATGTAGCGCCCGGAACCTCCAAGTGTTGCAAACTAATCCCTCTAACATGATGTCTAACAGGAGGCGGATCAAATGGCCTGTAGCTAACATGACTTCACTGTGGAAGCAGTTTGATGAAGATGTTAACCAAATTCTGGAGGCAACGGCGAAGGGAGGAGTTGATAGGAAGCTGCAAGCCATGCCCAGTGGAGGTTGGTTGTAGGGGATTCGTAGCCCATTCTTTAGTTAGAGCCTTCAGCATTTTGGGCATTGAGGGAGAGAGGAAGAGGAGAGTCATCCACAGTACCACCGATGCGGCAGAGAGGGCCTCAAGATGGCTGTGGCTCAAAAGAGGGGAGCCATGGAGTCACAAGTAGCTAGCCATCTGGACACAAACTAGGGTCTGATCAACCCCGGCTGGGTCATCTGGAGGAGGTTGTATGATATTGAAAGACCCGAAACACCCGATGATTCCAGGAACATCACTGAAGATGTGTCCAGAGGCATCAATAGATGTATGTACACAACCACTGGGGGGAAAATAACTTCTGACAAGGCAACCTTATGTTGGTGTGAACTACAGGACAATTTGTTTCCCTAATTATGATGAAAAATATACTTAATATAATCAGTTAAGATCCTTAATGATTAGCTGCAGGTAAGTGTCGCTTGAACTGATTGTCCCTTTATGAAAAGGATACCACACTGAATTTATGAGCTGCCTCGAAATTTTTACTCCATGCTCACAGTAGATGGCGCCATCTGGAAAGACTTGCAGCCAGTAAAGATAATCTCAAAAGCCTATGCAGAAAATCACCGTGATCTGAAATGGTAGTTTATACCAAAAGCATTTATTTAGGGAATTTGCAAAAGGAATCAATAAAATATTCTGTAAATTCAGTGCTGCTGCATAATAAGCAAACTTTTATAGTTTATTAAATAGTTTTAATTAAGTGTTGGTGTTGAATTCTTTATTATAGTTATTTTTAGTTGAAGTATCAATAAGGTTCTTGTATTTTGTACTTTTCCAGCAATACTTCATTTCACAGCTTTGAGGTTATATTTACTAAGGAGACCTTGAAGACATGTGAGCCAGAAATTAAGTTTTTTTTTAATGGCTTTAGTGGTTCAAATTCAGCTTCTGAAGTTTTTCCTCCTGAGCTTTAATTTTTTTCAAATCCCCAGCAGACTTGGAATGCACTTAGTTGGTAAAGGAAGAGATTCAGGAGGTGAAATAATTGGCTGAGCATTAGGTCAGATTTCAAATTTTACTTATAGTTACATGATCTGTGTAGTGTAAAATATAAAATGTTTAATGAAATTCGCTCTAATAATGTGGTTCAGTACTTAATGTCCAGGTGTGAGTCTAAAGACTGAAACAAACTAATTCAGTATTTAGGCATAGGTGAGAGTGACCAAGTATTATCCAACCCTAGATACTATGTAAGAAGAGGTGCTGAGCCTTCTTGAACTACTGTACTCTGGTTGTGCTTTGTTACAACTGCATATCTTGCTTGGTCTCCACAAAAGTTAGTTAAGTCAGCCACTTTATTGCTTATGTCCTAAAAAGAGAACAGATTTCACACCTGAGGGACCACAAAGATGATATCCCACTAAAACGCCAGGTCAGACTGCCTTATAACAAAAACATCCTGCAGCAACCAGTTAAGTAGGTAGGCTCTTTAATTCTGTGCTGCTGCTTGAAGGGAAAAAAATGGATATTGCCTGAGTTGAGCCTTGTGGTTAATAAGATTGATGAAAGTCATTTCTTCAGTTAGTGGCTTCTTTATTTGGGGAAGTCCTGACATACAGTAAAGCTGCAGGGTCAAAATGAAAAGGTGATGAATTCATCAATAATAGTACAATGTGCCAAGCTGTCCTTCATGTTTGCCCAGACTTCGAAAGAGAATTGAGGCTCCTCATGAGCTTGTGAGTGTGGGACTTTTTCTGCAACACAGAAGTCATCTACTGGCTAGAGATGAAGTGCTGCTTCACTGTTATGCTCAGCACCGAGACCAGTGCTGGAGTTGATTGCGCTTAATCAGGGGCCAGCAACACTTTGCTTGGAGCTCCTCACCTTTATACAAGTCATTTGAATGGAATTGCCAACCCAGATTGCATAGGCAATTATATTTGTATATGCTTCTTAACCTTCAATTAATTTTAGTGCTTCCAATTAAATTGTGAGGTCAAAGTGTAATGCTATATTTAAATACTTAATTATCTCTAAGCTGGTCTTTAAAAAACATTTGATGTTATGAACTGTGTAAATCAATGACAGCTCTGAGTGTTTCTGATTATGATTGACACTTAAAACAGCCATTGACAACAGCAAGCTGTCAAATGAACACCAGCACGTACCTCCTAAGGCCCATTCTCCATTCGTGGACTTCTCCACCTTACGTGGCATCGTGGTCTCCAATATGGTTGAGCTGCCGGGCTACAGAAGCCTGGCTCTGGGATTGTACAGGAGACAACCTCAGGTCCAACAACAGAGGACCATCTGACATCCAGCCCATTCCTGACCTCTGCTGTAATGTGCTGGTGAGGAAGTCCCAATCTCACCCACCCATGAAGAGCTGGGCCAAGTTTAGTCTGATCCATTATAACCACTTTGAAATGAGTAAGACACACAAATGGAGTAAGGCAGTTGGGCACAACCCGTTTAACAGGACTTTGCACTTAAAATGATTTTTCTCTTTGAAGTTCACTCTGAACCAAGTTGATGACTAACATCAATGTCCATGGAAGGGATTGGTCCTGCCGCTGTCTGTAAGGAATTGATATGTTCTCCCCATAGTTATGTGGGTTGCCACTAGTGCTCTGGTTCTCTCCCAGAGTCCAAAGATATATCAGTTGGTAGTTTAATAGGTGATTGTAACTTGTCCCATGATTAGACTAGGGTTAAATTGGGGTTTGCTGGGCAGCATGGCTCGAAGGGCCTATTCTGCACTGTATCTCAATAAGTAAATAAAATGGAAATGCCGTAGACTGCAACATTTGACATAATTTCTACAACACGCCCATGTCTGAAAAGATACTTCTGAAAACTAATGGAACTGTGAAGTGGGTGAAGAACAGTGGATAAGACTCCTGCACCAACTTTCACCCCAGCCACTTGGGAAGCAAATAGTATTCTGGAAAATCTGCTGGAGCTGTAGAAAATGGAAACCTGTCTGCAGCTGAAATCAGCCCCACTTTCAGAACCTCCACGGGTACGTAAGTACGAGCTTCCCGGTTCAGAACGTTTGTTTAGTGATGTAAAATATCTCCACAATCTGTGACACATACAATATGTGGAATCATCGAACGCCGGCTCCATCCACCATCTAGGTCTTGGTGGGATCACTCTTTGACTGGAACCTCATCTACCAGGAGCTAAGTTTCAAATGGCATCACTCTCAAGATCTCAATGTTCAAAGTGGTCATATGAGCAGTATTGGTCTTTTGTGAATGCAATGTATTGACTTGATGATTCTCTGAATATAAATAAACACAGAAAAATACAGCACAGAAACAGGCCCATCGTGCTGAACCATTTATACCTCCTATTCCCATTGACCTGGACCTGGGCCACAGCCCCGTATACCTCTGCCATCCAATTACCTATACAAACTTCTCTTAACCATTGAAATGGAGCTTGCATGCACTACTTGTGCTGGCAGCTCGTTCTACACACTCAAGACCCTCCGAGTGAAAAAGTTTCCCCTGATGTTCCCCTTAAACTTTTCACCTTTCAGGGATAAGTTTTTTTACGTAGAGAGTGGTGAGTGCATGGAATGGGCTGCTGGCGATGGTGGTAGATGCAGAAATGATAGGGTCTTTTAAGAGACTCCTGGATGGCTACATGGAGCTTAATAAAATAGAGGGCTATGGGTAAAGCCTAGGTAGTTCTAAGGTAGGGACATGTTCGGCACAGCTTTGTGGGCCGAAGGGCCTGTATTGTGCTGTAGGTTTTCTATGTTTACCCCTCATAATTTTGTATACCTCTATCAAATCTCCCCTCAGTCTTCTATGTTCCAAGGAATAAAGTCCTAACCTATTCAATCTTTCCTTATAACTCAGGTCCTCCAGTCCCAGCAACATCCTCGTAAATTTTCTCTGTACTCTTTCAACCTTATTTACATCTTTCCTGTAGGTAGGTGACCAAACTGCACACAATACTCTAAATTAAGCCTCAACAACATGTTATACAAATTCAACATAACGTCCCATCTCCTGCACTCAATACTTTGACTTATGAAGGCCAATTTACCAAAGGCTTTCTTTATGACCCTATGTACGTCTGCTGCCACTTTCAATGAATTATGGACCTGTATTCACAGATCCCTTTGTTCTAACGCACTCCCCAGTGTCTTACTGTTTACTGTATAAGATCTACCCTGGTTGGTCCTACTGAAGTGCAAAACCTTGCATTAAATTCCATCTGCCATTTTTCAGCTCATTTTTCCAGCTGGTCCAGAAGCTTTGATAGGCTTCTTCACTGTCCACGACACCTTCTTTCTTGACAAATTTGATGACCTAGTTAACCACAGTAACATCCAGGTCATTGATATAGATGACAAATAACAGCAGACCCAGAACTGATCCCTGTGGCTCCACTAGTCACAGGCCTCCAGTCAAAAAGGCAAACATCTACTACCACTCTCTGGCTTCCCCCACAAAGCCAATATCTAATCCAATTTATGAACTCATCTTGAATGCTAAGCGACTGAACCTTCTTGACCAACCCTCCCTGGAGATCTTGTCAAATGCCTTGATAAAGTCTGTGTACACAACATCCATTGCCTTGCCTTCATTAACTTTCCTGGTAACTTCCTTGAAAAACTCTATAAGATTGGTTAGTCACAGCCTACCACACACAAAGCCATGCTGCCTGTCCCTAATCAGTCCCTATCAATCCAAATATTCATACATCTAGTCCCTTAGAATACCTTCCAATAACCTTCCCTCTACTGATTGCATTGTGTTTTCTCGATAGATTTTCGAATGAAGTTCATTGAAATAAAAGCTTTTCAGCACAAAGCAAAAACTTTTACCAAAGGTAGCCTTTCTGTTTTTAGAGAAAAAAAGAGCAAGTATTCCTTAGAACATGCTACATCTCTTCTTTAAGATACACCTTTAAAACCATTGCATCGGTCCTAATATCTGGGTATGAAATGTTTCTAACATTAAAGGCACTATGTGAGTGGAAGATCTAGTTGTGGCTGTTTGAGGAGTGGAGGCTGCAACTTTGCCTGCGATTTGAAAAAGATTTACAACTTGATCCTGTGGGCTTCTTAGAGTGAGTTGCGTTCAAATACTCCCCCTCTAGTTTTTAATAGTCCAAACTTGTTTGCTGGCCATCACCCATGCCATTGTCTCTGAACTAAAGTTTATCCTAGAGCCATTATGTTTGTATAAAAGGACGCAGAAGAAGCAAATTAGCTTATACGCTGGTATCAATTCCCCACTTGTCAATAACAAGGTGGTAACTGACTGGTGTACATTTACGACTGCAAGCACAGAATCCTTCCTCTGATACTCTGATATATGACGTGCAATACTGTCAATGAACACAACGTGTGCTGCACATTGAATTGTAATACAGTTGAATTTTGTAGGTATGTCCTATACCTCTACTTGTCTGTCTATTGTTACTGTCAGATATCTAACCTTTCTAAGACTGAAGGCAGCAATTCAACAACCTTCCATGCCCACAGAAGGCAAAGCACGTGTAAATAGAGTTATAATATTCTGATGGCAGAGTAGGCAGCAGGATTTCTGTTCTCTGTTTAAAATTGTTTGAAAACTGGATCAGGGAGCCCATTCATCTCAAACGAACAGGATGTAACTTGAATGGCAAAATTGAATCCCAGCTTCAATAACTGGACCAGGAAACTGTATTAATTATTGGGATACATGAAATATGCACCATCTCCAATTTGCCAGAAAATTGTGCAAAGCAGTTAGCATAACACTAGTCCATCACCAGCTGTAGGATCCAGATTCAATTCCCGTCGCTGTCTTTAAGGAGTTTGCACGGTTCCTCGATGACTTCATGGATTTTCTCCAGGTGCTCTGGTTTCCGACCGCATACCAAAGACATACAGGTTAGGGTTAGTGAGTAGTGAGTTGTGTGCAGGGCACGTTGTGACACTTGCCCAGACCAATCCTTGAAGATTTGGTTTGACACAAATGACATATTTCATTGTATGCTTCATATTTTCTTATTAGTTATAACCATACATTATTATTGCACATTGGTAAATTATTACTTTACACTTTATTATTAGTTAATATTATTATTATATTTATTATTATTATTAATCATTATTGCTAAGTGTTTTTTTAAATGGTACTGCTGTAACGAAATAATTTCCCACTCAGGCTCAATAAAGTACTTATTATTTTATATATATGAACAAAAAGCATACTGTATATACAAAAAGGTCAGAAATATCATGAACTTACCCACTCTACTTGTGGACTGTTTGTCCCACTCCAATCAGGAAAGAGGCTTCGGAGCATCCACACCAGGACCACTAGACTCAAAAACGGTTACATCCCCCAAGCCGACACCACCCCCATCTCACCCTACCACCACTACATAGCCATCACTGTCTGTACACATATACAGTCGATGTATACAACAGTAACTTGTACATTCTGTTTTATAGGATTGCTTTTATATTTCTACTTACTGCGATTTGATTTTTTTGTTGTTCTATTGTGTTCTTTATGCTTATTGTGTTTTTTTTATCCCACATGGGTTTCTAAGGTTGTCATAACGAGGGTGGTAGTGAGGATAAGCTCCCACTATAAAGCGAGTGGTGTGCGACTCTAACAGCCTCTGACAACCAAGTCCAGCTCTCGACCTTCACATGTGCTTAGCTACTAGGCCCAGTGGAACTGTTTCTACTGACAAAAGAAGGGACAAAAGCGGACCACTGGCGCCTCAAAACCGGTTGCTTCGGGCAGGTGGAGCTCATCGGCCTTGGACGGCAGCCCGCCTAGGAGAAGGAAAGCTCTGATTTTAAACCTCCACTGCCTCGCGGCCATACCCACCCACGGGAAAGGCTTCAGGAGTAAATGTCGAGGAAGAAATCCGGAGCCGAGGTCCCTAGGGCAGTTTGATGTTGTTTACAACTTCACTCTGGCAACCTCTGCGATGACACTGGTGCTAAGCTGTATCGGCACTTGCCCTTCCCTTCAACTACATTAGTGACGTGGAGAGGGGAAACCCGCTGCATGGGCAACAACCGATTCTTCAAATCTTCCCGCCCAGGCTTGCGCCCTGGAGAGGACACGGTCCACCAGAGGAGCAAACCCATGATCCCCTGGGATCGACGGCTGCTGACTACTACTACTATCCCACATGAGATCAGGAGTAAACATCATTTTGTTCTTTACACTTGTGCAGTGAAGAATAACAGAAAACAACCTTGAATGTTGATGCAACACACATCAAAGTTGCTGGTGAACGCAGCAGGCCAGGCAGCATCTCTAGGAAGAGGTACAGTCGACATTTCAGGCCGAGACCCTTCGTCAGGACTAACTGAAGGAAGATTGAGTAAGGGATTTGAAAGTGGGAGGGGGATGGGGAGATCCAAAATGATAGGAGAAGACAGGAGGGGGAGGGATGGAGCCAAGAGCTGGACAGGTGATTGGCAAAGGGGATATGAGAGGATCATGGGACAGGAGGCCCAGGAAGAAAGTCAAGGGGGGGGGAACCAGAGGATGGGCAAGGGGTATAGTCAGAGGGACAGAGGGAGAAAAAGGAGAGTGAGAGAAAGAATGTGTGTATAAAAATAAATAACGGATGGGGTACGAGGGGGAGGTGGGACATTAGCGGAAGTTAGAGAAGTTGATGTTCATGCCATCAGGTTGGAGACTACCCAGACGGAATATAAGGTGTTGTTCCTCCAACCTGAGTGTGGCTTCATCTTTACAATAGAGGAGGCCGTGGATAGACATGTCAGAATGGGAATGGGATGTGGAATTAAAATGTGTGGCCACTGGGAGATCCTGCTTTCTCTGGCGAAACACCTCCCCCTCGTACCCCATCCGTTATTTATTTTTATACACACATTCTTTCTCTCACTCTCCTTTTTCTCCCTCTGTCCCTCTGACTATACCCCTTGCCCATCCTCTGTTTTCCCCCCGCCCCTCGTCTTTCTTCCCGGACCTCCTGTCCCATGATCCTCTCATATCCCCTTTTGCCTATCACCTGTCCAGCTCTTGGCTCCATCCCTCCCCCTCCTGTCTTCTCCTATCATTTTGGATCTCCTCCTCCCCCTCCCACTTTCAAATCTCTTACTAACTCTTCCTTCAGTTAGTCCTGACGAAGGGTCTCGGCCTGAAACGTCAACTGTACCTCTTCCTAGAGATGCTGCCTGGCCTGCTGCGTTCACCAGCAACTTTGATGTGTGTTGCTTGAATTTCCAGCATCTGCAGAATTCCTGTTGTTTGAATGTTGATGTTTCGATGTACATATGACAAATAAAGCTTATCTTTTCCGTATATTTATTCCAGCCATAGGAGCTCCTGGTAAGCACCTCAGTGTTCCACAAGGAAATATTTGGGTTGCCTTGAACTGGAATTCCACCTCTCCTTCTTTACCCTTTCACAGACTTCCAAACCATGCTGCCTGTCCTGCTCAGTTCCTCCAGTCTGGGGTTGCTCAAGACTTTCAGCATCTGCGGAATCTCCTGAGTCACCCTAACCCTCTTGTTTGTTGCTCTCAAGGGGAGGTCCTTGCATTCAGGTGATCTCTCTCTCTCCCTCAATGCTGTCAAGGATGACGCCAGAGCAATGTTTAATCGCTGCAGTTTGTAGACTTGGACTCTAAATCAGGTTTACAAAGTGTTCCAGTTCTGGCCACTCCCTTTCTTGTTGCTAACTTCTGGGTGATTTTTGAATCAGGACGGCCTGCAGATAGTGAACACTGAAATATGCTTTTTGATTTTCTGTTTTATATTGTGTTTTCGCTCATTCCTCTTGCCATTTGTGCTATTCTTTTTGCACGTGGTGGGGGCGGGGGAGGAGAGGATTTGATGTTTTTCTTTGAATGGGGTGGATCCATGTTCCAACCCTCCCCTCTCCATTGACACCCCCAGCCTCGCCCCTCCCCCCCTGATCCCAGCTCTCATCCGTGCCGGGTCTTTACCATCCCCTCCAACCTTCAACTGTCTGAGACAGAACGCTCTGTCCTCAGTAAGGGCCTAACTTTTGTCCCCCTTCCCCCACACCTCAGCGAGTTCCGTGTTCGCCATGACGCGGAACTTTTCTTCCGCCGTCTCCATTTCCGAGCCTACTTCTTCGGCAAGGACTCTTCCACCCCCACTGATGACCCCTTCTCCTGTCTTCAACCCTCCTCCTCTTCATGGACACCCCGCTCTGGTCTTCTGCCTGCTCTGGATCTCTTTATTGCTAACTGCCGACGGGACATCAACTGTCTCGACTTCACCGCACCTTGTCCCCATTCCAACCTCACTCCTTCCAAATGCTCTGCTCTCCACTCCCTCTGTACTAATCCTAACCTTACTACTAAACCTGCTGATAAGCGGGGAGCTGTTGTCATCTGGCGTGCTGACCTCTACCTTGCCAAGGTAGAGCAACAACTCGCGGATACCTCCTCTTATTTACCCCTCGATCATGACCCCACTAAGGAGCACCAAGCCATTGTCTCCCACACTATCACCGTCTTTACCCGCTCAGGGGATCTCCCATCCACTGCTACCAACCTTATAGTTCCCACACCTCGCACTTCCCATTTCTACCTCCTACCCAAGATCCACAAACCTGCCTGTCCTGGCAGACCTATTGTCTCAGCTTGCTCCTGCCCCACCGAACTCGTTTCTGCGTACCTTGACACGGTTTTATCCCCCCTTGTTCAATCCCTTCCTAACTATGTTTGTGACACTTCTCACGCTCTTAAACTTTTCAATGATTTTAAGTTCCCTGGCCCCCACCGCTTTATTTTCACCATGGATGTCCAGTCCCTATATACTTCCATCCCCCATCAGGAAGGTCTCAAAGCTCTCCGCTTCTTTTTGGATTCCAGACCTAATCAGTTCCCCTCTACCACCACTCTGCTCCGTCCAGCGGAATTAGTCCTTACTCTTAATAATTTCTCCTTTGGCTCCTCCCACTTCCTCCAAACTAAAGGTGTAGCTATGGGCACCCATATGGGTCCTAGCTATGCCTGCCTTTTTGTTGGCTTTGTGGAACAATCTATGTTCTGAACCTATTCTGGTATCTGTCCCCCACTTTTCCTTCGCTACATCGACTGCATTGGTGCTGCTTCCTGCACGCATGCAGAACTCGTTGACTTTATTAACTTTGCCTCCAACTTTCACCCTGCACTAAAGTTTACCTGGTCCATTTTCGACACCTCCCTCCCCTTTCTAGATCTTTCTGTCTCTATCTCTGGAGACAGCTTATCCACTGATGTCTACTATAAGCCTACTGACTCTCACAGCTATCTGGACTATTCCTCTTCTCACCCTGTCTCTTGCAAAAATGCCATCTCCTTCTCGCAATTCCTCCGTCTCCGCCGCATCTGCTCTCAGGATGAGGCTTTTCATTCCAGGACGAGGAGATGTCCTCCTTTTTTAAAGAAAGGGGCTTCCCTTCCTCCACCATCAACTCTGCTCTCAAACGCATCTCCCCCATTTCACACACATCTGCTGTCACTCCATCCTCCCGCCACCCCACTAGGAATAGGGTTCCCCATGTCCTCACCTACCACCCCACCACCCCATTATTCTCCATAACTTCCGCCACCTCCAACAGGATCCCACCACTAAGCACATCTTTCCCTCCCCCCTTCTCTCTGCTTTCCACAGGGATCACTCCCTACGCGACTCCCTTGTCCATTCGTCCCCCCATCCTCCCCACTGATCTCCCTCCTGGCACTTATCCGTGTAAGCGGAACAAGTGCTACACATGCCCTTACACTTCCTCCCTTACCACCATTCAGGGCCCCAGACAGTCCTTCCAGGTGAGGTGACACTTCACCTGTGAGTCGGCTGGGGTGATATACTGCGTCCGGTGCTCCTGATGTGGCCTTCTATATATTGGCGAGACCCGACGCAGACTGGGAGACCGTTTTGCTGAACACCTACGCTCTGTCCGCCAGAAAAAGCAGGATCTCCCAGTGGCCACACATTTTAATTCCACATCCCATTCCCATTCTGACATGTCTATCCACGGCCTCCTCTACTGTAAAGATGAAGCCACACTCAGGTTGGAGGAACAACATCTTATATTCCGTCTGGGTAGCCTCCAACCTGATGGCATGAACATTGACTTCTCTAACTTTTGCTAATGCCCCACCTCCCCCTTGTACCCCATCTGTTATTTATTTATATACACCCATTCTTTCTCCCACTCTCCTTTTTCTCCCTCTGTCCCTCTGACTATACCCCTTGCCCATCTTCTGGGTTCCTCCCCCCACCCTTTTCCTTCTCCCTAGGCCTCCTGTCCCATGATCCTCTCATATCCCTTTTGCCAATCACCTGTCCAGCTCTTGGCTCCATCCTTCCCCCTCCTGTCTTCTCCTATCATTTTGGATCTCCCCCTCCCCCTCCCACTTTCAAATCTCTTACTAGCTCTTCCTTCAGTTAGTCCTGACAAAGGGTCTCGTCCCGAAACGTCGACTGTACCTCTTCCTAAAGATGCTGCCCGGCCTGCTGCATTCACCAGCAACTTTGATGTGTGTTGCTTGAATTTCCAGCACCTGCAGAATTCCTTGCGTTTGGTTCCATGTTTCTTTGTCTCGTGGCTGTCTGTGAGGAAGACAAACTTCAGGGTTGTATACCGCATACACTCTTTAATAATAAATGTACTTTGAATCTTTCAATCACATTCCTGAGTTGCTATTTTCCTTGCACTTTCTCCTCCCAATTCTTCTGCCTTTCCCCTATTCTTCTACCCCAGTTTTACTGCCCACTCAACAAAAGTGTGCTGATTTCTATCAACTGACTTGATCAAGGAAATGGTAATTCAGATATTGGCTAAGTAAACCACTAGCCTGAAATAATGATCCAGGGAATACGTTTGAAACCTCCCTCCCACCCCGCCCCCCCCCCCCCCCCCCACAGCAGCTATGAAACCTAAGTTCAGGAAATTAACTAAATCTGGGGGAAACACAATAGCTTCAATAAGTCTGACTGTCAAACTACTGGACTGCTGCATAAGCCTAAGCCCATCTGGTTCACTCATGTCTTTCCAAGAAAGAAATCTGTCATCTTTACCAGGATGATGTGGCAAGTCACTTAGTAGGGTGGGCAGTAAATGCTGACATTGTGGTAGAAACCCAAAAATATA
Source organism: Mobula birostris (assembly GCF_030028105.1). NCBI lineage: Eukaryota > Metazoa > Chordata > Chondrichthyes > Myliobatiformes > Myliobatidae > Mobula > Mobula birostris. The sequence goes on along the minus strand of NC_092394.1, from coordinate 31,625,517 downwards.
TAGCATAATGACACCCTGGATTTTAACTCTCTTTGGCTTTGCATTTCAATGCTTTGCTTTGTCATCTGTGCTCCCAATTCACCTCCCAAATTAAGGCTTAATGCTCTCTCAAAGCAAGTACATTTTATGTGTTACCACAGTGAAACAGTAGTTTTAAATGTTACTTTATAATTTTATATTAAATAGCTTACCTAACGACAGCTGGCCAGCTGCTTTTTGCCAAATTTCAATATGGTTTCTGACCTTTCAAAGACAAATATTATGTGGTTAAAACTTTCGACCTGCTGGTAAAGACATTTATGGGTGTAATTTCCTCTGCCGCATCATGTAACTCTACAAAGGAAATCAAACTCTTTAGTCAGCATTTCAACTGTATGTTTTTTTCTTCTCCACCAGTTAATATAAAGGAGATGATTGCAATCATAACAATATGAAGCTGTTACTTTATTGGGTTTGATCTTCCCCATACAACTGTGATTGATTAGAGGTCAGAACATATTACATATGGTATTTTGCGAGTAGTCAGCAAAAATGGCAAGTTTAAGCTTGTTCAGGTTAGAGATTTGCAGCATGCAGTGTGAAGTTCACTTAGCAATAAAGATGCCTGCACAATATGACAAATTTTAACAAATTGTACTTTGGATAAAACTTTGCTGAACCAGAAAAAAAGTGCACAGAAAATTAGTTTACTGTTAACCAGCTGCACTGATGTAAGCTCAATGCATTTCATGATACAAATCTTCAACATTAAACAGAGATGAGAGTGAAGTAGAGACTTAGAGGACAGCATGTGCGAGGCCATGCTGCTGGAGAAATTCACCAGGTCAGGCAACTTCTGTAGAGGGAAAAGGACAGCCGATATTTCGGGTTCAGATGAAGGGTCTCGATCCAAAATATTGACTGACCAGATGAACAAGATACTAGACAAGATGCAAGTATTTCCTCATATACTGAGCAAAGCCAAATATGGTCAGTGCCATTCTGGCCTGACATCATTGAGTACAAAAGGTGCAAGTGTAACCTTGGCATTCCAGCCTTGTTTGACTTCTGTCAGCATTTTAAAATGAACAGGTCAGGGCATAGAAACATCAGTAATGGATAAAACTGGTTGCCAGTCCATCTGTGTCAATTCCATGACAACCCCTCACTTCCCACACAAAGTTGGACTGTAGACTATGGTGCTTTGCTAAGGGAAAGGCCATCACCCACACCTTGTTCTCTAACAGCCATCAAAACTATGCCTGGTTCCCCTATCCACATCTGCAGGGAGGATGCTCGATGCATGACCCAATTATGACGTATAGCTCGTCAGGCCCTCCAGAGATCTGACTTTGCATGGACTTCAGAGAAAATTTGGCACTGAAGTGTTGTCACAAAGACATGGAATAGGCAAGGTATTAAATAAAGTATATGCAGATAGAAAGATGATTAAAGTAAGCTCCTTATTTGTGATTGAAGATCTCAACGTAATGGCCCCTCTGCAATGTTTCACTGCTAATGTAAGGGTTTCTCTGGAGCAGCAATGTTTGGGTTATGACTCGAGATTACGGGGCTTTGGAATGTATGTTATCCAATGGGAGATGCGTTGTTTCTTTCTTGAGTCTGACATGAGAAGAGCGCTGTAAAGGGCTTATGAATTAGCTGGGGTTGTGGCTGCCAAACAGAATAAAGGGAATAATCATAGTCATAGTCATACTTTATTAATCCCAGGGGAAATTGGTTTTCGTTACAGTTGCTCCATAAATAATAAATAGTAATAGAACCATAAATAGTTAAATAGCAATATGTAAATTATGCCAGTAAATTATGAAATAAGTCCAGGACCAGCCTATTGGCTCAGGATGTCTGACCCTCCAAGGGAGGAGTTGTAAAGTTTGATGGCCACAGGCAGAAATGACTTCCTATGACGCTCAGTACTGCATCTTGGTGGAATGAGTCTCTGGCTGAATGTACTCCTGTGCCCACCCAGTATGTTATGTAGTGGATGGGAGACATTGACCAAGATGGCATGCAACTTAGACAACATCCTCTTTTCAGACACCACCGTGAGAGAGTCCAGTTCCATCCCCACAACATCACTGGCCTTACGAATGAGTTTGTTGATTCTGTTGGTGTCTGCCACCCTCAGCCTGCTGCCCCAGCACACAACAGCAAGCATGATAGCACTGGCCACCACAGACTCGTAGGACATCCTCTGCATCGTCCGGCAGATGTTAAAGGACCTCAGTCTCCTCAGGAAATAGAGACGGCTCTGACCCTTCTTGTAGACAGCCTCAGTGTTCTTTGACCAGTCCAGTTTATTGTCAATTCATATCCTCAGGTATTTGTACTCCTCCACCATGTCCACACTGACCCCCTGGATGGAAACAGGGGTCACCGGTACCTTCGCTCTCCTCAGGTCTACCACCAGCTCCTTAGTCTTTTTCACATTAAGCTGCAGATAATTCTGCTCACACTATGTGACAAAGTTTCCTACCATAGCCCTGTACTCAGCCTCATCTCCCTTGCTGATGCATCCAACTATGGCAGAGTCAACCGAAAACTTCTGAAGATGACAAGACTCTGTGCAGAAGTTGAAGTCCGAGGTGTAAATGCTGAAGAGAAAGGGAGACAAGACAGTAGGAGGTATGATCAAAAGGTGAGGTCCTCCCAACTCCTGCCCGGAGACAGAGTCCTCATAAGGAATTTGGGGCTATCTGGAAAGCATAAGTTGGAATTTCTGGCATTGAAATGGGTGGATAAGCTGAGTGACTACCTCTACAGGGCCAAGTTTGAGGTGAGGACGGACAACAACCCCCAAACTTAAAGTATATCCTGACCTCGGCGAAACTAAATGCCACAGGCCATCGATGGTTGATGAATAGCCGTAGCAGTGAGCTCCAACATGCACTTTTGACTTTTTCCTTAAAATGGGCCCATCCACTTTTTATTTTCTTTACTAACCCTATATGCAGATTAAGATTTATACAGTTCAATCATTTAATTACATACGGTGTACTGTCTGATATCCTGTGGTGCGGATTTGTAACTGGGCAACACATCACACAGCATCCACACAAATGAGATTTCTCAGTTTGACGGGGCCAGAAGTTGTCTTCCCCGAGACGAACACGTGCTGGCCAACCCTGAGGGTTACATCAATATTGAGAAGAACAGATGATAAATTCAGTAATGTAAGTGTAGACAACACACATCAAAGTTGCTGGTGAACGCAGCAGGCCAGGCAGCATCTCTAGGAAGAGGTACAGTCGACGTTTCAGGCCGATACCCTTCGTCAGGACTAACTGAAGGAAGAGTTAGTAAGAGATTTGAAAGTGGGAGGAGGAGGGGGAGATCCAAAATGATAGGAGAAGACAGGAGGGGGAGGGATGGAGCCAAGAGCTGGACAGGTGATAGGCAAAAGGGATACGAGAGGATCATGGGACAGGAGGTCCGGGGAGAAAGACAAGGGGTGGGGGGAACCCAGAGGATGGGCAAGGGGTATAGTCAGAGGGACAGAGGGAGAAAAAGGAAAGTGAGAGAAAGAATGTGTGTATAAAAATAAATAACGGATGGGGTACGAGGGGGAGGTGGGGCATTAGCGGAAGTTAGAGAAGTTGATGTTCATGCCATCAGGTTGGAGACTACCCAGACGGAATATAAGGTGTTGTTCCTCCAACCTGAGTGTGGCTTCATCTTTACAGTAGAGGAGGCACACACCCACATTCTTTCTCTCACTCTCCTTTTTCTCCCTCTGTCCCTCTGACTATACTCCTTGCCCATCCTCTGGGTTCCCCCCGCCGTTGTCTTTCTCCCCGGACCTCCTGTCCCATGATCCTCTCATATCCCCTTTGCCAATCACCTGTCCAGCTCTTGGCTCCATCCGTCCCCCTCCTGTCTTCTCCTATCATTTTGGATCTCCCCCTCCCCCTCCCACTTTCAAATCTCTTACTAACTCTTCCTTCAGTTAGTCCTGACGAAGGGTCTCGGCCTGAAACGTTGACTGTACCTCTTCCTAGAGATGCTGCCTGGCCTGCTGCATTCACCAGCAACTTTGATGTGTGTTGCTTGAATTTCCAGCATCTGCAGAATTCCTGTTGTTAATGTATGTGTAGAGTTTGATGGCTCTCGGTCTCTACTTGCTGGAGTTTAGAAGAATGGGGTGGGATCTCATTGAAACCTTTCAAATATTGAAAGGCCTAGATAGAGTGGACGAGGAGTGGATGCTTCCAGTAGTGGGAGAGTCTAGGACCAGAGGGCACAGCCTGAGAATGCAAGGACATCCATTTAGAGCAGAGATGAGGAGCAATTTCTTTAGCCAGAGAGTGGTAAATCTGTGGTATTCATTTCTGTAGACTGTGGAGGCCAAGTCATTGATGGTGATGACGTCAGACCTGAAAGGCCAGCGTCGGGCATTTTCATGCCTTACACGGCGCAGTTCGAAAGTCTGTGTGGGGCGCCACTCCTCGCACAGACAATTCACAGTATTATCTTACGAGGCCGAGTTGCTAGCTCGACATCAACCCAGCGCAGATGGAGAGCGCGCATGAGGGCGGTCTGTCACTGGATTGAACTCAGGAACCTCCGTTCTCGAGCCCGGCGCTGGTCTCACTGCGCCACCAGCCAACCATTGGCTATACTTAAAACGAAGGATTGGTGGGTTCTTGGTGAGCAAAGATGTCAAAGGTTATGGGGAGAATGGGGTTGAGAGGGATAATAAATCAGCCATGAACGAGTGGCAGAGCAGATTCGATGGGTTGAATGGCCTAGTTCTGCTCCAATATCTTATGGTCTTAAATGAAAATAAGAAAAATATTCCAGTGCTGGAAATCTGACTCAAAAATGGAAATTGCTGGAAAACCTGAGCAAGTCAGCCTGTATCCATGGACAGAGATGTTCAATTTGTTGGTCCCTCATCTCTAACTCTTGTCTTGCCAGATAAACTGGATGATTGTTGAGTTTTTCCAATGTCCTCTGAATTTCCAACAGATTTAGTGACCGGATTGGAGAGAGTGCACTTGAAGTTCTTTCTCAAACAAAAAAATTTTTGGACCATCAGGCAATGGTGTGTTAGGAGTTAAAACAGCAGGTTTTGTAACTTAATTGGTTACACCAGAAGGCTGGCCGGAGAAAACAGCTTCAAGTTGTGCCGGTGAAGGAATAACACATGTGGACCAGAGGTGATCAGACCATGTTGTCAGCCCATAAAAAAATCTGACTTATGAGAATAATATGAAGATAGAGGGAAGTGTATTTCACAATTTTGTATAGTAAAATTGCTTCACGATGGACATAAAACAGAAGACTTTTTTTGAATGTTATGGAATAATGTTATGTTGGCTACCAGATTTCAGCCAGCTAAATAGAAATGTTATAGAGGAATAAGAGCAAGCCACACACAGGCTATATCACATTTACTGGATCATACACCATGTGGCATGTTGTATAATAAATCACTGTGCTGCACACATCACACTCAGCACACCACTGACTCAGGACGGCTGAAGTAAATACATGAAGTGCTTGAACACATCAGCAAGTGAGATTAAGGAAAATGGTTCATAGTTCAAATCAAAGGGCTGACTGTTGCCAACTCGATGTCAGACTGTCTTGGTGCCATTTGGACCCACATCTCACAAACAATGGAATGCTTCAATCAATTCTCTGCTATGATGGGAAAAACAGCACTTAAAAAATACACATTTTTCTTTAGGAAGTGACTACATTGATATTTTTCTCCAACTATCATGGCATAAAAACTACAAGTCAAACTTATAAGCATGAGGAAGTCTACAGATGCTGGAAATCCAAAGCATCCCACACAAAATGGCGGGGGAACTCAGCACGTCAGGCAGCAGCTATGGAAATGAATAAACAGTCGGCGTTTCAGGCCAGAGACTCCTTCAAGACTGAGAAGGAAGGGGGAAGATGTCAGAATAAAAAGGTGGAGAGAGAGGAAAGAGGCTAGCTGGTAGGTGATAGGGGAAGCCAGGTGGGTGGGAAAGGTCAAGGGCTGGAGAAGAAGGATCTGATAGGAGAGGGGAGTGGACCATAGGAGAAACAGAAGGAAGAGGGTCCCAGAGGTAAATAATAGGCAGGTGAGAAGAGGTAAAACATTAGAGTGGGGAATAGAGGAGTGGGGTGGGGGGGGGGGGGGTTACCAGAAGGAGAGATCGATATTCATGCCTTCAGGTTGGAGGCTACCTAGATGGACTTTAGGGTGTTGCTCCTCCACCCTGAGGGTGGTTGAATTTCCCAGAATCGCCACAGGAGATTGAAAGATGGTGCACACTGGGCTGGCTGGTGGCGCAACGGCATCGGCACCAGACCCGGAAGCGGAGGTTCCTGGGTTCGAAACCAGTTGGGTCCGCTCCCGAGTACGCTTTCCATCCGTGCCGGGTTGAGTGTCGAGATCGCAGCTTGACCTCGTAAAATAAACGGAAAATGCTGCGAAAATGTCTGTGTGAGGAGTGGCGCGCCACACACTCTCTCTCTCGCTCCGCGCCTTGTAAAAGCCATGAAAAAGACATCATCACGGACGCACGCACGGACACGCAGACACACACGCACAGACTCGCACACATGCAGGCACACGCCAAAAAAAAAAGAAAGATGGTGCATTCTGCACATCAGTATTTTAAGTAACATGTATTCTTCTATTTTGTAAGAAGATTGAAATGCAATACATTTTGAGTGCTGCTTTTTTTTAAAAAGTCGTTTTAACAAGCTGTGTTTTCTTAGGTAAGTGTTCAGAATTACACCCGAGGGATGCTTGGCAAAAAGTATTTGCTAAATATTCTGTTCTGCAGTAACATTATGTGGTACATCTGCACCCGCCGGTCAATTTACAGCTACCTGTAAAGCCTTACACATCAACCGAAGGGCTGATTTTAAGTCAAACTAATCAGGGAAGGTGCAGGGTGTCACCCGTTCCTTTACCTTCCCTCTGAGCCTTGGAATGGTCCCTCATTTAGGTGGCCTCACACTTGACTTCTGAGGGAAATCAGCAAGTCTGGGACCACGACTGGCAGAAAACCCATTCTGTCTCTCCTCGGGGCTTGAATATAAGAGAACAAAAATGCAGAGTAGGTCAGGCAACATGAGCCTAAAGAGAAACTGGGGGAGATCTCTCATCCAAACTAGAAAAAATGTAGAACAATAGTAGTGAGAAATTCATTAGCATTATACGGCCTCTTTAATGTATCACATGAATGAAATTTGACAACATCCAACTGAAGTTGCATTTGAGCATGTTGTGCCTGTTGTGCAGTTCTGTAATTTGATCATAGTATATATTTACATGGAGGACTCTGGGCATGCTCAGTGATGCCAATAATTGTACCGAGAGCGTCTGAAGTTACTTAAGTAATGTTCCACAAGGCATGGAAATGGCACAGGCTTTAAACACTAAAGTAGGCCTTACCCAAAGGCTTAAAGCGCCTACCCCTACTGGGCCACAACTGGGATGTCTAAAACACTGATTTCCAGTAAAGAAGCTTCTTTGTGTGCCTTCCCCAATCTAGTGATCGACCTCCTGCTTGCTCCCTGAGACTTCCATTGTGTTTAGTTGGAAAAGTGCTGGAGCTGAGGCCAGAGTGGTTAGAGCTGAGTAGGAGGGAGAGGTAAAGTGATGGTGAATTGGAGGTTGGGATATTGTCTTTGTGGACTGAGTAGAGTTGTTCTGCCAAATGATCCCTCAGTCTGACCTTGGTCGAGCAAGCCACCCTGTGAACAGCGAAGACTATGTTGCATTGGAAAAAGTGTAGGCAAATCACTGTTTTAGGTGTCTGATGAGAGAGGAGGTATAGGAGCAGCTGGGGTGATATACTGCATCCGGTGCTCCCAATGTGGCCTTCTATATATTGGCAAGACCCGACGCAGACTGGGAGATCATTTCACTGAACACCTACGCTCCGTTCGCCAGAGAAAGCAGGATCTCCCAGTGGCCACACTTCTTAATTCCACGTCCCATCCCCATTCTGATATGTCTATCCATGGCCTCCTCTACTGTAAAGATGAAGCCACACTCAGGTTGGAGGAACAACACCTTATATTCCGTTTGGGTAGCCTCCAACCTGATGGCATGAACATCAACTTCTCTAACTTCCGCTAATGTCCCACCTCCCCCTCGTACCCCATCCGTTATTTATTTTTATACACACATTCTTTCTCTCACTCTCCTTTTTCTCCCTCTGTCCCTCTCACTATACCCCTTGCCCATCCTCTGAGTTTTCCCCCCCTCCCCCTTTTCTTTCTCCCTGGGCCTCCTGTCCCATGATCCTCTCATATCCCTTTTGCCAATCACCTGTCCAGCTCTTGGCTCCATCCCTCCCCCTCCTGTCTTCTCCTATTATTTTGGATCTCCCCCTCCCCCTCCCACTTTCAAATCTCTTACTAGCTCTTCTTTCAGTTAGTCCTGACGAAGGGTCTCAGTCTGAAACGTCACTGTACCTCTTCCTAGAGATGCCGCGTTTACCAGCAACTTTGATGTGTGTTGCTTGAATTTCCAGCATCTGCAGAATTCTGTGTGTGTGTTTAATAGTTGTTCATGCAGCCAGAGGTCTGGACTATTGATCCAGAGAAATGAGCTGGATTCCTAGCACAACAGCTGGAGAAATCACATTCAAGTAAATCTGGAATTAAATCAAGAAGCTAACCTCAATAATGTTAGCAATAAAGCTGCCAGACTGTTATAAAACATCAAAATGGTAATCAGAAAAACTGCAGGTTCTGAAAATATGAAATAAACAGAGAACATGCTAGAAATACTCGGGAAAGAACTAAGGAATTAATAATTCAGTTTGAAAACCCTTCATCACATGATTCATTAATATCCTTCAGGAAAGGACACCTACATACACGTGACTTCAGACACAACAACATGTTGAACCCTTGGAGACACAAGAGACTGCAGATGCTTGAATCTGGATCAAGCCACAAGATGCTGGAGGAACTCAATGGGTCAGGCAGCATCTGTAGAGGGAAATAGACAGTTGATGTTTCAGATCAAGGTATGATCTGCTCCTCTGCCGTGTTACATGCAGATTTATTTATATAAATAAATACATCCAGTGACCACTCTGTTAGGTACAGGAGGTACATAGTAAAGTGGCCACTGAGTATATTTCTGTAGCCCATCCACTTCGAAGTTGTCTATGTTGTGCATTCGGAGATGCTCTTCTGGGCACCACTACTGCAACGCATGGTTACTTGTGTTGCTACTGCCTTCCTGTCAGCTTGAACCAGTCTGGCCATTCTCCTCTGCCCTCTTTCATTAAGAAGGTGTTTTCGCCCACAGACCTGCTGCTCATTTGACCAATCTCAGTAAACTCTAGAGACTGTTGTGTGTGAAAATCCCAGGAAATCAGGGTTTTTTGAGATACTTAAACAACCTCATTTGGCACCATCAATCATCCCACGGTGAAAGTCACTTAGATCACATTTCTTCCCCATTCTGATGTTTGGTCTGAGCAACAACTGAACCTCTTGACCATGTCTACATGCTTTTATACATTGAATTGCTGCCACATGATTAGCTGATTAGATATTTGCATTAACAAACAGATATATAGGGGCTACTAATAAAATAGGCATTGAGTGTGTTTTTTCTTATTATCTAACTGAATCAATATATAATTGCATCTTTTACAAAATGAAAACATTCTTTCCAACTAACATCAGCAGAGATGTCCTCTTCCTCCAACCTCCTGACCAACCAGCCCTCCTCCTTCATCCCTCCCAAAGGTGACCTGGGAATCAATGTTACCTACGTGGGACAGCAGAGGAGCTAAATAACTTCACTTGAAATAAGTAGTACCCCTTGAGCGGAGGCATTGAGCTTAATTTATGGACCAAGAAGGCAGCAAATATTCATAGGGATTACGATCGTTGTGTGGCGACCCACTTTCTGGCACCCACGAACCGGCTCATAATAACGCGCACAGGCAGAGGGCTGGCCCCAAAAAGGGCGCCAGGCCATCTTCATCAGCAGGGGGAAAATCCCGCGCGCAGAAAGTGTCTGGGAATATGCATTACCCACGGTAGTCTTGCCCAGGGAGGGCAGGAACGGGAAGGCTTTAAAGCAGGCCGCGAAGTTTGAATAAATCTCTTCATCGCAACTCCAACTCACCGACTCCGTGTGGTTATTCTAGCGCTGTGTGTAGCGCACCGCTACATTTGGTGACCCCGACGGCCCAAACGATATTTGGGCCAGAGATGACCGACGCTGCATCTGTTCACGCAGTTTTGTTACAACTGCCAGGCTTTTGGACGCTGAGACCCCGTCTGTGGTTGGAACAGGCAGAAGCACAATTCCACATTCGGCAGATAACCTCGGAGTCCACTCGCTACTACTACGTGCTGAGCTCCCTCGACCAGGAGACAGCTGCACAAGTTGAGGAGTTTATACAGTCTCCCCCGGAGGACGGCAAATACACAGCATTCAAAGCCCTGCTCATAAGGACTTTCGGACTCTCACGGCGCGAACGAGCAGGCCGCTTAATGCACCTGGATGGTTTGGTAGACAGGCCACCGTCAGCATTAATGAACGAGATGCTGGCCCTGGCTGAAGGACACAAACCCTGCCTCATGTTTGAGCAGGCGTTCCTAGAGCAACTGCCCGAGGACAGACGCCTGCTGCTGTCCGACACAGATCTCAGCGACCCCCGGGAAGTGGCGGCCCGAGCAGATGTGTTGTGGAATGCCAAGAAGGAGAGAGGGGCATCCGTCGCACAGATCACCAAGTCGCGTGCCCAACGACAGACCAGAGCAGGCCCGGCAGCAGAGCCCAACGAACAATGGTGCTTCTACCACCAGCGGTGGGGCACAGAGGCCCACCGCTGTAGACCACCCTGCAAATTCCCGGGAAACGCCAAGGCCCAGCCGCCGCTGATGGCTACGGCGGCTGGCCATCAGGACAGCCTCCTGTATGTCTGGGACAAGCAGTCGGGATGCTGCTTTTTGGTCAATACCGGAACGGAGATCAGCGTTTTACCTCCAACGAGTTACGACACCCGCAACAGAGAACCGGGACCCACCCTGAGGGCCGCAAATGGCAGCACAATACGAACCTACGGCACCCGCACGGTGCGGCTACAGTTCAGCTCCAGCCGGTTCACGTGGGACTTCACACTGGCCGCCGTGGCCCAACCACTCCTGGGGGCGGATTTTCTGCGAACCCACAGCCTGCTGGTCAACCTGCAAGGGAAGCGACTAGTCCACGCCAAGACTTTTCAAACATTCTCCCTGGGTGAAGCTAAGTTGCCAGCCCCACACCTGGGCTCCATCACGCTGCCCGACGATGAATTCACCAGGGTCCTGGCGGATTTCCCATCAGTACTGACACCGCAGTTCACGGCAGCCATGCCCAGACACGGAGTACAGCACCACATCCCGACCCAGGGACCACCCCTCCACGCCCGTGCTCGAAGGCTTCCCCCGGACAAGCTCCGACTGGCGAAGGATGAGTTCAAGAAGATGGAGGAATTGGGGATCATACGACGGTCCGACAGCCCATGGACCTCCCCACTGCACATGGTGCCCAAGGCAACGGGGGGCTGGAGACAATGCAGTGACTACCGCAGGCTGAACGAGGCTACAACGCCAGACCGCTACCCTGTGCCGCACATTCAAGACTTCGCAGCAAACCTACACGGCGCAAGGATCTTTTCCAAGGTAGACCTCATCCAGGGGTACCATCAAATCCTGGTACATCCGGACGACATCCCCAAAACAGCACTCATCACCCCGTTCGGCCTTTTCGAATTCCTCCGAATGCCGTTTGGTCTAAAGAATGCCGCACAGACGTTCCAGCGGCTAATGGACGCGGTGGGACGCGACCTGGACTTTGCATTCATCTATTTGGACGACATCTTCATAGCCAGCAGTAGTCGGCAGGAGCATCTGTCCCACCTCCGCCAGCTCTACTCCCGCCTGAGCAAATTCGGCCTTACAATCAACCCAGCCAAATGCCAGTTCGGACTCGATACCATTGACTTCCTGGGCCACAGGATTACTAAAGACGGGGCAACCCCGCTGCCCGCCAAGGTAGACGCAGTCCGCAACTTCCCCCGACCCAACACAATCAAAGGCTTGCAGGAATTCATGGGTATGGTGAATTTCTACCACCGTTTCCTCCCCTCAGCAGCCCGAACCATGCGCCCCCTCTTCACTCTAATGTCGGGTAAGGGCAAGGACATTACCTGGGATGAAGAGGCCGCAACCGCTTTCGTTAAAACCAAAGAAGCCTTGGCAAACGCCGCGATGCTAGTGCACCCCAGAACGGACGTTCCTACTGCCCTCACGGTGGACACATCCAACACAGCAGTCGGTGGAGTGCTAGAACAACTCATCGAGGGTCGCTGGCAACCCCTGGCGTTCTTCAGCAAACACCTACGACCACCCGAACTCAAATACAGTGCTTTCGACCGGGAGCTATTGGCACTATACCTGGCAATCCGGCATTTCAGGTACTTCTTAGAAGGTAGGCCCTTCACCGTGTTCACTGATCACAAATCGCTTACCTTTGCGTTCATGAAGGTGTCCGACCCCTGGTCATCCCGCCAGCAGCGACATTTGTCCTACATCTCCGAGTACACGACAGACATCCAGCATGTCTCGGGAAAGGACAACGTCATGGCAGATGCACTTTCCAGACCGACCATACAGGCCCTGTCCCAGGGGGTGGACTATGTAGCGCTGGCAGAGGCACAGCAGGCAGACGCTGAGATCCCCAGTTACAGGACTGCGGTCTCCGGTTTGCAGCTCCAAGACCTCCCCATAGGCCCAGGTGAGAGGACCCTACTATGTGATGTAGCTACCGGCCAACCCTGCCCCGTCATCCCAGCAGCCTGGCACCGGCGGGTTTTTGAATCCATTCACAACTTGGCCCACCCCTCCATCAGGACAACCGTCTGGCTGGTCTCCAACAGGTTCGTGTGGCATGGGCTTCGTAAACAGGTCAGGGAATGGGCCAAAACATGCATGCAGGGCCAAACGGCCAAGGTGCAGCGGCACACCAAGGCTCCGCGGCAGCAGTTCGAACCCACCCGCCGGAGGTTCGACCACATTCATGTGGATATCGCGGGGCCCCTGCCAGTGTCGCGAGGAGCGCGGTACCTCCTAACTATCGTAGACAGGTTCACCAGATGGCCAGAGGCAGTCCCGCTCACCGACACCACCTCCGAATCCTGCGCCCGAGCACTGATCGCAACCTGGGTAGCCCGCTTCAGGGTACCCCGCTTCGGGGTACCGGCCCACATTACATCCGACAGGGGCACCCAGTTCACCTCCAGCCTGTGGTTGGCTATGGCCAGCCTTTTAGGAACACAGCTACACCACACAACTGCCTACCACCCACAGTCGAACAGACTAGTGGAGCGTTTCCACTGTCATCTGAAGTCGGCTCTCATGGCCCGCCTGGAGGGGCCTAACTGGGTGGATGAGCTGCCCTGGGTCCTGCTCGGAATCCGCACGGCGCCCAAGGAGGATCTGCACACCTCGTCAGCCCCTGGTCGTCCCAGGAGAGTTCATACCAGCCCCAAGGGGGCAAGAGGAAGAACCCACAGCAGTCCTGGACAGATTACGTGAGGGGCTCGGTAACCTGGCCCCCATCCCCACTTCACAGCACGGACAGAGCCCGACCTGCGTACCCAAAGACCTGCAGAACTGTAAGTTTCTTTTTGTACGACGGGCCGGACACCGGGCACCGCTACAGCGGCCCTACGAGGGACCGTTTAAGGTGATCAGGAGCAACGGGTCCACATTCATGCTGGACATTGGGGGGAGAGAGGAGGTATTCATGGTGGACCGACTCAAACCGGCCCATGTGGACTTGGCGCAGACGATCCAGGCTCAGGCACCGCGGCGCAGGGACAGACCTCCCAAACAGAGGCCGATCCAGACTGTGGACATTGGGGGAGGTATCGCCGGTTCTGGGGGGGGATTATGTGGCGACCCACTTTCTGGCACCCACAAACCGGCTCACAACAGCGTGCGCAGGCAGAGGGCTGGCCCCAAAAAGGGCGCCAGGCCATCTTCACCAGCAGGGGGAAAACCCCGCACGCAGAAAGGGTCTGGGAATATGCATTCCCCACAGCAGTCCCGCCCAGGGAGGGCGGGAACGGGAAGGCTTTAAAGCAGGCCGCGAAGTTTGAATAAATCTCTTTGTCGCAACTCCAACTCACCGACTCCGTGTGGTTATTCTAGCGCTGTGTGTAGCGCACCGCTCAGTTGCCAAATTGATGAAGATGTTAACCTGTGTACTGATAGTGTCTGAAGGAACCATGCTGGGAAAACAGATCAAGTTCATTCAAATTCAAGTTTATTGCCATGGGTATGCATAACCAGTCTATAGATGTAATGAAAATCAGCTTTTTTTTTGCAGCAATAGTACATTAGAAACATAAATTACATTAACTTAAATTAACATAAATTATACCTAACATACAACAAAATTGACAAAAATAAGCATTACATTAATGCAAGTTCAGAGCAGTATAGTCTGATGAAGAATTAAGGTTTTACCTGACATCATTTAGTGAGCACATTAACATAAGGTCAATTCTGCCATCTTGAACTTCCCATTCTAGCCAACACAACTTCTTGACCCCACAGTAAACCATGTGTTCAGCAGTTAGAAGAACTAACCATCAGCACTATTTAAAAGCATCATCGGCTACCAACAGTTGAACTATTAAGACCATAAGACCATAAGATATAGGAGCAGAAGTAGGCCATTCAGCCCATCGAAATCTGCTCTGCCATTCAATCATGGGCTGATCCAATTCTTCCAGTTATCCCCATTCCCCTGCTTTCACCCCATACCCTTTGATCCCCTGGCTAATCAAGAACCTATCTATCTCTGCCTTAAATACATCCATTGACTTGGCCTCCACAGTCGCCATTATTTGTTTCTTCTGACTATCAATGCATTTCCATATTTATATAAGGCAGGAGGTGTAGAAGTCTGAAGTCCCACACCACCAAGCTCAATAACAGCTACTTCCATTCAACCATTTAGATACTGAACCAACAGGCACAACCCTAATTACTACCTTGGTACGGTAACATTATGACTACATTGAATACTTCATTCCAAATTTGACTTCTTTTGTTCTTTCTTGTAAAAATTGTGTGCATTTACATTCTTATAAATGCTACTTATAAAATGATTGGTGGCTGTGATGGTGCCGTGAGTTTTTCGTTGCACCTGTGCATACTTATGCATACAACAATAAACTCAGCAATGACTTTGACTTTGATTGTATTAGCTGGTTTGCTTCGTCAGAAGGGAAGTAATGGTGTGTAAATCAGAACGAGTGCACTTTTAAGAAGTGAGTGCACCATGTGGTTTGACTTTTATTCCATGCTTTTTCCACTTCCTGTGCTTTAGTTGAGAATTTACAATCTTTATTAAAAGCTGTTTTGTTGTGGCTTGATTTTTGTATTTTTTTGCCTTAGCAAGCAACAGCACTGAACAGCCTACAAGCACTTTGTGGAGAAGTGAAACTTTTGGCTAATAAATGTAACTAAAAGATAGGTGCCAGTGAGTACTTTTGTTCTTGCTCACCTTTTGTTAAAATGCACAAAGATTGTGATCTGAATTCTCAGATCCTGCCTTTTCTGTTTATTCCTTCCTTTCTCTCTTCATGAAGTTAACTTACTGAGAGCAAGTTATTTTTCCCCTGACTGTTGATTGAATTTGATGAGCTTTGATGTTTGGTGCAAAAATAACTCATGAATAGGGCCTTTATTCCCCAGTTAAATCGTGATGCATGTTCATCGACCAATTCCAAAACATGATTATGGCCAGTATAACAGAAACATCAGTTGAACATTTAAAGTTCGACGAAGAGCTTGTAAAGAAAATGCTTAGAACCAAACACAATTCTCGCTTCATTCCTCAGGTTGATGTTCACTGCTCACCCGAGTCCCACATTAGCCTGAACCCTGCTGTCCGCTTAGTTAATGAACCAACAAACAATAAGGAGGGAGACAGGGAGAGGTCATAAACTGGTGAGAAGAAGTAAGAGGCCAGAGTGAGAAATAGAAGGCTGATGCAGGATTTTGACCCTAAACAGCAGCAATTCCTTTCAACACCCACCAACTGATGGAGGAACTCAGCAGGTCAGGCAGCATCCATGGAAATGAATAAACAGTCAAGACCCTTCTTTGGAACTGAAAAGGAAGTGGGGGGAGACACAGAATAAAATGGTGTGCGGGGGTGGGTGGGGGAGGCGGATAGCTAGTAGGTGATAGGTGAAGTCAGGTGGGTGGGAAAGGGCTGGAGGGAAAGGAATCCATTAGGAGAGGAGAGTGGACCATGGGAGAAAGGGAAGAAAGAAGGTCACTAGGGGAGGTGATAGGCAAGTGAGAAGAGGTGAGAGGAGAAGAAAGAAGAGGGAGGGAAATTTTTTTATCAGAGGGAAAAATCAATGTTCATGCCATCAGGTTGGAGGCTAACCAGATGGAATATAAGGTGCTGCTCCTCCACCCTAAGAGTGGCCTCATCTTGGCACAAAATGAGGCCATGGACCGACATGTCCAAACAGGAATGGGAATAGGAATGAAAATGGTTGGCCACCGGGAAATTCCTCTTTCGGCGGATGGAGAGGAGGTGCTCAACAAAGCAGGCCCCCAATTTACAACAAGTCTCGCCAACGTAGAGGAGGCCTCATCAGGAGAATCGGACACGAGAGAGGACCCCAGCAGATTCACAGGGGAAGTATTGCCTCACCTGGAAGGACTGTTTGAGGTCCTGAATGGAGGGGAGGGAGGAGGCAAATGGGCAGGTGTACCACTTCGGTTTGCTTGCAGGGATAAGTGCCTGAAGGGAGATTAGTGGGGAGAGATGAATGGACAAGAGAGTCACAAAGGGAGGGATCCCTGTGGAAAGCACAGAATGGAGGGGAGGTAAAGATGTGTTTGGTAGTAGGATCCCATTGGAGATGGCGGAACTTGCGGAGAATGATGTGTTGGATGTGGAGGTTCATGGGATGGTAAGTAAGGACAAGAGGAACTCTATCCCTGTTCAGACGGTGGGAAGATGGGATGAGTGTGGATGTCCAGCAAGTGGAGGAGATGTGAGTGAGAGCATCATCAATGGCTGGGGAAAGGAAACCCCATTCTTTGAAGGAGGATGACATCACTGATATCCCGGAAAGGAAAATCTCATCCTGGGGACAGATACGGCCGAGACAAAGGAACTGAGAAAAGGGAGTAGCATTTTTACAGAAAACAATTCCTTTCCTTCGACAGAAGCTGCTCAGCCCACTGAGTTCTTCCTGCAAACTCTTTGTTGCTTCAGATTCCAGCATCCACAATTTCTAGTGAGTGGATGGATACAAGGTAATACGATTACTAATGGAAACCACCGATTATTCCATCATAGCAATTATCCGATCCATAAATATTTAACATCTACTTTACCAAATTAAAGAGGTGTTGCTCACCAAAATCCCACAGCTTTTCATACAATATTGGTAATATCTTTGGATAAGTGAGGAGCTGTCCGTATTGTTATTGTTAAGCCATATGAATGATATTTCTGCTTTAGTTATTGCTGGGTAAATATATCCTAGGAAGAGAATTTTGATTACTAGGCAGAGTGTCTGAGCAGGGACCAATCCATCTGCATTACCCAACCCCCTCCAAACCCTTTTGGAAATATCAGGCTGTCCAAGGAGGTTTTCTTACCTAGGCCTCAGGTTCACTCTGAGGCAAGGGGCATGAACCAAGCACCTAAAACTGATGTAAATGTGATTGGTGAGAGAACATTGCTGGGTTTCCTGTCAGGTTTCTAGGGAGATTTGTGGGAATGGTCGCTAGCATAAACAACGGGAAGCATCAGCACGTTTGTAGACAGTGTAGTCATGATCACATGAGGAGCAAGGTAACTTTCTAGCTCACCATGTAGCTGGTAAACACCTTTTAGCAGGATATCCTGCAACATGGCCATCTGCAGCCCCTGGTTTTCTCTGCTAGATAGCATCCATGTTTTAACAAGGAAGTCACGAAGAATCCTTTAAGAACTAAATGGATGATTGTGTCCAACTCTAGGTGGCACTTCTCAGGAAAGGAGGGAAGACTTTAGAGAGGGTGAGGAAGAGATTGATCAGAACAGTTTCAAGGATAGGAAATTTTGGTGATGTGAATGGAACTTGATCCCTGGGATCAGAGCAGGCAGAAAGGAGATTTGGCAGAGATATTTAAAACTATGAGGAGTAAAAACAAAGAAGAAAGAAGGGGCTGGTGTGAAGAGAGGAGGAAGGGGATCGCGTGGAAGCAGTCCTCGAGTGAAGTGACCAAGCTTACAGACTCAGACACCACCGCCTGTAAGGGATTTGTACGCTCCCCCCATGACTGTGTAGGTTTCCTCTGGGTGCTTTGGTTTCCTCCCACAGTCCAAAGACGTACCATTTGATAGGTTCATTGGACATTGCAAATAGTTCAATGATTCAGCCGGGATTAATCCAGGGGATTGCCGGGCAATGAGGCCTGGAGAGCAGGAAGGGTCTAGTCTGTGCTGTATCTCAAATAAATAAACAAACATGAGTTAATGCCACACTGCCTAAGTTCTCCACTACACAGGTCAGAACTCAATACTCATGTCAAGACCACTGTTTCCTCAAAAAGAACTAGTGAATTCTAGGATCAGAACATTTGTTCAAATATCTCCTTCCATCAGTTCAATGGGATCGCTGACGTCCAGCAGCTATGTTTCACCTTAGCAGCCAATCACAAAGAAGAATTGCTGCAGACAAGAAATGAGGAAATAATTTTAACAAACGTCTGATTAACTTCTTTAAGTTTCTACAGGGTGATAAATGAAGGCTGCAATATGCGTAATTAAACCAGAAGCTGAGATATCCTAAATAAACCTCATAAATATTTATAAAGTGAAAAATCCCTCATACTTTTGAAGCACACATTTGAAATTAGAATTTCTTGGGCTGGATAGATTGCTAGGCAATTGTTGGAGATAGATTTTCATTAAATGTGGATAAGATTTTTAGGGTCATTCTCAGTGGGGTATTTGGAAGTAACTTAAATTCACATCTGTTCAAGCCATTTCAGCTTCTTCAAGATGGAGGTGGTTAGAGACGACACAGTCCTTTACATCAATCACACCAGTAAGAGATAAGCTGGACATTCACAAAGCCCTGATGTTGTCGCTAGCTCCACATTAGTAATTTTGCTTTCATTACAGCCATTAAGTGTGGACCATGGTTTCAAATCTCAAAGGTGAAAGGATACAATAGGGGCTCCAATATCTTTACGTTCTGGAGTTAGATTGGGAGCTACACAGCATTGCTCCTTGCACACTAATATGAAGAACTGGTGTGAGGCTTTGGGCCTGCTCCAGGATACTCCAGGGTTCAGATCTGAGGACTCATTTTGTCTTGGAACGTTATTCTTCGCTTCAATTGTTTGCGTGATTTGTGTTTTTTTTCTTTCTCTTGCACGCCGGGTGTTAGTCTTTTATTTTTCCTTCTTCTTTAAACATGTTCTTTCAGGTTTCTTGCTTTGTGGCTACCTGTAAGCAAACAAATCTTAGGGTTGTATAATTTTATACAATCTTTGAAAATAAACATATGTTGAATCGTTGAATCTTGAATATTGTGGAAACACAGGGTTAAATGTAAAAGTGATCAGCATTGCAAAGGAAACATTACTTGTATATTAAGCCCTCAGTCCTGCAGCACATTGGTGATCATGGTTTGAACTTTTGTGCTTAGAAACTGACGAAGTTTTAAGGATATTTTCTGGATTTAAGGAGTTAACAAATGTTTTCTGCATATGGAATTAAAAGTGTATAGAGATCACAAGAGGGTTAACAGATCCATGTATCTTCAGTGCATACTTATCTGCACCAAAATCTTTGAGATTTTCTCTGAGTTGGTTATTCCTGTCTAGCTAGGCTGAATGGATCATTATAAACGCTTCAGTTTAAAATGAGACTGTAGGCAGGATTGGGCGGGGGGGGGGGGGGGGTGAACAAGTTAAACCAGAAATGTGGAGAACTTGATGACCCCTGTCTTTTCCAACATAAAGAATGCTGGTAGGAAAACTTTGAAAACATTTCACTAAGCTAATGATTACATGTTCAAACAGAAAAACCAAACTGTAAAAAAATGTCAACATCATTAGACTTTACAGCAGAATGATTAACTGCTGGAAATGCAAAGGCAGATGCAAAATTGTGGTACAGTGTATATTAGCACAGCAGAGCAAATACAATAAAATTAAAGTGGACTTCAACACCTCTGATTTAAGCATTAACTAGACAAATAATAAAAGCCATATGTACAATCGTGAATTAAATTATTATTTAAGTATGTTGCTTCTGATTACTGTGAAATTGTTCATGTTTGCCAATACAATAGGACCAACTATAAAGCTATCAAGGATCAAGGGTTAATTTGACCTTATTTCAAAGGCATCACTAAAAAACTAAGGAGGGGGTGTTTTGACAATTAGTGAGACTGAGAGTTGGTAATAATTTACTTGCTCTCATGAGGTTTTTACTGAATGTGACTAAGAGAAAGGTAAGGGTTCAAAATGCACAAAGGTTTTCTTTTGCTCTGCCTCATACAATATGCATTAAAGTTACTCCAATCCACACAAAGACTTCCTTTATTTGGCTCATACAATTCACACTGATCTTTCTAAACTTTGCAAAATACGCCCTTCCAGCAAGCAAGCAGTTCTTTGTTAACAAAAGCTGCCCTCCTGTCCTGTAAGGCTATAAATAGGTCGGATATTATTTCAACATCAGATATCATTAGGTGATGTTTTTACTGTTTTAACTGGTCCAATTCAGCCACCAGCAGTGAGGGGTCTCTCCTCCATGAGCAAGTCTCATATCAAGGTAGAGAACTTGACATATCTGCCAGTTATAACTCGGACATGTATTTTGGCCCTGGGTGTTGTTACTTCAGTACCGGGACGGTCAACTGCTTTTTGTTGCTCAGCTTCTCCATTTGGAGGGGGACATGCTAGTAAATGCCAAGTCTTCCTAGTTTGAACACCTTGGTTGCCAATCACCATGTACCTTGCCAAGCCCCCATTAGCTCCCCTTTCTCTAATGAACTGACAGCAAAGGTAACAACTCAGCTATAAACGCAAACAAGAGGAATTCTGCAGATGCTGGAAATTCAAGCAACACACATCAAAGTTGCTGGTGAACATCGACTGTACCTCTTCCTAGAGATGCTGCGTTCACCAGCAACTTTGATGTGTGTAACTCAGCTATAAATCTTGCAGAACTTTATCCCAGAATCACCCATGCTCTAATGTGAGCTCTCACTCCCACCCATTTCTCTTCCGCAGTTCCGTCACTGAAGTGCAGTTTCTATTGATGTCAGCCCCCTCTCACTATAAACACCTTCTCAAAATGTTCCTTCTGGTCATGGTGAATTGTAATTCTGTTAACCAAACGAGTTCTGCAGAGAAAGGAGGCGCTCCGAGATAAAGGAGACTTTCTCCTTTCTGAGTCCAAGTGGAGCAGGAGATTTTCCGGTAAGCCCCTCGACTTCCCAGACTCCCTGTTCCTGCCCATGAGGACCTCTTGAATTCCTGCATGATCCCCATAACCCGTCTGCTT
This sequence comes from Mobula birostris, assembly GCF_030028105.1. Lineage (NCBI taxonomy): Eukaryota > Metazoa > Chordata > Chondrichthyes > Myliobatiformes > Myliobatidae > Mobula > Mobula birostris. The sequence continues at coordinate 31,603,934 of NC_092394.1, read as the reverse complement.
GCTGGCAAGCCTTCCCCAAGCCTTTCTCCCTACTCCTAATAGCCTTTGAGAAGATGGTGGTGAACCATCCAAACTGGGGCGTCCTCATGGTGTGCACACTCCCACAGTGCTGTCAGAGACCAAACCCTATGCAGGAACAGCAGCATATTTCTAGGTTGGGATGTTGAGGGGAATGTGGTGTTCCAATGGATCCATTGCCCTTGTCCACCTAGAGAATAATTGGGAATTGGGGTTTATTATTGCCATATATATTGGGAAACTGGGAAATTGTTTACACGCCATTATACAGATTTTTCCAGGCATAAGTACATGAAGGTAGTACAAGAGAAAAGCAATAACAAAATGGCAAATATTAGATTAGATTATGAGGACACGCAGTCCTCTTTCATTGTTACTTAGTAATGCATGCATTAAGAAACGGTACAATGTTTCTCCAGAATGATACCACAGAAACACAAGACAAACTGACAAAAACCACATAATTATAACATATAGTTACAACAGTGCAAAGCAATACCGTAATTTGATGAAGAACATACTATGGGCACGGTAAAAAGTCTCAAAGTCTCTCGAAAGTCCCATCATCTCACGCAGACGGTAGAAGGGAGAAAAAAACCTCTTCCTGCCATGAGCTTCCAGCTTCGCAAACTTGCCGATGCAGCACCCTGGAAGCACCCAACCACAGCCGACTCTTGAGTCCGTCCGAAAACTCCAAGCCTCCAACCAGCTCTCTGACACCGAGCACCGAGCACGATCTCTGCCGAGCGCTTCAACCCCGGTCCCAGCAACAGGCAATAGGCAAAGCCGAGGATTTGGGACCTTCCCCTCTGGAGATTCTGGATCGCACAGTAGCAGCAGCAGCGAAGCAGGCATTTCAGAAGTTTCTCCAGGTGTTCCTCCGTGCTTCTCATGGCTGTCTCCATCAAATCAGGATTGTGCACGACTCCCTAGTTGACACATATGATATCATTCGGAACGGCCGTGCACACTGCGTCGCGCCATCTCCTTCTCCCTCTTCTTGTAGAGCTACAGTTACAGCTACAGGGGAGGTGCAGTGTAGGTAGACAAAGAGTGTGAAAGGGCCACGATGAGGTAGACTAAGAGATCAAGATTCAGCTTCAGTGTACAAGAGTCCACTCAGGACTTTTAATAGCAACGGGATGGAAGCTGTACGTGCGCTGATGGTGTGTGTTTCTGCTTCATGGAAAGTGGAAGAAGAGAAAACGTCCAGGAGGGGTCTTCGGTTACACTGGCAGCGTGAGGTGTAGACAGAATTACTGCAGAGGAAGCTGTTTTTTGCACCCATAACTCTCTCTGCAATATCATGTGATCTTGGGCAGAGAGTTACCATACCAAGCAGTGATGCATCTGGAAAGGAAGCCTCCTTTGATGAAACTGTAAAACTTGGTGACCATCCATGGGAACATGCTGAAAGCAGAGGCACAAGTGTGCTTCTATTGGCCAAGGCATCTAAGTTGTTGGACCAAGACAAGCTATTGGTGATTCCTGATGCTTTTGATCCAAGGCTCTTCAGAAGTCAAGAACAAGGCATAAAACTTGTTGCTTACACCCATTTTTATTAAGCACAGAAAAAGCAAAGGAATAAGGAAAGAAGAAAAGTGAAAGCTGAGCCTATCAGCAAGGGGAAGGTGAAGATAAAAGAGACTGATCCAATGTGGTCTGGTCTCCTTATACCAGCTTGCAGATAGCAATAAATTCCATTGCTTGCATCAACCTATAAGATAGCCCACATTCAAGTAATGCGATGCCAGCCGCTAAAAACCAAGAGGTTTCAACGAAGATATGAAGTGATTGCAACCACTAAAAGCACACTGAACAAGGGTCTCGGCCTGAAACGTCGACTGCACCTCTTCCTAGAGATGCTGCCTGGCCTGCTGCGTTCACCAGCAACTTTGATGTGTGTTGCTTGAATTTCCAGCATCTGCAGAATTCCTGTTGTTTGCATTTAAATTATGTGTACATAAGTGATTATATAAAAATACAAACAAGCATAAGAAAGTAAAACTACAAGGAAAATAGCAATGATACAGTCCAATCCAACGATATTGACACCTCGGAACTTGAAGTCCTCAACCATCTTCACCTCAGCACTATTGGTGAGGTGGAAATTGTGGAGTTGTGTACTTTGGATTTGCTGTTGAAAATACCCTAGGGGGTTGCTGAATGCTTGTAAATAGAACACTCTGCATTTTAGGGTGGATGATGACAGTTTAAGTGACAATCAGCCAAGCTGCCATCACATTAAGGGTACTGAAACTGCTGGAGTCTATTCCATCACCTTCTTTATTTCTGCTTTATAGCAGGTGGAAAGGCTGGGTGAGTCATCATAAGAGGACGAGCTTTCCAATCTGCTCTAGCAGCCGCTGCATCTATATCCAGTGGCCACTTTATTAGGTAGCGGAGTGGAACCCGGTCTGGTCTTCTGTTGCTGTAGCCCATCCACTTCAAGGTTCAACATGTTGTGCCTTCAGAGATGCTCTTCTGCACACCACAGTTGTAACATGTGGTTAGTTGTCTGCTTGAAACCAGTCTGGCCATTCTCCGTTGAACTCCCTCGTTAGCAAGGTGTTTTTGCCCACAGAACTACTGCTCACTGGATGTCTTTTTTTGCTTTTCACACCATTTTCTGTCGACTCCAGAGACTGTTGTGGACGAAAATCTCAGGAGATCAATGCTAGGAGTATTGCGGGGAAGGCGGATGAGTTGAGGGCGTGGATTAACACGTGGAATTATGATGTTATAGCAATTAGTGAAACTTGGCTACAGGAGGGGCAGGACTGGCAGCTTAATATTCCAGGGTTCCGATGTTTCAGATGTGATCGAGGCAGAGGAATGAAAGGTGGGGGAGTAGCATTGCTTGTTAGGGAAAATATTACAGCAGTGCTCAGGCAGGACAGATTAGAGGGCTTGTCTACTGAGTCCTTATGGGTGGAGCTGAGAAACAGGAAAGGTATGGCCACGTTAGTGGGATTGTATTACAGACCACCTAATAGTCAACGAGACTTGGAAGAACAAATCTGCAGAGAGATAGCAGGCAACTGCAGGAAACATAAAGTTGTGGTGGTAGGGGATTTTAATTTTCCATACATTGATTGGGACTCCCATACTGTTAGGGGTCTAGATGGTTTGTAAAATATGTTCAGGAAAGTTTTCTAAATCAATATATAGAGGGACCATCTAGAGGGGATGCAATATTGAATCTCCTGTTAGGAAACGAGTTAGGGCAAGTGACGGAAGTCTGTGTGGGGGAGCACTTTGGTTCCAGTGATCATAACACCATTAGTTTCAATTTGATCATGGACAAGGATAGATCTGGTCCTAGGGTTGAGGTTCTGAACTGGAAGGCGGCCAAATTTGAAGAAATGAGAAAGGATCTAAAAAGCGTGGATTGGGACAGGTTGTTCTCTGGCCAAGATGTGATTGATAGGTGGGAAGCCTTCAAAGGGGAAATTTTGAGAGTACAGAGTTTGTATGTTCCTGTCAGGATTAAAGGCAAATTGAATAGGAATAAAAAGGAACCTTGGTTCTCAAGGGATATTGCAACTCTGATAAAGAAGAAGAGGGAGTTGTATGAAATGTATAGGAAACAGGGAGTAAATCAGGTGCTTGAGGAGTATAAGAAGTGCAAGAAAATACTTAAGAAAGTAAACAGGAGGGCTAGAAGAAGACATGAGGTTGCCTTGGCAGTCAAAGTGAAGGATAATCCAAAGAACTTTTACAGGTATATTAAGAGCAAAAGGATTGTAAGGGATAAAATTGGTCCTCTTGAAGATCAGAGTGGTCGGCTATGTGCGGAACCAAAGGAAATGGGGGAGATCTTAAATAGGTCTTTTACATCTGTATTTACTAAGGAAATTGGCATGAAGTCTATGGAATTGAGGGAAACAAGTAGTGAGATCATGGAAACTGTATAGATTTAAAAGGAGGAGGTGCTTGCTGCCTTGAGGAAAATTAAAGTGGATAAATCCCCGGGACCTGACAGAGTGTTCCCTCGGACCTTGAAGGAGACTAGTGTTGAAATTGCGGGGGCCCTGGCAGAAATATTTAAAATGTCGCTGTCTACGGGTGAGGTGCCGGAGGATTGGAGAGTGGCTCATGTTGTTCCGTTGTTTAAAAAAGGATCGAAAAGTAATCTGGGAAATTATAGGCTGGTGAGTTTAACTTCGGTAGTAGGTAAGTTATTGGAGGGAGTACTAAGAGACAGAATCTACAAGCATTTGGATAGACAGGGACTTATTAGGGAGAGTCAACATGGCTTTGTGCGTTGTAGGTCATGTTTGACCAATCTATTGGAGTTTTTCGAGGAGGTTACCAGGAAAGTGGATGAAGGGAAGGCAGTGGATATTGTCTACATGGACTTCAGTAAGGCCTTTGACAAGGTCCCGCATGGGAGGTTAGTTAGGAAAATTCAGTCGCTAGGTATACATGGAGAGGTGGTAAATTGGATTAGACGTTGACTCAATGGTAGAAGCCAAAGAGTGGTAGTAGAGAATTGCTTCTCTGAGTGGAGGCCTGTGACTAGTGGTGTGCCACAGGGATCAGTGCTGGGTCCATTGTTATTTGTCATCTATATCAATGATCTGGATGATAATGTGGTAAATTGGATCAGCAAATTTGCTGATGATACAAAGATTGGAGGTGTAGTAGACAGTGAGGAAGGTTTTCAGAGCCTGCAGAGGGACCAGCTGGAAAAATGGGCTGAAAAATGGCAAATGGAGTTTAATACAAAATTCCCTAAAAGTGGCATCACAAGTAGATAGGGTCGTAAAGAGAGCTTTTGGTACATTGGCCTTTATTAATCAAAGTATTGAGTATAAGAGCTGGAATGTTATGATGAGATTGTATAAGGCATTGGTGAGGCCGAATTTGGAGTATTGTGTTCAGTTTTGGTCACCAAATTACAGGAAGGATATAAATAAGGCTGAAAGAGTGCAGAGAAGGTTTACAAGGATGTTGCCGGGACTTGAGAAACTCAGTTACAGAGAAAGGTTGAGTAGGTTAGGACTTTATTCCCTGGAGCGTAGAAGAATGAGGGGAGATTTGATAGAGGTATATAAAATTATGATGGGTATAGGTAGAGTGAATGCAAGCAGGCTTTTTCCACTGAGGCAAGGGGAGAAAAAAACCAGAGGACATGGGTTAAGGGTGAGGGGGGAAAAGTTTAAAGGGAACATTAGGGGGGGCTTCTTCACACAGAGAGTGGTGGGAGTATGGAATGAGCTGCCAGACGAGGTGGTAAATGCAGGTTCTTTTTTAACATTTAAGAATAAATTGGACAGATACATGGATGGGAGGTGTATGGAGGGATGTGGTCCGTGTGCAGGTCAGTGGGACCAGGCAGAAAATAGTTCGGCACAGCCAAGAAGGGCCAAAAGGCCTGTTTCTGTGCTGTAGTTTCTATGGTTTCTATCAGCAGTTTCTGACAGTCTTCTCTGACACCAATAATCATTCCACGGTCAAAGTCACTCAGATCACATTTCTTCCCCATTCTGATGTTTGGCCTGAGCAACAACTGAACCTCTTGTCAGCACGTTTGTAGGCATTGAGCTCCTGCCACAAGATTGGCTGATCGGATATTTATTTGCTCTAACGAACAGGTATACCTAGTAAAGTGGCCACTGAGTGTACATGGCTAGTCGATGCAGTCTTTTCTCAGTTGTACTCTCAGTCATTCCATATACCCATCAGAGGTTAATGGTGAGGGATTCAACAAAAGCAATGCCATTGAACGTTGAATGGTGGGGCACCTATGATCACCTTCCTCGGCCTTTGCATTCTAACTGGTTACATCACCATCTGGTTCGGAGGGGTCACTCCACAGGATCGGAACAATCTGCAAAAAGTTGCCAACTCAGCCAGCTCCATCGTGGGCACCATCCTCTCAAGCACTGAGGACACCTTCAAAAGGTGATGCCTCTAAAAGATGGCATCTATCGTTAAGGGCTCCCATCACCCAGGAGATGCCCTCTTCTCATTGCTGCCATCAGAGAGGAGATACAGGAACCTGAACACTCAGTGTTTTAGAAGCAGTTTCTTCCCCTCTGCCATCTGTTTTCTGAACGGACAATGAACTAACCCCCAAGCAATACTTGACTTTTTTTGTTCTCCTTTTGTACTATTTACTTAATTTTATATATATGTAACATGCTGTAAAGTTTCACTGCTAATGTAGTGGCTTCTCTGTAATGTTCCACTGCTAAGGCAATGGTTTCTCTGTAGCAGCAATGTTTGGGTTTCGACTAGAGATAACGGGGCATGCTAGCCAATGAGCGAGATGTTGTTCTTTCTTGTGTGTCTGGGAGCCAGGAATTCGCGGGTCTTTTGTTGGGGAGAGATGAGGAGAGAAGACGTGAATGGAGAGAGTTGGTAGACCGCCGGACGGCGTGGACTTGAAGCGAGGGTCCAAAGGCCGGCAACAATCGGAGGAGGTTGATGGTGAACGAACATTAGACTGGTTCATGAGAATGGGCCCTTTTCCATTTTTGTTTTCTTTACTAACCATATCGTCAAATTAAGAATTATAAATCTCAATCATTTAATCGCATATTGTGTACCATTTGTAATTTCATGGTATTGATTTGAAACAGGGGACACATTGCGCAGCATCCACCCAAAGGAGATTTCTTCAGTTTGGCTGGGCCAGGGGCTATCACCCCCTATATTAAGCCGCTAGCCGAAGTGAGAGTTATATATATTATTGTAATTTATAGTTTTATAATGTATTGCGCTGTACTACTACGGTAAAATGACAAACCCAGAGTCTGACTTCTCTCCTGCCCACAAGCCGGTGGCCAAGCTTCACCTAGACATGGTTGAAGTATCACGAAAGACTTCAGACAGAGAATGCTTCCACCTTACCAGCCCAGCATCTGCCAGGAGCTGAAAATCAACCGCGTGCTTCTACTAGACAAGTCAATCAATCACTCCAAGCATTCTTTAAACAGTTCGATGTAATAGTCTTCGTTTGCTTTGCAACCTGCTCACGTGCGAAAGGGGACAGAGGTGTGAAATTTCTGCTCCGTGCACTTTAATGAACAGTAATTTGAAACAGCAGACATTAATTTACGCCGGTTTTCCGTGGAGTGGGTGTGCGAGCGGACCAAAGATTTCCCATCCAGCATTCTCTGTGTGTTGCAATGGCATAATTTACAAATTAGCTCAGTCTCACTTATCTTCCCCTGTATTCAATGACTAAAGGAGCGAACTATCACACCGCTGGTGTCTCCAGCATCATTTTCCATTGCTCTCATTTAAAACACGAGCCCTTGACATCCCGGAATATGCAGCTGTTTTCTCCCACTCGTGCGGGGAGCAGCAGTATCTGAATCACAAGTCATTTGACAAGCAAAGCAAGCACACAACCTCATACCTTGTTATCCTTCTAGTTTAAAATACAACTGCAGTGAGTTTCAGAGTGACTAGGCCCACAGTTAGACACAAAGTTGGTTACAGTTGAAACAGACTCTTGTTTTGGATGTATCTGGTTGCTGTGCTCAAAAACTATCCACATGAATGAAAAATTATTCCTCAGGTTTCAGTTATTCTATGGTTTCTCAGTTTCTCCTCTCCCTGAACGTGATGTCAGCTGGACAGTTCAACAGAAAAGCATATGTTTTTCTGGCTTTTTCTCTTCCCTTTTCCTTTCCAGTCCTGAAGAAGCGCCTTGAACCAAAATGTTGACTGTTTATTCATTAAAATTGAATTGAATTCACTTTATTTCTTACATTCTTCATATACATGAGGAGTAAAAATCTTCACGTTACGTCTCCATCTAAATGTGCAATGTGCAATTTATAGTCATTTATAATAAATAGTATGTACAACAGGACAGTCAATATAACATAGAAATACATTTATATCAGCATGAATTAATCGCTCTGATGGCCTGGAGGAAGAAGCTGTCCTGGAGCCTGTTGGTCCTGGCTTTTATGCTGTGGTACCGTTTCCCGGATGGTAGCAGCTGGAATAGATGGTGGTTGGGGTGACTCAGGTCCCCAATGATCCTTCGGGCCCTTTTTACACGAGTGTCTTGTAAATGTCCTGAATAGTGGGAAGTTCACAACTACAGATGCGCTGGGCTGTCCGCACCACTCTCTGCAGAGTCCTGTGGTTAAGGGAGGTACAGTTCCCATACCAGGCAGTGATGGAACCAGTCAGGATGCTCTCAGTTGTGCCGGTAGATGCCTCCTGACCTGCTAAGTTCCTCCAGCAATTTTGTGTGTGTTGCTATGGATTTCCTGCATCTGCAGAATCTCTTGTGTTTATACCTTTTTCTTTATAGGCAAGCCTATACGATGCTTAATGGCTGAAGCCAAGGTTTGTACCGTCCACTGTACTGTGCGTATTATAGCAAATGTCAGTGGGTGGTGATTAGGATCAACATCTCTAACCTCATGGGCTCTACCTCTGAAGCATTGTGATGTAAAAGTTGTCCCAACTACCGCTTCAAGACACATTTGGCTTGGCCCATTGTTCTGGCCTTTTCAACAAAGCAAAATCTTGTGGAGACATAAAAGACAGCAGATGCTGGAAGGTCAAGCTAAAAACTAACTGCTGGAGGAACTCAGCAGGCTAGGAAGCATCTGTGAAGGATTATGGATAGTCAATGTTTGAGGTTAAGACCCTTCATCTGGACTGTTATGTCCCCCCCACCCCCACAGATGCTGACTGACCTGCTGAGTTCCGCCAGCAGTTTGCTTTTTGGACACAGTAACGAGTGACAGCTTCATCCACCTGCCCACTGTATTCTTTTTCCTTCACCATTTTTCACCTAGAAACAGAATTTTGTTAACAGTATACAGGAACTATTAACTTTGTATTGTTTTTCAGTGAGATAATATGTGAACATCTGCAGAGACTCTCATAGAGATATCCACCGGGGGCATCGCACAAAAAAAATTCCTAATTGTACTGAAAATCAGCATTTGCAAACTTTCACCTGGAGTCTCCAAAACTAGTGAAGGCTCTGCAGTTCTTTTCTTCCCACAAGCCCAGCTTCTTCAAGGACTAGGGTCTGAACCTGGTCATCCCCCTTTGGCCTGCAGTGTCCCGATTAAAAACAGTCTTGTAAAATATAACTGATAAGTAGGCGGTTATTTATTGACCTTAAAACAATGTTTTCTAGTCATGACCAAAGATTATAGTCAATATTTGCTTTATCATTTCAAATACATGATATCATGGTATATTGTGAAATACAGATGACCTTTGTAAACATTTTAAATAACCAGTGTTGATTATAACTAACAACATCTTAACTCTTGGAGATCTTATCAATGACTTAAAGGACAAACAGGGAAAGACAAAGAGAGTCCGTCAACAGTGGCCTGGGCTTGCTCCAGTGTTGTTTTTTCAGCGTAGAAACACTTCATTCTGAGACCTTCAACTAACTGAATGTCCTGCCAACAATATTCATCAACCACAGACACTCCCTTGGTTCACTCCAACTCTCCCTTCTCTGTATCTCAAAGAAACGCTTCTTTTCTTCTTTCTCCAGTTCTAAGGGAAGGTCACTGAACTGAAACCGTAACTCCTCTCTCTGCACAGATGCTGCCTGACATGCTGAGTGTCTCCCACATTTTCTGTCTTCACCTCAGCTCGAGCGTTGTCAGTTTTTGCTCTGTTTCGGCATACACTTGATTGACTGATGATTCCTATTGTTGAGAGAAGCAATCTCCTGACAAGTGTCAGTTTATTGAGAGCCTTACTGTAGATTGAAATGCCTCTTACTGTCATAATTAAGATAGTTTTATGTATTTAATATTCCACCACTCACTGTAGTTTCTACCAAGTTACTCTACTTCAGTGGGGGACGTTGCTATACTCTCTGGAAAGTCTACCTTCTCTTACTGTAAGTATATTGTGTCTTCTAAATAAATGCATCTCGGTACAATAGACTAAAGTGAACCCACCGCATCCAGCCTGTTGGCTGACATATCTCTGTATGTAGAACATCCAGGTTTATTACCACTGATAGATGCCATTAGATTTGTTGACTTCTGGCAGCAGTAGAATGCAAAAGATAATAATTTACAATGAGTTACAATAGTAAAAAAATAAATCAAGCAAAAAAGGAATAGCGAGGTTGTGTTTATGGGTTCATGGATACTCAGCGATCTGATGGTGGAGGGGAAGAAGCTGGTCCTAGAACGTTAAGTGTGTGTCTTCGGGCTCCTGTACTCTAATAGTAATCCTGAGTCTGGGGTTCCTTTATGTCAGAATTAAAATTAGATTAGAAAGGCCAACAAAAATTCTGGAGATGGTCTGCTCAGTAACATAAAGAGAATTGCTCATGGATTTTAGAAATGGAAACGAACAATTAAAGAAGGGGTGGTGGTGATTAGATATGAAAGAGGAAAACTGATGGAGGATGAAGAATAAGAAATTAATTAAATGGATGCTCCGCCACTGCCTGTTAGAAGCAACGGTAGACAGGAAAGACAGAAACAGATGGAGTAGCCAGATTGGATCGTTGCTGTTTCATTCCAGAGCCATGGAAAATGGCCTGTGGATTGCACATGAAAATCAGATGCGAAACAGCAGAGGCTCTGACCATACTTCTTCAGCCTTTGTTGAACACAGCTTTTCTGCCAGAGGAGTGTGGGATTATAATGTAACAATGTTTTGAAAATAAGGGAGGAGTTAAACCTGGATAATCAGAAATAGATTAAACAATTATTGGTATGAATTAATTTTTCAGGGACTAAAAAAGCAAATTAAAAATAATAAAAAGGTGCAAAACTACATGTCCTGGGTAATGTGGGGAATTGGTTTGGACTGTATTCACAGTTAGCAGATGCCCTGAATGTCCCCTGAAGATCTGATCTTGCCTGAAAAAATAAAGACGTTGCTTGTCTGATAGTGGAAAGAGAATTACATATTATTGGCTTGGTTAAATCTCGGAAGAACTTGGGTAGGTGATCAAGGAAAATGCAGAGTATGTTAGATACCATGTAGAGAAGCACCTCAGGAACATATTTGCTTGCACCCAGTTCTGGATCTGAAAAAAAATTTCTCCTGTTCATTCTTAGATTGCTATAGAATTGGAAATGTCTTGTTGCTAGTTTCTTCTACCTTCCCCAAATATTGCAAAAGGCAAACTGGTATATCATCCTTCTAAAATAACAAAACATATCATATCCTCAGTTAGCCTATAAAGTCCAACTTTAAGGGAATAATTTAGTACTGACATAAAATCTATAATGAACAGCAAAAAGGATCTAGTCCTTTCCTGGCATATATAATGAATAAACTCTTCTCGGGCTTCCAGCCAGGTACAGGTGTTGATTATAACCGACGGTTCAATGACAAACTCCACCATCTTCTTCAGGGATGATGCCTGGGCATGTCTAGTCCAGTGTTATTTATACCCCCTCCCCATAGTCCCTCCCTCCTGATTGGTTAGTTCTCATCCAATCAGGTTTCTGCTCGCCCTCATTGTTTGCCATCAAATTCCAGCTCTTCGAGTGAGAACTTCATGAGAGTTCCCATTAAGGGCAGCTTGGTCCTTCTGCACTCAAGGTTTGATAAGGGTACCTTTGATCTTTTTGAACACACCTTTACATCGGTATACGTCGTCTATAAGGGAGGCTACTATGAACACATGGACGGAGTGGTCATGGGATCACACTTGTCACCAGCTAGTGTTAATTTCTACATGGGGGCTTCGAGGAGAGGGCTGAGTTCATCGCCCTTACGCCCCAAATGCTTCTTCAGATACATCGACGACACCGTCGTAGTGTGGCCTCATGGACTCCAGGCATTCCACCAGTTCCATGACCATCGGAACAGTATACATCCAAACATTCAGTTTACAATGGAGAAGGAGAAGAATGGTGGCTTAGCATTCCTGGACATTCTAATATGACAGAAACCGGACAGTAGCCTTGGACGTGGCCTCTATCGGAAACGCACTCACTCGACCTGTACCTCAACAATAACAGCCACCATCACGCCTCCCAACGTAGAGTGGTTCTTTCCATTCTGATTAACCATGTAAAAACTATTTCAGACCTGGAGAGTCTCCCCGAGGAAATAAGACAATTACACATGACGTTCTTACAGAATGACTGCAAGGAGAATGAAATCAATCGGGTGTTTAAAAGGGCCAATGGAGAAACCAGGAAACGTAACAATGAGGAGGAACCCGTCGCTACTGCCAGTCTTCCCTATATTTCCATGGTTTCTGGAAGGATCACCTGGATCCTGAAGAAATACCGGATTAATACCATCCACAAATCCACAGGTCACAGCTTATGTGGGTCAAAGATGACCGGGTACCCAGGTCGGCTGGAACTTACAGGATTCCCTGTGAATGCAGAGCTGTGTATATCGGCCATACAGGGCACACAGTGGAAACCCGCATCAAGGAGCACAGGAGGTGTATCCATTTGGGTCACCCGGAGAAATCAGTGGTAGCAGATCATTGCATTCGCAATGGTCATAGGATTGACTTTGACCACATAAAACTACTGTCCTGTGCCAATGGCTTTTGGGACCGCCTAGTAAAGGAAGCCGTTGGAATAAAACTAGTGGAAAAGATTTTTAACAAAGACGAAGGTCTCGGTTTAAGTAAAAACTGGAGTTCAATTGTAAACAAAGTGAGAGAGAGGAAACCTGATTAGATGAGGACTAACCAATCAGGAGGGACAGACTATGGGGGTATGAATACCACCAGACTAGATATGCCCAGGCATTATCCTTGAAGAAGATGGTAGAGTTTGTCATCGAACTGTCAGTTATAATCACTATCTGTACCCGGCTGGAAGCTCGAGAACAGCACATTCGTATAATGGATGAAGTTTACAGTAATATTAAAGGAATTTTATTATTTTTTAAATTAAAGATTATGATAAAATACAAGGTTAAAGTTTGGATATGAAGATAATTATACAATATACTAAGGATAGAAATTATTGGACACTTCTAGAATTGGAGGAATGAGCCCCTCTTAAGTCAGACATGGGTAAATACCTGAAGAAGAAAAGCTGATGAGAAAGGCAGGAGAAGCAGACCAAGTGGATTGATCATTGGAGCAGAACAATCATGATGGGCTGAATGGTAATTACACTTTGTGCTCCCTTTCACCTTTCATCCATAAGCTCTCGTTCTAGTCTCACTCAGCTTCAGTGGGAAAAGCCGTGTTTGCATTTACCCTATCTATGCCCCTCAAAATTCTGTATATTGTATCAAATCTCCCCTCATTCTCCTACGCTCCAGGGAATAAAGTCCAAACCTGTTCAATCTTTCCCTATAACCCAGATCCTCAAGCCCTGACAACATCCTTGTAAATTTTCTCTGAACTCTTTCAATCTTATTGATATCTTTCCTGTAGGTAGGTGACCAGAACGGCACACAATTCTCCAAATTAAGCCTTAGCAATGTCTTATACAATTTCAACATAACACTCCAACTCATGTACTCAATAGTTTGATTTATGAAAACCAATCTGCCTAAAGCTTTCTTTACGACCTTATCTGCTTGTGACCCCACTTTCAGGGAACTGTGGGATACAAGATCCCTCTGTTCTACTGCACTCCTCAATGCCTTACCACGTTCCATGCATGTCCTACCCTGGTTTGTCCTTCCAAAGTGCAACACTCACACTTACCTGCATTAAGTTCCATCTGCCATTTTTCATCCCATTTTTCCAGCTTATCCAGATCCCTCTGCAAGCCGTGATAGTCTTTCTCACTGTCCACAACAACCCAATCTTGGTGTCATCTGCAAACTTGCTGATCCAGTTGACTACACTAATATCCAGATGGTTGATGTAGATGACAAACAACAACAGACCCATCACCAATCCCTGCAGCACACCACTAATCACAGGTCTCCAGTCAGAGAGGCAACTATTTATTACCACTCTCTGGCTTCTCCCACGAAGCCAATGTCTAACCCAACGTACTAACTCATCTTTAGTGCCAAGCAACTGAACTTTCTTGACCAATCTCCCACGTGGGGCCTTACTAAAGGTCTTGCTAAAAATCCATGTAGGCAACATCCACTGTGTTGCCTTCATCAACTTTCCTGGTAAGTTCTTCAAAAAATGCTATAAGATTGTGAGACACAATATACCATGCAAGAAACTACATTGACTTTCCCTGTCTATCTAAATACTTCTATATCCGGTCCCTTAAAATAAGTTCAAATAACTTGCCCACTGCTGATGTCTGGCTCACTGGCCTAAAATTTCCTGACTTATTTTTAGAGCCTTTCATAAACAATCTGACAACATTAGAGGTGTCACAGTCGTGCAGTGCTAAACACAACACTTTACAGTACTGCTACTGTCTGTTAGAAGTTTGTACATTCTCCCATGGTCACATGGGTTTCCTCCGGGTGCTCGATCCAAAGACCAGTCGGTAGGTTAGTTGGTCATTGTAAATTGTTTGGTAATTACTAGATATATAGAAACATAGAAAATAGGTGCAGGAGTAGGCCATTCGGCCCTTCGAGCCTGCACTGCCATTCATTATGATCATGGCTGATCATCCAACTCAGAACCCCACCCCAGCCTTCCCTCCATACCCCCTGACCCCCGTAGCCACAAGGGCCATATCTAACTCCCTCTTAAATATAGCCAATGAACTGGCCTTTACTGTTTCCTGTGGCAGAGAATTCCACAGATTCACCACTCTCTGTGTGAAGAAGTTTTTCCTAATCTCGGTCCTAAAAGGCTTCCCCTCTATCCTCAAACTGTGGCCCCTCGTTCTGGACTTCCCCAACATCGGGAATAATCTTCCTGCATCTAGCCTGTCCAATCCCTTTAGGATCTTATACGTTTCAATCAGATCCCCCTTCAATCTTCTAAATTCCAACGAGTACAAGCCCAGTTCATCCAGTCTCTCTTCATATGAAAGTCCTGCCATCCCAGGAATCAATCTGGTGAACCTTCTTTGTACTCCCTCTATGGCAAGGATGTCTTTCCTCAGATTAGGGGACCAAAACTGCACACAATACTCCAGGTGTGGTCTCACCAAGGCCTTGTACAACTGCAGTAGTACCTCCCTGCTCCTGGACTCGAATCCTCTTGCTATAAATGCCAGCATACCATTCGCCTTTTTCACCGCCTGCTGTACCTGCATGCCCACTTTCAATGACTGGTGTATAATGACACCCAGGTCTCGTTGCACCTCCCCTTTTCCTAATCGGCCACCATTCAGATAATAATCTGTTTTCCTATTTTTGCCACCAAAGTGGATAACTTCACATTTATCCACATTAAATTGCATCTGCCATGAACTTGCCCACTCACCCAACCTATCCAAGTCACCCTGCATCCTCTTAGCATCCTTCTCACAGCTAACACTGCCACCCAGCTTCGTGTCATCCGCAAACTTGGAGATGCTGCATTTAATTCCCTCATCCAAGTCATTAATATATATTGTAAACAACTGGGGTCCCAGCACTGAGCCTTGCGGTACCCCACTGGTCACCGCCTGCCATTCTGAAAAGGTCCCGTTTATTCCCACTCTTTGCTTCCTGTCTGCTAACCAATTCTCCACCCACACTAATACCTTACCCCCAATACCGTGTGCTTTAAGTTTGCACACTAATCTCCTGTGTGGGACCTTGTCAAAAGCCTTTTGAAAATCCAAATATACCACATCCACTGGTTCTCCCCTATCCACTCTACTAGTTACATCCTCAAAAAATTCTATGAGATTCGTCAGACATGATTTTCCTTTCACAAATCCATGCTGACTTTGTCCGATCATTTCACCGCTTTCCAAATGTGCTGTTATCACATCCTTGATAACTGACTCCAGCAGTTTCCCCACCACCGACGTTAGGCTAACCGGTCTATAATTCCCCGGTTTCTCTCAACCTCCTTTTATAAAAAGTGGAGTTACATTAGCCACCCTCCAATCCTCAGGAACTAGTCCAGAATCTAACGAGTTTTGAAAAATTATCACTAATGCATCCACTATTTCTTGGGCTACTTCCTTAAGCACTCTAGGATGCAGACCATCTGGCCCTGGGGATTTATCTGCCTTCAATCCCTTCAATTTACCTAACACCACTTCCCTACTAACATGTATTTCGCTCAGTTCCTCCATCTCACTGGACCCTCTGTCCCCTACTATTTCTGGAAGATTATTTATGTCCTCCTTAGTGAAGACAGAACCAAAGTAATTATTCAATTGGTCTGCCATGTCCTTGCTCCCCATAATCAATTCACCCGTTTCTGTCTGCAGGGGACCTACATTTGTCTTTACCAGTCTTTTCCTTTTTACATATCTATAAAAGCTTTTACAGTCCGTTTTTATGTATAACCATATAACAATTACAGCACGGAAACAGGCCATCTCGGCCCTTCTAGTCTGTGCCGAACTCTTACCCTCACCTAGTCCCACCGACCTGCGCTCAGCCCAAAACCCTCCATTCCTTTCCTGCCCATATGGCTGTCCAATCTAACTTTAAACTACAACATTGAACCTGCCTTAACCATTTCTGCTGGAAGCTCGTTCCACACAGCCACCACTCTCTGAATAAAGAAGTTCCCCCTCATGTTACTCCTAAACTTTTGCCCTTTAATTCTCAACTCATGTCCTCCTGTTTGAATCTCCCCACTCTCAATGGAAAAAGCCTATCCATGTTAACGCTATCTATCCCCCTTATAACTTTAAATACCTCTATCAAGTCCCCCCTCAACCTTCTACGTTCCAAAGAATAAAGACCCAACTTGTTAAACCTTTCTCTGTAACTTAGGTGATGAAACCCAGGTAACATTCTATTAAATCTTAGAAACCATAGAAAAACTACAGCACAGAAACAGGCCTCTTGGCCCTTCTTGGCTGTGCCGTTTCCGTGCTGTAATTGTTATATGGTTATACATAACAATTTTCTGCCTAGTCTCACTGACCTGCACATGGACCATATCCCTCCATACACCTCCCATCCATGTATCTGTCCAATTTATTCTTAAATGTTAAAAAAGAACCCGCATTTACCACCTCGTCTGGCAGCTCATTC
Organism: Mobula birostris; assembly: GCF_030028105.1. Classification (NCBI taxonomy): domain Eukaryota; kingdom Metazoa; phylum Chordata; class Chondrichthyes; order Myliobatiformes; family Myliobatidae; genus Mobula; species Mobula birostris. The sequence continues at coordinate 31,586,936 of NC_092394.1, read as the reverse complement.
CATACTCCCACCACTCTCTGTGTGAAGAAGCCCCCGCTAATGTTCCCTTTAAACTTTTCCCCCCTCACCCTTAACCCATGTCCTCTGGTTTTTTTTCTCCCCTTGCCTCAGTGGAAAAAGCCTGCTTGCATTCACTCTGTCTATACCCATCATAATTTTATATACCTCTATCAAATCTCCCCTCATTCTTCTACGCTCCGGGCAATAAAGTCCTAACCTACTCAACCTTTCTCTGTAACTGAGTTTCTCAAGTCCCGGCAACATCCTTGTAAACCTTCTCTGCACTCTTTCAGCCTTATTTATATCCTTCCTGTAATTTGGTGACCAAAACTGAACACAATACTCCAGATTCAGCCTCACCAATGCCTTATACAACCTCATCATAACATTCCAGCTCTTATACTCAATACTTTGATTAATAAAGGCCAATGTACCAAAAGCTCTCTTTACGACCCTATCTACTTGTGACGCCACTTTTAGGGAATTTTGTATCTGTATTCCCAGATCACTCTGTTCTACTGCACTCCTCAGTGCCTTACCATTAACCCTATATGTTCTACCTTGGTTTGTCCTTCCAACGTGCAATACCTCACACTTGTCTGTATTAAACTCCATCTGCCATTTTTCAGCCCATTTTTCCAGCTGGTCCAAGTCCCTCTGCAGGCTCTGAAAACCTCCCTCACTGTCTACTACACCTCCAATCTTTGTATCATCAGCAAATTTGCTGATCCAATTTACCACATTATCATCCAGATCATTGATATAGATGATAAATAACAATGGACCCAGCACTGATCCCTGTGGCACACCACTAGTCACAGGCCTCCACTCGGAGAAGCAATTCTCTACTACCACTCTTTGGCTTCTACCATTGAGTCAATGTCTAATCCAATTTACCACCTCTCCATGTATACCAAGCAACTGAATTTTCCTAACTAACCTCCCATGCGGGACCTTGTCAAAGGCCTTACTGAAGTCCATGTAGACAATATCCACTGCCTTCCCTTCATCCACTTTCCTGGTAACCTCGTTGAAAAACTCCAAGAGATTGGTCAAACATGACCTACCACGCACAAAGCCATGTTGACTCTCCCTAATAAGTCCCAGTCTATCCAAATGCTTGTAGATTCTGTCTCTTAGTACTCCCTCCAATAACTTACCTACTACTGACGTTAAACTTACCAGCCTATAATTTCCCGGATTACTTTTCGATCCTTTTTTAAACAACTGAACAACATGAGCCACTCTTCAATCCTCCGGCACCTCACCTCTATACGCTCTATTTTGTTGACATCTTTCCTATAATTCAGTGACCAAAACTGTACACAATACTCCAAATTTGGCCTCACCAATGCCTTGTACAATTTCAACATTACATCCCAGCTCCTATACTCAATGCTCTGAGGTTAGGGTTAAATTGTGGTTAAATTAGGCTAGGGTTAAATTGGGGTTCACTGGGCAGTGTGTCTCAATGGGCCAGAAGGGCCGATTCTGCACTGTATCTCTAAATAAATACATGTAAAATATTGGCTATCCTCTGGCACCTCATCCATTGCTACAGATGTTTTAAACTCTCTGCTAGGGGCTGTGCAGTTTCTGCACCAGTCTCCCATAGGGTCTGAGGATTTATCCACCCTAATTTGCCTCAAGATAGCGAACGCCTCCTCCTCTGATGATTTGTATGCGGTCCATGACCTCACTTCTTTCCAGTGTCTAAGGATTTGCTTATACTCAGGGAGCAGAACCACATTATGAGCCATTTTATAGAAAAATACACAGCAGAACACATAAAAACAGGGGGATTCATGTATGGTCACAGGGAGAAGATGCAAACATCATTCAGAGCCCTAAAGGTCAAATCATGTCCAAATGTATAGGACTTTAATTGCAAATCCACATAATCCAAATGCAAGTTACATAGCAGAATGATTCCAATAAAGAATTATCTAATTTTGAAGACACCTTAGGTGTTGTCTGTGTGGAGTTTGCACCTTCTCCATGTGCCAGCTGGATTTCTTCCAGGTGCTCCGGTTTCCTCTCACGTCCCAAAGATTAGCCAGCCGGTAGATTAAGGGGTTAATTAGCCGCTGCAAGCTTCCCCTAAGTGTAGGTTGATGGTACAATCTGAGTTGGTAGAACACAGGGAGAAAGGGATTAATGTGGGATTGGTGTAAGTAGGTGGCTGATGGACAGCACAGATAGAGTGGGCTGAATGGCCTGTGCTGTGTTGCATCTCTAAGGCTCTTAAATGATACTTAGGACAAAGTAAAATGCCAGGGAGATAAATTATCAGCTTCATTGTCAGAGAGACATAACAGGAGATAATACACACACTGCTGGAAAAATGTCTTAATATTGCGTACTTAGTTTCGACAGTGGGCTAGGAAATGAAAGGAGTGTGAGAGGAAGTTTATCCCCAGGGTCCGATTAGTGCTAAATCAGGCAGTTTCAGTAGTATTCTCATGCATTTTTAAAGTCATAATTTGTCTACACAAAAAAGCCTTAAGCTGCTATGAAAGTAAAGATGTATGCATTGAAACTGGTAAATCCCTGAGGAGAATAACAACATCGTGCGAAAGGTAGTTCATAATTGTTTCATTTGTTTTTATCTCTTTTCAGATGAGATGCTGAAATTATACCATATGGATTCTGAATCAAGTTATTAAAGAAATCTACCTCAGGGCTCTGGCCTGAAACTGAAGGATACAGCTCCTGTCATGCTTCAGAACAGTCGTGACATGGTGAAAGAGGATTCTGGTGAAGGCTAACCATGGGAGACTGGAGGTAAATAAAAGATGAGTGTAGAGTTGGATTTTTTGCTAACTTTAGGATATCAGAATGGAGAGGCAAATAGGTGAGAGAATTGGAGAAACAGAAAGCCAGCCTATGATTACCAGATGGCAGAGTGGTGCAGCTAGCAGAGCTACTTCCCCGTTGCTCCAGGAAGCCTGCGTTCAGTCCTGATCTCCATTGCCGTCTGTTTGGAGTTTGCATGTTTGCCCTGTCAATATGGGAGCTTTCTCCCACATCTCAAAGAAGTGCAGGTTAATAGGCTAAGTCTAAGTTGCGTCGGGTGTGGCAAGGTCTGGGGGGCAATAAAATGGGTTGAGTCCAAGTGGGTGATTGATGGTTGGTGCAGTCTCCGTGGGCCGAGGAGATGGTTTCCTTGCTGTACCTCTCAGAGCTTCTAGGACTTGATAAGGGAGGGACAGAGAGTCACATGATATCTTGTCTCAGGGAGCTGAATGCTTAATTGCAGATACTACCTTTATAAAACCAATCACGTCTCGCTTGAACCTACGTGCTAGGATTTCTCGCCTATTTTAATATACAGTACCAGGATAAACTACAGCTACATTCCCAACTCCCAATTTTAACTCATCTTTTTTTTCCCCCAGTCCTAATGAAGGGTGTTGGCCCAAAATGTCGACTGTACTTTTTACCATAGGTGCTGCCTGGCCTACTGAGTTCCTCCAGCATTTTGGTGTGTTGCTCGGATTTCCAGCATCTGCAGATTTTCTCTTGTTCCTGATTCTTCTTAAGATTTTCACAAGGCCATAAGACATAGGAGCAGAATTAGAGCATCTGGGCCCATTGAGTCGATGGAATGACACCTTCCTGGGTGTTTATCTCATACTTTTGTCTGAAGCTTTCGAACAATGTGTCATCCTGAGCTTCTCCTTTCCACCCCTGCTGCTGGTGCTCATACACCCAAGGGTGGGTAGGTTGTGCTTGGAGTACCTTCACTATATCCCTGTAGTGACAGGATCTCACACGGTAGTGGTGAAACACACACAGATCTCACAACCAGCCATTGATGCAGAATTTCCACATTCTGATTGTACTGCCCGCCCCCCTTGCGTTTCAGCACGGATTCGTATGCACACGCCCTCTCCGCTGAGCCCATTCAATGTATCCCTTGCAGGGGCCCATGGAAGTCATAAAGTTCTAACCATAAAGCAACATATACACATTAAGCCTTAAAGTCTTCTGCTTCCTTCTTAGGACTGATTTTGCTCCCAGAAGTTTTTCTCAATTCATCTTATTCTCTAGACTACTTTTCTCAAAATGTAACAGCAAACATTTATTATGAAGAGGTTTAGAAAAGTCAGAGAGATCTCCGGGACAATTTGAGTATCATCTGTTTGCCTGCTATCTTCTTTCTTCCTCTCTGAAACACACAGAACCCTGCTGACAGAAATCCCGCACATCCTCGCCACCATGACCAACACTTGTGCAGAAATGTGGATGGCAGGGTTAGTAACGAGACCGCCCGCAGCGGCTCTGACATCACAGAACAGAGGATCCAGTAGATCACCTGATCTCACCAAATTACGCAAGCTGGCTTATCGCCCAGCCACTGAGATGCAACTGTGATTTCTTCCTTTTATTGAAAGTGTTTGTTTTTGTCTTCTTCGAAGGAGAGACCATTCCCCCATAGGAGCAGAGGCAGGTTGTATCATTCCTCTTGCCTGCTGCCAGTGTTACTCTCGACAAGATTATGGCTGATCTTTTAGCTTTCTGCTATTTCCTGCACTTAGTTAACTCCCTTAAACCTATCCAACATTCAAAGTAACCTTTCTATCAAAGTACATATATGTCACCATTTACTACCCTCTGGAGTAGTGTTCTCCCGGGCATTCACCATAGACACAAAGAAACAGAATCGAGTCAAGAATGAACTACACCCAGTAAAGCCGGACAAGCAGCCAGTCTGCAAAATAAACTGTGCAAACACAAAAATAAACAAAATAATAATAAATAAATAATAAATATTGAGAACATGAGGTGCATAGCTCTCGAAAGTCAGTCCGTAGTTTGTGGAATCAATTCAATGTTGGGGTGAGTGAGGTTATCCATTCCAGTTCAGGAGCCCGCTGATTGAGGGGAATAACTTCCTGAACCTGATGGTATGGGACCAAAGCTTCCTCTGCCTCCTTCTTGATGGTAGCTGTGAGAAGAAGTTTGCCTGAATGGTAGGGATCATTAACGTTAGATGCTCCTTTCTTGTGGCAGCATTCCTCGTAGGTGTGCTCAATGCTGGGAAGGGCTTTACCTGTAATGGTCTGGGCTGTTTCCAGCACTTTGTGTAGGATTTCCTGTTCAAGGGCTCTGTTGTTTCCATACCAGGCTGTGATGCAACGAGTCAGTGTACTCTTCACTGTATTCAACTGTCTTGAATACATACAGTCTTCATAGCCTTTTAGGGTATAAAACATTCCTCATTCTCATCATCCTCTGCCTGACGCAGGGGTTCCCAACTTTTTTTTTCACGACAGGGACCCCTTGTTACCAGGTTCAGGTATGGCCCGAGTGCGGAGTGAGAGACACTGAAGCAGGTCGATAGTTCACAAGCTTTAATGCGATCAGTGTTAAAGGGAAAATAAAACAATAAACGCTTGGCCAAATAGGGCTGTTGACTAAAACTCTCAATAGGAAAATGAAGCCTATACTGCAGCTGAAAAGAAAATCTAAACATTAAACAAATACTGTTAGTCTTCAGAGTCAGTTGACTCGAGAGTCCAATTTCTCAGGGAAGGCCGAAAGCAAATAGGCAGCGAAGCGTTGCTGTGCTCCATCCAAATCTCGACAAGCACTATGACAACAAGTGTGGAGTTAAATACTGTCACGATTAAATAATAATTAGCTGACACATGCAAATTCACAAGTGCAATTGCCATACCCGCTGCGCTGCCGAATCCGTGGTTGTGACACCCCTACCATTAATGAAGGCGTCCGTGGACCCTAGGTTGGGAACCTCTGCTCTGGTTCCATTGTTTAAAAAGGGTTCTAAGAGTAAACCTGGCAATTATCGGCCTGTGAGTTTGACATCAGTGGTGGGTAAATTGATGTAAAGTATTCTTAGAGATGGTATATATAATTATCTGGATAGACAGGGTCTGATTAGGAACAGTCAACATGGATTTGTGCATGGAAGGTCATGTTTGACAAATCTTACGAATTTTTTGATGAGGTTTCTAAGAAAGTTGACGAGGGTAAAACGGTGGATGTTGTCTATATGGACTTCAGTAAGGCCTTTGACAAGGTTCCACACGGAAGGTTGGTTAGGAAAGTTCAATCGTTAGGCATTAATATGGAAGTAGTAAAATGGATTCAGCAGTGGCTGGATGGGAGATGCCAGAGAGTAGTGGTGGATAACTGTGTGTCAGATTGGAGGACAGTGTGTAACAGTGTGCCTCAGGGATCTGTACTGGGTCCAATGTTGTTTGTAATATATATTAATGATCTGGATGATGGGGTGGTAAATTGGATGAGTAAGTTTGCAGATGATACTAAGATAGGTGGAGTTGTGGATAATGAAGTAGGTTTTCAAAGCTTGCAGAGGGAGTTAGGACAGTTAGAAGAGTGGGCTGAAAGATGGCAGATGGATTTTAATGCTGAAAATGTGAGGTGCTACATTTTGGTAGAACTAAGCAAAATAGGACATACATGGTAAATGGTAGGGCATTGAAGAATGCTGTAGAACAGAGGGATCTCAGAATAATGGTGCATAGTTCCCTGAAGATGGAATTTCATGTGGATAGGGTGGTGGAGAAAGCTTTTGGTTTGCTGGCCTTTACTAATCAGAACATTGAGTTGGGATGTAATGTTGAAATTGTATAAGGCATTGGTAAAGCCAAATCTGGAGTATTGTGTACAGTTCTGGTCACCGAATTATAGGAAAGATGTCAATAAAATTGAGAGAGTAGAGAGGAGGTTTACTAAAATGTTGCCTGGGTTTCATCTCCTAAGTTACAGAGAAAGGTTGGACAAGTTAGGTCATTATTCTTTGGAACATAGAAGGTTGAGGGGGGACTTGACAGAGGTGTTTAAAATTATGAGGGGGATTGATAGAGTTGACGTGGTTAGACTTTTTCCACTGAGAGTGGGGAAGATTCAAACAAGAGGACATGAGTTGAGAGTTAGAGGACAAAAGTTTAGGGGTAACATGAGGGGGAACTTCTTTACTCAGAGAGTGGTAGCTGTATGGAATGAGCTTCCAGCAGAAGTGGTTGAGGTGGGTTCTATGTTGTCGTTTAAAGTAAAATTGGATAGATATATGGACAGGAAAGGAATGGAGGGTTTTGGGCTGAGTGCAGGTCGGTGGGACTAGGAGAGGGTAAGATTTCAGCACGGACTAGAAGGACCGAGATGGCCTGTTTCCGTGCTGTAATTGTTATATGGTTATATGGTTATAAGATTGCTGGGTCCAAAATTAAACAGAGGCCACAGTGAGGAGGAGGTGGCAGATGGCCTCTCTAAATGGTTTAGTAGGTTTTAATGATAGTCTGGTATTCTGTGGCCACCTTGTTGCTAAAAAGAAGATTGAACATAAGAACATAAGAAATAGGAGCAGGAGTAGGCCATCCAGCCCATTCAGCCTGCCCCGCCATTCAATAAGATCATGGCTGATCTGTCCGTAAACTCAGCTCCATCTACTTGTCTTTTCCCCATAACCCTTAATTCCCTTACATGTAAAAACCTATCTAACTGTTTCTTAACTATATTTACTGAAGAAGCCCCAACTGCTTCCCTGGGCAGAGAATTCCACAGATTCACCACTCTCTGGGAAAAACAGTTTCTCCTCATCTCAGTCCCAAATTTTCTCCCCTGAATCTTGAGGCAATGTCCCTAGTTCTAGTCTCATCTACCAATGGAAACAACTTTCCTACTTCTAGCTTATCTATCCCTTTCAAAGTTAGACCATAAGACCATAAGACAAAGGAGCAGAAGATAGCCATTCGGCCCATCGAGTCTGCTCCGCCATTTTATCATGAGCTGATCCATTCTCCCATTTAGACCCACTCCCCTGCCTTCTCACCATAACCTTTGATGCCCTGGCTACTCAGATACCTACCACTTTCTGCCTTAAATACACCCAATGTCTTGGCCTCCACTGCCGCCCGTGGCAACAAATTCCACAGATTCACCACCCTCTGGCTAAAAAAATTTCTTCGCAGCTCTGTTCTGAATGGGCGCCCTTCAATCCTTAAGTCATGCCCTCTCGTACTAGACTCCCCCATCATGGGAAACAACTTTGCCACATCCACTCTGTCCATGCCTTTCAACATTCGAAATGTTTCTATGAGGTCTCCCCTCATTCTTCTAAACTCCAAGGAATACAGTCCAAGAGCAGACAAACATTCCTCATATGCTAACCCTCTCATTCCTGGAATCATTCTAGTGAATCTTCTCTGTACCCTCTCCAACATCAGCACATCCTGTCTTAAATAAGGAGACCAAAACTGCCCACAGTACTCCAAATGAGGTCTTACCAGCACCTTATCGAGCCTCAACATCACATCCCTGCTCCTATACTCTATTCCTCTAGAAATGAATGCCAAAATTGCATTCGCCTTCTTCACCACCAACTCAACCTGGAGGTTAACTTTAAGGGTATCCTGTACAAGGACTCCCAAGTCCTGTTGCATCTCAGAACTTTGAATTCTCTCCCCATTTAAATAATAGTCTGCCCATTTATTTCTCCTGCCAAAGTACATAACCATGCAATTTCCAACATTGTATTTCATTTGCCACTTCTTTGCCCATTCTTCCAATCTATCCAAGTCTCTCTGCAGACTCTCTGTTTCCTCAGCACTACCGGCCCCTCCACCTATCTTCATATCATCAGCAAACTTAGCCACAAAGCCATCTATTCCATAATCCAAATCGTTGATGTACAATGTAAAAAGAAACGGCCCCAACACGGACCCCTGTGGAACACCACGGGTAACTGGCAGCCAACCAGAATAGGATCCCTTTATTCCCATTCTCTGTTTCCTGCCAATCAGCCAATGCCCTATCCACGTATGTAATTCGCCTGTAATTCCATGGGCTCTTATCTTGTTAAGTAGCCTCATGTGTGGCACCTTGTCAAAGGCCTTCTGAAAATCCAAATATACAACATCCACTGCATCTCCCTTGTCTAGCCTACTTGTAATTTCCTCAAATAATTGTAATAGGTTGATCAGGCAGGATTTTCCTTTAAGGAATCCATGCTGAGTTCTGCCTATCTTGTCATATGCCTCCAGGTACTCTGTAACCTCATACTTGACAATCAACTCCAACAACTTCCCAACCACCGATGTCAAGCTAACAGGTCTATGTGGTAAACCACGTATATAATTTGTAACTCGGTTACCTGTCTGGACACACCCCTCTGTTGACTGCCCCTGTGGCTCCTCCCACGGAGTCCTGTATAATGGTGTTCGCCTTGCCCCTCCCCCTCAGTCCGGGTGCAGACACTCACTGTGGAGGTCGTATTGTACAGCGAATAAAAGCCTTTCAGTATTTTACCAAACCTCAGTCTTTTGGAGTAATTGAAGGTGCTTCAATTTTATTCACTGTACGTTTTAAAACATGGAACAGGCCCTGAGACCAGAAAAATTAGACCTCAATCCGCAAACACCTGAAGCTGGAAACGCTTTCGATCTCTGGCTGGCCTGCTTCGAAGTGTATCTAGAGGAGATTAAAGCGACCGACCCCGTAGCGAAGCGCAGGGTTCTACTCTCCAGGGTCAGTCCACGGGTCTATTCGCTGATCAGAGACCAGCCGAACTACGACGGCGCGATGAGCGCACTCAAAAGACAATACCTGCGGCCGATAAACAGCGTCTATGCTCGGCACCGTTTAGCGACACGGCAACAACGTCCTGGGGAATCGAGTGCTGAGTTCGTCCAGGCCCTACAGACACTCGTGCGGGTCTGCAATTGCCAGGAGCTGACGGCGGCGCAGCATGCAGAACTCCTAGTGAGAGACGCCTTCGTCACGGGGACCAGGTCAGTGTACGTGCACCAGCGGCTGCTGGAAAAAGCCGATCTTACCCTAAGTTTGGCGATGGAGCTGGCTGATACGTTGGAGGCTGCTCTGCATAACTCCGAGGCTCTCCAGGCACGCGATCCCCCGATGGCCTCGTGGGTGCCGCAGACCCCGCAACCTGCCGGCGAATCGACCTCGGCTGCCGCCAGTCGTGAGTCCGTGAAGTGCTACTTCTGCAGACTGGAGAAGCACCCCCGGAAACGCTGCCCGGCCTGACAAGCTACCTGTTCCAGCTGCAGAAAGAAGGGCCACTTTGCCAAGGTCTGTAAGTCAAAACCGCGAGCGGGATCGAGCAGCGCCGCGTGCGAGACGTGGGGGTCGCCATCTTCCCTGCACGCTGCCACCACGTGCGAGACATGGGGGCCGCCATCTTCCCTGCACGCCGCCACCACATGCAAGACATGGGGGTCGCCATCTTGTCTGCCGCCATCTTCCCTGCACACCACCACCACGTGCGAGACATGGGGGCGGCCATCTTGGTCGGCGCCACCTCCCACCGCCTACGACCAACAGGTGCTCATGGGGCACCCCACCACGCCGGACAAAGACAGCAACCCCACCCTGGCTTCCGTGACCCTCGACCAAAGCGCTCCCCACCAGCTCGCAAGGTCAATGATGGACATCCTGGTGGAGGGGCACAGGACAAGCTACCTGTTTGACACAGGCAGCACAGAGAGTTTTATCCACCCGGCCACGGTGCAGCATTGTGGACTCATGATACGGCCGGTAAGTCGGAGGGTCACCATGGCCTCCAGGTCGCATACAACAGACATCCGGAGGGGTTGTGTAGCGACACTAGTGGTGCAGGGCACAGAATATCAGGACTTTACGTTACTGGTCTTGCCTCATCTGTGTGCCCCTGTGCTGTTGGGGTTGGACTTCCAGAGCCACCTGAAAAGCGTGACAATGAAGTATGATGGGCCCCTCCCGCCAATTACTGTCATAAATCCCCTGTTTTGTAGAGATATGTCACGTACCCTGCTACTGACCACACACACACACACACACACACACACACACACACCGACCTGCGCATCCCACCCAACATCATGCCAACTGCCACACTACCGACACCACTTGCGGCCTCTCCACCCTCAGGATCCCTCCCCCACCGCAGTTCGCCAACCTGACCCCCAACTGTAAACCCGTGGCAACTAAAAGCAGGAGGTACAGCGCGGGGGGCAGAGCTTTCATTAAGTCGGAGGTGCAGCGGCTGCTCAGGGAGGGGGTCATTGAGGCAAGCACAGGTCCTTGGAGGGCGCAGGTGGTGGTTGTTCGGAACGGGGAGAAGAATAGGATGGTCGTGGACTGTAGCCAGACCATCAATAGGTTCACGCAACTCGACGCGTACCCTCTACCCCGCATCGTGGATATGGTCAATCAGATAGCACAGTACAAGGTGTACTCGATCATAGACCTAAAATCCGCTTACCATCAGCTCCCCATCCGCCGGGAGGACCGTCCTTACACTGCCTTCGAGGCAGACAGCAGACGTTATCAATTCCTGCGCGTCCCCTTTGGTGTCACGAATCGTGTATCTGTCTTCCAGAGGGCAATGGACCGGATGGTGGACCAGTGCCAGCTGAAGGCCGCGTGGGCCTCGGCAGAGAGGGGGAATGTGGTGGACTTGATCAGGGGGCGGGCCTTGTCTGCATAGTTAGAGACCCATTGGGCGTAATATGAAAAGAAGCCCAGGCACCTTTTGAGGGCTCTGAGGGTATTGGGAAGAGGGAGTTCCAACAAGGGGCGCATACGGTCGGGGTCAGGGCCAATGACTCCATTCTCCACGACAGACCCAAGGATAGCAAGTCGGGTGGTCCCAAATACACACTTGTCCTTGTTATAGGTGAGGTTGAAAGATTTGGCCACTTGGAGAAATTTTTGGAGGTTGTTGTCGTGATCCTGCTGGTCGTGACCGCAGATGGTGATGTTATCCAGATATGGGAACGTGGCCTTCAGTCCGGGGGCAGACACTCACTGTGGAGGTCGTATTGTACAGCGAATAAAAGCCTTTCAGTATTTTACCAAACCTCAATCTTTTGGAGTAATTGAAGGTGCTTCAGCCTATACTTTCCTTTTTGCTTCCTTGCCCCCTTCTTAAATAGCGGAGTGACATTTGCAATCTTTCAGTCCTCCGGAACCATGCCAGAATCTATCGACGTTTGAAAGATCATTGCTAATGCCTCCAGAATCTCCACAGCTACTTCCTTCAGTACACGAGGGTGCATTCCATCTGGTCCAGGAGATTTATCTACCTTTAGACTATTCAGCTTCCTGAGTACTTTCTCTGTCGTATTTGTGACTGTGCACACTTCTCTTCCTTGCCACCCTTGAGTGTCCGGTATACTGCTGATGTCTTCCTCAGTGAGGACTGTATGTATGTTTCTATAAGATCCCCTCTCATTCTGCTGAACTCCAGAGAGTATAGTTCCAGGCAACTCAATCTCTCCTCATAGGTTAACCCCTTCATCCCTGGAATCAACCTGGTGAACCTCCTCTGCACTGCCTCCAAAGCCAGTATATCCTTCCTCAAGTATGGAGACCAGAACTGCACACAGTACTCCAGGTGCGGCCTCACCAGTACCCTGTACAGTTGCAGCATGACCTCCCTGCTCTTAAATTCAATCCCTCTAGCAATGAAGGCCAACATTCCATTTGCCTTCCTAATAACCTGTTGTACCTGCAAGCCAACTTTCTGTGACTCATGCACAAGCACTCCCAAGTCCCTCTGCACAACAGCATGCTGCAATCTTCCACCATCTAAATAATAATCTGCTCTTCTATTATTCCTTCCAAAGTGGATGATATCGCATTTACCAATGTTGTATTCCATCTGCCAGACCTTGGCCCACTCACTTAACCTATCTATATCCCTCTGCAGACTCTCCACGTCCTCTGTACAATTTGCTTTTCCACTCAGTTTAGTGTCATCAGCAAATTTTGCTACGCTAGACTCAGTCCCCTCTTCCAAATCATCAAAAACAGCTGTGAGCCCAGCACCGATCCCCGTGGCACCCCACTCACCACTGACTGCCAACTGGAGAAACAACCATTTGTACCAACTCTTTGCCTTCTATTGGTTAACCAATCCACTATCCATGCCAATACACTTCCACTGACTCCATGCATCCGAATCTTATTTATCAGTCTCTTGTGCGGCACCTTATCGAATGCCTTCTGGAAATACAAGTACAGTATATGACATCCACCTGTTCCCCCCTATCCACTGCACTCATTATATCCTCAAAGAACTCCAATAAGTTTGTCAAACAGGACCTGCCCTTTCTGAATCCATGCTGCGTCTGTCTGATGGAACCACTCCTTTCTAAACGTTTTGCTACTTCTTCCTTAATGACAGCTTCAAACATTTTTCCGACTATAGGTGTTAAGCTAACTGGCCTATAGTTGCCCATCTTTCGCCTACATCCTTTTTTAAAAAGTGGCTTGACATTTGCTGTCTTTCAATCCGCCAGGACCTGCCCAGAGTCTAGAGAGTTTTGATAAATGATTACCAACGCGTCTACTATAACCTCCGCCAATTCCTTCAGCACCCTGGGATGCATCCCATCAGGACCAGGGGACTTATCTACCTTCAGGCCCTCTAGTTTGCTCATCACTATCTCTTTAGTAACAGTGATTTTATCGAGGTCCTCACCTCCCATTTCGTCCATAACATCCTTCTTTGGCATATTAGACGTGTCCTCCACCATGAAGACTGACACAAAATAGTCATTCAATGCCTCAGCCATTTCCCTTTCACCCAATATCAATTTCCCCTTATCGTCTTTCAAGGGACCTACGTTGACTTTAGCCACCCTCTTCCGCTTTATATATTTATAAAAACTTTTGCTGTTTTTATATTTTATGCTAATTTACTTTCATACTCTATCTTCCCTTTTCTTATTTCTTGTTTAGTTGTTCTCTGTTAATTTTTTAAGTTTTTCCAATCCTCCAGTCTCCCACTACTCTTTGCGACTTTGTTCACATGAGCTTTTAATTTGATACTATCTTTTATTTCCTTAGTTATCTAGGGCTGGCTCTTCCCACACTTACTGTCCTTACTTTTGACTGGAATATACTTTTATTGAGCACTGTGAAAAATCTCTTTGAAAGTATTCCACTGTTCCTCAACTGTCCTACTAAATAGCCTGTGCTCCCAATCCATATTAGCCAACTCCTCCCTCATCCCGTTGTAGTCTCCTTTGTTCAAGCATAACACACTAGTTTTAGATCTAACTATTTCATCCTCCAACAGTATGCAAAATTCAATCATACTATGATCACTCTTTCCAAGAGGATCCCTGATTGCAATATCATTAATCTTACCTGTCTCATTGCACAGGACTAGATCTAACATATTATTTTCCCTTGAAGGTTCACTAACGTGCTGCTCAAGAAAGCCATCACGGACGCATTCTATGAAGCCCTCCTCAAGACTTCCTTAACCAACCCGATTTACTCAATCTATGTGGAAGTTAAAATCCCCCATGAAAACTGCCATTCTGTTCTTATAAGCCTCAGTTACTGGCTTTTTATTCCAGGTTTATTCGAGTACTCAAATTTGAATATTCCAGTGTCATTGTGGGAATTTGACCTCATGTCTCCGAGTTCATCTCCAGTAAAATCAACACTAACATCAAGCCTAACCTTTCCCAGTGAAATCAGGAAGGAGTGCTCCATCCTAGCCTTCTCAACACTGATCACGTTATGTACATGAACTGAAAAGAGATTCTCCTCTTTTTCTATTTTAGTGGAAAGACAGCAAATGACCCCCTGTTGTTTCCCCTCTCCTGCCATTCCCATTGAACTGGACCCTTAGGCTGCATCAACACACTATAGAAAATTCCCACAACCCCCATCTATGAGCCAGATGACATTATTTTCCCCTGAGAGAAAAAAAAGCAACAGCCCGTAACAAAGTGGAGATCAGAGATACATTCACGGGGCAAATAAGAATTCTTCCCACTGTAAAATAGTTTCCCCCACCTCCCAAAAAAACCTAGAGTAGATTCCCCAGTCGAGATTTTTCATCATCTTCATTATGTGCCATGTCATATGACATAGGCAATTGTGGTCTTATCCATGGCAAATTTTCTACAGAAGTGGATTGCTGTTGTCTTCTTCCGGGCAGAGTCTTTACAAAGTAGGCTACCCCAGCCATTATCAATACTCTTCGGAGATTGTCTGCCTGGTGTCAGTGGTCGCATAACCAAGACGTGATATTCGCCGGCTGCTCATACGACCACCCACCACCTGCTCCCGTGACTTCACGTGACCCTGATCAGAGATGGCTAAACAAGTACTACCTCTTGCTCAAGAGTGGCCTGCAGGCTAGCTGAGGGAAGGAAGGCCTTACACCTCCTTTGCTAGAGACGTGTCTTCACCCCACCACCCATACAAGATCTTTAACATGGAAAAGGGATTTCCAAATTACCACTTGATAAATTAACATAAATTACATTCAATACATTGCCTTCACCTGGAATTGCAATTAATTCAATAAGCCTAATTAACCTAATTTAGTCTGTTGTTAAGTACTTCTGGCTTTCACTCTCTTCTGATTAAGCTTCTGAATAAGTATTTAAACATGTTCAATGGTTCCATTTAATATCAGAGAAATGTATACAGTATACATCCTGAAATTCTTCTTCTTCACAGATATCCACAAAAATGGAAGAGTGCCCCAACAAATGAGTGACAGTTAAAAACATTAGAACCCCAAAGCTCCCCCCACTTGCACACACAAGCAGCATCAAAGCGACAATCCTCCCCCACCCACTTCCGCAAAAAAAGGCATCAGCCCCTCCACCCACCATGCAAGCAATAGCAAAGCCCCCAAGAAAGACCATGATCTGCAGTACAACAAAAACTAATCATTCACCCAACAATTCAACATACCACTGGCTCTCTCTCTCTCCATAATAAAGGAAACCAGAAGCGTCCACTTTTCATGGCGAGAGGAGAGACATAACAAAACAACTCACAGATTTGCAATGATAAAGTCTATCAAACTTTATGTTTCAGTCAAACTAAAATTGTTCAATACTTCTTAACTATGCTTCAAGGAGTCCCTGATCCAATTCTTTGCAAAGAAACTAGCTACTCAATAAGGAGACTTCATTTCAGGTTGTTTAGGCAAGGTGAAATTAATTTAATTTGAGGACCTTGTCCCACCAAATTCTTTCTTGCCATCCAGTGACCCCTGCTGGGCATAGTTTGTAAGCTTCACTTTCAAAAAAGTATGTTCCCAGATTTGGATTATCTTTCAGTCCAAGCTTGCACAAGAAAAATAATAACTTTACCCATGTACCTAAGACTTCATAACGGTAGGAGACACAAGAGACATCAGATGCAGGAATCTGGAGCAAAAAAAAAGGCTAGAGGAACTCAGTGGGGCAGGCAGCATCTGAGGAAGGAACATATGTCCAACTGAGGAAGAAAAATATGTCCATCTGGTTCATAGATGAGGGTTGTGTAAATTCTTTGTAGTGCGTTGAACAGCAAGAGGGCCCAGTTCAGTGGAGAGCTGATTCGTCATCTCGAGACCTTTCACCTGGACTGTGCAATAAGTATTTCTCTCCCTTAACAATGCTAATATCTCAGTGCAGGATTAAGCAAGGTGCTGGTTCGCAGAAGGAAAAGCAAAATGCCTACAGTTGTCTATCTGCATTGATTATAAAGAAAACCCATGAGAAATGGTACGGTTACAACCAAGAAAAAATTTGTAGATGCTGGAAATCCAAGCAACATATGCAAAATGCTGGAGGAAGACAGCAGGCCAGGCTGCATCTATGGAAAAGAATACAGTCAACATTTTGGGCTGACTAGAGACCTGATGAAGGGTCTAGGCCTGAAACATCAACTGTTCTCTTTTTAATAGATGATGCCTGGCCTGCTGATTTCCTCCAGCATTTTGAGATATGGTATGATAGTCAGGTCAAACACTTTTAAGCATGGCATGAAAGAGAGATGATTGGCCTGTAATTTCATTCCTTTTATTGTATCTGTCTCTACACAAATAGGCTGGTCGATTCATATGTTTAGGAATTGGAAGCTGCAGAAGGTTGTAAATCTAGTCAGCTCCATCTTGGGTACTAGCCTACAAAGTACTCAGAACATCTTCAAGGAGCGGTGTCTCAGAAAGGCAGCATCCATTATTAAGGACTCCCAACACCCAGGGCATGCCTTCTTCTCACTGTTACCATCAGGTAGGAGGTACAGAAGCCTGAAGGCGCACACTCAGTGATTCAGAAACAGCTTCTTCCTCTCTGCCATTCGATTCCTAAACGGACATTGAATCTTTGGACACTACCTCACTTTTTTTTAAATATACAGTATTTCTGTTTTTGCACGTTTTTTAAATCTATTCAATATATGTAATTGACTTACTTGTTTATTTATTATTATGATTATTTTATTTATTATTTTCTCTCTATTAGATTATGTATTGCATTGAACTGCTGCTGCTAAGTGAACAAATTTCACGTCAAATGCCGGTGATAATAAACCTGATTCTGATTCTGATTCTGGTGTGTTTTTTTTTTGCTTTAAGCAATTAAAAACCAAAATAATCACCAACATACCTTGCTCTCATTGCTACCACCAGCAAGGCACACACTTAACGATTCAGGAGCAGCTTCTTTCCCTCTGCTATCTGATTTCTGAATGGACTTTGAACCATGAAAACTACCTCACCACTTTTTTAAAAATTTGATTTGCACTACTTAATTAATTTAACACACACACACACACACACACACACACACACATATCTATATATATGCATTGTATAATTATATAATAATATGTATTGTATAATTATATAATATGCATTGTATAATATATATAATTGCACTGTACTACTGCCGCAAAGACAACAAATTTCATGATATATGCCAGTGATATTAAACCTGACTGATTCTGATCTCTCCACCAATAATCTCAACCCATACTACCATGAGAACTGTTATTTTCACTGATAAAACTGTTCTGGCAATATCTCTTGGCTAGGCAGGATTCATGCTCTCATTCACTTGGCCTTCAAAGTGCTTTTATGGACCCAATGCCCAATTCCACTTATTTATAGGATGGCCTGCTCAGTCACACTGTGGTGGTGACTAAGTGCAAGAGTCTGCAAGAACAAAGGTGTGGATAGAAACGGGGTTAGTGGAAGACAAAAAGCGAATGCGGCGGCAGGAAGGAATATAAGGGTTTTATCAAAATAACTCATAACTCAGCTCCAACTTGAACTTAACCCAAAGTACAATTGGGCAGATCTTCAGCTGGCCAAGACAGTTGCTATCTGCTCTGGGCCTTCCAGAACTACTCCTGAGTAAAACTGCTTCTCCATATGTCAACAGGTGTTGGATGCTTCATGGGGCCTGTATCAGGACAGGCAACTGGCCGTGCATAATGGCTTTGACACAAGGCTCCACCACCCAGTGTGACTGGGATAATTGACTGCTTGTGAATGCCTTCAATTTTCACAAACATTTGGTAATATACGGAACATATTAAAACTAAGAAAAAAATGAAGGATTTGAGCACATTTCACATTGAAACCTTCTGAAAATATTAGACCATAGACCATAAGGCATAGGAGCAGAATTAGGCCATTTGGTCCATCGAGTCTGCTCCGCCATTCAATCATGACTGATCCTTTTTTTTCTCCTCCTCGACCCTATTTCCCAGCCTTCTCCCCATAACCTTTGATGCCACGTCCAATCAAGAACCTTTCAATCTCTGCCTTAAATACACCCAATGACCTGGCCTCCACAGTTACACATGGCAACAAATTCCACAAGTTCATCACCTTCTGGCTAAAGAAATTTCTCTGCATCTCTGTTTTGAATGGATGCCCCTCTATCCAGAGGCTGTGCCCTCTTGTCCTGGTCTCACCCACCATGGAAAACATCCTTACCACATCTACTCTGTCCAGTCCTTTCAACATTCGAAACATCCCCCACCCATCCTTCTAAATTCCAGCAAGTACAGACCCAGAGCCATCGTATGATAACCCTTTCATTCCTGGAATCATCCTTGTGAACCTCCTCTGGACCCTCTCCAATGCCAACACATCTTTTTTAAGTTGAGGAGCCCAAAACTGGTCTCAATGCTCAAGGTGAGGCCTCAACAGTGAAAATGGAAATTAAAAAATTAATTCTAAACCTTAAATTAGATTTTAAATAAGATGAGAATAATGTCATCTTTAGAGCAAAGAACTTAAAACAGTACAGGCTTTTTGGCCACCTTTAGTCCACCTTTGGTCCCCACCTGGCACTCAGCTCTCACCTGTGGCTCTCTGTAGCTGTTTGCATGCGACAGCAGCCACACCCCGGGCAACGGCTTCGACAAGCCAGCTAAACCAGGTGAGGGTAGCTGACGGATCTCAAACCCTCGGTGAGATAGGGAGTTGTCTATCCCAGCATGTGAAGACAGACTCCAGTGGATTGAGCAGACGAGACCAATGGAGGGTCCGATGGTCAAGAAGGCGGTCTCTGCAAGTGTCGTGGAACGTGTAGAGCAGGACAAGACACAGAAGATGTCCTGGTCATCCACTGCGCCTAGTCCCATCTCCAGCCGTCTCGACTCTGTCTTGCCACTGGATCCAGATGGGAATTGGGAAGAGAGAGTGAGGCTGACGCTGCGCAACTTTCCCTCACTTAAATCCAAATCACGTAGTCTCGACACCACCAAATGGTGTCAAGGTTCTCATCAACGTCAGCGATGGACGAACACTAATAACCAAAAGTACCCACTTTTGCTAAGCACTAACAAAAGCTGAAAAAAACACAAGACATCAATCTTCAGGCTGATACCCTGCATCAGAACTGATTGTAGAAGGAAGATAACCAGTGTAAAGAGATGAGGAGAAAGGATGAAGCAAGAACTGCCAGGCATAGGTGGGACACACCAAGGGGTGGGGGAATCAGTGAGAAAGGGACTCACAGAGCCCCCGTAGGAGGAGGAAAACTTCTTCAAAGAAACAAAGATCCTACACTCTCAAACCTGATGCAGGTCTCTGAGCTGAAATGTCGATAGTCCTTTGCCTCCACAGCCCAAAGTAAATTTATTACCAAAGTATGCATATGTCACCATACACTCCCCTAAGATTTATTCTCGTGCAGGCATTCACAGTAGATACAAAGAAGTACGATAGCATCATTGAAAAACTACACACAAACCAAGATGGACAAACAAAAGAAAACAAACTGTGAAAATACAGAAAATAATAGATATAATAATAAATAACATCGAGAATATGAATTGTAGAATCCTTGAAAGTAAAGGGTATGGAATCACATCAGGGTTGAGGTGAGTGAAGTTATCTATGTTATGTGTTGTAACTCTAGAAATGAATGCATCATCCATCCTCCTCGTCTCTTTAAAGTGTTATTATTATTAACACTTTAAGTTATTAAATTGTTATTATATCTGTCCTCTACAATCAGTCCTGATGCAGGATCACAGACTGGTATAGAAACACCAATGCCCTTGAATTGAAAGTCCAGCAAACAGTAGTGAATATAGCCCAGTCCATCAATGGTCAAGCCCTCCCCACTATTGAGGGCATCCGCACGAAATGTTGTCACAGGAAAGCAGCATCCGTCATGCAGGACCCTCACCGCCCAAGACGTTGTCTCTGCTGCCATCAGGAAGGATGTACAGGAGCCTCAGAACTAGCACACCACCAGGTTCAGGAACAGTTATTACCCCTCAACCATCAGGATCTTGAACCAAAGGTGATAATTTCACTCAACTTCACTTGCCCCATCATTGAAATGTTCTCACAAGCTATGGACTCATTTTTGAGGAATCTTCATCTCATGCTCTCAATATTTATTGCTGATTTATTCATGATTATTACTATTTCTTTCTTTCTGTATTTGCCCATGTTGGTGGTCTTTCATTGATCCTGTTATGGTTATTATTCTATTATGGATTTGTTGAGTATGCCCACAAGGAAATGAATCTCAGGGTTTGAGACATGGTCTCAGACTGGTGACATATACATACTTCGATAATAAATTTAATTTGAACTGAACTTTAATCAAATGAAAAACATGGCAGTTGAGCTATTTGCCAGTTAGTTTTTCATTTTCCTTTTTTTCTTAGTGAGGCACTCTCATACGTTGTGTTGGTATAATGACTTATAACATTCACATACTTCTTACATATAACCCATAGTGAATTATGTAAACAAATGCAGAATGCTTAATCAAAAACTACATTTACAATATTAAATATTACTGAAATATTAAATACACTATATTCTTCTCTGCTTGGTTATAAACAACTCAATATAGAATGCATCTCAAGTCAAATATGTAATGTATTGCTCTCTAGTCATTTTCCATATCATCATTATGTGCTGTCTCGTATGTCATAGGCATTCATTGTGGACATGATTGTTCTTGGCAAAACTTTCTACATAAGTGGTTTGCTCTTGCTGCCTTCTGAGCGGAGTCTTTACAAGACAGGTGATCCCAGTCATTATCAAAACTCTTCAATGTTCACATGACCAGGACTTGTGATATCCACCACCTGCTCTCACGGTTTCACATGATCCACATTGGAGTTGGGGGGGGAGTTGCTAAGTAGGTGTTACACCTTGTCCAGGGGTGACCTGACCTACAGGCCTGTGGAGGGAAGGAGTGCCTTCCACCTCCTTTGGCAGAGACATATCCCCAACCCACTACAATAGAGACAGTGTGGGGTCTTCTCTCGTTTCCCTTTGGATCATCTCTGCTGTAATAGGAAGACTTCTGAATTGCATTAGGAAAAATGCGTCAAGCGGAGTGCTTTCTTTCGTAAATTTTTCCAGTATTTCATTTTCCAAGAGTAAACAGGACAATCCATCAGCATTTCCATGACTAGTTGTCTTCTTGAATTTGATCTTGTAATTGTGTGCTCCAAGAAACAGAGCCCACCTCTGCGTCTGTGCTGTTAGTGGAACCTTCTGTGGATTGAAAATGGACACTAGCGGTTGATGATCATGAGGGTAAACTGCCTCCCATATGAGGACTAGTTGAAATGCTTTACACCAAAACTGGACTAAGGGCCTCTCTGTCAACCTGTGTATAATTTTTCACTGCAGCAGTAAGGGATGGTGATGCAAAGGCTCTGGGGTATTCACTTCCATCACTCATAACATGTGATGTGACTGCACCTACATCATAAGGTGAGGCATCACAGGCAAGCTTCACTAGACGATGTGAATCATAATGTGCTCCTCCAGTATTTTGCGTGTGTGTGTGTTGTGTGTGTCAGTACAGTGTCTGATGTCCTCATCTCCCTTGCCTTTTGGAAAGCCACCTCACACTGCCTTGTCCAATTCCATCTCTTCCCTCTCTGCAATAATGAATTTAAGGGGTGGAGCACAGAGGCCACATTTGGCAGGAACCTAATTGACAAATCCTGAAAAGGACCAGAACTGTGACACATCCTTTGGCCTTAGGGCATCCTCGACTGCTTGAATTTTCTCAGCAAACTTGTGTAATGCTCGGGCATCAATGGTGTGGCCACGGTAAATAATGCTTGGCTTAAATAATTCACACTTGTCACATTGTACTCTGAACCCATAATCTGATCTTTTTAACACTGTCTTGAGATTTTAGGAGATGAACCTTGTCATCGTCACGAGTAACAATGATGTCATCCAGGTAACACTGAGCGAACAGGCAGCCTCGCAGTACCCGGTCCATAGCTTTCGCCAGAGTGCAGGTGCAGATGCTGCTCAAAAACAAGTTTATTATAGCGATAAATCACTTTGTGAGTGTTTATGTTGAAAAGCACTTTGAAATCTTCTTCCTTTTCCATCTGTAGGTGGACCTCAGCTAAGTCCACTTTGCTAAAGGATCTTCTTCCAGAAATGTTTGAAAAGATATCTGCTTTCAGTACTGGGTTGATGGTGACCTTAAAATCACCACAGATCCTAACAAACCCATCACTCTTGGCTACTGGGACCACTGGCATTACCGAAGGGCTCCAGTCAGTTTAGAAAAGAATTCCTTCAGCCTCCATGCAATCGAGCTCACTGACTACTTTACCATGGATGGTATACGGAACCGGACGGGCTTTACAAAATTTGGGCATGACATTCTCATTTAGCACTATTTTACCCTTGATATGTTTGAGTTTTTCAATGCCATTCTTGAACACTGCCATGACATCATTAGGCACCTTTCTTAATTCACTTTCAGTTGACTCTCTTACAGGGAATGTGGTTTGCAAGTGGTGGATGGATGCCCAATGAAGTTGTAGTTGTCTCTGCTCATCATAACCCCACAATGCTGGCCCTCCTGTCCTTACTACAGACAAGCCCAATATAACTTGTTGATTGTTGTATTTCACTGCTACAAATCATTCCCACAGGAGTTATCTTTTCTCCAGTATAGCTTCTTAGTTGGACATCTGTAGGCCTCAGTTCAGTATTTTTGAAATGCCATTCAAACTCATTTTGTGGAATGACTGAAACAGCCGAGCCGGTGTCCAATTCCATTTTAATTAATTTGCCGTTCACTTCTGATGTAAACCATATTGTTTGTCTCCGTAAGTTTTCACATTGTGAATCTCAAGTTTAAACAGTCCTGTGCCACTGTCATCATTGTCAGATTTTTCATAAACAGCATGCACACTGGTGCCCTTTTTGTAAATGCAACTTGACTTTTTATCTTTTTCTCTTCCCTGCGCAGTCCATTTATTTTTGTCTGCCCGACATGCTCTTTGTATGTGTCCTTCTTTGTTGCATTTTCTGCAAGTGTTGCCTTTGTTCTGGTCTGGTGTATGTGAGCCCCTGCCACAATGCTAGCACAATTAGTTCAGCCAGGCAAGTTTCCGTTTAGACATTACAATTTTATTCACAGTAACCTTTACTCCTTACTGCAACTTAATTGTGTCTCTCGCTGCTGTTTCCATTGATACAGTAATTTGAGCCTCTCTTTTAAATGTGAGTTGTGGCTCAATTAGGAGTCATTTTTGAAAGATTCCACAAACTAAATGATCTCTCAGTACATCATCAAGCCTATCACTGAACTGTCAAAGCTCAGATAATTTCTTCAATTCAGTCACGTAAACTCAAATTGATTTTGATTCCATTTATGAAACCTAAAGCATTCAGCAATCTACAGCAGTTTCAGTTTCAGATGTTCCTGCATTACATTCATGATATCAGCAAAGCTCATTTCAGCTGGATTGGTTGGAGCAGTTAAACCTCTTAGCGAACTGTATGCTTTTCCACCCACTGCACTCAGCAACACCAACAATCATTTTTCACCGGCTATTTCATTTGCTTCAAAGTACTGGTCAATTTGTTCTGTACACATCAAACTAGTTATCTGTGCACAATCAAATGCCTCTGTCTTTCTGACATAAACAGCCATTAAAAATTATTATTATTATTATTATAATCACTGGTACTCACCGTTTATGAACATATGGCCGCACTCATTGCTTGATAATTTGATCTGTTTTCTGACTTTTTAAAAACTTGAATGTCTCTTTCCCTTTCCAAAGGAGAATCGTGCTGCATTTCAACAAGTAGGTCATCATCTCTGGTTCCCTTTAAAACTTTCTCGTCGCCACTGATACGTCTTGTAACTTCAGAAACTAATTGAAAGAAAAACACGGGAGCCAAGATATTTACATACATAGATTTTCTTTGTCCTTTTTTTTAGTAAGGCTCTCACATGTGAGGAGGTAGTGTAATGACATATGCCATTCACATAATTCTTACGTAAAAACCACAATGAATTATGTAAACAAACAAAGAATGCTTAATCAAACAATATTACTTGAATATTACTGAAATATTAAATACACTACAATCCATGCTGGTTCGGGAGTCTGATGGTTGAAGGGTATTGACTGTTTCTGAACCTGGTGGTATGTGACCTAAGGCTCCTGTACCTCCTTCCTGATGGCAGCAGTGAGAAGAGAGCATGGCCTGGTGGTGGGTGTCCTTGATGATGGATGCTGCTTTCTTGTGGCAGACCTCCTTGTAGATGTGCTCAGTGGTGGGGTGGGCTTTTCCTGTGATGGACTGGGCTGTATTCATTACCTTCTGTAAGTTCCTCAGTTCTTGGGAATTGGTCTTTCCACCCCAGGCCATGATGTAGCCAGTCAGGATAATCTCCACTGTGCAACTCGACCCACTGTGGATACCGTCCACAGTTGCTGCTTGACCAGCTGAGTGCCTCCAGTAGTTGTTTTATATTGCTCCAAATTACAGAATATATAGTTTCTTGTGTCACCAAATATATTAAAGATGTTGTTACATGTACTGACCAGCAGGGGTTCCCAACCTGGGGTCCAAGGACCCCTCTATGAGATAAAAGGTTGGGAACTCCTGGACCAGAGCATGTATATTCAGTGTGTGTGTGTTACACTTATGTTCATTTCTAGTACTAGATCAAATTAACCAGGTCAAAATCATTCTTAGAGAGAACTTTAGACAGGATAAAAACTTAGGAGCAAACATAAAACTAATGAGAAAGTATCATCAATCTATAACGAAATCAGAATTTACAAATCTATCCATAAGATGCTGACTTGTACGCTACTATCTTAATCTAAATTTTTGCTCAAGTAATTCACAGAATTCAATCTGGCCCTTTAATTTTAAAACAAATGTGAAATTCACGTGTGGCAAAAACTTGCAATTTATCATTGCATGAAGGAGTTACACCAGAGGTGTGAAAAAATGAATCGATCGTTAGGTGACCAAGATCTCTGATTACAAAAAAAAGTATATTATCAGAATCAAATACTCCACGTCAGATGCATTTGTTTATACAGTACATACACTCAGACACCACTTTATTAGGTACCTTGTGTACCTAATAAACTGGCCACTGAATGTATGTTTGTGGTCTTTTGCTGCTGTAGCCCATCCACTTTAAAGTTTGATGTGTTGTGCATTTAGAGATGTTGTTCTGCTGTTGTAACAGCGGTTATTGTAGTTGCCATTCTGGCCATTCTCCTCTGACTCCTCTCATTAACAAGGCACTTTCATCCACGGGACTGCTACCCACTGGATGTTTTTGGTTTTCCACCACTCTCTGTAAACTCTAGAGACTGTTGTGCATGAAAATCCCAGGAGATCAGCAATTTCTGAGATACTCAAACCACCCTGTCTGGCATCAACAATCATTCCACAGTTGAAGTCATTTAGATCACATTTCTTCCCTGTTCTGATGTTTGGACTGAACAACAACTGAGTGTCCTGACCATGTCTGCCTGCTTTTATGTATTGAGTTGCTGCCACACGATTGGCTGATTAGATTCTGTCTCCCCAACTCTCTTGTAGTTCATGATTGAGAGTACGAGTGAGAGTACAAGTGTACCTAATAAAGTGGCCACTGAGTGTATAATAGAGGCAAAATTAGTTATCAATAATGTATGATCCAGGCCAATTTAATAAAGTTTGCGTAATTGTAATAAAGTAACCTGTAGATGCTACTGAAAATAACGTGATGCATTTATCGTTTTTGCATGACTGTGTTTTAAAGTAATTCACGTGAAACAATTGGGACATTCTGAATTGAGAATGTATGATAAAAGTTTTTCTTTGATGGTTTTGCCATACCAGTCATGTGATCATTATAACCATAAATGATTACACTGCATCCTTTATACCATCTTGAATTAACAAGAAGATGTATCATTCAATCGTTCTAACTCCTTTAGTTTGTATTAATTATATTTGGTGTTTTGACCTAATTCCTTCAAGCAATATATATTTTTACAGGCATTTCTCTGGAGGATATGATTGCCTGTGGATTCCTAACCCCAAACAAGTCAATTTGCAGAGTGTTCAGACAAACGTCTGAGAGGCAAGACTCTCAAGACAAGACACGTCCTCTTTATTCAAAGGCTCCTGACAGACTGCCTCCCTGAAACTTTATTTATAGACAATGTTCATCACATGCCACAATCCTCTAAGAAATAAAAGCCTTAAAGCAATACTTATTGTTCACAACCAATATCACATATATTATACATCCTTAGACTCATTTGGGACCTTATTATGAAATTCTTACAACAAAGAACTTTCTTTGTGGACACTGCGTCAAACACTTCATGCAGTTCATTTTAAAATAATATATCTTATAAATATATTCTGGGCTCTTTTAGATCAGGAAAATAAAAATCTATAATAACCTCTTCCAGGGGTGCCTAGAATTCAACAGATATATTCGAAGAATGTCGTTTGAACTGGGTTCTGTTCCACACAGGGGAATGTTAGCCTTAGCCAAAGTTAAAACTAATGGGATTGAAGGAAAAATCATTGACCAATGAGACAGCTGAAGACAGATCATAGAGATAATTAAATAAAAGTTTTAAAAAAATAGAAAATATTGGAGAATCTCAGCAGCCAATATACCATCAATCAGTCAAAAGCTTCTGGATCACACAAAATGTTCTGTCCTTAATAAGTCTGCAATAAAACACTGACATTGGTTTACTTTCCT
The DNA here is from genome assembly GCF_030028105.1 of Mobula birostris. Classification (NCBI taxonomy): domain Eukaryota; kingdom Metazoa; phylum Chordata; class Chondrichthyes; order Myliobatiformes; family Myliobatidae; genus Mobula; species Mobula birostris. The sequence goes on along the minus strand of NC_092394.1, from coordinate 31,559,646 downwards.
CAACAGTAAATAAAGCATTTTTTTCTTGTTCATTGTCCATCCACCCACCTCACGGAAGCTTCTAAGTGAGCAGAAAACCAGGAGCCAGCTCACTGAACTCTGAAAGCAGGATTAGCAGTTAGTCACACTCCCAGGCTCTGCTAACTGTGACCCTAATCTTCAAATAAAAGCCCTTCATCCAACATAACAATCAAGTCTGCTCCTATTATGAGAACGAGGAGCAGGAGGGAGCTAATCAGCCTCTTGAGTCTGTTCTGCCATTCACTCATCCGCTCTTAGCCTCGTCACCATATTCCGTCTGTCTCCGCAACTCTCTTGTAGTTCATGATTCTGTCAGTCCTGATCGTGGACATTCAATGGCAGTCTTCACAGATATCTGGGAAAGAGAATTCTAAAGAGTCGTGACATTTTGAGAGAGGAAATTCCTCCTCCAATTATAATTTGCCTTACCAATCTTCCAGCTAAGGTGAATAACCTCACGTTTCCCAAGATTAGATTATATTAGATCATGAGGACATGCAGTCCTCTTTTATTGTCATTTAGTAATGCACGTATTAAGGAATGATACAATATTCCTCCGGTGTGATATCACAGAAACACGGGACAGGGCAAGACTGAAAAACTGACAAAAACCACATAATTATAACATATAGTTACAACAGTGCAAGCAATACCATAACTTGATGAAGAACAGGCCATGGGCACAGTAAAAAAAGTTCAAAGTCTTTCAAAAGTCCCACATCTCACGCAGATGGGAGAAGGAAGAAAACTCTCCCTGCCATGCCCAACCACAGTCCGACTCTGAGTTGTCCGAAAACTTCAAGCCTCTGACCAGCCCTCCGACACCGAGCACCAAGCACCATCTCTGCCGAGCGTTTCGACCCCAGCCCCGGCCGCCAGCAGCAGGCAAATAAGAGGATCTTGGGGCCTTCCCTCCGGAGATTCTCGATCGCACAATAGCAGCGGCAGCGAACCGGGCATTTCAGAAATTTCTCCAGATGTTCCTCTGTGCTTCTCACGGCTGTCTCCATCAAATCAGAATTGTGCACGGTACCCTATTTAACAAATACGATATCATTTCACCGGAGAGGTTGCGCACACTGCGTCGCGCCGCCATCTTCTCCTCTTCTCCATTCAAATTGACAATTTCTTGCCCAGCCGTTTGGAAACAAAGAGCAATTTGTAGCCTTGCTACTTGCAAACCCACATATCTTAGCATCCTCAGAAAATTTAACTACAGTGTACCTGATGTCTTCATCTTTGTCTTACAATCGTAAGTAGATGAGACTCAGCAGTGATCCCCAGGACACCGCACGAGTTACTGTTTGCCAATCAGAAAAAGATCATTCAATCTGATTCTCTGTTTTCTGTTAGCTGGCCATTCCCTTATCCATGGCAATATACTATCCTCTGCAATCTTGACCAATAAACTTAGTGTGACCAAATACCTCCATCCAGTCCAAATACACTACATTTACTAATTCTCCTGTTTGGTACATCTCCAATTCCAGCAAATTTGTCAAACATGAAGCCACGTTGATTCTGATTAAATGTCTTCTTATTTCCTAAATATCTTGCTGTTACATCCTTATTAAGTATTTAACATTTTGGCAATGGCAGATATTAGGCCTACTGGTCAATGAGTTCCTGGCTTCTGTGTCCTTCCTTTCTGTTATTAAAACCAATAGTCCAAGCTTTTCTGGGCCTTTTCCAGTTGATACATTTGTCTTTCATGCAGTCATGTTGATGGAAATGTTTCCTATCTTTAGCTCCTGCATTATAGGGTGTGATGCTATGATATATTTGCCCTGGCATCCACTTCCCTCTCTGTCGACTAATTCCTGACAGCCCCTTCTACAAGATTATCAGGCTCCTTCGTTTCACTATGGTGAAACTGAGATTCTGCTGAATGGCCCAGATCATATGCATTTCCATCATATCTCCGACTGTCACGAGAAAATCTGCTGATGCTGGAAATCCAAGCAATGCACACACAAACTGCTGGAGGAACTCAGCAGGCCAGGCAACACCTGCGGAGAAGAGTAAACTGACGACGTTTGGGGCCGAGACCCTTCATCGGGACTGGACGGAAAGATGAGGAGTCAGAATGAGAAGGTGGGGGGGAGGGGAGGAAGAGGTACAAGGTGGTGGGAGAAGCAGAGATCACAGAGGGGGAGCAATGAGAAAGGGTTTCACTGAGCTCCCGTGGAAGAGAAGTTTTACACTTTTTCAGGGTTGGAGTCCCTAGAAGAGACTTTGCAGTGGAGAAGTAGAATCACAAACACGAGAAAATCTGCAGTTACTGGAAATCCAAGCAGCATACACAAAATGCTGGAGGAACTCTGCAGTCCATATCTCCAGCTGTGCTCAGTTTTGAATGCTGGGCTGATTTGAAAGGGCAGTATTATTTCATTCACCAGATAGTTTCTGAGCCATGGCTCTGTAGCCCTTCAGTTTTGTTGCTGGACTGATTCCTCGACGTTCCCATACAGTGGAGCACAGTCTAGCGAAAGCAGAACTTGCCTTTGCTATTCTGCAGTTAACTTCGTATCAAAAGTCACTGCTCGGGAGAGGGTGCTGCCAGGGTAAGTAAACTGGTCCACTGCCTGTAGTTTCTGTATGCCTGTGAAACGTGGACTGTGTATCGAAGGCATGCAAGACAGCTCAACCATTTCCACATGCCTTGCCTTCGCAGAATATTAGGCATGAGATGGCAGGACAAAGTACCAGACACTGAAGTTCTCTCTAGAGCAAGTCTGCCATCAGTCCACACACTGCTGATGAGAGCACAGACCCGGTGGGCAGGTCATGTCATCCGCATGCCGGACGAGCACATACCTAAGCAGCTCTTTTTTGGGGAACTCTCTGCTGGAAGACGCTCTCATGGAGGGCAGAAGAAACTTTACAAAGACATACTACAGGCCTCCCTGAAGTCATTTGACATGGACACGGCCTCTTGGGAAACGCTGGCACAAAACCGCCCTACCTGGCGCGGCCTCACCCACAAGGGCTGTCAAACTTACGAAGCAAGGCGCATTGCTGAAGCACAACATAAACACGAGCTGCGCAAGTCCAGAGCCACCAGCGCAACAACTGCAGTACCTACACGTGTCTGCCCAACATGTGCCAGGACATTCCGTGCCCGAATTGCCTTGACCAGTCATCTTTGGACACATCACATCCAGTCTCAAAGTGTCTAATGGTGTCGAGGTCTTCATCGATGACAATGGACAAACCACCATAGTTTCTGAGCTAATGAGTAACTCACTGGGTTTACTGGCCCAACCAAGAGTTCAGTAAAGGCCTGAGCAAGAATTTATTGGACTCAAACTGCTATTGCATTATTGTCCTTGTCGTTGGCCTTTGTTGACATTGTTATCACACAGGTGTGATTGTGTTCATTTGTTATGCAAATGGATTTTAACATTTTTGGTGGCATGATCAATCCTGACAATTCTGTCCTTGCACTGGGTATATGATGCAAATTATTAATGATTTCAATCTTTCTATCTGCAATATAAGCTGCATCAATTCACATAATTTCTTTATTGCCAACTTTGGTTGGGTAGGCAAACGGGGCCTTTCTTAGATAAGCACCTTGGTTAGCCTTAAAACCTATCAGTTCAGGCAGATGTGGCTCTTCAGCTGTAGTTGGAAGCTTATCTAAAAGAAGGAAAACTCTGATCTCAAACCTCTGCTGCTCTATGTCTATACCCACTCATCGGAGAGGCTTTGGGAATAAACCCAAAGAGAAAAATCCGGAGCTGAGTCCCTAAGGCAGTCCTATGTTGAGTTCAATACTGACTGGTAACTCCTGTGACGCCGCTGGTGCCAAACTCTGCCGTTCCTTGGGATTCATCAGCTGCATGGACAGGGGTAGCTTGCTACATGGGCAACAGCTCACTCTCCATGTCGTACTGGGACACAGCATCCATGGTCAACGACGACTAATGGAGGGGCTCGTACCGGCCTGAATGAATTGGCCCAACTGTTTCTATGATCTGTTACTATGATCTAAGACTCAAAAGCTTATCTCTGTTTTAGTTAAAAGCTGCATGTACCCTTTCATTCAAAAGACAGTCATTCAGTTTTCCTTTCAAAGTGTCCTTTTTCATGACAAAGTGTTTTGGTGGTGGTTTTTGAGAGAGATATTCCTTGTATTTGTCAAACACCTTTCATGCTGACATTCCCATGTCTGGGCAACTTCCTTCTCCAAGAGGCAAAAGAAAAAACAGATACATTTAATAGCTTTGGGGCACACCATTGCAGTGAATTATGCATTCCTAGACTTCTCCAGTCATTCTGTTTGCCGGTGGGAGAAGAAATATTAAGTTTTGCATGATTTGGATTTACTCTGGCCTCAAGAGGGTTTATGGCCTAAATTTATCATTTGACATTCCCTTGAAATACATAATTATCAGACTGTTCTGGGATAGCAATTACTGAAACTATACAATGTAAGAACATACTAAGAAATCATACTCAGAATACTCAGCCCCTCAATCCTGTGCCCCCATTTAATATCATCTATTTAACTTCCCCAAGTCCTCAATTCCCCGATCTTCCAAAGGATTATCTACTTCCTCAATAATTGAGCCAACAGGACTTTCCCAGTTCCCATTTTAAGGTCTAACTGTAGCATGGATTCCAGCTTTAAAGAATACCAGGATTGGCAATTCTTCACAATTCCTGTGTTTGTACGTCAGAAGGTAATTGGAGGGAAGTATAGGGGAAATGTCAGGTAGTTTTATTCTTACATAGTAAGTGGTAATTGCATGGAATACACTGCCAGGGATGGTTGCAGAATCAGATACGCTGGAAACATTTAAGAGACTCTTAAATATTGTAGCTCTCCATTTTTCCTTCATCCATGAGCCTTTGTGGGAGGGATGGGTTAGATTGAACTTTCAGCATGTTAAAAGGTCAGCACTACATTATGGGCCAAGGGGCCTGTACTATGCTGTACTGATCTGTGTTCAAATTGATATGATTCATTCTCCTCACTCTGAGAATGGACTAATTCCAAGCTGACAACAGATTATTAATTAGCCTTTCACTCAACGCCAATATTCTTCTGTACAGACTGGCCTGCAAAAAGTCTGCCATTCCTTTCATGAGGTAAATGGCAGCCTGCTCTCAAAGTTAGCAGGAATATTGTGACTTCACTCACAGTGAGTGGTCACATATAGCTTTGCATAAATTGAGTACTTCTTGGAACAGTAATTTATTTTTATCATGTTGTAATTTCACCTTCAAGCGACACATCTAATCGCTATTTTTGACTGTTTTCCTTCGGTGGGCAAAATGCTGGCATAGCGGCCAGCGTAATGCTTTACAGCGCTAGCGATCAGGGTTCAATTGTCGTTGTATGTGAGGATTTTGTACGTTGACCCTGTGACTGCAGGTGCTTCTTCTGAGTGCTCGAGTTCCTCCCACATTCCAAAGAAGTACGGTATCGGGTTAGTAAGTTGTAGGAATGCTACGTTTGTGACACTTGCGGGCTACTCAGTCTGTATGGGTTGTTGCAGCAAACCACTCATTTCACGGTATGTTTCAACGTACATGTGACAAATAAAGCTAATCTTTGATTTATCACTGATAAATCTTATTATTATTATTATTATTGAGTTCTTTAACTTTTGTGTTTTTTTTAGACCATAAGATAAAGGAGCAGAATTAGGTCATTTGGCCCATCGAGTCTGCTCTGCCATTTCATCATGGCTGATCCATTTTCCTTCTCAGCCCCAATCTCCTGCCATCTCCAGGTATCCTTTCATGCCTGACTAATCAAGAATCTACCAACCTCTGCCTTAAATACACCCAATGACTTGATCTCCAGAGCCGCCTGTGGCAACGAATTCCACAGATTCACCATTCTCTGGCTGAAGAAAATCCTCCTCATCTCCACTCTAAAAAGACACCCTCTATTCCAAGTTGCACTAGATCTGGAGTAACAATTATTTCATTCTCCCTTACTCTTCAGTACAGGAAATGACATTTATCAATCTTGAATCTTAAATAAATATAAATTTGCAGACAGTCATTTTGGAGTTCATTGTTCCATCACAGGGTCCAGTTACACAGTAGCAATGCTGAAGCTAGGTCGCAGCCATCAGTCCAAAAAAATTAATTCAGTGTTAGCCTTCTATTTCACTTTGCAAAAGTGCAAAAGTTTGAAGGATGGAGAATGCGGGCGGTAAAAAGAGAGACTCTCGTACTTCAGATTTGTGAGTCTGCTTCTCAGATGATATATTTTCAAAGCTTGTCACAGTCATTTTTCCAGCTTGGAAGAGACTTGATTTCATTAGGGAATGGTAGATAAGATCTTCTAAGGTGACAATATTACCATTTGATGATCACCATTGCTAGGTCCTTTCAAAATATGATCAGAATTATCAAATTTTGAAATCAAATCCCAATAGCCACACAGGTCTGTTCCCTCAGAATTTTGACAGAGTCACTTGAGGATATATTCCATTGGTAAATTCATTCCCATACATATTTTGCCTTTACGAGAAATTGAATCGGACATTTTTCAGTGGAATCTTCTGTTTATATACATCGGTAAGGTGGAAAACAGAACATGGATTTTTTTTTGATTGCTTGATTTCTTGGCTTTCATTATTAAAAGCTAAATAGAAGTACAGTAAAGGTCAAAAACTGATAAATATTAACTATTTACTCAAGTGGAAAGAGTGAGCAATTTCAAGTTCCTGAATGTCAATATCTCTTAGGATCTATCCCAGCCCCAACATATCGATGCAGCTACAAAGAAGGCATGACAGCAGCTATATTTCATTACCAGTTTGAGGAGATTTGGTATGTCACCTACAGCACTCACAAGTTTCTATAGATGTACCGTGGAGAACATTCTGACTGGCTGCATCACCTTCTGGTTTGGGGGAGTTGGGGTAGCTACAGCACAGGATCAAAATAAGCTGCAGAGAGTTGTAAACTTAGTCAGCTCTTCGTGGGCATTCGCCTCTGTAGTATCCAGGACATTTTCAAGAAGCGATGGCTCAAAAAGGCAGTGTCCATCTCTAAGGACCCCCCATCACCCATGTCCTGCTTTGTTGCCTTTGCTGCAATCAAGAAGCCTAAAGGTACACACTCAATGATTCAGGAACATCTTCTTCCTCTCTGCCACCTGATTCTTACCCTCTACACTCCAATTTCTAAATAGACATTGAAACTCACTACTTCTTTATTTCTACTTTTGCACTACTTACTTAATATAACTATTTAATATATATACACTGTATCTACTGTAATTCACTTTTTGTTTTGATGATTAAATATTGCATTGTACTGCTGCTGCTAAGGCAATAAATTTCACTACATATGATGGTCATATTAAATGTGAATGTGAATCTGATTCTGATTCTGATTCAGAGTCATCTGGAAGAAATTGACCCATTTATTCATTAGAATTATCAATCAGCACAGAAGAAGATTTCTGGTCTGAATATCCGTAGTCCAAAGCATCCAAAATCCAAACACTCGCACATTCAAGATTCCTACTAAAATGAGTTGCCAAATCATGAATTTCTGTGTGTGGTCCCACCTGTGTATTTAGTGTATTAAACTAAATAAACATGTTACATAGTTTATTTCTACCTATGTTGTACACAAAACCTAAAAACTATCCCTGTTAAAGAGAAGTATTTATAATCTAAATGCTTCAAATGCTGCTCACTCCCAAAGAATTTGTACTGAACATCTGCAAATAATTATTTATTGGCCCGGGGTTTGTGGTCAGTGGCTAGCCAGGAACGTACAAGAGAAGTTTACATCTCCTGCGTCTTTTGAGAATGTGTTGCAAGGTGCTGGTATCAAGTTCAGCCTGGCATGAATTTTCACTTGTAACCCCTGCCACATGGGCAGGTAAGTACAAAAACACTAGTTGTTTAGAAGCTCATCCCAGCCGTCAATGATGAGCACATTGGTGCCATCATATATTGTGCCTCCAAAATTCGTTCTACTGACTTCAAAGCAACAATTTTCTCCGTGGATTAGATTTCAAGGGCAATATGCAATGCACTGACTCCACTATATGGAGACTTCGTTGATACCAGCTGGAGACTAACTAGTTGGCAACTTACTTCCCTATATCTTTAGCGGTATGTAAATATTTTCAGTAGATCTTCTTCCTCCCTGCAATACACTGCTCTGTAACCATACTCCACCTATTACCTAGCTGCTAGAGCATAAATTCTGCCCTATCATGGTAAACACCACAATGGCCTGTCCTTTTATCGCTGGTGAGATCACTCTGCTACGGAGAGGGGACACTGCCTTTTTATTGCTGGTGAGATCGCTCTGCTACGGAGAGGGAGAATGTCACTCAGGTTTTCTATGTTTTGGATGTGGACTTGGACTGTGGACTTTTAGTTCAGTCTTGTTTTTTTGTATTCTGTGTTTTACACAAAATCTGTCTCAGTTTTTTCACCTGCAGGAGAAGGGGATTTGGGGACGATACTGTATCCCAGTTCCATTTCTGTTTGTTTCTTTGTGCGGGGAGGAGGGATTTGGGGTGGGGGTTAATGATCACGCTGCCGTCCTTTTCTCTCTTGGTTTCATGGCTATCTGGAGAAGAAGAATTTCAGAGTTGTATATTTTGATCATAAATGAACCTTTGATCCTTCGAACCTCTTCAGTCTTTAGATTTATTTCAGAAACTTAATTATCTCCCAGTATAAACTGTTGGGCAGCCAGGGTTTTTACCAAGGCTAATGATCACTCCCCAGAGTTCGCAAATATCCTCAGGTACCACATAAGGAGCAGAATTTCAAGTCTCAAAATAAAGATGAGTTGTCAGCAAAGCTCAGCATTGGCCAGAATGAGAGCAATTTGCTTAGCTGGGTGGTGGTGGGGGGAAGCACGGGGATCAGATAATTTACATACTCCATACAATGTTAGAACTCTACAAGCATCAGTTTCAAGCTAAAATTGGAATCTATCCTACTGTGGAAACACTGTGCAGTTGGATTGAAACTCCTGTGTTGTGTTATATTCCTGCAATTCACTTTGGTCAGCATTCAGTTTGGGACTGGTTTATATTATAATGTCAACATATTGAACTTGTTTGCTTACAGAGTTCTGGACACGGTGTTTTAAGAAATAAAGTTCTACAATTTAAGTTCTATGTCCCATTTTCTAAAAGTATAGCATCTGAAATTCATTTCTTGTTCTATGCTTTCCTTGATCAGACAATAGAGTTAAATAACAGTGACTGTATTTTTGAGTAATGTGGTAGCCTAGGTTGTTGTTACTGCAATATTCCATCCCTCATCCACATTGACATATTGATAGCTTGAGCCACTGAGCCAACAAGACTTGCTTTTGTTGCAGTTAAGATTGCAGGTTCAAAAGGACAAAGGCACACACTCACAAAGTTAATTTAAAACTCTGGTTCAAGATACCTGAGGTACAACATTGTGCAAAACATTATGATGTAGCCTATTATCGTCCAGCACTCCCTGCCTATCTGACTCCACTCTCGACTCCACCCCCACCCTTACAAATCAGCAGTTTTGATGGATCTTATCAAGAACGAAGCAGATTTTAGTTTGACGCGTTGTTTTTCTTTCACATCCTAATCCACTAACAATGTGTTGTTGGAACTGTCCAGTTACACCACAAAGCAAAGGAGGAGTTCACCTTTAGACTGCTCTGTACCTAGGCTGTCAGCTGTCCTTCCTTATTCTTCTGAAGCTGGTAATTGGATGGTGTAAGAACCATGGGGTGTGGATCTGTATTTTTACATGGGATTACTGCCCACCCAGGAAATGTTACCACAAGGACAGGTGGAGGAATGAATATCATAGTCTATTCTTCACCCCACTTCTCCACCACCCCCCCCCCAACCCAACTCCATCTCTCTTTGGTGGGACAGAACTGCTCTGAAACCCTCAGGCAAGACCCTTGAAAATCCACTCTGTAAAAACCATGAACAAAGCTCACTGAACAAAGCAGCACATCTGGATGCTTTGGGGTAGCTTTAGGCTATTGCCAGGATTATGTGACCAGATCCAGCCCGTCTGGTTTCCCTCATATATCAATCACTTCTGGATGTCTTTCATCAAAATCTGGTTGCATTAACAACATCCGATTTTTTTTTTTGAAAGGGCCAGAAAAAATAGCAGTGTCGTTTCAGACATGGAGTGGTATCAAATAGGGGAAACCCAATGAGGGATAATTGAATTGAATTTACTTTATTTTTTACGTCCTTCACATACACGAGGAGTAAAAATTTTTACGTTATCTCTCCATCTAAATGTGCAATGTGTAAAGTATAGTAATTTGTAATTAATAGTATGTACTGTAAGATATTCAACAGGACAGTCAATATAACATAGAAATACAGTTGTGTCAGCATGAATTAATCAGTCTGTTTGTCTGGTGGAAGAAGCTGCCCCGGAGCCCATTGGTCCTGGCTTTCATGCTGTGGTACCGTTTCCTGGATGGTAGAAGCTGGAACAGTTTGTGGTTGGGGTGACTCTGGTCCCCAGTGATCCTTCGGGCCCTTTTTATGCACCTGGCTCTGTAAACGTCCTGAATCATGGGAAGTTCACATCCTCAGATGCGCTGGGCTGTCCGCACCACTCTCTGCAGAGTCCTGCAATTGAGGGAAGTACAGTCCCCATACCAGAGAGTGATACAGTCAGTCACGATGCTCTCAATTGTGCCCCTGTAGAAAGTCCTGAGGATTTGGGAACTCATGCCAAACCTCTTCAACCATCTGAAGTGAAAGACTGTTGTGCTTTATTCACCACAGAGACAGTATGTACAGACCAATTGAGGTCCTTGGTGATGTGTACACCGAGGAACTTAAAGCCCTTCACCCTCTCAACCCTAGATCCATTGATGTCAACAGGGGTGAGCCTGTCTCCGTTTCTCCTGTAGTTCACAACCAGCTCCTTTGTTTTTGCGACATTGAGTAAAAGATCTCATAGTTAAGATCATCTGGAGAGTTGAGCTGATGACATGGGAGGTTTCTAGGTGCTGTTTGAGGGGGAAATCCCAATTTCAGAACAAGTGTCCTTAAGTTAAATAGAGACATGAGAAACTGCAGATGCTGGAATCTGCAGCAATAAATAAGATGTATAGGTTTATATTTGTCACGTGTACCAAGATAGAGTGAGAAGCTTTTCCTGCATACTGGTGAAATAGATCAAATCAATACACAGTGCATTGAAATAGAATAAGGTAAAACAATAATAATGCACAATATTGTGTAAAATCTGCAGGAGAAGTGTAGAGCAGGTAATCAATAGTGCAAGATCACAATAAGGTGGATTGTGAGATCAAGCGTCCCTCGTATCTTGCAAGAAGTCCATTCTGATAATTATGGGGTAGAAACTGTCCTTGAGCCAGGTGGTACTTTCAGACTTTTGTATTTTCTGCCTGATGGGAGAAGAGAGAATTATTGGGACAGGTAGAGTCTTTGATTATGCTGCTTTACTGAATCAGTGAGAAGTAGAAACAAAGTCCATCGGAGGGAGGTCAGTTCCTATGATGTGCTGGGCTGTGTCCACAACTCTGCAGTTTCTTGCTGTTATGTGCAAAGCAGTTACCATGCCAAGCCATTATGCCGTGAGACAGAAAGTGTTCTGTGGCACATCGATAAAAATTGGTACGAGTCGACAGGGTTATGCCGTGTTTCTTTAGCCTCCTGAGGGAGGAGAGCTATTGGTGAGCTTTCTTGGCCATGACATCTCTTGTGGTTGGACCAGGATAGGCAATTAGGCAATTGGTGATGTTCGCACCTAGGAACTTGAAGTTCTCAATCCTCTCCACCTCAGCACCATTGATGTAGGCAGAACCCCCGCACCCCCCACCCCCACTGTTTCTGAAGTGAGGAGCAAGCTGTTTGTTTTGTGGATGTTGAGAGAAAGATTGTTGTCATGACATCAGGTCAGTAAGCTCTCTATCTCTATCTCCAACTCATCATCACTTGAGATGCGGCCCGCTACAGTGCTATCACCTGGCAGCATTTATGCAGGGAAATGGAGAGTCGACGTTTTAAGTCGTGACATCAACTGCCCATTTCCCTCTACGGATGCTGCGTGACCCACTGAGTTCCTCCAGTATCCTGTGATTTGGTCTCCACCTTAAACAATGAAAACTACAAAGATATAGAGAAAGAGTTATCAAGAGCAGGCTGAGGAAATAGGCTAATGGACAGGTCAGCAGATGTACTGTGACAGATAATTAAGCACGTTTCAGGTTCCTGGGTGTCTATATCTCTGAGGATCTAACCTGGGCCCAACATCTTGATGCAGCTACAAAGAAGGCAAGGCTGCAGCTATATTTCATCAGGGGTTTCAGGAGATTTGGTCTGTCACCTAAAACACACGAAAACTTTTACAGGGGCACATAGAGAGCATTCTGACAGGCTGCATCATCATCTGGTATGGGGGGGAGGGGATGATGGGGCTACTGCACAGGATTGAAAGAAGTTACGGAATGTTGTAAAATTAGTCAGCTCTATCATGAGTACTAGCCTCCATGATACCAAAGACATCTTCAAGGAGCCGTGCCTCAGAAACGCGACGGCCATCATTAAGGACCCCCAGCACCCAGGGCATGCCCTCTTTTCACTGTTACCAACAGGCAGGAGGTACAGAAGCCTGAAGGAACACATTCAGCGACTCAGGAACAACTTCTTCCCCTCTGCCATCCGTTTCATAAATGGACATTGAACCCATGAACACTATCTCACCTTTTTAAATTACAGTACTTCAGTTTTTGCACTATTATTTTTAATTTATATATATATATACTTACTGTAATTCACTTTTTTTCTATATTTATCATGTATTGCATTGTACTACTACTGTTAAGTTAACAAATTTCACAACATATGTTGGTGATATTAAACCTGATTCTGATTCCGACATGTTTCATAACATTAGCCAGACCGTTTTCCCAGTCACGGAGAGTTGTGGAAGTTTACTGGAAGTACTTAGAGAGGAGGTAGATAAGATGTGGAAAGGTCAGGGAATTGAGGGGTCAGTGGAATTGGTACAGAAGACAAGTGGAAGTCTGAGGCAGATCATCTAAAATGTGATTAAGCATACAAAATGATGAGGCTAGTTATTTAGGGCAGATAACTGTAAAGTCTTTTCCCATTACAAAGGTGTCGAAACTAGGGATTTAGGGTTGGGAAGAAAGGTGCAGAGCAGATGCCAAAGGGTGAACTTTTTTTACCCAGAGGGATGTAGGGTGGTGGAGTCAGATACAACTTTAAGGGCATGTCTTGATGAACAGTTGAATCACCAAGGCACAGAAAGCTATAGACCAGGTGCTGTTAAATGTGATTAGTGTTCATGGATATTTAATGGTTGTCATGGACACATTGGGCCTTAGGTCTTGTTTCTGAGCTACGTGACTCTGACAAAGATTAAATAGTAGGATAGTCTCAAGTAGCCGACTGATGCTCCTGTTGTGAGTTCTATTGCATCTGTCCACCTTATCATTGTCTAAAACATCATTTTTGTTCAGTTTGATCTCCATTTAAAGTCCTGCATCCTAGATATCATTAATACTTGTCAGACTAGGGGTTCTCTACCCGTTCCCTATTTCCTTATCCATGGTAAGTGAAACTTCCTTTTGTTCAAAAGTAAAAATGTGGTTTCAGTGTAAGATTCAGTATGTATTTCTATGTAATTGTTTTTATTTATTTTAGAGATACAACACGGTTACAAGCTCTTCCAGCTCCACGAGTCTGTGCTGCCCAATTACACCCATGTGACCAATCAGCCTACTAACCTGTCTGTCTTTGGACTGTGGGAGGAAACCAGAGCACCAGGAGGAAACCCACACAGTCATGGGGAGAACATACAAACTCCTTACAGACCGTGGTGGGAATTGAACCCGAGTCGCTGGCTGCCCCAGTATTGTTATGCTACCCCAATAGTGCAGAGTTAGATACAGTATGTTATAATCGTGTTCCAGTGTTACCTGTTCAGCTGATTGCTAAAAAGGAGCTCTCTGCTTCAAACCAGTTAGCATTCTGTTTATGTTTCAACATCTACAAAACGAGGTGTTTCAGGAATTCACCATTCCAAAGCATTTATAATTTCACAGCAGAGAATTGTCCAAATTAGAGCTCTGTGCCCATTATACACTCAGTAATGTTGGCTTTTTGTTATATTAAGCTTTCAAGAGGCAACATTAATGCATCAAAATATGCCATTCTCTTAACTTAAAGGGGAATGAGTGTTTTAAAATCCTTCCTGCGGCCACTGAATGAAAAGAATGCCTGCTTGATGGCTGAGGAATTTACACATGAAATGCATTTTGCTGTTTTGCCAAGATGCTAATGGACAATCATCCAAATATAAAACACTACATCTGCCAAAAATCTGAATTAGAACGTTGGAAAAACATCTAAATAAAACTACCACTGAGGCCAAATATCATTGCCCTGAAATGTTACCCCCCTTCCCTCTCTGCCAATACTGCCTGACCTGCAAAATTTTGCCAGCATTATATTTCATACCAATGGACAACATGGTCAACAGAGAAAACTAATTTTTTAGGATTTGTCCCAAGGAGACTTTATTTTATGGTAAAGGTTCTGCCTTATACATGGAAAAGTTTCAAATGCTGGGTTTGACCATGGTTGTTAGCTAGGCAAGGTAAAGTACTTACCCGTGGTGAATGTCAACTGTGTCCATCAGGGTAAGTATTGCTTCAAGGACTGTGGCTGGGCAGTTTTGACATGGAGGGTGTGGCTCTGTGTTTTGCTCAGCTGCAGGCCATATGCACAGAGCTGGAAGCTGAACATTGAGTCCAACAAGGCAGTGGTGATGCCCAGCTCCAGGCTACGAAACACTATTTGACCGCAACTCCTAAAGTTACCAAATGTGCGTAGTCATTCGAAGATCTTACCGTGGCTCAGACTAGGCCATGAGATACTGCACCACCCAGCAGCCAGTAAGGACCAATAGAAGGCAGTGGGCCAGGATCGGCTCTTCAGGGAAGGAAAAGGTGTGGAAATAAGGCCCTGTGCCTAGCCTTGCATTGTTTAACTGAGCGGTCTCCCAGCATTAACTCATATTCATTCTCACATTCACCGAGGGGAAATTTCTTCTCGTAGAGAGTGGTGTGGTGGGGAACGAGCTGCCAGCAGAAGTGACGGATGTGGGTTCATTTGTAACAACTTATGTGGTCATTTACCCAAACAACCACAACTGACTTTGGGAGGTGATAGAAAACCAGATCTCTCAGTGGGAAACAACGCAATCACAGAAAGAATGTGTAAACCGCATACAAACAGTACCAGACGTGAGCACTGAACCTGGGTCACTGGAGCCAGAAAACAGTGGCCCAACTGTCTAGGTCACTGTGTGTCCTTCAACTACTAACTTTAAGTGATTTCCTTGTTCATAAATCCTACCTGGTAGAATTATGAAAAAACCAATTAAAGTACCTGGCAGAAAAATCATAATGTATACAATGGGGTGAATCCCAGTCGATGTCACGGAGTCATAGAACTAAACAGGCCCTTCAACCCAGCAGTCCAGGCCAGACAAGGTCCCATTTACCTGCATTTGCCCCGTATCCCTCTGAACCAGGGGTTCCCAACCTTTTTTTATGCCATTAAGCGAGGGCTCCATGGACCCCCGGTTGGGAACCCCTACTCTAAACTTTTCCCGCCTATGAACTCACCCAAATGTCTTAAAGGTATTAATTGTGCCTCCAACACTTTTCTCTGGCGGCTTGTTCCATACACCTACCATCCCGCGTGTGTGTGGGAAACAGACTCCTCAGATACTCTTCAAATCCTTCCCCTCGCGATTCCCCTAGCCTGGGAAAAGCCATATTACCAATGCCCCTTATATTATTGTACTGGAGACCTCTGGAAGGTCACCCAGAGCCTCCTTTGCTCCAGGGAAAACAATTCAACAGAATAGAAAGCAAATTCCATTATTAAAATCAAAATTATTTCCATTATTATTATTCCATTATTAGTCAAAGTCAAGTTTATTGCTCTAAGCAATGGTGGAATGAAGAACTTATTTGCAGCACCCCCTCAGACACATGGCGTCATACAAGCAGCAGTCACAAGAAAATCATAGATCAAGCATAATTGATACACAATTTTTACAAGAAAGAATTCACACATAGGCTTCCTTTACTCCTCAGGACCTGAGATGAGCAATTCTTCATGCTGAGGGACAGCTTGGAAGATTCATAATCCAACTTAGAACTAATAACAATACATTTTACTTTTTGACGTAAGGAGAGTTTCTAAAAAAAATCAAACCAACATTTGCCATTGAACACATGCTTGCAGGGAGGCCGCTACATAAAAGTGTTTGCCTCAACCTCTGAAAGACATTCATTATTGTGCCTGTGTGAATTTGATGCATTTCCCACACAAGTTATGACCACTGGCAATTTAATCTCCCTGTTCAGTACGAAATGGCACGCAGTTTTGTGTGACACGCTCACAGCTGGATTGAGGCTGCTTACAGCATCGCTCCAGACCCTTATAACTCCCAGTACATCAATCCAGAATGGAACTTATACCCTGCTCAAGGACAAAAGAACAACACATTGCCTCCCAAAACTTGTTTCCATGAAAAGCTACACAGCACTGAAACATAGTAGATAGCTTCCCGATCAGGGTGAGAGAGTTGGGTCATGAGATAGGGGACTGGGAATAGGTGTAGTCTGAGGGAAAAATAAAAGTTATGTAAATGAAATACCATCTATAAATTTGCTGATGATACAACCATTGTTGGTAGGATCTCAGGTGGTGACAAGAGGGCGTACAGGAGTGAGATATGCCAACTAGTGGAGTGGTGCCGCAGCAACAACCTGGCACTCAACGTCAGTAAGATGAAAGAGCTGATTGTGGACCTCCAGAAGGGTAAGACGAAGGAACACGTACCAATCCTCACAGAGGGATCAGAAATGGAGAGAGCGAGTGGTTTCAAGTTCCCGGATTTCAAGATCTCTGAGGATCTAACCTCGTCCCAACATATTGATATAGTTATAAAGAAGTCAAGAGAGCAGCTATACTTCATTAGGAATTTTAAGAGATTTGGTATGTCAATAAATACACTCAAAAACTTCTATAGATGTACTGTGGACAGTATTCTGACGGGCCGCATTACTGTCTGGTATGGAGGGGCTGCTGCACAGGACCGAAAGATGCTGCAGAGGGTTATAAATTTAATCGGCTCCATCTTGGGTACCAGCCTACAAAGTACCCAGGACATCTTTAGGGAGTGGTGTCTCAAAAAGGCAGCATCCACTATTAAGGGTGTCCAGCACCCAGGGCATGCCCTTTTCTCACTGTTACCATCAGGTAGGAGGTACAGAAGCCTGAAGACACACACTCAGTGATTCAGGAACAACTTCTTCCCCTCCGCCATCCGATTCCTAAATGGACATTGAACCCTTGGACACTACCCCACTTTTTAAATATATATTATTTCTGCTTTTTGCATGATTTTTAATCTATTCAATATATGTATACTGTAATTGATTCATTTATTTATTTATTTATTATTATTATTATATTTATTTATTTTTTCTTCTATATTATGTGTTGCATTGAACTGCTGCTGCTAAGCTAACAAATTTTACGTCACACGCAGGTGATTATAAACCTGATTCTGAAGATCTTGTAAGGGAAAAGGACAGGTATTGTTCCCCCATTCAATAAGATCATGATTAGTCTACTACCTCAGTTTCAGTTTCAGACTGTAATTTAACATCCCCTGATTCCCCTCAGTATCTAAAACTGTCATTCCTGGTCTTGAATATATTCAGTCTGAGCACAACTCTTGTGAGGAGAGAATTTAAAAATTCACCACCCTCCATCACAGAAATTGCTCAACTCTGTTCTGAATTGGTGGACCTCTTGTAGTGCGACTGCCTTCCCAGGCTCTGGGCACACCAGTCAGAGGAAGCACCAACTCCATGCTTGACCTGTGAAGCCCCTTAAAAATTTTGTATGTTTCAACGCCACCTTTCATCGTCTAAATTAATTAAAGGAGACCAAGCTGAGTTAGGTTGCCAGCAAGAGAAAATCTACAGCTGTTGGAAATCCAAGCAACACACACAAAAGTCCCGATGAAGGGTTTCGGGCTGAAACGTTGACTGTACTCTTTTGCATAGATGCTGCCTGGCCTGCTGAGTTTTGTGTGTCTTGCTTAGGCTGCCAACGCTAGATTGCTAGCTGTTCAGGGTGGTTCCTTTAAACTAAACCTGCTGCAGGAAAGCAGCACTACTAATTGACGTGAGTGTTTCTCAGGGAATGAATTTGCTGTGAATTAGTCTGCAAAAAGTTTGAATGGGGAACTTCATCATTAGGTGCGTGTGCGTAAAGTGTAAGTGAATCACACAATTGGATGTGACAAGTTGAATCCCAATGTGGCAGGATTCAGCTCAGAAGTCATTATATGCATATTCTTCTCAGGAAATAATATTATTTTCAAACATACAAAACTAGAATTACTTTTTGGAATTTCTAAGCATGGAATCCTCATCAAGGTCTAAGGACATGTCAAAAATCATAATTTTCATTTGATAGGGTTGGAAAATTGATTGTAGCGTTTAGGCTGACAATTATAAATATCTGCTCTATTTCCTTGCATAAGTGAGGCTATTTTCTGCTGTAGTCAAAGTAAAGATTGATTCTGGCATCTCTCCCCTTCCTTTTCAGTCCTGAAGAAGGGTCTTGGCCTGAAACATCAACTGTTCATTCATCTCCATAGATACTGCTTGACCTGCTGAGTTCCTCCAGCATTTTGTGTGTGTTACTATGAAACAGAACTTAGATGACTTTCCCCCTTTTTAAACAAACTGTGAAGCACTTGGGTTTATCAAAGGCTAAACCTAGGTGATTGGTAATAGTGCATGACTGGTAATTGTTGAGTGATATGAACCGTTACTGTTGAGAAACATGGCATATATTTTTATATTTTGCATTATTTGTAAATGTAAGTTTTATTGATTGAATTAAGTGAAGCTAATTATAATGGTTGTGTTGGTTGTCCACCTCAACTTGAAAAAAATAGCTCATTGGTTTGCTTCTGCAGGTGTTTTTCAGCCATCATCCAGAGACTGGTCAAAATATTCAACTACAATGCACATAAGATGATGGAAGAACTCAGCAGGTCAGGCAAAAAACTATAGAGGGAAATGAACAGTGGCCGAAAACCTTCATCAGAACTGGAAAGAAAAAGGACACAAGCCAGAATAAAACTGTTTGACATTTGTTTTCTATACTCTCGCTGGTCAAATTATCATGTAGATCTAATTGCTAATTGGGCTTGGGATTTCCTGATGAAGTGCGCAATGTCAATTCCAATGGCACCCTTTCCAAACCCATAAAACAAAAAGTGGTTCCACTGATCATGTGAAACGGAAACTCCCTTGTAAAGTTAATTCGGTTGTATGCAATTAGAATTTGGCAAGTCAAGTTCAAGAAAACAGGTCTGGTCATCATTCTTAAAAGGGATTGAGTCATTTGGGTCAGACCTCATTAAAAGCAAGCACAAAGATTCATTTTCTTGCAGGCATTCACAGGAAATTCAATAGAATCATGGAAAACTACACACAGGCAAAGAATGACAAGCAACCGTGGCTAATACGCAAAGTCAAAGACAGCATAAAAAGAAAAGAGAAGGCGTATAACATAGCAAAAATTACTGGGAAGTTAGAGGATTGAGAAGCTTTTAAGAACCAACAGAAGGCAACTAAAAAGGAGAGAGAAGATGAACAATGAAAGAAAGCTAGCCAATAATATAAAAGAGGATACAATTTTTTTCAAATGTATAAAGAGCAAAAAAGAGGCGAGAGT
This sequence comes from Mobula birostris, assembly GCF_030028105.1. Classification (NCBI taxonomy): domain Eukaryota; kingdom Metazoa; phylum Chordata; class Chondrichthyes; order Myliobatiformes; family Myliobatidae; genus Mobula; species Mobula birostris. The sequence continues at coordinate 31,539,818 of NC_092394.1, read as the reverse complement.
GGATATCAGACCAATGGAAAATTACACTGGAGAGGTAGGAATGGGGGAACAAAGAAATGATGAGCAAACTTAGTAAGTATTTTGCATCTGCCTTCACTGGACGACACCAGCCATATGCCAAAAAATTTGAGAGTGTCAGGAGGCAGAAGTTACTGTAATTGCCATTGCAAAGGAGAAGATAATTTGGAAATGAAAGGTCTGAAGATAAATAAATCACCCTGACCAGATGGAATATACTCTAACGTTCTGAAAGAGGTAGCAGAAGAGATTTTGGAGGTGTTAGTAATGATCTTTCAGGAATCACTAGATTTTGGAATAGTTGCAGAGTACAGAAGAAAGGAAATTATAAGTCAGTTAGCCTGACTTTAGTAGTAAGATATTGGAGCCATTATTAAGGATACGGTTTGGTGGTACTTGGAGGCACACGATAAAATAGGCCAAAATCAGTATAGTTTCCTTAAGGTGAAATCATGCCAGACTAATCTATTAGAATTCTTTGAGGAAATAACAGGCAGGATAGAAAAGGGAGAGTCAGTGGATGTTTTTCACTTGGATTTTCAGAAGATCTTTGACAAGGTACCGCACATGAGGCTGCTTAACAAGTTAAGGGCCCATGGTATTACAGGAAAGATACAAGAATGGACAGAAGATTGAATGATTGGCAGGAGGCAAAGAATGGGAATATAGGGGTCCTGTTCTGGCTGACTACTGGTGACTAGTGGTGTTCTGCAGGGGTCAGTATTGGGACTGTTTCTTTTCACTTTATACTGTATGTCAATGATTTAGATGACGGAATTGATGTGGCCAAGTCTGCAGATGATACGAAGATATGAGGAGGGGTAGGTTGTGTTGAGGATCCAGGGAGTCTGCAGAAGGACCTAAACAGATTGGGAGAATGGGCAAAGAAGTGGCAGATAGAATATAGTGTAGGGAAGCGTATGGACATTCACATTGGTAGAAGGAATAAAGGTGTAGACTATTTGCTAAATGGGGAGGAAATTCAAAACGCAGAGGTACAAGTGGTCTTGAGAATCCTTGTGCAGGATTCCCTAAAGGTTAACTTGTGGGTTAGGTTGATGGTAAGGAAGGCAAATGCAAAGTTAGCATTCATTTTGAGAGGACTAGAATGTAAGATCAAGGATGTAATGTTGAGGCTTTATAAGCCATTGGTCAGATCGCACTTAGAGTATTGTGAGTAGTTTTGGGCCTCTTATCTAAGAAAAGATGTGCTAGCATTGGAGAGGGTCCTGAGGAGGTGCACAAGAATGATTCCAGGAATGAAATGGTTAATGAAGTGACGTGTTTAATGGCTCTGGGCTTGTACTTGCTGGAGTTAACAAGAATGAGGTGGATCGCATCGAAACCTATAGAATATTAAAAGACCTAGATATAGTAGAAGAGGAGATGTTTCCTATAGTGAGGGAGCATAGGAGTGGAGGGCACAGTCTCAGGATAGAGGGATGCCCATTTAGAACAGAGATGAGAGGAATTTCTTTAGTCTGAGAGTAGTGAATCTGTCAAATTCATTGCCACAGATGGCTGTGGAAACAATTCATTGAGTATATTTAAAGTGGATGTTGATAGTTTCTTGATTAGTTAGGGTGTCAAAGGTTACAGGGGGAAGGCAGGAGAATGGGGTTGAGAGGGGTACTAAATCAGCCATGATGGAACGGTAGAGCAGACTTGTTGGGCTGAATGGCTTAATTCTTAGTGTCAGTCAGTCAGTCAGTGGGTGCCGTCCCGAATCCAGGGTTGGCGGCTATGCACCTCCATCTTCTTCGATCTTGCGACAGCACCGAGTACAGCCTCTCCTCCAGTTTGTTCCCGCTGGCTGCCTTGGCTCCGCCCACCCCCCCCCCCCCCCACTGAACTCGAGCCCAAGGCCGTGTCGGCCTCCAGCCGTGGCCGCTTCTTCGAGCTCGGCCCTTCCTTACGCGGAAGCCTTGGGCAGGCCCAGGCACACGGAGCAGCGCCCAAGTTCATCATGTCTTTTCTAACTAAGTGCATAGCATACGATTCGTAGATACGTGGTGAGGCTTTAATCTCTTCCACGGAAGATGGCCGTTGGCTCACAACGAGCTCATCCACCCTTTGTCAGGTCTTGTTTTTTTTTAGTCCTGCTGGGTGTCCTCACACCCTCCTCACCAGACTAAGTCTGGTGGGAATTCTTAGTGACCTAAACCAAATAACCACAAAATTAAGGCTGCAGTCCATGTGCGTGTTAGAGCTCATGTCTAATCCATATGAAGTCTGTGTTTGCTGCCAACTTCTCCCACAAGAGACAGGGAAGAGTGTTAGTGGTGGCGTTGTGAAGGGCCTGCGGGCGTGCAGTTGCGCATACATTTACCAGAGTTGACTGGTTTTGAGTGTGTGTAAGGTATGTGACTTTCAGATACTGTATGTGTTGACTATCGTACCAGTAAGTATCTGAGCACAATGGTACTGTTGTTGGTAGACAGAGTATGTTGCTGCGTGCATTGTCTTTGACCACAAGAGTGAGGTCAATAATCTGCAAAGGGGACTGATACCAAGTTCTTGGGGCAGCTCCCCACCTCCTATTGTCATTGCTTTCTGGTACCTTCCTGGGCCCCTCTCACATGCACAGACATCCTCCAGCTGTCCATAGTTTTAACCAGGATCTCAAAGTCACCAACCAGTGAAACAGTTAACTGTTGCCGTGCTGTTGTGTTCCTTTCAGTACCCCTCCAGCTGCACAGATTTCCAGCAGGGATATCACTTGGAGGTCAGCTTCTCTTTCAGAAACACAAGCATGAAATCATCAAGAAGTAAAGTAACGTAATTATTTGATGTATGCAATGGAAACAAAAAAAAATAGCTGGAAACACTTAGCATCTGTGGAGAGAAAAACAAAGATAACATTTCAGGTTGATTACCTTTAACCATTCTTTGTAATAAATGATCATTAGCATGAAACTATGCTTGTATAGGCAGTTCACATTGATTTGGTTCAATTCTCTACAGCTCACGTTCTCAATATTATTTATTTATTTATTATTATTATTTTTAATATTTACGTAGTTTGTCTTCTTTTGTACTTTGGTCGTTTGTCAGCCTTTTTTTGAACGTAGTTTTTCATTGATTCTATTGTATTTATTTGTTCTACTGTGAATGCCTGCAAAAAAAAATCTCTGGGTAGCATACTTTGATAAAAAGTACTTTGAACACTGCTGTGTGTGATACTGTTGAAATGTTCTATACTTGATATGTTCTAATAGGTGAGTCAAACAATTGGCATCATCTTCGTGCATGTTTTTAGGCGCATTTAAATTTCTAGGCCTCTGTATGGAAAGCAGATACTTATTTCAGCCATAAGGGAGAACTATTGTTATAATTCTGAGTTCAATCAAGCAGGTACAAGTTAGCCAGTGGCAACCCTATAGAATTAACACATTTGGAACACTCGTAGGAACAAATGATTCCAATGGAAACCAAGGTATCTACAGCATACTTGAATTAGTAACATGATGTTAGCAGACTGAAATACTATCATGGTCTCTAAGTGACACTGAAGAATTTCAAACATTTTATTAATGTCATCCAATCTTGAGATTGTGAAACAGCCCTCCAATACATTCCCCACACTTGCTAGGTTGAAATCCCAGTGTTCAGTGACAAACTATATAAAATCTCTTTTGAACATTGTAGTAACAATGTCAGAGTCTTGCAGAAGTGGGCCACCTTGCAGCAATGAGTTAAGATTTCATATTATTGCACAAAAGGTGAGGGGACAGTGAAGGTGATAGGACAAAATGAATAAGAAGACTAGCAGACTTTCTTCTTAACCAGTGAGACCAAAGGCTAGAGAAAGAACTAAAGGGTCATAACAGAATGGAAGTGAATTCAAATAGACGAGTTAGACAAAGCAGATAAATAAAGAGTGAAATGAAACATTAAAAAATACACAAAATTTGACATCTTTTAAATGCTTAAATGTAGAAATAAGTATTAATAATTCTACTGTTTTCTCCGTCCAGAGAGGTCAATTGGCCTTGCTTTGACAATTATCACATCGTTATGAAACCCCCAGATAGGCTGGCATAGGATACACCAGGGAAAAAGAGTGTAGTGTCAATCCTAATAGTGAGATATGTTACTACCATTTACAAATGGATTGGGGGTCCCAAAATCACAAAATTTATTTGAATTAATAATGGTTTGATAAGTTGCAAAGGTTTACAAAATCATGAGGACATAATTATTTTTGCTGGGAGATGAATGTAATGCCCTGGTTGAGATTTCTACTGCTTTGCTGTGAGATAATTTTATTTTAGCAATTTTCTGCCAAGGTAGTGTGTCTTGTTAGTAAGCTTCAAAGACTAATGTTTTGGCTTTAGCTAAAGATGAGGAACCATTTGCCCAACCTTGGAATGTTGAGTCCAGCCAATCAGGTTTGTCTTGGTAACGTGTTGTAACATTTTGCCCAGTGGGATGCTATGGAAGATTCGAGAGAGGTGAAGGACAGTGGTCTGGTTTGGGGTCTTTTGGCAGGAACTGTGGAGCAGGGCACAAGGGAAGATGCTTGCAGAATGGCATTCAAAGGAGAGACACCATTGTAAGAAGGGCTTTGTGCGGATGAATGGTTCCAAAGAGGAAGTGCCAATACTCCTGAGTTAGCCAGTTCACTCGAGATGGTCTTCGAAGGAAGTTTGAACTGTGGTTGGCGTCTTTCACACAGAACGTGGGTTCAGCGCATGAGTAAAGCGATTCATCTGACTAATCCAGAAACAAGCTCCAATGTTTATGTGCACATTTGGACTGGTTTAACTGTAATGGGCCCTTTTATTTTCCTTTTCTATTCTCTGTTAACTGTTTGTTAAAGTTGAAATATTGGACAATATATGTCCTTTGTAATTTTATGCCAATGTACAATCTGTTACTTTTCTGGTACATGATAACTTTGCTTGGGGGTAGTACTTACACAGCATTCACAGGAATTCATGCCTCTCCACAGAACATTCCAACTTTCCAGTTTGGTTGAACCCAGATCATACCAACCCTAGAGGCGTGCAGCTTCTGGAGGGTGGCCTTCTCACCACTCAGTCATGTGGCCGTTGGTTGTGATAGCTGACAAGCCTAGTTTGTATACAAGCCCTGATGAGAGGGCTACATAAGTATGAACTTTAGCTCTCTGCAGCAAGTTTAATGGCCACTTAGTGAACAAATTCAGCAAGACTTGTAAAAACTGCACATAGCTGGGGCAGATCGAGTTGGAATACTCAGCCGCAATTGATTAAGATCCACAATTTTACTTTACTTTATTGTTGCCAAACAATTGATACTAGAATGTATAATCATCACAGTAATATTTGATTCTGTGCTTCACGCTCCCTGGAGTATAAATCGATAGTAAATATTGTAAAAATTTAAATTATAAATCATAAATAGAAAATAGAAAAGGGAAAGTAAGGTAGTGCAAAAAAACCGAGAGGCAGGTCCGGATATTTGGAGGGTACGGCCCAGATCCGGGTCAGGATCCATTTAGCAGTCTTATCACAGTTGGAATGAAGCTGTTCCCAAATCTGGCCGTACGAGTCTTCAAGCTCCTGAGCCTTCTCCCAGAGGGAAGAGGGATGAAAAGACGTGTTGGCTGGATGGGTCGTGTCCTTGATTATCCTGGCAGCACTGCTCCGACAGCGTGCGGTGTAAAGTGAATCCAAGGACGGAAGATTGGTTTGTGTGATGTGCTGCGCCATGTTCACGATCTTCTGCAGCTTCTTCCGGTCTTGGACAGGACAACTTCCATACCAGGTTGTGATGCACCCTAGAAGAATGCTTTCTACGGTGCATCTATAAAAATTAGTGAGGGTTTTAGGGGACAGGCCAAATTTCTTTAGCTTTCTCAGGAAGTAAAGGCGACAATTACAACATAAGACACAGGTACAGAATTAGGCCATTTAGCTCATGGAGTCTGCTCCACCATTCCACCGTTGCTGAGATATTATCCTTCTCAACCCCATTCTCCTGCCTTCACCCTGTAACCTTTGATGCCCTGATTAATCACGAACCTATCAAACTCCGCTTTAACTATACCCAGTGGCTTGGACTCCACAGTAATTTGTGGCAATGAATTCCACAGGTTCTCCACCCTCTGGTGAAAGAATTTCCTTCTCATCCCTGTTCTAAATGGACATCACTCTATTCTGAGGCTGATACTCCCGCCACTATAAGAAACATCCTCTCCACCCAGGTCTTTCTTCTTCTTTTGAACTTGCTTATTAATAACGGTAAGAACTGTAAGAATTATTTTTCCTGTGAAACTCAGCTCAGGATTTTGTATCACATCAAATAATCTATTTAGAGAACTCATTACTGCACACAGGTGAACTCACAAGCTATTCAATGCCTGAAACAAGCCTTTAATCTTTAGGCATCACCAAGAAAAATAGGCTCAGGAAAGTGTTATATTTGAATCAAGGGACATAATAGAACCTAATCCAGAAAAGGAAAAATCTATCTTTTTAAATTGCAATGTTATGATAAAGAATGATCAACAGTAAAATGCAAATTATTATTAGATATGGTTGTAAAATCTATACAATTCAGAACTTGGCCGATTAATGATAGTTTCATTCTGAATTTGCAAATTAGTCATCAAAAGTGGCCAAAGCCCAAGCAGTGGTAAAACGTGACGTGAAGGGGTAACTGTAGCAACTGCAAATATATTTATTTATTCATTGTTCGGATTCTGCTGTTATCTGTTTTACCAGACAATTGTGAAAATATTCCCACTTACAGGGATTTCAGTGTCTGATCTTTGGAGATTGCATCAGATAGAGAGAGACACGAGGAAGAAAATAGTCTCGCTTATGCAAATTATTTTTTATAAGATTGGACAATTTTAACTTACATGATTGAAAATATGCAAATGCTATAAGTATTTACCTACTTATTGTAGCAGACAATATGCATTCTCACCACATGTTGTGTTAGATGCTAATTTAAAGAGTCATAGAGTACTACAGCATGGATACAGTCCTTTTGGCCCATCTAGTGCATGCCTGCTTAATCTTCTACCTAGTCCCATCTAGCTACACTTGGATCATATCCATTCAAACCCTTCTCATACATTTGACGTTGCGATATTCGCCGAGCTTGGCAATTTGCTTGCAGACATCTCATCGCCAGTCGAGGTGAAACCCCCTGTGCACACTTGTTAGTGTTTCTCTCTGGGGGAGCTCGCATTTATATAGGCTTGCCTCAGTCCTGATTGGCTACCATTTCAGTTGACCTGTGAATTCTATTGGCTTGTGTATTTTTGGCTCTTAGGGATTTGTAGGTGGCATCTATTTCGATACATTTGTTTACAGAGTTACCAGAAGAGAAACACGCTTCTAAAAATTTGCGCACCTGCCTTGTGTTTGCCTGAGCCAGAGCTTCAGCGGTGTCGCAGTTAAAGTGGTGTCCTTCCAGGTCTTCACGTACCAAGATCAGCAACAGCGGATCATGTCTCTGTACCACCAGTCTGTATCCCTGTAAACGAGCTGAGAGTTTCTGTCCTGTCTGGCCAATGTAGTCCTTGTTGCAGCCTCCACTGGTGATCCTGTACCCCACGTTGTTTTTGTCGGTTGTCTTTACTGGTACCTCAGAAACATAGAAACATAGAAAACCTACATCACAATACAGGCCCTTTGGACCACAAAGCTGTGCCAAACATGTCCTTGCCTTAGAACTACGCAGAGCCCGCTATTTTTCTAAGCTCCATGTACATATCCAGGAATCTCTTAAAAGACTCTATCGTTCCCGCCACCGCCGGCAGCCCATTTCATGCACTCACCACTCCCTGCATAAAAAATTTACCCCTGACATCTCCTCTGGTTCTTGGTTCTTGAGGCAAGCTTCCTTAAAGTCCCCGTTGCTTTGTGAGTGATTGCAATGCCGTGAGGTTCAAGCAGTTGAGCTGTCATTTCTGCGAGATTCTTGATGTGGGGCAAAGGAGGCCCGTATAAACGCGAGCACTCCCAGTGAGAAATGCCAACAACTGCGCACTGAGGATGTCACCTCGACTGGTGACGAAACGCCTGCAGGCTCATTGCCAAGCTCGGCGAACACTGCAACATCAAATGGCTCAACCCGGGCCACCAACATTCACCAGCATCCTTCCCATACGTACCTATCCAAATTTCCCTTAAATGTTACAACTGAACCCACTTCCACTGGCAGCTCGTTCCACACTTGCACCATCCTCTTAGTGATGATGAGCCCTCTCAGATTCACCTTTCATCCTAAACCTCTGACCTGTAGTTGGCACCTCATCCAGCCTAAGGGGGGTGGGGGGGGAATAAAGCCTGCATTTACCCTGTCTATATCCCTCATATTTGTATATAGCTGTATAAGATCCATACAGCTCTTTGAGATCTTCCTTTAATAAATTGCTAATAACGTCTCATATCTGATTCTCAAAAACACAGAAAGATTGAAGTGAAGATGTTATATCTGAAGTTATTACTGGGGGAATAACTAAGTTTTGAGGTAAAATATAGGGCAGGTAAGCAAATAAGAAATAGAAATAGGAGTAAGCCATTCGGGTAAGCCAGCTCTGTGTAGATCATGGCCGATACTTCACCTTGACGTCATCTTTAAATATTATCCCCAAGTCTCTTGATTCCCTTTAGATCCCTAAATCTATTGAACTTAGTTGAATATGCTTTGTGATCGGTTCTCAAAGTTCAAAGTATATTTATTATCAAAATATGCATACATTATACAACCTTGAGATTTGTCTTCTTACAGGCAGCACAAAACGAAGGGAAAAAAAAGAAACCATAAAACCCCATAAAAAAAGGCTGTCAAATGCCCAAAAACAAATCGTGTGAACAATAAAAGTGAAAAAATAGCGTTCAGAACAAAAGTGAGTCCATAGACATGAAGCTCAGGGCAGCCGGAGCAAGGCACAGCTTCAGCCCCAGTTCAGCGCAGAGCCGAGTAAACGTCGTAGAGCAGCGAGCAATACCAGCCCAAACCTCACCTCTTGTCCCCGACACTCTGCCTTTTCAATCCAACCTGCCTGGCGTTTAAATCATCTGAACATCGGAACACCTCCCCTTGAAACTAAACAACCTGTCAAATCTAGTCAGCCTCATGAACTGCCTGGAGGACATAAAGTGTTGGATGGCACAAAACTTCCTACAGCTGAATGAGGGCAAGTCTGAAGTTGTTCTATTTGTCCCCCTGACTCCATCAAAGTGATTACCAACAGTCTTGGTAACCTGTCCACCCTTGTCAAACCCCATGTCAAAAACCTTGGTGTGATATTTGATTCCGCCTTTAAGTTTGACAAGCAAATTAATGCAGTAGTAAAAGCCAGTTTTTTTCCAGCTTCGTACTATTGCCTAAATCAAGTTGTTTCGCTCTTTCAAAGATCTCGAGAAAGTCATCCACGCCCTTATATCCTCCCGCTTGGACTACTCCAACTCCCTGTATACTGGGATTAGTCAGTCGTCCCCGTCCCATCTGCAACTGGTCCAGAACGCCGCAGCCAGACTCCTGACAGGTGCCCGGAAGAGGGACCATATTACTTCTATCCTGGCCTCTCTCCACTGGCTACCATACAGTTTAGAATTGATTTGAAGGTTCTCCTGTTTGTTTATAAAGCCCTAAATAGGCTGGCCGCTCCTATATCGTAGACTTTCTAACCCTTTATTCTACTTCCAGGTCCTTCAGGTCGGCGGATTTGGGGCTCCTGGCTGTCCCACGATCTAAATTTAAATTCAGTGGTGACCACGCCTTTGCTGTTGTAGCCCCTAGACTGTGGAACAGCATTCCCCTCCCTATCAGATCTGCCCCCTCCATTGACTCTTTTAAGTCCAGGCTCAAAACTTACCTTTATTCACTAGCGTTTGAATCTTCCTGATGTGACTGATTTTTGACTTGTGCTTAGGCTCATGTGTTGTTTATTCTGTGCCTATAAGCTGTGGTTATATCTGTGTTTCTTGTATTTGTGATTTTAGCTGCCCGTATTGGTTTGTACAGCACTTTGGTCAACATGGGTTGTTTTTAAATATGCTTTATAAATAAATTTGACTTGACTCGACTTCACTATGATCCTGGCCCTTTCGGATCGATACACTCTGGGTCTGGAGCCTGTGCTTAGTTGGATATGCTTTGGCCCATACCCAAACTGGCACTTAAGATCAATCAAACCTCACTCTGTTTAGGTGGACGGGCCTTGAATCTGCCTCCCCTCCATTCTAACTTTGCTCCGCTCGTCCCAACCCTGCCTCGAGTATGCCTTGACCTCAGCCCAACTTTGCCCCGAACATTCCTCGACCTCACCTCGACTTCGCCTCGCACCCGCGCGCTCCGTCCCTCGACGCAGCCTGACCTTCACTTACCTTATGATCGCTCACCACAAATTTGACTAGAAAAGGTGTTATTAATAAAGTACTTAGTTGTATTCTTTGTTTCGTTTGCCACCAGTAAGTAGTCGCTGGGCTTCACCAGCGCCATCTTAAACTCATAGTTCTGGACTCTCTTGGAGAGTGAACTTCAAGGAAATGCCACGTTCTGAGTGAAGAATTGTCTTATCTCAATCAATCCTGATTAGCTACTCCCCTATTCAGAGACTAGGTATCCCATTCGAATAAATGAAAGTAAAAATGAATTACTGTTTGTGAATTAATCATCGGTTCCACTATTCCCAACCTTAAAATCCATTACCAAATAGCCAGTTGTTGATTGGGTTGATATGCCTCAGCAAGGAGTAGGATTATGTGTTTTAAAAACAGTGTGAACTCTAATGACTTGATGAAGAGTTTTAGTTTTACCCAGTCAAATTTTATTAACGTGTTTTTACTAAGATCCAAATCTTCCCTGCAAAAGTACTCTACTCCTGGTTCAGCAGGATTAGAACTGAGGGTGCTATCAGTTGATAAACAAGACCATAGTCATGGTTCTGTCTGCTCCCTGGCTGTAATCACTGCCTGGTATGGAGACACCAATGCCCTTGAACGGAAAATCCTACAGAAAGTAGTGGATACGGGTAAACCCTTCCCGCCTTCGAGCCCATCTACATGAAGCATTGTCGCAGGAAAGCAGCCCCCATCATCAGGGACCCCCACCACCCAGGGCATGTTCTCTTCTCGCTGCTCCCATCAGGAAGAAGGTACAGGGGACTTCAGGATGCACACCACCGGGTTCAGGAACAGTTATTACCTCTCAACTATCAGGCTTTTGAATCAAAGGGGATAACTTCACTCAACTTCATTTTGCCCATCACTGAACTTTTCCCACAACCTATGAACTCACTTTCGAGGACTCTTCAATATATTTCTTGATATCTATTGCCTATTTATTTATTATTATTATTTATTTCTCTTTGTATTTACACAGTTTGTTGTCTTTTTCACATGGGTTGAACACCCAGGCCGGTGCGGTCTTTCATTGATTCTATTATGGTTATTATTCTATTATGGATTTATTGAGTATGCCCACAAGAAAACGAATCTTGAGGTTATATACGAGGGGTGATTGGTAAGTTTGTGGCCTAAGGTAGAAGGAGTCAATTTTAGAAAACCTAGCACATTTTTCTTTCAACATAGTTCCCTCCTACATTTACTCACTTAGTCCAGCGGTCGTGGAGCATACGGATCCCTGCTTTGTAGAAGTCAGCGTCTTGGACCTCCAGAAAGCGGTCCACAGCAGGGATGATTGATAATTTTGTGGCCTAAGGTAGAAGGAGATGAGTTATACAGCTCTCGTTACATGTACGTGCAGCTCAACTCTTTGAGTGATTATGCAGAAAGTTTGAAGTTAATAACTCATCTCCTTCTACCTTAGGCCACGAATTTATCAATCACCCCTCGTACGGTGACATTGATAATAATTTTACTTTGAACTTGAACTTTGAAAATGTCCTGAGTGAAGAGGCAGGAGAGAATTTTAGAGTTATTGTGGAACAAAGTTACCCAAAATAGGTGGTGTTTTTTTAAGGTTTCTTAATTTGCAGGCATAACTGGAGCTTTTGAACATACTTCTAGTCATGAAAATTTCAGTTTCTTTAAGTTCCTTCTTCTGAACTCAAACTTTAACCTCCCTTTGCGAGTTTTAGATGCGATGGAACATATGTAATAAAACGCGCTCTGTAAAGTGATCACGCCTGGTCAGGGAGTCGGTTATCTAGGACTCTGTGAACACTATCCCCTCCCCCCACTTCTCCAACCTTTCATTACAACACTTCTACATAACTGTGCACTAATATCATCAAAGACTGACAAATGTTTCAGCTGATCGTAATGCAAACCGACAGCTCATATACTCAAATCTTTCAGAATTTTCTTGCAAGAGAAACACAATCGTACTTTCTGTGGTGAGTTGTCTCATATTTCAATTACCCATTGCCAACTTCACTCGAAGCGGTTCACTCTGTGTGTTCTGTGCTAAGGCCCTGCAGATTATGCCTGCACCATTTTCATGGTGACAGAGGCCACAAGTTTCCCACTTACCCAGAGGCCTCTGGAAAGTAAAAACTGACCCTATTGGTGATCTGCTGTTCCCCAAAGATAAGGGTCAGGGAGAGGGCAAAAGTTACACGTGAGTATCAGTGATGTCTCCCCTGGTTACTGAGCAATTCCTTAAAGTTCTGGTGTTTCTAACTGCTTATCCAAGTAGATATTCACACACGGACAGATGCAAATAGAGGACATTGCATCAGCTGGGGAAATCCCATTCCAGAACTGGATAGCGGAAACAACTGGTGGGCTTAATGTTGGTTCACACACAGATTGATGTACAGATCTTAGACTGATGTACAATGTAGACAGACTTCGGGAATATCTGTACATTATATTCTTGTAAGTAGCATCCTCGTGAATAAGATTTAATTTTTAGAGGCATAGGTATGTAGAAAGGTTTATGAATGGTTTTTTGTAAGTTCCACGGCATCATTCACAAAGATGCACTTGAAAGGCGAACACTACAATCTGTAATGCTGGTCAGAATTTTGGACCAGCATGAGGAAGAAAGTCAAGGAAGGCAAGGTTTGGAAAGTTTAGTCAAAAAGTGAAAAGAAGCACAGGTAAGGCTTGGGAAGCTGAAATCAGACAGGGCCTTTGAGGAACTTAAAGGAATCGGGAGATAAATTAAACAGGGAATCAGGAGACTTGAAATGTCTTTGGTAATAGGATTAAAGAGAATCTCAAAGCATTTTATATATCCATTTACAAGGCATTTTATACATATATACTAGACAAGCGGCAGAGGGTAGGACCACTCAAGGACTAAGGAGGGAAAATATGGGTGGAGGTAGAGAAAGTAGACAATGTTCTAAACAAGTACTTTGCATCAGTATTCACCAAAGTGAAGGGCAAGGAGGATAGCAGGATCAGGGAGGGATATACAAAGGCATATCAATATCAAGAGAGAGAGAAGGTTTTGGGCTCTTGTGGAACGTTAAGATGTATAAGCCCCTGGGTCCAGATGGGATCTATCCCAAGTTAATGAGATAGACAACAGAGGAGATGGCTGGGGCCTTGATAAAAATTTCTCCATTCTCTTTAGGCACTGATGAGATTTCAGACAACCAGAAGATAGCCAGGTTTGTTCCTCTGATTAGAAAGGATAATGGAGAAAAGCCAGGAAATGATAGGCTTGCGAGCCTTATGTCAGTGCTAGGGAATGTTGGAGTACCTTCACAGAGGTCGGATCTGGAACAACATTGACTTATGAGACATAGTCAGCATGGCCTTGCCTAGGAGGAGGAAATGTCTTACAAATTTTATTGAGCTTTCTGAGTAGTGGTGAAGGTGGGCAGCAGATGTTATATAGGTGACTTTAGTAAGACTTTTGACAATGTCCTTTATTAAAGGCTGATCCAGAAAATTAAAGTTCATGGTTGCATGGAGGCTCGTTAGATTAGGTTCAAAACTGGCTTGGCCATAAAAGGGTAGTGATGGAGAGGTGTTATTCTGACTGGAGAACCAGTTGTGGTCTGCAAGAATCAGTGCTGGGACCTCTGCTGTTTGTGCTATATGTGCATGACTTGGATGAAGATGTAGACGGGCTGAATAGTTGTTTCTAAGCAACACAGAAATATCAGAGCTTTAGATAGAGAGGAAGGCTGTCAAATGATTCAGAAGGGTTTAGACCAGTTAGAAATGTGGGAAGAGAAATGCAGATGGAGTTTAATCCAGACACGTTGGAAAGTCAAATGTTAAGTGGTAAACTCTTAAGAATATTTATGTAAAAGAGGGACCTTGGGTGCAAGTCAATAACTCCCTGAAAGTGGCAGCACAAATAGATAAGGTGGTAGAGAATGCATATACAGCATACTTGCCTTCATTGGTTGTGGTATTAAGTATCAAAAACAAGAAGTCACATTGCAGCTGCATAAAACTTTGGTGAGCTAACAGTTGTAGTACTGTGTGTATTTTTCTGGAGGAGCTTCCACAGAGGTTTTGGAGGGGTTACAGACGTTCACCAGGATGTTGCCTGGATTAGAGAGATTTAGCTATCAGGAGAGGTTGGACAAATTTGGATTGTTTTCTCTGAAGCTCTGAAGACTAAGGGATGACTTGATTGAGGTATGTAAATTTGGGAGAGGTGTTGACTGGGTGGATAGTCAGAATCTTTTGTCCAAGGGTGGAAATGTCAAATAGTAGAGGACATGCTGGCTTTGGAGGCAGTGAAGAGGAGGTTTATCAGCTTGATTCCAAAGATAAGGAAGTTAACCAATGAGAACAGGTTGAGTCATCTGGGACTATCCTTACTGGAATTCAGAATGACAGGGGATCTTATAGAAACATATAAAATTACAAAAGAGATAGATTAGATAGAGGTAGGAAAGTTGTTTCCACTGGTAAGTGAGACTAGAACGAGGGGACATAGCCTCAAGAATTGGGGGAATAATTTAGAACAAAGATTTAGGAGAAACTGCTTTTCCTGGAGACTTGTGAATCTGTGGAATTCTCTGCCCAGGGAAGCAGTCGAGGCTAGCACATTAAATATATTTTAGACATAGGTAGTTATATTTTTATGTAGCAGGGGGAATTAAAGGTTGTGGGGAAAATACATGTAGGTGGAGCTAAGTCCACAGCCAGATCACCCATGATCTTACTGAACGACGGAGCAGATCCAACACGCCAGAAGGCCCACTCCTGCTCCTATTTCTGATGTTCCTTATAGTTCTAAGATGAAAGGGAGAAAGTTTAAAGGAGAGTTATGAGGTAAACTTTTTAGACAGAGAGCGGTAGGTGCCCGGAACGTGCAGCCAGGGGAAGTGGTGGAGGCAGATTTGGTATCAATGCTTAAAGGACATTTAGACGGGCGCATGGAAAAGGCAAGAAATAGAGGAACATATATCACATGCAGGCAAGTGGGATTAATTTGGATTGACATCATGGTCGGCACTGACATCATGGCCTGAAGGTCATGTTCCTTTGCTCTCTACGAAATTTCCTGGTTCTGCATATCACCTCATTCCATCATCGTGATGAAACTGGTGGAATAGCCTCATTCACTGAGGAGTATAGATGGGAACACCCGGGGCACCATACATAAAAAAGAAGTGCCGCATAGAATGATATGCATTCTGAATAACAAAAGCAACATCCAAAGGACAGACCTAAGTGATCCGAAAGGCATGGATCAGATCAAAGATTTGGAACCCAGTCACATCCAATCATGAATGGTGGAGAACAAGTAATCAACTAAAAGGCGGAGCCCAAGGGTAGCATTCCCATTCCCAGTGGATTTGGAGCGACATTTAACTTGAAGTCCTAGTAAGCGTTTCACGTAATCTCCTACTGAGGTACCTGTAATCAGCAAAGCTGGTTTTCAGCCAGTGTAGTTTAGTGTTGACAAAAACACTGAGAACTTTAGATGAAACTCAGTGTCATGGCCCAAAGAACAGCCAGCTGTGGAGCTGCAGGCTTCTGCTCCAAAACTTGTGCAACCTTCAGATCTTCTGGAAGAGTAATAACACTCTCATTTACTCATCAATGTGGAAAATTGTCCAGGTATATCTTGTCCTCAAATACAGAGCACATCCAGTCTGGGTAGTTTACTGCCCAAACAGTCTACTTACTTAACAAAGGTGCTAACATCTCTGATAATCTGCTCATCAGAACTCATTTTGGATTATGCTGTCATAACCTGCATCCAGCACTTTTGTCTAATATGGAAAAGATCTGAATTCCAAGAGGAATCAGGGTGAATGCCTTTGGCATAAGGCTGAGTTTAGTGTTAAAATTCTGGTTATTAAGTGGAAACATCTCCACCGATTAGAGTCATTCCTCACACAAAGGAAGATGACAGTTGTTGGTTCAGGACCTCCAAACCCAGTCCTGAACACTCATGCAGAAACCCCCCAGGGCAGCTTCCGTGCACCCACCCACCATCAGTTGTTCCATCAAAAATATCCCTACCATGATAAGCTCAGATGTTTACTGAGGCTTGCACAACATTCAATTCCTTTCGCAACTTAACAGATAGTGAAGCAACCCTTGCTTGCACAGGGTAAGATCTATTAGTATTCAAGCATGGATAGACAAGTGGCAACTGCCAGGCAATAAAACTTTTCCAAAAAAGCAGTGTCTGACTACCTACCTTTTACATTTATTACTGTGTGACCTGCCTTAACCAGCGGCCTTCTTAATCAGTTTCACTAGCATTACCATGCTAGTTCACTCTTTCCAAGCAACACACATCAAAGTTGCTGGTGAACACAGCAGGCCAGGCAGCATCTCTAGGAAGAGGTACAGTCGACTTTTCGGGCCGAGACCCTTCGTCAGGACTAACTGAAAGAAGAGCTAGTAAGAGATTTGAAAGTGGGAGGGGGAGGGGGAGATCCAAAATGATAGGAGAAGACAGGAGGGGGAGGGATGGAGCCAAGAGCTGGACAGTTGATTGGCAAAGGGGATATGAGAGGATCATGGGACAGGAGGCCCAGGGAGAAGGAAAAGGGGAGGGGGGAAGCCCAGAGGATGGGCAAGGGGTATAGTCAGAGGGACAGAGGGAGAAAAAGGAGAGTGAGAGAAAGAATGTGTGTATAAAAATAAATAACAGATGGGGTACGAGGGGGAGATGGGGCATTAGCGAAAGTTTGAGGAGTCAATGTTCATGTCATCAGGTTGGGCGTAGGTGTTCAGTGAAACTATATCCCAGTCTGCGTATTAGCAGAAGTTTGAGAAGTCAATTCACTCCTTCCAATGTTGACAGATTGTAACTGTAGAATGCACTCCAGTTGCTATTCAAGACTGCCCCGGGGTGACTCTCAAACTTGTGACCAAGATATTCAAGATATTCCAGTAGTAGGTAGAGATAAAACCAATACAGTGGATTCCAGTTAATTAGACCATCAGTTAATCAGTGCTGCCATTTATTTGGAACACCTCTTAAAGACCATGAACTAAATCGAGTAAATAACCAGATTCCCTTTGTTTATTTGGGACACTGTGCTGCTTGATTGAGGTAGGAGACTGCTGCCGAGCAGTTTCTAACTAATGTCAGTCTTGTGTGTATTTGCGTGGCCATTAGACTCTACACTGTGCTGAGAGAGATCAGTTTTTAAACCGCCTCTGTTGCATGTGTTTGCGTTCAAAAAGTAATGATTTTTTGTCACTGACAATTGGTGAGAAATAAGCAGTAACACAATTAGGAACTATCTTTCTCATCGTAGTTTCAAGTATTCAGGTTTGAAGGTGCCAGAAACTGCTGGGAAGCAATTTCACTACTTCAGCAAGTTAGGAATTTTGAATAATTTGAAGGTATCAGCAGTCATCTTGAATGTTACAATGAAAATGAAGATTTGGAGGATGCAGTCGTCTAAAGCAGGGGTTCCCAACCCTTTTTATGCCATAGATCCCTACCATTAACCGAGGGGCCCGTGGACCCCAGTCTAATGCATTGTATGGAGGCAGACCATTATCTGTACTAGGTGTCTGCACTGATTTTGTGCATTTACAGTCAATCAAAAGAAAAAGGCAGTTTAATTCCTCCATTGATAGCTATTAGGAACTAATGCACAGTTTTATAAAACTGTAGAGATATTTGTAGTGTTCTAATTTGTTCTGTATTTAATTTAGATACATAAATTGTTACTCAGTTAAATTATAGTTTGTCTTTTTTATACCTATTAACTATTTCCAGAAAGCTTCAACCTACCGGGGCAGCCGCTTCATTGGGTCAAAATGTTCTGGTCCCAATGTGTCCCAATTAACCAAAATCCACTGTGTCTGCAAATCTGTTTCCTCCAAACTGCACACTCTATTGAGTTATCAGAATTGCTGCATAACTGCTGGACAGAAATCTGTGCCCAATGATGACGTTAGATTTCCTTCAGTGGAAGGAATACAGCAATTCAAGGACACTCATTGGAATAAGTGCTGATCTACCAATCACACCCACATCCTATAATTGAATAGAAAAAATATCTTAATTCTGGCTGATTTAGAATCATAGCTAAGAACAAAGAGGAAATTTGTTGAATATTACAAAATCCCTGTTACCATTAGCTGTGATATATCCAGAGTGAGATGTGTAGGTTGATGGAAAGGATGGTGTAGCAGTGTCAGATACTGTACACCAAAATCCAGAGCACTGGCTGGTTATAAAACCTGCAGGTGTTTAAATGGGCAATGACAGAACTGAAGGAAGCTAATAAACCGAGCATTGGCCGCCTTAAACAAAGTATTATTGATAGGGTTGGAGAAAGTGCCCTGAGGGCTTTCTGCACTCTTCCAGAGAAACGAGAGGCCCAGTTTACAGATGTACCATAGACAGCTTAGTATGACAACTGCTCTTCATAAGATTGCAAGACATTGCAGAGAGTTGTGAACATAGTCCAAACCTTCACAAAAACCACTCTCCTCTCCATTGACCCTGTCTACACTTCCTGCTGCCTCAGGACAATAGCCAATATAATAAAAGACCCTCCACCTCTGATCATTCGCTCTTATGCCCCCTTGCAATAGACAATAGGTGCAGGAGTAGGCCATTCAGGCCTTCGAGCCAGCACCGCCATTCACTGTGATCATGGCTGATCATCCACAATCAATACCCTTTTCCTGCCTTCTCCCCATATCCCTTGACTCTGCTATATCTTTAAGAGCTCTATCTAACTCTTTCTTGAAAGAATCCAGAGAATTGGCCTTCCATTAGGCAGAAGATACAAAAGCTTGAAAATTTGAACCAGCACCTTCAAGAACATCATTTATCCCACAGTTGTAAGACTTATCTATGACAAGGACAAACTCTTGATCCCACAATCTACCTTTTCATGGCCCTTGCATCTTATTGTCGACCTGCATGACACTTTCTCTGTAACTAACACCACATTCTGCATTCTGTTACTGTTTTTCCTTTTGTTCTACTTCGAGGGGCAGCACGGCAGATAGCACAACACCTTTGTGAGATCGGTGTTCAATTCCGGTCTACGTTTTCCTCATGACTGCGTGGCTTACTCCAGTTGCTCCCGTTTCCTCCCACATTCCAAAGACATGCAGTTAGGGTTAGTAAGTTATGGGCATGCTAATTATCAGTGGCCAATTTACTGGTACACCTGTATATTAATGCAAATATCCAATCAGCCAATCATGTGGCAGCATGAAAGCATGCAGACGTGGTCAAGAGGTTCAGCTGTTTTTCAGACCAAACACCAGAGAATGGGGAAGAAATATCATCTAAGTGACTTTGACCCGTGGAACGATTGTTGGTGCCAGATGGGGTTGCTTGAGTATCTCAGAAACTGCTGATCTCTTGAGATTTTTACACACAACACAGAAGTTTACAGAGAATGGTCAAGTTTCACACAAAACAGTAGCTAGAGCAGAGATTCTCAAACCCTTTTTGGGTTTCCACCCCCTTAGCTCTCAGACTACATTCTCAGTGCCCCCTCTCCCTTTCTGGCCATAACATAAAAACTATAAAGAATCTTGAAATATGATGCACGATGAAAGATGACAGGAACTGCAAAAATTATTCAAATCTATTTAAAGCTGCAAATAAATTAATTCTTTATATAACTATAATAATAATAATTTTCATCAACAATTTTTAGAGCTTTTGTTAGTAGTTCAACTATTCACTACTTCATTGCTTTTTCACCTTTAAATGAGATGGATGGGCTTGGTGCACTGATATCGGCTTCTCAACATCAGACTGAAGGTCACTCAGGAGTCTCAGATCCCCACATTCAGTAATTTGCCGTCTGTTTCGTTACTTCGAAAGAAAACTGCACTAAAACTGCGCTCCGTTAATGATGTTAGAAAGACATTAAGGAACATTTTGACCTTTTTCCACAGTGCACGATAGCATTCAGCAATTTCTTTCTGTAACCAAAAATCTTGATATGATTTTCTTGAACCTCACCTTTAGCGCAAAGTAATTTTGTAGTGAGATCAGTTCTTCCTCCATCCTTCCTGTTAAGTGTTCAGGATTGAGAGAAGATCCTGGAATCTCTCTGAAATGTCCTAATGCAGCTCACCCAGGTGTGCACCTATACTTGGAGATCATCATCTGATATTCTTTCTTTCTCTTCCAACTCGATTCACATCATTTCCTTGCAGATGAAGATTGATTTAATTAATCTTTGAGAATAATTCTGACAAATAAACAATGTCATGCCTAATATTCTTAAGTTGATTACTGAATGAAGCTTTCAAGTCTTCAAAGAATTTTATCACAGTTTCTAAAAGCTCATAGAAGCATCTCAAGCAGTTTTGTTTTGAGGGCCATCTTACTTCTGTGTGCAACAGCTAGCGTTCAAACAGTTCATCATTCTCAATACGAAGCTTTCAAAGTAGTTGTGAATTGAGAGCATAGGACTTGATTTTGTTTACCGCTTGATAACAGTATTTGATAATTCATACAACTGATCATTTAGGTTTTGTACAACAAAATGTCGTCTGTGAATTACCAGTGAATATGTTAGGTACTGCTATTTTCAAGAAAGTAATAACCCCACGGTGGCATCCTGTCATTGAAGGTATCCCATCTGTTGCACAAGGATGCTGGTGAGCAGAATATCCTTCTCTTTGAAAAATTGCTCAGCAACCTAAAATATTGACTCCCCCTTCATATTTGTTTCTAGTCCCCTTGCAAATAACAACTCTTGAACCATGTTCTCATCCCTTATGAAGAAAACATAACTAAGAAGCGAGGATTTGTTACCAGGCAAAGTTGACTCATCCAACTGCAGACCAAATTCTGCTGTCCTAAGTATGTTGCTTAACATGCCCACCCCATTCTCAGACATTTCATCTATGCATCTTTGAACAGATTTGTTGCTGAGCAGAATCATTTTAATTATTGATCTGGTTACATTTGTAAAACTGTACTCAGAACCTCCCTTACTGCTGGCAGAATCAGCTCTTATCCAATTGTGTGGGGCTTTCCGGATTTGGCAATGAGCCATGAAATGTTGTATGAAGCATGCAAACCATAACTGTTTTGTTGTGAAGTGCTGGTAAACATGCTTTGAAGTGTTTTCCATTTCCAAAAGTTTACACAAAGTGATTGTAAGTAAGCCAAGTTCTTATTAGTTTTATAAGAGTGTATTCTTTTCAAATGTTCAAGGACCCTGGACAGTTTCATTGCCTCATTTGGAAAAAAAAACTTTTTCACACAACATACATTGGCTACGAACAAGAGAAAGTCTTCAGATGCTGGAAATCCGAGCAACACACACAAAATGCTGTAGGCAGTGTCCTGCTGAAGGGTCTTGGCCCGAAACGTCGACTGTACTTTTTCCATAGATGCTGCCTGGCCTGCTGAGTTCCTCCAGCACATTGGCTACTGTTGGTTGGTTAGTGCTGGTATAAATCCATATTTCAGATACTCTACACACTATACTGTCCACACTTTCTTTTCCATTTGGTCTGCTTCTGCCAATTTCCTTATGGATTAGAGACCACCGTCAATTGCCTATTGTTTAAGTCCAAACTCAGGTACTGCGAACAATGAAGGGGAAAATTATGCAGTCATCATAGCTCAGGCAAACCCTGATTCTCTACCTGAAGGTACATAAAGTGAGGGAGTGATATCGTAATTGGCCTACGGGCTAGGGAAATCCAGGTAAGACTGTTCAAAAGTTCAGACTCTAAACTTTACTCCATTGAACGCCATACCCCAATTCACAGGAATTGTGTCACTGCCTGATCAGAGTATAGGAATCGTACTAGCTAATACTGTACTATAGTAGTGAATGGCAATAATATGCAGGCCGGGCCCAGAAATAATATGATTTCTCATGATGTGCCAAATATAGAAGTGTCACATTGCTTTCCAACAACTATAATGGACTTCAAGCAAAGTCAAAGAGAAAAGTGGGTTAGCAAGGGATGAGGTGATTATGTGATCATTATAATCAATTATGAGGCACTGAGGGTCAAATGCTTAATATAACTAATTCATTTTTTAAATTAAGTCTGTAATTCGTTATCTGCCTTCCTTGTTAACCGAGCTTCTCCCCCTCCCCCTCAATACTGCCCCCTTTATCTTAACACCCCTTTAGAAACTCCCACTGCCCCTGAGAGGTGATATCATCCACATTGGGAACTGCAGTTATAGAGTTTACAGAGAATAGTGTGAAAATAATTGAAAAAAGACATCCAGTGATTGGCTGTTGTGTGGGTGAAAAAGCCTTATTAATGAGAGAGGTCACAGGAGAATGGGCAGACTGGTTCAAGCTGACAGGAAGGTGACAGTGACTCATACACGACTGTGGTGTGCAGAAGAGCATCTCTGAACACGCAACACGTCAAACCTTTTGTAGCCACTTTATTAGGTACATTCCTGTACTAAATAAAGTCACTATTGAGAGTAGGTTGACACTGGAAGCGTGGCAGCACTTGCGAGCTGCCGAACACAATCGTCACTAATTTGATTTGATACAAAAGTACTTATTTCACGATATGTTTCAATGTACGTGTGACAAATAAGGCTTACCTTTATCTTCGCAAACAACAGGAATTCTGCAGATGCTGGAAATTCAAGCAACACACATCAAAGTTGCTGGTGAACGCAGCATCTCTAGAAAGAGGTACAGTCGGCGTTTCAGGCTGAGACCCTTCGTCAGGACTAACGAAGGGTCTCGGCCTGAAACGTCGACTGTACCTCTTCCTAGAGATGCTGCCCGGCCTGCTGCGTTCACCAGCAACTTTGATGTGTGTTGCTACCTTTATCTTTATCTTATGTTTGGAATTATCCATCTGAATGACACACAAAACAAAGCTTTTCACAGTATCTCGGTACATGTAACAATAATAAACCTATTACTGGTTAACAATACAAAGTCTGCAGAGCCAAATCACATTGTGCAAGTTATTCAAAAACTTGTATTAATTTCACAGTTTCACCATAATAAAATGTTTTGAGGGAGGTGTGATCAAACAAAAACTTGATACTTAAAGATTGCCTTAAAGAATACGGTACATATTGCTGGAGGTGGGGCTTGTAGAAAATATAATTGCAGACCTTAAGGGTAGACCAGCTGAAGGCATGGATGCTGACAGTGCAGCTTTCGAAACTGAGTTTGTATGTCTGCCTAGATTTGAAGACTGGATAGGATTTTCGGCAGGAAGAGACTACAGAATGGGAGCAGTGTGACTCCATGGATGATATTATGAGCTAAAATGAGGATTTAAAACCTAAAATCCAATGACACCTCTCCACTCCCATCCTGATTCTTGAGGTGTTGATTGCCTTTAAATTGGGGTCAGGGACATTGAGTTTTTTCATCCCTCAGAGACGTGCTAGGTCATTAAACAGAATAAGCAGTACTGACTGTGCTCTGTTTGCACAAGAACAAAACTATTGGCGTTGATTTAGCACGGTGCTTGTGTCTGTGTCAGGAGACACATACAGTGTGTACTTCACCCCTGTCCATCCATTCCTGGGCAAGTGCATTTCTAAGCCATTCAGTGTCTATAAATAAAATTGTCCATTAATATAGTTACTAGTCCAACCCACTCCAGAGATCGTACTTCATCTTATCCTCTTTGTATGCAGCAGCCTCCTGAAATTGCAGAACAACAGAAAGAAAAGTGCAGAAATATAGTGATTAGGAACAAAAAGCTAGCTAATTGACCAACATATTGGTCAGATAAAAACGTCACTCAATGCTTTTTGTTATCCATTTGTGGGAGTTGCGTGTCACTAGCAAGGCCAGCATTTGAGACAATCCAAACTGTCCTTGAGATAAACTGGGAGGCACTGCAGCTCTTGCAGTGAAGACACTCCCGTCGTTAGGTGTCGAATTTAATGGTTTTGATTCAGCAGCGAGTTGCTTCTAAAGCCCAAGTATGATAGATGAAAGTTCCAGTGCCCCTCCTGCATCTTGCCAGTAGATGCTTGCCAGCCTGTTTAAATACTACTTAGGCAAAATGCCAACATACAAAAAGCCGTCAATTCCTGCTCCTTAATCCCTGCCATCCCATCTCTTCACTTGCCCTCTCCACTCCCTCCCTTGGCTTTGCCGACACTGGGCATTTACTCACTGCCTTCAAAGCTATTGCTATCACTTCGCTCTCCGGCTCACCTGCCCTGTGAGTAACAATTGAGCAAATTGGGCCAGTGATCTCTTGCATCTTGAAGGAGGGGGTGGTGATCCTATTGAAAGGTTCAGAGGAGGGCTGAGGATTCAGGAAGGGTGCTGGGATGATATTTCTCTATGGAAGACCATCTAGCCCAGGGGTTCCCAACCTTTTTTATGCCATGGACCAATACCATTGAGCAAAGGGGTCCATGGACCCCAAGTTGGGAACTCCTGAGGGCATGGAGTCAAGATTAAAAAGCATGCACTTAAATGAAAATTAGAGCCTGGATCATTGAATATATGTAAGACTCAGATAAAAGATTTTTAGACTATTGGGAAATGGAGCCAAGACCAAGATGGGATCATCTATAATATTATGGAATGATGGTGTAGAATCGAGTGGATTTATTACCTGCTCCAGCTCCTACCTCTTACGTTCTTATTAGAAACCCACTTTAAACTGATCAATGTTTTGCGTTTAAACCCATCTACTCTCTTTAACTAAAGCCAATCATAGACCTTTCCGAATTCCTGATAGTGTGAATGAACCAACCCCTACGCTGAATCAAATGGTCAGAAGTCACACTGTTTATCTCTGACCAGAAACATATTTGCCAAGCCAGAAGCCACAGCCATATGGCTACAATATTACACTACTGTGCAAACGTTTCAGCTAGGGTGCCTAAGACTTTTCCGTGGTAGTTTAGTAATTTTACATATTGCACTATACTGGTGCAACAAAAAAAAACAAATTTCATGACATATATGAGTGATAATAAACCTGATTCTGATATGGGTCTCTACTGTGCACTGAGATGGAGAAGGGGGCAGGGAAAGGGGAGGGAACAGGATGAGTGACATTCTGTAATGATCAATAAACCAATTGTTTGAAATAAAAACACCTTTCCTGGTGTCTAAGGGCTGGGTGTGTCTGCACCCATGCCACCTTCCCCACCCCCCCCACTCCTTCTCTGCCACCTGTCTCACACCCTTCCCACGGTGCTCCACTCTCACCATTCCCAACAACCTTTGCTACCATCAGATTTACAAACTCGCTCTCTGCTCCATGTTGACAAATGCAGTGCTGTGCAAAAGTCTTAGACGCCCCAGCTATATATATGCGCATAAGAAATTTGCACAGTACTGTAAGTCAGAAGTAGGGTATTCCCATTCCAACAGCACAACAGAAATAGGACAAACTCTAAGCTCTTTTGCAACTTTATGGAACTCTGGTTAGGCCACATCTGGAGTATCATGTACAATTCTGGTTGCCCCACTATAGGAAGGACGGTGAGGCTTTGGAGAAGGTGCAGAAGAGGTTTACCAGGATGCTGCCTGAATTAGACACATGCTATCATGAGAGGCTGGGCAAACTTGGGTTGTCTTCTCTGAAGCGGTGGAGGCTGAGGGGAGATCTGATCGAGGTTTATAAGATTATGAGAGACACAGACAGAGTAGACAGGGAATATCTGAATCCCAGGGTGGAAGTGTCTAATACCAGCAAGCATGCATTGAAGGTGAGAGGGGGTAGGTTCAAAGGGGATGTGAAGGGTAAGATTTCTACTCAGAGAGTGGTGGATGCCTGGTATGGTGGTAGAGGCAAATACATCAGAGGCTTTTAAGAGATGTTTAGATAGAAACATGAATATGAGGGAAATGGAAAGATAGGGACATTGTAGGAGGGATTAGTTTTTGGGGGTTTATGATTTACTTTTTCCCAGGTTCAGCGCAACATTGTGGGCCGAAGGGCCTGTTCCTCAGCTGTATTGTTCTATGTTCTATGTTCTCAGTGATTTAAGTTTAAATTTTAGCCTTGCACAGGCTAACTGTGCATAGAAGTCCACATCTAGCCTACATATGATTGCAAACACGAGGAAATCCGTAGATGCTGGAATTTGTTGCTACATATGATTGCTTTGCTTTCATGAAATGGGACTCAAACAGCATATTTTAGTTAAAGTTCTATGCAAAATAAGCACTAAAAGACAGCTTTTAGTTTACTTCCATTTATACGTAAGGGCAGTGCAGCAGTACAATGATTAACAGCAACATCGGCTGGAAAAATTGGCAGTTCATGCGATAACGAGTACAGTCAGTCTTTGAATTGTGATTTATCTTTTAGCTGGCTTGGCACAACGTTGTGGGCTCTTCCTCTGCTCGACTCAGTGGAGGTGTGTCTGTAACTCTCTGTTCTCTCTATCCTCCTTGATGTCAATGCTGCTTTCAGCATTATTGTCCACTCTATCTCTCAGCAGTACAACCCTTTCCAGCCTTGTGCAATGCTCCTTACGTGACTTGCCACAGGCATGACCTTATTGCCAATATCTCTAGGCCTGCAGCTTGATCTGCAAGGGCTGTGTAACCCAGAGATTTGCAGTTGAGCAACCTTTATCCTCTCCCTCAAAAGCAAGGATCAGCTTCCTTATAAGCCACACGTAATATTGTAATAATCTAAAGTTTATTGCTATTAATTGCAAACTGATTGAAATTAATATCTTCCCAGATGAATGATAGCAAATACATTTATCACAGTTTGAAGTCAATGACCTTGCCCAGTGTCAGGTTTAGCCGAGTCTTGCTCAATTCTAGACTAAATTTCCTCGCAGACAGGTACTTCATTACGAAAACTATTTTTATCCGGTTGCCAATCCTCGTGTTTCTCTTCTGTTGCTGATATCCCTGCCTTCATAAACACTGTCATTGCCTTTTAATGATTATTCATGCAGATCGATCACACAGGCATAATATTGGCACAACTCCCAGTGAAGAGGGTGATTTCTTGGTGAGGTTTCAATTGCCTAAGCCTGGTAGAAATTTGGATTCATTTAATAGGCCTCTGCAGGACTAGGCAACTCCTGGATGGTAGGGATTTCACTGAAGCTTATAAAAGATAGAGATCCTGATAACCAGGGGATGTCCTTGGCAGGCGCAGGAAGCCAGTTTATGCTCTTTTGACTGATTCCCAGTGTTGACATTCAGCGGGTTTCAGCCACAGCCCTGACTGGGATTTTTAAGCCCATAAATTAGAATAGCAGCCCTAAATCAGAAAGTGTTTTTAATGGAGATAGGAATTGATAGGACATTAGATGCAAGGCTAGGAGACTGAGGACATTAACAGAAAGGAGACATTGGGGATAATAGGCATGGGGAAGTGAGAGAGATTGAGAATCTGGGCTGAGGACAAGATAGAAAATGTTGAGAGGCAGGGTTGGTATCCTGAAATACACTCTGCATTCGAATACACAATTGGCACAAGCAAGCATATAGATGAAGAAGAGAAAGCCCAAACAGATATTCCTTGGGAATTCTAAAGCAAATAGTTTAAGAAAGGGATGGGAAGCCATTTCCAATATTTCTTAAAAAAAGGGAAAAATCCAAGCAAGAGTTGAACAACAGAGGACAATATTAGGAAACTGTTTCCACCAACCATGATCCAGGGTGACAGATGAAGACAATTACAGAGAGTTTTCGCAGGTTGGAAACAAGCCCTTTGGCCCATCAGGCCCTCACTTTCACACTAACACTACATTAATCCCACTTCTGGCAGTCTCCCCACATTCATTTCGCCTCCCCAAGATTCCACCACTCTCCTGCACATTAGGGGCAACTTACAGTGGTCATTAACCTCCCAATTCACACGTCCCCAGAATGTGGGAGGAGGCCAGAACACCGGGAGGACACTCAGGAGGACGTGCAAACTCCACATAGGCATCACGTGAGTTCAGGATAGAACCTGGGCGTAAACTAGCAGCTTCGAGAGTTGCCCCAACACGCCACCCTAATTACAGAGCAGATCATTTAAAACTTTGAACTGTATTGCTCCGGCTTTGTTATGAAAGGGCAGCGATGAGAGAAGTGGACACAGAGCTGTGCGGAGGCAACACTCTGAAAAATGAGAGACAAAAGCTGGTTAAAACTGGGGGATTGTCCGTTATTGATAGATCGTCCAAAAAAGTTCTTGTGGCATCTTCTTCCTCTTTGAAATGCATTCAGGTGTTTTTCTACAATGCTTAGCAACATACCTCACAGATTCTCATTATTTTTGAAACTTATTAACAAACTGATAGTCTGATACGATTCAGCCTTGGATGCTTAATTAGCTTAATTGCACACAATATGGCCATCCAGGAGATGATGTAATGTTAAATACGCAGATAACAATTCTGCTGAATGGTAAATCTGGCTAATAGGGAGACAATGACCAGAAGCTCACTTGCACAATATAGCAAAACCTTTTTCAAAATAAACTATCATGTTCTTTGTGATAGCTTTTGACCCATAGGGTGAAGGAACATCTTCAGGGGCCAGAAGTTGTAACGTAAAAACAATGCCACCCTGAGCCAAATTACGTCAGCCGTTTTATTTTTTTTAAGTGATTTCCGGAGGGAAAGGGTGACAGTGTGTTTTGAGGGAAATGAATGTTGCTTCCAGTAGTCCACTCACTCCAAAGTAATCTCCCTTCAGTGCAGCACTCCTGTGCATTAAACTCTCTTGATCCTTGTAGCTTTCCTTGTTAGGATAACATTGAGTACATTACATCAAATGTCTGAATTCCGTAAATTTTATTAGAAATGAAGGGAAAGTTCCAATATTTATCATTGCAACTCTGTTCTCATTTAAGAACCTAGGAATCATAAGAAATAAATGCAGGAGTCAATTAACGTCTCATGTCCACTCTATCACTCAATCAGATCAAAGCCAACCTTTTACCTCAGGACCATTTCCCTGCAATAACCCCCAAAACCCCAGATTCCCCTAATATCTATTGTAAGGTCAAGAAACATGTAGTTCAAAACTTACGGACCTTTCATAGTTCATTGGTTTAGTTTATGAGTTTTATTCTTAAAATTCAATTATTTATGCCTGGACTGGTTTGATGATTTGTGGTTTAATGTTTTATATTCTGTGTTTTTTGTTTATTTTTTTAAAATTTTGACGTTTGTGTGATGTGTTCTTTTTTTGCATGTTGGGGGTTTGATGTTTTCCTTTGAACGGTCTCCTAGTTTTCTTTATTTGTTTCGTGGCTGTCTGTGGGAAAGAGAAATCTCAGGGTTGTTTACTGTATACATACTATATAATAAATGTACTTTGAATTTGAAATCTTTGAATCTCAGTTACTCTTGAAATCTCAGTGATTCCACTCAACAATTCTGGGGCACGTGGTTGTAAATTGGAATTGCTCAATACTTAGCTATTTAGTCTTTATTTAAATACCACACAGAACACAATTACATTTGAGAAATAATTATTTTTAGCCAGTTTTACATCTTAAATGAGTACAATGTTCATGTGCAAGGTATTGTAACTATTTTCCCAGACAAAGAAACGTGAAGGGCTGGAGAATACTTAACATGTGCTTTAAGATGGAGTACTTTTTTTTCCATCCCAAACACAGTTTTCCTAAAGTTGTAGGATCAGCCTGGAGTCCGCCTAAAGGCCTCGAGCCTGCTTGTAAACTGCCAACCTGCCCCCTCCCCCACTATCACTCAGAACACTGCTAAAGAAAAGTGCTCTTTTACCAAACATCCCCTTTTGTTAATCCTCTTCTTGATTTAAATGTTTTCTTTTTGTGTCTCTTGTAAGCCTCTAACCCATTTACTTTGTTTACTTTTGGAGTTCTTTATGTCAGGGCTGTGCTATTAAAATCTCAGTGCGACTGAATTTCACAACACAGAAGTACCTAGATTTGATTTTCCCATCTGGGCTGAATTAGCCCATTTCCATCGGAGGGAAGGGAAGTGGGAGATCTAGAATTAGTTTTTTTTTGTTTCGCAGTGTTTCAGTTACGAAAATCAGAGAGGAGTAATGCCAATTGCTGTTTGGTTATTCCTTCAGCAAGGAAACCTCCAAGAAAGTAGGTGAGGAAAGGAATGGGCTTGACAGTGTAGTGACTATTCAAGAGGCAATATTTGTGGGCCAAAAACTAATATAAAGAGCATTCAAACGTACTGTGAAAATATTTCTTATATTGTGCAAGTTACATTGTATAATGGAGCAGGCCAGAGAGCTGAAACCTCCTCTAGTTCTTTACAGCTTAAATGGATAAAATGGTAGTTAACCCAATTTCTCTAAAATGCTTTCTGTTCCATTTTTCAAATGTTTCCTTTGCCCAGATGATCACTCACTGCCACGTTCAGATTCAGATTTATATATAAGATCATAAGACCATAAGATACAGAAGAAGAATTAGGCCATTTGGCCCGTCGAGTCTGCTCCACCATTTCATCATGGTTGATTTATTATCCTACTCTGCCCCATTCTCCTGTCTTTTCCCTGTAACCTTTGACACCCTGACTAATCAAGAACCGAACAATGTCCACTTTAAATATACCCAATGACTTGGCCTCCACAGCTGTCTGTGGCAATGAATTCCACAGATTTACCACCCTATAGGTAAAGAAATTTCCCCATCTCTGTTCTAAAGGGACATCCTTGTATCCTGTGCCCTTTGGTCCTAGACTGCAGCACTATAGGAAACATCCACTCCATGCCCACTCTATCTAGGCCTTATTTATCACATGTACATTGAAGCACACAGTGAATTGCATCGTTTGCGCTGAGGTTGTACTGGGGGCAGCTCACAAGTGTCACCACATATTCCAGCGCCAACATAGCATGCCATTAATGCTCAACAGAATGTCAACATAGCATGCCATCAATGCTCAACAGAATGCCAACATAGCATACCCACAATGCTCATCAGAATGCCAACATTGCGTGCCCACAATGTTCATCAGAATGCCAACATAGCGTGCCCACAATGCTTAACAGAATGCCAACAGAAAACAACAAGCAACAAAACAACACACACACACACACACACACACACACACACACACACACACACACACACACACCCTCCTCCAGGACAGGCCTGATTTCCTAGACGCTAGCATGAAGGATAATTGTGTGGAGAAGCAAGACTACTGTTGCTAACTGAGGAATTGTATCTAGGCGGGAGTCAGACTCTTTAGAGGATGAGGGAGGGATAACAAAATAACAACTCTGAGCACTAACACTAGATTGTTGGTTTCCATCAAAACTACAACTTTTCACTCTTCATTAAACATTCAGTTTCTAATAACTGTGTTTCCTCATTTTAGGATATAAAGGAGTGAAAGAAAGAAACTATTGCATTCTCAATGCCAATTAAAACATACTGAACCTTTAGTCCTTGAAGCAAAGTGTTTGCAGTCTCATTAGCCACACTGATAAAGAAAGAAAGAAAGAAAGAAAAGCATTCAAGTTATACAGTCCCTCACAATGTTGGGAAGCCCCACAGCAACTTGCAATCAATAAAATATTTTTGAAAAGTACACATCACCGTAATATTGGGATTGACCCAGAATATCCAAAGGAATGTAAGTATCTGTTCTGATAGCAGGAGACTAGAACAGCTCTACAATTTTAGAGCAAATTAGTTGTCGACTTTTTCTGCTTCAGTGTCCTGGGGCACTGTCTTTTCCCGTGTAATCAAAGGATTTTGGATTTATTGCTCATTGTGGTCAAACTGGGTGATGGATTTGCTTCGCTTCTGCTTCGTATCCATGAATTAATTCCTGACTCTTACAGCCAGGTAGCCATAGTCAGAGGGTTATACAGCACAGAAGCAGACTCTGTGATGCACCACGGTAGTGTGGCGGCTTGCAAAGTTCAAAGTACATTTATTATCGAAGTACGTGTACATTATGCAACTTTGAGATTCATCTCCTGACAGGCAGCCATGAAACAAAGAAACCCAAAAAAAATTTTAAAAAAGAAGACTGTCAAACACCCAACGTGTAGAGAAAAAAAAACAAATCATGCAAGTGTAACTCTCGGTTCGGTTAGAGGCGTAATCTAGGGGAAGACAGCCTCCGGCCCGGGTAAGCTTGAGAAATCTTGTTTGGGCGGATGCTGCGCGATGTGTCCCCTGTTACAAATCAGTACCACAAAATAACAAACAGTACACAATATGTGATTAAATGACTGAGATTTATAGTTCTTAATTTGACTATATGGTTAGTAAAGAAACAAAAAAAAAGGAAAGGGCTTGTTCTCATGAAAGATTCTAATATGTAACATTGGAACTCACCGTTCTGTTCATTTGTTTCCCGTCGACCTCCTCCAAGCGTGGCCAACCCTCCGACCCTCACTGCAAGCCCACTCCATCCAGCAGCCTACCAACTCTCTCCATTCACGTCTTCTCCCCTCATCTCTCCCCAGCAAAAGACCATAAAATCCCTGCTCCCAGACCCACAAGAAATTGCCCCATATTCCAAAGCCCCCATTATCTCTAGTCGTAACCCAAACATTGCTGCTACAGAGAAACCATTACCTTTGCAGTGAAACATTACAGAGAGGCCACTACATCAGCAGTGAAACCTTACAGGGTGTTACACAAGCAATAAATGCAAGCAACTAGCACTCTGAACCAAAGTCCACAAAGAGATGTGGTCCTTGTACCCTCAGTTCATCATACAGTGGAGCAGTGAGCTGAATTGGCCCGACCCTCGCCTCTGGCCCCGACACCCTGACCTTTCCAATCTTACTCGGTGCTTAAATTAGCATCCAAACATGGGGGTTCACCTGCTTTGGTACACTCTGGGGCCTGGACCCTGCTGTCTTGATTCAACCTGTATCTGACCTTTCCAATTCGGCCTGGCACTTAAAGCGATCGAATCTCGGGTCTTCCTCGCTCTCGGTGATGGGCACGCAGCCTCGCCTCGCCTCGGTTCTGGCACATCCAGTTGCCTCCAAGTCCAAAGGGAAGTTACAGACTATTGTTTGAGATGGTCACGTACCAGAAAAAGAGTGACTAACAGAGTACTTACTTGTTTTCTTTACTGCTATCCCTTTTGCCAATCAGCTTTCCAGCTCTTAGATCCACCCCTCCCCTCCTGTCTTCTCCTATCATTTCGGATCTCCCCCTCCCCCCCTACTTTCAAATCTACTCTACTATCTCTTCTTTCAGTTAGTCCTGACGAAGGGTCCCAGCCCGAAACATCGACTGTACCTCTTCCTATAGATGCTGCCTGGCCTGCTGCGTTCCACCAGCATTTTTTGTGTGTGTTGCTTGAATTTCCAGCATCTGCAGATTTCCTCGTGTCTACTTGTTTTCCTTGTTTCGTTTGCCTCAGGCCAGAAGTCGCCGAGGTTCACCAACACCATCTCAAAACGGAAGGTTTGTGAAATAGAGTAATGCTCTTACAACTTGGGCCATTCCAGAGTTCAGAGTTCATCTGTATGTCCTCCCTATGAACTGCGAGGGTTTTCCCCAAGTGCTCTGGTTTCCTCCCACAGTCCAAAGTGGTACCAAGTAGGTTATCTGGTGATAAACGTGAGAAAGTCTGCACACACTGTAAATCCAACGCATATGTAATGCAGGAGAACTCAGCAGGCCAGGCAGCATCTTGGGCAATAAATAAATAGTCTATGTTTCGGGTTGAGACCCTCCTTTAGGCTAATCGGTCATTCTAAATTGTGCTGTAATCAGATTAGGGTTAATTGGATTTGTTGGTTTTGCTGGGGTGACATGACCAGAAGGGCTGACTTCACACTTATCACTAAATAGATAAATAATAAAAATAAATATCTATGTTGACATTTTTGCTCATCTACACCAATCCCATGTGCCCACATTAAGTCCATATCCTGCGCTGCTTTGCCTATTTAAGAGCCTGTCAAAATATCTCCAGAATGTAATGATTGTATCTGACTCCATCAATCATCTGGCAGTGTGATCTAGATATCAACCTTTCCATGTGTAAAAACAACCTATCCTCTTAAATCCCCTTTAAAACTGCTTCATCTCATATTAAACCCATTCCCTCTTGTTTTTCATGCTTTCATCATCAGAAAAAGATATCCAAGTATCTTATAATTTTCATATACCCCTTAAATGCTCTCTGTTCAGCCTAATTTATTCCAGGGAAAGTAAACGTAGTTTACCAGCCTGTCCAGTCTTTCCCCATAACAATAGTCCTCCAATCCAGGCAAATTCCTGGTGAATCTCCACTGCACTCTCTCCTTCTTTATAGTGTTGCGACTAGAAATGCATGCAATACCCCCAATCAGCATTGTTAGATGTTACAACATAGTGTCCAAACTTTGTGTTCTATGCCTTAACCCATGAGGGCAAGCTTTTTTCGAGACCTATCGAATATTGAAAGGACTATACAGAGTGAACGTGAGAAAGATGTTTCCTGTAGTGGGGGACTCTAAGGCCAGAGGGCACAGCCTCAGGATACAAGGTTGTCCCTTTAGAACAGGGATGAGGAGGAATTTCTTTGGCCAGAGAGTGGTGAATCTGTGGAATTCATTCTCATAGATGGCTGTGGAGGCCAGGGCATTGGGTATACATAAAGTGGAGGTTGATAGGTTCTTGATTAGTCAGGGTGTCATAGGTTACTGGGAGAAGGCAGGAGAATGGGGTTGAGAGGGATAATAAATCAGCCATGATGGAATAGTGAAGCAGACTGGATGGGCCAAATGCCTTATTCCACTCCTATGTCTTATGGCACCTTACGTTCTCCCCGTGTCTACGTGGGTTTCCTCCGGGTGCTTCGGTTTCCTCCCACATTCCTAAGATGTACTAGTCGATAGGTTAATTGGCTATAGTAAATTGTCCCGTGATTAGGCTAGGATTAAAATTAGTGGATTGCTGAGCGGTGTGGCTCGAAGGGCTGGAAGGGCCTATTCTGTGCTGTATCTCAATAAATAAATAAACCTGTAAAACTTTCTGTCCCACTTCCACTCTGTCTTGGCTCCCATGGTTGAAATAGATGTTAGTGATTATCTGGAATGAGCTGCCAGAGGAAGTGTCGAAGCAGGTACCACTGCGCAGTTTAACAGGCGTTCGGCTAGGTATACAAAGGGGAGGTTATGGGCTGAATGTGGGTGATTGAGACTAGCAGGGAAGTTGCTGTGTTTGGCATAGAGTGGTTAGGCTGAAGGATCTGTTCTGTGCTGCATAGTCATAGACATTATGACCCCACTGGGAACTCAGTGGTGCAGTGAGTCAAGCTACTGCCTCACAGTTCCAGTGATGTGGAACTGTGAAATTACAAGGGTAGATCAAGCATTAAGGCAGATTTATACTTGTGGGTACAGGCTACGCTGCAGGCCTGATTTATACTTTTGTGTAGACCTACGCCGTAGCAAGCATGCACAGTTGTGTCTGCGTCGCTCTGCAATTCACCGCCAAAACACTAGTTGGCGGTGGGGTTTCTATGCCACTGTGTTGAGTTTCTTTGTGAGAGACATGGACGAGGAAATGCATTTCAAATATTTTCGGATGTCGGCAGGTAGATTTGACGATTTGGTTCATCGTCTCCAACCATTTATTTCGCATCAGTGTACCGACATGGCGGAGAAAAGCAGCCGGAAGTGCGTATGAGGAAATGCGATGCTCCCAAGTGGACCAATCACAGTTGTTGCGGTCTGTGTCGCCGCAACGCGTGAGTTACATTTTTGGGGAGGTGCACATCACCCTACGGCGTAGGGTACACTGTACCTACAGCGTACATTTGATGCACAAGTATAAATCAGCCTTAAGGGTACACCTAATCCTGGGAGATACACCCTTAGGCATGATCTACCCTTCTTCCATGCTTAGAAGGTGGCGATCACGATATGATAGAATTCACCCAGCAATTTGAGAGGGAGAGACTAAAATCGAATCTATCAGAATTACAGTGGAGTAAGGGGAACTACAGAGGCATGAGGGAGAAGCTGGAAGGGGACATGAGCAGGAATGCCAGTAGAGCAGCAATGGCTGGAGTTTCCGAGAGTTATTTTGGAAGATGCAAGATCACTTCATCACAAAGAAGCAGAAGTATTCTAAAGGGAGGATGAGGGAGCCATGGCTGAAAAGAGAAACCAAAGACTGCACAAAAACAAAAGTCAGGGCATACATTACTGCAAAAATGAGTGAGAAGCTTGAGAATTGGGCAGTTTTAAAAAAAAACTAACAGAAGGCAACTAAAAAGCAATAAGAAGAGAAAAGATGAAGTACGAAGATCAGCTAGCCAATATAAAAGAGAAAGTTTTTTTCAGGTATATAAAGAGTACAAGAGAAGAAAGGGTGGGCATTGGACCACTGGAAATTACACTGGAGAGGTAGTAATAGGGAACGAGGAAATGGCCGATGAACTGAATAAGTATTTTGTCTTGGTCTTCACTGAGGAAGGCACCAGCAGAATGCCTGGAAATCGAAAGTGGCGGGGGCAAATGTGAGTCTGGTCACTATTACTAAGGAGAAGGTGCTTGGGAAGCTGAAAGGTCTAAAGGTAGATAAGAAGCACTACACCCCAAAGAGATGTGGAGATATTACTAGTGATCTCATTGAGGCCAACCAAATACTGAAAGGCCTAGGTAGAGTGGATGTGCAGAGAATGTTTCCAGCAGCAGGAGAGCCTAGGACCAGAGGCCTCAGTCTCAGGATAGAAGGATGCCTCTTCAAAACACAGATACGGAGGAACTTCCTGAGTCAGAGGGGGGTGAATCTGTGGAATTCATTGCCACATTCGGCTGTCGAGGCCAGGTCGTTGGGTACATTTAAAGCAGAGTTTGATAGACTCTTGATTAGTAAGGGCGTCAAAGGTTATGGGTAGAAGGTAGGAGAATGGGTTTGAGAGGGAAAGTAAGTCAGCCATGATCAAATCATGGAGCAGACTCAATGGGCTGAATGGCCTATCATCCT
Organism: Mobula birostris; assembly: GCF_030028105.1. NCBI lineage: Eukaryota > Metazoa > Chordata > Chondrichthyes > Myliobatiformes > Myliobatidae > Mobula > Mobula birostris. Next base: position 31,502,649 of record NC_092394.1, on the reverse strand, counting down.
GCAGCTATGTCTTATGGTCTAAATGATAATCCCACACTGGACATTCCTGGTGTTGTTTAGTAACTCCAAAACATAAAACCAACTTACTGCCTAAGATTCATGTTTTATGCCATAAGATATAGGAGCAGAATTAGGCCATCTAGTCTGTTCCACTATTTCATCATGGCTGATCCATTTTCCCTCTCAGTCTCCTGCCTTCTCCCTGTATCCCTGCATGCCCTGACTAATCAAGAATCTACCAAGCTCTGCCTTAAATATACATACAGAATTGGCCACCGCAGCTGCCTGTGGCAACGAATTCCACAGATGCACCACTCTCTGGCGAAAGAAATTCCTCCTTATGTCAGTTCTAAATGGAAGTCCCTCTATCCTGAGGTTGTGCCCTCTGGTCTTAGACTCCCCCACGATGGAAAACATCCTCTCCACATCCACTCTACTGAGGCCTTTCAACGTTCGGGAGGTTTTAATGAGACCTACCCCCTCCCCCCCGCCCCCGTCATATTTCTGAATTTCAGCGAGTGAAGGCCCAGCACCATCAAATGCTCCTCAAATGAGAAGCCTTTCAGTCCCGGAATCATTTTTGTGAACCTCATTTGAACCTTCTCCAATGTAAACACATCTTTTCTTCTCATGCCCTCTTCTCACTGCTACCATCAGGGAGGAGGTACAGAAGCCTGAAGGCACACCCTCAGCAATTCAGGAACAGCTTCTTCCGCTCTGCTATCAGATTCCTAAATGGACATTGAACCCATGGACACTACCTCACTTCTTAAAATACTATTTCTGTTTTGCACTATTTTAAATCTAATATACATATATACAGTATACTTACTGTAACTGATTTACCTATTTAATTTTTCTCTATATATATTATCATGTATTGCATTGAACTGCTGCTGCAAAGTTAACAAATTTCACGACACATGCCGGTGATAATAAACCTGATTCTGACGTCTTTTCTTCGATAAGGGGCCCAAAACTGCTTACACTACTCCGAGTGAGTTTTTATGGTGTTGAGATTAGCCGAGTCTCTATTCTGGTAAATTCCATGACTTTCAGGCCATAACCACACACACACACACACACACACACACACACACACACACACACACACACACACACACACACACACACACACACACACACACACACACACACACACACACACACACGCGTACCAACCCGTTCCACACCACAGATCTAACCTGCACTTTACCTCCACCAGCAGTACTAACCTCCCGATTCTCCCTAGACTACGACTGGTTCAATTTCCAGTCTGGATTCCCCACTCAGGTTCAATTTCCAGTCTGGATTCCGCACTCAATCTGATTCTTCGAACTCCTTCAAATTCTCTCCGCTGAGACCCTGAGCTTACTAAAATATATTTGTTGGTTTATTAAGATCTTCCTCCCACACACTCAGTGCTTTGCTTTCTCTTTTCCGCAAGTGCTGTATTGTCCGCTGTGCAGGGTTAGCATTTTCTCTGTAACAATAAAATCTACTGAACTCTTTTTCAGTGGGGCATATTTATGTTCAGCAAACAAACACGAGAACGCACTTTTTACAAAAGTAGAGCATTTCCTCACTTTGCTCTTTTTATTTATCTTTCAGTTCGTGGTAGGTACAAAGTTTCATGTGAAGTTGCAAAAGCGCAACAACAACGCCCATTTTCTTTGTTCATTTTAATAGTTACAATGTATTAAAATGTCTAATATATCTTGGCTGACAAGCTGTCATATCCATTAACAATTGTCAGCGAGGCTTAATAGAAAAAGAAACATTTGGTGCTCCTAAGTGATTAGGAAATTGCAGCTTAAAATACAGAAATAAAGAGCTCTTTCTTCAGACTGCTGAACAACTCACACCTTGGAAGAGGTTGTTTCTGAGGCGATATGTAGAACTTACACGGAAACGCGGCATTAAATGGTTTGGTAATCTTTTTAAAAGGCAGACGTAAAATAAATAAAAACCACATATAATATTGTCGAAGCATTGAAGCTTATTAAGCACTTGGAACGATTTTTCGATGCATTTTGAAACACTGCTTTGCACCAGGTATTGGGTGTCTGTTTAATGCAAAATTGGACTGTCAGCAAGAACGACCTTGCATTTCAGAAGAGATGTTTTTTAAACCCTGCCCCCCAACTCCAATCGCACTGCAACCATTCCGGCACTTGACATGCGCAGTACACAAGGACTACAATTCCCAGAGTGGCCTGGCAGCCAGGCATGCGTAGTGCGGACAGACTGCCTCTTGAGTGGCATGTTGTTTGTTACACTGTAACCAGCTGCCCGGGCTACAGCGACTACTGCTGGGACCATTATTCTGCATGCTGATAGATCGCTGCTTCTTCCACCCAACCTCCTCTCTTTCTCTAATCTTCCTGCCTCCTCCTCCTCCTCCTCCTCCTTTCAAGGAACTTTAAAAAAATTATTTGCAGATCAAGTGGTAATCATATAAGGACGGGGTCTCGCAGGCTTTTCAACTAGATGATCCACAAATGAGAAGGAGGAAAAGATGGAGCTGCATATCTTAGAACACAGACTGAAAGTAGCAAGTATAGCCAAGGACGGCATCCAGTTGTTTACTCACGGATTAATAAAACTTGCTTTCCTGCCTTCAAAGACAAGGTAAGTGGAGCAGAATTTTTAAAAAAATAAAACGAGAAACGCAGAATATCTAATTGGGACTCCTGTACTCCTGTCTTTAAATTGAAACTGCACCGGAGGAGAAAAACAACAGTTGATGTCATTGCTGAGACACCGAGAGGCAAGATAAAAGGTAATCGCATTGACTGGAACTGTTAAAAAGGCAGTGATCTATCTACTTATCCCGGCCTACTGCAACAGTCATTGTCATCTCCAGATGGATAATGTGATTCAAACACAGCGGGAAAGTGGAGTTAAAATAAACGGCAGGCCGGGAAGTGGGGGGGGGGGTGGTAGTTGTGAATGAAAATGGGTCAGACATTCCGCTCTTGATTTCGGGACCTGGAGTAGCGGCTGTTGTAGGAACCCGGCTTCTGGGGCACAGGGCAGTATCCAGGCAGCGTTTGAGCAGCGCCGGTTGGAGGGAGTCTGCACCCAGATCAGCACAGAAAGCCGGCTATATTGCAATGACACCTGATCTCCCAGGAGCTGCTTTAAATGAGCGATCTCCACCCCCCTGCCCTAAAAGAAATCGTTTCTTGGCCTTTTTAAAATTGTAAAATCACAACGATTGCATGTTAACTATTTTAAAGACAACCCTTTCCATGCCTTGGTATCCCGGTTTATTGAACGTACGGCGATCCCAGTTGAGTTTGATTGCCTTTGTTTAAGTGCACAGGCATCGGCAGATACTGGAGGAATCTCGGTTTCTCAATAACTTTCGGAACATTACGAGATATTAGCTGACATTTAGCAGTGGGGCTCTTCTTTCAATTTAAACCTTCCGCGCTAATCTGATTTTTTATTCTGTTTGATCAAGCTGCACTTCTTTGTGGATATGCTCGTTTTTTTAAAAAAAATCCCTCCCAGGTATTTAATATATAGTGTTTTATGATTTGTTGCCTGGCCTCCATGTGCGGAACAGCCCACAGTTTATTGTCAGACCAGAAATGTAACTAGAGTTAATTCATCTTAATGACAACCCAGAGTTCCAGCCGGAAAGTCAAACTGATTGCAAAAAAAAGGTCGTTTAATATAGCGCTAGTTGATCTTGCAGCTAAAATTTCTGTTAGCGAAGTAAACAGATCTGATTTTTTTTTACATTGGCGTGATGCACACTTTAGCTTAATTCCGCAACGATGGGGTGCAAGTTGTGCAACAAATTTTTCTCAGAAGTTGTTGCACGCACTTTTATTTTGCTCCAGAGAAATCAGGGCGATATTATGCAAAAAGCAGGACGGGCTGACAGTCGGCGTTGCTGGCCTTTGATTCGTTTTAAGGGGCTGTCTGGTTTGTGTCACTGCGTTTCCAAATGCATGCAGTTTGTAAAGTGCAACGCAAAACGGTACGAGCGAGCAGTATGTGTTGGCTCGGTTAGATTCCTGCTGCAGTGATCGGTTGAAACGGACGTTACAGTATTTACCTAATTCAGCATCCACTTGCGTACAAAATGCTTATAGTTGATTTGGGGTGGGTGAACGGCCGCGGGAGTTGCAAGCAACCGTGAGGCCTTTAACTATTCAGAAGTGTACGGTTGAGGTGCAAATGAGACAGAGAACCACTTTCTGTCACTAAGTGCACTGGAATAAGAGCAAAGAGGTGTCCAGCCTTTCAGCAGGGCCGGAGTCACGTCTTTTGAAGCACAACTTTCAAAGTGTATGAGGAGCAGCAGCGGCCAGAGAGTGGATCGGTGGGGAGTGGTGAGGGAGTTGTTAATCCGGAGAAGGGCCGGAACTGTAATGAAATGCTTTCTAAAACCCAGTTGGCCGGGGGTCGATTTGCAATCGCCAGAGCAAGCACTGCAGATGCGCAGAAAGTACTGGAGACGGAATAATTGTAGAAAATGGAGCGGGTGTCAAAGTACCTATATTTTATTATATACTACCTTGAGATTCATTTTCTTGCGGGCGTTTACAGGGAAAATATAAAACTACAGAAAGGCTGACAAACAACTAATGTGCAAAAGAAGATTGCAAAAAAAAAACCCGAGAACGTAAGTTGTAAAGAATCCTTGAAAGCAGGTCTGTGCGTTGTAGAATCGGTTCAGAGTTGGGGTGAGTGATGTCCATGCCCTGTCAGTAGCCTGATGGTCATGGGGCAATAACTGCTCCTGAACCTGATGATGTGGGACCTTATACTCCTGTGCCTCGTCACAAACAGGAGAAAACCAGCAGGCCACACAAAATGCTGGACAAGCCCAGCGGACCAGGCAGCATTCATGGGAAAAAAAAGTACCACCAACCCCATGAAGGGTCTCAGCCTGAAAAATCAACTGTGTTCTTTTCCACAGATACTGCCTGGCCTGCTGAGTTCCTCCAGCATTTTGTGTGTGTATCTGCTGCCCGGTTGGTAAGAGTATATAATTTTCTTGAAACCAACAAACCAGTTCTTTCCTTCTCTATTGGCTCTAAATGTTTCAGCATAGTGGCAAATCAATTTGTGGAGTGAAAACAAGGAAGATGTAGACTTATTTGGGGGAGGGATTACTAGCCTTAACGAGAGACCTTTCACCCAAACCATAAAAGGGTGCCAATTACACCTGATTTAAGTTGCCGAGATGAGAGAGCAAACAATGTGAAAAGGTGAAGCCTTTCATTTTCTGTTCCAGTTTAAAATTCTGCTTTCGCTGCTCATAATGTTGTCTCCTTCACACGGTGAATCTGTGACGCAGTAGGTGGAACTCCATTCCTTCTGTGAGGGTGACTCTGAGCTTTAATTGTCGTGTCACTTCACTTCTCGATTCCACCACTCCTACTCTGATTTCTTCTTTTAACCTTCTGCACTGGTCCAACAAAGCACCAGGCTGACACGCTTCAGACCTCGTGACTTAACACTGAACTCAACAAATTATTCTGTGTCACAGTTGGACAATTTTGGTAAAAGGATCTACAGTAATTTTTTTAAAAAGACAAAAATTTGTAAAGGTTTAGTAGGTTGAGCATCATCTAGAAAGAGAAGCAGGTAAACATTACAGATCAAACTTTAACTATTACCATGGTGGCACATTCTTTCTCTCCCTTATTCTCTTTAAAATTATTTCTTAGTTGTATCTATATCTTAGCAATCATCTGAATGACAGTCCTTCATCTCCCTAGCTCAGCCTACACAACCTCCCACTTGTGTCAGGGCGACTAGTCTCGGTCTCCAACCTATCATCAATATTTATTTCATCCCATCCAACCCTCCTCTTCCATAGTCACAGAATTAAAAAGCACGGAAGCAGGCCCTTCACCCTAACTAAGATGTCTATCCAATTTAAAACCTGTTTGCCATCTAATTTGGCCACTTTCTGATGAAAGGTTATTGGCCTGAAACAATAATTGTGCCTCTCTCCACATTGCTGTCTCCGCTCTCTAATTGTTCTAGTGTTGCCAAAGGCTAGGTGGTTCTGGGAATGTCAAGTAATGGCTGCTGTCTGGAACAGTGTTCACCCGCTTCCCTGCCAGTGTGAGAGACAGGCGCTGCTTCTCCTACGGTTGCTGGGGGAAATGGAGTGAGAGGAGGGGTCAGTGAAAATACTGGGTGGCTCACTGGAAGAACGGTGGCCTCGCAGTTGCAGGGATCCTGGTGAAGCGCCGTCTGTGTGGAATTTGTGTTCTTTCTGGGACCGCTTGAGATTTCCTGTTGCTCCGATTTCCTCCTACGTCCCCAAGACAGGGGTTTGTAGGCAAATTGATCATTCAAAATTGCCCTGGGTGTGGTGGTCAGCGGCAGAATCTGGGTGGTGGATCTTCATTCGAATGTGTCACAGGGAAAATTAGTCGGGTAATGGAGTTGCTCTGTTGGCTGGCTCGAACCCGATGGACATAAAATGCCTTCCTTCCACGGCATAAGGAAACTTGGAGATGGATAATTGGACCATGGCGAAGTGAGGGGAATTGTCAGAATGTTGGGTGGGGAAGAAGAGATGAGTCTGCTGATGGAATCTCAGTGAAGGTGCTGGGAAAAAGTTGAGGACAGTCCCATTGAAGACGAAGACTGGTGTGGTTGAAGGTAAGTATGCAGGAGCACTGTCCTGGATCGGAGGGAGTGGAAGTTGCTGAGAAATGGTTAAGGGCTCTATTTGCTGTAGTGGAGAGGACATCTTGGTTCAGGAAGACCGAAGACCTATCAGAAGCATCAGTGTGGAAAGTCCTGTCATCAGAGCAGACTCCAAAGAGCTAAATAACTCGGAAAACGTAGTGGATGGGAAGAACTAAGTCACACTGACAGCTTTTTGATTTTCATTTACTATTTCACTGAGCCTGACCTGTGGGAAGACTTCACAGGGCATTGATGTCTCTGGACCTATGGACCTTAGAGAATGGTTGATATCTGAAACGCACTGCCAGAAGAGGTGGTGGAATCAGATGCAAAGACTGTGTTTAAGAGGAGAGAGAATAGATAAGGGAGATAATCGTAATGGGGGCTAATAGGTTAAGTTGACAGTAATATCAGCATAGTTATAGTGGGCCAAAGGGCCTGTTTTTGTGTTGTACAACATCATGAGCAAGTGCTGTACAGAACTGCGGAGTATGCCCACAGGAAGATGAATCTCAGGGATGTGTACGGTGATGTGTATGTACTTAGATAATAACATTTTATTTTGAGACATACAGGCCATATACATGGATTAAAACAGGTTCTGTTTCCACCAGAAGTTGATTTTGTCCATGTCGGAAAATAGAAGTCACTCAATATTCCAGTATCTGCAGATTTTCTCTTGTTTGTCACTTAATATGGTAGCTTCATCTCCACAGTATCGTAATGAATGGCATAAGACGGATTTAAACTAATTCTGGTATTCGAGTAAATATATGTACACCCGTCAGTTTTTTTGTATTTAACAATATTATGGGGGGGGGGGTCATTTGTATGTAGGGATGCTCACAAGTCGAGTGTTGGCACCCCAGGGACAGCCTGTATAAAAGCAGGTACTTCATGGATGTGGTGTGCTGAGGGGCTCTATTTTCTGTAATGTGTAACTTTGTGTTGTGTGAATATTTCAATGGAGTCTGTTACCTGGAGCTTAAAGGCCTTGTGAGTCCTTGATTTAGAAGTTGTTAGTTTTGACAAAAAGCTGGCAATCCTAGTAGGAAAAACCTTAAACCAAGTGGAGTGTTAAACACAACCCAAAGCCATTGAACCCCAGGGTGAGAGTGCCTTCTGTTGCGATATGGTGAGGCAGGAGTTAAGGTCTTCCAGGAAGTTTGTGCAAGGAGGATACTAAAGGCCAAATTAAAAATTTGAAACAAAAGTTTGACTTGGAGAAGAAAATAAGAAGTCAGGAGATGGCAGACAGGTGTTGCTCTGAGGGTTGGATATGTAAAGTAAGATTTGAAGCATTTATACTAGTGAAGTGACTCTCTCAACCTGGCTTGGCAGTTTTGCATTTTACTTGTTTAAGATGCACATCCAAGCATTGAAATAAACACTGAAAATGCAGATTGTTTTTGCCATGTTACATTGTCATGGCATTCATGTAAACATCAAAGCTATCTCTGTTCCACAGAGATGTCTTCTTTGCACTTGTGACATGTGAATAATGCCATAACCAATTGTCTTTCTCTGCAGACTTTACAGAGCATTGTGTGATGAAATAGTGTTCTATTGACACAGAGAGAATCAGTATGAAATGATTAACTAGATTTCTTACATTTTATTACAGTATATAGAAGCTTTCTAGTTCCTTTAAGAAGCTCTTATAAACAAAAGCTTTTATGTCTACTTTTTTCTCTTGCCATTAAAGATTAGGGCTTGAAGAATTACCGTAACTCCTGGAGTATAAATCATGTATAAATTGCCAACTCCACCCCCCCCCCCCCACACACTTATTTTGGGGATTCAGTTTTGGGAAACTGTCTTTCTTGAAGAATTGCCTTAATGTTTTTCTCTGTTTCTGGGGATGGCAAACAACTGGTCTTTGTTGGAAAACTTTGCTGCCAAGATTAGTAAGGTTAAAGGAAATATAATTTGCAAAGCTTGAAGTTTGTGCTCATACTAACAGATAGGCTATTCCTCTTGTGGAGTTGTACCTATCCAAAGATTTTTAGTAGTCAGAGGACTGTGGCAATGTGTGTTTGTTACTTTTTTTCTGAACTTTCTAACTAAAGTTTGTTCCCAGATCTCTTTTTCCTGCTGAGCTGTGTGCTAGAACATCCCAGTAGAACAATGGGAATACAGATCCGTAATTCCTTGAAAGTAGCATCACAGACTGTCCAATCTGCGCCTTGTAAGGTATGAAAATGCCCGACGCAGGCCTCTCATGGTCTGAGTTGACGTTCACTCCTCCTACCCAGGGCTGTTAAGAAAACTTTTGGCACATTGGTTTTCATAAATCAGAGTGCAGAGTACTGGAGCTGAGATGCTATGTTGAAGTTGTATAAAATAATTGGTCAAATTTACAGTTCTGGTCATCTATGGGAAAGATATTAAGTTTGAAAGAGTGCGATAATTTACAAGGCTATTGCAAGACCCAAGGGCTTGAGGACCCGAGTAATCTCTCTCTCTCTCTGGCTATCCATCCCATAGGATGATGATGGTTCCTTTCAGTCAGGTAGTGGGGTTTATACCCCACTCCTTAGAAAGGAACAGCATGTGCGTGAATGGATTTTAGGTGAGTAGGGGGTTGCAGAGGTGCAGACCCACCCTCTGGGCATCCCCTCCCAGATCCAGCGGCATGGTGGGGTCCAAGACGGCTCGGGGAAGCTCTGTTGCAGTGAATGGCCAGACCAAGCTTGGATGCAAGGGATGCCCTTTCCGCTGTTCACGGCACGTGTTTGCTAGATGGTCGTTGACCCTACAAGAGGGTTCATCCGCCCTTTCACAGGTCTTGTTTTTCGTCCTGCAGGGTGTCTCGCCACCCTCCTCACCAGGCAAGCCTGGCGGGGGAGCTGGTTTAGTCGCCGACCACCCGACCATGCGATCATACTGGGTTACATGGTACCAGTAGCACTCAGACGAGTGACCCGAGTAATAGGGCGAGGTTGACTAGATCGGGCCTTTATTCCCGGAGCGTAGGAGAATGAGGAGAGACCTTAGAGGTGTATAAAATTTATTAGGGGTGTAGATTGCATGAATGCATACAGGCTTTCTCCACTGAGGTTGGGTCAGACTAGAAGCAGAGATCATAGGCTTAGGGTGAAAGATGAAACTTGAGAGGGAACCTCGTCATTCGGAAAGTGGCACATGTGTAAAGAGCTGCCAGTGGAAGTGGTAGATGTGGGTTCCATTTACAACATTTAAGAGAAGTTTAGATAGGTTCATGGACGAGAGAGGTATGCAGAGCTGTGATTCAGGCATGAGTAGGTGTGACGAGGCAGAAAAACAGGTTGACATGGACTAGATGGGCTGACGGCCTATTTCTGTACTACAAACCATCTCAATGTTACTAAAGCCTTGAGGACCTCCTGTAGTTTGCTTCTCTTCCCATCCAAGGGAGTTGTGCACCCCAACCCGGGGACCACTGGTTAATAGCAATTGGACTTCAGAATGGCCTCATTAATGAGGACTGTTGATTAAAAATTGACCTTGCCCAATGTTTAAAAATTCTTCTTTCCTTAGTCGTTACATCATTGGGCAATGTACCTCAAGGGTAATTCCCTAATCCTGGCTGGAATTAGGCAGACAGACATTTACACCACACGCTGCATCCGTAAAGTGAACAGCATTATGAAGGACCCCACACACCCCTCATACAAACTCTTCTCCCTCCTGCCATCTGGCAAAAGGCACCAAAGCATTCAGGCTGTCGCGACCAGACTATGTAACAGTTTCTTCCTCCAAGCCATCAGACTCCTCAATACCCAGAGCCTGGACTGACACCAACCTACTGCCCTCTACTGTGCCTAATGTCTTGTTTATTATTTATTGTAATGCCTGCACTTTTTTGTGCATTTTATGCAGTCCTGGGTAGGTCTGTAGCCTAGTGTAGTTTTTGTATTGTCTTATGTAGCACCATGGTCCTGAAAAACGTTGTCCTGTTTTTACTGTGTACTGTACCAGCAGTTATGGTTGAAATGACAATAAACAGTGACTTGACTTGACTGTCTAGGCTGGTCAGAGAATCAGGCTGTCAGTATTAGAACCCAGCATGATATTGTTTAAAGCTCTTTACTCAGAATGTAGGACTGTGAAATGATAAAGTCCAATTTCTGTAGTAGTTTATGGGGCATCTGAGAGACTTAACAAGAGGTTGATGAAATTTTGAAGTGAGCTCAGTGTGGCAAAGTAGTTGGTGTGTACTCAGCAAGATTCTACGAGCAGCCGCCAGATACACTGCCAGTGTTCAGTGATTGCAGGGTGCCTGGTCATACACCTATGTTTTTGTTTAGGTGAAGAGATGGTAGCTTTGGTGTAATGGCTCGTCTGGAACATGGCATCTCTAGTGCTACAGTGCCCCCTTTGTGCTGTATTGCCCTTGTATTCGGCACTGGGTTTCAGGTTGCAACCTTCTGGGGGCAGAAGTGCTACCACTTGAGAAATGGCTGACTTGAGGTTAATGCTTTAGCTATGTTGTTCCTAGAAAAATTGCCTGGTGTTGCAGTGCAAAGCAGCAGGCCTCTCCTTTTCAATATAAGCCCAAACAAAGCAGGCGAATAGAAATGGCTTCATGCAGGCAAACACTACAAGAAGTAATGTGGCGAATCTAGAATGGCCCAGGCTTCTGAGAACAAGCAGTAACCTGGGTTTTATACTTCAGTGATTGATAGATCCTTTGGAAGAATCAAACTTGTGGAACTCTGAAGGTTGGAAAATTTAGAACTTTACACTAATCTGATGCATGAGGTTAATTCTGAAGGAAGATTTGTGTTTACACTTTCTTGCCAGTGAGGTACTTTTTCATGTTGAAGTAGGTAGGATTTACTGTAGCCAATTTATGTAACAAACTCCCTTAACCAAAGTGACCAGTTAATGTCTTCAGAAATATTGATTGAGGGGTTATTATTTGGTGGAACTTCAGGTTTAACTCCAATGTTCTTTGAGCATTTCCATCCCTTGCAGAGTGCAAACCGGGCCTTAGCTGAAGGCCCCGGGATCTGAAAGCTGACACCAAATCTAATAGTGCAGCTTTCCCTTAGTATAGGGTTGGAATGTGAGCCCTGATCTTCAGAATCAGGTTTACTATCACTGATGTGTCGGGAGATATGCTACAGTATACAAAAAAAAAGTTACAATAAGAAATTAAAAAAAAATAAATAGGTAGGTGCAAAAGAGAACGAAGTAGCGATGTAGTCTCTGTTCCATTCAGTAATCTGATGGCAGAAGGGGAGTAGCTGTTCCGAAAATGTTAAGTATGTGCCTTCAAGCTCCTGTACCTCCTCCCTGAGGTTTATGCATGGGCCTCTGGACTAGTATTTGTACCCAGGACTTCTGCCTGAGAGGTACGTTGTTAACACAGCCACAGCCAAGATGCTTTTCTTAAAACATGTACTACCTGACAAACAGCACACATCAAAGTTGCTGGTGAACGCAGCAGGCCAGGCAGCAATTCCTCGTGTTTGCGTACTACCTGGCAAAAGTGATTCTTCTGAACACAATTCTAATAGGTGACTGCTCCCTATTTCACCTTCCCATCCTCTTACAGAAGCATAGAGAAATAGATTTCTCTCTTTTTTTGCCTCGGGGGTAGCAAGTGGATTGCGGAACCCAAAGTGACAAGCAGGTTGAGGAGGGCTAATTCTGTGTCAGCAAATGTTGACTGGTCCCTCCCTCCCCCCACCGCACACCTCCAAAAACCCTGACAGCTGGCGTGTAGATCGCTATCAGTCCATTGTCTCCATCGCTAGCTTTGCTTGCTGAATTTTCTAGTTGTTAAAATGTGCTGACCTAAGCCCCCTGGTAAATGCACAGTAATACAGCAAGTGTAGAGGGCTACCCTGCTGGAAAGGCTCTGTCACAGCAACCCTGATCTACCTGTCAAGATTGCATTTATAAATTGGGATGGAGCTGAGCAGGTCCTGAGTGAAAGACACACTCCCCCCCCCCCCCCCCCCCGCCACTGGAGCCAAGCTCGTGCGACTGCTATGTCAAGTTGCATCGTGTTTCCCTGCTCAGAAGATACCTCTCTTAACGAGCAAGAACGTTGCGGTTAAAGTCCTACTCCAGGGAGCTGAATGTGAAATCTAGACCAACACTTGCGTGCAGTGCTGAGGGTCGGCAGGGGTCTTGAATGTGTCATCAAACAGGGGGAAACATGCTCTCTTGAATAAATAGAAGAGACACTTGATTTTGTCCGAAGAAGAGTGGTGAATTCTTCGTCATGACCCAGCCAATACTTATCCCAACCAAAATACAGCAAAGATCTCAAAACCTACATGCTTGGGACCTTTGTTGTGATGGATTGGCAATACTTCTGGGATATTGGACTTTATTTCTATTAATACCTTAATGCTACTTGTCACCTTTAGCTGTTACATACCATGATTTCCCTGTGAACTATTTGAGAGTGAGTGTGGGAAGCAGATAGTGGTGGACCTGGCTGAGGGGGAGTGTGGCAATCATTACCATAAGACATAGGAGCAGAATTAGGCCATCCAGCCCATCGAGTCTGCTCCGCCATTCAATCATGGCTGATCCTTTTTTCCTACCTCTTTCTCGACCCCAGTTCCCGGCCTTCTCCCAATAGCCTTTGATGCCACGCCCAATCAAGAACCTATCAATCTCTGCCTTAAATACACCCAACGACCTGGCCTCCACAGCTGCATCTGGCAACAAATTCCACAAGTTCACCCCTCTTTGGCTAAAGAAATTTCTCAGCATCTCTGTTTTGAAAGAGCACCCTTCTATCCGGAGGCTTTGCCCTATTGTCCTAGACCCTCCCACCATGGGAAACATCCTTTCCACATCTACTGTGTCTAGGCCTTTCAACATTCGAAAGGTTTCAATGAGATCCTCCCTCATCTTTCTGAATTCCAGCGAGTACAGACCCAGAGCCATCAAATATTCCTCATATGATAACCCTTTCATTCCAGGAATCATCCTTGCGAACCTCCTGTGGACCCTCTCCAATGCCAGCACATCTTTTCTGAGATGAGAGGCCCAAAACTGTTCACAAAACTCAAGGTGAGGCCTCACCAGTACCTTATGAAGCTTCAGCATCACATTCTTGCTCTTGTATTCTAGACCTCTTCAAATGAATGCTAAGATGGCATTATCTGGTGAGGCCAGATGGAGAGCCACCAGTGTTGCTTTGAGCAGGTTATCCATCCATTATCTCGTCATTGCTTTTGCTGTGTGTCAAAATGCAGCAAATCTGTCTGAATAACAATAACTGGCTGATATTCAGAGAGCCCTAGTGGAGGAAGCCATTCATCTTGGGTAGGGAGGGATTGGATCAGATTTGCGGCATAAAGGCTTCAGAACAGTTGACAGGCTGAAGATGGGATGGAACTGCATTTCCCAGGGAGTAGTAAATATGTGGAATTATATGACCAGGGAAGCAGTAACCTCATTAAAATATTTAATACTTGGATAGATTTTTGCATAGCAGGGAAATGCTATGGGCAAAAGCAGGTAGTCCACAGCCATATCAGTCCAATTTGGGGGCGGCACAATAGCATAGTGGTTAGCACAATGCTTTACAGTCCAGGTGACTTGGGTTCAATTCCCACTGATCCCTGTAAGGAGTTTGTACAGTCTCCCAGTGACTGCATGGGTTTCTTCCCATAGTCCTAAGACATACCTGTTGGTAGGTTAATTGGTCATTGTAAATTGCCCCTTGGTTAGGTGTGGCTCGAAGGGCTGGAAGGCCTACTCCATGCTGAATCTCAAATAAAATAAAATTCTGACTGAATGGCGGGTGTTCCTATTTCTTATGTTCTCTAAACAAGAGGAAGAAATGAAGGACATAACTTCATGGGGCGATCTTCTGTCACACTAAGCTTTACTTTAAGCATTAATTTGTATTTTCTGTTAACAATTGCAGTGTGTGTTAGATATTTTCTCATTATTTTAGGCTTCCTCTTGGTGCAAAGTCAATTGTAAGGAAACAGTTAATTGTAAAGCAAACTTGGTCACCGATTCATCAGTTCGGAGGATTGAAGATTAATAGCCTGTCCAGATCCAACCATGCAAAGGCCACGGCCAAGAAAGCGTACCAGTGCCTCTACTTCCTCAGGAGGTTAACAGAATTCATCATGTCCCCATGGATTCTCACCAATGTTTATTGGTGTATCATAGAAGGCATCCCATCCTTGTACTGTTGCAGTATACTGGCGATGTGGTGAAATGGTCTGTACGGATGGCAGGCAAAACAACGTTTTTCACTGTATCTTAGTATATGTGACAATAATAAATCAAATTGCCCATTTAAAATTCTGTGGTCTGATTTGAATTTTAATGAACATCAGAGCATTTATTAACATTGGGAATGAGACTTTACGATATTGTTTTGTGTTACGGGGTTTATTAGCTTTAAATACTTCCTTATGTAACTAACACATGCATACACTCAGTGTCCAATTTATTCAGTAGCTCCTGTACCTAATATTGTCCACTGAGTATAGTTAAGTATTTTTCTGGTCTTCTGCTGCTGTAGCTCACCCACTCTGGTTTGAGGTGTCGTGCGTTCAGAAATGCTCTTCTGCACACCACCGTTGTAACGCATGGTTATTTGAGTAACTAGGGCAGGAGTTCCCAAACTGAGGTCAACAGACCCCTCGGTTACTGGTTGGGGTCCAAGGCATAGAAAAAGGTCAGGAACCCCTTCTCAAGAATGAAAATCCCAGGAGATCAGCCGATCTTTGAGACACTCAAGTCACCCCGTCTGACACCAACAAACATTCTACAGTCAAAGTCACTCAGGTCACATTTCTTCCCTATTCTGATGTTTGAACTGAACCTTTTGACCACGCCTGCATGTTTTTGATGCATTGAGTTGCTGCCACATGATTGGCTGGTAAGATATTTGCATTAACAAGCAGTTATGCCTAATAATGTTGCCACTGTGTGTAAAGTGCCTGGGAAGTGCCAAAATGGATTTGAGAGCGACTATATAAAAGTAAATATTTATATCAGCTGGAACCAAAGAGAAGGGATTAATCTTGGTTAACTCAGTTTCTTTTCTTGGCTTCAATCTGACTGGTTACTCGGTTTCTCTTGTGTGTGTGTTGCTTGCTGTCTCTTTCTGCAGATGCTGCCAGACTCACTCAGTGTTTCACATAACAAGAGAATATCTGCCGATGCTGGAAATCCAAGCAGCGCGCACAGAGTGCTGGAGGAACTCAGTAGGCCAGGCAGCATCTATGGAAAGGAGTAAACAGTCAATGTTTCAGGCTGAGACCTTTCTTCAGGACACATTTTGTGTGTATCGCCAAGTGTTTCCACGTTTGCTGCTTTATTTTGAATTTAAACTATCTGCTTTCTTTTCCGTTGTCCTTCAATCTTGACACCTTATCCTTCTGACAGTTTCTTTTAATAGAATCCTAATCTATTAACTGAATGTAGTCTTTCTAACTTCAGGTGTTTACCTGAATAATTTTTTAATGGAGCTGCTCTGGAGAATGCTAAGCAAAAATATTGATACAACAGATCTAGTTTCACCGCATCCTGAAAACTCATTCCAATAGGCTTTGTACATTTGCCTAACATACACAAAGTGACATTGAAGCCTGAGATTTAAATGTCACTTTTCTGACTAATGT
The DNA here is from genome assembly GCF_030028105.1 of Mobula birostris. NCBI lineage: Eukaryota > Metazoa > Chordata > Chondrichthyes > Myliobatiformes > Myliobatidae > Mobula > Mobula birostris. The sequence continues at coordinate 31,486,378 of NC_092394.1, read as the reverse complement.
TTAATGAGAGTCACTGGTGTCTTGCTTATGGCTTGTTGACTTAACAATGAAAATACATGACACTCTCAGTTGGAAATACTTTGTAGTACATTGGTAAAACCTACGAATGTTTACCCCACTGTGGAGGACTTTTCAGTGTGCTGAGTGATAGTTGACTTGCTCGGGTTAGGGAGCATTTAGATTTGAACGAGCGTTTAGGATTACAAGTTTATTTGATCAGTGAGGCCAGAATTCATCCATTGTCTGCTTTGAACTCCCATTGCAAGAGGAAAGTGAAAAGAAGCATTGGTATTAAATAAACGAAAAAGAATCTGTGTAAAATACTGATGAGAAAACTGACTGGCTGTCTCTTTGAAAGGGCAAAGGGCATAAAAGGTAGATGTCTTGCTGCAGTTGTGCAGGGTGTTGGTGAGACCACACCTGTGGTAATGTCTGCATCTTGATCTCCTCGTGTAATTAGGGATAGAGTGGTATTGGGTGCATTTGAGAAAACGTGTTCACATTGCTGTGACCCTAACTTCAGCTGTGGAGGGGAAAATCTTCTGAAGCTCTGCAGAAAAATAATTTAACTTTCATTGGGTGGTGGAATCTATGTGAATGCATCCATGTACTGATCTGTTTGTGTCTCTGAATGGCCAGTAGCTGCCTCTGTCTCCCTGTATGCTTAATTCCTTTGGTGTCTTTTTGCATATGAATCTGTGTTTCTCTATTTCACTGAGCTTCTCCCACCTCATAGTGATGACAGGTTTGTGCCTCTCAGTCATTGCGTCTAAAACCTACCTTCCCTATTCTTTGCTTGAATTTCTTGCTTGCTCCATCTTGCCTTTGTCTCTGTGGCTGTCAAGTTTCACTATGATTCTGAAAACAGATCCCCATGATCTCAAATCTGGAATGAATTCTAAAGCAGGAATATTTAATTAATTCTGAATTTTTTTTTGTGGGGGGGGGGTAGCTTTGGTGACAATGTGGCTACCTAATATGCTTCAGAACTAGAACCAGCACAAGTTTCAAAGTTCAAAGTAAATTTTATTATCAAAGTACAAATGTAACCATATACAGCCCTGCGATCCATTTTCCTGTGGGCATTCTCAGCAAATCTATAGAATAGTAACTATAACGGGATCAATGAAAGACCAACCAGAGTACAGAAGACTTCAAACTGTGCAATTGCAAATATAAATAAATAGTAATAATTAACGAGAACATGAGGTAACAAGGTAAAGGGTCCTAAAGGTGAGATCATTGGTTGTGGGATCATCTCAATGGATGGGCAAGTGAGTGAAGTTATCCCCTTTGTTCAAGAGGCTGATGGTTGTGGGGTAGTAATTGTTCTTGAGCCTGGTGGTGTGAGTTGAGTTTCTTAAAGGGGCTATTTCTGACTGAAAGGAGAGTGGGAGTATGCGGGAGACAGTTATGAGAGTGTGCGAAACGAAAATGAGACGAAGAGGAGTGAAAGGTTTTGTTAAAAAGAAGCTGACAAAGCTGTAAGTGGTGCATATTTGGGAGAAGTGCTTGTGACCTGACAGAACATGAGAAATGAAACACTTTGGGTGGTCTTGATTTTGTCCCTGTTTGCTGTTGTAGTTTTCAAGTCCTGTCCTGAAATGTGTTTAGTTCAATTGTGCCTCATGCCATAGAAATCCACCAAATTTGTCAAACTGCATATTTTTGAAAAGTGTAGTGATTTCAAATATACAAACAATGTTGATTTAAGTTGAAAGTTCAGGGGTATTTCTGACATCACACTTTCTAAATTCCAGCTGAACTGAATTAAGTTTTGTTCAGATTACATACCTTACTTCATGTATGGCAGTGCTCCTCATCACACCCTTGAAGTACAATATGTGACACCACTTCTGTTATTTTCACAAGTGGTGGCCTTAAAACAAGTTAAAAGTATGATTAGGATGCAGATGGTGCATTCCAGAATCAGAATCAGAATCAGGTTTATCACCGGCATGTGTCATGAAATTCGTTTACTTAGCAGCAGCAGCAGTTCATTACAATGGAGAATATGAAAGAAAAAAATTAAATAAATCAATTACACTATATGTTTATTGAATAGAATAAAAATCGTGCAAAAACAGAAATAATATATCGTAAAAAAGTGAGGCAGTGTTCATGGGTTCAATGTCGGATGGCAGAGGGGAAGAAGCTGTTCCTGAATCGCTGAGTGTGTGTCTTCAGGCTTCTGTACCTCCTACCTGATGGTAACAGTGAGAAAAGGTCATGCCCTGGGTGCTGGAGGTCCTTAATAATGGACGCTGCCTTTCTGAGACATTGCTCCTAGAAGGTGTCCTGGATACTTTGTAGGCTGGTACCCAAGATGGAGTTGACTAAATTTACAACCCTCTGCGGCATCTTTTGGTCCCGTGCAGTAGCCCCCCACCCCCATACGAAACAGTGATGCAGCCTGTCAGAATGCTCTCCACAATACACCTATAGATGTTTTTGGGCGTTTTTGTTGACATACCAAATCTCTTCAAACTCCTTATGAAGTATAGTCACTGTCTTGCCTTCTTTATAGCTGCATCGATATGTTGGGACCAGGTTAGGTCCTCGGAGATCTTGACAATCAGGAACTTGAAGCTGCTCACTCTCTCCACTTCTGATCCCTCTATGAGGATTGGTATGTGTTCCTTCGTCTTGCCCTTCCTGAAGTCCACAATCAGCTCTTTCGTCTTACTGACGTTGAGTGCCAGGTTGTTGCTGCGACACCACTCCACTAGTTGGCATATCTCGCTCCTGAATGGCAGGAAAATCTTTCTTTAAAAAAATCTCAACCTGAAGCCTCTTCAGAGGGGGCTTCCAAATCCCCTGGTGAACTGACAGCTAGTTTTCTTGTCACCCAGTAAAAATATCATCTCATGGGCTGCATTGTCCTTAACTGCCTCTCTTAGAGATCCAAGCTGGAGCTGCTGAAATTTTTCAATAGATACGTATTGATTGTTCTGTAATATTGTGGTTTGGGGGTGTCTGGACAGAGGCCAGATTACTGACCAGCTGCTGAACAGGCTCGTTTACTTCTCTTTCTGCCTGCTTCTTTTTCTATATGGCTATTCTAAGCAGTCTCTAAATAGATGTGAAATCGCAGGTAAAACTCTTAACGAATATATCAAATCTTGCTCTGTGTCTCTGAAAGGCAAGTGACTGATTCTGAAATTGGAGGTCACTCATCAGAATTGGCAGCAGTATAAAAAATGTCATTGAAATACGTACAGTATACAAAAAAAAAGTCCTGTTCCATGGATGCTTGAAAGCAAAGCTGACTTAGCAGGTCAGAGGGCATTTGTGGAGACGGACACAGCTGATGTAGCTTGACAGCATTCAGTCAGAATGGGTAACGTCGTGTTGGGGGTGGAGTGAGTGGGTATTGCAGGAAGGCGCTAAATTTGTGTTTCTTTCTCAGAAGGGCTGTGTGATGCCACATTATGTTATTCTTGGTTCCGTCCCACTGATTGAAACAGGAGGTGGTGTGGTGGAAGAGGGGGATCCAGTACAGGTCCAGATGGAAGACCATCCATTGCTGATGAAAATTGTCCTCCTGCTGTTTCATTGCATGAACTCCACAAACTAAGTGCTCTATATAAGACCATACGGCCTAGGAGCAGAATTAGGCCATTTGGCCCATTGAGTCATGGCTGATGTATTTGCCCCCTCAGCCCCATTTTCCTGCCTTTCCTCTGTGACGTTTGATGCCCTAACTAATCAAGAGCCTAGTTGTTGATTTAGCTTGTTCTCACGCCAAGTAAGTCAAGAATAATGTGGTATATCGGAACTGAGGCCACTTTGCTTTTTGGCAGCCCTCCTTCAGTGGCGTAGAGTGATGTCCTCCCATCAATCTGTCTTTGTCCACCTCATAACCGTGATGCCTTGTTGACAGTGCGTACAATAGCCAGTTTGCTTAACTCAGCAATTCATAGTCACTAGTTACCATAAGCTTTCTGGCTGCTTTGGAAGTAAATCAACTTTAACAAAAAGAATGGAGGACCTGGCAAGCCGTTTCTCAACAGGTCTTTGCATATTTACTTCCTTCATGGTCTGCCAACCCGCTGTGTTGCTTCGGGTTGCTCCTGTTGCTTTGAGCATCCTAACCCCGAGAGTTCTGCTGGAAGATGACTGCTGTGGTGGAATGAAATTTATAGATTTTCAGGTGTTTTTTTCTTGTGTGTGAGCCACTGGAATGCTGGGTTACAGTGAATTCAAAGTAAATTTTTTATCAAAGTGCATATATGTTACCAACACTACCGTGAGATTCACTTTCAGGGCTGTGAAGGGGGGAAAATGCAGTAGAATTTGTGAAAAGCTATACATAAATGGACAGAGACTGACAACCAATGTGAAAAAGAAGGCAAACTGCAATTAAAAATAATACTGAAAACATGAGTTCTAAAGAGCCCTTGAAAGTGAGTCTGTAGGTTGTAGTTCAGAGTAGTGGTGACTGAAGTTATCTCTGCTGGCTCAGCCTGATGGTTGTAGGGTAAAAACTGTTCCTGAACCTGGTGGTGTGGGACTTGCCTCCTGTCTGATGGTAGTAGTGTGAAGGGGACGTGACTTGGATTGTGGGGGTTGCTGATGATGGACTCCATTTTGGTGGCTTAGTGATGAGTTCCATATAGAAACGAGATGTTAAGTGTGGGTACTGGGAACCTAGGGTTTCTCAAGCAATTTAGGTTTAAATAAGTGGGCAAATAATGGCCTCTGATTTGTAAATAAATTCAGATTAAAGTGCATAAAGATTATCAGTGAATGAAAGGGCATCTTATTTGTTCTGGTCATAAACTACTGGTACGTTTTAGGTTAGCCGACAGTAAAAAAAATTAATTGAATATAATAGTTAGAAGTACCGTACTTACGAGTCTTGAGCCCTCAATCCTCTCTCCCTGAGTGGTGGAGGTGGCTTTTTATTGCTGATGGGGATTGCAAGTGAGTTTTCCTGTGGCATCTCAATATGTGTGTGCTCCAGCAGCTCGAAAAGGTGGGGAGGGTAAGAGAGTGGGTTTGTTACTGCCCATCTTGTCTCCCAATCTTCACCCTACCCCCTGCCCCGCTCTGTTGTGCGGGCTCTGCTGTACAGTACTTGGGGAGTGCCGCACTATCGAAGGTGCTCGGTTTCAGGTGTGGTCCACCTGTGATGTGGCTTGAGGTTAGTGTGCAAGACGGGAATATCCCAAGGGTCAAATTTTGAAGAAGAGCACAGGAGTTATCGTTGTGATTCCAGCACACTGTGACAAAAAACATATGCCATTACCCCAAGGTCGTACATAGGAGCATACTGCAAACTTAATGGCTGTTGTGTTGTCAGTGATGGATTATACTTTCCTCATGACTGTCGAGAAGATCTTGAGCATACAGGTGACCCTCGGATTATGATGGCCGAGTTGGGGGGTGGGGTTGCACCATCCCTTTAAAGTATTCTGTATCATAATTTTCTGTCTTGTCTGTACATAACATCAAGAAATGAAAGTTGGAGAAACAAATTGTATTTATTTACTTCCTTATTGCATGTAAATTCAGATTTTACAGGAAAAACACAGAGCAGAAATGCATTTTATTGCAAAGTGGTCATATTGTTGGCTAAATGCATTTTATTGCAAAGTTATTAGGGTTTTGTTGATTGTTATAAGAACCAACTGGCTCAAGGAAAGTAGTTGGTTTTGAACCTGGTGGTGTGGGACTTCAGGCTTCTGCACCGCTTGCCTGATTTGAGAAAGACTGCGTAGCCCAGATGGTGGGGACTTTTGATGATGAATGTTTAAAATCTAGTTGCGATATAAACCCTACATTCTGAGGAGTATAGAGTTTAAAATACAAGATTAAAGCAGCAAAACAAACCCTAGTGTCAACGACTCCATTCCTCTCGACCAACAGTACAGAGAAGTAAAATGAGTTTGGAAGTGGTCAAATTACATCATATGAAAATGCTGAATAAATGGCCTCCAAGTTTTTTCAAATTTAATGGAAGGGTCATAAACCACACTTCTAATTTTTTCCAAATTCAAGCACAACATAGTTCGTGAAAACCAGTGAAGTACAGTAGGAGGGTTAATCTCTTTCTAATTCAGCAAAATGGATCTTCTAGCCGTTAAAGTAAGAAATGCAATCATCCGACGAGCTGAAGAGGTTAAATGATTTGAGTCTATCATTGGTAATCCAAAGATAGCAGTAACTGGGTGAGGTTGTAATTCTGTATTCAAAACCGTTGAAGTAATATCAAAAATATCTTTCCAGTATTTTTCCAACAAAGGACATGACCAAAACATGTGAGTTAAAGAAGCTATCTGGGAATGATCTCTATCACATATAGGATTAATATAAGAATAATAACGAGATAGTTTATCTTTGGACATATAAACCCATAAAATGCACAAGATACTTACCTAAGTGTTTGCAGCATCTGTAGAGAGAGGGGGGGGGGGTCAACATTTCAGATCAATGACTTCCTTTTCAGACTGAGAAAACATATAAACAAAGTTTTTAAGATGGGGGGGAGAGAAGAAAGACTAATGAACGTAGAAATCTCCAGCCCATTACAGGCCCTTCGGCCCACAATGTTCTGCCGACCATGTAACCGACTCTAGAAACTGCCTAGAATTTCCCTACCACATAGAGAAGGTGAGGTTTTGCTTGGATGAGCTAGTGATTGGTAGGGGAACGGGGTTTAACGCAAGATAGGACCCAGGCAATGGAAAATCATGTAAATTATGGTTTAGAAAGTAGCATTTCTCGATAATCCATCACATTAATGGTATCAAGAGCTTTGTGATTTTTGTCTTGCAATGCTGTAACAGTGGTAAAAATAACTCAGCTATTTGTAGACCATCCATCTGTGGCAAGAGTATTTCTGGATGTGAACCTGTGTAAGCACCAGAATGTGAGATGGTGTGTTCCTTAACACTGTAAATAATTACATATTAAATGGGCCTTTTTATAAAATCTAGTAGCACAATTATTGTCCCTGTGGAACTGCCACGGTAGAAACTGGAAGAGATTAACTCCCCAGTGGGTTCTGAGTTGGTTGATTTTCCTTGTTAATGGAGTAGTGGTGATTAATAGTACTAGTTAACCGAGGATGTGAACGGCAGGAATGGTGCCTGGCAACAGGAAAGGAAAATCAGCTAGAATTCCTGGATCCTCTCACTTTTACACAATGCTGCTGCAAAACAATACACTTCACGACATATGTCAGCGGTAATAATCCTGTTTCTGGCAACAGAGCCAAAAGGTCCAGGTTAAATAGGATTGGTCTTGTCAGGAGACTTCCTGGAGGAATCTCAGGTGCCATTCCTAATTTCCACCCTAGAGTACTTGTCTAGGTCTTCAGTGATGGGGAAGCTGTAGAACTGGGCGCCGCAGTAATGCCTCAGACACATTCGACACTTACCTGTGGAGAGAAGTGGGGAAAATCACACAGCAAAACCTTTTGAACAGATAGTGTGGTGTTTTGACGATGCGTATTACTAGGAGAATGCTTCCTTGTTGAGGGTTATGTCTTGTTTCTTGGCTTTCACAGTGATTTGTTCAACCTTGAAGCCTTGAAGTGGTGTTCTTCCTCCTTTTGTTTGTACTTGGGGTGTGAGCAATACTTGGGTGTCCCAATGTGCTCCAAGAAAAGAGGGTGACCACCTCGAGATGGAAAAAGCTGCCCAGAGGGTTGACTAAATTATTCAGAAGACATTAAGAACCAATGAGGAAGAGGTAGTTTGGCGTCATATATGGACCGTACAAGATGGGGGTCACAACTCACTGTTTATGAACAACATTAGAGAACCATTTGCTATTTCATACCAATCAGGTGGAGCTCTTGACTATTTCTTTAAATAGGGATTGTGTTTGGGAATGTGGATGAAATAATGATGTGACTTGCCTTTTTTCCCCTACTGCACTGCTGCTTAGGGAACAGCAATGTCAAAACTGAAAATGCTGGAAAGACATTGAGGCATTGATCGTGTGGATAGTCAGAGGCTTTTACCCAGGGCTGAAATGCCTAACACGAGAGGGCACAGTTTTAAGGTGCTTGGAAGTAGGTACAGAGGAGATGTCAGGGGTAAGTTTTCTTGCGCAGAGAGTGGTGAGTGCGTGGAATGGGTTGCCGGCAACGGTGATGGAGGCAGATACAATAGAGACTTTTAAGAGACTCCTGGACAGGTAGATGGAGCTCAGAAAAATAGAGGGCTGTGGGTAACACTAGGTCATTTCTAAAGTAAGTACATGTTTGGCGCAACATTGTGGGTTGAAGGGCCTGTATTGTGCTGTGTAGGTTTTCTATGTTTCTATGCAGCATCCAGAGAGGGGGAGAGAGAACTGACTCTGGTTACAAGTGGAAACTTGTTGATATGAAATATGAACTCTGTCTCATTCACTGGCACGACTGGGAATTTCCACTGTTTCTGAAATTATTTCTGATTTCCAACATCTCTGCTTCTTTGCCTCGGTGTTATGAATCTTTGTAGGTTCAGGACCGGGAATTTCTGGGGTACTTCACATTTCTGAATTGTGTAGCACTGCCTTCAGCTGCCAGAAAATTTCCCTGGACCAGCAGCAAACCAATCAAATGCAGCTTTAAACACAACAAAAATAATATTGGTATCCATTGTCCTTTACCAGAGGTCTAAACCAGAATTTGTAAAGGTGACAAATCTCAGTTGAGATGATTGCTGGAGCCTGTCCTCACTGGAGTTTAGAAGAAGCAAGGGGGATCTCATTGAAACTTACCGAATATTGAAAGACCTAGATGACGTGGAGAGGATGTTTCCTATTGTGGGAGAGTCTGGGACCAGAGGGCAGTTTCAGAATACAAGGATGTCCCTTTAGAACAAAGATGAGGGGGAATTTCTTCAGTCAGAGGGTGGTGAATCTGTGGAATTCATTGCTGCAGATGGCAGTGGAGGCCAAGTATTTAAAGTGGGGGCTTGTAATTTTTTGATTATTAAGTGCAAAGATTATGGGGAGAAGGCAGGAAAATGGGGTTGAGAGGGAGAATAAATCAACCATGATTGAATGGCAGAGTAGACTCAATGGGTCCGATGGTGATGTGGTCATCCTATTCTCCGGTAAAGTACTGGCAGTTGTCCAATATTTAGTCCGTAGGGTTCACCTGAATATCATTATATTCACTAACAGAGTGAGGAAAGAGTTTGGTATTGGCTGTTAGAGTGTGAGATGTGTGGACAGGATTTGGCAGAGACCTCTGCATCTTCTAAAAGAAAGGTGGGAATAATATTTGATATCATTCAACACCCACTATAGTTGAGACTATTCCATGGATCTTTGTATTGATAAGTCACACCTCGCAACCTGGTATGGCCATATTTTTGTTTCAAGGAACAGGAAAAAGGTCCTTCCCCTTCCTTTCTACTCCTGAAGAAGGGTCTCAGCACGAAACGTTGACAGTTTATTAATTTCCATATACGCTGCCTGATCTGCTGAGTTTCTCCAGTGTTTCGTGTGTTTTGCATTGGATTTCCAGCATCTGCAGACTTTTTCATGTTCGCAATTAAAAGTGGTGTCTTCCAAACTGGAAAATGTTTTGACGTTGGGCCAGTTGAGTGTGAACAAATGATTCGGGTGCTCCTGGAGAGTTGGGAGTGTGTGGTGTTGCCTTGAGCAAATGAACTGTGAGGTCAAGTAATTCTAGGAGCGGTTTCCAACTTCCAGAACTGCCTGTCATACATCAAAAATGCAATTAGTTTAAAATATCTATAGTTGCCTGGTAGGAAAAGCTGTTACTTGCAGAGGTCTGTCTACAGTATATTTGCCAGCAGTTTAGAAATTTAGGTGGATTTTGAAGAACCGTTTCTCACCAGTACACAAGTAGTTGAGGTAAAACTGTTCCATGACCCCAGCTCTTGGCTCCATCCCTCCCCCTCCTGTCTTCCTATCATTTCGGAACTCCCTCCCCCCCCCCCCCCCCGCTTTCAAATCTCTTCTTTCAGTTAGTCCTGTCGAAGGGTCTCGGCCCGAAACGTCGGCTGTACCTCTTCCAATAGATGCTGCCTGGCCTGCTGCATTCCCCAGCGATTTTCATGTGTGTTGCCTGTACATTTAAAATGTTTTTTTTAACTGCATTGCTTTGTTTTTATGTAAATTTAAAACTGTTCAGGCATGTCTTAAAAACATCATTTATGGGAAATTAGTTACTTGGTGTCTGCTCACTGGTAAAAACAGAAGGTTTTGGTTGATGTGAAAGCAGAGCATAATGTCATAAAAATTTTTTTTGAAGTGTTTGCAGTGGAAGTTTAGAATGTTAAAAAAAAAGAAATCTTGACTGTGGGTAGAAGCTGTTTGTACTCATGAGAACTCTTTGTTGGGCGAAGCCTCATTAGTTTGTAAAGCAGCCATTCAGCAGAGGGAGCACAAGCGGCTTGAAAGAGCAGCACAGCCTGGTTCACCTTGTTTGTTTTCATTTGTCTGCAGTATTTTTAATGAACCGTGTCATTTAATACTCTGTGGTCCTTTAATTGCAGTATTATAGATTCAGATTGCTGGTGGATGGGATTGTAACTAGTTAGCTCCTTGAATCAGTACATTGTATTTAAGGAAGGGCATGCCATTAGTTTAGAAGCAATGCACACAAAACGCTGGAGGTACTCAGCAGGTCAGGCAGCATCCATGGAAATGAATAGATAGTGGACGTTTCGGGCCGAAACCCTTCATCAGGACTGAGAAGAAGGGGGGACGATGCCAGAATAAAAAGGTTGGGAGGGGGGAGAGAGGAAGGACGATAGCTAGAGGGTGATAGGTGAAGCCCAGTGGGTGGGAAAGATAAAGGGCTGGAGAAGAAAGAATCTGAATGGAGAGGAGAGTGGACCATGGGAGAAAGGGAAGGAGGATTGGTCTGAGGGAGAAGTGACCAGTAGGCAAGGAGTGGTAAAAAGGCCAGAGTGAGGAATAGAAGAAGAGGGGACGGGGAGGACATTTTTTTTTAAACCGGAAGGAGGAATCGATATTCACGCCATCGGTTGGAGGGTACCCAGACGGAATATAAGGTGCTGCTTCTGAACCCTGAGGGTGACCTCATCCTGGCACGTGAGGAGGCCGTGGACCGACATGCCGGAATGGGGATGGGAGTTAAACTGCTTGGCCACTGGGAAGTTCCACACTTGGCGGATGGAGCGGAGGTGCTCGCCGAAGCAGTTCAGCTGAGAGTCTGAGTTGTCCCAGATTCCGACAGAACGCTGTGGGAAATAATTTCCCTTGCAGTTGAGAAGCACAGTATCCGTTCCTGATGAAAATCCTCTTAATAGTGATTTGGAGAGGGGATTAGAGAAGGGGTTTTAAGCCTATACTGATGAGTGGCACATGATTTTTGATTTGATTGGGGGAGCTGCAACTACTTAACGACACTGGTAGAGTGTTGGTCCAGAATGCACTCTGCAGGTATCTCCACACTGCCTCTGTTTCTGCAAAGTCCATGGAAATATGTGAATGTTACCACATTCTACCTTGAGATTAGTTTTCTTGTAGGCATTTGCAGGAAAAAGAAATGCTATATAATTTTATGAAAAACTATAACTGACAAACACCAATGTGCAAACGGAAGACATACTGTACAAACAAAAATAACACTGAGGATAATAACTATAAAGAGTTATTCAAAGTGAGCCTGTAGGTCATGGAGTCAGTTCATAGTAAGTTTTCCGTGCCAGTTCAGAAGTCTCACCGTTGTAAAGTAATGACTGTTCCTGAACCTGGTGGTGTGGGACCAAAAGGCTTCTGTACCAGACATCAAAAGCTTCTGTACCTACTCCCCATTGGTACCAGTGAGAAGCGGGCATGGCCTAGATGGTGGGGTTTTTGTTGATTGATGCTGCTCTTTGTGACAGAACTCCATGTAAGTGCACTCAGTGGTGGGGAGGGCTTCACCTTTGGGTGGGGCTGTATCCCCCATCTTCTGTTCCTGGGCATTGGTGTTTCCTTACCAAGCCATGATGCAACCAGTTTGGATACTCTCCACTGTGCATCTATGAAAGTTTGTCAAAGTTTTTGTTGACATGCCGAAAATATGCAAACATCTAAGAAAGTAGAGGTGGCCGCCTTGCCATCTATGTGATGGAGGCTTGCGTGCTGGCACGGAATAGATCCTGTAATAGGTTTGATGCCAAGGATTCTAAAGCTACTGACCCCGTCCACCTCCATTCCCCTAATGAGGACTGGCTCGTAGACCCCTTGCTGATTCTTCCTGTAGTCCCTAACTGAGCTCTTTGGTTTTGCTGATGTTAAGCAAGCGGTTGTTGTTGTGATCAAGCAGATGTGATCGAGGCAGAGGAATGAAAGGTGGGGGAGTAGCATTGCTTGTTAGGGAAAATATTACAGCAGTGCTCAGGCAGGACAGATTAGAGGGCTTGTCTACTGAGAAACAGGAAAGGTATGGCCACATTAGTGGGATTGTATTACAGACCACCCAATAGTCAACGAGACTTGGAAGAGCAAATCTGCAGAGAGATAGCAGGCAACTGCAGGAAACATAAAGTTGTGGTGGTAGGGGATTTTAATTTTCCATACATTGATTGGGACTCCCATACTGTTAGGGGTCTAGATGGTTTAGAGTTTGTAAAATATGTTCAGGAAAGTTTTCTAAATCAATATATAGAGGGACCATCTAGAGGGGATGCAATATTGAATCTCCTGTTAGGAAACGAGTTAGGGCAAGTGACGGAAGTCTGTGTAGGGGAGCACTTTGGTTCCAGTGATCATAACACCATTAGTTTCAATTTGATCATGGACAAGGATAGATCTGGTCCTAGGGTTGAGGTTCTGAACTGGAAGAAGACCAAATTTGAAGAAATGAGAAAGGATCTAAAAAGCGTGGATTGGGACAGGTTGTTCTCTGGCCAAGATGTGATTGATAGGTGGGAAGCCTTCAAAGGGAAATTTTGAGAGTACAGAGTTTGTATGTTCCTGTCAGGATTAAAGGCAAATTGAATAGGAATAAGGAACCTTGGTTCTCAAGGGATATTGCAACTCTGATAAAGAAGAAGAGGGAGTTGTATGAAATGTATAGGAAACAGGGAGTAAATCAGGTGCTTGAGGAGTATAAGAAGTGCAAGAAAATACTTAAGAAAGTAAACAGGAGGGCTAGAAGAAGACATGAGGTTGCCTTGGCAGTCAAAGTGAAGGATAATCCAAAGAACTTTTACAGGTATATTAAGAGCAAAGGGATTGTAAGGGATAAAATTGGTCCTCTTGAAGATCAGAGTGGTCGGCTATGTGCGGAACCAAAGGAAATGGGGGAGATCTTAGATAGGTTTTTTGCATCTGTATTTACTAAGGAAACTGGCATGAAGTCTATGGAATTGAGGGATTCAAGTAGTGAGATCATGGAAACTACAGATTTAAAAGGAGGAGGTGCTTGTTGTCTTGAGGAAAATTAAAGTGGATAAATCCCCGGGACCTGACAGAGTGTTCCCTCGGACCTTGAAGGAGACTAGTGTTGAAATTGCAGGGGCCCTGGCAGAAATATTTAAAATGTTGCTGTCTATGGGTGAAGTGCCAGAGGATTGGAGAGTGGCTCATGTTGTTCCGTTGTTTAAAAAAGGATCGAAAAGTAATCTGGGAAATTATAGGCCGGTGAATTTAACGTCAGTAGTAGGTAAGTTATTGGAGGGAGTACTAAGAGACAGAATCTACAAGCATTTGGATAGACAGGGACTTATTAGGGAGAGTCAACATGGCTTTGTGCGTGGTAGGTCATGCTTGACCAATCTATTGGAGTTTTTCGAGGAGGTTACCAGGAAAGTGGATGAAGGGAAGGCAGTGGATATTGTCTACATGGACTTCAGTAAGGCCTTTGACAAGGTCCCGCATGGGAGGTTAGTTAGGAAAATTCAGTCGCTAGGTATACATGGAGAGGTGGTAAATTGGATTAGACATTGGCTCAATGGAAGAAGCCAGAGAGTGGTGGTAGAGAATTGCTTCTCTGAGTGGAGGCCTGTGACTAGTGGTGTGCCACAGGGATCAGTGCTGGGTCCATTGTTATTTGTCATCTATATCAATGATCTGGATGATATTGTGGTAAATTGGATCAGCAAGTTTGCTGATGATACAAAGATTGGAGGTGTAGTAGACAGTGAGGAAGGTTTTCAGAGCCTGCAGAGGGACTTGGACCAGCTGGAAAAATGGGCTGAAAAATGGCAGATGGAGTTTAATACTGACAAGTGTGAAGTATTACACGTTGGAAGGACAAACCAACGTAGAACATATAGGGTTAATGGTAAGGCACTGAGGAGTGAGGTGGAACAGAGGGATCTGGCAACACAGATACAAAATTCCCTAAAAGTGTTGTCATAGGTAGATAGGGTCGTAAAGAGAGCTTTTGGTACATTGGCATTTATTAATCAAAGTATTGAGTATAAGAGCTGGAATGTTATGATGAGGTTGCATAAGGCATTGGTGAGGCCGAATCTGGAGTATTATGTTCAGTTTTGGTTACCAAATTACAGGAAGGATATAAATAAGGTTGAAAGAGTGCAGAGAAGGTTTACAAGGATGTTGCCGGGACTTGAGAAACTCAGTGACAGAGAAAGGTTGAATAGATTTGGACTTTATTCCCTGGAGCGTAGAAGAATGAGGGGAGATTTGATAGAGGTATATAAAATTATGATGGGTATAGATAGAGTGAATGCAAGCAGGCTTTTTCCACTGAGGCAAGGGGAGAAAAAAACCAGAGGACATGGGTTAAGGGTGAGGGGGGAAAAGTTTAAAGGGAACATTAGGGGGGGGCTTCTTCACACAGAGAGTGGTGGGAGTATGGAATGAGCTGCCAGACGAGGTGGTAAATGTGGGTTCTTTTTTAACATTTAAGAATAAATTGGACAGATACATGGATGGGAGGTGTATGGAGGGATATGGTCCGTGTGGAGGTCAGTGGGACTAGGCAGAAAATGGTTCGGCATAGCCAAGAAGGGCCGAAAGGCCTGTTTCTGTGCTGTAGTTTCTATGGTTTCTATGGAGCTGTGTTTAAGTGCAAGTCATAAATATGACTTGAGTAGGGCAGGGGTCTATGCACACAGCCCTGTGTTGATTTGTGTGGAGGAGATATTCTTGCCAGTTCATACTAACTGTGGTCTTCCAGCAAGGAAATCGAGGATGTAGTTGTGCAGGGAGGTACTGAGGCCCAGGCTTTGGAGCTGAGTGATGACTTTGAAAGGGGACGATGGTGTTGAATGCTGAAGTGTAGTCGGTGAAGAGCATCCTGGCGATGCATCTTGATTGTCCAGTTGAGTGAAGAGCCAATGAAATGGCATCTGCTGTGGGCCTGTTGGAGCGGATCTGTGGCGCTTCAGGCAGGAGTTGATATGCTTCATGACCAGCCTTTCAAAGGGCGGCACAGTGGCATAGTCGTTAGCACAACGCTTTACAGTACCAGAGATCTGGGTTCAATTCCCACGGCTGCCTTTGAGGAGTCTGTCCATTCTCCCCGTGGCCGCCTGGGTTTACTCTGGGTGCTTCGGTTTCCTGCCACATTCCAAAGACCTACTGGTTGGTAGATAATTGGTCATTGTAAATTGTCCCGTGATTAGACTAGGGTTACGTCGGGGTTTGCTGGTCTTCAGTACCCGGCCAGATTCGCCATCTGAGCCAAATGCCTTCAGAGGATTAACCCTCCTGAAGGAATCTCTCACGTTGCCTTCAGAGATTTGAGATCACAGGGTTGTCGGGAGTTGTGGGAGTTCGCGAAGGTTCCTCCATATTCTGTCGGTCAAAGCCAGCATGAGAGGCATGGAGTTCATCTGGAGTGAAACCTCATTGCCATTTATATGGCTTGGATTTTCTTTGCAGAAGGTGATGACATTTAAGTCTTGCCACAGAATCAGGTTTATTATCACCGGCATGTGTCGTGAAATTGGTTAACTTAGCAGTGGTACAATGCAATACATGATTTTACAGAAAGAAAGAAAGAAATCAGTTACAATAAGAGTATATATGTATAAAATAGTCAAATTAAAAAATAGTGTAAAAACAGAAATAATATATAAGAAAAATGTGAGGTAGTGTTCATGGGTTCAATGTCCATTTAGGAATTGCATGGCAGAGAAGAAGCTGTTCCTGATTCAATGACTGTGTGTGTTCAGACTCCTGTACCTCCCTCCTGACAGTAACAATGAGAAGAGGGCAGGTCCTGGGTGGTACTAGACGCCACCTTTCTGAGGCACTGTTCCTTGAAGATGTCTGGGATACTATGGAGGTTAGTACCCAAGTTGGAGCTGACTAATTTTACAACTTTCTGTAGCTTTTTTCAGTTCTGTGCAGTAGCCCCTCCATTCGAAACTGTGATACAGCCTGTCAGAATGCTCTCCACAGTACATTGAGCATTTTAAGTGACAAACCAAATCTCTTCAAACTCCTAATGAAGTTTAGCTTGCCTTCTTTATTGCTGCATCGATATGTTGGGACCAGGTTAGGACCTCAGACATCTTGACACCCAGGAACTTGAAATTGCTCACTCTCTTCTCTTCTGATCCCTCTATGAGGACTGGTGTGTGTTCCCTCAAATTGCCCTTCCAGAATTCCACAGTCCCCTGGCTTGTCTTACATATTGTGCAAGGTTTTTGCTGTGACACCAACAGCCAACTGTTGTTGAGCATCCCTCTGATTCATGTCTGACCCGTAATTGCCACCTTGAATGTGAAATTGCCCTCTTGAGGTCATACCTGGACCTCTTGTGCTTTCCCGGGCTGCCAGTTCTAAACACCATCAATCTAGCCCTCAAGATTGCGTCTCTGTTGGTTTATCCAGGACTTCTGTTTGGGGAAGACTCTGAATGATATTGTGCAGGCACACTTATCCACACTTGTATTTATTGAGTTCCTGACTCTGTGGTGTATTCACTCAGTCCTTGAACACTGCTCGACTGACTCAAAACAGCCCTGCAGCAACTCTGCTGCCTTGCTCTTTTGTCAGGTTTCCTGAAAAGTGGTCAAGGGATGGAGCGGGAGTTATTTTTGGAGTCTAATGGTAGTCAAGTGTGTTGGTTCTGCTGGTGGTAGTTGGGCAGAGATTTCTTCAAGCTAGCCTGATTGAAGTCCCCAGCAAGCACTCGAAAGGTGTCAGGGTAGGCCATTCCTTGTGTGTTAAACATAGTACTCAATACATAGAGTGCTTGCTTGACACCTGCCTTTAAAAACTGCAGTCAGAATCATGGCAGAGAACGCTGTCTCTCTTAAGTAAAATTTTCAGCACTTAATAATTCGATGTTCCAAGTCAGAAGAACCAGAGTGAGACAAGACCATTACCTTTATATAAGTTACATTAATTTTGCTTTGCCTTTGTAGTATTAGCTTATTACAAGGAGCAGTCTGAGAAGAATATGGTTCTTATGTGTGAATAAGATGTTATTTTCCTGTTTCTACTACCCAGGTTTAAAGGCAGCTGAGACTGAATAACCTTTGTTCCTTCTGGTGAAGTGAGTTGAGGAAATTCATTCAAATTTCACAGCTCTGTCGCTCAAATTAACATTCTCAATCTGGACGGCCACGAAAGTGGCTGATCTGGGAAATTAAGAACTCACACGGATAGAGCGGTATTTGTCCTTCTGGGGTTTGAATCTTAACACGTCGTTGGTACAGAGTAGAAGGAGTTGTAAGCAGTGCTAAATTAGATGTGGCAGCAGATGCATTTCCAGATTTCCGATGGGTTGTGTTACTTCAGTAAACATGTTCATGCAGTGGTCAGTACCTCAATCGTTATGATGTGGACTTCTCTGGCAAGGCTGGTATTTTGAGTCGTAGAACACCACAGCACCAAAATAGGTCATTTGGTCCATCTAGTCTTTGCCGAACCATTATTCTGCCTCGTTCCATTGACCTGTACCCGGACCATTGCTCTCCCATCCATGTATCTGTCCAAATTTATTTTAAGTGTTGACATTAAACCTGCCTTCACCACTTCTGCTGGCAACTCCTTCCAGATTCTCACTACCCTGAGTGAAGAAGTTCCCCCTCATGTCCCCTTAAACATTTTACCTTTCATCCCTAACCCATGACCTCTAGTTCTAGTCTTTCCCTCAGTGGAAGAGACCTGCTTGCATTTACCATACCTATACCCCTCATAATTTTGTATGTGGTAAGTCCATCACCTCTACGGTGGCACAGGCCACTGTCAGGAGCTCTCCTGAGTCCTCTGTCCAGGGCCGGTGTTTCAGTTGTCCCCAGGTGTAGTCCATCATATGCCTTCCAGATGAAGATCCTTTCTCTCCTAGGGATGAGGTCTTTGGAGCTTCTGTTGGTGTTTCTGCAGCTCTAGGCTTTTACGAAGTGGGGTTGCTAGCCCCATGCCCAAACCTCCTCCTGCTTTTGCAGTCAGGCTTTGGTCTGTCCATAGCGGAGATATAAATTTGTATACCTCTATCATATCTCCCCTCATTCTCCCACCTTAACTCAAGTCCTCGAGTCCTGGCAACATGCTTGTAACTTTTCTCTGCACTCTTTCAATCTTATTGATATATTTAATGTCAAGTCTGGTTGCCTACAAGAAGAAAATGGCCGGGCTTGTACTGTGGCAGTTCGGGTGGTGAAGGTATGCCCATGGTGTGGGTTAGTCAGAGGATTCGAGGATCTTGATTGGATACCAATGAAGGTAATTGGGATAAGTGTCCACATGAAGACAATATTTGTTTTTGGAGAAAATAACGTTGGTTAATTTATTAATATCCAGTGTACTGATATGCATTGAAAAAGCTTTCTTTTGTATGCCATTAATACAGATCATTCCAAATATAAGGAATGCAAGGAAAAACTATAGCAGAATGCAGAATATAGTGTTTTACAGTGAAAAGGTGTACAGATAGGCAAATAAGGTGCAAGGACCTTAGTGAGGCAGATTGAGCAATCAATAGTTCAGCTTTATTGTACAAGAGGACCAGTCAAATCATTATTAAAAACAGGATAGAAACTGTGATAGAGCCTGGTGGGACGTGTTTTCATGCTCCCTGTTACCGAATCCCATGCACCAGCTACCCTGATCTTTTGTCTGACAACTGTGATCTATTAATCTAGGAACTCCAGAAGAACTGTCATTGTTCAAGCAGGCAATGAACTACCTCTTCTCTAGGCATGTTGAGATGCCAAAGTTGGCAGTAATGCTTGCATTTCGAAGATGAACAACTTAAAAAGTATATATACTATTGGGGCTGATGAATGCTAAAAAAGATACTTGAGTGACTGGCCTTGCGTACCCTGTTCTAGTAAAAGTAGCAACCATGGTTTGCCAGGTGCAAAGTGAATGGATATTAAAGGAGATTTACTTTCAGTCTTAAAGGGCATGTGAAGTTGTTAACTCTGAGGAATGGCCCCTCCGCCTCTCGTCATTTTCCAGCAGTCTGATCGTGTTTCATGCTTGGCCAGTGTCTGAGCTGTGTATAGTCCTCTCACTATGCACCCTCCCTGACCTTTTCGATGACTGACAATCAGAGACCGCTATGTGGCAATCGTAAGGCATAAGCCAGAATGCAGTGAACACCTGGACAAGTTTACAGGATGCGGCCTGGCTCGGAAGGCTCTTGGTTTCAGGGGAGGTTGGGCAAACTAGGGTTGTTTGTTCTCTCTGGAGCGGTCGAAACTGAAGGAAGAAGCTCAGTAAAAATGAGAGGCATACAAAGTAAATGGCAGGATACTTGGTAGTGTGGAGGAGCAGAGGGATCTGGGGATACATGTCCACAGATCACTGAAAGTTGCCTCACAGGTAGATAGGGTAGTTAAGAAAGCTTATGGGGTGTTAGCTTTCATAAGTCGAGGGATAGAGTTTAAGAGTCGCGATGTAATGATGCAGCTCTATAAAACTCTGGTTAGGCCAAACTTGGAGTACTGTGTCCATTTCTGGTCGCCTCACTATAGGAAGGATGTGGAAGCATTGGAAAGAGTACAGAGGAGATTTACCAGGATGCTGCCTGGTTTAAAGAGTATGCATTATGATCAGAGATTAAGGGAGCTAGGGCTTTACTCTTTGGAGAGAAGGAGGGTGAGAGGAGACATGATAGAGGTATACAAGATATTAAGAGGAATAGATAGAGTGGATAGCCAGCGCCTCTTCCCCAGGGCACCACTGCTTAATACAAGAGGGCATGGCTTTAAGATAAGGGGTGGGAAGTTCAAGGGGGATATTAGAGGAAGGTTTTTTACTCAGAGAGTGGTTGGTGCGTGGAATGCACTGCCTGAGTCAGTGGTGGAGGCAGATACACTAGTGAAGTTTAAGAGAGTGCTAGACAGGTATATGGAGGGATTTCAGGTGGGGGGTTATATGGGAGGCAGGGTTTGAGGGTCGGCACAACATTGTGGGCTGAAGGGCCTGTAATGTGCTGTACTATTCTATGTCCTATAAATAGAGAAGACAGCTGATTCTTTTTCCCCCCCAGTGTTGAAATGCCTCATAATGGAGGCAGTTTGAGGGGGGGGGCGCAAGTCAAAGGAGGCGTAAAGGGAGAAAGTGGTGGGTACTTGGATTGCACAACTGGGGTAGTGGTGGAGGCAGGCATGATAGAAATGTTCAAGAGGCTCTTGGGCACATGGATTTGCAGAGAATGGAGGGATATGGACCATCTGCAGACAGAAGGGATTAGGCGTCGTTACCTTAATTATTCGGTTGTACCTTGAGCTTCGAACAGCAACATGGGCTGCAGGGTGTGTCCTTGTGCAGTGCTGTTCTTTATTCTGTGTTCCCTACTCTCCTCTCATGGGTGTGGAGAACATCTGGGAACACCTTCAGCATTACCTCATTGAGAACAGCTCACTTCAGCAAAAAAAAATGTATTTTCACCAGAGATTTCCCACAGATCACAGCAAAAAAAAAAAATAAGAAAAGCAGTCCAGACATTAGAGGTCAGAACTGGATTGATTTTTTAGGGCACATTTCAGGTGGAACTAGATACGGGCCTGCACAACAACAAAACCTGAGGCATATTTCTGTTTTGTCAGCAGGATTAATTGGACAAAGTAAACCGTTGACTGCTTATGGCTGTCTCTATCGTTTAGATTTCCAACTATTCTGGAAGTGATCTGCTCTTTTGACACTTCTACCCGAGCTGTTTTAAGATGCTGCATAGCACGGATGAACTTGCGACATGCGGTTGGCAACTCCGGCTGTCTTCTAGGATTTCGCATTTTGTAATCGAGGCATTTGAGATTCGTTTATAGCTGGAGTACAAGGAATTCTGTGGAGATAACAGGTAATTAAGTACATGCGTAGTCCCAGGGTGGTTGTCGACTCACTAGACAGCCTGCTCATCTAATGCTAAGTGTTCCCGTTGTACACGGCACTGACTGGACAGATAAGGGGTGGTGTGCTTTAATGAAAGGTGTTAGCTAGTCCTCCTAAAACCACAGGGAAAGATGGAGGAGTTTGTAGAGATGGAGCAAAGTGATGGAGAGATTTGAGAAAGAAGATAAGGGTTTTAAATGCAAAGCAACACACACACACACACACACACACACACACACACACACACACACAAAATGCTGGAGAAACTTGTCAGCAGGCCAGGCATCCTCAGTGGAAAAGAGTAAACGTTCGACGTTTCAGGCTGAGACCCTCCATCAGGAAGGAGAGAAAGTCATACAGTACAAAAGTGGGTGGGGGGAAGAAGTACAGGGTTCAGATGATTGGTGAAACTGGGAGAAGGGGGTGGTGAAGTAAAAAGCTGGGAAGTTGATTGGTGAAAGAGATAAAGGGCTGGAGAAGGGGAAACCTGATAGGAGAGGACGGAAGACCATGGAAGATAGGGAAGGGAGAGGAACATCAGAGGGAGGTGATGAGCAGGTAAGGAGATGAGGTGAGAGAGGGAAACAGGAATGGGGAATGGTGAAGGAGGGTGGGCAATTACCGGAAGTTCAATAAATTGATGTTCATGCCGTCAGGTTGTTGCTCCTCTGACCTGAGTGTGGCAGTAGAAGAGGCCGTGGACTGACATGTCGGAACGGGAATGGTAAATGGGTGTCCACCAGAAGGTCCCGCTTTTGTAGTGGACAAAGCGATGCAATGCTGTGTAATAGCAAGGATGACGGTGACCCCTCTGAAGATGGTTTCTCAAAGCTATTTAGATGCAGTGCATTTCCCAGAAAGAGCAGTGAGAGAGTTGAGAGGGCTCTCAGAAATTGTGAGGTTCCTGTGTGCATATTGTCCGTTTTGGAAGAGTACTTCCAAAGAAGCCCTGTGGAGTTGCATAATGGTGCAGGTGTAGATGGGCTGGAAGGTGTACATCTTATGGTGAAGAGAATGAATACCTAGATGCTTTGTTCTGGACACCATCAAGTTTCTTGAGTGAATTCCAGAACCTAAGATACTTTCAGAATATAAGAGATTCTTTCGGTTCTTGGGGTGTGATTGTGAGAGCATTCAGTAGGAGTGAGGTGTGAGTCCTTTTCAGCACAGACCTTCGGAAGGATGCACATACATGCAACCCATACTGGGTCAATGAGGGTTCTATTGCATATATCTAGATTTAAGGCCTGCTCTAGAGCTTAAAGGTGTGGTCTAGTGCTCTGGTGCAGTACCCAGTGAGTGTTGCAGTGTCAGAGATGCTGATTTTAATTGGGATTAATTTGAAGTCCCATTTGTTTGGTATGGATACAGTGGTCTGTGATTCCATTGTGCTTGTAGTCAACTGACACGTAGAGCATCTATGTGCTTGGCTGGAATTATGCAGTCTGTGTTGTGGCCACTGGGAAAGTGCAGAGTGCAGCCTCCCATTTGTGTGTTGATCTTCCTCCTTGCCATCGTTATTGCAGCACAGTGGCCTAGTGGTTAGCACAGCACCACCAGCCTGGGTTTGGGTCCCGCCGCTGTCTGCAGGGACTTGGTATGTTCTCCCCTGTGGCCATGCAGTTTCCTCCAGGTGCTCCAGTTTCCTCCCACAGTCCAAAAACGAGCAGGTTCGTAGATTAATTGATCACATGGGTTTTGTAGGAAAGCAGCGTCGATTATCAGGGACCCCCACCACCCAGGCCATGCTCCCTTCTCACTGCTACCTTCAGGAACAAGGCACAGGAGCCTCAGGACTCACACCACCAGGTTCAGGAACAGTTATTACTCCTCAACCATCAGGCTCTTGAACCAGAAGGGATAATTTCACCCAGCTTCGCTCACTCCATCACTGAACTTCTCCCACAACCTATGGGCTCACTTTCAGGGACTCTTCATGTCATGTTATTGATATTTATTGCTTATTATAATAATTATTTCTTCTTGTATTTGCACAGTTTCTTGTCTTTAGCACACTGGTTATTTTGTCCACTTGGGTGCGTCTTTTCATTGATTCTATTGTGTTTCTTGTATTTACTATGAATGCCTGCCAGAAAATGAATCTCAAGAGTGTATATAATATATATGTGCTTTGATAATAAAAATACTTTGAATTTTGAATTGGGAAGCATGGGCTCGCTGGGGCTGGAAGGGCCTTTTACTGTGCTGGATCTCTAAATAAAAAAATAAATTAATTACAATTAAAAGATGTGGCCTCAAGTCTTCTGATTGTAGTCAGATCAATAGATTCCTACAGGGCCTTTGAAGGTATGTCTGCAGGTCGCAGTTTGAACAGTGTCTTGGATGCTCAAAAATATAATAACGTTTTAATAGATTGTAATTTTTGACACTTGAACATAATATTTTATTGCACTTTGATATCACTCATATTAAATAGGAACAGAATGCCTCAGTTTTACTGCTGGATCAGCATTAAAAAGGAAATTTGCTTCATCTGCAACTTCTTTATGTGAGAGCTTATTAACGATGCACCACATAACTTGCATTCAATGGCTTCTGTGTGTTGAGATTGTTAAATTAGTTCAAATCCAGTTCTCTAAGTATTCATAAAATAGCTTTTCTGTTCCCACTTTTAAAAAGTTGATTCCATCTACTGATAGCTGCACAGTTTCTTCTTGTTTCACATAGCGGGGATCCTCCCGGCCTCGCTGACTGGTATTACAAGCTTCCTGCCATGTTATCAGTTTTTATCCCCACTGATTCTCCGCTGTTGGTTGAGATTGCAAACCATATCTCTTTAAACCACGTATCTCTTTCACCAGTCAACTTCCCAAATCTTTACTTCACCCCCTCCCCCCCTGATTTCACCTATCACCCACCACCTTGTACTTCTTCCTCCCCTGCCCCCACCTTCTTACTCTGACTTCTCTTTCTTTCCGGTCCTGATGAAGGGTTTCAGCCGGAAATGTCAACGGTTTACTCTTTTTCCATAGATGCTGCCTGGTCTGCTGAGTTCCAGCATTTTGTTTGCGTGCGTGTATGTGTGAGTGTGTGTGTGTGTGTGTGTGTGTGTTGCTTTGGGTTTCCAGCATCTGCAGATTTTTCTTGTGCTTGTGAAACCATTTTTCCTGCCAGATCCTCACTGCTTACAGAGATTGAAGATCATCCTTTGAATCGTCTGTGCAGGATTTGGAACTTTGATCTTGAAAGAGTAGTCTACCTGTCACTGCTTACCCTGTTGCCTTGGTAGACCTTGGGAAGATTGCTAATGGGCGATAACGATGTATGTAGCGGGCATTCGCAGTTGTATCCTCTGATTAACCTGGAATACCGTGTACTCGTCTTAAGTCCTGGCAAGCAGCCAGCCGCCATTAAACCTGCCTTCAACCCATCTTCACCCACACCAGCGTTCAAAGAGCAGCCAGATAAATTATTATGCAACACACACAAAATGCTGGAGGAACTCAGCAGGTCAGGCAGCATCTAGGAAAAGAGTATATTCAACGTTTTGGGCCTGAAACGATGACTGTTTACTCTTTTCCATAGATGCTGTCTGGCCTGCTGAGTTCCTCCAGCATTTTGTGTGTGTTGCTTGGATTTCCAGCATCTGCAGATTTTCTCTTGTTTATGATTAGATAACTTTTTATCTTCACCAGCTCGGACATAAACTGGCTCATCCATCCGTTTTAGGACCCACCCAGATAGTAAAACTAATTATCCTCGGCACATTATAGTGAAATGCTCACATTTAAATTGTGAAAAAAAAACACACATACAATACTACTAATGTGCTTTGCTTTTTTGTTTTTTTCTTGTATTTTAATGCATTTGGACTGGGTATTTTTAAAGACTATGTCTTGTTTTGCATTCATTTGTACTGGGCAGGCCAGTATCTATTGTTCAAAGTTGGTATTGCAGTGGGATATCATTCAGCACATTCTTCTAAAAAAAACTTCTTCAAAGGAAGCAAGCAATATTAACTCAGGATGGTGAACTTTAAATTATTTACTGAGGTTCTACCTATCCTCTACTGCAGAAAACTCAAAGATTTCCATAAAATAATGGATAAATACTATTCTATGGGTGCATATTTCTTCATTTTGACAGCTTTCACTACCGGGCTGGTTGTTATAATATCCAAAAACATAATCAAGGTGAGGTACAATTCCCTAGGACCATGTTGCAGTGCCACACGGGAGCTCTGTAAGTACTTAAACCTGGAATCTGCGGTGTGATGGAAGTAGAGTATAGAAGTTCTGAGAAAACTATTTCTCATGCACTGTCAGTTATGCTGCATCCTTCTCGGGGCAGTGGGCTGCCACTGCAAAGACTTAAGTGGTCAAGTTGGTGCCAGTCTTACAATACACATTCCAAATAACTTCCCTACTGTTAAGAAAATTATATTGACTTGTTTAAAACATTGATAATGGTCTCTGGTTCTTGTCGCCTTCAGGCAAGATGTCAAAATGAGGAAACTGAGAGGCTGCAGAAGGACTTGCACAGATTAGGAGATTGGGCAGAGAAGTGGCAGATGGAATATAGTGTTGGGAAGTGTATGGTCATGTACTTTGGTAGAAGAAATAAAAGCGTAGACTATTTTCTAAATAGAGGGAAAATTTTAAAAAATCTGAGCTGCAGAGGGACTTGGGGGTCCTTGTGCAGGATTCCCTAAAGGTTAAGTTGCAGGTTGAGTCGGTGGTGAGGAAGGCAATTGCAATATTAGCATTTATTTCAAGAGAATAGAATATGAAAGCAAGGATGTTATGTTAAGACTTTATAAGGTGCTGATGAGGCCTCATTCGGAGTATTGGGTGCAGTTCTGGTCCCCTTATCTAAGAAAGGATGTGCTGACATTGGAGAAGGTTCAAAGGAGGTTCATGAAAATGATTCTGGAATTGAAAGGCTTGTCATATGAAGAATATTTAATGACTCTGGGCCTCTACTCAGTGAATTCAGAAGAATGAGGGGTGACCTCATTGAAACCTATCCTGGATAGAGTGGATGTGGAGAGGATGCTTCCTGTGGTAGGGGAGTCTAAGACAAGAGGACACAGTCTCAGAATAGAGGGGTGCCCATTTAGGACAGAGATGAGGATGATTTTCTTCAGCCAGAGAGTGGTGAATCTGTGAAATTCATTGCCACAGGCGGCTGTGGAGGCTAAGTCATTGGGTTAATTTAAGGCGGAGATTAATGGATTCTTGATTAGTCAGGGCATGAAGGGATATGGGCTGAGGACAGGAGATTGGAGCTGAGAGGGAATTGGATCAGCCATGATGAAGTGGTGAAGCAGACTTGATGAGCCAAATGGCTTAATTCTGCTTCTGCTCCTATATCTTACGGTCTTTCGGCCTAAGATGCAGAGTGGTTGCAGGAAAGATTTGTCCTGACTGGTCCTTGGGACTGGGAGGGGGCGGTGGTTCATAATTTGTTAGATTAGGTTGCAAGAAGTTTCTGAGGAAACATGGGGGAGGCATGCAAGATTGTAGTGGGTTCAGATGGGCTGCACGGAGGGAGGTTGCTCCCATTGGCAGGTTGCTCCCATTGGCAGGTGCTTCAAAGACTGGGGGCACAGATTAATCATTTTGGGCAAATGACACATAAGAGAAAACTTCTTTGTCCAGAGAGGAACTCTGATCTGAAATTCACAGTTTGCAGTGGAAACTGAATGAAACAGGGCCTTCAGAAGGGAAGTGGAAGGCCTTTCAGAAAGGGTGTTTTTAGGGAAGAGCATGTGAATTAGGCCAATGGGATTGACCTGCTAGAAGACTGCACAGATTCAGTGGAACACACATCAAAGTTGCTGGTGAACGCAGTCAGGACGTCCTGACGAAGGGTCTCGGCCTGAAACGTCGACTGCACCTCTTCCTACAGATGCTGCCTGGCCTGCTGCGTTCACCAGCAACTTTGAT
This sequence comes from Mobula birostris, assembly GCF_030028105.1. Classification (NCBI taxonomy): domain Eukaryota; kingdom Metazoa; phylum Chordata; class Chondrichthyes; order Myliobatiformes; family Myliobatidae; genus Mobula; species Mobula birostris. The sequence goes on along the minus strand of NC_092394.1, from coordinate 31,459,277 downwards.
GTGTGTTGCTTGAATTTCCAGCATCTGCAGAATTCCTGTTGTTTGCGTACAGATTCAGTGGGATCACTGGCCTTCTCCTGCGCCATAACAGACCAGTGATTCTTTGATACATTACTCCAGTTAAAGCCCTATTTTATTTTCAAAATCTCAAGAGTTGGAATAATCCTACAGGGATTTGGTCCGGTGAGTTTATGTGCAGAATTGAAGTACTGTCACTCAGATCTGAGAGTGGACACATTATTTAAGAGTTGAGAAAGTTGAGGGAATAATCTTGTCCACAGGAAAGCTTCAGGTTTGGTCTGCAGATGTGAACTTGTCACTATTCAAGACACTTACAAAGACAGGTGTGTGAAAAGGGCCCGAAGGATCATTGGGGACCTGAGTCATCCCAACCGCAAACTGTTCCAGCTGCTACCAACTGGGAAACGGTACCGCAGCATAAAATCCAGGACCAACAGGCTCTGGGATAGCTTCTTCCACCAGGCCATCGGCCTGATTAATTCATGCTGACAGAACTGTATTTCTATGTTACATTGACTATCCTGTTGTACATAATATTTATTATAAATTACTATAATTGCACATTTGAACAGAGACATAACGTAAAGATTTTTACTCATGTATATGAAGGATGTAAATATTAAAGTCAATTCAATTCTGTCTTTGTACTGAGGCTTTCTTGGGTTGGTAGGCAGTGTCCATAGATGAGAAAGATTGGTAATAGTGATCTCAGCTGTAAAGATTGTGGGTGTAATTCTAAATGAGTTTACAACTCACCAGTATTTTTGACTTGCTTTTGCCCATGAGCATTGGGCAATGACCCTTTGACCCCAGTACGACGTGACAGGTGTCCTCTGCACCGAGTGCACATGAAGCCTGTATATCATATTTTCGCCCTTTTCACTCTCCTGGTTCTGGTTCTCTGGTTTCTAATAGAACAGTCCATGATGTGCACTGTAACTTCATTAATTGCGAACACCAAATAGCACACAGTTACACATGCAGTGCCATCTGGGAACAATTTTGCTGCGAGGAAAATCCTGTCTTGTTATCCCCAGGATGAATTTGTCCTGATGGTTTTAGTCCATCCCTCTGTGTGTGTTCAGCAAACTCATGGGCTGAGTGTATGTGGTATAAGCCAACAATTCACTCTTTCTTCAGGCACAGGTGCTGGAATCTGAAGCAACATAAGGCAGAGACCTGAGATGCCAACTGTCCACTTCCCTCCACAGATATCGCCTTACCCGCCAAATTCTCTCTTTTCTCCCCCCGTTTTTTAAGATCGTCCAACATTGACATTTTCCTCTTAGTTCATTGGCGCTGGTTGGAAAGGTGCAAAAAGAAACCCATGACCATCAAACAGTCTGTGATCCCATTGTACACAGTGACTAACAGTTTGTGGTCAGTGTGCTGTTTACGAGGCCTGTGGCGGCCATTAGTTAGTCTGGGCTGCTGTTTTCCCACCATTACTTCAAAAGTACCTCACAAGTGCACCTAAAAACATTGACCGGGAGGATGCAATGGAAGCTGTAACCCAGTCCCCAACCTTTAGAGTTGGGGTTTTGGTGAAGCGCACATGCTTGTGTTAAATTGGGACCTTGTTTCACAATTTCATCTGCACTTTAGGCTGCTGTGTGGTGACATAATTTTATTAATTGCAGGGTAATAAATTCCTCAGTCAAGGGTCTTGAATCCTTTTGATTCTACCTTAAGCCTTGGGCTCCCTGGTCTCTATATCACTTGGTGCATCCTTATGACAGTTCGATCGTAACTTCCTTCAAGTTTGTTTTTAATTCCAGAGCTTGACTGCACAACCTGTATCCATTGATTTCAGTCAGGAGAGCTGATAACGTGGAGTGAGGAGGTTCCCTGGTACCAGGCTTCCTGAACACAATTCTGCCTATTGTGCATTTATCAATTGAGGAAAACTTTCAGCCACATTGTTTTTGTCTTTTCAATTTCTTTATAGTTTGGACAAGATATGTGAAAAATGTGTGATTTATATGGCGAGGATGCCACAATGATATTTTGCCACTACAACATGACATTAGAGTTGTACAAGACTTTGCCTATGCTGCACTTGGACTATTGTATGCAGTTACGTTAAAGGAAGGGTGTGATTCAAACTAGAGAGGGTGCAGAAAAGGTGCACAAAGATGTTGATTGGATGGAGCGAGGGGGTTTCAGTTTGGATAAGCTGGGCCTGTTTTCTCTGGCATGAAGGAGGTTGATAATGTTTATAGAATTACCGGAGGCATATACAGTATAGAGTAGGTAACCAATGCCTTTTTCCCATCCGTACACCAGAGATCATGTTTGAAGCTGGGTCAGTGGAACTGCCCCCTGTGGTGACAGCATCATTATTTTTAAACACACAAAGTGCTGGAGGAACTCAGCAGGCCAGGCAGCATCTGTGGGGAAAAAGTACAGTTGATGCTTTAGGCCGAAACCCTTCGACAGGACCCGAAACGTCAACTGTTTACTCTTTTCAATAGATGCTGCCTAGCTAGCTAAGTTCCTCCAGCATTTTGTGTGTGTTGCTTGGATTTCCAGCATCTGCAGATTTTCTCTTGTTCACTATTTTTAAATACCGTTTCCAAGTCATCTGTTCATAGGTCCATATCAACTGGATTTTCACACAAAACTGCCAACTGAGCGACAAGACAGGGCCATTTTCCACTGAAGGTTCTTCCTTGACAGTCCTAGCTCTTCCAGTTTAGCACCTAGCCTCATTATAATTACTCCTGGGGCTTTTGACTCCACTATCCTGATTAGGAGTTTCACATTTTCCACCTTCCGTGTAACTAACAAAATCCTTTCTGATGTTTGTTCTTGAGATTAACTCCTAAATTTTTGTCCTTCCTCCATATTAAATTACCTGATATTCTGATCCTACTCAGGGATTGTGTATGCCTTTCTCTATGCATCTTGATTTGAGGTGAACTTATTTTTAGGCAGGTTAAAATATATTTAACCAAAAACTTTGGATGGAATGGAAATAATGGAATGGTCAAAGTTCATTGTGTTTAAACTATCCAGTCTGTCCTGAACTTTCACAAACACTTCAGCTCCTTTCCTTCCCCACTGGAGTGTTCTAAAAGTATATAATTTCTTTGTGGATTTTGTTTTTCTGATTTAAGTTTATAGTGTTCTGTTTGGTTTGGTTCCGAGGATGCGGGCAGCTTTGGTGAGGTAGGATTTATTGCCCACATCCTGTTTGTTAGGCCAAAGTATGGACAGGCCTGTTCCTTCAACTACTGCACGTCTTGGCTTTGGGCAAGAAGCTTCAACAATAACAGAATAATAATAATAAATATCCATGAACGAGTGGCGTGCAGCTAGGAGATGGTGGCCCCCGTGACACTGCTGCTCTTGTTCTGCGCTGTGGCGAGGCCTACAGGACTGTTGAACTAAGCCAGCTAGGACAGCATGCGGAGCAGCCCCAGTGGGGTCGTGGCTGAGGGCTGTGAATTATGAATCCAACTTTGGAGACGCAGATCAGTCACGGATGTTGTTGTCCGCCTTGGGTGTCCAAGAGAATAGCAACAGCCCAGCACCATGTTTCTCACTTGATCTTGCTAGAGGAGAGAGGCTTTGAGTGACAAATAGACAAACCTGTGATCAGACTGTTGCCAGCCGCGACCCATCTCTTCCACTAACTTTAGATTGCTCTTATTAAGAGAAGCAAAGAATCATTCTGGGTTCACATTATTTGTGGAAATACTTCTCTGTACTTTGTTGAGATTACTTTTCATTCTCTCTCCACAGCCTCTATCTTGTCAAACCCACCTTTTCTCGGCAAGTGATGCTAAGATAGAGGCATAGAGTCAAGAGAAGTACAGCACAGAAACAGGCCCCTCGGCCCGTCTAGTCCATGCCAAAACCATTTAAACTGCCTGCTCCCATCGACCTGCACTGTACCATAACCCTCCGTACCCCTACCATTATGTACCCATCCAAACTTCGCTCAATCAAGCTCACATGCACCGCTTGTGCTGGCAGCTCGTTCCACACTCTCACGGCCCTCTGAGTGAGGAAGTTTCCCCTCTTGTTCCCCTTTAGCTTCTCACATTTCACCCTTAACCCTTGACTTCTAGTTGTGGTCCCACCCAACCGCAGTGGAAAAACATCCTGCTTGCATTTATCCTATCTATACTCCTCATAATTTTGTATACCTAAATCAAATCTCCTCCCAATTTTCTATGTTTTAAGGAATAAAGTCTTAACCTATTCAATCTTTCCTTATAACTCAGGTCCTCCAGACCCGGCAACATCCTTGTAAATTTTCTCTGTCCTCTTTCAATCTTATTTATATCTTTCCTGCAGGTAGGTGACCAAAACTGCACCCAGTACTCCAAATTAGCCTCACCATTCCAATGTCTTGTACAACTTCAACATAACATCCCATTTCCTGTACTCAGTACTTTGATTTATGAAGGTCAATATGCCAAAAGCTTTCTTTGTGACAGCACCAACTAATGCAGAGGAGGCACTCTGATCTGTCATCTCTGCTAAGTTGTGTCCTGCTTCTGTTACGTTGGGCTTAAATTTTCACTCGGTCTACAATTACACCATCATTGTAGTAACTGTATCCTTCACTTTGTTTTGTCCCACATTTAACAAAAATCTAATGTTTCCCATATGTGAAGGAACAGGGTTGTTCCAGGTCCTCTTTTTTTAAAAAAATGAATCATGTTACATAGCCTTCAGGTTTTTTTTGCTGAGAACTCTGAACCTTAGGCCTTCCCCAGCTCAGTCAGTGATTAAAGATTGAGACGCTGCTGGCTATCGACGTTGAAGCCTCCAGCTATAGTTTATTCTGTGCCTTTTCTACTTTTCAAGTGCTCCTTTCCATTTAGTGTTATGTTTTGAACCTCCAAGACTTAACACTAATTGGAAGAACAACAGGGAATTGAGAAATAACATGTTTTAGTTTTGTTTTTACTTTTTGTGAGGCGTGTACGTATGGCGCGATGGTGTAATGACGTATGCCAATCAGGTACTTTACATAAAACCATAATGGATTATTTAAATGAACAAAGAATGTTTGATCAAACAATGTGTTTACAAAATTGCTCAAATATTACCGACATTTTAAATCCACGCAGTTAACACAGGAGCAGGCTTTTTATTTGACAATGCCGTGCCAACCACGATGCCAATCCCAACTGCTCCCATCTGTCTGCATCTGGACTGCGTCCCTCTGCTCCTTCCTGTTCATTGCTGTTACCGCGGAGTGTTAATTCGTCAGTGAACGAGTTGGTCATCAGCAGGGTTTTACCTTGAGCTGATGGCATAAGGTTTCATGGGGTGCAGAGTCAATTCTGTAGCCATGCAGCGTCTCTCCTTCCCCTGTAGCACAGTGCTCCACCTTGATTGTTGGGTGCTGCTGGAACAAAACAGACCCAAGGATCAAGCTGGAGGGATGTGGGAACAAACCTCAAATAAGTTCCTTTATTTTTGGCAAAATTATTTAGTGGCTTTGGTGTTCAGTCTCGGCATCCTCCGTAAGGAGACTCTGTACTCTGTACTCCGTAAGGAGAGTCTATCCGTGAAGCTCCAGGTGCTGCCCAAAGACGTACCAGGTAGGTGAATTGGTCATTGTAAAATTGTTCTCTGATACGGTCACAGGGGTTGTTAGGTGCATTGCTAGGCAGTGTGGCTGAAAGGGCCAGAAGGGCCTATTCTGTGCTGCATCTCCAAACACAAATGAAAAATAAGAAATGAATGTCAAATTGCAGTAAAATGTCGGAGAGCTGTAAAGAGTCATAAGGGGTTTTAGTCACGATTTGATTAGAAGCAGTCGGTTCTTCTGATTTGGGGCCCTCCGGAGAGCTGAGCACATGCCCAGGCCGTCGAACCAGTGCAGAACTGAGGGAGTGCTACACTGCCCCTCAGGTGAGATTAAACTGAGCCTGTCCCCCTCCCCCCCCCAGTGAACCTCTGACCCGACACGGTGAAGGGCACAAAGAGATGTTAGCTGTAGTGGCTGGCCATTGTTTTTCCTTCCGTCATCACTTAAATATAAATGGTTTTGTCATTATCATTTCGCAGCTTGTGAAGCATGCTGCATACAAAATGTCTCCCACCCTATAGCAATGGCAGCAATTCAAAAATACTTCATTGGCTGCAAAGTACCTAGGAAAATCATGAGTCACAAAGAATGTATTTTTTCTTATTTTTTACATTTTTTTGTACAGGTTTATTTTAATTCAATATTTTTAAAAATATTACTTTTAATTCCCAATAAAAATTATTCAATTGTTCCAATACTGTGTGTTAGAACGCCAGACAAAAGACTGACCAGGAACTCATGGCAGGTCTAACATTGTCAGTTGAGATGTTCTACACTGCTTTTTGGAGGTAGCTAACATAATGTGTTGAGCTCCACGGACTGGGGTTGGAAGCAGAAGTCTTTCATTCGTCACTAGGCTGCCGTTGTGCTGGAAACTCATGTGGAGAGCTTCTGAATTCACCTTCAAAACAGCATCTGCAGTTTATAGTTTTAGACCTGTTTTTCTTTCCATAGATGATGCCTATGAATATTTCCAGCAATTTTTTGTTCTGGATTTCAACTGTCTTACTTATTTTGCATTTAGCCTATCTTCCAAATGTTGCAGATGGTATTTAAACGTAACATTAAAAGATATTAGTTAGTCAGTGTTCTGTATTTTTACCAGACTGTTGATAGAATCTCCAAATGTGGTTGACAGGCCTTTGCTTGAGGGATTTTCTTCTACAGATATTACTGACTGTGGAACTTTACATCATGCATATTGCTGTAGTGCTAATGATCATAATAGAAATCACAAGCTGTTCCTGCTTCTCATATTAAAATTTGTATTCGCTCTAGCAGGCGATCAGTCAGTCCGGACCACAAGTAATGTTTTTTTTCTCCCTCTCTCTCTCCAGCAGAAATAGCATCTGCAAAATGTTGTTTCCTGGTCCATTGTTTGATGCCATTTTAATCAGCACAGAGGTTGTCACTAATAACCTCAACAGCTGTTTTCCGAAACCCAGCCTGCATGCCACTGCTTCCAGCCCGGCAATAAATGTTTTCCAAATGAAAAGTTCGAAATTGCACGTTCATCTTCAAAGTAAAACAATTCGCACTTAATTTCTTGTAGGTTTTCATGACTTTTCTCCTTGCTTTCATGCAAAGTGTTTGCATTGCGCTCCCTGGGTTAATTCATACCCCGATTCCTAAGAGATTTGAATGTGTGAGGCTGCAATCTTGCTGTAGACAGAGGAGGGCTTTGTGCTGGTGGAAATTTCCAATGCTGACTGGCTGTAAACAGATAATATATTTCTCTAGTAGAGTCCATGGCACAATAACGTATCAGCTGACTTAGCTTAGCTTTATTAAAACAGTCAGATTTAGCACTGTTAGGACAGAAAGGTAACAATAACCAAAGTAATGAAATCAGCTTTATGTGTGGAATGAAAACAGTTTCATTTGTAAAAGAGAAGATAAATGAAATGTTGTTTACAACTAAGATAAACAGAATGGTATTTGGTAATTCTATCTTTCCAGGCTGCCTGAGAGAAAAGGGCTGGCTGTTTACCAAAAAACATGTCGAAATTAAACCACTAATTACCTTTATGTTGGCATACTTGTGTTCTTTCTTGCCACCACCCGCGCCCCCCCCCTCCACACCGCCTGTTCTGCTAGCTTTATTGCATGAGCTACACTGGCGTCTGAATTGCTGAACGGTAATTTTAAGATGGAACTGCACGTTCATATTTTCTTCCTCGTAAATCTCTTCGGGTATCTAATGCTCCCCATGTTCTGCCGTAAAGGCGTACAGTTATGTTGTACTTTTCTTTATCTTGGGTTGTCATAAGGTGTTTTATGGACAGTTAAGTGCCTTTGAAGTGTGGTCATTAAGGGCAGCCTCTAAACCGTTGGTCTTTTTTAGTACCTGGCTGGGAAGTGATTCTCTCCCAGGAAGTGTCCGAGGTTAGTCAGGCAGTATCACCTCCTCTAACAGGGATGAACACTGTTGATGAGAGTACCTTCATTGATATAAGTCTCTGATTTCTTTCTGATAATCTGTAAAATTAATAATTTAATTAGTACAAATAGTGGACTTAGAATTTTATCATGGAGCGGCACGGTAGCGTAGTGGTTAGCGCAACGCTATACAGTACCAGCTGTCTGGGTTCAATTCCCGCCGCTGCCTATCAGGAGTTTGTACGTTGTCATGGTGACCACGTGGGTTTCCTCTGGGTGGTCCGGTTTCATCCCACAGTCCATTGGTCATTGTACATTGTCCCATAATTACGCTAGTGTTATATCTGGGGTGGCTGGGCAGCGCGTGTCAAAGCATGTAAGGGCCTGTTCTGCGCTGTATCTTTAATGAGTAAATAAATATTTGGGTTCCACATAATGAAATTTCATAAAAGCTCACAGTACTGTGCAAAAGTCTTAGGCACACACACATATATGGCTAGAGTGCCCAAGACTTTTGCACAGTGCTGTATAATATGTCTTTCTCGTTGCCAGATAACACGTAATACTACTGAGCTAATAGAAAGCTTAGTGCTTTTAAGCAACACACACAAAATGTTGGAGGAACTCAGCGGGTCAGGTAGCATCTATGGAAATGAATAGGTAGTCGATGTTTCGAGCCGAGACCCTTCTTCGGGACTGAGAAGGGAGGAGGGAGATGCCAGAATAAGAAGGTGGGGAGGGGGAGGGAAAGAAGGCCAGACGGGTGGGAAAGGTCATGGGCTGGAGAAGAAACAATCTCATTGTGGAGGAGAGTGGACCGTAGGCGAATGGGAAGGAGGAGGGGCCCTAGTGGGAAGTAATAGGCAGGTGAGAAGAGGTAAGGGTCAGAGTGGGGAATAGAGGATGGTAGGGGGAAATTGATATTCATGCCATCAGGTTGGCGGGTACCCAGACGGGAGTATAATGTGCTATTCCTCCGTTCTTAGGGTGGCCTCATGTTGGCCCGAGCGAAGGCCATGGACCAACATGTCGGAATGGGAATTGGAACGGAAGTACTCTTATTCCAGTTCTCAACCACCTTCCTATTTTAACCAATATACTGTACTTTGCAAAAGTTATAGGCACCCTAGCTATAAAAATGCACAACATGTTTGTACAGTATTGTAATCATTAATTGTGTTAATAGGGCAGTTTTTTTGTAACGTGCATTATCATGAGACTTTGTCCAAGATTTGATGTACCCAATGTACTCTGACACTCTTCGCACCCTGGGCTAGGTGCATGAGACGTTAATTCTCAGGTGGCACATTGCACTTAAACTGTCCACGTAGCATCAGTTTAACACGGCAAAATAATTTCTAACCCTAGCAATGAAAACCCAAGGTTCGCTTTTGATTGCCTTTTTTCTGAAACTAAAAACCATGTGGGGTTTTTCCAATTGGATGGAAACTCCCTTGTGTTCATTGAATCTTGATGCTTACCAATGCTTGGTACGGTTTGTCCTTAATCTCATTTAGCACCCTAAAGCAGATCATTAATTCTTAGAAGTATAATTGGTTTTAGATCCCATGAGACTGCCTGGGATGTCCATGTAAGTGACGAGTGTCATAATATTAATGCTTTCCTCGGTAAACACTTCGAGGAAGAAATTGATTATGCTAAGCTGTTTAAATTTCAGCTTTTATTTAAATCGTCATGAAATCTCAGTTCTTTCCTTTCTTAACTTTGAGGAACACAGACTATATCAGTAAATCTCATTGTCAGCTGAGTCTTTAAATGCCGAGTTGAACAGAGAGTTGCAAAATGCAGCCAATTTAAAATCTTGACCAAATACAGCATGAGTCTAAAAATGATTTTATTTTAATGAACTATTATAGTCACTAATAGCATGCGTCAAGCTGATGAATCATTTTTCTGTGCACAAAATTTCTTTAGCAACAGTAGACTTTTCTTCCACTTCAGGATTACATACACTGGCACAGCACGTCATTTTAAAGGCCATTTCGATGCCATCAGTAACTTCATATTAAAAACAAGCACTACAATACTGTGCTGTAGTCTGAGGCACATATATATAGCTAGTTTGCCGAACAATTTTGCACAGTATTGTGTTTATCAACGTGGAGCGGAGATCGAGTTTGTAAATCTGGCGGGAGCAAAGGATGTTTGGGAATGGTGAGGGTGGAGTGCTGCGGGAGGGGTGTAGTGGGACAGGTAGCAGAGAAGCAGTGCAGGGGTGGTGGGATGGTTGTTGCTAGCGAGGGTGCAGACACACCCAGCCCTGAGACACCAGTCAAAGTCATTTGATTCCAAACAACTGGTTTACTGATCATTACAGAATCTCTCTGGTGCTTCCCACTTCTTCCCCTCTCCCTTCCCCTTTTCACAACCATGATTCCCCTTTCCTTGCCCTCTTCCCACTGTCAGTCTACAGTGGAGACCCATATCAGAACCGGGGTTAATCGTCACTCACGTATGTCATGAATTTTTTTTTGCAGCAGCAGTACAGTGCAATGCTACAGTACCATGCAAAATTCTTAGGCACGTTTGCTACAGAATATGCATGTGCCCAAAACTTTTGCACAGTACTGTAATATTGTAGCCAAGGCTGTGGCCTCTGGCTTGTCCAAATATGTTTCTGGTTGATGATAAACAGTGTAATTTTTGACCATTTGATTCAGCGTAGGGGTAGGTTCATTCACACTATCAGGAATTTGGAAAGATCTATGATAGGCTTTAGTTAAAGAGAGTAGATGGGTCTAAACTCAAAACATTGATCAGTTTAAGGTGGGTTTCTAAAAGAATGTAAGGAGCAGGCAATACAGCCACTAGATCTTACACCACCATTCCCTAATATTATAGTTGATTCTATCTTTATCCGGGCTCCACTTTCCAGTAGTCTAAAACTATTTTTATCTCAGTCTTACAGGTGTTCAATGATTCAGCTTCCGAGGGAAGTAATTTACCTTCATCTCCATTTAAGTAGGTCTTCCTTAATCTTGAGACTATGCCTTAGGGTGCAAAAATCTTTGGCAGCCAATAAACAGTACGTTGAAATTTAAGCAGTTACAATTTAAGTCGTTGCCTCTGTATCAGACGACAGCAGAAAGCTTTTATGATGGTAAGGTGGAATACATTCGGGGTTACTCATGGAATGGGTAGAATGTGGATCCCAGTACCCCAAGGAAGAGTGGCAGTGGGAGGGCAGGTAAGCAGGAAGGAGACAGAAATAGGAGTGTACACTGAGTGGCCACTTTATTAGGTACAACTGCACACCTGCTCGTTAATGCAAATACCTAATCAGCCAATTATATGGAAGCAACTCAATGCATAAGTCCTTGCAGATGTGGTTAAGAGGTCCAGTTGTTGTTCAGATCAAACATCAGACTGGGGGAAGGAATGTGATCTAAGTGACTTTGACCATAGAATGATTGTTGGTGCCAGATGGGGTGGTTTGAATATTTCAGAAATTGCTGATTTCACGCACAGCACTCTCCGGAGTTTACAGTGAGTGGTGCCAAAAACATCCAGTGAGTAGCAGTTCTGTGGGTTGCCAATGAGAGGCGAGAGGAGAATGGCCAGACTGGTTCAGGCTGACAGGAAGGCGGCAGTATCTCAACTAACCATGCGTTACAACAATGGTGAGCAGAAGAACATCTCTTAACGCACAATATGTTGAACTTTGAAGTGGATGGGCGACAGCAGTAGGAGGTTATTAGTTGCAGGAGGTGACTAGCAAAGTGCCTACTGAGTGTATACGGTTGGAGATGGATGGACGAAGGTATGTGGTCATCATGCAAAACTGTGGAGCAGTGGAATTGGGCAGCCTCTCTCCAACCTGCACATTCTCTGTAGCAAATTCTCACAAACTTCAGATGATTTCTTTTTATTACATTGGTGGAAGAGTAAATACCCAAGTCAAGTCACGTGCTTGTCTTTAAATAATGATATGGAATTCTTTGCATATTTTTTGCCTAAAGGACAGATTTTCTATCTGCATTAGGGTGCCTCTGATTTGTCACACTGCCTCATTTGGGCACCAGACTTGTCAGGCGAGACGACATCTTGAGTGAAGTAGACGACAACCACACTGTGACTCAGGCAAGATTGCCACCAGCGAGCCAGGGTTACCTGTCTTTATGATGCTCAAAATATAGACCCAGTTAATCAAATCTCTCAAAGTGAAATGTTTCTACTTGAAATGTTCAAGTCAAGTCAAGTTTATTGTCATTTCGACCATAAGCTGCTGGTACAGTACACAGTAAAAATGAAACAACGTTCCTCCAGGACCATGGTGCTACATGAAACAACACAAAACTACACTAGACTATGTGAGACAGCACAAGGCTACACTAGACTACGTAAAACAACATAAAAACTGCACTAGACTGTTAATTTTAGATGTTAATTTTAATTTAGGCAATTTTAGGCATCCTTAACTTCCTTGAATATCATACTCTTAATATATTCCTGGATGATCCTCTTTAATCCTCCCACGGGATGTGGGTGTGGCCAGCAGGGGGGTAAATAATCCCTGTCAGTAAGGGTTCTGTTGGTTTTGAAGGAAAAGCAAGTCATTGCACTCTAGGCTCAGTGAGGGGAGTAGTCTAGTGTGGCCAAGTGGATCCTGTGGATCCTCAAGTCGAGCACATTGTTGTAAGACCACAAGATATAGGAGCAAATTAGGCCATTCAGCCCATCAAGTCTGCTCTGCCGTTCAGTCATGGCTGATTTTATTTTCCATCTCAGCCCTATTCTCCTGCTTTCTCCCCGTAACATTCAAATACCTTATTAATGAAGAATTGATCAACCTCTGCCTCAGACAAACTCAATGGCTTGGCCTCCACAGGCCGACTGTGGTGGTTAGTGCGACGCCATTAGAGCTCAGAGCGGCAGAGTTCAATCCCGGCGTCACCTTTAAGGTGTCTGTATCTCGACCCTGAGGAATGCATGGGTTTTCCCCTGGGTTCTCCAGTGTCCACTTAGAACTCAAAAGAGGTACTGGGTAGGTTAATTGGTGATTGTAAATTGTCCCGTGATAGGGTTAGGAGTAAATTGGGGCTGTCCGGGGTGGTGTTGCTTGAAGAGCCGGAAGGGCCTATTGCTAAATAAAGACAAAGAAAGAAATTCCTCCTCATTTCAGTTCTAAAGAGGCACCCCTCTGTTCTGAGCCTGTGCCCTCTGGTCCTAGATTCTCCCACTATTGAAATATCTTCATCCCACATCCCCACATCCACTCTATCTAGGCCTTTCAATATTTGGTAGGTTTCAATGACAGCCTCTTCATTATTCTAAACTACAGGGAGTACAGGCAAGGGAAGCTCCTACGCTAACCCTTTCATCCCCAGGATCATTCTGGACCCTCTCCAAAGCCAGCACAGCCTTTCCAAAAATAATTTTTGATGCTATTGCAGATGTTTTAACTTTATTGAGGCTAACTTTTTTAAATCATACACTGTTTAATTGATTACATTAAGTTCCCCAGGTTTAAAATTAAACCTCCAGATCATTAGCAGGGACCTCTGGAGTACTAATTCAGTTATCTAACCAATTTATTAGCATTTCTAATTCAGTACAATGCAGGCTATGTGACAGAGGGCTCGGGTCAATGGACTAGCAACCAGAAATAATGAGTTTAAATTGCCCCATGGCAAGTGGGGAATTTACACATGGTGTCCACTTTACAAGAATGGAACCTGCTTTGGTCTTCTGCTGCTGTAGCCCACTCACTTCAAGGTTCAATGTGTTGTGCATTCAGAGTCTCTCTTCTGCACACCACTGTTGTAACGCGTGGTAATTTGAGTTGCTGTTGCCTTTCCTGTCAGCCTGAACCAGTCTGGTCTTTCTCCTCCGACCTCTTTCATTAACACAGCATTTTCACCAACAGAACTGCAGCTCAATGGTTTTTGTGTTTTGTTTTTCACACCATTCTCTATCAACTCTAGAGACTTGTGCATGAGAATCCCAGCAGTTTTTGAGATACTGAAACCACCCCATCTGGCACCAACAATTATTCCACAGTCCAAGTCCCTTAGATCACATTTCTTCCCCATTCCGATGTTTGGTCTGATCAACGTCTGAACTTGTTGAGCATTTCTGCATGCTTTTAGGCATTGGGTTCCTGCCACGTGATTGGCTGATTGGATATTTATTTGCAGTAACGAACAGGTATACCTAGTAAATTGGCCACTGAGTGTAAATTCAAGTAATTGTTCTCCAAAATAAAAGCTGGTATTAGAGATGGTGACCATGAAACTGCTGCACGGTGATGAAAATCCATCTGGTACACTGATGCTCTTCAGGGGAAGGAAAATCATCTTCCTTATATATTCTGACTTGTGTGTAACACCAGACCCGCCAAGGTGGTTGACCCTCAACTCTCTCTTCAGGTCAGAGTTCGTTAAGGATGGGTAACAAATGCTGGCACTTCCACATCCAATCAAGGAATAAGTATAACTGTGAGCATCAGCATATTTTGTGAAGTTGACACAGTGCCAAAGAACTAAGTGGGTCAACACGAACACTTTCATTGGGGTTTCTAGCCTCACTTAATATTGTTGTGCACAAAATCTTTTACCTTCATAGTAAGGATTTGCCCCCACCCCCCAGTTTATTGTTTTACCCCTCTAACCGAATATCAAGAAAACAGAGCATTCCTATCTTACTACCTGATGGAAGAAGCTACTTTTAGTCCATCCACTACTAAAGACCAAAGAAACTGTCTGCAGCAAATAAGATTTCGACTTGAGCTTATAATGCAACTCCCCTAAGGTTTTCAGGATGCCACTAGACTCATCACAGTCACTGAAGTACTTTTGAACTGATATCTTGGGAACAGCTTCGCTAATTTTCATTCAACACATTTTACCACATAGAGAAGTGGAGTACTGACTATTTAACTTGCTTTAATTCCCCCACCCCACCCCCAGTTTTGCTGAGTGAGAGATTAATATTGGCCAGGTCACTGGATAACCTCCAGGTCGTCTTCATGATCGTGCTGTGGGATTTAATTCAAACACCTGGGATAGCAGATGGGCCTACTTCAACAGTGCAGCACTCTCTCACAGGAGCGCCAAGATTTGGCGCACATCAACCTGGAGCGGGGCTCGGAATCCGTCGGCTCTTGAGACAGTGTAGGGGCAGCTACGTTCCTGGAGAACGTAAGAAATAGGAGCAGGAATATCCCAAATGGCCCCTCAAGCCTGTTGTGTCATTCAGTAAGATCATGATTGATTCAGTCTTGGCCTCAATTGCACTTTCCTGTTCTCTCCCATGCTTGACTCCCATGAGGTTCAAATGTCTGTCAGTCTTTGCCATAAAAATTTTAAATGAACATGCTTTCATAACTATCTGATGTAAAGAGTTCAAAGATTTATGACCTTCCGAGGGAAGGAATTTTCTTAAAAAAATTGCCAGCAGGGGAATTATCCTATCAAATTCCATCATACTGATCCCCTTCAGAATCCTGTAGGAGTGCCAACTTTTCTTCATACATCAAATGTCAAACCCTTCAGCAGAACCAGCCGGGTAAATATTCTCTGCATTGCCTCTTACACAGGTGTATCCTTCCGTAAATATGGAGACAAAAACTGTGCACAAATGTTACTCAGCACTGTTTAAAGTTGCCTCAAAATCTTCCCACTTTGAGATGACAACAGTATGAAGGATGAGGGAGAATCAGTTACTTATATGGATCACATACAAAATGCTGGAGGAACTCAGCAGGTCAGGCAGCATCTTTGAAAAAGCAGAAACAGTTGCTGTTTTGGGCCGAGACCCCCTCATCAGGCCGGTCTTGTTCATTCATTTTCATAGGTGCTGCCTGTCCTGCTGAATTCCCGCAGCATTTTGTGCATGCTGCTCTGGATTTCCAGCGTCTGCAGAATCTCTTGTACTTGCACGTACATATATCCTGCCCCCATTCCAAACATTTACAACTGGAGCTTGAGCATGATGTAGGCATTTTAAAAATCCAGCTAGCTTTAAATAAATAATCTACAGCACTCTAATGAAAATACCAGGAATGTAGGAACTGGGAAATCGGGACGTCACAGTACATTACACCCCCAGCAATCAGAAGTTTGGGGTTCAGTGTCTGTAAGGAGTTTGTACGTTCTCCCCATGACTGTGTGGGTTTCCTCTGGGTGCTCCAGTTTCCGCCTACATCCCAAAGCATGCAAGTTAGGGTAAGAATGGTGTGGAGAGGCGGTGTTGGTGCTGGAAGCATGGCAACACTTGTGGGCTGCTCCCTTCCTTGGAATGTGTTTGTCGTTGACTCAAAAGACGCATTTCACTGTACGTTGCGATGTATATGTGACAGTGTTGGCGCGAGGCCAAGTGGTTAAGGCATTCGTCTAGTGATCTGAAGGTCGCTAGTTCGAGCCTTGGCTGAGGCAGCATGTTGTGTCTTTGAGCAAGGCACTTAACCACACAGTGCTGTGCGACGACACTGGTGCCAAGCTGTGTGGGTCCTAATCCCCTTCCCTTGGACAACATGGGTGTCGTGGAGAGGGGAGACTTGCAGCATGGACAACTGCCGGTCTTCCATACAACCTTGCCCAGGCCTGCGCCCTGGAAGCCTTCCAAGGCGCAAACCCCTGGTCTCACGAGACTAACGGATGCCTATATGTGACAAATAAAGCTAATCTTTAATCTTTAATTCAATTTCCTCAGTTATCTTGTCTATTTCCTGGATTTTAAAGCATAACAGTTCATATACTTTCAAATTATGTACCGTTTCTTCCAAAGATTTATTTCATTCATTAAAAAAGCCAGTTGTCATTTGCACAGGCCCAGTTTGCCCGTGAATTATACAGCTCTCGTACTTCTGACACTCGGTTTCCATGTAATGTTCTTGCTTTTAACTCAGTGAAAATGCTAACAGCACACTACCATGGAGAAGTAACTATTAAAAATAATGGGCTTGATAATTAAAATAAGCCTACCAAATAATGCCTTACAATTTCAGGCTGTGTTCTAGGGCCTGAATGACGGTGCAGAAGTGGTATATATTAAGTTTATAACTTTCCAGGTTAAATCATATTTGATAGGAATTCTTCGTGGGCATCCTGAGCAGAAAGTTCTCTCCACTGGAACGTGATTCCATTATGAAATGTTGACATTAAATAAAAATACAGCTTCCCAAGAATCAGTCCAAAATTTGACAGTGAAATGTACGGCCAGCTGTTGTGATGAGACCTGTTCACTGATGACACATCAAGCCAAATCTCTGATGGATTATTGCACAGATTGCAATTAATTACAGTTTGCTTCTCCCTTTTACTGGTTTAATTTTCTGGAGCCGGTCTGCTCCTCTGAAATTGTCACTCCTCATCTGCCCTCGCCTACACAATCCACGTGTAGGGACCCGACCCTTGCTGATCCTGGTCTGAGTTGTGACAGTGAGGAAGTTCTACCCACAAAACTCCCTTGGAAGCTTCGACTGCCAGCTAAGCCCGACCCATGTTTTGTTTTTCAATTTCTTTGTCATTGCAGAGATTTAGGATTATTAGCAGTGATGATATTATTAACATTTTAAAAGTTGACTTTTCTATTTTTTAAAAAAGTCACAATTATGTAAGAGTGCAAAATTAAAAATACTTGATTGTAGTGAAATAATTAAAAAAGAAGGAACTTGCTTTCCTCCAAGTTTTAAACTCTCTTCTCACCTACTGTGCCTCACTCTCCCTTGCTTTCTGCCTCACCTTTGCTTTCTTCTTTCCAGCTTCACTCTCCTCCTCCCCGTCTCATGCTCCTCCCTCTCCCTGCCTTCAGCTCTTTCCCACCCTCCCTGCTTCCCCCTTCACCAGCAATCTCCCCGTCTCACCCTCCCTGACTCCTTCTCTCTTGCACACCAGATTTAATCCAGAATGAGATTACACATTTTACAATCTCAGCAAAGTAAAGCTACACCACTAGACTCCGTTAAATAGAAGTGGCCACGGCAGGTACAATTATAATGTTCAAAAGACATTGGAACTGAACAGAATTGGGTTTAATATCACCAGCATATGTTGTGAAATTAGTTAACTTTGCTGCAGCAGGCCAATGAAATACATGATATAGGGAGTAAAAAAACTGTGAATTATGGTACGTAAGCTAGTACCCATGCAGAGTGACTCTCAGCAGCTTACTTCAGTCCTGTACAGTAGCCCCCCCCCCACCAATACCAGACAATGCAGCCAGTTAGAATGCTCTCCACGGTAATCTGTAGAGTGACCTATCAGAT
The DNA here is from genome assembly GCF_030028105.1 of Mobula birostris. Lineage (NCBI taxonomy): Eukaryota > Metazoa > Chordata > Chondrichthyes > Myliobatiformes > Myliobatidae > Mobula > Mobula birostris. The sequence goes on along the minus strand of NC_092394.1, from coordinate 31,441,095 downwards.
CTTCTCAAATTCCTGATGAAATATAGCTGCTGTTATGCCTTTATAGCTGCATCAGTAATGTTGGGTCTAGGTTAGGTCCTCCGAGATATTGGCACCCAGGAACTTGAAAATCATGGATACATGATTACGTGGATCGGAAAATTTGAGAGGGAGATGGACCAGTATGGGCAAATGGGATTAGTGTAGATAGGCATCTTGGTTTGCTTAGCTGAATTGGGCTGAAGATTCTCTTTCTATCCTATATAATTCTATCAATCCTTGGATCTGTGGGCAGAAAAATAGCATATGGAAGGGACCCTCCCTGCCGAAGGGTCTCGGCCCGAAACATTGAGTGTATTTTTTCTCATATATGCTGCCTGGCCTTCTGAGTTCCTCCCAACATTTTGTGTGTATCACTTGGATTTCTAGCATCTGCAGATTCTCTCTTGTTTGTGAAGTGGAAGCTAATCTAAAGAATTGTGAGGTAATACATTTTGGGAGATGCAACAAGGTGATGGAATACATCATAAATGGGAGGATTTGAAAAATGTGAATTGATAAATGGACTTTGGCGTCTATATCCACAGATCCGTGAAAGCATCAGAGTTCCTCACTGAGGGGCTTAGGAGAGTAGATGGGGTGCTTTCCTTTATTCAACGTTCAAAGTAAAATTTACTATCATGGTGCCATATACAACCATGAGATTCATTTTCTTCCGGGTATACTCAACAAATCTATGGAATAATTAGAACAGAATTAATGAAAGACCGCCCAACTGGGGCATTCAACTAGAGTGCAGAAGACAACAAACTATACAAATACAAAATGAAGAAATAATAATAAATAAATGAGCAACAAATATCAAGAACATGAGCATAGAATATAAAAGAAGCAAGATTATGTTGGTACGATATCCAACCCAATTTGTAGCACAGCTTGAGTTTGGTGTATAGCTGTTTATCACCATGTTATACAAAGGATATGATTGTATTGGAGAGGGGGCAAAGGAGAACTGAGGACTTAGCCAGCGTTGGAAAATTGAGCTGTGCAAAAAGATTGAGTGGGTCTGGGTTGTCGCCTTGGAACACACAAGGCAGGAAGGAAACTGAATTGATCTGTATAAGATTGTGGTTGTTGTTCTTTTTGTGCCTTGTGGCGCATCGGGTGGCATCTTTGCCGTTTCCTTAGCACTTGTCTGTGTTTTACGAGGTCAAGCTGCTAACTCAATGCAAAACTCAGCACGGATGCAAAGCATGCAAGGAGCTGGCCAGATTTGAACCCAGCACCATTCACCTCGAAGCCCAGAGCTGATGCCACTATACCTCTGGCCAAATGTTCAAGACTATGAGGATCTTCTTGTGCAATAAATAGGAAGAAACTATTATCCTCTGTACAATGGTTTAACAACAGATTTGGAGAGAGCAGTTAAATATATGATTGAGAGAAGGATTAGAAGGGAGAAGAGGAGAAAGATCTTACCTACCCAGAGTGAGGCTGACATTTGGAACCTGTAAACTGCATGGCCAGTAGATGGAGAAACCCCTCCCATTAGGAAATGCCTGGGTACATATTTGCAGAGCTACGTAACCTGTGTTAGAAGTGGGATTCAGCTCAACATCTCTTCTTGACCAGCACAGATATAATGGGCAGAATGGTCTCCTTCAGTGTGTTAAATTTTCTGTGATTCTTTGAATGTAGTGAGGTACTCTGTCGCAATAATTCATTGCCATGTGTCCCACTCCAAAGCACGCTAACACAACACTTGAATTTCTTACATGCCTTTTAAAGTTCCCAAGTCACTTCATGGGTGAAGCGAAACACCTAGGCACTTTAAAAGAGATGTGAGGTTATAGCCATGGAGCTCTGCAGCACAGAAACAGGCTGTTTGGCCCACCTATTCCATGCTAAACTGTTGTTCTGCTTAGTCGCATCAACTTGCAACCTGGACCATAGAGCCTCCGTACCCCTCCCATCCATGTACCTTATCAAACGTCTCTTAAACGTTACAATCAACGTGCTTGGTCATAAACATTTTTACGAAAGGTGGGAGGTAGGGAGGAGGTGAAGGGTGTAGGGAGAGACCCCCAGCGCAGCTGTGATGGAACAAATATCACTGGAGGCTTGTATAGGAGGAGGTGATAGAAGACGCCTTGTTGGAAACCTACATTAAAATACTGTCCCGTGCACAAATGTGGTTATTACAGGCTGTTGAAAGGTTTTGCCACCGTGTTACCAAGAGATGACTAGAACAGTGTTTGGTAGTATTGCCCCAGAACATTTTGGTCACTGATTGAGTCGGATTACTAATTTTCAATGATCCTGCACCTCGGATCTGCTTTTGTAAACTTGTTTCCCATGACGAGTACAAATGGCCTGAGGACTGTTCTGGGGAATGCAGAGCCAGACCACAGCTGGCAGAGTGAACACCTGCTTTGGGTGTTTACTCTCACCTTACGAGATGGAGCATTGCAACCAACGTTGGCATTTCTTCCGTTGGAAACCTGGAACGTTAAAAGACTGAAGTAAATTAATACCAAGTGGAAATTGAGCCATGATCTGTAAAGCTCCTGTTTAATCCGTGCCAAGCTGAAAGGACAATGGACTACGTGCAATGTCGGTCAGTTTGTTTTTGAAAGCTGACTGCTCAATTGCAGAAACAGAATCTACCGAGACAGCTTTTCTTTTCTTGTCTCACACAGGACCCAAGTGCAGACAAGTGCCCCTCAGGGGATTTTGTGACTGCAAATGAATGGGCACTCTTTCTCTTTACTTATGACTCTCTCGTTGCTCATTCCCACAGGACCTGGTCAAGTGCCAGACGAGTCGGTGCCTACTGCATGGTGCCAGAGAGGGGTCATTGCTTTTCTCCATCATTGACATTTCCAGGGCCGTTGCTCAGCTACTTGCTCATGAGCTGTTTGATCTTCTGTCCTCCAACCACAAACAAGGGAAGATCTGCAGATGCTGGGAGTCCGGGCAGCACGTACAAAAACGCCGGAGGAACTCAGCATCTATGGGAAAGAGCACAGTCCACGTTTCGGGCCGAGACCCTTCAGCAGGACCCTGCGGCCCTGCCTGGCTTCTCATCCATCCTCGGCATTGCTGTGTGAGGTCGCTCACCTGTAGTCCTTCACTTTAAGCGCCAGGCCGAATCGGGAAAGTCAGGTACAGTCTGAATCGGGGCAACGGGGCCCAGACCCAGAGCGAACAGACAAAACCCAATGTTTGGACAATTTAAACGCTGGGCCGGATCGGGAAGGTTGGGGATAGACCAGAACGAGGTGGCGGGGTCACGTCTCCAGAGCAGCAACGCAATGCGTGGACAACGATGTAAGTGCTGAAGCAGATTGAAGAGGTCAGGGTGTGGAAGCCCGAGGTGAGGGATGGGCCGGTTAAGCTCGCTGCTCCTCAAGGTTTCCTCGGACTCGTGCTGAACTACAGTATATTCGGTTCAAGTTCAAGTTTAATTGTCAACATACATGAATGCTGCGAAACGAAAGAGCATTTCTCTGGGGCCAAGGTGAAACACACAGCACCAGCAGCCATACACAGCACAAGGCACATATAAGATAGCAGTAAACGTGCAGTCACACAAAAAAATAATAGACCCTGAGTGTAATTTCCTGTAGATTAATGGTGCCTGGTTGTTGTCAGCGAGAGCAAGCCTGCAGCAGTCCGCAGATAAACACATTGCAGTTGTTTTCTACTGTGCGATACTGTGGGCAGTATCGATGGAAAGGACCAGCCCTCAATGCTTGCCGTACCTCTGCTCTCTTCCACACTGCCTTCAGCATCTCTTCCCTGGGCAGCCTGAGGCCTGGTTCCGCTGTACAACCGAGACCACGCAGGTCCCCCTGCTGCCGGCTCACCAGTGAGCCAGTGAACCAGACTTGCAGTACTCTACATTACCAATGTCCAACTGGGTCTTGTGATCACAAGAAAAATGTCCAAGACCGTCACTCGCTAGACTGCACACAGCCTTCACACACTGACTACGACGCCTTCCTGTAGCAGGCAGCAACACATTCTACCTGAAGTTCAGCTTCATCACTATCGGGCAACTCATTCAAGGGGCAGACCTTCAGTACTTGATTTTCTCGATAACCAGCAGTGTCTTGTAATTGGGGAAAAAAGATGTAAAGGTCAAACAGTTGCGATTTTGGTTGGACAGGGAGTGGCTGCTGTGAAAATGCATGCTGCCGTCTTACCGGAAGTAAGATGGAAGTAGCTTAGTGTCGATAACTCCCAGGGGTATGGAATTCCATATCTTCCCAAGCCCCTGATGGAAGAAATATTCCTTGTTTCCGTTTTAAAAGGGTGATTGATCCCTTTATCTGAAATAATCACTTCTAGGCCCAACAGACGGAAGCATCCTCTCTGGATATACCTTGTAAATCCTCCTCAGAATCTTCTTTGTTTCAATAAAGTCACTCCTCTCTCTTCTAAATTGCATTGAACATAGGCCTAGACTGTTCAGTTGTTAAGATCAGTCCAGTATTCCAGGAGTCAACCTGGTGAACTTACTGTGAACCAACTGTAAGTCTGCTTGTAGCTCCAGAAGTAGACTAGAGCAAGTTCACAGCACTCCCATTCGATTCTTGCTTTTCGTGGGCAGCACGGTAGTGTAGTGGTTAGCACAGCGCTTTACAGTACAGGCGACCTTGGTTCAATTCCCGTCACTGCCTGTAAGGAATTTGTATGTTCTCCCCGTGACCGTGTGGGTTTCCTCCTGTTGGTGGGGTAACTGATCATTGTAAATTGTCCCGTGATTAGGTTAGGATTAAATTGGGGGATTGGGAGGCATGGCTCAAAGGTCCAGAAGGGCCTATTCTGCACTACCTCAATAGAATCAGTACTGCCGTGTACAGTTGTATGGATGGAGCACAGCTACTCAACTTTTCTATTCTGTCACTCATTCAACGACAGCCAATGTTCCATTAACCTTCCTAATTACTTGCTGAATCTGCATGTCCATTTTGTGTTTTAAATTTACTCAGTGAAGATGCCTAAATGTTGTTTTGTTAATCTTTAGCTCAAAGCAAGATGCGATTTCTTAAACAAGTCATGTTTAGCATCTGCCTCAAAATGATTTTGCCAGCACAAGTTTCTAAGTGGATTATTTCCCAATTAGCTGATAATGTGGCATTCTTTAATGACCTCCAAAAACCCTGTAAGGAGGTTCACGAGCGTGATCCCGGGAATGAAAGCGTTAACGTATGAGGAGTGTTTGATGGCTCTAGGCCTGTACTCGCTGGAGTTTGGAAGATTGAAAGGGCGGGGGGGGGGGGGTGGATGTGTATCTCATTGAAACCTATTGAAGATTGTAACATCCTAGTGGATGTTGAGAGATTGTACGAGAGTCTAGAAGTCTTACAGTAGAAGGATGTCCCTTTATGACGAGATGAGGAAGAATTTCTTTAGCCAAACAATAATGGAACTATGGAATTCATTACCACTGACAGCTGTAAAGGCCAGACCATTGAGTATATTTAAAGAGGAGGTTGATAGGTTCTTGATTAGTAAGAGTATCAAAGGTTATGGGGAAAAGGTAGGAGAATGGGGTTGAGAGGATAATCAGCCATAATCGAATGGCAAATCAGGTTTGATGGGCCTAATGGTTTAATTTTGCTCCCATTTCTTATGGTCTTATCTGCAGCTGAAGATGTGAGGAGGCCACTCACCTTGAAGTAATTGAGAAAAAATTGTCCTGAAGGATTCATTTAAAAAGTTTGACTCTAGGATTATGGAAAACAGGCAGGAAAATGGAGCTGAAGCTTTAATCAAATCAGCCAGTCCAGAAAGTTAACAAAGCGTGAGTGATGGACGGAGATCCCCTCGGAGGGCAAGAGGAGATCCAGTACCTGATATGAAACAGTGAAGTCTGGCTTCGTAAAAAAAAAGACCACATTCATATGAATGTAAGAGATGATTAGAATCAGGCCATTCAGTCCCTTAAGCCTGATCTGCCCTTCTAATGTTAGAAATGGCAGTGAATTCATCAGGAGGTGAAAATAAAAATAAAATCCTACAGATGCTTAAAAACTGAAAAAAAAAACACCACCAGAAATACAGGAAGCATTCAGCAGGTTGAATGATGTTAGAACTGACAAAATTCAGACAATTCTGATACTTTCTGTTTTTGTTTCAGTTTATTCAGCATCTGTAGTTTACATTTTGGTTTTCAACTGTGATCTTATTGAATGGCAGAGCAAGCTCGAAGAGTCCTGCTCTTGTTTTCCACTTTCAGATGAATGCAGTCTTTCTTTTACTTAGCCAGACTTGGTTGTCTCATGTATCAGCAAAATAAACAAGTTAGTCATTCCAACGTGCCACTCCCATTCTAAGCCACCTGCATCTACATTTTCCAATCCCACACTTCATTATAAATTGAGATTTGTTGCAGCTTTATAAGCTCACAGGACAAAAGAAAAACAGTGTCAAAGTTACAAGAGGTTCTGCAAATGCTGGAAATCTTGAGCAAAACAAGCAAAATGCTGAAGGAGCTGAGCAGGTTTCGCAACATCTATAGAAGGAAATAGAAATACACAGTTGATATTTCAGGCATCAGAATCAGATTTAATATCACCGGCATATATCATGAAATTTGTTATCTTTGCAGCAACAGTACAAAGCAATACATAATAATACAGAAAAAATGTGAATTACAGTAAATATATATATAAATAGTTAAATAAGCAGTGCAAAAATTAAAAAAAAATAAAAACTAGTTAGGTAGTGTTCATGGGTTCAATGTCCATTCAGAAATCACATGGCAGAAGGCAAGAAGCTGTACCTGAATCATTGAGTGTGTGCCTTCAGGCTCCTGTACCTCCTTCCTGATGGTAGGAATTAGAAGAGGGCATGTCCAAGGTGATGGGGTACTTAATGAAGGACGCCACCTTTTTGAGGCATTGCTCCTTGAGGATGGCCTGGGTACTACAGAGGTTAATGCTCAAGGTGGTGCTGACTATGTTTACAACTCTCTGCAGCTTATTTCAGTCCTGTGCAGTAGCCCCCGCCATCCCCAGACAGTGATGCAGACAGTTAGAGTGTTCTCCACGGTACATCTGTCGACAGTTTTGAGTGTCCTTGGTGATGTACCAAATTTCCTCAAACTCCTAATGAAACATAGCCGCTGTTGTGCCTTCTTTGTAGCTGCATCCATACGTTGGGTTCAGAATAGATCCTCGGAGGCCGGGACTGTCTTGGTCCAAAGCGTGGATTATTTACTTCATTCCACAGATTCTGCCTGATACGCTGAATTCCTCCAGCATTTTGTGCATGTTGCTGAAAAAGAATCTCTAACCTTTCCCTCCGAAGTATTGCTCAAGAGCAGATAGCGATAGCAAGGCAAGTTCTGTATCGGTGCAGTAGGTAGTGCTGCCGCCTCATAGCTGCAGTAGCCAGGATTCGGCCCTGATCGCTGGTAATTTGCATTTTCACAGTCTGCTTGTGAGTGCATGGGTTCCACCCCACATCCCACATCCCAAAAGTGTGTGGGACAGTGGATTTATTAGCCTTGGTGTGCAGATGATAGGGGGGGTGTGGACAAATCAATGTGGGGTTGATAGACATGCGAGAAAGAACGGGTTACAGGATAATAAATGGGTGAACGCTCTGAGAGCAGTCATCAACTTAATGGGCCGAATGCCCTCATGCTGTAACAAAAAATGATAGTATCTGTAATACCTAAAGTTTTCCTTTCGGTATTACAGAAATGACCAAGATTTCCTTTGGTCTCTGAAGCAATTATTTTCTGCCTATGGTTGTATCTAAAATTCTCAAAATTATTCTGAGCCACTAGTTATTGGCAAATTCTGTTCCAATAAAAGTACAACTGTTGAGATCAATTCTTTCCTTGATAGCTTTTGTTGTGCACATTACAAAACCTTCTCATACAGACCATATCAAACTACAAACATATATCCAATGTATGTTGTAGATGGGGTTTAAGTAAATACTTGTCCAGTTACTGTATTGTGGACTTTTCTGACTGTATTGATTCTGTCAGCTGTTGCTCTATTTAGAGATTCTGCCCCTTTGAATTGAATAGCTGGCGTCAGATGTTTGTTTCTTCAGCAAATTCCAGAAGTGCTATTCATTGTGAAACATTCCAAAAGCTGGAAAAATCCATTCGCTCTGCTTGTTCTGTGGCCATTACATCAGCATCTGCTCTGCCTGCCACCACACCTGACTTGTTTCCGGACAAGTAATTCTGCACGTTCTCTGAAGGTCTCGTGGATAGGGGTTCGGGGTTCCTCTGTGTCCAGCGAAGCCAGCCACCAGTGGGTTAAAGGCTGACAAATGATGCATGCTCTTTGGTGATGGATGTGCTTTCCAGCAATTCTCTGGTCAGTAATGGTTAAATCAAAATGAACATCCCACGAGTGCAGCATTTTCTTGTCCACAAGAGGCCCCAGCCAGCTGAGGAAGTGTTTGGTTCTCACAGTGAAGTTAGGTGGGAAGACACAAAGAGCCAAATTTTTCTGCAGAGCTAGCACAAGCGATTATTCAGATACTGTAAGTCCAGAGTAGCGCACACAAAATGCTGGAGGAACTCAGCAGGCAACACCTATGGAGAGGAATAAAGAACTGGGGTTTTGGTCTGAGACTCTTAATCAGGATCCTGAGGGTCTTGTCCCAAAACAATGGCTCTTTATTCCTCTCCACAGATGTTGCCTGACTTGTTGAGTTCCTCCAGCATTTTTATCTTTCTTTGTGTAGAGTTCTCCACTTTTAGTTGATGGTTTCCTTTTGGTCTTGCACATTTTTGAATGCCCTATTGGCGTGTATTTATATTTCATTGCAAGGTGCACCCATTGTTAATGAGCCTTTCACAAAACAAGGCCTAGACGCAGTGAGAAAGAATGCCCTGTTTTCCTTGGTGGGGAGCATTATAACTAGGTTGCACTGCTTCGCTGATTGGTAGAATGGTTGTGGGAAAAAAGCTCATTCAGCAAGTGTTGGAGACTGGAATTTGATGCCTGAAAGGCGGTGGAGGCAGAAAACCTCACCACGCTTTAACAGTCGTCTAATTGAGCAGTTGACCCATAGTCCTGCAGGTCATGGCTTTAAGAGCTCAAAACTGCAACTGGCCTAGAATTCACTTTTGGTTGGCATGGATATTGTGAGCCAGCTGGTCTCCTTCTGTGCCATAAATTCTAATTTCTAATAGATCGGACTAATAACCAAGTGAATAACTGCTTGGAGTTAGTTGAATCAGCATGGATAGAAAAAGTGGATTCTTCTTACTTAAAGCCCACTCACACTATTCATTATTAACTGGGGTTGTCTTTTTCAGCTGGCCGATAACACAGTCTATGCCCCTTCTGTTCCAGGGCATTAAACCTTGGCTGGGTAAGATGACTCAGGGTGCAAATATGTTGGCTATATTTTGCACGTCCGGTTTGGAATTTGCTCCACCCAATCCGGGTATTTGAGACTTCTGCCTTGTGTGCTGCTCAGGGCCATGAGTTTTTTTGTGGGTTCCGAAGGTTGAGACAAAGCAGAGTGGAGCATGCTAGTCTCTGGTAATTAAGGAGCACCAGTTTTTCCAGCTCCTGTTATTTTGAGTCACTAAAGGTGCACACGGCCCCATTTTTATCTACTTAAGAGTAATACAACAGAGAAACGGACCCTTTGGCCCAACTTGTCTAAACTAACCACAGCATCTTCCCTGCTAGTCCTGTGTGTCCACGTTTGGCCCCATAAACCTACAACCCTCCCCTGTCCCCTTTGTGTACCTAGCCAAATGTTTCTTAAATGTTGCAGTTGTATCTGCCTTGACCACTTCCTTGTAACTCCTTTACAAAGAGAGTAGTGAGTACCTGGCAACTCATTTCAGGTACTCACTGCCCTCTTTGTAAAGAAGTTACCCCAGATCTATTTTAAATCTCTCCCCTCTTCTAACTGTGCCCTCTAGATTTTGACTCTTCAACCCTGGGGTTAAGACTGACTGTTCACCTTATCCATACCCCTCTCTCTCCCTATAATGCAGGTCCCTTTAGTCCAACCAGCATCCTTGTAGACCTCTTCCACACCCTCTGCAACATTATGTACCCTGCAACTTAATATCTCTGCTCCTAAGCCCAATGTCCTGACTGAAGGCCAACATGCTAAATGCCTTCTTCACTGCTCTGTCTACTTGCTCAGCCAATTTCAATGAGCTGTGCACTTGTACTCCAAGTTCCCTCTGTTCCACAGCCCCCAGTGCCCTGCCATGTACTGTATAGGTCCTACCCTGGTTTGACTGTCCAAAATGCATCACCTTGGACTTATCTACATTGAGATCCACTTGCCATCCCTCAGCCCATCTCCCTGACAGATCAAGATCTCTTTGCAGTTCATTGTAACCTGCTTCACTATCAATAAGAATCCCTAATTTAGTATCATCAGCAGAGTTGGTCATCGTGTCATATACATTCACATCCAAATCGATGATAGCGGTCCCAATCCACCCCACTAGTCGCAGGCCTCCAGTCAGAAAGTCAACCTTCAATAAGCACCCTACTTCCTATCTTCGAGGCATTTCTGAATCCATCTCGCTAGCTCCCCACTGAATCCCATGTGACCCAATCTTCCAGAACAGTCTGCTATGCTGAACTTTGTCATAGGCCTTACTAAAGTCCATGTAGACAACATCTGCTACTCTTCCCTTATCCATCCCCTTGGTTACTTCAAAAGATTTGTCAGAATGATCTCCCTCACTCAAAACCATTCTGACTATCCCTGATTAGGCATTGACTATCTAAATGATGGTAGATCTTCTCCATCAGAATTCCTGCTGTTAACTTTGCTCACTGGCCTGTACTTTGTACCTTTCATGAGCAATGGAAGAACATTAGCTACCTTCCAATCTTCTGGAACTTCGCCAGTTGCTAACATAGAACATAGAATAGTACAGCATTTTACAGGCCCTTCGGCCCATAATGTTGTGCTGACCCTCAAACCCTGCCTCCCATATTCACTAGTGTATCTGCCTCCACCACTGACTCAGGCAGTGCATTCCACGCACCAACCATTCTCTGAGTAAAAAACCTTCCTCTAATATCCCCCTTGAACTTCCCACCCCTTACCTTAAAGCCATGTCCTCTTGTATTGAGCAGTGGTGTCCTGGGGAAGAGGCGTTGGCTATCCACTCTATCTATTCCTCTTAATATCTTGTACACCTCTATCGTGTCTCCCCTCATCCTCCTTCTCTCCAAAGAATAAAGCCCTAGCTCCCTTAATCTCTGATCGTAATCCATACTCTCTAAACCAGGCAGCATCCTGGTAAATCTCCTCTGTACCCTTTCCAATGCTTCCACATCCTTCCTATAGTGAGGTGACCAGAACTGGACACAGTACTCCAAGTGTGGCCTAACCAGAGTTTTATAGAGCTGCATCATTACATCGCGACTCTTAAACTTTATCCCTCGACTTATGAAAGCTAACACCCCATAAGCTTTCTTAACTACCCTATCTACCTGTGAGGCAACTTTCAGGGATCTGTGGACATGTACCCTCAGATCCCTCTGCTCCTCCACACTACCAAGTATCTTGCCATTTCCTTTGTACTCTGTCTTGGAGTTTGCCCTTTCAAAGTGTATCACCCTACACTTCTCCGGGTTGAACTCCATCTGCCACTTCTCAGCCCACTTCTGCATCCTGTCAATGTCTCTCTGTAATCTTCGACAATCCTCTACACTATCTACAACACCCCCACCCTTTGTGTCATCTGCAGACTTGCCAACCCACCCTTCTACCCCCACATCCAGGTTGTTAATAAAAATCACGAAAAGTGGAGATCCCAGAACAGATCCTTGTGGGACACCACTAGTCACAACCCTCCAATCTGAATGTACTCCCTCCACTATGACCCTCTGCCTTTTTCAGGCAAGCCAATTCTGAATCCACCTGGCCAGACTTCCCTGGATCCCATGCCTTCTGACTTTCTGAATAAGCCTACTGTGTGGAACCTTGTCAAATGCCTTACTAAAATCCATATAGATCACATCCACTGCACTACCCTCATCTATATGCCTGGTCACCTCCTCAAAGAACTCTTATCAGGCTTGTTAGACACAATCTGCCCTTCACAAAGCCATGCTGACTGTCCCTGATCAGACCATGGTTCTCTAAATGCCCATAGATCCTATCTCTAAGAATCTTTTCCAACAGCTTTCCCACCACAGACGTAAGGCTCACTGGTCTATAATTACCCGGACTATCCCTACTAACAAAAAACAAATATCTCTACAAGGGTCTGCAATTTTTTTCCTGGCCTCCCAGAAGGTTTACACTTCACTTACAATTTAAATGTTTTACTTACAGTAAATGTACCACCATTTAAACTAAATAGTAGGGGATTGGTTCTACAGCATGGCAAAGTATGGATCAGGTAAAAGGGAAGGAGAGTATAGGAGAGGTTACTGAAGTCTCCAGAATAAAGAATAAGACAAAAAAATTGAGAACACCATAAGAACTTGACTTCAGGCAACATAGAGATAAAATTGAAAAGAAGGGCATTGAATACGGACTGAAGGTGTTACGTTTGAATGCACTCAGTACACAGAATAAGATGATCTTGCAGCACAGTTAGAAATTGGCAGGTATGACACTGTGGGCATCACAGAGCTGTGGTTGGAAGAAGAGCACAGCTGGGAGCTTAACAGCAAAGGATACACATCATATAGAAAGGGCAAGCAGGTGGACAGAAGGTGGTTTTGTTTGTAAAAATGAAATCAAACCCTTAAAAAGAAATGACAGAGGATCATAAGATAAAGAGTCCATGTCATTAGAGTCAAGAAAGTGCAAGAATAAAAAGGCCCTAGTGTGAAATCTATAGAGGCCTCTGAACAGTAGCCAGGATGTGCGAGTACAAATTACAACAGGAGATAGAAAGGGCTTGTAAAAAGGGCAATAATACGATGGTCATTTGAGGTGTTCAATATGTAGGTAGATTGGGAAAATTGGGTTGATGCTGGGTCCTAAGAGAAGGAATTTGTTCAATGCCTACAAGGTGGCTTTTCCTACTAGGGAAAAGGCAGTTCTGGATTAGGTACTGTGTACTAAACCAGATTTGATTAGGGAAATTAAGGTAAAGGAATATTTGGGAGGTAGTGATAATATGATAGAATTCACCTTGCAGTTTGAGAGGGAGAAGCTAAAATCAGGTGTAATCAGTATACACAAGAGATTCTGCAGATGCTGGAAATCCAGAGTAGCACACACAAAATGCTGGAGGAACTCAGCAGGTCAGGCAGCATCTATGGAAGTGAATACAGTCATCGTTTCGGGCCGAAAGACACTGGAGAAGAAGGTGGCAGAGGGGAATAGCTAGAAGACCATAGGTAAAGCCAGATGGGCAGGAAAGGTAAAAGGCAAAGAAGTAGGAATCCAGTAGGATACACTATTGTGGTTGAGTAAAGGTGACTACAGAGGCATGAAAGGGGAGCTGGCCAAAGTTGATTGGAAGGAGACATTAGCAGGAATGATAGTAGAGTAGCATTGGCTAGATTCCTGGAACTAATTTGAAAGATGTAGGATCAATTTATCCCAAAGAAGAAGCATTCTAAAGGGAGAATGAAGCAGTTGTGCCCAACGAGGAGCAAAGTCAAAGACAGCATAAAAGCGAAAGAGTACAATATAGTAAAAACTAGTGAGAAGAGCTAGAGGATTGCAAAGCTTTTAAAAGCCAACAGAAGGCAACTAAAAATCAATAAGGGGAGAATAAAAAATTAAGGTAAGCTAGCCAGTAATATAAAAGAGGGTAACAAAAGGTTTATTTCTGATATGTGAAGAGTTAGAGATGCAAGAGTGGATATTGAACTGGAAAAAAATGCTGGAGAGGTGGTACTGAGGGACAGAGAAATGATGGGCAGGTTGAATAAATATTTTGTGTTAGTCTTCACTGTGGAAGGTAGCAGAAGCATGCCAGAAAATTGAGAACGTGAGGGGGTAAATGTAAGTGTCGTCGGTATTGTTAAGGAGAAGGAACTTGGAAAGCTGAAAGGTTGGAGGGTAGGTAAGTCACTTAGACCAGAACCCCAGGGTTCTGAAGGAGGTAGCTGAAGAGATTGTGGAGGCATCCTTGAAGATTCATCGGTTTCTAGAATAGTTCCAGACAACTCGAAAATTGCCAATGTCACTCCATTCTTTAAGAGGGGAGGGAGGCAGAAGAAAGGAAATTATTGGCCAATTAGCCTGACTTCAGTGGTTGGGGAGATGTTGGGGTCTAGTGTTAAGGATGAAGTTTTGGGGTCCTTGGTGACGTATGATAAAATAGACCAAGGTTAACGTGCTTTCCGTAAAGGGGAAATCTTGCCTGACAAGTTTGTTGGAATTCTTTGAGGCAGGATATTCAAAGGAAAACCAGTGGATTTTGTTTGACAAGGTGCTGCACGTGAGGCTGCTAAACAAGATCGGAGTCCATGGTATTACATGAAGATACTAGCACATACAGAAGATTGGTTGACTTGCAGAAGGCAAAGAGTGGGAATAAAGGTTTTTCTGGTTGGCTGTCAGTGACTGGTGGTGTTCTGCAGGGTTTGGTGTTGGGTCCGCTACTTTTCACGTTATATGTCAATGATTTGGATGGTGGAATTGATGACATTGTGGCTGCATTTGCGGACGATACAAATATAGGTAGAGGGGCAAGAGGTGTAGAGGAAATGGAGGCAGTAGAAAGACTCAGATTAGGAGAATGGGCAAAGAGATAGATGGAATACAGTGTAGGAAAGTGTATGTCATACACTTAGCTAGAAGAAATAAAGGTGGAGGCTACTTTCTAAACTGGGAGTAAATTCAGAAATTGGAGGTCTAAAGGGACTTGGGATACTTAGTGCAAGATGCTCTGCAGGGTAATTTGCAGTTTGAGTCAGTAGTAAGGAAGGCAGATAATTTGTTAGCATTTGTGTGAAAAGGACTAGAATATAAAAGCAAAGATGGAATACTTAAGTCTTACACGATGTTGGTCAGAACACATTTAGAGTTATATGAGCAGCTTTGGGCCACATATCTAAGAAAGGATCTGCTGGCATTGGAGAGGGACCAGTGGTGGCTCGTAAGAATGATCCCGGGAATGAAAGGACAGTATTTGAGGAGTGTGTGATGGCCTTGGGCCTGTACTTCCTGGAGTTTATAAGAATGATGGTGGGGGGGGGGGGGAGATCTAATTGAAACTTATCAAACATTAAAAGGCTTAGATATAGGGGTCATAGAAAAGATGCTTCCGATAGTGGGGGTGGCTAGGACCTCAGAATCAAAGTACATCCCTTAGAACAGAGATGAGGAGGAATTTTCTTAGCCAGAGGTTGGTGAATCTGTGGACTTTATTGGCACAGATGGCTGTGGAGGCCAAGTCATTGGGAATACAGTGAATTCCAGTTATCTGAGACACGTAGGGACCAGTACATTTTGGTCCAATTAAGCAACTGTCCTAAGAAGCTGAAGTTTCATGGAAATAGTTAGAAAGGTATAAAAAAGACAAACTGTGTAACAAATTAAATATTGAAATGAAGTACAGAACAAATTAGAACATACCAGTAGTGCTACAGTCATATAAAACTGTTCTATTTCCTAATAATTATTGGTGGAGGAATTCATCAAGTGTATGCAATAAACCAAATCAGCCCAGATACCTGGTACAGATAATGGATTGCCTTCATACAATGCAGTGGTTGATTGAATCTTCATTTTCATTGTAACATTCAGTATGATTGTTGGTACCTTCAAATTCTTCGTAATTCCTAGCTTGTTGAAGTAGTGAAATCATTTCATTTTCACTCACAGCCTTTTTGGCATCTCCAAGCCTAAATGCTTGAAACTGCAGTGAGCTGAACAATTCAGAATTGTCTTACTGCTTACTTTTCGCCAACTGACTGTGACAAAAATCACTGCTTTTTGAACACAAACATAAGCAACTGACACTATTTAAAAACTGTTTGCTCTGAGCACAGTGTAGCGTTCAACAGCCACGTAAGTGTGCACAACTGACACTAGTTAGAACCCTATTCGGCAACATTCTCCTTTCCCAATTAAGCAGCATAGTGTCCTAAATGAGGAAGGGGAATTCCAGCAATTTTCTCGATGTTTCTATTCTTTAAGAGTTGTCACAAATAAATGGCTCTCCCAATAGCCCAGTTAACTGGAATCCACTATATTTGAAACACAGTGCAATGTTAGTGCTCCCCAACTACCACTTCATTTACTTGGCCTGCCTCATTCATCAAGAGGAGGGTGCTGCATTGCTTCTTCAGGTACATTCCTCTATTCCACCATTCCACCATTCCAGCATTGACACGAAGCATTGCTGCAGGAAAGCAACATCCATCATCAAGGTCCCCCATGCTTAAGTCGTGCTCGCTTCTCGCTGCTGCTATCGGGAAGAAGGTACAAACAACAGGAATTCTGCAGATGCTGGAAATTCAAGCAACACACATCAAAGTTGCTGGTGAACGCAGCAGGCCAGGCAGCATCTCTAGGAAGAGGTGCAGTCGACGTTTCAGGCTGAGACCCTTCGTCAGGACTAACTGAAGGAAGAGTGAGTAAGGGATTTGAAAGTTGGAGGGGGAGGGGGAGATCCAAAATGATAGGAGAAGAGAGGAGGGGGAGGGATGAAGCCAAGAGCTGGACAGGTGATTGGCAAAAGGGATACGAGAGGATCATGGGACAGGAGGTCCAGGAAGAAAGACAAGGGGGGGGGGACCCAAAGGATGGGCAAGGGGTATATTCAGAGGGACAGAGGGAGAAAAGAGTGAGAGAAAGAATGTGTATATAAAAATAAGTAACAGATGGGGTACGGGGGGAAGTGGGGCATTAGCGGAAGTTAGAGAAGTCGATGTTCATGCCATCAGGTTGGAGGCTACCCAGACGGAATATAAGGTGTTGTTCCTCCAACCTGAGTGTGGCTTCATCTTTACAGCAGAGGAGGCCGTGGATAGACATGTCAGAATGGGAATGGGATGTGGAATGAAAATGTGTGGCCACTGGGAGATCCTGCTTTCTCTGGCGGACAGAGCGTAGGTGTTCAGCAAAGCAGTCTCCCAGTCTGCGTGGGGTCTCGCCAATATATAAAAGGCCACATCGGGAGCCATCAAAAACGCCATCCCCTTCTCGCAATTCCTCCGTCTCCGCCACATCTGCTCTCAGGATGAGGCTTTTCATTCTAGGACGAAGGAGATGTCTTCCTTTTTTAAAGAAAGGGGCTTCCCTTCCTCCACTATCAACTCTGCTCTTAAACGCATCTCCCCCGTTTCACGTACATCTGCTCTCACTCCATCCTCCCGCCATCCCACTAGGAAGAGTTCCCCTGGTCCTCACCTACCACCCCACCAGCCTCCGGGTCCAACATTCTCCGTAACTTCCGCCACCTCCAACGGGATCCCACCACTAAGCACATCTTTCCCTCCATCCCCCCTGCATTCCGCAGGGATCGCTCCCTACGCAACTCCCTTGTCCATTCGTCCCCCCCATCCCTCCCCACTGATCTCCCTCCTGGCACTTATCCGTGTAAGCAGAACAAGTGCTACACATGCCCTTACACTTCCTCCCTTACCACCATTCAGGGCCCCAAACAGTCCTTCCAGGTGAGGCAACACTTCACCTGTGAGTCGGCTGGGGTGATATACTGCGTCCGGTGCTCCCGATGTGGCCTTTTATATATTGGTGAGACCCGACGCAGACTGGGAGTCCGCTTTGCTGAACACCTACGCTCTGTCCGCCAGAGAAAGCAGGATCTCCCAGTGGCCACACATTTTAATTCCACATCCCATTCCCATTCTGACATGTCTATCCATGGCTTCCTCTACTATAAAGATGAAGCCACACTCAGGTTGGAGGAACAACACCTTATATTCCGTCTGGGTAGCCTCCAACCTGATGGCATGAACATCGACTTCTCTAATTTCCGCTAATGTCCCACCTCCCCCTCGTACCCCATCTGTTACTTATTTTTATACACACATTCTTTCTCTCACTCTCCTTTTTCTCCCTCTGTCCCTCTGAATATACCCCTTGCCCATCCTTTGGGTCCCCCCCCCCCGTCTTTCTTCCCGGACCTCCTGTCCCATGATCCTCTCGTATCCCTTTTGCCTATCACCTGTCCAGCTCTTGGCTCCATCCCTCCCCCTCCTGTCTTCTCCTATCATTTTGGATCTTCCCCTCCCCCTCCAACTTTCAAATCCCTTACTCACTCTTCCTTCAGTTAGTCCTGACGAAGGGTCTCGGCCTGAAACGTCGACTGTACCTCTTCCTAGAGATGCTGCCTGGCCTGCTGCATTCACCAGCAACTTTTATGGGAAGAAGGTACAGTAGCCTCAGGGCTCACACCACCAGGGTCAGGAGCAGTTATTACCCCTCAGCTGTCAGTCTCTTGGACCAAAGGGGATAACTTCACTCAACTTCACTTGCCCCATCATTGAAGTGGTCCCGTAACTTATGGATTCACTTTCAAGGATTCTTCATCTCATGTTCTCGATATTTATTGCTTATTTATTTTTTATTGTTATTTCTTTATATTTTGTATTTGAACAATTTGTTGTCTTTTGCACATTGGTTGAACACTCAATTTTTGGTCGTTCATTGATTCCATTGTGGTTATTATTGTGTGGATTTATTGAGTATGCCCACAAGAAAATGAATCTCAGGGTTGTATATGGTGACATATATGTACTTGGATATTAAATTTACTTTGAATTTTGAAATATATTTTGTGTGAGGAAGTCATCTTGGATGCACCATGCAAATTTCATCCCATCCAGACCCCCTGCACTCTGGGGGCCCAGTTGAAATCAGGAAAATTGAAGCCCTGACTTACTATTCTCACAACTAGGTGAAACCTCTTGACACATCTGCTCCTCAGTTCCCAGGACTGTGGGATTGGGGGTCCCAACAATGGTGGTCTTCCCCTTATTTTCATGTTCTACCCAAATGGCCTCCTTTGATGATTCTGAAGAATAGACAGCTGTTATGTCCTTTATGGAAAAGGGAACACCCCTCCACTATTACCCGTTCCTCTTTCACACCTAAAGAATCGGTATCACAGAACACTGAACTGCCAGTCTTGCTCTTTGCTCAGCGTGTTTCTGTTATGACCACAATATCCCAGTCCCTAGAGGCAATTCACAGCCCCAGTTCATCTTCCTTGCCTGTTAAGCCACGTGCATTGAAATAGAAGGGATTTAAAGTAGTGGTCCTATCTACCCTTTCAATGTAAGATGACTATCCTGATTCCCTGGTTTATACTTTGTTTCCTGTTGTCTAGACCTGGTACAGCCCACAACTGCAACTCATGGGTCCTGGTACGTGGCCCGTAATGAAAGTGCAGCCGAGCTTGCCTTTGGCCAGTGATAAAGTGTTTGCTCAACTGTTGCCGGCATTAACCCACAAGACAATTGGTCTGCCCCAGTAAACTCCATGCACGACTGAATCACTCCCCCACCCCTCAAGCCTGCTCCACCATTTCATAAGGCTAATTTTAAGCTTTTGCTGTTGCAAGCCTTTGTTTTCAGACATAGTGTTTGCAGCCCCCTCACTAATAAAGAATCATTTCGTAAAAGTAACCATCCATATGTTGTTAAACACAAGATATTTTGCAGGTGCTGGACATCTTGAGTTCCTTCAGCATTCTGTGTGTGTTATCCAAGCTTGTTCTTTGGAGGTGGATTTTTTTCATCACTCCTTTCAACCTACCTGACTGTTACTTACCCGACCTCTCGCCTGCACACAGACTTTAATGTTAAGTTCTGTTTGAGACAATGGGAAGTTTTTCTTTGTTAGACACTTAGTATAAATGAAAGTGTAGAGGTGGTGTGTGTGAGGCATTTAATTCCTTGGCTTCATGGAAGGGGTAGCCACAAGGCAGGTCTGTGCGTCCTCACAGCAGCGGCTGACTTGCACTGCTCTCAGATTAGTCCTGGAGGCATGCTGGGCGTTGAGGAAGATTCAAGGGGGTTGTGGACGTGCGAGGTGGAGATGAAGCATGGCAAGGAGAGATCTTGCAGTTTCTTTTAGATGCCAGATGAGCCCCAGTAAACTCCACCTCTCCTGGATCTACAAGAAAACCTTTGCTAGGCCCAATGCGCTCCTTGTTTCTCTGGGAACACCAGAGAGCTCTCTAAGAAACACTAATTCAAATAATAGTAAATCAGTCTTTTTCTGTGCAGGATTCAGAATCAGAATCAGAACCAGGTTCATTATCTCCAGCATGTGACGTGAAATTTGTTCACTTAGCAGCAGCAGTTCAATGCAATACATAATCTAGCAGAGAGAGAGAAAAAAAGAATAAATAAAATAAAACATAATAAATAAACAAGTAAATCAATTACATATATTGAATAGATTATTTTAAAAATGTGCAAAAACAGGAATACTGTATATTTTAAAAAGTGGGGTAGTGTCCAAAGCTTCAAAGTCCTGATGGCAGAGGGGAAGAAGCTGTTCCTGAATCGCTGAGTGTGTGTCTTCAGGCTTCTGTATCTCCTACCTGATGGTAACAGTGAGAAAAGGGCATGCCCTTGGTGCTGGAGGTCTTTAATAATGGACACTGCCTTTCTGAGACAGTCTGGTCAGTGACTGCATATGATGCCTTCTAAAACAGGTTACCTCAATCATTTCCAGTTTGGATAGTTGGTATTTTATTTTACCAGTAATACCTTCATGGCTTTTCAATAAGATTTTATACAGTAACTTAATATTTGGGTGCAAAATATAATGGAAGGTTATTGATCTGAAACGTTCACTGTTTAAAATATTGGATGTTGATCAGTGTTTTCCAGCATTTTCTTCCTATAATTTAAACATGAGTCCTCTTATATTCAGAGTTTCAATTCAGAAAGAACTGTAGCTGAAATATTGCAAGTTAATGACCTTTTTTTTCCAATTTCTCTTCATCAAGGTGCAAGTTCTTCAGCTTAACTGAAACTCCTGAAGACTACACCATAATCGTCGATGAAGAGGGCTTCAAAGGTGAGAGAACCTAATTTACTCATGCATTGGTTGTACTTATTAATGAGGGAGGTCATTACTGCTATATGAACTTTGCAAAATGTTGATAAAGCCAGTGATGACAGCTGTTATGACTGAATTAGCAGCTGACTCTCGATGGGAAGTTCATATGTAAATGCCTACACAACAGTGGCCTAATGAACCAAGATACTGTCAGTGCCAATGGGAGTTAGTAGATAGAAATTAAGAAGCTCTTATAATCTGCTCGACAACTTGTTATTTTCATTGGATTTCAAATGCTCTGTTATTGCTGCTGTTCGCCAGTGTATTCTTAATATAATTGATCTGTCCCTGCCTATTTGTGTCTTTACACATGCTGCAAGACCACTTTCAAAGTAGGATTGGATCTAATTTTAAATCAGGGTGATTGGAGACAGTGCTTTTGAAATAAGTTGAGCACTGATACTTTTCCAAAAAATGTAACTTACTTGTAACATTTGCAAATAAATAGAAATACACACAGAGTAATGTTTCATTCTGTTTGCTTCTAATATTTACATAATGTCAGTGTAATATCATTTTTCCTTTCGTATACATTCTGTGAGCAGTAACTGCAGGTTCTAGCTGTCTGCAAATGGTGGGAAGGTCTTAAACTGTGTCCTTTCGCCACTGAGCCAGGATTCGGCTTTGGTGCATCCTTCAGCTCAACGCCCTTGACCTTGGAAAGTGTCGTTCTCCAGCAGTCAGTTATGGATGGACCCCTGCACTGAAAGACCACCAAGTTTCAGGCAGATCTGAGGGCAGCTTTCACGGATTTGATAACCTTGCCACAGCAATTGACTTTGTCTCAGTGTGTTTCCTTGGTGACCAGTAGTCCTTTGTTCTACAGCAATTTGGGATGAACTTTGTCAAAGGCTGCTGCGTTTCTCTTCAGACCTTCTTGGCAAAAGCACGGAAGAAGAAATGGAGGACGGTGCCTCAGGTCACATCAAGGGTCTCATGCAGTAGAGCCGAGACTCTGGCACTGTTGAACAATCCTGACAGAGAATCCATTCTCTCCAACTGCCGAGTGTTTGTTTGTCAGTAGTAGGGTGAGAATTCTGCCAACTGCTCTTGACAGTCTTCTCAGCGAGCCATCAGATAGGGTCCACCACCTGACCTTCCCAAGAGCCTCAGGAACATTCTGTGCAGACTGCGGCCTGTTTGCATAAGCAAGGGTGTTTGTCACAAACATTTCTATGAAGGGCAATTGGTACAGCTTGGCCCAGTTGAGAGGTCTATGGCAATGTGGACAGATCTGTCTTTTGCGACATTGGGGACTTCAAACCTCAGTACATAGTGACATGCACATGATTTGGATTAACAGAGCCACACATAAAAGTACTTGTCAAAAGGACTGTGTTGGGTACATTTCTCAACCTTTCTCTGGAGGTTTATACCTGGCATCTTTGTAGACAGGATCCGTTTTTGATTTCCAGATGGATTGGATCATTGCTGTAGTACAGAAATAAAAGACAGCCACAACTGCACCACATACACCAAAACTGGGATCATCTCACCCTGGACGGAGCATCCCCAAAACCCCATTCTTTGCTTTCCCTTGGCCGTACACCCCACCCATTTCAACTCCCAGGAATTAAGTACTCGGAAACTTAAAAATTGTCAGGCTCTTCTGTTTCTGAAAGTGGGCTCCTGGCTGGGCATCAGTCCAGCAGCAGAAAGAAGGGTGACAAAGGCCCCAATTCTGCTGTAGCTGCTGCTTTTACAACTTGGCGTTTCGTTTTAGTGTCCTTTGTGTGACAAGTTAGTGAAAGTGTGGACCTCTGAGTGAGGGATGCTGGGTCTTGAGTGAACTGAGTTAACAGCAGTCAGTCAGATTAAAGGACTGAGAAATATCCAGCGGATGTTGGAGAAAGAAATGTAGATCCTAGAGGAATAAAGAATGAATTGAGGGAATGAAAAGGGAAAGAACACTGATCATAAAATTTGATATTTTTAAAACCTTCAGCAACAATTACTATCTGAAGGAATAAATCTGCCCACATTTAATAATTCCTTTTCAACATCAGAGATTTTGATCAGGAATCCTTCACAAATTACTTCATTATGTATCTGTATTTGTAACATGAATAATTAACACTTTTTCTGGCGGTTCATTTTGGCCGTCACCTTTTCAACCTTCAATATAAGTCAGTGCCGCTAACAGGAGAGCATCTCACCTCAAACAAAAGCCTCTTGATAATTCGAGTTTAACTGTGAACCAGTTGCAACATTCGTGCGTAAGTAATGATGAGCATCTTTAACCTGATAGGTATTTTGACAGGCAAGTCTGTGTGGTCATTATAACCTTGTTGCCGGGAAGTTGTGCTTAAATCCCATGATCTACACGTAGGTCAGCCTTAACAAATAGTAAATGGGCTCTTACCAAGAGTCCTTAGTACCAGAATGGGTCTTACATAGTCTTACAGTTAAAATATAGAGCTTGGGTTGGAATCCAGTCTGCTTAAAGAGAATTAGTTAGAATTTGACAGAGAGAGGGAAGGTCACTACCACATTATACATCAGTGAGCTGCTGACTGCTGTAATCTATCAACCAAGATCCCATGAGGAAAGGACCATGTACCAATATATTTGTGCTCAAACAACTTTCCTTCAGCCTTACATGAAATATTGGATGTAGCCGACTGGATGGTACGCTGCTCTTGCAAATACTCATGAGCACAGTTGTTGCTAGTGCTATTACTTGTCTCCAAGTCAAAAATGGAACATTTCTCTGTCGCTTATTGGCTTCCTCTTGCATTATGTCTCTTAGATTTGGGGTTATTTTAAGAAGCGCTGCATCCTTAAAATGGCAACTCCAGCTGCATACTGGGAAAGGGGCTTTTTAAAAATTTTCTTTTGATGTGCTTATATGAAGTTAAGTCAGTACTTCACCTGCTTGAAATCCCTTCACAAGGTTTTGAACAACCACAAAACCTAGTCGAGCTTAAGCCATGTCTGCAAGACAACATATTGTTTTGTGAATCTCCTGCAGAAGTTTTGAATTATTTGATGGAAATGCCTCCCTTAAAAGTACAGTACATCTGCATTTCAATGGATTATGTCGTTAAAAGAGCTATTAATTCAAGATACAATTCCATGAAGAGGTATTTTGCTTTTTTTTTGAAAGATCCCAGAATCCTCAAGTAGGTTTTTATTTTCAAATTGCCAGGAGCATTTAACTACTGTTGATTATTTCAGTAAATAATTTGTGAATAAGTTAACTTAGTGGTTTACTCTGTTGCAACACTGTCTGAGCCCAGGGGTTCCCAGCCTTTTTGATGCCATGGGTCCCTGCCACAGGATCCATGGACCCCAGCTTGGGAACCCCTGATTAATCCCAATTGCCTTTTGCCAAGTGGTGCAAATCTGGCCGAAGTGAGGGGGTCTACTGTTTGTCTGGGCCTTACTATCCTGGGTGACTGTGCACACAAGATTCAGAGGAAGCGCAGCCTGTGGGAGATGTGTTCTGTTTTTTTTATTTATTCATTTAAGGGATGTGGCTGTCGCCAGATAGGCAGGCATTTATTGCCCATCCCTAGTTGCTCTTGAGAAGGTGGTGATGAGCTGCCTTCTTGAACCGCTGCAGTCCGCGAGGTGTAGGAACACCCACAGTGCTGTTAGGCAGGGAATTCCATGATTTTGGCCCAGCGACAATGAAGGAACGGCGATATGTTTCCAAGTCAGGATGGTGAGAGTCTTGGAGGGGGATTTCCAAGTGGTGGTCTTCCCCGGTATCTGCTGTTCTCGTCCTTCTAGATGGTAGTGGTCGTTGGTCTGGAAGGTGCTGCCTTAGGAACTTTGGTGTGTTGTTGCAGTGCATCTTGTAGACAGTACACTCTGCTGCAACTGTTTGTTGATGGTGGAGGGATTGGATGTTTGTGGAAGGGGTACCGATCAAGTGGGCTGCCTTGTGCTGGATAGTGTCAGGCTTCTTGAGCGTTGATGGAGCTGCACTTATCCCGGTGAGTGGTGAATATTCCATTACACTCCTGACCTGAGCCTTGTAGATGGTGGACAGGCTTTGGGGAGTAGGAAAAGAATTCTCAGGAAGCTTCCTGGTAATAGAGGTCATGTTGTAGGTAATAAGGAATTGTATAGCAGACAAAAAAAGGAGATAAGTGGCATAATTGAGAGAGTTTGGAACCTACAGTATGTGGGGAAGCTCTGTTTTTTGTTCGTAATTGTCCAAGAAGATGGGCAGTTGTTGAGAATGTTGATGGAAGAGTGGAGGACACACAGCCCTAGGATATTCACCCCTGCACCATCTCCCTTGGCCTGGGGTTCAAGAAATCACTGGTAGTGCCAGAGGGCCTCATGGGCTCCCTTTGCAAGGATATGATGTCCTAGGAATTACCTTAATGTCCTCAGTTTCCTTTGAGTCTGATCTCTGGGTAATTCCTTGATGAATAATTCTGTCCTCTGCAGTGATGGACTGATATCTTTGCCCTTGGACTCCAACTGGATTAACACAACGCTGACGGAGGCACACAGGACCGACGTATATTCGGGTCTCGTGATGGAGGCTGTGCCGGATGACAGCAAGGGTTCAGGGACAGCAGAGGAGCTCAAAGGAGCACAGCCCATTGTTATCTGAACAACTCCGGTTGGAGGAAGGTTTTCACCACACCACTGCCTGTGGGAATCCTGTCTTCATCTCCATTGAACATCACTGCACTGAGTCCTCACCCATCTCATCTGATGACCACTCTGCCCCACACTTGCCAACGACCCTTTGCTTGTGCAACCTTTTGTGCTGCCATAACTTTGTGAGCTTGGAGCTGGCCTCCCTTTAAAGAGCTCAGAACGCGCACGCAGGGAAAAGCGTCATTTGCATTGACGACCAGCACAGCCTAAACTTGGGGGAAGTGGGGGCAGGCAGGTGGTGTTGTCATGCTGCCAAGATAATGGTGATGTTTAAACCTGGATTTGTGCTTCTGCGAGTGTTTCCTGAGTCCCATGGTAAGGAGGTACCTGATGGCAACGTTCTGTTGGTATCAAGGTGGATACTTTGGGCTCAGCATCCAGCTTGAGTCTAGCTCCATCTGTGAGGTCACATTCACAACTACTGGAAGGGATTGATTGCATTGTAGTGTAGTAATTTTAAAAATTCACTCTACTGCTGCCGCAAAGAAAATTACGACATGCTGTATGCGAGAGATGATAAACCTGATACTGATACGGGTCTCTATTGGGGATTGAGAGTGGGAAGGCGGCCAGGGAGAGGTGAATCATGGTTTGGAAGAAGGGAAAGGGGACGAGACGGAGTGGGAAGTGCCAGAGAGGCATTCTGTAATGATCAATAAACCAATTGAAATCAAATGGCCTTGCCTGGTGTCCGGGAGTTGGGTGTGTCTGCACCCACGCCACTCCCCACCATGGCACTCCTTATCTGCCGCGGTGCTCCACCCTCACCATTCCCAGCATCCTTTGCTCCCGCCAGATTTATAATCTCGCTCTCAGTTCCCTGTTGACATATAGAGTCTTAGGCACCCTAGCTTTATATATGCGTGCCTAAGACTTTTGCACAGTACTGTAGTTCCATAAGCCTGTTGGCGAGACAGAACCATCGTTGCCAGATAGCCACTGTTACTACATGATAAATATTGGAGCTTTGCTGTATTGGAGACATTAGAGTCTCGCCATCTTCAGAAGTTTTCTGATGACTCTGCCATAGTTGGATGCATCAGCGAGGGAGATGAGGCTGAGTACAGGGCTACGGTAGGAAACTTTGTCATATGGTGTGAGCAGAATTATCTGCAGCTTAATGTGAAAAAGACTAAGAAGCTGCTGGTGGACCTGAGGAGGGCTAAGGTACCGATGACCCCTGTTTCCATCCGGGGGTCAGTGTGGACATGGTGGAGGATTACAAATACCTGGGGATACGAATTGACAATAAACTGGACTGGTCAAAGAACTCTGAGGCTGTCTACAAGAAGAGTCAGAACCATCTCTATTTCCTGAGGAGACTGAGGTTCTTTAACATCTGTCGGACGATGCTGAGGATGTTCTATGAGTCTGTAGTGGCCAGTGCTATTTGCTGTTGTGAGCTGGGGCAGCAGGCTGAGGGTAGCAGACACCAACAGAATTAACAAACTCATTCGTAAGGCCAGTGATGTTGTGGGGATGGAACTGGACTCTCTGACGGTGGTGTCTGAAAAGAGGATGCTGTCCAAGTTGCATGCCATCTTGGACAATGTCTCCCATCCACTACATAATGTACTGGTTGGGCACAGGAGTACATTCAGCCAGAGACTCATTCCACCAAGATGCAACACAGAGCGTCATAGGAAGTCATTCCTGCCTGTGGCCATCAAACTTTACAACTCCTCCCTTGGAGGGTCAGACACCCTGAGCCAATAGGCTGGTCCTGGACTTATTTCCTGGCATAATTTACATATTACTATTTAATTATTTATGATTTTTTATTGCTATATTTATACTCTATTCTTGGTTGGTGGAACTGTAATGAAAACCAATTTCCCTTGGGATCAATAAAGTATGACTATGATTGACAATGACTATTCATATCATTCACTAGGAATGCTTGTACCTTCCACACAGTCACAGGGGAACTCTGATTGACTTTCATTCATTCCGAGCAGAAGCTGGAAGTCTGAAATAAAAGCAGAAGATGCAGGACCTGTGAAATTAAAAAGAGCTAATACTTCAGGTCAAAGCCCAGCTTTGATGAGGAGCTCTACCCTGAAGCTCTATCTGTTTCTCTTTCCGTAGATGCTGTCCGACCTGCTAAGCATTTTCTGTTTTATTTCATGCTTTTTGTCTTGATTTGTGTGAATGGTAAACTCTTAATTTCCTGCTTTTTCTTCCTATTCTGACTTGGCTCCTGAAGGAGATTGTAGATTGTTCCTGTAACCCTGTCCCCTCTGTCTCCTCTTAAGTTGCCAACATGATCATGAGACCAGATGTTAAAGACAGCAGAATTAGTGTAATTCCCCATGAGGAAAGAATCTGCTTTCAAATAATAAGCAGAAACTGTACAGTAGTTTTCTGGAATGCAGACTGGGGCTCACAGACAGTCAGCGCTGCCCACATCCTTAGCTTTAATCTTTGATCATGTTATCAGCAGACCTCAAATCATAACCCATCATTTGTTTTATGTAGATTACCCAAACTTTGTGAAGGGAGATATCGCTGATAGTGAACACAGATGTTGCCCTAATGTGAAACGTTGTGCAGAAAGAGAGAGCCAGTCTGTCTCCTACTTTGCGTTTCCCTGCTCTCTGATTTGGTGTCTCACAGCTCCATCTGATGCACCAGATCTACTAAGACTTCAAAATACCATTTTACTTTTTGCATTCATTCTCCTTATCCTAAATAGGATCGTTGTTTTGTCGGACTTTTCCAAATTCTCATTAGATTAGTCACTGTCTCACCTGCCCTTAATGCATTCCTACTGTCTGACCATTCAGCTGCCTCCAGTAGACCTTCTCTTTGGTCTTCCTTTGATCCCTCCTCCAACGCTTCCATCTTATTAGTACACAGACAGCGTTTACCTGACAGTTATTTACAGTACATCTGTACAGACATATACACACAGGTAGTTGAATCAACTTCTCCATGTTGGCGTGCACCATTTGAGCATTTTGATGAGGACCTCCTTCTGTGATGTCCACTAGGGCACCATGAAGCCATCTTCTTTCCTACACGCACGCACAATTTGTAGGCTGCACCTTCTGCAGAAGGACGGGAGGCTTTGAGAGAGGTCCTAAGTCGGCACAGTACTCACTGTCCAGGGATCAGAAATGGGGAGGTCTGGCTGGGTAATTGGAGGGGATGGTCAGGGGAGGGTCTCATTGGTACTGATCTGCAGAGGAGGTACGTTTAGGTGCTGGAGGAAGAGGAGCACAGATGCGTGCTGTGAATACAGCCTGAAAGGATTTCCACTGCTGCCCCTTTCAGCACATTCCCCTTTTCGGTCCAACACGGAAGCAGAACCAGTGGTGGCACCTCCTTTTGCTCTCTGTCTACCTGTTGAACGTCATTGTGCATGTCAGGGGTCGTCTCTGTGTGTGAAAGGACTGCCAACGTCATGAATTATACAGCAAGGCTCAGACTTCTGCATTTGAGTGTTTATTGTTAAATCACTTGGGTGATGTAGATTTTAGGGAAATGTTCCCCCGTCCCCTACCTTTGAATTGCATGTATTAAAAAAAGCAGAGCTTAACATCTAACTCAGATCAGTGAACAATCAAGTTCTCATATTTATCAGCTGCAGTGAATGGGATTAGATCCTTGCTCTCTGTGTCTCTGCACTAATTTACATCTCACCGGTAACCACCCTGATACTATCCCATCATCGCAAGCCATTTTTGTGACTTACTTCCCGAGTAACCTGGCCTTGTCCGTGAAAGTGACGTGTTACACTCTGTCCTTGCTTTTCCTTGCCAGCACACATGCCAAGGGACGGGGGGAAATAAAAACCACAGAAGGGAATAAAAAAAATAAATGTTGGCGACCGTGCGGCTACACGCGACTGCTCAGGAGATAGAGCGGTCCTGAGAAAGAGCAAGTGGGGGATGGTGGGTGGTAAGGACACAAGCATGTGGTCAAAATCTGGTTATTGTCAGAACGAGAATGTGTTGAAGGCGTGGTCAGAGATGGGGCAGGAGAGGGAGGTACTTGGCGAGGGCAGTGAATGGGCTGAGGTAGAGGTGTGTTGAAGACTGACTTATTGAGGAAGAACCGCCACTCCACACAGGCTCTAAGAAAAGGAAGGAAGCCGAATGGTGAGAATAGAATTGGGTTCTAGTGTACAAGGGGTGCATGAAACAACCAGGATGGTAAAGGGGAGGTGAGAGATGTTGGGACAACGATGCTCTAACAAATAGGAAGAGCAGAGAAGATTCCATTAGAGCAATGGTACAGCAACAATTTGGGCAGAGGATGTGCTAGACAAGTATAGAGATGGAAAGGTGGCTCCGACTTTGAGTGAATCTGTGGAATTAGTTGCCACAGAGGGTTGTGGAGGCTAAGTTGTTAGGTGAACTTAAAGCAGAGATTGTTGGGTTCTTGGCTTGTAACGGTGTTGAGGGTTACAGAGAGAAGGCGGGAGAATGGGGTTAAAACAAGGTCAGCCATGATTGAATGGTGGAGCAGACTCATTGGGCTGAATGGCCTAATTTTGCCCCTATGTTTTATGGTCTAAGAACCGTGGTTGGGGTAACGGTGATATGATGGACAAGGATGAAAAGGCAAAGCACCTGAGAGAGACAGAAAGAAAGCTGAGGCAACAAGACAAGCTCTGGCCAATTAGAGTTGACCTTGTTTTGAATTCCAACTGCACAAGTTGGACAAGGAAATTATTGTTTATTTCAAATCAGCTCCTCGGAGCCTCCTGTTGCCAGGATGTACACGGGAGAATTAGTGAGATGGATGCGATCCAGTGAAGCCTAGTATAAAAATACATTTTCAAAATAATGGAGCTTCCTCTGAAAGAGAAATGAAGAACTTGTGGTTTGCACAGTGATCTGAAAGTGCTGAAGAAATGCAATGAACGTGCAGCTGTGCGTGTAATGGGATTTGTTTCTGGTCCTGTTTTTTTTCTGCTCCTAATACAAACAGCTGTTAAACAGAGCGCTGATGTGTCTGGTGTGCAGAAGGTCTGTCAGCATGAACGTGGGCCTTAGCTGGAGCTGGGAAGCAGTGGTGAGCTGGTTCAGGGAGTGGTTTCAGGTACCAGGGAAAGTGACTTGGAGTATGTTAAACTTCTCAAGGATCAGAATCAGGCTTAATATTACTGACATATGCTGCGAAATTTGTTGTTTTGTGGCAGCAGTACATTGCAATAATTTAAAAGTATTATAAAATTACAATTTAAAAGATCTATGCAATTAAAAATGAATTAATAAGTATTGCTAAAAGTGACCAAGATAGTGAGGTAGGTTGGTTCATTGTCCATTCAGGATTGTCAGAATGTTTTAGCTTCTTCAGTGCCTGTTTCCTATCACACTTCATGAATTAATTTCAAAACAGCACTTCATTTTATCAAAAACCCGTCATCCCATAAACCTGCATTTGATCATTTCTTCTGTATTAGAATGGAGGCATAGAAATTAAGGAGATGCTGAAAGTTTCAGAAAGGTTGCTCCGTTCTAAATCGCTTTACATCTTCTCGGAAAACATTGGACTTTTAAACAGGCATTCTTCAAACAAGCAACACACATCAAAGTTGCTGGTGAACGCAGCAGGCCAGGCAGCATCTCTAGGAAGAGGTGCAGTCGACGTTTCAGGCCGAGACCCTTCGTCAGGACTAACTGAAGGAAGAGTGAGTAAGAGATTTGGAAGTTGGAGGGGGAGGGGAAGATCCAAAATGATAGGAGAAGACTAGAGATGCTGCCTGGCCTGCTGCGTTCACCAGCAACTTTGATGTATGTTGCTTGAATTTCCAGCATCTGCAGAATTCCTCGTGTTTGCGTTTTTCAAACAAGGGCTGTTTAACGGTAAGTGGTCTGGTGAAGGGAACGGTGGATGTGAAATGTGGAAATGGCTTTGACAGCCCTGCTCTCCAAAAGTGGCTGCAAAGCCCCCCCCCCCATCCGCTTGAACACTGAGGCTGTGCTATTCTGCTTCAGCCTCCCTCCCTCGGGTAGTTACTTAAATGAGGTGCTTGAGCTTCAGCGGTGAATGTGCATTCAACAGCACTGTATGAGAGAGTGGAAAAAAGCATTCCCTTTCACTGTCCCTGTTACTCTTCCCCCACATCAGATATTTTTTTAAATTTCTTTTAATGCAAAGCACCAGTGCTGCATGCCAAAACTGCCTGTTCATTTGTGCTGACTGTGCAGGATTGGCAGTACCAGAGGCACAAAGCAGCTGAACAAATAGAATATTTTGCAGTTGCTGTACTCCCCGGAGATTTGCCAAACACCTTAAAACTTAGGGAGTTGCTCAAACTGTTGGGCAGCTCATGTGATCATGTCGCTGTTCTGCACGGACACTGGTTTAAAAAAAACATTAAAAACTGCAGTTGGAGCTTGTCAGACAATGGAATGGTTTTGATAGCGAGCCAGTGTTTTTTTTTCTCTCTGAAAATGGCTGAGATGCATGGTTGATGAATATGTGAAAAGGAAAATTATGAAATTTAGCTTAACAACCTTGAATGCTCACGACATTTTAGAAGCATCAGCCTCTGGGTTAATAAATGCAATCTCAAACTTTGAGGGTGAAATGAGTCTCTGCAAACTGATTTTGTTACCTCCACACGACCATTCAGTGCAGGGCTGGCTGAGCTGATTAATACTGCCCTCTGTCAACCTGAGCTCATCAGGCCTGGTACCAAACCTTGTTCACCCCTCCTCTATAGTGACCTCTATTTAAGCAGAGGGTCGATGTTAAAATTCTTTTATCTGATGGCAGAGGGGAAGAAGCTGTTGCTGAGAAGTTGAGTTTGTGTCTTCACGCTCTTATACCTCCTGCTTGATGGTAGGAACGAGAAGCAGGCATGTCCTGCGTGATGGGGGTCTTTAACGATGGGTGACGCCTTTTGAGGCATCACCTTTTGAAGGTCCCCTGAATGCTGGGAAGGCTAGTGCCCGCAAAGGAGCTGGCTGAGTTTACACCTTTCTGCAGCTTTTTCCGATCCTGTGCAGGGGCCCCCTCCGTACCAGATGAGGATGCAACCAGTTAGAATGCTGTCCACGGTACATCTGTAGAAATTTCTGAGTGCCTTTGATCTCCTCATAGTCCTAATGAAAGATAGCCTTTGTCGTGCCTTCTTTGTAATTACCTCAGCATGTTGGGTCCAGGATAGATCTTCAGAGATGTTGACACCCAGGAACTGGAAACGGCTCAGCCTTTCCACTGCTGATCCCTCGATGAGGACTGGTGTGTTTTCCCTCGACTTCTCCTTCCTGAAGTCCACAATTAATTCCTTGGTCTTACTGATTTTGAGTGCAAGGTTGTTGTTGTGACACCACTCAACCAGCTAATCTATCCCGCTCCTGTAATCCTCCTTGTCACCATTTGAAATTCTGCCAACAATATTTGTGTCATCACGAAATTTATAGAGGCTTTTGAGCTGTGCCTGGACACGTTGTCGTGCGATTAGAGGGAGTAGAGCATTGGGCTAAGCATGCTCCGTTGAAGCGCGCTAGTGTTGATTGTCAACGACTATGGTCTTTCAGTGAGAAAGTCAAGGATCTAGTTGCAGAGGGAGATACAGAGGCCCAGGCTTTGAAGCTTGTTGATCAGTACTGAGGGTATGATGGCATTGATCGCTGAGCTGTAATCAGTAAACAGCAGCCTGCCATAGCATTTGCTATTATCCAGGTGATCCAGGGCCGATTGGAGAGTCACTGAGACTGCATCCACTGTGGTCCTATTGTGGCAATGGGCAAATCGCAGCGAGTCCAAGTCCTTGCTTAGGCAGGAACTGATTCTGGTGATGACCAACCCCTCAAAGCACCTCATCACAGTAGATGTGAGTGCTCCTGGGCAATAATCGGTGAGGGAGTTCAGCCCGCTCTCCTTGGGTACTGGTATGATGCTCTTTTGAAGCAGGTGGGAACCTTCAGCTGCAGCAGGGAGATTAAAGATGTCCTTGAACACTCCTGCCAGTTAGTTGGCACAGGTCTTCAGTGCCATCACAGGTTCATAAGGTTTCTATAAAAACCAGTGAAAAGCAGTGAAAAATAGGTCCATACAAGTGAGAATGCTCTTAGGTTCACAATTCCAGGTAACGTTGGTGAAGATGAGTTTGCACCAAGGAGTCTCAGAGAGCGTTCTTTCTCCTTCTGTCCCTCTCACTATACCCCTTGCCCATCCTCTGGGCTTTTCCCCCCTCCCCCTTTTCCTTCTCCCTGGGCCTCCTGTCCCATGATCCTCTCATATCCCTTTTGCCAATCAACTGTCTAGCTCATGGCTCCATCCCTCCCCCTCCTGTCTTCTCCTATCATTTTGGATCTCCCCCTCCCCCTCCCACTTCCAAATCTCTTACTAACTCTTCCTTCAGTTAGTCCTGACGAAGGGTCTCGGCCTGAAACGTCGACTGTACCTCTTCCTAGAGATGCTGCCTGGCATGCTGCGTTCACCAGCGACTCTTATGTGTGTTGCTTGAATTTCCAGCATCTGCAGATTTCCTCGTGTTAGCGTTTGCAGGGGTTTCTATTGCTGGTCATTGTGATCCTGTTGGAACATCACTAATTGTTGAGGAACTGTTTCAGCCATGGTGACACTACTGATATACCTGAAAGCATTGTGGAACTGCAGTGACCCAAGAAAGTGAGTCATCTTTAAATCCCACATAAAGAAGGACACCAGAACGGCATTTCTACACTTAAAGAAATATTGCAAAGGTACAGTGGCATGCAAAAGTTTGGGCACCCCAGTCAAAATTTCTGTTACTGTGAATAGCTAAGTGAGTAAAAGATGAACTGATTTCCAAAAGGCATGAAGTTGAAGATGACACATTTCTTTAATATTTTAAGCAAGAAAAATTTTTATTTCCATCTTTTACAGTTTCAAGATAACAAAAATGGAAAAGGGCCCAAAGCAAAAGTTTGGGCACCCTGCGTGGTCAGTACTTAGTAACACCCGTTTTAGCAAGTATCACAGCTTGTAAATGTTTTCTGTAGCCAGCTAAGAGTCTTCCAATTCTTGTTTGGGGGATTTTCACCCATTCTTCCTTGCAAAAGGCTTCTAGTTCTGCGAGATTCTTGGCTCGTCTTGCATGCACTGCTCTTTTGAGGTCTATCCACAGATTCTCGATGATGTTTAGGTCGGGGGACTGTGAGGGAGGGCCATGGCAAAACCTTCAGCTTGCACCTCTTGAGGTAGTCCATCGTGGATTTTGAGGAGTCTTTAGTTTCATTATCCTGTTGTAGAAGCCATCCTCTTTTCATCTTCGGCTTTTTTACAGACGGGTGTGATGTCTGCTTCCAGAATTTGCTGGTATTTAATTGAATTCATTCTTCCCTCTACCAGTAAATGTTCCCCGTGCCACTGGCTGCAACACAAGCCCAAAGCATGATCGATCCACCCCTGTGCTTAACAGTTGGAGAGGTGTTCTTTTCATAAAATTCTGTACCCTTTTTTCTCCAAAGATACCTTTGCTCATTGTGGCCAAAAAGTTCTGTTTTAACTTCATCAGTCCACAGGACTTGTTTCCAAAATGCAACAGGCTTGTTTAGATGTTCCTTTGAACCTTTTGAATAGAAATTCTTAAAAGCCATTTTATGCATATCATAATGTGTGATATGCTCATAAAAAAGGTTTTCCAATATTTTTGGCTGAGATGTTCAGGATAGATAAGGAAGGAAATCAAGGAGAGAATCAGAATCAGGTTTATTATCACCGGCATGTGATGTGAAATTTGTTAACTTAGCAGCAGCAGTTCAATGCAATACATAATATAGAAGGAAATAAGTAAATCAATCAATCAATAAATCAATCACAGTATATGTATATAGAAAAGATTAAAAATCGTGCAAAAAACAAAAGTAATATATTTTTTAAACGTCGGATTAGTCGGAATTCTGATTAAGGAGAATATTGCAGAGCTAGAGAGGGAGGGTGTCCTCCATAGTCATAATCAGAATCGGTGTGGTTAGAGTTGAGGAAGAATATGGATGTCATTACCCAGGGACTATTCAATAGGCTTTCAACTTCTAGAAAGGGTGCAAGGAAATTACATTTGCCCAAACGCCATGCAGTAGTGATCGGAAGGATTTCAGTTATCCCAGTCTATAAGGTGAGGGGCAAAACACGGAGCAACTTTTGAAGTGTGTTCGAGAGAACCTTTTTGATTAATTCATTGATAATTGGTTTAATATTGTCACTTGAACCAAGATACAGTGAGAAGCTTTGTTTTGCAAGCTAGCTGGACAGATGGTTCCACGCATAAGGACATCAAAGTAGTACAAAAAGAAAATAAACTATAACAGAATGCAAAATATTGTGTTACAATTACAGAGAAAGTGCAGTGCAGTTCGACCATTAAGGTGCAGGGGCCATAATGAGGTAGATTGAGAGATTAAGATTTCATCTTTAAATGTACAACGGGTCCATTTAAGGGTCTCACAACAGGAAGATTGAAGCTGTCACAGCTCAGGAGAAGAGAAGGCCCCATCTCTTTCTGAAGAACTAAATGAGCTATTATTATTGGCTCATCACTTGGGCAACAGCAGTCTCAGCTTTGAATGGCTATGGTGTAGGATATGGAACATCCTGAGGTAAAACTTGTCAATTAGGCTGACTCCAATGGAATCCTAGGAGCATTGACAAAGTAGCTAACACTTAGGCCAAATTGAAGATAACCTCAGGTCAGAGACGATAGCACTGAGGGTGGATTGAGTTTGCAAATTTTCATTGTGAAATATCTAAAGGTTAGGATAAGCAAAAAAAAAAGGTGAGAAAGGAGAACTGTATGTGCGAACTCTCAGTGACTGACTTTGTATGCAGAACCTCTGTCCATTAAACTTAAAAGAACAAAGAACATTACAGCACAGTACACAGGCCCTTTGGCTGATGGTGTGCCGACCTTTTAATTTGCTTTAAGGTCAATCTGACCTTTCATCCAGGTAAACTTGCAGAAAACATTGCTTAATATACCTCAGAAAAATGACACAAAAAATTTATCAACATTACGGGCAGAGACTCTTCAACTGGCTTGGAAAGGAAGGGGGAAGAAGCCAGAAAGATGGGGAAGGAGTACCAGCTGGCAGGTGAACGGTGAAACCCAGTGAGGGGGAGGTGGGAGCGTGGATTAAGGGGAAATGAAGTGAGGAGCTGGGAGGTTTTCTGCAAACAGACCATACATCTGAACTTCCGAGATGAATGTCTTTTGTTGTCTTGTTAACACTAAGATTAATACGCAGGTATTTGATAGATTTCTACAAAACATTTCTTTTTTGCCATTTCCTGCCAAGTGGATTTGAAAATGCAGTGGAAATTAAAAGAGAAAAACTATGTTTCCTTGGTCCTTCATCCAGCGGACAATGTAATAACCTTCTTCGTTCAAGGAAATATTCCCGATCAAAACACAGGCCACATCAATAAAGCTGACTTAAAAATAATTAAACTTTAAATATTTTAATACAATTCTGTACCTCGTACGATTGTTGATGTGATTACTGAAGCTTTTGCCAAGAGGGACAGGGAACTCAAACATATAATCAGCATGTCATGCCATGACACTACCATGCTTGATTGTTTTGGGCCTTCGCTCGTCTGAAAGCAACACGGTCTTGTTCCTTTTGTGTAGTTAAAAGTACATTTATTCTGAGAGTATGTATATGTTATACAACCTTGAGATTCATCTTCTTTCAAGCAGCCATGAAACAAAGAAACGCAAAGAACTCATATATTTTAAAAATGATTGTCGAACGTCCAATGTGTAGAAAAAAAACACACAACGTGCCCATTAAAAAAAAATCAAAGATAAAAGAACCCGTATTAAAAAAAAGACCATCTAACACCCAGAGTGCAGAGGGAAAAAATCCGCAGGCAAATAGCACTCTGAAGTGAAGTCCGGAAGAGAGTCCCGTAGTCCAGCGTAGAGACAAGTAAACCTGGCGGAACAGTGATCTAAACCAGCCCATCCCTCGCCTCCCTTTTTCAATCTGGCCCGGCGCCTAAATCGACTTCCAAACATTGGGTTCAATTGCCTCGATATGGTCTGGGGCCTAGGCCTCACTGCCTCAATTTGGCCTGTACCCGACTTTTCTAATTCGGCCTGGCACATAAGTCCCCAGTGTATTTATTCCTTCTGCTGAATCCTGTTTGATCTACCAGTGAGAGAACTTTGAGTGCTAAGTCCTGTACATCTAGAACAGGGGTTCCCAACCTTTTTTAAGCTGCGCAGCCTTGCCGTTAACAGAGGGGTCCACGAACCCCTGATCTCTCGAAGGAGTTTATATTTCACTGCCAAGGCACCAGGGGTTTCTTGAAGCCAAGTTGTTTGAAGATGGGGGCTGGAAGGACCTGAAACTGATGACATTTTGCCCAGTGCATGGGTGGCATGGCGGGGTTAAAATTGGCATATGGTAACTGACTTGAGCAGAGATATAGTTGCATACATATGGAGGGAATGTGAGGAAAATAAACCCTTGGAGATTTAGCTTATTGTAAGAAGATAAATGCATGTGTCCTTAAAAATTGTCACTCACAATGAAGGTGTAATTATGAAGAAAGAAAACCATCCTTTCCATATGGCATTAACAACTTCAGAGTGCCTCTTTCACACAGGCTGCATCCTCTCCCCTTTGTTGCAGAGATTAGCAAAACACTGGAAGTATTTGCTCTACTTGCAGACTCACCTGATAGTTTATGTGCAATACAAGCAAGGCAAGTCCCTGCTGAATCAGCTTTGTACAATGCATGGGCTATTGCATATCCCCAGGAAAGAAATGGTTTCAATTCGTTTCATCTCTTCAATAATCAAGTGGAGTGTTGCTCAGAGCCTGAGAAGGTGTTCAACTTTGATCAAATGCTCTGCTCATTGGCAGTGAAGCTGACACTGCTCTGTTTATTCTTCACCTTGATTAGGTCCTTTACAGTGATCATACTGTCAAGAGCAAACTTAATCCCAGTTTGATTCACATGTTTTAATTTCAAACATTAAACATTATCTGTCATATTATGTTTTCGTATATAGCAAGTAGAAACATAAAATAATTTAGCCATGTCATATATTAAAGCACAAATTGTGATATATAATGTATCATAGTTTAATAGTATTCATAAATGCCATTTGTACATTAGAGATTCCCACTGTTCAGACTTTGAACTTTATATTGAGTGATTACTAAGAGGTCAAATGAATTTAATTTATTACCTTACAGCTCTCAGCAGATGTTTTATTGTAAATCGGTTGCACCTCTTGTTCTAATTTCAGAAGTTTTACTTTCCGCCAAGTTCATTGCATTCTGATGGTAATGTAGACAATATGGAGATGTGAGCAGGAGTCAAGGTTTAATGTGATCAAGAGTTAGCTGGATTAAGGGGAAGAGTGGTTAAAGGGTGATACTGAAGATGTAGAGATCTAGACTGAAAACAGAGGTATCATCCAGAAACATTTCTTCGTCAAAGGATTTGGAGTGCACTCCCTGATACTGATTCAGTTGTGGCCCTCTGATGCTAGATACCTGGAGGGAAAAAAAAATCAGGGATGTGGAGAAAGAGTCAACTGCATGGTTACTCGTTGAAGTCTTGATGAACCAAACCACCATCTGTGCTGATTCTGAGATGCTGTATAGTCTAGTGATTCATTAAAGAAAAGAGTGTATTGTGTGTGAACCAACATGATGATGGTTCAGGTGAGATGGAGGATCCAAATCATTTACCCCTAATTTATCAACTGGACATTTCCCTTTGTCCGCAAAGCAAAAGTCACAGCAGATGCCATTTTATTGGCTCTTCATTCAACCCTGGAACATCTGGACAGCAAAGATGCATACATCAGGATGCTCTTTATTGACTACACCTCAGCATTCAGTACTGTCATCCCCTCAAAACTAATCAATAAGCTTCAAGACCGTGGCCTCAATACCTCCTTGCACAATTGAATCCTTGATTTCCTCTCTTTCAGACCCCAGTCAGTTCAGATTGGCTACAGCATCTGCACAATCTCCATCAGCACAGGTACACCACAGGGATGTGTGCTTAGTCCCCTGCTCTTCTCACTTTACACTGAGGTCTGCGTGGCTAAGCACAGCTCCAATGCCATATTTAACTTTGTTGATGACACCACTGCCATTGGCCAAATCAAGGGTGGTGATGAGGCAGCATCTTGGAGGGTGATTGAAAATCTGGCTGAGTGGCGCCACAACAACAACCTCTTACTCAATGTCAGCAGCACCATGGAGCTGATTATTACCTTCAGAAGGAGGAAACCAGAGGTCCATGAGACAGTTCTCATCAGGGGATTAGAGGTGAAGAGCAGCGGTCCCCAACCTCCGGGCCGCGGACCGGTACCGGGCCGCAAAGCATGTGCTACCAGGTCGTGAGGAAACGATACGAGTCAGCTGCACCTTTCCTCATTCCCCGTCACGCACTGTTGAACTTGAACATAGGGTTGCCAGCTGTCCCGTATTTGCTGACATCCCGTATATTGGGCTAAATTGGTTTATCCCATATTTCCCCCGCTATGGTAGAGCATTCCTATGAAACCTTTTGTGCCGAAATGGCGTGAAGCGAAGAAGCAATTACTATTAATTTATATGGGAAAATTTTTTGAGCATTCCCAGACCCAAAAAATAACCTACCAAATCATACCAAATAACACATAAAACCTAAAATAACTCTTAACATATAGTTAAAGCATTAATGATATGATAAATACACAGCCTATATAAAGTAGAAATAATGTATGTACAGTGTAGTCGGGAAGATTAAGCCAAAACCGATTTGTGGGGAAAAAAATCGGCATATACACGCATGCGCATGTCAGATATGTGCACGGCACGTATGTGTACACAGATGCCCGTGCAAGGTTTCATGGTCATGGTAGTCTTTCTCAGGGTAAACACAAGTGTCTTGTCAACACACACAAAAAATGCTGGTGAATGCAGCAGGCCAGGCAGCATCTATAGGAAGAGGTACAGTTGACGTTTCGGGCCAGGACCCTTTGTCAGGATTTGACTGCTACTTTTGCCTCTTATTTGGGAGTGAGAAAGTTGGCAACCCTAACTGTAAAAGACATGTTGAGGTGAGTTTAACCCTACTTGAACAGCGCCCTGCCCCCCGGGTCGGCCGGTCCGCAAGAATATTGTCAATATTAAACCGGTCTGCGGTGCAAAAAAGGTTGGGGACCACCTGGTGAAGAGGATCAGCAACTTTAAATCCCTTGGTGTTATCATTTCAGAGGACCTTGCCTTGGGCCCAGCATGTAAATACAATTATGGAGAAAGCACTGCAGCGCCTCTGCTTACTCAGGAATTTGTGAAGATTCATCATGACATCTGAAACTTTGACCTACTTCTATCAAGATGTGGTGGAGAGTATATTGACTGGCGGCATCACTGCCTGCTATGAAAACCCCAATGCCCTTGAATGGAAAATCCAACAAAAAGCATTGATACAGCCCAGTCCATCACGGGTAAAATCCTCCCCACCACTGAGCACATCTACATGGAGCATTTTTGCAGGAAAGCAGCATCCATCATCAGGGACCCCGACCACCCAGGTCATGCTGGCTTCTCACTGCTGCCATCAGGAAGAAGGTACAGGAGCCTCAGGACTCACACCACCAAGATCAGGAACAGTAATTACCCCTCAGCCATGAGGCTCCTGAACTAAAGGTGATAAATTCACTTGCCCCATCACTGAACTGTTCCCACAATCAATGGGCTCACTTTCAAGGATTCTTCATCTTATGTTCTGGATATTTATTGCTTATTTATTATTATTTAATTTTTTTTCTGTTTGTGCTTGCACAGTTTGTTTTCTTTTGCACACTTGTTGTCTGCCCTGTTGGTGAAGTCTTTCATTGATTTATTGAGTATGCCCACAAAGAAATGAATCTCAGGGTAGTATTTGGCGACATGTACTGTATGTACTTTGCTAATAAATTTACTTCGAACTTTGAGCCACTGAAGGCTGAATTAAGGGTGTTGGAGCTCTTGTTCCTCCTTTTTCTTGGTGTGGCAAGAGTGAGAAGCGCAGTTCACAATGTGAGTCTTACCTTTGTACCTTGTTTATCTGAGTGTGATGTTGTACCAGCTTTCACCTTACACAGAAGCAAGATAATCTCATCATAGTTGAATGATATTGAATAAAAATACTTACGAAATGGATCAGCTTTCATCATGATGGTATTTCTGTGCGTTCATAATGTAAGTAAGTCATAGAGTCACAGCACAGAAACAGGCCTTTTGGCCCGTCTATTCTGTGCTGAACCATTTAAACTGCCTACTCCCATTGACCTGCACCGGGACCATAGCCCTTGGTACCCCTATAATTCGTGTACTAATGCAAACTTTCTGTTTTCATTTCATTTGTACAGGTCTGGTCACCAGACTTCGTTTGGGGTACTAAAGCACGTAATAAATTACATCACCACAAACCGTCACAGGGAGTGGGGAGAAGGATTTCGTAAACCAACACTACTCTCCTGGCTGGGCTCTTGGGATTGTAATTTATTGCCCGGGTTGATTTATGAACGAAGGTTGAGGATGCTGGTGAATATTGGTAGCTTGGGTTGCGGCGTTGGATGTTGCAGTGTTCGCCGGGTTTGGCAATTAGCTGGCAGACGTTTCTATTGGCTTGTGTTTCTTTGGGCCTTGGTAAACATGAAGCAGGTAAAAGAATTTTTAGAAGCATACTTCTCTTCTGATAACTCTGCAAACAAACATAGACACTATCTATGAACCCCTAAGAGCCAAAGAATGGTGAACCAGTAGAATTCAAAGGTCAATTGAAGGGGTAGCAGATCAGGACCGAGGCAAGCCCATATAAATGTGAGCTCCCCCAGAGAGAAACACCCAACAACTGTGCACTGAGGATGTCACCTCAGCTGGTGATGAAACGACTGAAATGAATGAAGGTTGCTCTATGTATCAGTGTTCCCAGCACAGTGCACACTTGCACACATTATGTGAGATTTGAAGTGGAGGTCTGAAATAATGGATGCTTATTATATCCTGTGCTAACTGCTTGGATGCATATATTGATTTGTTTCCAAATTAATATCTGTCCCCTTGCTCGCACTTAACTGAAGTGCGGGCTGGTGGGGATTTAAGTTATACTAGTAAGCAGAGTTTGTAGTTGTCGCATTAAATGACTGTGTTATTTACACGCAAGTTATTATTCAAAAGGAGTTACTCTCTTGCTGTTTCTCTGAAGGGGCAAAATCCCAAATCACATCAACGTGATGGTTTTCAGTTGTGTTTTTGTGAAATAAAAATGTAACTCAAAGGTGCTCAAGCTGCAAGTTCTTAGCTTACCATGGCACTATGTCATACCTGAGTCAGCACTGCAAGGATCAGTCGATGGGGCTTTGGAGTTGGCTGAATTCTCCACTTAAGCCTGACATGATGAGCAACGCAGAATGCAGGACAGGAGTTGCTGCTGATGTTTTGAACACTCAGGTGCAAGATTTTCATGTCTCACTCCTTGACATTCACCGTCTCTTCCAAGTGCCATCAACATCAGCGATGACTCCTAACTTTGGAGAGGGCTGCATGTTTATGCTCTGGAGAATCTGCCTCATTTGTACTCTGTAAAGTAATAAATTGTGCTGAAGTTATATTTGTAGATGATTTTAAAGTCGCTTCCAGTTCCCAGTTAACTAAAGACTGTGACATCAAATATGGTGTTCATCCTAAAGTTTTGAGCCACGATATGAAATGGTTTCTATTGATATCATACCAAACCACCATAAAGATTGGAATAGCAACCACACATCTTGCCCTTATAGTGTGCTTTTGATGCAATAAGATGTTCTGTATCAAAGTTCGTATATAAATGGACTCAGAAACTGATAACCCTCTTTTCATGGTGCTGTTATATGAGGGCATTATGAAGCCAGATTTAGTATCAATGTGGCCTTTGTGTTTATTTTTGCCTGACTGACTTAGTTAAATAGATTTGAATGATCTGGAAATGTGAGCACTTTTATCGCTGAAGAACGTTGCCCTGACATTAAGCGCGGTATATGTGGAACAAGCCCAGATCGTGTTACTTGACCAGGCAAAATGCAGAAGGCGCTGTCACGTGAGCATCAACTCATTAGAGCTACCGTTCGCAAAATGTTCAATTTCACTCTTCGACTAGTAATAATTTGCATATTTTCTGCATTTCCATAATTTCTTACAGCATAGAAGGAGGAGATTTCAGCCCCTCAATTCTAAGAGCAATCCCATTACCGCACTACATTTTCCCTGGAACTTTATTCTCTCCACATTCCCATCAATTTCCCAGGATTCCTCAAGGCATGATTTATAGAGGCCAATTACCCTGCCAGTCTATGCATCTTTGGGGTTTGGGTGGAAACCAGGGCACCCAGAGGAAATCCACACAGTCACAGGCACAGCATGCAAACACGACACAGACAATACCCAAATTCTTTATTGAACATGGGTTGCTGCATCAGAAGGCAGTAACTGTACGAGCCATCATTATTGCTTGACTATCATCTGAGTTCCTGCATCTATCCTTCACATCTGAACCTGTGTGGTTTATCATTCTGCTGTAGACACACTTTGACGTTCTCTACCAGTCAGGCCTTTTCTTCCAAAAATTCCTCCCTCGTTGATGCCTTCCGTACTCATTTGAGGTAGTTGGATTATTCAGCCTGACTCCTGACATTACCCAACTGTGCTGACAAAAGTCATTATGACAAGTAGTTTTGCATGTGACTTAGAAACTTCTAGGAACTCTTTTATTAACTCCTACCTCTGATTCTTCTCTCTGCAGTTATTTGATGATTTGGTTTGTTACATTGATATGATATTTTGCCCAGATCTTCCCTTTGTTTGTTCCTGACCTTTAAGTTTGATGCCTTGCACGTACCTCTTTCGAAGATCCTTGATGCTGAAATCAGGACTCCTTTTTCTTCACCTCCGAACAATGATGTCCTCATCCTGCAATGCGAGCATTTTAAACTGAAGCCCATCAACCATTCAGAGCCCCAAACAGTCCTTCCAGGTGAGTCAACACTTCACCTGTGAGTTGACTGGGGTGATATACTGCGTCCGGTGCTCCCGA
Source organism: Mobula birostris (assembly GCF_030028105.1). Lineage (NCBI taxonomy): Eukaryota > Metazoa > Chordata > Chondrichthyes > Myliobatiformes > Myliobatidae > Mobula > Mobula birostris. Next base: position 31,396,488 of record NC_092394.1, on the reverse strand, counting down.
TGTGGCCTGTTATATATTGGCGAGACCTGACGCAGACTGGGAGACTGCTTTGCTGAACATCTACGCTCTGTCCGCCAGAGAAAGCAGGATCTCCCAGTGGCCACACATTTTAATTCCACATCCTATTCCCATTCTGACATGTCTATCCACGGCCTCCTCTACTGTAAAGATGAAGCCACACTCAGGTTGGAGGAACAACACCTTATATTCCGTCTGGGTAGCCTCCAACCTGATGGCATGAACATCGACTTCTCTAACTTCCGCTAATGCCCCACCTCCCCCTCGTACCCCATCCGTTATTTATTTTTATACACACATTCTTTCTCTCACTCTCCTTTTTCCCCCTCTGTCCCTCTGAATATACCTCTTGTCCATCCTCTGGGTCCCCCCCCCTTGTCTTTCTTCCCAGGCCTCTTGTCCCATGATCCTCTCGTATCCCTTTTGCCAATCACCTGTCCAGCTCTTGGCTCAATCCCTCCCCCTCCTGTCTTCTCCTATCATTTTGGATCTCCCCCTCCCCCTCCAACTTTCAAATCCCTTACTCACTCTTCCTTCAGTTAGTCCTGACGAAGGGTCTCGGCCCGAAACGTCGACTGTACCTCTTCCTACAGATGCTGCCTGGCCTGCTGTGTTCACCAGCAACTTTGATGTGTGTTGCTTGAATTTCCAGCATCTGCAGAATTCCTGTTGTTCCCATCAAGTTGCTACTTCTGAACTGCACCACAGTCAGGGATTGTCATCTGTACCCTTTCGTGATCAGCGCCACGGTAGCGTTGTGGTTAGTCCGCCGCTGTTACGACTCATGGCCTTCTGGAGTTCAGAGTTCAATCCCGGCGCCGTTCTGTAAGGAGACTCTGTACGTCCTCCCTGTGGAAGGTGAGAGTCTTCTCTGGGTGCTCCAGTTCCCCCTCCCCACCCCGCCCACAGTCCAAAGATGTACTGGGTAGGTTAGTTGGTCATTATAAGTTGTCCCATGATTAGGTTAGGGTTAATCGGGTTTGGCAGAGATTGCAGGGCAGAGCGGCTCGTAGGTGGGCCTACTCCACGCTGTGCAGCTAGATGAATAAACAGTCCACAACCCAACTGACAAGTCAACTAAGTTGTACTGAGACTCTCTCTATAAGATCAAAATGTACAATGGAAGGAAGAGACAAAATAGGAAAGGGACGTAAAGGTGTATCAAATATCTGATGTAAGAAGTAGATCAGTCAGAATTAACTCCAGCCGAAATTGACAATCTTTCAAAGTTAAGATCATTAGACGTGGAATGACACAGACATTTTCAATGTTTTCTTTCATCGTGGAATTTCCTATCTGGTCCAGTTCCTGAAAGGATAAGGTAATGTTAGAGATGAAGATGAAATAAAGCATTTGTCTGAGTAGCCAGTTAATTTGTGATGTTAGCCAGACGCGGACATAGCAAGCTTATTTGCTTCTAAAAGTTACGTATCAAAGGTAACAGTTTAACACAAGTTACTACTCCACGCTGAGCACACACACGTTTTAGTCCACCAGTCGTTCAACAGTGTCAACAGCGTGGCCTGCTCCCCCTGCGGAGCCAGCTGGACAGATCGATTCCGTTGACTGCACTGGCTTCCCCGCACAGAGAAGGGTCTTGGGCGCGCCATTGAATTCCGAGGCAGAGCGCACGATCAGAAAGGAGCTCGCCCTGTCAGAGGGCAGCCGATTCCTGGAGGCCAAGTCAGAATCGGTGTCAAATCTCGAAGCTTAGCATCGACTGAAATTAGGCTGTAGGGAGACAGAGAGCCCTTGTTTAAGCTCTGTATAGCTCATTGAGTTGGAATCGCTCTTCAGTGTGCTCCAGTGTATCTGTGTTGACAGCACACACTCCCTCCTTGTGAATAGTTTGTTTTCCTCATTCTTAAATGTTTGTGGTGCAACTTTAAATTTGTGCTGCTGTTGTTTTCCAATCAGCAGATTATTATTCTTCTATGAGGAATGACCTGTTTGCGGCTTTGGTGGCTTCACATTACATGGCCAGTGTTGGAAGTTCGGAAGAAAGTCAGTGCTCTCCGACAGGTCCAGAATTTTGCAGGGTACCACTGGTGATGGCTCAGTGATAAACCCTAGAATGTTCGGCACCTCCTGATGGGCTGATCTTGTGCCTCTAGTCTACTTTTCAACATCCTCCGATTCCTTATCCAAAAATCTGGCCATTTCAGTTTGACCATAGTTAACAATTGGGCATCCACAGTCCTCTGAGGCAGAGAATTCACAATAATAAGAACACAGCATTGTTAGGAATTGTGGCCAGCATGGGTGAGATGGGCTGAAGTGCCTGTTTCTGAGCTCTACATTTCTGATTCTACAAGAACTTTGGTGGAGCAGAGGTGGGCAACTTGTTGAATCAAGCCTGCTCACCCTTCTCCGTGATCTACCCTAGCCCACATCTCCCTTTCTGTGCCAGGTCCCCATAGACCTTAATTCCTTCAAAAAAAAATCGACTTTCTCTTTAAATATCCCAGTGATCTACCTCCACAATCTTCTGAGAGAGAGAGAGAATTCCACTACTCCAGGAAATTTGGACACACCTCATTCCCTGATCTTGTAACTATGTCCTCTTGTCCAAGGTTCTCCCATTATCCTTTTGTACCCCTTCAGGATCTGATATATTTCACTAAGATTATTATTTTTCTAACCTACAAAGAATGTAGATTCAACTTACTTAGCTGCTCAAGATAGGGCAATCCTCTCACCCCAGGAATTAGAGTTGTGTATTCTTCAGAAGCGAGTTTTGGGCATGGTTGAATGTGAGGGTATATTTCTACCTGAATCAGATACTCAATGAGACCTTGTCAACGCCTCTCCACCAATGTCCTAGATGCTTCCTCAGAAACCTAGAATATTTGACGAGAATGCACTCAAGCCCCAAAGCCATTAACTGTGTGTTTTAAGTAATGTTTCTCCCCATCAGCATGTACCTTTAGTGCTAGCACATAATGAGAGCTCATATTCCATATTGGGACTTCCTGCAGAACCTTGATACTATTTGTTGCACCAGCTGGTCACGAGGGGTTCCACAGATTGTGAATCTGCTCCTTTGCGCTGGGTGCTGAAGAGGCCCAACAACCAACTCATCTGTAATGCCTGAATGGGTGTGGAGCCTGCCCTCTTTAACTGCCTTTACTTTAATTAGATTCACTGATTGAGGAATTTCTGGAGCGATTGTTAGTCTGAAGCCCGCGTGCGCGTGCCTGCACACGCACACACAGGTTCTGCTTATCTCCTGAGGGCAGTATGGAGGCACAAGATGCTCTCGGTGTGATCACCCGGGACAGAAAAGGATGGCAGCCCACAGAGGATGGTGAATCTGCACTACAGACATCCGTGGAGGCCAAGTCATTGGGTGTGTTTACAGTGGCGGTCGATAGGTTCTTGATTGGTAAGGGTGTCAAAGATTAAGGAGGGAAGGTAGAAGAAAGGGGTTGTGAGGACAAGCAAATAAGCCCTGGTGGGATGAAGGAAGGGACTCAATGGCCTAATTCTGCTCCTGTGTATTATGGTCTAATGGCTTATGCTGTTAACTCTGGCTCACATTAAGGACAAACAATATCCCACTCCAATGCTTTTTGTCCAGTGACGTTTAAATTTTGCAACCTCAGCATCCAAAATTCTTTTTGGAAATCATTACTGAACCTGCTTCCCTAGCCTCACCAACCTTATGTTCCAGTGCACAACAGTTCACTGTATTGATGCCATTCTCTTCAGCTCAACTCTTCCAAAAGTCAAGCATATCCACCGATCCTCAGTAGACCCCAGCACCTTGCTCCATCAAATCACTGTTCCCCACTGGGTCAAATCCCACGACCGGCTCTCTCTTCATCTCCCGCCGAACAAAGGACCCCAGCTCCCACCGGTGTCAGGCACACTACATCTAAACCTGCTCCCCTGATTGGACAGCTCACATTGCAAAGCTCCCATTATCTCTGACCATAACCCAAACATTGCTTCTACAGAAAGACCGTTACGTTAGCAGTGAAACCTTTCCCAGGGTGTTACATGTACATAAAGTGAAACTAGACACAGGAGTATCTGTACACAAGGTGACTCTGACAAGAAACGATAAAGTGACAAAAGTGAAACTTGGCAAGAGGAATTAAAGGGAATGGTTGAAGGCAGGTGAAAATGAATATCCGGCAGCCCTGCTGAAAAGTTGCACCAAAGACAAATGTAGCATTTTCAATCTGAAAGTTGAAAGAGTGCAGAGAAGGTTTACAAAGATGTTGCCGGGACTTGAGAAACTCAGTTACAGAGAAAGATTGAATAGGTTAGGACTTTATTCCCTGGAGCATAGAAGAATGAGGGGAGATTTGATAGAGGTATATAAAATTATGATGGGTACAGACAGAGTGAATGCAAGCAGGCTTTTTCCACTGAGGCAAGGGGAGAGAAAAACCAGAGGACATGGGTTAAGGGTGAGGGGGGAAAAGTCAAAGGGAACATTAGGGGGGGTCTTCTTCACACAGAGAGTGGTGGGAGTATGGAATGAGCTGTTAGACGAGGTGGTAAATGCGGGTTCTTTTTTAACATTTAAGAATAAATTGGACAGATACATGGATGGGAGGTGTATGGAGGGATATGGTCCGTGTGCAGGTCAGTGGGACTAGGCAGAAAATAGTTCGGTACAGCCAAGAAGGTCCAAAAGGTTTCTATGGTTTCTGTTACTGACAGCAGGACTGATCTTGGTCCCCCAGGTTATTGCCACTGTGAAAAGGCATTTCTACTAACTTTACCATTCTTTGACTCAAAGCTCACTGTGGTTGCTTGGTTTTTAACTTTTTAAATATTTATTTATTGAGATTTATTTATCGAGCCATGTTGTCCAGCAACCCCCCCCGTTTTAACCCTAGCCTAATCACGGGACAATTTACAATGACCAATTAACCTACCAACCGGTAGGTCTTTGGACTGTGGGAGGAAACTGAAGCGCCCAGAGGAAACCCACACAATCACAGGGAGAACCTTACAGACAGTGGCGGGAATTGAATTCCAGTTGTTGGTTCTGCTGAGTATTGTGCTGTGTAGTGGAGTTAGACAGAAAGCAAACCACCAAACTACCAAACTTCTTTAGAAAGGTTCATGCCAATGGTGTGTAAAATGTATGTGTGTGTTGTGAGTGTCCATGAGTGTGTGTATGTGTTAATAACATTGACAGTGCTGACAGCCCCATCTGCAGATGTAACTGGTGTTCCAGGTACATGTAAGGCAGTTTTGGTGTAAGCTGCTGGACTTGCAGGTACTGATGCGTATTTGATTTATTTATCCACCACTCGTAAGTATTCCCATCGGCTTTCTAGAGCTCCAGAGCTGCTTGATTAGATTTCCCTGCACCCTCTTGTGCCATTGCAGATCTGGCTAGTTTGCGTATCTCGATTCACATTATTTATATGTGTAAGGGCGCTGCATGATGGTTGTAGCAGTGAGTGCCGCCGCCTCACAGTCGGAGGGACCGGTTTCGATCCTGACTTCCGTTGCTGTGTGTGTGCTGAGTCCGCACATTCTCACCGCGACAGAGAAGTTCCCACAGAAACTGCGCTTTGCTTTCCAGCGACGTCCCAGGGACGTGCTGGGAGGTTAACACAGAGGGTTGTGGTTCTGTGGAATGTTCTGCCTCAGAGGCCAATTCTCTGGATTCTTTCAAAAAAGTGTTAGATAGAGCTCTTAAAGATAATGGAGTGAAGGGATATGGGGAGAAGGCAGGAAAAGGGTACTGATTGTGGATGATCAGCCATGATCACAGTGAATGGTGGTGCTGGCTCGAAAGGCTGAATGGCCTACTTTTGCACCTATTGTCTATTGTTAACTAGCAACTGTAAACATACCACTTGTGTAGGCAAATGGCAGATAAATCAGGACAGTTTTGGTAGGGGATCTGAAAGAGGATACCTTTTTGGGCTACATGGAACTGGAGTGAAGGGGGATGTTGGGATTGCTCTGCTTGGAGCCAGCATGATCAAGATGGACTAAATGGCCTGGTACGAATATAAACTCAGCAGCCACACACCTGTATATTTGCTTGTTAATGCAAGTATCTAATCAGCCAATCATGTGGCAGCTACTCAAATCATAAAAGCAGGCAGACATGGTCAAGAGGTTCAGTTGTTGTTTAGACCGAACATCAGAATGGGGAAGAAATGTGATCAAAGTGGTTTTGACTGTGGAATGATGGCTGGTGCCGGACAGAATGGTTTGAATATCTCAGAAACTACTGACCTCCTGGGATTCTCACATCTCTAGAGTTTACAAACAGTGCAAACAAAAATCGAGTGAGCAGCAGTTTTGTGGGTGAAAATACCTTGTTTATGAAGAGATCAGAGGAGAAGGGCCAGACTAGTTCAAGCTGACAGGAAGGCAACAGTAACTCAACCAGCTATGCGACACAAGAGTGGTGTGCAGAAGAGCATCTCTGAATGCACAACATGTCAAACCTTGAAGTGGATGGGCTACAACAGCAGAAGACCAGACCGGGTTTCCACCCTTGTACTTAATAAAGTGGCCACTGAACGTACACATATATCTGCACCAGGCACACGTCGTCATGTGTAGCCTGCCAGCAACAATCAGGGGTTTCTGCAATAATCAGCAGCAGACCCAAGGATCACAAGGTGGACAGTTGGTTTAGTTTCTTTCTCCACACCCTGAGCTGTATTGCTGCATTTGACAGAACTTTATAGTCTGGCACAAACTTACTCATCAGCCTCTTAACAAGTTGGATTGTGTAGCAGCAAATGGCACATGCTGTCAACAAGCACCCTGCTGTAAATTGACTTTCCATCTACACTGCAGCACAGAGAGTATGACATTATCATCGCTGCCGAATCCATGCTATTTCCATCATTCGGGGTTTGAAGAGATTTGATTTGTTTGCTTTAGCCAACTCCCATGGTTTATTCCAAAAGCAACTATAAGCTGACTCAAACTAATCGTAGGGACTAATATTAGCAGCCTTCTGTCTTTGGGTAATGTAAGATTTGATCTGTCACAGTTCAAGTACTTCTCGAATCTCGCTGGTATTCATGTAAAATCTTGCAAAATTATACTTTCTCTTCATTTTTGCTTTACTTACTCTCTTGACAATCCTTGTGTTACACAGAAAACCAAACACCAGCTCTGGAAAATTTACGCCTGTTTCGTTCTCAGTTGTCTCCCTTTTAGTATGGTTGACCGCACCGTCTCCTGTTAACTCTCGTCCTCCCAGAATGTTCATTGCTGCAAACATATAACTTTATTGCTTATCCCTTTGAAAGCTGAAAGATTTATCCTAGGGGGCAAAATTGATTCAATACTGATTCTTGCTGAGATAATAACTTTGCTAGATGATGCCCTGATAGAGTCGGATAGCTTCAGTGAAATTATAAGATCATAAGACATAGGAGTAGATTTAGGCCATTTGTTCCATCATGGCTGATTTATTATCCCTCTCAGCCCCATTCTCCTGTCTTCTCTCTGTAACCTTTTATGCCCTGACTAACCAAGAACCTATCAATCTCCACTTTAAATATACCCAGTGACTTGGCCTCCATAGCCAACTGCAGCAATGAATTCCACAGACTCACCACCTACTGACTGAAGAAGTTGCTCCTCATCTTTGTTCTAAAGGGACGTCCTTATATTCTGAAGCTGTGCCCTCTGGTCCTAGACTCCCTCACGATAGGAAGCATCCTCACCGCGTCCACTATCTAGGCCTTTCAATAGTCAGTAGGTTTCAATCAATTAGTTGGTTACTGCCGGTTACCCCACTGGCATTTAGGGCAGCAAGATTCCAGTGAGATCTCCCTCATTCTTCTAAACTCCAGCAAGTACAGGCCCAGAGCCATTAAACGCTCCTCATATGCTAACTCTTTAATTCCTGGTTTCATTCTTGTATCTCTCAGGTCAATATCATTGATAACCATTTATACATTCATTTCCACTGAAATCATGTCTGCGTTTTCAGCTGAACTTGGGAGTGCATTCTTTGTTGTTTGTCCTGTTGACCAATAGTACCAGGTTTCTAGCTCCTCTCCTACTTAGCTCACCTGTTGCAAAGCTCTGCTCACAAACCTCTACTGTCATCTCTGGTATGCAACCATTTTCCATTTGTCACCCATGGCCTGTTAGCAGACAGTATTAAAAGAAAACTACAGTTGGAGAAAGCTTAAATTAAAACAAGAAATGCAGGAAATGCTGGCAGAGCAGGGTGCAATGGTGGGACAAGAAACCATAAACTTTTCATGTTGGTGATCAGAACCAATGAAGTTTTGATTAGATTAGATTAGATTAGGTAAGATTAGATTCAACTTTATTGTCATTGTGTCGAGTACAGACACAAAGCCAATGAAATGCATTTAGCATCTGACCAGAAATGCAAAGAATAGTGTTAGTTACAAAATAACTGTGAATAAAAAGTAAGTGCTACAGCACACAAATATTGAAGTACAGGGACAGTAAATATGGGTGCAATACTGCTAGCGCTGTAATGTGAGGTTCAGCAGGGTCACAGCCTCAAGGAAGAAGCTCTTCCTGTGCCTGCTGGTGCTGGAGCGGAGGCTCCTGTAGTGCCTACCGGATGGGAGGAGAGTAAAAGGTCCATGGTTAGGGTGAGATGTATCCTTGATAATGCTTTTCGCCCTGCCTAGGCAGCGTTTATGGTAGATGTTCTCAATGGTAGGCAATTGGGTGCTGATAATCCGCTGGGCAGTTTTCACCACACGCTGGACTGCTTTGCGGTCCGATACGGGACAATTGCCATACCACACCGAGATGCAGTTGGTGAGTATGCTCTCAGTGGTACAGTGGTAAAAGTCCGTCAGTATCCTGGGACAGAGGTGAGCTTTCTTCAAGCTCCGTAGGAAATAAAGGCGCTGTTGTGCCTTTTTGATCAGGATGGAGGATTTCAGGGACCAGGTGAGATCCTCAGAAATGTGGACACAAAGGAATTTGAAGCTTGATACGCGCTCCACTACAGTTCCGTTGGTGTAGATGGCTCCTAGCCTGTCTGAAGTGCACAATGATCTCCTTGGTCTTCTGGGTGTTACTGATGAGCATTATCTCTGTTTTTCTTCCCACAGATGCAGCTTGGTTTGCTGAGTATTTCTAGAATTTCCTGGTTTTATATTCTATTATTAGTCAGCTGACATCCTCCTGTATTCAAGCTCTGTCACAGTTACATGTACTCAGTGACGGCACAGGTAGTCTGGGTGGTGAGAAAGGTATTTGCCACAATTGCCTTCCTTAGTCAGGCCATCATGTTGCAACTGTACAAGACGGTGGTGAGACCACACTTGGACAACTGTGTATTCAGGTCACCCATCTAGAGGAAGGATGTCATTTAGCTGGAAAAGGTGCAGAAAACATTCATGACAATGTTACCAATACTGGAGGGCTTAAGGTTTAAGGAAAAGCTGGATAGACTGGTACTTCATGCCCTGGAGAACAGGAGATCAAGAGCTGACCTTACAGAGGTATATAGCATCATTTGTGCTTGAAATTTTCAAGAATACTCTGAGAGGCATAGAAAAGGTTGGCGGTTTTCGAAGGGCAGGGTGGAGATACATCTCTACCAAAGGAGGTGTTAGGTGTTCCTTCCCTCCAGTAGCCTGCAGGTCAGTCTTGGTTAAAGTGTAGCACCTGCTTAACCGTTCCCCCTCCCCGGGTCAGGGTAACGTGAAGCCATGGAAGCAGGTAGTGGTTTGTATGATCAACTGGAGCACATTACAATTCCTGCTTATATGACCACTGAAGAGTGTCGATAATGGCTGCCATCGTCCGTCTTGTGAAGACACTGCCCAGAAGAAGGCAATGGCACATCATTTCTGTAGAAAAATCTGCTAAGAATAATCGTGGCTGTGGGAAGACCATGATCGCCCGCATCATACAACACAGCACGTAATGATGATGATGATACGCTGCCAAGAGTAATCATGGCCAGGACCAAGTCATGTGACACAAAACATAATGAATGAATGGAGTCTAGAGAACATAGATTTAAATTTAACAGGTGCATATGGCATAGATTTAAGGTGAGAAGGAAAGAGTTAAAAGGGGATCTGAGGATGTTTTTTTCTCACATAGAGGGTGGTGGGTTTATGGAACAAGGTGCTAAAGGAAACTTGGGGTACAAATACAATGTTTAAAAAGCACTTAGCCAGGGAAATAGTTGGAAAAGGTTCGGAGGGCCAGTCGCTGGCCCACAGAAGCCACAGGCTTGCCTAACATATTATACTAGTGGACTTGTTAATGGACATTTACCACTCACACAGTGTGAGGTTCCTGGTGTTGAGATGACCAGTCCACAACTGGTATCACTCCATCATCAGTAACACACACAAAATGCTGGAGGAACTCTGTGTGTCAGGCAGCATCTAGGGATGGAAGTGAACAGTTAATGTTTTGGCCCAAGACCCTTCATCAGGACTGGAAAGGAAGAGGGCAGAGGGCAGAGTAAAAGGATGGGAGGAAGGGGGAGCAGAAAATCCCCATCATCACTTGAACGTACACCAACAAAACATTATTATGCTCCTGCTGCCCTTCTAAATAGTTTAGTATTCCTTTCCAGACTCCTCCTCCCATCTGGTCATTTGGGATATTAATTCACTTTCATCAAATGTCTGAAGATTGGGACCTGTGCCATTTAAAACATAGGGACTTATTTTTAAATTAGCTGGGAAATCTGATTGGTGTATATAGTCCTTGCCTTTATTTGAAGCGTGAACCATCTTATCCTGGACAAATAGATAAGTCAATCACAGACAAGAGAGGATCTGCAGATGCTGGAAATTCCAAGCAACACACGCAAAATGCTGGAGGAACTCAGCAGGCCGGGCAGCATCTATAGAAAAGAGTACATCACTTGGAAGTACACCAACAGAAAATTATCATGCTGAAGGGTCTCGGCCCGAAACGCTGACTGGACTCTTTTCCATAGATGCTGCCTGGCTGGCCGAGTTCCTCCAGCATTTTGTGTGTGTTGCTCGGATAGATAAGTCTTGGCCAGGTGCTTGGCTTTGAATTTACAGGCACCATGAAAGAGGATTGTTTTTGAAATTTTCAAGCACAACTAATTTGCATGGGTCTACACCCCTCCCCCCTTAGATCAGACAATAACAGGTTCACCAGTCATCTACAAAAGAGGCTGCTTGACACTACTCCTAAATGTTCCGATAGATTTCCAGAGGAAGTACTATAGTCTCTTGTCAGCTTGCTTTTCCACCCACCCACACCTTTACTACAGATCTGCCTGGATGACCCTCTCCCTACCTCTAGCACTCCTGTGTTTGGTAGCTGGCTGAATGTTGTTCTTAGGATGCCTGGACTTCAAAAATTATTCTGCGTCTTGCTTCTTGAATCAGGTCACTGTTCAAACAAAATATCCCCAAATGGTGCCATAGGAATGTTGCAAGGTTATGTTACAGCTCTACAAAACCCTGGTTAGACCACACTTGGAACATCATGTTCAGTTCTGGTCGCCTCATTATAGGATAGATGTAGAAGATTAGAGAAGGTTCAGAGGAGCTCTACCAGGATGCTGCCTCGATTATGAGGATAGGTTGATTGAGCTAGGGCTTTTCTCTCTGGAACAGAGGAAGATGAGAGGCAACTTGATAGAGGTTGGATCAGATAAAAAGAGGCATAGTTGGAGTGGACAGCCAGACTTTTTCCCCAGGATGGAAATGGCTAGTACAAGGGGGCATAATTTTAAGGTGATTGGAGGAAAGTATAGGGGGAATGTCAAAAGTAAATTCTTTACACAGAGAGAAGTGAGTGCATGGAGTGCCCTGCTAGGGCTGGAGTTAGAGGGGGGTACATGAGGGACGTTTTAGTCACTCTTAGATAGGTACATGAATAATGGAAAAAGGAAGGGCTGTGTAGGATCTCCCCCTCCCCCTCCCGCTTTCAAATCTCTTACTAACTCTTCCTTCAGTTAGTCCTGACGAAGGGTCTCGGCCTGAAACGTCGACTGCACCTCTTCCTAGAGGTGCTGCCTGGCCTGCTGCGTTCACCAGCGACTCTTATGTGTGTTGCTTGAATTTCCAGCATCTGCAGAATTCCTGTTGTTTGCTATGTAGGAGGGAAGGGTTAGATTGATCTGAGAGTAGGTTAAAAGATCGGCACAGCATTGTGGGCTGAAGGGCCTGTACTGTGCTGTACGGTGTTCCCCTGAATGCAAGTTCTTCGTTTCTCTCCACCCTGCTTTTATTCTCCCCTTTCCTTCTCAAGTGAGACATGGACAAGTTGGAGAGCAGGCAGTGACTGCCCATTTCACTGGAAGGTCAGCGGATGGCTCATCACCGCACTCATCCCTTGAGAATGTGCTGGCGGGCCGTCCAGTAAAGTTTCTTCCACAGGAAGGAGTTCCAAGATTAAGACCCAGTGATGCAGGAAGACTGAAGTTACATTTTCTAGCCAGGATGGGTGTGACGTGGGGGAGGTCACTTTGCAGAGGTTAGTCTTCCCGTGCATCTGCTGCCCTCGCCTGTCTTAAAGTCATAAAGTCTTAGCAAACTACGATAAGGAAACGGGCTCTTCACGCCAACTAATACACTCATCTGAGCAAGTCCTGTTTGCTTGCACTTGGCCCATTTCGCTGGAAACCTGCTTTGTCCATGTACCTGTTGAAAAAAATCTTAGTGGTAGAGGTTATGAGGAGTGGCCTTGGCACGTTGCAGCAATACCATTGGTGCCTGGACCTTATCAATCCCAACATGTTGGAACCCCTTTCCAAAAACATCGTCCCACTTAAGAAAACTTTCAGTCTTCACCTCGCCTCCCCTCCCCTCCTTTAGCACTTTCAGTATCTTGTTCCTCTCCATTAAAAATATTTTAGAATTTTTTATAGAGAGTACGAGGCTTTGTTATATTAAACCAGAAACAATTTTCCTTGTTAAGAGTTGTCGTGCGAACCCAGCCCACCTTCAAACCTTCAATCAGTGAGTCCAATTCATTACCCGCACTGCCTACTAAGAATGAAATAGAAAAGGAACTATGCCATTCAGCCCATTGTGCTAGCCCTGGTATGCCCTAAAACCGTGGTTGATATTTTACCTAAGCACCACCTTCTTCCCTTCATTACCTTAAATTTATAAACCTGTCAGACTTGCATCTTATCTTTATCAGAGCAAGGGTTTTATGATTCTGGTGGAGCTTACACAACAGTTATAAAGCTGCAGTCACCTTTTTATTAAAGTGGGAGCTGCTATCAAAGTGGTAATGCAAACCGGTTCACTGATGGGATGAAGAGATTGCATTGCTGAAGCTGATGTTCCAACAACATGTTGTGGTAACTGGTCCTTCCTGAAGCAATGAATAAGCTGCTGTTTCGTGGTTTTTTTGAAATGTTAATTATAGAACAAGGGATTACTATTCAAGAAGGCTTATGTGAAAAGGGCAAAGTTGTTTAAAAAGATTAACTGGTTGTCCTGTTGCTAAGGAAATTTCTTCCTTCAAGTCCAGCCCAATCTGTACTAGAACTGTTTTCCAGTTTTATAGGAATACATATCATCTAATACAGAGAGAGAGATGGGTCAGAAACTGGTCCGTTAGTCCATAAAGTCTGTACTTTTGATCACCTACTTTCACAGTTCAAAGTATGTATAAATTATACAACCTTCAGCTTTGTCTGCTTACAGGCAGCCACAAAACAAGAAATGTGAAAGAACCCGATTGAAAAAAACAGACCAACACCCAATGCGTAAAGAGAGAGAGAGAAAAACCACAAACCACGCAAGCAGCCACGTTCAGAACTAATATTGAGTCCATAGACTTGGAGCCCGAAGCAGCCGGAGTAGGCCCGTAGCCTCAGTCTTATTTTTATACTACATTAATTCCATTTTTTAAATTTGCTAGCATCCTGTTCAACCCCCACCAGATTCAACTCCTCCCCTGCACGTTAGGGGCATTTTACAGTCACCAATTGAACCTACTAACCAACATGTCTTTGGGACGTGGGAGAAAACCAGAGCATGGGGAGGAAATCTGTGCAACCACGGGAGCTAGAAGGCATTATATGCATTCAGCCCCTACGCCTCCATCTTCCCGCGAACCCTTTCATCCAGGTCTTGAGAGAATTGAATTTCAGGTCATAAGAATTCATATTCAAATTCTTAGTTCTTTTGGAATACACTTTATGCTGAACTGAACAAATCTGTTTACTTCCAGTGTGTTAAAGCTGGGGTGGGGGGCGGGGGGGCACGGTGGCGTAGTGGTCAGCACGACACCTTACAGTTCTAGTCGCCCCAAGTTCAATTCCCGCCGCTGTCTGTACGGAATTTGTACGTTCCCCCCTGTAGCTGCGTGGGGTTCCTCCGGGTGCTCCGGTTTCCTCCCGCAGTCCACAGACATCATTGTAAATTGTCCCATGATTAGACTAGGGTGAAATCCGCGGTTGCTGGGCAACACGACTGGAAAGGCTGGAAGGGCCTATTCTGCACTGTGTCTCAATAAGTTAAAAAAATTTAAAAACCTGGGTGAAAATAACAGACAATATATTATGAGAGCAAGAAGGAGGTGAAAGGAAAATAATGGTAATTACATAGCACCTTATAATGAATTCAGAACATCGCTAAGTGTTGTATGGCTACTAACATGCAGGCAGATCGTTGATAGCAGGGTTTTACAGCAGCGATGTGTTTATTAGTGGGTAATCTGTTTTTAGCAAAAGGAAAACAAACAGTACTGGAAACACCCGCTTGGTCAGGCAGCACCTGCAGAGAGAGAAACAGGATCTACAGTCTGAAACTTGCCAAAAACACTTGTTGCCTTTATTTGGCACTGCGGACCACACTCCTCTGATTCGTATTCAGGAGGTTGAACTCGCTCTGCAAAAATGTCCAGAGTCTGCAGAGTACTGGGAACTACCAGATTTACAGAGCAGATTAAGAACTACAGAAGGAACCTTTCCTCAATTGCTAAAGTCCTATCATTAGCTTTTCCTTGCTGTATAAAGCTTTCCCCTCTGGCAAAATTATTGCTTATGAATTTTCGGGATACTCAGAATGTCAAAAACCATCAAAAATCATGTGACCAATTAAAAGTATGAACATAGCTTAAATATTAAGCAACTCCAAAACACTTACAAACACCTTGAAGTAATTCACAAATATAAAGCAAACTTGATCATTAATAATCAGTATAATTTACTAAAGGACATTTAACATAACATTGGAGGGTTTAATGTCTCGCAGAAGCCACCTGCGATGAGTGACGTTGGCCTGCTGTGTGAGTTCATGTCTCGGATCGCAGCTTGAACCCACAACTCTCTGACTCAGAAGCGAGTGGGTGAGCATTTTGAGCAACGTTCTACCTCAGAAAAAGGAGAACTTGTAGAGAGCGGTGAGGGTGAATGAGCAGGGAAAAGAGACAGAGAAATGATGAAAAGCAGCAGCACCAAGGTTGCAGAGACGGGCGTGAAGGAACCAGTATCTTGAGCAGCAGGTGCAAAATGCTGGAGGAACTCAGCAGGTCAGGCAGCATCTATGGAGGGGAGCAAACAGTCAATGTTTTGGACCAAGACCCTTCATCAAGATTGTATCATATTTCGAGACCTACAGTCTAACGTAATGTGTGCAGCACCATAGTCACATACTAAAAACAGTCCTCAATGCCCAACATTCTCCACACCAAGTTCTGGTTCACTCAGTTATACTTGCAGCTGCCTATGTAAATGTGTCTTCTTGTAAAGGCATTGTACCACAGGAACAGGCCTTGTCATTTTAAAAAGGGTTTTCTTTGTGTATTAGATTAGATTATGAGGACACGCAGTACTCTTTTATTGTCATTTACTATTGCATGCATTAAGAAATGATACAATATTCCTCCGGTGTGATATCATAGAAACACAGGACAGACCAAGACTGAAAAACTGACAGAAACCACATAATTATAACATATAGTTACAACAGTGCAAGCAATACCGTAACTTGATGAGGAACAGGTCGTGAGCTCGGTAAAAAAGTTCAAAGCCTCTCGAAAGTTCCACATCTCACGCAGATGGGAGAAGGAAGAAAACTCTCCCTGCCATGCCCGACCACAGTCCGACTCTGAGTCGTCCAAAGTCTTTGAGCCTCCGACCAGCCCTCCGACACCAAGTACCGAGCACCATCTCTGCCGAACGCTTGGACTCCAGCCCCGGTCGCCAGCAGCAGGCAAAGCCAAGGATTTTGGGGCCTTCCCTCCAGAGATTCTCGATCACAGAGTAGCAGCAGCAGCGAACCGGGCATTTCAGAAGTTACTCCGGATGTTTCTCCGTGCTCTCACGGCTGTCTCCATCAAATCAGAATTGTGCACGGCCCCTATTTAACAAATATGATATCATTTCACCGGAGAGGCTACGCATGCTGCGTTGCGCCGCCATCTTCTCCTCTACTGTAAACTGGGCATGGCAATTTATAATGGAAATCTAAAAATAGACAAAAAATGTATGGCTGTGAAGTAGAGAACAAGTTGATTCAGTGATCCCTACTGTGGCCCTCATTCATTTGGTCATCAATTGCAAGTACTCTCGGGATTGCTGTACGTGGCGCAGGTTTAGCCCATGCTCTGCTCCTCTGCTGTGACAGTCTCTATTTTATCCGGTACTTAACTGCCCGTTACGCCACTGGGGTTTAGGGAAGCAACGAAGGTCCTCCATCCCTATCTGTGTAAAAGGATTCTTCATTGCTGTTTCCATAATAATTGGTTTTTGACCAGTCAGGGTTGCTAGTCCTGAGCTGAACCCCCCAAAGCTGGAGGACTATTGGACCACTCTTAGCCTGACCTCTACCCTTTGACCTATTGGGATGGGTGAGCCAAAGCACAAGGCCCTGACTCCAGCCAACATGGTTCTCCAGGTCATTGGGGCACACAAGCCTCCAAACCCTACGGCAAGGTTGTGGTCCTCTTGGAGGATTTCATTTGGGTGTCTTAAGACGGAATGTATCTGATGGGTCACAGTGGACAAATGCCTGGACAAAGTGCCCAGTGTTGCCCTTGTTCCGGTGGCCAGCATTGTGTGTGACCCGCATCAAGCTGGGCTTAGAACTGGAGTATGCAGGCACCATGTGTCACTACTTACTGAGACGTTCTGAGCTTCTGTCTGCCCTCCGGTGTTGCAAAAAATGGGCCTGGCCTCGTTGCTGCACAATTCATTACCTGCCTTTGGTGGAAATATTCTTTTAGAACTCCTTTTGCCACCAGCCCATCAGGCAGTGGTAGGCAGGTGCTGGGGGAAAAGGACATGACAGGTCGTGGGGCAGGGGGAAAGGACTGCAGTCTGAGGTCCTTCTGCCACAAGACACTGAAGGACTAAGCCCTGTGTACACATCTCTCAAACTATTAAAGTTTGTATGGTCCAAGAAGGTCACATGAATGGCAATGGTGTTTTGTGCATAAAATGCTCCAACAATGCAAATGTATTGAACCAGTAACACCAAGAATATACTCTCAGTGTCCACTTTATTCGGTACATCTGTACACTTGCTCACTAGTGCAAATATCTAATCACCCAATCCTTTCTCTGGGTATCTCTCCATTGTGATCCATCAGATACATTCCACCTTAGATCCAGATGCAGTAACTAAATGCATAAAGACATGCAGACAAGTCAGACCAAACATCAGAATGGGTAAGAAATGTGATCTAGGTGATTTTGACTGGCGAATGATTGTTGGTGCCAGATGGGGTGGTTTGAGTATCTCAGAAAATTGCTGATCTCCTGGGATTTTCACACCCAACAGTCTGTAGAGTTTACGGAGAATGGTGCAAAAAACAAAAAAAAGACATAGATAATGAGAGAGGTCAGAGGGGACGGGACAGAGCGGTTCACGCTGTCAGGAAGGCAACAGTAACTCAAATAACCGTGTGCTAAAACAGTGGTGTGCAGAAGAGCATCACTAAACACACAAGATGTTGGACCTTGAAGTGGATGGGCTACAACAGCAGAAGACCACGAACATGCACTTAGTGGCCACTTTATTAGGTACAGGAGGTATCAAATAAAGTACTCACTGAGTGAATGACTGGACGACTCTCTGAATGTGGAGAGGACCATGTATATACTTTTATGAATAAAGTTTATTTTTCAAGTGAATGAAAAAGAGTTAGTTAAGAAGGTTATGTTGCCTAAAAATGGTGAAAGTTGTCAAGAAGATCGAGTGCTGTGTGCCCACCCCAGAAGGCAAAGGTGATTTTTATTTTAGAACAAACTTATAAATGTCATGACGTGTTCAAATCTTGGCAACAACACTACCTAACAAAATGTTCCCTTTATTTGTTGTTTTCCAATGGCGTTTTACTGTTTTTGATTCTCAAAATGTAAAAAAGAAACAGCCAGTAAAAGTGATGTTATTCTGGCCTGGATGTGGTTTGCTCCCAGTGTAGGCAGGGCTGTGCTTGGTGGACGTCAGGTAGTTACTGCATCAAGGCACTTGCCAATTTAAAATGAAGCTGCATTAACCTTTCCTGCATTTCTATTTTCTGAAGATGAAGATGTTGCATCCAGTGAATCATCCTTTGATTGGCATTCCTCAGTGCTCACAGCTCAGTCGCCATGGTGAAAACCTTTTAATACCTGACTTCTACTGTTCAAAATAAGTGATGACTAATCAAGTGAGCCAGCAGGACTTTTATTCCAGAATAAAAGCACCCCTTAAATCAGATGACTCAGTGGTGTAGTCAAGAATTATTTACTTACTGATTTGAGCAGGATTTATATTTTATCCATACTCCTTTGCCAAAGGATTATTTTTACCCCTGTGTAAGATAATTGTTAAGTCTGGAACTGACTTCTTAAAGGAGAAGCATCGTCTTTCTTTCCTCATATTCAAAATTAAACGACTAAACTAATGACTTTTTAAAAAGTACTTTATTGACGTTGAAGCAACTCTGATATTGTCCTTGGATTTGGACGTGCAACCAATGTCAGTAACGGAAAGGATCCTAGGATGCTGGGAGCAGCGACAACGAGGAATCTGGCGTGAATGCGCACCGCACTGTACGCCATTACCTCTGGGTCTGAAGTCTCCATCTAGTTCGTTTAAGACCATGAGACATGGGAGCAGAATCACAGCATTCAACCATGGCTGGCTTATTTTCCCTCTCAACCCCATTCTCCTGCCTTCTTCCCATAACCTTTAACGTCCTTAGTAATCAAGCATCTATCAACCCCTGCTTTAAATATACCCAGTGACTTGGCCTCCACAGTCATCTGTGGCAACAAGTTCCACAGATTCACT
Organism: Mobula birostris; assembly: GCF_030028105.1. NCBI lineage: Eukaryota > Metazoa > Chordata > Chondrichthyes > Myliobatiformes > Myliobatidae > Mobula > Mobula birostris. The sequence continues at coordinate 31,377,280 of NC_092394.1, read as the reverse complement.
ACTCTGTGGTTAAAGATTGCAGTGTGGTGCCCGAATTGAAGTTGCCAAGCTCTGTTCTGTAACTTGAGTGGATGATTGCAATGTACTGTCTAAGGCCAACTGAGAAAGTGTTTCATTGTCAGAGGAGATAATGATATTTCGAAGTGGGCAGAACCAGCCTGCTCACCGACTGGGCTTTTTGCTCTGTAACATCACCTAACACCATTCTGCTTCAGCTGGTTTGCCTTTGAAACCCTTGTTCCTACCTTTGTTACCTCAAGACTTCCCAGCTCACAACTGGCAACCTCTGTGAACCTCAGACTGACCAGCGCTCTGCTGCCTTTGTCTTAAGGCGATTCGAATACTGTTCACACATCACCCCTGTGCTGGCCTGTCCTTCTTGCCTCCCACTCCCAGTTAAGGAACAACTCAGTGATAACTTGTTTCCCTTCTGCTTGAATCTCTTAATAACCACTTCCTTCTCTGCAATTTCATTCAAAATCCTTGGGTCTTTGTGCTCCTTCAGTTCTTACCTATCAAAAGCTTCCCTGATTTTAATTGTTCTGTCCTTGGTGACGAGGCCTTCACCTGCCTTTGGAAATTCCTCACCATTTCTATTTTCCCTTTGAAGACACAGCTTACAATATAGCTGTCAGTCACCTCCCTTGACTTCCCCCTGCTTAGCGAGGTGTCAGACGTGCTTTAAAAAGCTCTTCGTAAGAGCCTTGAGATGTTTTTGTTAAAATTAGGAGAGAAGACTGACAGCTATATAGTAAACTGTGTCTTCGAAGGGAAAACGAAGGTGGAGTGGAATTTTTAAAGGCAGTTAAAGATGTTAATGAAATTAAAATCGTTGTTGCTGAAGACATTTCTTCTCTTGGCCAAGGCAAAGGCTTAAGCATTTACCAGTGCAGTCAAACACAGGTTAACCGTTTATTTATCCCATCTGCTCTTTACAACCTCAAACAACAGGAATTCTGCAGATGCTGGAAATTCAAGCAAATCATATCAAAGTTGCTGGTGAACGCAGCAGGCCAGGCAGCATCTCTAGGAAGAGGTACAGTTGACGTTTCAGGCCGAGACCCTTCACCAGGACTAACTGAAGGAACAGTTAGTAAGGAATTTGAAAGTGGGAGGGGGAGGGGGAGATCCAAAATGATAGGAGAAGACAGGAGGGGGAGGGATGGAGCCAAGAGCTGGACAGGTGATTGGCAAAGGGGATATGAGAGGATCATGGGACAGGAGGCCCAGGGAGAAAGACAAGGGGGGGGAGGGGAACCAGAGGATGGGCAAGGGGTATAGTCAGAGGGACAGAGGGAGAAAAAGGAGAGTGAGAGAAAGAATGTGTGTATAAAAATAAATAACGGATGGGTTACGACCCCCCTCTCTCTGCTTTTCGCAGGGACCGCTCCCTATGCGACCCCCTTGTCCATTCATTCCCCCCCATCCCTCCCCACTGATCTCCCTCCTGGCACTTATCCTTGTAAGCGGAACAAGTGCTACACATGCCCTTACACTTCCTCCCTTACCACCATTCAGGGCCCCAGACAGTCCTTCCAGGTGAGGCGACACTTCATTGGTGCGTCCAGCTGGGGTGATATACTGCGTCCGGTGCTCCCGATGTGGCCTTCTATATATTGGCGAGACCCGACGCAGACTGAGAGACCGCTTTGCTGAACACCTACGCTCTGTCCGCCAGAGAAAGCAGGATCTTCCAGTGGCCACACATTTTAATTCCACATCCCATTCCCATTCTGACATGTCTATCCACGGCCTCCTCTACTGTAAAGATGAAGCCACACTCAGGGTGGAGGAACAACACCTTATATTCCGTCTGGGTAGCCTCCAACCTGATGGCATGAACATTGACTTCTCTAACTTTTGCTACTGCCCCACCTCCCCCTTGTACCCCATCTGTTATTTATTTATATACACCCATTCTTTCTCCCACTCTCCTTTTTCTCCCTCTGTCCCTCTGACTATACCCCTTGCCCATCTTCTGAGTTTCCCCCCCTCCCCCTTTTCCTTCTCCCTAGGCATCCTGTCCCATGATCCTCTCATATCCCCTTTGCCAATCACCTGTCCAGCTCTTGGCTCCATCCCTCCCTCTCCTGTCTTCTATCATTTTGGATCTCCCCCTCCCACTTTCAAATCTCTTACGAGCTCTTCCTTCAGTTAGTCCTGACGAAGGGTCTCGCCCTGAAATGTCGACTGTCCCTCTTCCTAGAGATGCTGCCTGGCCTGCTGCGTTCACCAGCAACTTTGATGTGTGTTGCTCTTTACAACCTGGCAGCTTTAGTGATGGGAAGTGCTCTGGAATATTTTGAATGGAAGAAGGTGGCGATCAGTTTTTGCTTTCTGGTACCAGTCTGGGCAGTACGAAAGGAAATTTAACCGGGGTTAAAAGCTCATCTATTGACTCAATGTGATAACTGGTCACTGGTTGAAGTTATTCTCTGTGCACACGTCTCTGCTGCAATAAGCCTGGCCCTAACCCCACTACAAGAAATAGCGTTCCCCTAAGTTCGATCTGTGGTTAACCATTTCCTCCCATGTGCAGCCTTACTGAACATGAAGAATGCCAGACTCTTCTCTCGAATAAACATCGAGAAACTGCACACGATGGGAATCTAAAATAAAACCGCAAAATGCTGATGGCACTCAGCCGGTCAGTCAGCGTCTGTAGAGAGAGAAACATGGAGTTGATGATTCAAGTCAGAGCCACTTAGGGATGAGAGAGAATGAGCTAATTTGTTTTAAGCTTTAGAGAAGATGAAAAAGGAATGGATAGGACACAGGGAATACCTGTGATAGGGTGAGGTCAGGATTGCCAAGGAGATAAGTCGAGGAGCTCATCCAGCTGACCAGATAGCCTGTTTTAGCTGCTTGACCCCTGTGGAGACTGGGGAAAATGCAAACATAAACCAAAGAGTAGCACTACTTGACTGTGTTTGGTTCATTTTAGTGCTTATTAAAGAAGTTGATTTTCCACCTGCCATCTGATTCTAATCAGACATTTGAGATGCCACGTGCTGTATATCCCAGTGCATTCAGGTGTTTGTGTTATCTCAGGCAGGTGTACCTCACTCACTTAAACACCAGTTTGCCGTGTCCTGTCTATTCCCCTCTCATCTTCTCTGCAACTTAAAACAAGCTAATTTAACTTGCAGCATCTTCAGGAGTAGATTTAAGCAACACTCTTGTTTCAGAAAGGAACAAAAACTATTTAGTTGATTAAAATTGAATCCTAAGTTCTATCTGTCTAAAAGTACTCAAGGGCTTATGCCAAACAATAGATGTTTTTGTTGCAATCCACACAACTCAAATGTTGCAATCGACGTAATAAATTAGCTCGACATTTCTGTCTGTTATACTAATTGAGATTTGTTATGATCTTAAGCCTCTAAAATATTGTACCAGATGCCAGAAGAATTGTTTTTTTCTGTAGATAGGGGGCGCTAGTGTTGGGTAATACAAATGGACCATTCAGAATTTAATAGGTGGCACGAAATGACAGTGCAATCCTATGTTCGATAAATTACTTTGATCAAATGACAGATATTCCAGGGCTGTGTTGATTGTTCAGATTTCTTTACAGAAGTAATGATTAAGAGTCCTTCTGCCAAAGGAAAACAAATAAAGTCATACAGAGATAAAGCCCTTGGGCCTTTCAAGAGGCAGGAACCCTGATCTGCAGCATTGTCCTTCAGTTTTTCACTTGGCTGATTAATGGTTTTTATTACAGAGCTACTGTTGATATTGAGTATTAAATATATTCTGTCCAGTTACATCTCTAAGGGCTTCCTTCAGAGTAACGTGATCAAGCCAGTTCCCATTCACCAGAGGGTGGTGAATTAGTGGAATCCATTGCCACAGATGGCCGTGGAGGCCAGGTCAAAGTTGAAAGTACATTTATTCCCCAAGTATATGTACATTATACAACCTCGAGATCCGTCTCCTTGCAGGCAGCCACCAAGCAAAGAAACCCGGAAAGAGCCCATTCCAAAACAGATCGTCAAGCACCCAGTGCACAGAGAGAAAAAAATGATGTGCAAACTATAAAAGTAAGCGAGCAGCATTCAGACGCGAAGTTTTGCAAAAGACATGGAGCCAGGCATCACTGCAGCTGGAGCAGACTACAGCCTCAGTCATTGTGCATTTTTAAAGTGGAGGTTAGTAGGTTCTTGGTTAGTAAGGGTATCAAAGATTACAGGGAGAAGACAGGAAAATGGGGCTGAGAGGGATAATAAATTAGCCATGATTGAATGATAGAGAATACTTGATGGGCTGAATGGCCTAACTCTGCTCCAATGTAAAAATGGATGTTACAGATCAGGTTACAATGCAAGTAGAAAGAACACAGATGATGATGATGATAATAATTTTTTTATGGAATTCATTAATAAGTGGATACATATATGAGGGGTGATTGATAAGTTCGTGGCCTAAGGTAGAAGGATTCAATTTTAGAAAACCTAGCACATTTATTTTCAACATAGTCCCCTCCTACATGTACACACTCAGTCCAGCGGTCGTGGAGCACACGGATCCCTTCTTTGTAGAAGTGGTCCACAGCAGGGGTGATTGATAAGTTCATGGCCTAAGGTAGAGGAAGATGAGTTATTAACCAAACTTCCTGCATTATCACTCAAAGAGTTGAACCGCGCGTGCATGTAACGAGAGCGTCTTGGACCTCCAGATGGTCCACAGCAGGGGTGATTGATAAGTTTGTGGCCTAAGGTAGAAGGAGATGAGTTATACAGCTCTCTTTACATGCACATGCAGTTCAACTCTTTGAGTGAAAGTGCAGAAAGTTTGAAGTTAATGACTCATCTCATTCTACCTTAAGCCACGAACTTATCAATCACCTCTGCTGTGGACCACTTTCTGGAGGTCCAAGATACCGACTTCTACAAAGAAGGGATCCGTGTGCTCCACGACCGCTGGACTAAGTGTGTAAATGTAGGAAAAATAAATGTGCCTAGGTTTTCTAAAATTGACTTACCTTAGGCCATGAACTTATCAATCACCCCTCCTACATTCCAGTGGTTTAAACATGGGTGGTCAATGAGTTGAACAGCATCTGTGGGGTGGGGGGGAAGGAATGATAGACGTTTCAAAATGTTGATTCCTCCCCCCACCCAGATGCGATGCAACCTGCTGAGTTTCTCTATTAAATTGTTTGGTCTTCACGTTCCAACGTTCGCAATCTCTTGTCTCTTAGTCATGGGTAGTGTTGGAATATTCAATGAAATGAAAGAATTATGACAATGATACAGGTAGGTATTAAAAACAGATGTCTCTGCCTTACATAGAAATGAGCTGTTGGACAGTTCTGAGAAAGAACCCTTAGATGGCCTGTGTCAGACTATCACCCTGAGAAATGGGTTCCAGTCTCCAGCAATGGTTTAGCAGTCTCCATCCCTTCCATCTCTACCGTTAACCTTGAAACCCATAGCACACAGGCAAGGCAGTGGAACCTCTTTCCCTTTCTCCTCCTGCTACATGTCGAAACATGTACGCATATCTATACAAGCACTTCAATCGTCTACACCTAGAAAGCTACAGATCTGCTTGGGATGTAAGATCAGGAATCAACTCCTGCCGCTTTCAGTCTATGTTTTCCCCGTGACTGCATGGGTTTCCTCCGTGTGCTCCCGTTTCCTCCCAGATTACAACCAGTTGTAGGTTAGGGCTAGTAAGTTATGGGCATTGCTTGTGTAAGATCAGGAATCAACTCCTGCCACTTTCAATCTGTGTTTTCCCCGTGACTGCGTGGGTTTCCTCCGTATCCTCCCATTCCCTCCCACATTCCAAACAATTGCAGGTTAGGGCTAGTAAATAGGGGCATTGCTTGTGTTAGAGTGAGTTTTGGGTTTAGGTCATTTACATTTAGCAAATGGCTTTGGCTACCAGTCTTCTGTTCCTTGACAATGTATTGTGGATTTAATTTGGAACAAAGCATTTCCTAAAAGCTGTGAATCCCAGTCCACGGATGATGCTGGTGTCTGTGGGATGGATGTGATCCAGAAGGTGTGAAGTTTGTATTTAGCTTCAAAAGAAAGCATTGTCTATACTTTGTAAATATGGAATTGTCCTTTGTGTTTAGCAAATAAATCTCGAGCTCCACATTGGGCCGGGAGACCTTTCTACCAAAAGCCTCTCTGTATGATGTCTGCTGTACCTTGTTTTGTCGAATAAAGAAGCTGTTTTGTATCTGCCAGTAACTCTCTCTCTGGTGATTTCATTCACGCAACAACAGCTTGTTGGAGCTGGAAGCATGCTGACATTTGCAGCCTGCCTCCAGAACAATCCTCGGACTGCCCTGGTCATTGAAGCAAATGGCACATTTCACTCCTGTTTTGATGTACATATGACAAATAAAGCTAATCATTATCTACCTTGATTAGGTTAGATAGATACATGATAGTCAGTTTGGGCATGGTACCTAAACGGGCTTGTTACTTCTGTGCTTTGTGACTTCTGAACTTCTGCCTTCTTTGAGAAGACTGATATGTCAGTACTGCCTTCCAACTCTGCAGGTTCATCCAGAAGGAACCTCAGGAGATGGTAACGTCTGGGTTTATCATTCTTACTGACGGATAAGGCGCACACAAACAACTTTGCAGAGTGCCTCATAATTTATTTGCAGTGCGGTGAGAAGTCTTGTCAGTGATGAATAATTACAACTTCCTATTGATTTTGCTTTAACCTGTGTGTAAACCCAGAGCCACATGGTTGCAATCAGCTTGTATCTGACTAGCCACAAGATGCCAGTGTCCACGCCATGGTCAGACCGTGATGGGAGAGTTGTTTAATTACCATTGCTCACAAATTCCCTTACAGAGTTCAAGGCTGAAGTGGTTTATATCAATCCTGTAAATCTGCAGACTCTGGAGCCCATGGGATTGTCGGATCCTGCAAAGGAATGGGACTCAGAGGAATGGGATCGCATATCAAGATATTAGCTGTATGAGTTAGAAACGTATCCCATGCTGTTGGGTTTATTGCAGGGGTTTGTTGTGTACAGCTTTGTTATATCCTGGCAAAAATAGACCACCAGTTTCAGATCTTTAGTGGACCCCAAAACAGTTGGGAAGATAACTGTGGAAATTGGGCAGATGGTAGAATGTTAAACTCCAGTTGATGGATGACATTGTGTGGACCCTGGAATATTGAGAAGGGACACCTGCCCTTCTCACTTACTTCTGAAGAGGCATGTTGGCAGAATACGGACCTTGTAATGTGAGATGTGCTGACTGGCAGAGACAGATATTTGCCGTCACTTTTATCAGAGGACATCGTTGGGATTATGATACTACACTGTGCCCATTTTGCCAAACTCTTCATGTGGTGTCGGGGTTGTACTGTCCAATAGAAAGCATGTGAGCTGGATGTATTAGTACTTCTTCCTTGTGAAGTGTGGTCTGGGCAAGGAGCAGTACTTGGTAGTACCATGAACAGGGTTAAAAACCTGATGCTCACCCACCAAAGCCAAGGACCAGAAACAGCTAATTGGTTCATTTTGGCTGCACTGCTTCTGCCCCGGTACTGTTTGATTAACAGGTTTTATTTACGATTGCCTGAAGTTATCCTCATAGCTGAGAGACATGCAGTTAGATGTCATTCTGTTACCCTTCTGTGGGGCTTCAATATTGTGAGGAGACCAAACCTAGATGCTGCCGTGTTGCCTTGATGATCAAAGTGTTGTGTTTGTAGTTTTATTCTATATTGTCGTTGTCAATGACCCTTTACACAATACCTACTTTATCGGTACATTGATTGTGGATCTTTAGTTACTTTTCAACTAAAACGGAGCCCCGATGTCCCAAATCTGTTTGTTTATCTTCGTGGGATTAATTTTGTGCTAATTCACTTGAATATACTTCCATTTCCCTATTCGCCCTCTTCTCTTCCCCACCTCTCTTAATGTATCTGTACCCTGTCTCTCAAAGCCATCACAGCATCATTAACAAAGTTGAGTATCATTTCCTTAATTCCTTCTTTGATAGCAAAGCCTGAGGAATGTTGATGTCTGCAATCTTTGCAACTGAATTTAACGTGTGTCATTCTACCTCTTGCTCTTGTTCATCGGTCTCGCGCAAACAAAATCTTAAACCGTCATCTTTCAGGTGGCCCATTTGGCAATCACGCCGTGGCATATCTACTGGACTGCCGTTGCTCACCAGCGCTGCAAAGCTTTGAGGAAAGTTAAGCCTAGTATGTGAGGTAGTACTGCACTTCGGAAAGGTGTTCCAAGCTTCTGATCAGACTTTCCAATAACTCCATGACAAGTCACATCATCTGACCAATTATTTCCAGCATTTCTCAGGAACAACTAGAGATCAGCAGCTGTTACAAAGGTGATGCCGTGTATTACTTTGATAGCAGCTTTAACAGGATGCATTTCAGAGGCAGGGCAAACACAGTGTGTATTTAATGCGTCCAACTAGCATGGATTCCGTGGCGATTTGTTTTTTGGCATTTTGTTGGAAATGGAGCGTCACTTAAATTCAAATTCAAAAATAATCTATTAATTTAGAGGAACTTCCAAGCTAGGGTGTGCACATGGAGTTCGTCCGCAGACACTTTAATGAGCCGTTGTGAGCCTTGACAGAATAAGCAGTGTTTCTGTTGCTAGTTTATTAAACTGGCTTCAGCCCCAAAAATTGGATCAAGGGACCTGAGCTGTTTCCGAATAGTCTGCGCTTTTAAAAGGATTTGAAAAACACACGGAAAAACAAACCAAAAACCTGTGAGGTTAAAGCCAGGCAGGGATATTCAGAATGCTTAAAATGACTAGAATGCGACAACTTGCTCTAAATGCCAGATATATTTCCACCTCGTTAGCAGTATGTTCCGAAAGTTTTACTGGAGGTTGAGAGGAACTGGAAAATGTTAATCTACGCACCTGTGAATAGGAGGAACACAATCCTAGAAATGGATCTTCCTTTTAAAAATGAATTCGCTCACGTAGTCTGTGTGATCTGCTTTAGGCAGCTTTTTTTGAAAGGCTGCTCATGTTGGCTGCCATGAGCGGACAGAAGTTACCACTCACTAAGTGTAGGGGTCCGAGCATGCTGCACAGGTCATTTAATCATTTCAGAGTATCATTCCCTTAGTTCCTTCTTTGATAGCAAAGGTGAAGAATGATAATGTCTAGAATCCTTGTGACAGAACTTAACGTATGTCGTTTAATTATTTCAGAGAAAGTCTTGCTGTCTTCTTTGAATTCCTCTCTCCAACAATTTCCTCTTTTTGTTCTGCCTGGTGTTTTTTGTTGAAGAGCATGGTAAAGATTGGCCAGCAGCTGGAGGAAATGAGTACAGTTTCACCGGGCAGTTCTTAGCTTCCCCTGTCTCTCCCTGGTGTGAGCCAAGGAAGGGCTGTGTTGACAGGAGATACTAATATTGCAGCCTAACCCAGTCCTGTTCTCCTCCGCCATGTAGGCTTGGGTACAGCTCAGCAGCTACTGCTGTCTCGAGGTTGCTAGTCTTGGCTGATCCTTCATCTCTGCTCTCTTAAGATCAATTTGGAACCAGACCTGTCGGCTTTTAACCCAGGAATTCCTAACCTAGGGTCCACTGACCTCTCGGTTAATGGTAGGGTTCCATGGCATAAAAAAGGTTGGGAACCCCTGTTTTATCCCACTGGTATTGGAAGAACCTCCATTTTATATGTGTGCTGTCTGTTTTGTTTGTGTGGATACACATCTCGGTAGTGGGCGTTCTGGTGCCTTGACCCATTTAGCAACCAGGCTCACTTCTACCATATTAGCTAAAACGTAAGCCATGATTTTCAACTGGCAGAGAAAATAGGATAACTAGCAATCAATCCTGTAGGATAGCTCTTGAGTTTCCACATCTCAAGCAGGACCTCACAGATCTAGCCCTTAAGTTTATCGCGACTTTCTGTCACAAAAGAGAGACCCTCTGGATTTTACCTCACAGATCTGGCCCTTAAGTTTATCGCGACCTTCTGTCACAGAAGAGAGACCCTCTCAATTTTGCTATAGTCATTATTTTCTAGTACTGTTCAGATAGAAGAGTCTGCTTTTCAATTTTTTTGTTCCAGTAACTGAAACACTTTTTCTAAGACTGCCTGTGTCCAGTGAGTATTGGGCCAAGCAACGTAAAAGCCTCAATGGTTTCCAAAAAGCTTTGGCTTAGAAATCATTTTATTTTATTACTTAACTGCACCTAATATCTTCCACAAGTTGAATAAAACTCCAAGGGCAGTGCTTTAAAGATTTCTGGATATAGTGTTGATATTGTACATTGCTTAAATCAGAATCAATTACAGGTGGAATATTGATGTTGGATAAAAGTACAGAGCTGATGAGACAAAAGGATTGTTTTATTCTCAAGCGGAGAAATAAATACATTTATGGAGCACCTTATTTTGTGTGCTTTGAGGGCTATTGCTACCAATTGGGTTATTTTTAAACTGCTCTTTTTTGTTGTTGCATGAACAGTTTCCAAGGTCCTTCAGACAATAAATGAATGAATGACCAAGTAATTTGTTCTGGAAAGTGGGTTGAAGGCAGGGTGTCCGATATGACATCAGGAGAATCCAGTGCCCTTATTACTGCATTGTGCTCTCCTAATTCCCTCATGCATTATCCAAAATACAGCCTTGAAAGTAGCCGTGTTAACAAATTCTTGAAGAGTCTCAAGTTGTCAAGGTCACTCAATGGCTTAAGCTGACAATTTTTATATTCAGAGGTAAGTGAGCCACACTGATTTTGTGTGTATTTTGGAAACTTATTTCCAGTAGCTGGAACATATGATTGTAAGCAAAACCTATCCTATTAACCTGAGCTAGGTACCAGTACCCAATATTATTAAAAGAAGCATCTATTGTGAGAACCATTTGTCTTTGGCTGTGGCGCTTCAGGAAGCTGTTATGTGATGTGCCCCATATGGCGTAAGATGCCAGATCAAGGCTTGTCAGAAGAGTAATCTGTTTAGCAGTTTGTCTGTTTTCACAGCCAAATAGAGAGCAAAGTCCTCATGCTTTAGAGGATTATATGTAAAGAAATGGAAAGTACTGTACTTCACCACTGTACTTCAAAACAACTGTTTGGGATGCCCCGTACTTGGGAAAGGAAATATATAGTTTAATTCTTCATCCTACAGTAAAAGAAAGATAACAGGGAAATTATGGGAACTGGATAAGTTCCAGGTAGGTGGTCCTGGAGGAAGAACAGTCTAGTTTTACTGCCTGCATTACCTTCCCCAGTAATTCCAAGACCTAAGTCTATTATTTTTAATAGACTTGTATTCTCCACCAGTAACTTACTTGAGTCATAGATTTTGACTCCAAGTTATTTAATTCTTTCATTTGATCCCAACATAATCATTACTAATCATAAAATAAATGGCCCACATATGAGGTTAATTTACGTTGGAAGGTATATGGAGACTTCACCGCCAGCACGAGTTGGGCAGAAGTTCACACCTAAAGTGAATGCTTCACATGAAGTACAACAGTGCCTCCATTCCAAATTAATCAATTCAAGCTCCATATGATTTAAGATTGCATATTTAAAGCATTGAACATTCATTTATTTCACCCAGTGTCTTCAAGGAACCTTGGGTTGTATTGAACCTCTTCTTCGATCACTAGTATTTTAACCTGCCAGTCTAATAGCCTCTCTCACTCCATCCAGACTCATAACGTATTAAGCTGCATCTTGACTTGACTTAGATCATAGAACGTAGAACAGTACAGCTCAGGAACAGGCCATTCGGCCCACAATGTTGTGCTGAACCAACTAGAAAGCTAATCCCTCCTGCCCACACAATGTCCATATCCCTCCATCTTTCTCACCTTCACGTGCCTATCTAAATGTCTCTTAAAAGCTTCTAATGTATTTACCTCTACCACCATAGTAGTCAGTGCAGTCCAGGCATCCACCACTCTCTGAGTTAAAAACTTACCCCTTACATCCCCTTTGAACCTACCCCCTCTCATAATGTATGCCACCTGGTATTAGATATTTCAACCCTGGAAAAAGATACTCCCTGTCTACTGTATCTATGCCTCTCATAATCTCTATCAGCCTCCATTTCTCCAAAGAAAATGACCCAAGTTTGTCCAGCCTCTCGTTATAGCACATGCCTTCTAAACCAGACAGCATCCTGGTAAACCTCTTCTGCACCCTCTCCGAAGCCTCAACACCCTCCCTATAGAGGGGTGACCAGAACTGTATCCAATACTCCAGATGTAGCCTAACCAGTTTTATAAAGTTGCAACTGTACCTCTTCCAAGTTTGCTTCATCGTTCTTTCCACACTCTTCTTATTCGGAGTAGAGAGTCCGTTGAAGGAGAATTGTTCATTTTTATAAAGCGTTGGAGATCTGGACCTCAGCCCAAAAGGGTGAGGGAGGCGGAGACCTCAAATGTCATTAAAGAAGTATCTGAGTGAACTCTTGGAGTGCTGTTGCCGACAGAACTAGGTGGAAAGTGAATTAATTTGTGTACGATTAATAATTGATTGATAAGTTCGTGGCCTAAGATAGAAGGAGATGAGTTATACAGCTCTCGTTACATGCACATGCAATTCAACTCTTTGAGTGATTATGCAGAAAGTTTGAAGTTAATAACTCATCAGTTAATAACTCAAGCAGCACACGCAAAATTCTGGTAGAACACAGCAGGCCAGGCAGCATCTATAGGAAGAGATACAGTCGATGTTTCGGGCTGAGACCCTTCGTCAGGACTAACTGAAAGAAGAAATAGTAAAAGATTTGAAAGAGGGAGGGGGAGGGGGAGATCCAAAATGATAGGGGAAGACGAGGGGGAGGGATGAAGCTAAGAGCTGAGAAGTAGATTGGCTAAAGGGAAACAAAGCTGGAGACATGGGAGAAAGAAAGGGGGAGGGGAGCACCAGAGGAAGATGGAGAGAAGGCAAGGAGTGATAGTGAGAGGAAAAGGGGAGAGTAAATAATAAATGAATGAATAAATAAAATAGGAGATGGGGTAAGAAGGGGAGGAGGGGCATTAGTGGAAGTTAGAGAAATCAATGTTCATGCCATCAGATTGGGTGCTACCCAGACGGAATATAAGGTGTTGTTCCTCCAACCTGAATGTGGCTTCATCTTGACAGTAGAGGAGGCCATGGATTGACATATCAGAATGGGAATGGGAATAGGACATGGAATTATTTTGTGTGTGTTCCAGCATCTGTAGATTTTCTTGTGTTTGAGTTAATAACTCATCAGTGGTGATTGATAAGTTTGTGGCCTAAAGTAGAAGGAGATGAGTTTTAACTTCAAACTTTCTGCATAATCGCTGAAAGAGTTGAACTGCATGTGCATGTAATGAGAGCTGTATAACTCATCTCCTTCTACCTTAGGCCACGAACTTATCAATCACCCATGCTGTGGACACTTTCTGGAGGTCCAAGATCCGTATGCTCCACGACCGCTGGACTAGGTGTGTAAATGTAGGAGGGGACTATGTTGAAACATAAATGTGGTAGGTTTTCTAAAATTGACTCCTTCTACTTTAGGCCACGAACTTATCAGTCACCCCTTGTAACTGTTTCTCAGCCAGCATAAGTATGGTGTAATAAATGTCCTCGTTCTATGCTGTAAATCTTATGATTCTATTATTTAGTTTGTGTCAATAATTCAGATTTTAAACAAAAACTGGGGGCTTCAGAAGCCTCTGCAGAACTCATAATCCGTACTGGGGCAAAGGCCACTGAGAGTGTCTGGCTGGACTCCACTGTCATGAGGTTGATCGACTCCTGTGGCTTGCACTTTCACCTCACGATTTCAGATGTCCTCTTGGTGAAGATCCTTCATCTCCCAGGAACAAGGTCTTTGGAGCCCCTGTCGTTCTGGCCTTTTATGGGATGGTGTTGTTAGCCCCATACCCAACCCTCCTCCTTTCGCAGCCAGGCTTGGGGCATTCTCTGGCGGAGTTTCTGCACAACTATTGGTATTCCAATGATTCTTGCACATATTGTCCAGTAGATTAATTCCTTTGGGCGGAAAGTCGATCTTGGACCTTTAAACCCAATTATACTTAGTCCTTTCAGATAAGCAGTAATAATGATCTGCACCTGTAGTCCAATTCATTAGTGGCAGTATTTCACATTATACTTTTCTGACACCTGTGTACATCATTATGGATTATTTCTGCGCTTTAACTTCCAAGTCAGATTGGTAAATTAGTTGTTTCTCCCTCCCCCATAATTTACTGAAATTCAGAAAACCTTGCCTTGTGCAAAGACTCAAGAAACTTGACTAATAAAACATAAAATCACCTCTTTGTTGAACTTCATGTGCTAAAGTGATTTTATGTTTTATTAGTCGTGCTTGCTGCTCTTTGCTCCCGACATTTGATGAAAAATATCAAACAATACTACCAGTTAGCTTTGATGGTTCCCGTCAATACTTTCAAAGCTGACTGTGCATCTGAGCTTTCAGAAATCAGCCTCGCTGCTGAGGACAGCAGAACCAAGTGTTCTGACCACTTGGGATGCAAACCCACCAATCAGAACTGCTTCCATAATCCAGGGATGAGATTATTTTTCTTGCCTTTGAAAAATGATTTGTCACTACATCAGTACTTTAATCATATTTGGATTCCAATAAATGCCAGCAACATCCATGTAAAACCACACTGATTGAAATCCAGTAACAATTAAAGGTTACTATAGCTCAAAATGTGAATTTTGTTGTAAGTGATCCAGGCAGTCACTGAGTTTATTCAAATTCCTGTTTGTTCCTTCAGACAATTCAGGTCACTAGTTAATGTTTACTTGGTAGTGTCGCTTACCTGAGCGGTTGAGTAACTTGATAAACTGCAAGATCGTAATGTTTGTGGAGTGTAGTCTTTGGCCCTTTTACGTTATCTTTATTAGTTTAAATTTCAAATCACAAAGTATATTTATTATCAAAGTGTATATACATTATAAAACCTTGAAATTTGCCTGCTTACAAAACAGTCACAAAACAAATAAACGTCAAGAGCATTCAATATTAAAAAAAGACTGTCAAATATGGAAAACTATTATAAAATAATATAAACTAGAGAGAGACATTGCAATTCTTAAATGGTGTGCATATGACTCGGATTTTACGCCGAATAAACTGGATGCTAGTTTTAAGGACTGGACAGCTAAAGGAATAGCAGCTGTTTGCAATATAATGAAAGAAGGAACACTGTTCAGTTTTGAAATGCTCAAAGAGAAACACTTATTAGAAAAACAAGACTTTTACCAGTATTTACAGATGCGACAGTATGTTAATAGGACGGTTAAAAATGTAACCAAGGCAAGTACACGTCTGATAGAGCTATTTAGAAAAGCATATAATTCAGACAACGGTAGTAGAATAATTTTTTTAGATTATGAGAACACTCAGTCCTCCTTTATTGTCATTTAGAAATGCATACATGCATTAAGAAATGATACAGTGTTTCTCCAGTGATATCACAGAAAAACAGGAGAAACCAAAGACTAACACTGACAGAACCACATAATTATAACATATAGTTACAGCAGTGCAAAGCAATACCATAATTTGATGAAGGACAAACCATGGGCACGGTAAAAAAAAGTCTCAAAGTCCCCGAGTCGATCAACTCCCGAGTCCCCGATAGCAGGCAGCAAAAGGGAGAAACTCCCTGCCATAAACCTCCAGGCACCGTCAACTTGCCGATGCCTTGGAAGCAGCCGACACTGAGTCCGTCTGTCCGAAAACTTCGAGCCTCCGATCCATCCTCTGCCAAGCGCCTTCAACCTTGCCCCGGTGGCTGAAACAAGCAAAGCTGAGGATTTCGGGGCCTTCTGCTCCGGAGATTCCGGTTACCACACAGTAGCAGTGGCAGCAAAGCGGGCATTTCAGAAGTTTTCCAGATGTTCCTCCGTACTTTCATGTCCATCTCTCCATCAAATCAGAATTGTGCACGGTCCCCTACTTGACAGATAACAGATATTCATCACCGGAGAGGCCGCGCGCGCTGCCGTCGCGCCGCCATCTTCTCCTCCTCAAGCGTTTATAAGGGTTTGTCAAATCTTAAAACACATCCGACTTCATACATTAAAACAAAATGGGTGAAAGAAGGAGGGATAATAATATCTGAGGAAGACTGGACAATAATATGGAGATATCAATGGAAGTGTACCAGTTCACAGAAGTGGAGGGAGTTTGGGTGGAAAAACTTGATAAGATATTTTATTACACCCTCTCAGAAATCCCATTATAATAGTAACTCCCCTGCTTGCTGGAGAAATAGTGGAAATCAAAATGCAAACCATTATCATATTTTCCGGGAATGCCTCATTATCAAGGACTATTGGAGTGGGATGCATAATGCCCTACAAGACATCTTTAAATGTGAAATACCCTTAGAGAGTAAGGTCACGTATTTTGGGTATATACCTCAAGAATGGTTGAAAAGAGATAAATATTTAATGAATGTACTGCTGGTGGCTGGTAAAAAGACCCTTACCAGGAAATGGTTATCACAGGAGAGCCCAACTTTAAATGTATGAATAGAAATTACAATGGACATTTACAAAATGGAGAAGATTACAGCATCTGTTAATCATATGTTGGAACAATTTTATTCATACTGGAAAAAAATAGTTTAACTACATAACACCTCATAGGCCTGATTTTATTCTCACAAGTCAATGAATATGTTGTAAAAAAAATCACTCCCTACTCTGTACATAGTTTTCTTCTTTCGATTGTTCTTTCTTTCCTCTCCTTTCTGTAAGTGTGTACCTCAGATAAATATTATGTGGAGATTTGTGACAATTATGATGATATATATGTACAGTATATGATATAATATATTTGTGACAATTATGATGATATAATATATATGTTTTTTGAAATACATCTTATGGAAATGTTTGTTCGATGATGAAATTCAATAAGAAATAAATTACAAAAAAAAAGACCGTCAAATACCCGATGCGCCGAGAGGGAAAAAAATTGTGCGACCAATGAAAGTAAGCAAATAGCGTTCAGGAGTGAAGTTGTATGAAAGACGCGAAGCCAGGCTTCACTGCAGTTGGAGCAGACCACAGCCCCAGTTCAGCGCAGAGCCAAGTAAACGTTGCGAGCAGAACCTTGAGTTGGGAGAAATCAGTGAGTTGTTTTATAACGTTTCCCCCCTCACTGTGAGAGGGGGATACCTCTTTTCCCCTTTATTAGGGAAAGAGAGAG
Source organism: Mobula birostris (assembly GCF_030028105.1). NCBI lineage: Eukaryota > Metazoa > Chordata > Chondrichthyes > Myliobatiformes > Myliobatidae > Mobula > Mobula birostris. The sequence goes on along the minus strand of NC_092394.1, from coordinate 31,360,106 downwards.
CTTATGGTATGTCAAACTGTTGGGTGAATGATTAGTTTTTGTTGTACTGAAGATCATGGTCTCTCACAGAGACCACGATATCGTAGAAAAACAGGAGAAACCAAAGACTAACACTGACAGAACCACATAATTATAGCATATAGTTACAGCAGTGCAAAGCAATACCGTAATTTGATGAAGAACAAACCATGGGCACGGTAAAAAAATGTCTCAAAGTCCCGAGTCGATCGACTCCCGAGTCCCTGATAGCGGCGGCAAAAGGGAGAAACTCCCTGTCATAAACCTCCAGGCACCGTCAACTTGCCGATGCCTTGGAAGCAGCCGACCACAGCCGACACTGAGTCCGTCTGTCCGTCTATTGCTTGCGTGGTGGGTGGAGAGTGCTGATGCCTTTATTTGCTAGAGTAAGTGGGGGGGGGGGGTCGTTGCTTTACTGCTGCTTGTGCGTGGGGGGGGTGCTTTGGAGTTCTAACGTTTTAACCATCACTCAGTCTTTGGGGCACTCTTCTGTTTTCGTGGATGTCTGCGAAGAACAAGAATTTCAGGACAAGAATTTGCATACATTTCTCTGATATTAAATAGAGCTACTGAACGATTGAATAGCACCATGGATGCATGCAGAAAGGGCACATTGCTTATACACACACACTACTTCTTGGTCTTCGGTTGTCCATCGAAATCCGATGACGACGTCCACTCCTTTAACAGTGAGATCTTTGATGACTATACAGTCCTATCCTGGACCCACAAGCTCTATTGCAGGTGGGACATGTATATGTAGCAGTGGTGGTGGTAACCATGGCTGCATTTCTCCTGGCTCTCTTCTGCTGCCTTCTGGTTGTTCTTTCCATCTCCAGAATACGAACCCCGTCCCTGCACAACTGTCGCCAACACATACACACACACACACACACACACACACACACACACACACATATACACCCTACCCCCCCTTAACAGTTCTTGAGGAGTTATGTCTCTGAGGCTCCCTGGCCCTTGAACAATTCCCTCTGCCATACATGTTGCTAATATCAAGAAACCTTGCAGCATCAGATAACTTTCCTACCGTGCTGGGAAAAGCAGTAATGAATGTCTGCCGGGGTTGACATTTGTCAGTTTACTGACAAGTTTCCATGATTGAACACAAGGAGCCATCTTTTAAAATAATCAGGCTGCATTATTAATTCATGGACCTATGTTCTGGAATATGTGATCATATTTCCTATCCTCGCTGGAACAGTAAATTATTCACCCACAACTACTGCATTAATTATCCAGAGAACTTATCACTAAAGAAAGCGAGCCTGTCATTGTCAGCCACAGGAGTGATGTGTTTAGATTGTCTGGTCCATGACCTGAGGGCATCTTAAAGCAGTTCACCGGCCATGTGTTTTTAAGTGTAGTTCTCTTATGTAAGCGCACAGAGCAGCAGATTCACACAGCGGGATCTCAACAGCATCGAGAAAGAGAGATGACTAATATTAGGTAGGTCATTGGAAAAGCTCCCTTTAGTTCCAACATGCACCCAACATGCCTGGAGAATACTTCACTTTAAAGGGAGCCTGCAGCAAGCATTCAGCCTTTGTGAAGCAAACCAAATACACTCTGGCCACTTTATTAGCTACCTTCTGCACCTAATGAAGTGGTCACTGAGTGATCATGGTCTTCTGCTGCTGTCGTCCATCCAGTCGAAGGTTCAACGTGTCATGCATTTGGAGATGCTCCTCTGCACACCACTCTTATAACGCACGGTTGTTTGAGTTACTGTTGCCTTCCTGTTGGTTTGAACCAGTCGGGCCATTCTCCTCTGACCTCTCTCATCAACAAGGCGTTTTCGCCCACCAAACTGCTGCTCGTTCGATGTTCAGTTTTATTCTTCGCACCATTCTCTGTTCCCAGCCTGGGGTCCACAGACCCCTTGCTTAAAAAAGCAAGTCATGGCATAAAAAAGGCTCTAGAGACGGGTGTACGTGAAAATCCCAGGAAATGAGCAGTTGTGAGATACTCAAACTACCCTGTCTGGCACCAGCAATCATTCCACCGTCAAGGTTTCTTAGATCACATTCCTTCCCCGTCGTGATGTTTGAACGACTAAACCTCTTGAGCATGTCTGCATGATTTTGTGCATTGATTTGCTGCCACGTAATTGACTGATTGGATGCTTGCATTAATGAGCAAGGGTAAGGTGTACCTAATAAAATGGCCGCTGAGTGTAGGAGGTACAGGAGCGGGTGTGTGATGTCCTTCACCTGCAAAGTTCAACTCCACTGAAGTCAGTGCAACCCGGATTTCTGAAGTATTTCAAAGGTTTCAAAGGTACATTTAATGTCAGAGAAATGTATACAATATACGTCCTGAAATGCTTTTACTTCTCAATTGTCCATGAAAACGGAGGAGTGCCCCCAAAGAATGAACGACAGTTAAATGTTAGAACCCCAAAGTACCCCCCTCCCCCGGCTTCCCTTCCTCCCGCATGTAAGCGGCAGCGAGCAACAATTCCCCTTCCCCGCTACCGAGCACTCAAACGTGAGCAATGCAACAGCAAAGACGCAGACTTGCAGTAACCCAAAGACTACTCTTTCACCCGGTATTCGACATACCACAGGCTCTCTCTCTCCCTAATAAGGGAGAAAGAGATCTCTCCATTTCATAGTGAGAGGGGAGATATAACAAACAACTCGCTGGTTTACGATATTAAAAGTCCGTTGCATCGCTTTGTTCGAGCTCTGAGCCCAAAGATCTCGAGTCTCTGGGCACACAGCCTTAGATTTTCCATCTCCCACGACACACCAGTCTTCTGCTCGGATGCCAACCTGTGATCCCCCCGTTTCCAGAGTCACAAATACTTGGTCCTCTGAAGGCGAGCGGAGCTCTTAGGCCGAGCCCTTGGCGTGCCGAGCAACGGCCGGTTGTGAAACCCCAAGAGCAGGTCCCATTCCCTCAAAGAACCAAAGTCAGCGTATAACTCTAGGTCAGGGTCTTCAAAAAAACCCTGAAAGGGAAAAATGGAGATATTAAAGATGGAAATAGAGCTGTTTCCGAAGATGCAAGCGAAGGAGTTGCCGTTAGGCGCCATTAACCCTCCTAAGCTCCGCCTTCACTGTGTAATCCTGTGGTGCATCCAACTCATGCAACCAATGATGAATTTTCACAACTGGACTGCACTCACAGTTTAGTTTTTGTCATTGAAATGGTACCTTATATCGTATGGTCAGTTTCTGGAATGTAGCATATTCCCACAGCTGTCAGCTTTTGTAGCAAACAGAACATAAAACTGGTGGATGGATTTGCTCCGCTGCAGATCCGTACGATAAGATGCATTGCCATGAAAGTTAGGATGGGTGCTTCCACCAACGATCAAAATCTGATCAGGAATTTGCAACCAGGCCGTGAATCTTAAAAATATTTATCTTTTATATCAAGTGAAGATTGGACATGAAGGCAATAAATTAAGTTAAAGGGCAAAGGCTCTGCTTCCACTTGAGAAGAACAAGAGAAAATCTGCGGATGCTGGAAATCCAGAGCAACACACACAAAATGCTGGAGGAACTCTGTGGGCCAGGCACCATCCATGGAAAAGAATATGCTGGGAGCGGGATCTCCCAGTGGCCCCCCATTTTAATTCCACTTCCCATTCCCATACAACATTCCCTCTACTGTCGTGATGGGGCCACACTCAGGTTGGAGGAGCAACACCTTATATTCCATCTGGGTGGCCTGTTGGCATGAACATTGATTTCTCAAACTTCTAGTAATGGCCCCCTCCCCCCCCCCTATTCCCCATCCCCTTTTCTGTCTCTCACCTTATCTTCTTGCCTGTCCATCACTACCCTCTGGTGCTCCTCCCCCATTTTCTTTCTTCCATGGCCTTCTGTCCTTTCCTATCAGGTTCCCCCTTCTCTAGCCCTGTATCTTTCACCTATCAACTTCCCAGCTCTTTACTTCACCCCTCCCCCTCCCAGTTTCACCTTTCACCTTGTGTTTCTCTCTCCCCTGCCCCAACCTTCTACCTCTGACTCCTCATCTTGTGTTCTCCAGTCCTTCCACTGAAAGCTCAGCACTGGGACTGCCTACTTGGATATGGCAGGAGCAAAATAGTGATTTTTTTTATAAATAGTTTATCATCCATTCAGTAGCTCTAGCATGGGCTGCAACCATTTCACAAGGCTCACTGATTGGTCGAGTGCAAAATCCAGCGGCTCCTCCAAAAATATTTACTTGCGAGTGCTTACTTGAGGGGGGGAGAGGTGGGAGCAAGGAAAAGGCAGGATGGAGTGCTAGGATTGGGGAGGAGTCAGGTTGAAGTGCTGAAATTGAAGAGTGGTCGGGATGGAGTTCTGGCACCTTGGAAAAGATAGGATGGAAGTACTGGGGCCAAGAAAAAGTCAGGATAAAGTTTTGGGATTGGGGAAAAGTCAGGACAGTAGAAGGACCAGTAATACTTGTATTCTGCTCCTCCTGTCACACAGTGTTACATTTCACAAATAGAACAGCCGGATTTAAGGAGCAGCCTCAATGACGTCTTCAAGGATCACTAAACTATGGCGGAGCATTCAAGAAAACTTTCAATTGCTCTCAAATTAGGCTCTCTGGGTAGCTATTTTAATAACACTGAAATTCATTTTGTTAAATCTTTCAGAAGGAATGCTAAATGGCCAGTGAGTGGAAAAATTTTAAACACATGCCTTTTACCGCACAAGATCAGGTTGTGAAAACTGCCTCCAGAATATATGTTAATTCCAATCCCCTCGCAGTCCACAACAGCTTCCCAGAATTCCTGCCGTCATCTAGGGCCACCGTTCAAATTCAGGCAGCGAAATAAGAAGAACTAAAGACCGCAAAAAGAGTCCCATAGTTCAGCGCAGAGCCGAGTTGTGGAGCAGCGATCTGAAGAGAGAGTTCTCACCCAAAGGCGGTTCTTCCTTTTGTATTTGGGCCTGTCGCCGAGACTGAGGAAGTCCCGAAGTTCGATTGTTTTATGCACTGCGCCAAAGGCCGAATTGAGGCAGCAGAGCATATTGAATGGACAGAACTCAAAGTTCGGGTGGAGATTTAAGCACAGGGCCTTATCGAAAAGGTTGGTTGCAGGCCGAATGGAGGTGGTGGGGTCTTGGCCTCAGGGCACGTTGAGGCGATTAAACCTGATGTTTGGACATTTATGTAGGCCTTGAGCTAGATTGAAAAAGTCAGGGTGTCGGGGCACAAGGTGAAGGAGAGCCGGTTCAGATCGCTGCCCCACGACTCGGCTCTGTGCTGAACAATGGGACTCCCTTTGCAGACACCAGTTCAGAATGCTATTTGCTTGCAGTTATTCTCTGCATGATGTGTTTTCTTTTTTTCCTCTGCATATTGAGGGATCAATGGTCTTTTTTTAATGGGTTTTATTTTTTTACGAGTTTTTTGTGGGTGTGACATGTTTTTTTGGCACATTGAGCATTCTACGATCTTTTTTATCCGGGTTCTTTTGGGTTTCTGTGTCTCACGGCGGCCTGTTAAGAGACGAAACTCAAGGCTGTATAATGTATACATACTTTGATAATTGAACTTTTGAACGTTGAGTTCTAATTATGAGGAAGTGGTCAGGGTGGGCTGCTTCACTCAATGGGTTCCTGAATGTTTTTGCTTCTGGACTGACTGGGGAGTCACGGGTGCCACTTCAATTCAGCTATTGACGTTACAGGCACAGGAACTGACACCCGAGCAGTGCTATCCAAACAAAATATGGGTCAAGGTAGAGGCAGTCCTCAATATCCTGGTGCCGGTGGCACATTCATAAGAATTGCACAGCTACTTGTCTTCAGGGCCCGGCTTGTCACATCGAAAGACCGCACCAGCTAGATGAATCTGTGCAGCGTGAAGTCACAACAAAGATGTCACACCTGGTTATATTTGGGATAATTGGAAGAAGAGCAGTTTAGGCTTACGATAGTTTCCTAATTGGTCAGTGAATAGCAAAGGGTTGAGGAAGACTTAAAAGCAAGATGCAAGGTACTGGACAAAACAGAGAAGGTAAATTGTGACTGCAGCCATATTACGAATGCAGTTTTAGTCAGCTTTGACCGTAGGTGTAAGTTCAAAACTGACACTGATTATTTATAGTTGACTGTGTCCCATTCATTAAATATAGCAGAATGCACAGATTGCTATTCTCTTCAAAGCCATTATTGCCATTTGCTTGGCCATTATTTAAGGCATCAGTTGCTATGAGTATTTACTGATACTGAATTTAAAGTGAAGTCCATTTGTGTGATGGCTTTCTTGATTTGCTCTGACACCTGGATGTAATGAACTTGAAAGCATTTGCTTTGGACAAGTGGATTCAGTTTGCAGTGAAGAATCCATCTGTTTATTGATTTATCCATCGTCTTCAAAACACCAAGTGGAAGTGTATTCGTCCTGTCGTCCTGATAAGATCTATTTGTTCCAATCAAGCTCATCTATCTAGCAACCAGCTGCCTCTTTCATGCTCTGTCTGTACTTGCCCAACAAGTGTTGATTCTTTCTTTGTGTAAAGAGTTTTGAGACATACTCCAAAATTCTGCTGACCCTTTGTAAGGTCGATAGATATCCCTGGCCTCAAGTAATGGAGACCAGCAGGAGAGGGCAACCTGAGGTGTTGATTGTGTGCTGGTAGGTCCCGGGGGTAGGCCTGGCCCCAGTGCTTGGTGCTGAGGGAAGGGAAGGAGACAGAGAGCAGACTAGTTGGTTCAATACCTGGGATCCACGGACCCCTCGCTTTATGGTATTGGTCCATGGCATAAAAAAGGTTGGGAACCCCCGTTTTATATTTATTAAATGGAGATGTTAGAAACCCTTAGTAAAAGAGGGTTGACAGAGGTTGTAGCAGAACATTGATAGGATGCAGAACTGGGCTGAGAAGTGGCAGATGGACTTCAACCCAGATAATTGTGAAGTGGTTCATTTTGGTAGGTCAAATTTGAAGACAAAATGTAATATTAAAGGTAAGACTCTCGGCAGTGTGGAGGATCTGAGAGATCTTGAAATCCGCTTCTGCGCAGGCTGACAGTGTTGTTACGAAGGTGTATGGTGTGTTGGCATTCATCAACCATGGGATTGAGTTCAAGAACCGTGAGGTGATGTTACAGCTATATAAGACCTTGGTCAGATCTCACTAGGAGTACTATGTTCAGTTCTGGTCACCTCACTACAGGAAGGATGTGGATACTACAGAGAGAGTGCAGAGGAGATTTACAAGGATGTTGCCTGGATTAGAGGACGTACCTTATGAAAATAGGTTGAGTGAACTTGTCCTTTTCTCCTTGGAGTGACAGAGGATGAGAGGTGTCCTGATTGAGGTGTATAAGATAATGAGAGGCATTGATGGTGTGGATAGCCGGATGCTTTTTCTCGGGGCTGAAATGGCAGAGTTTTAAGGTGCTTGGAAATAGGTACTGAGGGGATGTCAGGGGTAAGTTTTTCACACAGACAGTGGTGTGGGTGTGTGGAATGGGCTGCCGGTGGATACAATAGGGTCTTTTAAGAGCCTCTTAGATAGGTACATGGAGCTTAGAAAAATAGAGGGCTATGCACTAAGGAAATTCTTGGCAGTCTCTAGAGTAGGTTACATGGTCGGCACAACATTGTGGGCCGAAGGGCCTGTAATGTGCTGTAGGTTTCTATGTTTCTATGCAGCAAGTCATTTAGAAAAATGCAAAACAATCAGGCAAGGTCGACGCAATTTGAGAATTATACAGAGCTAAAGCTCTGAAGGCCCTTCTGCTCACCAAGTCCACCCCGAGATCAGACATCCATTTTTAAACTAGTTCCTTCCCAGATTCTTCCACAATTTAGCATGGCCTCCATACCTGTCAAATCCCAAATGATTTTGAAAGGTGGGAAGAAACTAGAGCTCGATCAAAGGAGTCAGGCGCCAGCTTGACGCAGGCAACACCCCCGTCAGGATTGCTGGAGCCACGAGACAGCAGCTCTACCAGCTGTGTCTCGGTACCACCCTGAGGTTCTTTGAAGGAGTAACGTCCTTTGGATAAAAGAGAACCAGTGAGTATACTGTACTTCAATTTCCAAAAGGCGCTTGGTAAGATGCTATATGAAAGGCTGTTGTGATTAAAAATGAATGTAGGAGGTGAGGCATTGGTGAGCGTTCAGGACTGGCTGGCAAACAGAAAGTAGTGAATAAGCGTAAAGGAATCTCCCTCTGGTTGGCAAACTGTAATGAGCTCCACAGGGACTGGTGTTCAGGCCTCCTGTACGTACCAGTGACTTGGACGATGGCACTGACAGTATGCTTGCTAAACCTGTTGGCGGCACAAAGATAGAATGAAAAGTGAGTGTGAAGGGAACTTAAGGAGGCTCCAAAGAGTTGAGGAAAGATTAAATGATTGTGCAAAGGTCTGGCAAATGGAGAATAATGTGGGAAAAAAGAGATTGACTATTTTGGCAGAAATCTCAAGGCTCATTTTCTCAACATTGGTGCTCCAGAAGGTTGGGTCCTCAGCTCTCTACTCTACTCCTTGTACACTGCCTGGCCTGATTCTGCTCTAACTCCATGGTGGTATCAAGTTTGCCATTGTTATCACCGTAGTGGGTCCTATCTCAAATAAGAATGAGTTGGAGTTCAGGAAGGAGATAGAGACGTGTTGTCATGACAACAACCTTTCCCTCAATGTCATCAAAACAAAAGAACTGGTCATTGACTTCAGAAAGGGGGTGGTACACATGCTCCTGTCTACATCAACAATGCTGAGGTTCAGAGCTTCAAGTTTCTAGGAAGTTTGCTGTGGTTCAAACATAGAGATGCCGCGGCCAAGGATGCCCAAATGCATCCTACTTCCTGAGCAGGCTAAAGAGTTTTGGCATGCTCCCATCAACCCTTCCCAATTTGTTTTTGATGCACCGCAGAAAGCATCCTATCTGGAAGCATCACAACTCCAGCCGTGGCCACAAGCAACTGCAGAGTTGTGGACACAGCTCAGCACATCACAAAAACCAGCCTCCCCTCGATCGACTCTGTCCGTACTTTTCACAGCCTCGGTAAAGCAGCCAACATATCAAACACCCCACCCATCCCAGGCATTCTCTCTTCTCCCCTCTCCCATCGTGCTGAAGATACAAAGGCTTGAAAGCACATACCACCAGGCTGAGTAACACCTATCCTGCTGTTACAAGATGATAGAATGGTTCACTAGTACAGTAAGATGGACGATTAACTTCAGAACATTGTTATGCTCTTGTACTGTGTTTTCTATCACCACTGCACTCTCTCTATAGCTGTTACACTTTAGTCTGGATTTTGTTATTGTTTTAGCTTGTACTATCTCAATGCACGGTGTAATGATTTGATCTGTTTGAACCGTATGTAAGGTAAGCTATTCACAGTTACTCGGTACATGTAAGGGTAATAAACCAACTCCAATTCCAGGAATATTTAAAATTAAGTATGTTATCTAAAGTGTGAGAGATTGGGGAGTTACAAGGTGCAGAAGGATCTGACTTTCAGAAGACAAATCTGTGGTACAGTAAGTAATTAGGGAAACTATAAGGATGTTATTTATTGAAAGAGAAATTGAATAAAACGAGTCATGTTTATTGTCATTTAAGTTTATACATGTATACTGTCAAACAAGACCACATTTCTCCAGACCAGGGTGTAAAGCACAGTACTACACATAACACATGATTACTTAGGAAAGTAAGATTTAAGTCTACAAGTGATTTCCACATAAATAAAGAGCATAAATTAAATATTGTGGGGTATAGAACAAATTAACTGGTGAGGTTCTGTTAGAAGGTTTTGCCTCAGCTCATTGCGTTACCTTCTTTTAATTGCTTAAAGGGGTTTGTAGATATATTAATTATTGTAAAAATGAATCATTTCAATTTTCATTGACTTAATGATTTTGGAATACTTCTGACTGTAGGGACACGAACAATTACTTAGTGTCCTTGACAGGTTTGAAGTTCAGTCGAGCAGAGGGCAGGGCTTAGCCAGTTGCTAAAATTGCCCCAGTTTCTTACCGTGGATCACCGTGGTAACACTGCGGTTAGCGTGCCGCTGTTGGAATTCAGAACTCAATTCCGGCGTCCTCTGTAAGAGACTCTGCACCTCCTCCCCATGGAATGTGTGGGATTTCCCCCAGGTGCTGCCATTTGCTCCCACAGTCCAAAGATGTACCGGGGAGGCTAAATGGTTATTGTAAATTGTTCCGTGATTAGATTGGGGTTAAATAGGGATTGTCGGCACAGCTGAAAGGCCCAGAAGGGCCTACTCTGCTGTGTTTCGCTAAATAACTAAACACTTTGCAGGCTGGTATACTCACACAGGTCCCTGGCACCACATGGTCCCTTGACATTTAGGACCAAGACATTATGAGCTACTTCCAATATAACTGGAGACATCTCCTGGCAAAGGCAGACATTAGTGATGAAAATCGCCCTTGGTTTCAGTGTGATAGCATGTTCATTGGGGAAAAGGGTGTGTGAAGGCCAAAACCTCAGACATAAAACATAGAACATAGAAAACCTACAGAATAATACAGGCCCTTCGGCCCACAAAGCTGTGTTGAACATGCCCTTACCTTAGAACTTACCCAGGGTTACCCATAGCCCACTATTTTTCCTAAGCTCCATACACAAACTCATGGTTCACCAGGCAACAATAATCTCTGCTCTTCTATTCATTTTCACAGCATAGAAAGAAGCCACAAATTCTGTCTTCATAAAATTTTCCAGTTTCACAGGAAGGATTGAACCAACATCAGTGTTCCCCCCCCCCCCACCCCACCCCCACCCCCAGGCCAACATCACCAGCAGTGAGGCTCTGTTTACACTCAGTCATCTCCATTCAGTGGGCCACATGGTTTGCAGGCCCAACCTCAGGCTCGCAATGCAAGCACTCTGCTCTGTCGCAGGAAGGAGTTAACAGGCTGGCAGACAAGAGCGTGCTCAAAGCGCCCCCACTGACTGTCCAGAATCCCTGGCCCAAGCCGGTTCAAAGTGGAAAAGGAGCCTTCGAGTGTGAGAATGAGAACTGCAGATCCATGCATGGCCAGTGCACAGAAGCCTTGTGTGAGTCAGGGAAGGAGCACACCACCTCACAAACAACCACTTGCCACTTCAAGCACCTCGTCCCCATCCCATGGAGGAGTTTGTGGCCTCACTAACCACCTCAGAAATCACAGACCTGGAGTGAAAACTGATTATCCTTAAGTGATTGCTTATGAAAAAAAATATCAAGACACCATTAACCCACAAGTATGTTTATTGGTAAATTAGCTTGGAGTACTGTGTTCAGTTCTGGTCACCTCACTACAGGAAGGATGTGGAAACTACAGAAAGGGTGCAGAGGAGATTTACAAGGATGTTGCCTGGATTGGGGAGAATGCCATATGAGAATAGGTTGAGTGAACTCGGCCTTTTCTCCTTGGAGTGGCGGAGGATGAGAGGTGACTTGATAGAGGTGTACAAGACAATGAGAGGCATTGATCGTGTGGATAGTCAAAGGTTTTTTCCCAGGGCTGAAATAGCTAGCATGAGCAGGCATAGCTTTCAGGTGCTTGGAAGTAGATATAGAGGAGATGTCGGGGGTAAGTTTTTTATGCAGAGAGTGGTGAGTGTGTGGATTGGGCTACCAGTGACTGTGGTGGAGGCAGAAACGGTAGGGTCTTTTAAGAGACTCCTGGATAGGTACATGGAGCTTAGAAAAATAGAGAGATATGGATAACCCTAGGTAATTTCTAAGGTAGGGACATGTTCGGCACAGCTTTGTGGGCCGAAGGGCCTGTATTGTGCTGTAGGTTTTCTATGTTTCTATGTACTAAGGCACAGTGAAAAATTTTGTTTTGCATGCCATCATTACATATTTTTTTCAAATCAATACATTGAGGGAGTGCAAGGGAAATGCAATAACAAGAATGCAGAATAAAGAGTGTCCTGATGAAGGGTCTCGGCCTGAAACGTCAACTGTACCTCTTCCTATAGATGCTACCTGGCCTGCTGCGTTCACCAGCATTTTTTGTGTGTGTTGCAAGTAAAGTGTTGGAGCTGCAGAGAAAGTGCATTGCAGGCAGACAGTAAGCAGCAAGACCATGATGAGATAGATCGTGAGGTCGAGTTCATCTTATCATTTAATTGTTTTATAACTGCAAATTAGAGAAGCTGTTCTTGAGCCTGGTGGTATGTACTTTCTGGTGTCTGTATCGTCTACCCAGTGGGAAGGAGGAGAACAGACAATGTCTGGGGTTGGTAGAATTATGCTGGACACTTGACCAAGGCATCAAGAAGTGTAGGCAAAGTCCTTGGAGGAAGGGTTGTTTCTTTGTGATGTGCTGACCTGTGTCCTCAACTCTCTGCAGTTTCTTGCAGTCTCAGCTGAGTGACTGCCATACCAAACTGTGATGCATCTGGATAGGATGCTTTGTATCGTGCAATATTAAAACGTGGTGAGGGCCAAAGGAGACACGCCAAATTTCTTTGCCTACCGAGGATGTAGAGGAGCTGGTGTGCTTTCTTGGCCGTGATGTCTACCTGCTGACAAAGTGAGTTAATGTGGGAAAAGGTGATTAGTCAGAAAACAGTAGGGAATCCAGGAGACTGAACAGTCCCGGAACTACTCCATGGATAAAGTTGTAAATCTTCAAACCTTCGTCATCCCCAAGTATTTGCTTTCATCTTAATGACAGGGGGGAAAATAAATAAATAAATGTTGCTGTGGAGTTTTTCAAAACCCATTTCTGCTGAACATCTGTCCATGAAGTGTGACATATTTGACTTTGCTTGTCTTTTTTGCTGATGGTGCAGTTAGCACCTTTAAGCTAATCGACATGCACTGACTCGGACCAGTTGTTGATGCACACATTATTGACCGTGTGGAACTGGTGACCACTCAGTTCACTATTGGCACTGTGTTAGTTTTTTTTGAACATTACTACAATGTTTGCACAGAGAGTGTAAACCATGATTAATTCCAGGCCGCAGATGGACCTGTTCATGCCTGCTTTGACTAAGTCGCTGCCTGTGACAGGTACAAAGGATAAAAAAATGAACGTTTATTTAATGCTGAATCCCATGGATTATACACTAAACATTTTCTGCATTATTTAAATTTCTTACATTATAAACAGATATATTTAAAATTTTCAGATAGAGAAAAGTGAACAAACTATACACTGCTTTTAGAGAAAATATAAAATTAGCACAAAATTTCAGCTACTTGCCCAACATCATTGCCCTTTAGGACCACAAAGCCTTCCTGAAGCAAAAAGAGTCTGATTGTTCTTAAGAGAGCTTCAATTCAATCCTCTATAAGAGTGACAAACAAGAGAGAAGCTGCAGGTGCCGGAAATCCAAGCAACACATACAAGATGTCGGAGGAACTCAGCAGGCCAGGCAACATCTATGGTAAAAAGTACAGCTGATAATTCAGGCCGAGATTTTTTGCCCCAAGACATCGACTGTACTTTTTTCCCATAGATCTGACTGGCCTGCTGAGTCCCTCCGGCATCTTGTGTGTGTTACCTCTTTGCAGGTATGTCTTAATTAACGTGACGCAGAAGTTCACACCCACTAACATTTGTCTTATTTAAGCCTTCTACGTCCTTGCCAAAAATGACCCGGCTGCTTTGTGCCTGTGATGGTGCTCTTAGTCGAGTTTTCATTGCATCTGTGCAATACATGTACGTATGACAGTGAACCTCTACATACACATGGAGTAGGAATCAGCTGTAGAAAAACTTGGTTTTTAAGTGGGGTTTCATACATGTCAAAGGTAAATTTCTCATTGAGCGGTTAGACCATAAGATAAAGGAGCAGAATTAAGCCGTTCAGCACGTCGAATCTACTCCACCATTCCATCATGGCTGACACATTTCCCTTTCAATCCCATTCTCCTGCCTTCTCCCTGGAACTTTTCACACCCTCACTTATCAAGAACCTATCAACGTCGCCCTTAAATACTCCCAATGACCCGGCCTCCACAGCCGCCTGTGGCAGTGAATTCCATAGATTCACCACCCTCTGGCTAAAGAAATTCCTCCTCATCTCTGTTCTAAGTAGACGATCCTCTATTCTGAGGCTGTGCCCTTTGCTCCTAGGCTCCCCCATTATGGGAAACATCCTCTTCACTTCCACTCTATCTGGGCCTTTCAATATTAAATAAGTTTTAATGATATCTAATAGTTCTCTTTTTTAACTATTTAAGAACAGGACTCTCAACTTACATTAACCTGTGATCAGCAATACTCCCATTATGTAGACAAATGGTCACATCTCTGGCAGCTGCAAGCATGTTTTCAACTTGAGCATCTCCAGTAGCACCATACCAGACAATAATGTGTGTAGGTGGCAGATGAAAATAAAATCTATCCTGAGAGGCCTTGATTCCACTCCCATCAAGAGCTTCATAATGACTGCACATGCAATAAACACATTAAAGGATCAGTCTGCGCCTGAAAAACCACTAATGCTTTGTTGAAGGGTCATTAAATGACACATCCTCATGATGCTCCTGGAAGTTGGAAGCCTGATGGATTATAGACAAGCAGCACAGTGGCTTAGGTCTGAAAAAATGTACATTTGATTCTGGAGTTGACAGTTTTACAATCTATCCTGTAATAATCAGCAGCAAGCAAACACATTATGTAGGTTTCTGAATTTCACTATAACTGTAATTAATTAATCTGCACTGTCATGTTAATCTACGCGTTGGATACATTCCAGAAACTCCAAGGCAGGTTGCTGTTTAAACTTCCTGCACAGAAATATAAATCAAAACAAGCACCTTTGGGGCTGATCTTGACAGGTTGTCCAACATTGCTTCAAGCTGCGGATTGCTCAGAGGTGGTGGAGAGGTGCAGAACATTGTAATTACAGTCAGAAACAATGTTCTCCATTTTTATGGGGTAAAGACAGTAAAACCATCCACGTTCCTCTCTTGGACCAACGAAGCCGAGAGCAACCTTCTGATTTGCGAGCTTGCACTGCGCCACCTGCTTTGGCGTTACGCGCCGCTCGGAGTTGGGCGAGGCGAGAACTTGAGGCCGCCACAGACTCAACAGGGAACTCTGCAGCTGGAACAATGTGGGACAAAGTCAATTGCAACAGGAGGGAATGGCTGTAAGATCCAAATAAGAGTTTAGACAACCTTGTCCCCAAAAACATTCTCGGGGCAGCAAGGGGGCTCAATCGCTTTACAGTGCCTGGGATTTTTTTTAAGAATTTCAGCTTTGAAGCCCCTCTGCAGCTTGGGGGAGATCAGATAAAGCCAGCAATTCTGTTACTATGTGGGCAAGGTCATTTTGGTCAACCTGTATGATCCTCACAATCTGGAAGACCCATCCATGGTTCCCTGATAGACGACACCAATATGACTGCCATAATCAACCAGCCCTTCTTGTTTCTTCACTGCGTTGCCTGTGGCACTGTAATTTAAAGGGTGGCACAGTGGCAAGGCTTTATGGGGTTCAATTCCCACCACTGTCTGTAAGGAGATTGTACGTTCTGCTCGTGACCGCGTGGGTTTCCTCCGGGTGCTCCAGTTTCCTCAGACGTACAGTACAGTTAGGGTTAGGGAGTTGTGAGCATGCTGTGTTGGCACCAAAAGTGTGGTGACATTTGTGGGCTGCCAAGCATAATCTTCGCTGATTTGATTTGACATAAAATGACCGATTTCACTGCCTGTTTTGATGTAAGTGTGAAAAATAAAGCTAATCCTTATTTTAAGAAATTCTTGGTTTTTTTGGCACGTTTTTAACATTTGGAAATACTGTTGTCTGATTGTTTCACAAATTGTGGGACACGTTGCGCTTTGTTTGAAAGTAATAGCCTGTGTTGTATTTATTTGTCTTTCTAGAACTGCCAAGGTCGGACCTTCTGAGTGTGGCTGATGAGATGTGGCTGGCGTTGAATGTCGTGTCTGGTGGTGGAAGTTTCTCCAGCTCTCAGCCCATTGGAGTCACCAAGATCGCCAAGTCAGTTATTGCACCACTTGCTGACCACAATATCTCCGTGTTCATGCTCTCCACCTATCAAACAGACTTCATCCTGGTAAGATCCTTCTGCACCTTTTCCTTGGATGTGCACTGCGTCAGTTTCAACATAGAAAGTTACAGCACACTACCGGCCCTTCGGCCCACATTGTTGGCTGATTTCTAACCTACTATAAGG
The DNA here is from genome assembly GCF_030028105.1 of Mobula birostris. NCBI lineage: Eukaryota > Metazoa > Chordata > Chondrichthyes > Myliobatiformes > Myliobatidae > Mobula > Mobula birostris. The sequence goes on along the minus strand of NC_092394.1, from coordinate 31,343,966 downwards.
TCAATCTAACGCTTCCCTCCCATATGCCCTCAATTTTTCTATCGTCCATGTGTCCACCTAGGAGTATCGTAAATGTCCCTAATGTATGTTGCATCTACCACCATCCCTGGCAGTGCGTTTGATGCACCCGCCACTGTCTGTGTAAATAACTTACTTCTAACATTCCCCACCCCCCGCCATACTTTCCTTCCGTCATCTTAAAATTATGCCCCCTCGTATTTCCCATTTCCGCCCTGGGAAAAAAGGCTCTGGCTTTCCTCTCGATCTATGCCCTTCATCATCTTGTACACCTCTATCAAGCCACCTCATGCCATGCCTGAACAGAGAGCAAAAAGTTCTAAGATGCTTGAGACTTTCTTAGTGCTGGACTAGTAGAATTTCTACACTTTAAGTTTCATTTTTTTTTAGATCTTACCCTAAATTATGTCTAAAAGGAGCTCAGGAATTTGGACCTTGGGGAGTGGAAGGAAAGGAATCAAGTCATATATCATTTCGTCAGACAGTTTCCGAAATTATTGATAGCGAATTATAAACTCATGAGACCATAAAACACAGGAACAGAATTAGGTAATTCGATCCACCGCATATGGTCTACCATTCCATCATGGCTGATTTATTATCCCTCTTAATCCCACTCTCCTTCCTTCTCTCAAATTCTTTGACGCCCTTCCTAATCAAGAACTTAGCTTCAATACACCCAGTGACTTGGCCTCCACAGCCATCTGTGGCAGTGAGTTCCACAGATTTACCACCATTTGGTTAAAGAAATTCCTCCTCATCTCCGTTCTAATGGGCTGCCCTTTCCTTGGAAGCATTGTCCACTGGAGAAAATATCCTTTCCATGGCCGCTTAAATGATTGCTGTTTTAAACATAGCCTCTTGTTAAAATCTATGCTCGACCAGATAGGTTGGGGGAAGACTTTGTGGTGATGTAACAAAATTGAACTAACAAAATTCTTTTATGTGTTTGTAAGTGTCATATTAGGAGCATGCATATAATTGTGTACCCAGGTGCACAGAACTCTCCAGCATGGGATGGGTTATTTTGAGGGACCAGGGAGTGGGCTGTACAGATGTAGGTTATTTAAGTAACGATTACAGATCTGTGGAAGGAGGCTGCATCTTGATCTGTATTTTCAGGACCACAATCCATAGAGACATTACAGTGTCAAGTTCCTACACGGACCTGCGTCATGCGCCACGGTCGTCACCAACTTCATCGAGACCTGTGTGGATGAGCGTGTGCCTTTCGAGACCATACTGTACATATCCAAACCAAAAGCCATGGCTGAATCAGGAGATTTGTAGTCTGCTGAGGGCTAGATCTGTGGCATTCAAGACCAGTGATCCAGAACTCTAGAGGCACAACCTGCGGAAGGATATTTTAAGGGCAAAAAGCAACAACTCAGATTGAGGTTAGAGATGGAATTGGATGCATGCCTGCTCTGGTAGGGCGTGCAGGCCATGAATTCCTACAAACCGTAACATCATGAATGGCCTTGATGCTTGCTCCCAGATGAGTTGAGTGCCTTTTACGCACACTTTGAAAAGGAGAATAGAACAGCACCTGGGTGAATCCCTGCAGTGTCCGGTGATCCTGTGATCTCTGTCAGAGGCCGACGGCAGAACTTCTTTCAAGAGTTTGAACCCTCGCACAGAGTCAGGCCCTAATGATGTACCCGGTAGGGCACTGAAAACCTGTGCCAGCCAACTGGCGGGTGTGTTCAAGGGCATCTTCAATCTCCCACTGCTGCATTCGGAGCTTCCCACCTGTTTCAAAAGGGTGACCATCAAGAAGAGCAGGGTGAGCTGTCTCAACAACTATCACCCAGTGGCACTCACATCTACTGTGATGAAGGGCTTTGAGAGGTTGATCATAGCTAGAATCAACCCCTTTCTAAGCAAGGATCTGGACCCACTGCAATTGGCCTATCTCCACGACAGATCTGCAGCGTATACAATCTCATTGGCTCTCCACACAGCCTTGGATCACCTGGACAATAGTAATACCTACATCAGGCTGCTCTTTATTGGCTACACCTCAATGTTCAACACAATCATACCCTCAGTTCAAATCAACAAGCTCCCAAACCTGGGCTTATGTACCTGTCTCTGCAAATGGATCCTTGACTTCCTCATCGGGAGATCACAGTCTGTGCAGATCTGAAATAATATCTTCTCCTCGCTGACAGTCAACACTGGCACACCTCAGTGATTCATGGTTAGCCCACTGCTCTACTCTCTCTGCACCCAGGACTGTGTGGCTAGGCACAGCTCAAATGCCATCTATAAATTTGCCAACAACACAGCTATTGTTGGTAGAATTTCAGGTGGTGTGGAGAAAGCGTACAGGAGTGAGATAGATCAGCTGGTTGAGTGTTGTCACTGCAACAACCTTGCACTCAACTTCAGTAAGACCAAGGAATTGATTGTGGACTTCAGGGAGGGGAAGTCGAGGGAATGCACACCAGTCCTCATCGAGGGATCAGAAGTGGAAAGAGTGAGCAGTTTCAAGTTACTTGGTGTCAACATCTCTGAAGATCTATCCTGGGCCCAACGTATTGCAGCAATTACAAAGAAGGCATGGCAGCGTATATATTTCATTAGGAGTTTGAGGAAAGTTAGTATGTCGCCATAAACACTCCCAGATTTCTACAGATATACCGTGGAGAGCATTCTAACTGGTTGCATCACCACCTGGTATGTAGGGGCCACTGCACATGATCGGAAGAAGCTGCAGAAAGTTGTAAACTCAGCCAGCTCCATCATGGGCACTTGACTCCCCAGCATCCAGGAGACCTTCAAAAGGTGGCATCCATTATCAAGGAACCTCATCACCCAGGACATGTTGTCTTCTCATTGCTGCCATCAAGGAGGAGGTACAGGAGCCTGAAGACACACACTCGAAGTTTCAGGAACAGCTCCTTTTTCACCACTGTCAGATATCTGAATGGACAATGAGCACTACCTCAGTATTTGTGCTTCTCTTTTTCCAATACTTATTTAATTTATTTGTGTGTGTGTGTACTGCTGCCACAAAACAACAAATTTTACAACATATGCCAGTGGGATTAAAGCTAATTCTGATTCACTAAAAGTATCCACCTTTACTTGACTTTAGAATCAGAATCAGAATCAAGTTTATTATCTCCGGGATATGTTGTGAAATGTGTTAACTTAGCAGCAGTTCAATGCAATACATAATATAGAAGGAGAAGAAAAGAATCAATTAATCAATAAATAAATCGATTACATTATACATATGTTGAATAGATGAAAAAATCATGCAAAAACAGAAATAATATATATTAAAAAAGTGAGATGGTGTTCAAGGATTCAATGTCCATTTAGGAATCGGATGGCAGAGGGGAAGAAGCTGTTCCTGAATCACTGAGTGTGTGCCTTCAGGCTTCTGTACCTCCTACCTGATGGTAATAGTGAGAAAAGGGCATGCCCTGGGTGCTGGACATCCTTAATAATGGACACTACCTTTTTGAAATACCACTGCTTGAAGATGTCCTGGGTACTTTGTAGGCTAGTTCCCAAGATAGAACCAACTAAATTTACAACCCTCTGCAGTTTTTTCCAGTCCTGTGCAGCATACCAGACAGTGATGCAGCCTGTCGGAATGCTCTCCACGGTACATCTGTAGAAGTTTTTGAGTGTTTTTGTTGACATACGAAATCTCTTCAGACTCCTAATGAAGTATAATCACTGTCTTGCCTTCTTTTAAGCTGCATTGATATGTTGGGACCAGGTTAGGTCCTCAGAGATCTTGACACTCAGGAACTTAAAACTGCTCACTCTCTCCACTTCTGATCCCTCAGTGAGGATTGGTATGTGTTTTTTATTTGTTGAAACATTTAGAGTGTCATAATACGTGTCGTTTTGCAGCTCTTACACATTATCAAAGTAGCACAAGCCCAACAAGACAAATGAATTGGAAGATCAGTGGTAACTTGGTACAGTTTTAATGGTTACAATGACATCGTTTACTTCAATACTTTGGGTTGACAGTGCTTCATTTAAGTCGCACATCGTTTTCAAACATCTAAGTCTTCACACCCACACTCCGGACACCGTAGGTTGAATGTTAATCAGCATTGTCTCTCTTTAGCTGCATCATGCATATGCAGATATCTCGGGTGAATGAGTTTCCTGGTTTGCAATCAACCCCAATCTGCAGCTCCAGAAAGACCATTGTTCACAGCTACATTTTAAATTCAAAATACAATCCTTGTTCAGGTCTGAAGACTGGCTGCTGTTGAAATTAGTATTTGCTATGTACCATAACTCCAGAATACGTTCTAACATTGTGGCCTTTCAATATCTCCAGTGTCACTGAGAATTCCTAGATCTGTGGCCATGCTTGACCCTATTCCCATTCAAGACATCAGAAGAGGTTTGATATTTTCTATTTCTTTCACTCTTAGGTACGGGAAAGAGATCTGCCCCTAGTTATGCACACTCTCTCAGCAGAATTTACCATCCTCAGGGTCGTAAATGGGGAGACAGTTGCTGCTGACCACTTAGGAATCACCAATGGATTTGTGAAGCCAAAACTAGGTGAGTTAACACACACTGCACTATTGGGACTTGCACATACTTGCCACAATTATCCTGACCAAGGACTGTGAAGGAAACAATTACTGTGTCAGTGATGAAACAGGGAGAAAAAATGTCCTCAGTGGAAAGAAAAGATGCAAATCAGGAGTGGAGATGTTTTATTAGTTCAACACTGATCTGTAGTTGTGAGATTGCAGTTTTGTGAGTGAAGTTTTCTTTGTGGTCAACCTGCCACTGGTGGGCTCGACCTCTCATTCCATCACCAGATTTGTCACTGGGTCCAGCAACAGAGGACTGATATCCTGGGTTGGGAGGCATTCTGCTGCAGAGGAGAACAGTGGAATTTAGACGTACAGTTTGAAGCTGCCACAGAGGTGCAGGAAGTGTCTCTGTAGGCAAAATGTGTGGTGGATCAGATGGAGCTCTATAAGACACTGGGTTGATCACACTCAGATTCACATTCATTTATTTATCATATTAAAACATACAGTGAAATGTGTCCTAACACACAAAATGCTGGTCAGTAGGTCGGGCAGCATCCATGGAGTCAATGTTTTGAGCTGAGACCCTTCACCAGGATTGGAAGAAGCCAGGATAATAAGAAGGTGGTGGAGGGGAAGAAGTACAAGTGACAGGTGATAGGTGAAGTCAGGTGATGGGTGAGGTAGGTGGGTGGGGGGAAGGGAAAATGAAGTGAGAAGCTGACACAAAATACGAGTTGTGGCCTCATTGTGACAGTAGAGAAAGGCATGGACCGACGTGTTGGAATGGGAATGGGGCGTGGAATTAAAATGGTTGACCACCAGAAAATCCTCCCCGATCAGAGGGAGGGAATTTGCTCGACAAAGCAGTCCCCCAATCTTTGTCGGGTCTCACCAATCTAGAGGAGGCACCAAAGAGGCTTTCCCAGTGATCATATCTCATCTAGGTAGCCTTCAACCTGACGGCATGAACTGCTGGTAATTTCTCTTTCTACTTTTCAATTCCCTATTCTGATTTCCCTGTTGCCCCTTCTCTTCTCCTCTCCTGCCTATCACCTCCTTCTGGTGCCCCTCCTCCTTCCCTTTCTCCTGTGGTCTACTCTCCTATCAGATTCCAGTCTCTTCAGCCCTTTAACTTTTCCACCTATCACCTCCCAGCTTCTCACTTCATCCCCTCCCCCCACCCACCTATCATCGTCTTCGTTGAGCTTCACCTATCACCTTCCAGCTTGTACTCCTTCCCCTTCTTCCACCTTCTTGTTTGGCTTCTTCCACCTTCCTCAGCAGTCCTGAAGAAGGGAGTCTGCCCAAAGTGTTGACTCTTTCTTCCTCTCTGTAGATGCTGCCTACCTGCTGAGTTCCTCCAGCGTCTTGTGTGTTTTACTCTGCAAGATCTCTTGTGTTAGTGAAACGCGTCGTTTGCAGTAACAATCAACACAACCTGGCGGTGTGATGGGTTCAGCTGACGTGTGCTGCCACTCATGACGCTGTGTACCACTGTGGTGCGCTCACCAGGAAAACGTCATGCTTTACAACAGGCTTGTCCCAAATGTGTGAAAGAATGAAGAATCCTCCCTAATGTACATATGCATTTGAATGTGGTGAGACACATTGATAATGTGCGCGGTAATGCCAATGCACTGGGGCTTCATAAGCAATGGAGACAAAAGCAAGGACATTAATGTTGAATCTGAATAAGTTACTGGTAAGATCACAAATAGTCACCTCATCTCAGGAGGGATGTGAGGTCTCTGGAGGGAGTCCAGAAATGATTTGTTAGAATGGCTGCAGAGATGAGGGATTGTGGGGCAAGGTTAGACTGGAGAAGCTGGGTTTGTTTCACTTGTTGCAAACAACTTGGAAAATAGATTTAATAGAGGGCTGCAAAATCAAGACATGTTTAATAGGATGACTGAATGGAGCTTTTTTTCCATTCGCAGAATAATCAGTAGTATTCAGATTCAAAATGATGGGTTAAAAAGGTGGGGTGAATGCAGGGAGAAAATTCCTTATGCAACAGCGATGATTTGGAGGTGATTAATGGTAAGTGTAGTAGAAACGTTCAGTCAGGGCTTTCTTAAGGAAACTAGACAGAAGTGATTGCAGAGAATAATTTGCAAGGTAATAGCAAAAGCACACGGCAATGGAAGTTACAGGCTAGCTCCTCAACAAGCTAGCAAGAATTCATTGGGCTGAATGTTCTCCTGCTGTGCCTTAACAGTCCTGTGATTATGTTTGCATCCATCAGCACAGTGTGTGATGATCTCAGCCATAATTCATTTCAGGTTCTGCAAATTCTATCTCATTAATAAAATCTTCCTGGAAGGAAGACTTGTCAATTAAGACATCTTTCTCACTGCCACTCCCCAAATCTTGCCACCACTGACTGGCTGCTGGTTAAATTTCTGCACAGTGATATTGGACGTACAGTGTGGTTAGGGAGAGAGAACCTCTTCTGAACCGGTCCAGCAGTCGCTAAATGTGAAAGTGACTGTGATATTCTTTGAGTGTTGCTTGTTAAATATGGGGATCGCGAAATGAAATGTCGTTAAGAGTGGCTGTAATATGTTTCCGTGTACCAGTAGGACCATGCTGAGCAGGCAGTAATCACCATTACTGAAGGGCTTTCAGACACACTGTTTTTGTAATCTGTCACACAGTTCAGAGGCCAGTTATTCATCCACTGTCCAGTCCCAGTAACAAGTTCTGTGTCACCAGCTTGGACCCCGATACATTACCAACTGTAGCCACGCTTCTCATGGATGTCATGTTTTATTCTAATGGGTAAGTTAAAAAGATCACAACAACTTATCTTCATCACATAATCTACTTTTTTTAAAAAAAATGAGCAAATGGAACTAGTTTAAAGGACAACCAAATCACGATTCCTTTTTGACCGTGAAATACTGAGATTGAAAAGGTCACGGTGTCGGGGCCCGAGGCAGCGGACAGGCCGGTTCAGATCACTGCCCTGCAACGTGGCTCTGCGCTGAACTACACGAAACTTTGGGACTGTCTTTGCGGACTTTAGCTCAGAATGCTATTTGCTTGCAGTTCTTGTTCTGCATGATTTGCTTTTTTCTCTCTCTCTCTCTCTCTGCGCAATGGGTGTTCAATGGTATTTATGGGTCCATTTGGGTTTCTTTGTTTTGCGGCTGCCTGTAAGATGAATCTCAAGGTTGCATAATGTGTACATTCTTTGATAATAAATATACTTTGAACTTGGAACTTAAAATCGATTTTGATTCATAACTGTTGAACCTATTTTCTGGAAAAATATTCACTACAAATGAAATATTCTCTGCTACCTTCATGTAAATTGTCATTCAGTGAAAGCATTTATGGATGAATGTAAGTGTACTAGAACACAGTAACAAGACCAGATCCATTACACTATCTAATCTCAATCTGTGTTCCTTGCGGTCATAGTGTGAAGGATTCTGCGATAGGCAGTGAGGAAAGTGGTCACATTCGGTTCTTCTCCTTCTCACTCATTGAGCGCTATATCTCGCTAGTGATGGACGTACAGACACAACAAAGGTAAGAGAACTCCTGTGCCGCATATGATCAGTCTGCAACCAGGGCAGTTTTGGCAAGCCATTTCTGTAAGGAATTAAAAATGATACCGTCTTTTCTCATTAGGGAATGGTCTTAGGTATTAAATATTGCCCTGGAGGTTCCCGAGAAGCATTCCCCTCCAGTGTAATTGCAGGAGAAGATAACTTCCCCTAAAGTTGGCCTACCACTGAGAGCTGTTCCAAGAATTAGGGAGGGACGAATTATCGGCAGCTGGGAGATGCATCAGTCGCTGTCTGCTCAGCCCATTTACCTGAGCACTTGATCCCTCCTGGTATTGATTGCCTCATTTAAGTGGAGGTTTAAGACTCAGCTGACTGCAGGGTGTTGGCTAGCGTGAGTTTCTCTGAGGTGTAAAGTGAGGACTATTTTATGGAGCCCAAAATGTATCTTTTTAATGTGGGATGGGTGGAGAAAAGATCTACTCCAAGCTCCCAGGAGCTGCATCAAATGGTCAATACTTGACCAACCTGAGATCCCATTCATAGTTCCAATTTCCCCGCCACTATGCAGTTTACACCAATATACTCAGACACATAAGCCCAGCCAACCAGAAAACACTCTCTCTGTTGCTGACGTCCTCATGAATGTGAATCATGCTGTTGTCTCTCTTCTCCTGACCCCAAGAACATTCACCTTCCAAATGGAGAGGCACTAGTCACATCCTACACCTCCAGCAGAGTGAAGCACACCCAGCACGTCAGGGAACGAGGACAATCACTAAATATTAACTATTACCAAAGATTTTATATATAATCTCTAAGCCTTTTTAATATTGGTATTGCTATTGGTTTATTATTGTCATATGTACTGTACCAAGATAAAAAAACTATACTATTATTAAAGATACTATTACTTAGAAACCTGAAGATATTTTTATTTAGAATTCACTGTTGAAAATCAACTTACAATAATTTCAACTAAAGCTGATTTATTTCCCAATCTCACCGACGTTTAAGGTTTCCAAACAATCTACTGTTTACAAGTGCGTCCGGTGAACTTTGGAAGATGGTTCGGATAGGTGGGCAGCCTCTAGGATTCGGTACGTAACTAATCTGAGAGTTTCCTTCAGAGATTTCTTCTTGCTCATCTGAATTTATTGCAGGCACGGTGATTGGTAAAACAGAGCAGGTTTTTAAAATCTTGAACAACTTGTGATACACCTCGCTCCCATTGTCTTAACATGATATGGAAACTCTGCCTGTCAAGCGCTGAAGACAGAAAGTTCTGCAAAATACTCAGCAGGTCAAAAAAGAAAAAGAGATTTAACATTTCACAGAGGGCCTTTCACCAGGTTCTGCATCATACCCAATAAGAAGCGAATGACCCAGTCCAATTCCAGGGAAGCCTGAAATCATACAAGGGACCCCTCTTTCTGAAAACTGGTGATGGTTTACCGTGACTTAAATTCCTCCATACAACCCATGAATGATGCAGTTAATTCTGTAACTTTATTTACCCGGTGCCACTTTGCACATGGCTCAGGTGCTAATCCAGGTGTCATCATTTTTGTGATTATATTTTAAAATTGGATCCTGCTCCATGAACAGGACCTGCTGCATCACCTAGCCATTCTCAAAGTTTCCCATATGGACTACTCCAATGGATCTTTCTCCTCCCAATCCAGACTCCCGAAGACATTTCCTCAACCTTGGGACCAAGCTTGCAATACACCTTTGGGAAATCACATACACTGCTGCAAATAACACTGTTTATCCCCCTAATTATACTGGTGTTTTATATTTGATTAATTAAATAGAATTACTGATTGATGAGGTGCTTTCATTCATCTGCATGAGGAGGTGGGAAGGAACCCACTTCTTGGACACTGAATTATGTCCCTTGCCCTCTTAGAGTAATGTGTTACTTGGCAACCTGTGATTGGCTGCAAAAAGATGTGGAAAGCAGTGGTCTATAGAACCATCTCACCTTGTCCCCTAAATCCTAGAGTGGGAGAAAGAAGAATGCGTAAAAGGGAGAACCCGGAGAATTGGAAGGGGTGAACTCAAACACATTCAAACTTATCATCTTAATAAACAGCTGACTGTGAGCTACGAATACCCATCCCAAATTATTTGGTCAGCTTGTGACAAGATGTTCTGTTCACTTTAGGTACCTTGCTGAAAATTAAACAGAAGTCCTTAATATGGGATATTTTCATTCTGTGATAAGGACTAGCATTTTGCTGCCCTAAAAAACACAACAATGGCCAATGTTCTTTTTTCAGGCTTGTTAGCTTAACTCTTTTCTCACAGATTTTGCTTTTAGAAAAGGTCACACCAAGATCCTTAAATTACTTGCTATCTGAGGATATGAGGCTATTTTACTGTAAGCAAATTTTAAACTTGGGTCCAAGGTTCTTTGCTTAATCAATCTTTGTTAATTTTTGAGTCATGTGTGTTCTGGTTTAGATCAGAACCTTCCTTCTGTTATGTCTCTGAACTGAACTATTCACATAGTTGCTTTAAAGTCTTTCAGCACCACTTTTCAATCCAAATTTTTTTTTAATTTATAAAAAGATATAAAATCACGACACAGATCTGCAGAATTATTTGAAAGTACATTTCATCCTGAAGAATGTGACAAGCTTATCATGATTCCTTTGATGCAGAGTTGGAAGGGCCATGGTAAAAGTCTTGTTATGTACTGTTTTTTCTATAGTTTAGTTTTCTCATAAAACTTCTTGAATTCAGTCTTCTGCCATGCTGAACAAAGTTTTCCAAGGAGTTGATTGTTAGTTTTCTGGAATCTTGGGGCAATGACAAAAATGCTTCTCTGTAAATCTTAGTGTTGTTGCTCCCAGGGCGTCAAATAGAGCATGTTTGTGTTATGAATGGAAAAGCTGCAAGAATCAGTCAAATTTGGCTTTTTTAATATCTTGTAAACATACCATAAACCAAGGAAAGATGTTATTAAATATAACATTTAAGGAAGATATATCATTCTGAAGAGACTGCAACCTGGCCCTGAATCAGCATATGATATTCACAATTTTAGATGAAAATCAGAGTATTTCAGATGCTGGAAATCTGAAACACAAATGGAAGTGCTGGAGGTACTCACCGAGTTAGGAACATTGGTGGAAAGAGAAACTTCCAATGTTTTGGGGGCTACCCTTTGTCGGACCAATTTTAGTTTTTCGCAATCTCAGCTTAAGAACAAAGTTGTTTAGAACAGCCTCCCTGATTCTTAATTTTAAATTCTAGCTTTGGATAGAAAGGTATGATTATGAAAGAGGAGTGGGTTATTAAATAAGCCAAGTGACATCCTGAAATAAATGGTGAAAGAATGGAAGCTTGCAGGCCTAATGAAATTGAATTAAGTTCATTGTAATGAAGTCAATTCCATAACACTTACATGTCTCATTTGCTTCTTGCTATTGTATGTTATCTGGGCTAACACATGCCTACAAAACCTAATGCACCTTATTTGGTATGTTAGAAACGGGGTAGCTTGGTGAACTTCATTTGTTGACATGAGGTGCATGGGAGGAAGTGTGGAAAAGAGAGTGTTACTTGGTTGGGGTGGAGATCAGAATAACAGCACATCAGAGGACTATTGGAATAGCAGAGGTAGAGGTAGTGGATTGGGATGGGGATTGGACAAGGGATAGATGAGGTATTGATGGGGATTGTGCCCTTGAAGGGCCTGGAATGAGCAAAAGTGGGTAGTTTATTTACTTGGCAGGTGATCTGATCTGGCACTGCCCTGGTAAGTCTATGTTATCCCAGACGTGCCCAGAGTTGAGTGCTGCATGGCTAGTATACTCCAAGTTGCCTTGAATTCTTTCAAAAGGAAACTATTTCATCCGGTGGTCTTCATCAGGACTCATGTCCTGATAATTGTTCTTGGCCCCAGATGTCGATTTGGTAGATGCTGCTTGACAGGCTGCATTCCTGCAGCATTTTGTGTATGTTACTCTGGATTTGCAGCATCTGCAGAATCTCTTGTGTTTATTACTGTTTTATCCAGTGCAGTCTGACATGGAGATTGGGCCAGTGGGTGACTGCGATTGTGGGAGAATTGTAGAGAGATGAGAACAAATCAGAAATGGCTATGACTGCACTTCATTCAGAGAAGTTGATGCAAAAAATTTCTCGGAATACATGTCTTGTATCCTAGACATTGTGCAGATAGGAACAATCCTGTCATATATAGACATTCAGGCACATTCTAAACATGAGTAGTTTTCCGGTTTCTGCCTTCATGGCTGGCATATTCCATCAACGATCCGCCATTCTTTGAGACAAGGAGTTCCATCTGCCTCTTTCTTCCTGTTTTTCTCTCATACTTCGAAGCTCCAGGATTTATCTTCAAATAAGATCTCCAGTGTTTTGTTGTAGTCTAGATCTTAAGCTTCTCTATTCCTTCCTCAGGGATCATATCTTCAAGATTTTACTTTGTTTATTGTCAAACTTCAGTACACGAGGGTAAAGGAGGATGAAATGCTATGCCGGATCTGATGCAGAATAAAAAATAGAAACAGCAAAAAGAACACAAGAGAAAAAAACAAAAAAAAATGCAAAGATATAAAAGCAATCCTATAAAGCACAATGTACAAGTAACTGTTTTGAGTGTGGCTGTAAAATTGGCTTATATACAAAGACTGATTCTATGTACATAACGTGATTAGTCCATGAAAAGCAGTCTCCTGCTACCTCTATTCCTTCTTGAATTGACACATCCTGTTCGATTTCTGGTTATTTATTTAGTACATATGTATGCATGTGTTTTACAGCTTAAAGCATTGTTCACTGTTGTTCTCATCTATGCTGTTTCAGTTTTCTTGATGGGCTACCTAGGTTCGTACGTCCTCCACAGATGAACCTGGTGACTGTAGCGATCCAGGTTTACATACAGGGAGTGGAGAATAGAGGGGGGTAACGCTACACCCATAAAGCAGACTCAGCACGTGCCAATCCTAAAACTGCAGATGACAGAAACCTGAGACAAAAACAGGAAATGCTGGAAGCACTCACAGGTCAGGCAGCATCTGTGGAAAGAGAAACTATATTAACATTATCTTAAAGAAGATAAGAGTTGGGGGATCTCATTGTAACCTATCGAATGTTGAAAAGCCTTGATAGAGTAGGTGTGAGGAGGATGTTTCCTATGGTGGGGGAGTCTAAGACCAGAGGACACAGCCTCAGAATAGAGGGATGTCCATTTAGAATGGAGGTGAGGAGGAATTTTAGCCAGAGAGTGGCGAATCTGTGGAATTCGCTGCCATAGGCGGCTGTGGAGGCCATGTCATTAAATACATGTAAGGCAGAGGTTTACAGATTCTTGATTATTCAGGGCATGAAAGGAAATGTGAAGAAAGTGGGAGACTGGGGCTGAGAGGAAAATGGATCAGCTATGCAGAGCTGACTCGATGGACCAAATGTCCTAATTCTGTGCCTATATCTTAAGGGCTAATGGAGTCTTTGGCCTGAAACGTTAGCTATGTTTCTCTCTCCACAGACCTGCTGAGTGTCCACAGCATTCTCTGTTTTTGCTTCAATGGAAAAGGAAAGCTGATCAGGTGGCAGGTGTGGGAGATTGTGAGCAACAATAAGAATGGGCAAGACATGAAAAGTAGAGCCAATCCCAGAGCTTGTATAATGTCCATCCACCCAAAGCGAATCTCCTTTAATGATGCTGTCACTGTGTATTAATCGAAAAGGGCCAGTTGTTATTTGAAGGGATGACAGTGAAGGGTTTTGTTTACAGCGGGATGTTAAACAGATTTAAACTTCTCCCATCAGATGAATGTGGAATCGTGGCTCAGATTGCAGAGCCCTTGGCTGCAGCTGATATCCCTGCATACTACATCAGTACCTTTAAGTTCGATCATGCCCTGGTAAGTTTTGAAATAGGCCGGCTACAAAAGCACAGATCGCAGTGTTATTTTCTGAAAGAGAAATAAGCCTGTCACTTTGCATTACTGTTGCTTATTAAAACTATTTATTCCTCTGTGTCATAGCGTGGGCCCAGTGAGACTCTCACGAACTTGCTTGTTAAATGTGATCCGTGTGAAGCTGAAGTTACCGATCGAGGTCAATCTACTAAAACCGTGGCCGTTTCATTAGCGTAAAATGTTGTTTTTCTTTCTGTTTGCATGCACGCTGTCTGCTTCACTGCCCCTGGGTGCCGAGAATGATTTATCAGCAGATTGATTATTGCTAATTGTTTTAGCCTGAGAAAGTGTAACGCTGAAGGAATAGACCTTGCACGTTTTTTGTTATTGTTTGCTTTTTTTCCCCCTTCCCCCCTTTTTGAGTGCAAACCTGTTGAACTGTGACCCTTGCAAACAGTGCAAGAAATCATCCACCGTCCACATCCTGCTCCGTTCCACTCTGCAGCCCTGTGCGTGGTGTCCCTGTAGAGTTTCTCCATTAAAAGCCCGTTTGCTCTGCTGACTCTAGTTACCAAAGTTTTCCAGTTGTGTAAGCTCGTTTCTTTTTTTAAAGAGAGCTGAGTCCTCATTCCTGGCCACATATCTTGGTCTTATTTTTGGCTTTATTTGTCCAGCAACCTTTTCCCAACGCAATTAATCAGTGTTAAAAGAAAACTGCATAATTAAATATAGAAAAACACTCCCTTAATAAAGCTTCAGTACCATCAGTCTAACAGGCTTATTATTTTTGAGTGGAATATGTAAATAATCTAATGCATCATCCCCGTAAGGAAGAATTGATAGTTTCTGTATAACCAAATATATATTATCATCATTATATTTTTCCCGTCACGTTTTCTCCTTCGGAAGGCATGAGTCATACAGAGACCAAACTCGCGGAGCTGGCTGGATACCCCACCAAGCACCACTGCGTCAAGAGGGCTTTTGGATAATGTGTGGGCACCACAGTCAGGTCACTGTCAGCCCCCACACCTGCTGGCAGTAGTTCTGAATAATCATGCAGATGTCCCCACCTTAACCCAGGAGCAGTGAGGTCAAACGTAGACCATCTTGTTCCAGCTCTTGCTGGAAGCAGTGCCCCAACTGAATGGTCTCACTAATCACTTCGCCTCACAAAATAAGGACTACTGCCTTGAAATTTTAATTACATGGAACTGTTTCTTTCAGCATTTTACAGCTGATTATTTTTTTGTCATTGTTCCACTTAAATGGGTGTTATTCCTAAGTGAAAACTCTGGAGAGGCTGATCTGCTTTTGGGTCGGGAAGCACAGGATGACGCTATTCCCTGTCCAGTACCCATTCAGGGAGTATTGTAGGAGAACTTGGATCATTTTAACTGGCCCAAATGACGCAGCACAGTCTCAACCCTGATCCCGGCATCTGAAATGAGCACCAGGGTTCCTGACGCTGAAAATACGCAAGGTCCACTCCCCTTGGTTAAGGTTGAAATTTTTGGCAGCAAGCCCTTCTCACTCACCCTTGGGCTCCACCAAAACTTCTGGACAAATGTGTTTTAAATTGCTGATTGTGAATTTCTGCTTAGATAAATTAGTAAACCAAAGGTATTTGATATCAGACTGGACTGTCCTCAGGTCAAATTTGGGTAGTGGCTGATTCCCTCATAAAAATATTTGAATTGAGGTGAAAAAATCTTCCCCATTGGCATAGGGCTAAAGCTAAGGCCTAAACTATACAGAAAAGCCTCAGTTTGGTTCCCAGTCAATGGCAAATTCACTCAATCAGTTGGCACCACAGTTAATTGGCTGCACAGTCAAAAAGAAGAGAGGTTGATCAGAATTAGTGCAGCTGTTTACCATTCAGTGAGCCAGAATGGAGAACCAGGCGGAGTTCGGATTGTGCTTCTGTTGTTAGCGTGCGAGGGACAGGGGGCTTCCAGGTGATGGTCACGTGACTTGGTGGTTGCTCAGCTGGAGCCTCAGAATGAGCTTAGCGTTCAGGTGATCTGTGGAAGTAGTGTGGAAACCTCTCCCACGTCAACCCGCTCAGAGCTCAAGTGGCGGTGACACCAGCAACTCAACGCGCAGCTGACCCAATCAGTCTTGAGCAAAGTGTTAATTCTTGCACAGTATCTGCAGATAAGAATTGTTGGATCCTGATGCTTTCGCAGTCCAAAGGTTCTTCGGAAGTCAAGAATGAGTTGTGACACCTTTTTGCATACTATCAGTTTATTGAGTGATAGAATAGCAAAGAAGAAGAAACATCATGAGAACAAAGGAAAAAAAACAGATTGAAGAGTAGTCGTGGTCTTCTCATATTCAAAGTAGAGATAACAAAATTCCATCGATAACAATTAACCTATAAAATAGCCAGATTCACGGGTGACACCTGCTACTGAAAACTAAAAAGTTCCTAGAGAGATAGAGAAGCAACTGTATCATAATCACTTGAAAATTCACTTAACAATTACATGCATATAGCTGATTATATGATAATACAAGCAAGCACATGAAACTTAAACTACAAGGAAAGTAATAATTCTACACCCAAGTCCAACAGAATAAACAATTCAGCCTTATGAATCTGCTCCTCTCTTTAGTAATTGGCTGACCTATGACTGGCATCCAAATACCTCAATCTGTAATGTTTTGGTTGACAAAAGACAACTAATCTCAAATTTTAAATTAGTTGGCCTTATATCAATTGCCTTTCTCAGCAAAGAATTGCAAAATTCTAGATACAGAAGTATTTCCCAAACATGATCCCTGAAATGTCCATCTCCAAATTTTAGATTATGCCCTTGCAACCAACAAAAATAATCCTATTCACCTTTCTAGTTCTCTTCAGTATTTTGTGAATTATGATCAAATTTCTCTGAATCTAATAGTCCGGTGAACATCACCCTATTTTGTGTGGGGATGCCTTGTTATTTGTTTTTTTGCTTTCTGTAATCCAGTGTTACTGGTGCACTTCAAATAACTTGGGTATTGCTTCCGATACTTAATGCATTCTTGACCTAGTGGGGCCTGAGTTAACAAGGTAGCTCCTATAAATTAAACTACTGTTATAGGTTAGATTTAAAAACAAACACTTGATTAGGTAAATTTTCAGTCTGTTGAATGTTTTTTTGTTAATTATGATATCTGCTTGTATCCAGGTACCTGAAGAAAATATCAACAGTGTGATCAATGCTCTTCAAGTAAGCCAGAACAAGAAGCATTAGCTGGGGAATGAAGGTTCTGCCGTTTCTTCCTCGCACGGTATTTGAAGCTGAGCCTAGATTTGAAGAAGATGAAGAGCGAGAGAGAGAGAGAGCTTGTTTACTTGGCGAGCTGTTGGTTTACTGAAGTTGTGCCCAAAGTGAATGTTTCCATTGTGTTCTTTGTGTGAACCTTGTCACAGTTTACTGGTAAAGTCAAAACCACTTTCTACCATATTTACCACCTGTCCCAACCCCATCCTGCTGCCACTGCGAAAGAGCTGTGGCGATTAGCTGATGTTCTGTGAATTGCTTGGGTTAGGTTGAAGACACGTGATGTAGTAAGGTTGATTTCTGAGGGTGGTAAGGTGGCTAATTAAGTCTAGGAGAGTTTTGATCTGTAGATGCCGGGTGTTGCTACGAGGCAGTAACCCAGTCCTGGAGCAAGTTCACATGGTACCATTAACTGCAAGGGTGACATTGGAATCCTTTTCAGATCTCAGGTCACTATCTGACAGCTGTTAATTCTTTGGTAGCATCTTTTCTTCATTTCATCTGGAAGTTCCATTCAGTAGGCTGTCTGTCTGCTCTCAGCACCATCCATCCACGTGATCCTACCAGTCATTGCAACGTAGGTTAATGGTCATGCCGCACATGCTGTTGTGGCATTGTTATTACTGATTCCTCAAGTACCAATTTGACGGGGGAAAGTCCTAGCCTCACATCACAAAAGTGTTAACTAAGCCTGCGTTTTAATCCTTTTGTTCTCCCATTATCACGGTAACCACTGAAAATGCTCGCTGTTAAAGGTTGACATCGGTATAATTGAGGCAAATATCCGAGCAGCATGCTGTTAGAGGAGGGCTGGCTTTCTACAGTCATACTGACGAGTGACAAGTCAAAAAGACAAGGGGACATCAATTCCCTTTCAAATAATATCCACTACCTGAGCAAGTTATGTCCAATGTAGAATCCTTCTGAATTTCATTAACACGGATGATCAAGTTGTGGCCTGGCACCTCTAAATTTGGAGATAGACTGCTGGGATGTAAACAGGGAAATTTATCCTGGCTTTTAAAGTGCAGGGTGAAAGATTCCAACCCAGTCATTTCGGTTTCCAAAGAGGAACTTCCGACTGGCAGTCTACCTTGCTATTTTAAATGTACCTGCACTCCATTAGGATTGGCCCACCTCTGGTTTAACATACTTCAAGCCAATAATGATGCAGCATTAAGATAAACCTTTTATCTGTCTTGACTGGAGCTATACTTCAAAAGAGGCGACAAAATAAACGATGCGCCATCCATCGGAGAGTTCTGAAAAAAGGGGAAAAGGCAAACCTCAGAAGGAAAATTAAAAGAAATAGCATTCCAATACTGTTGCAGATCACATCTTCAGAAATGGCAGGGCGTAACATTATAACTGAAGTTACAGTGCCTTGGGGCTTTATTTACGGTTCACTGTACCTACTGTTTTAGTATCTCAGCCCTTCATTTATCTATTTAAGGCTGACCTCAATTTCCTTTACCATATATGAAGTGTTAAAAACAGTGAACATTGTTGATTGCTATCTTCACCCTTTTGATTCTGCAATTGGGGTTTATTGTTTCTCTTTTAGTAGGTAGCAGATAACTTGGCACTTCTATCTCAGTGACAATGGTTACATTTTCTGATATTTTGCCACCTGCCTACGCGGAGCAAAGAATGTAGTGCTATTTATATTTTATACAGTAATTTGCACACAGTTGCCTGAATGCCCTTGAATGATAACTTGACTCTCCTAACCTGCTGCAGGTGACCTCCTTATCTATCATTTCCTTATCCTCTATGTAAGCTCTACACAGCTCGTGAATCAAATAGGACTGAAGTATTTTATACCCCTACATCCACTGCAATATCCACTCCTTTAGAGATAGGTAGAGGAAGGGTTTTGCTGTTGTAGGCTCCACAGAATTATCTGGTGGACTCCCAGTCATTGGAGGCAAAGTGGTCTCTCAGAGTGCTGAAGTGCCTCCTTAGCCATCTGTCCACTTTTTTTGGGGGGGAATACTAACAAAGGAAAGATCGTAGTAAAAGATAAATTCCAAGTTATGTTGTGAAACTAAGAACTCATCAGACCTAGCCTGCTTTGAATTGATTTTATTTTGTTAAGCTAAATTGATTCAAACCCAATTTACAGATGGGACGTTTTATCCTTACAGATACTGTATTTTACTATTGAAGAAAATGTGCTGAAACACAGAAACTTTTAAAAGTGTTTTTAACGCCAGCTGCTTGTTGAAATCAGTGGCAGCGACAAAGTTTACAAGCTAGTGACTTTTGAACTGTAGTAATCTTGCTTGGCATTAACATATCTGCTGTGCCACATTGGTGAACCAATTGCGATCTCAATTTTGCAATCAAATATTTAGTTAGTTCCTTTTCTTAGTCTGTCTAGTGGTTATTGTACCTGTTGTTGGTGAAGCACTGTGTGGTATATGGTGAGTGTAGTGCGTTCATTTAGAAATGCGTTAAGTTGCCAACCAGATCTAAATTGCCCTAAGGATCTCTTTGTTCTGATCAACCTCTCTTCACTGGTACCAGTTCCTAAATGTATTCCAAAACATTAATACCAACAATGTTGCCCATCTGGCATCTGGATCTAATCTATATTCTCTTTCTAAGCCCCTGAAATGGACCCTGACTTCCGCATGTTTTGGGTTGCGATCCATGCACCCCTCCTCCTGCTCACTCCAATGAAAACCTTGCCGATGGTGTAGCCTCCCTCTTGGAATTTAGATAATGAACACCCGAATAAGCAAGGCAGGGAAGGATGGCCAACTGGAATGAGAGTAGATGAGCAAAAAGATCAGTATGAAAGTGATGACTGATTATCATTGATGCTGCAGGACCACAGAAAGCAGAGGTTATTCATCCCAATGATGCTCAACTGGTTTCTGCGCCCAAGACCACATTGTAAATCGCATTAGTGACAAACTTAGTTCAGCACCAGCAAAAACTCTCTACTCTCCTGATGTGACGTGCAACATTATATTTTCCATTGGCTTCTGTATCTTTAACACGAAAAGTGCTCCATCACAAATAATTGCCTAATCATTTACTGATGTCAAAATGTCCCCACTGGACTTCTGAGGTGCCAACTAGCCATTTAAAATGGCCACCAATCTAATGGTGCTCGTACACGAACCTGGTTGGTTGAAGTCATGGCAGATGTAACAATTTACAACTTCGGTGTCAAATCTTATTTTGTTGGCCTTGTTACCTAGCCATGGACTTGACTGCATGAACTTTGACACAGTCTGGACGATTAAAACAGAAACAACAGATTGTTGTGAGACTGCGAATTCCCATTTTGCTCTTCAAACAAAGCCACCCCTTTGGTGTTTCAGTAGTCTGACTGTTTTCCAGAAGTCTGACTCACAATATCTCAGCAAACCTGCATCAGTTTCCTTCTTGGTTTTTATCTCTGTTATTACATTCATAGCTGTTTGGGACTTCCAATACTCACCAATTTCTATTAACCAAGAGAATAGGCTGAATAATGGTGTTTGACTGTACCCCTAATGGGAAATGTATTCTAACCAGTCTCCTGCAGAAATGAAAGTGGTGGTGCTTTACCACATGGACCACTGATAGAACTCATTCAGCTGAGGCAAATAAATTTAAACAACCAAGGGAAACTGTGATGCTCTTAGTTGGAATCAAATTCTCAATCGTTCTATCAATCTCTTATTGGTCCATGAGACAAAACAATATAGTTTTGAATGCTGCAGCAGGCACCAGATCTCATTGCATGTTTCCTGTAGTTTAAGTCTGAAGGAATTCGCAATGAATAACATAGCAGAAACATCTGAACATTTCGTCTTAAAACTATTATTTTGGAGAAAAACGAGTCAGCAATAGAGATAGATAAACAGAAAATGTTGGAAACACTCTACAGGTCGGGCAGCATCTGTGGAAGAAGAAGCAGTTAATGTTTCAGTTCAAATACTCATTATCAGAACTCGGAAAGGGAAAGTAAGTTGGTTTTAAGTTAAAGATAGGTGGGGGGTGGGGGGTGTATGGTTAGGATAGAAAATACCTTTAAATATCTGAGGCCAGCTTTGCCATGGGGATATGCCATAATCAAAGTCATCCAGTTGATGGGTTAGAGAGGGAGAGCATGAACAAAGGGGCAGAAAAGCCGTGAGCAGGGTTTTCCTTTCTTTGCAGTGTTTTGAAGGAAGTGTTTCCTTCCAAACTCCCTGGTCTGCTCTTCCATTGTCCACCAACCAATCCCATTCCATTGATATATAACACCCACAGAAATGCAACACCTGTTATCGCTTCCCCTCCCACCATTCAGGAACCCAAAAAGATCAGGTGAAGCAGTGATTTACTTGCACTTCCTCCACTCCAGTGAACTGCCTTCGGTGCTCCCCACGTTGTCTGCTCTACACTAGAGAACAGCGGTCCCCAACCACCGGGCCGCGAGGAAACGATATGATTTGGCGATATGAGTCAGCTGCACCTTTCCTCATTCCCTGTCATGGCCACTGTTGAGCTTGAACACACGCGAGGTCATTACCCCTGCGTCATCCATGTCAGCGCAGGAAGAAGATCAACTCCTCGAGCTTGCAGATGATGGTGGGCTGAAAAGTATGTTTGACATAACGTCTCTGCCGGCATTCTGGATCAAAGTCAAGGCTAAATATGCTGAGATAGCCACGAAAGCACTGAAAACGTTGCTTCCATTTCCAACATATCTCTGCAATGAATGCAAGGAAAACCAAATTGCGTAATGGACTGGACATAAGGAACCCCGTTCGAGTATTGCTGTCTCCCATCACCCTTCGATAGGACCATCTGGTTGCAGGGAAACAAGCATTCAGCCCAGGGCTCCCACTGGTTCAGTGATATTGGTGTGTTACAATGATTTTATATGTTCATACGGGGAAAATATGTGCCGTGTGTTTAATATCCTAACATTACATAAAATGTTATGATGCTATTGACATACTTATATAACCCTATAAACAAGTACAGCACGGAAACAGGCCATCTCTGCCCTTCTAGGCCGTGCAGAACGCTACTCTCACTGACCTGCACTCAGCCCATAACCCTCATTCCTTTCCTGTCCCATATACCTATCCAATTTTTCTTTAAATAATATCGAACCTGCCTTTATCACTTTGACTGGAAGTTTGTTCAACACTTACTTCAAGCTCCCCTGTCCTTCCCTGGTACAGTAATTGACTTATCGCTATATTCATGCGAGGAAAATACGCGCTGTGTGTTGAATATTAAATTTGTTAGATAAACCCTTTTAGAAACGAAATTGAGTGTATTAGCCACTTATCACCGATATTCCGGTCATGATTAGCACCTCCCCCCCCCCCAAACAGAATCGCCAAAAACGATTTGTAGAAAAAATCGGCACGTACACGCATGGGCAAATCACGCATGTGCACTGGTGCCCGTGCAAGGCTTCATGGTCATTGTAGTCTCTGTAAACAACGTATTTGGCTCTACTCTTGTCCGTTGGCAACCCTACCCCCTCCACCCCCCGGGCTCGGCCGGTCCACAAGAATATTGTCAATATGAAACCGGTCCGCAGTGCAAAAAAGATTGGGGACCCCTGCTGTAGAAGCCAAATGTAGATCGATGATTCTTTGTGAATGATCCAGAGCCACATTAATTCACCATTCCAGCGATGATCTATTTACCTTTGGCCTTCGGTGCTGTTATAACAAAGCCCAACATAATCAGCCATGATGGAATGGCAGAGCAGACGCGATGGGCCAAATGGCCTAATTCTGCTCCTGTATCTTATTACCTAAGAATCGGTGCTTTGCCTTTCCTCTGTGCTTGTTGCAGCCTTCCAGATTCAATACCGAGTTCAATAGGTTTCAGTCGGTACATTTAATGTAAAGAAATGCATACAATATACATCCTCAAATTCTTTTTCTTCGCAAACATCCACGAAAACAGAGGAGTGCCCCAAAGAATAAATGACAGTTAAATGTTAGAACCCCAAAGCCCCTCCCCAACTCCCCCTCCCATGCATAAGCAGCAGCAAAGCAACAACCTCCCCCACCAGCAAAAAAGCAACGGCACCCCCCACCAAGCACTCAAGCGTGCAGCAAAGCATCAATAAAGACACAGACTTGCAGTACCCCGAAGACTACTTGTTCACCCAGTAACTTGACATACCACAGGCTCTCTCTCTGTCTCCCTAATAAGGGAAAAAGGGGTGTCTCCGTTTCACAGCGAGAGGGGGGACATAACAAAGCAACTTGCTAATTTATGGTGTTGAAAGTGTGTTGTGTCGCTTTTTCCGAGCTCTGTGCCGAAAGAACTCAGGCCTCTGGGCACACACCCAGCTGGCTGCTTACGATCTTCTGCCTCCCACGATGCATCAGGCAGTGGCACCAACCTTGAATCCGCCCGCCTCCAGAGCCATGAAAATCCAGCACCCTGAAGGTGCGCTAGTCTTCCAGGCCACGTTCCACAACATCAGTTAACTTGCTTTCTCTCTCTGTATCAAAACTGGCTGGCCTATCACTGACAAAGATTGTTTTTCTCTTACAGTGTGACCTGCTGCACACATCCCACAGAACCATATTTCTCAAATTTTATGTTCCTTGGTTTATGTTTTCTCTCTCTCTAACAGCCCCCATCAACAACCTTTATAGCTTATCTCCATGGCAACCTCAGCATCAGTGGATCAGGAAAATTGCCTGTCAGTTATCTATCTCTCCTCCACTTTCTCAGTAACTTAAACCAACTTGTTTTTTGTCTCTTGCCCAGATCTGATGAAGGGACTTTGAGCTGAAGCATTAACACGGCTTCTCTTTTCACATTTGCTGTCTGACCTGAAGACTGGTTCCATCATTTTCCAGTTTTATTGCAGATGTCTAGTGTCTACAGCTCTTGAACTTGTTGTTAATAAGCACTGAATTCCACAGGCCTTTGATTCTGTGGAATTAAACCAACAAAAATGATTTCAGTTGCTCGAATTTGTTGAAGGTGCTACAGATAGAGCTGTACTGCATAGAAGATTACCTTGCAGCCTAATTTGTACATGGTGACCACGTTGCCTAACTGAGCTTGTCCCCATTTGCCTGCATTTGACCCAATCCCTTTAAACCTTTCCTATCTGCATGATGGTCAAATGCCTTTTAGAATGTCATAATTGTACCTGTCTCTACCACTTCTTCTAGCAACTGGTTCTATGTAGACAAACCCCTCTTTGTGAGAAGAAATTGTCCCTCAGCTCTCTTTTAAATCTTCCACTCTCATTTTCCACCTATGCCCTCAAGGTCTGGACTCCCCTACCCTGGGGGAAAGACTTTCGGTATTCACCTCATCTCTGCCCCTCATGATTTGATAAAGCTCCTTAAGGTCACCCCTCAGCCTCCTACACTCCAGGAGGAGTCCTCACTTATCCAGCCTCTCCTTGTAACCCCAAGCCCTCCTGCTCCAATTCAGTGGCATTCTTGTGTTGCACAAAGCATGTTATTGGCAGAAAAGCATTATCAGAAAATAATTTCAACAAGTGCAGCTCTAAAGCCTTCATGCGTGTTGTTTTCCCAATGTAATCACAAAGTGCAAACACAATGATTTCTAAAACTCTCCTGTCACAGCCCGAACAGCCTAATTATTAGTTCTATGTCCACTGTACAGTGTATATGACAGGTTCAGTCTGACCTAAAGCAGGCCTTGTAAGACCCGTCCAGAAGGCAGAGGAAATGGCCCATATTACTGTATCTCACAGGCTGTGTTACCAGGATGAGAACAGCAACTACGCAGGTAACTGCAGCCCTGTTGAGAGACTGTGATAAGCTTTGATCTCCTTTTCCTAAGATTAGCAGGGCTTATTGCTGGGTAAGCTTGATCACACCAGGATGATGTCCTGGTTTGGCACTTGTTCCAGCTGATGTAGGAGGTGTTTACTGCATGGAGTCAAACTCAGATCTGTGCATGGAATGATCCCAGCATGATTGGGCACATTACTGATTATTATGCCAGAAAATAGCATTTAAGAAGGATAAAAATCATAATTTCTATTCACTGCTTTCGTTTTTCCCACATCACATTACCTTTTGACTGCAGCATCCAGCGAGGAAAGGCATATTGGACATTACACATGGCAAGAGGCCCCAAGCTAAACCCACAGACCTGCCTTTTGATCTAACCCTTCTTGATCAATTGCATTCTCTCTACCTCACCTGCGATCTCATGTCCCCTTAAAACACACGAATTTGCTTCGGATGCTTCGCGCAGTGGCATCTTTCTGCAGAGGACCCACCTCACGGTTTCTTAGGTGTGGGTCTGTGTTCTGCGCGTGTCCTGGTACATCGTAGGTGTTCACCCTTCTCCACAGTGATGAACAGTTGTTGACTCATGCTGAGCCGTGAGTGGCATTGCTTCTGCCATTTTTTATCACTCTTGTGACTTGTTTTTTTAAACCTACGTAATTATATTTCTTTGGTCAGCATCTCCGCTGTTGTATTTTAGTGAGCTGTCTTTGACTGCAGATTAACACAGGTCTGATTCAGAGATAGCTATCGCCCAAGACTAAGAGTACCCAATGTGAAATATTATCTAATGCACTTTATTTGTGAATTTATGCTCACTCCAGGGTTAACCCTTCATTCTGTATGATGGGGGTTGAAGCCTGGGACTGATCAGCCATGATCAGATTGAATGGTGGGGCAGTCTTGATGGGCTGAGTGGCCTACTCCTGCCCCTGTATTGTTCACTTTTTCTTTGATTGTGTCTCGGTAACATTACTTACGGTTGGGTCGGTTGTCATTCACAAGCTTATAATTTTTCCATTTATTGCATTCGCATAGTTGAGGTCTAGTAAATCACTGGAATGATCATTCTTTTAGCGAAGTTATTTCTGAAGGTTGATATTCCACCCCAGAGTACAACAGTTCTCTATTGTCTAATTCAACTACTGTTTACACTGTAGCCAGTCTTTTGACCCAATTCGTTGTGCAGCTGTATTTCCAATATGGGAGTTCACTGCACAATGGGCTTCACATTGCAAATATTATTGGACTTGTCTGTACCTTCCTGTTGACAGTCTTGATTTGTCAACATTTCCTGTAAAGTGCCAGGAGCTATATTTGCACACAGTCTCTGATAAATTCACATTTAGAGAAGCATAGAAATCATTCAGAAAAAGAGCAAAAAAAGAAATGAAATAAAGCACTTTTCATTTGAAAGTTAAAATAGTTTCTACCTCAGAACTCAAGAATCCTTCATTGATTGAGTAAGCCTTTAATTCCTACAATCTGCTTTCCCACTATACTATGAGCATAGCTGGGAATGAGTCCTCAGATACTCGCATCTAAAGTTCTCAGCACTTCATGTGAGGAGTCACTATTTGATTGTGGAACACAATAAGATGACCCAATATACTTTGCCTATTTCACTGGGGGGAAGGCACTGATCACCGAAGCTGCTCACATCACTGATCAGTTTCCTATTCCAGTGTTGCATTGGATTCTCTTCAGGGCATATTTCCTGGGCTTACGTAAAGGCAACATTGACTTAACCAATCAAGCATTTGGCAAAGAAAAAGCACACAATCTTTGACAGATCACTGGATTCTAGTTAAGGCGTGGGAGATGCTGAGGAAGAGAGCTGAATAGTGGGAGACTCCAGGGCAGCAGATTTTGTGATTTTCCATCCTAGAGAACTCCTGCGATCACTCATGCTCCTCTTATGCGACAAAGGAAGTGGTTTCTTTTGTCTGGAGGTCTCTTTATTACTAAGGACTTCACCTTAGCATGAGAGCTAGTTCTCCACCCAGATCCGATAGAAAAGTCATTTAGTTCCTCTTGGCATAATTAGATTCCAGTTTGTGTTCATTGACTAGACTTTCACCTTCTCTAGACTAATAATCAAAGATGAAGGAGAAGGGTATTCAGAGTTTGCTTTTAACAGCCTTTCCACCTGCAAAGCATGGGATTGCGATGTGAGGTGAACCAGGATTCCAAATAATCCTTGAGAAAAATGTCGTCTACGACTGCAGAGCTTGATCAAAAGTGTAGAAAACAGATTTAACCCCAATTCGGTCACAAGGTATATAGACCTGTCTAACTTTCATCCATCTGTTGCTGGGAATTATTTGTAGTCATCCATTGATCTGTGAAAGAGTCTTGGAGAATCAAACAATGTTAATCCTTTAATCCTTCCATAGGATTTGAACACAGTGCTTCAAACACTTGTGTTGCCTTCCATAATCCTATGGTTGGCATTGCTTTGATACTTTTCTAGAAGACCAGCTTTTTATTTGTACTTATTTCTTACAAGAAGAATCAAAGTGCCAGGTATTTAACTGGTAAAGTCTCAATGCTTCATGACCTCAGAATAGGTTGATCATCTTTTATTGCCAAATTTTTGTCCAACGCAGTTTGGAGCATTATCTTGATTAAATAGCAAAGTCTGGGTCCAATAGCATTGTTTAAATCTTTTTTTAAATCCTCTAGGCTTGTTTCAGTTTCAAAGGCAGCAAAACCTTTTCATTTCTAAACTGTGCCAAAAGCCATGCTGGTTGAATGTAACTGTTTCAAAGGAAACAGTGATTCAATAATGTAATCTCATATGATATTCCCGGAGTCTTGTCACATTAAATAATGTTATTGGTGCTTTCTACATTTGCATTTTAGTCTTACATAAACTAAGAAAAAGTCCATATTTTTGAAAGGAGAAACTTTTGCTCCTCACTCATCTTGTGGGATTTTTAACTCCTGTGGCTTATTTCCTATATCAGTTCGTTTTTGCCCTTGCAGTAATGTTAGTAACCAGAATTGTTGAAGGGACACCATACAGTATGAGTTTCCCTCTGTTTGGCTAACCTACTGATAATGTGAAGTTAGCATTGTTTTATTGAATGATTGATAATAATAAGCAGAAAGGTCAAACAGATGTGTCTTCTTGTTGAATCAGTTATCCTAATTTATGACCAGTCACACTACAACTAACTTATTAGCATGGGAACAGAATATTTACAAAATGTATAATTACGTTACCCATCTGGAAAATAGATCCTGCCGTAAGTTCCAGGCAAGCTAATAATCAGGCTTCAGCTACATCTTGAGGTGATGGAACCACGTTCCAATAAACCTTCAACAACTAGATTGGAACCCAATGACATTGGTCACTGTACATTATCGTCAAGGATTATTGGTCGGAATAAAATTGAGCTAATCAATGTAAATTTTTTCTTGGTGTATCATCAGCTATGATCTTTCTAGTTATTCATTGCAATAGTATTTTTCATTGAAAATTTACTTCAAATTGTCTGTGGTTTAAATGAGCAATGCCTGATAATAAAGACTGGTGCTGCACATCTAATCAGATTGCATTGTTCAGGCAGGGTGACATTAGTGACATCTCATTAGTTTCCCCCCTTTGCACCAACTAGATCAGAATAATGTGGAACTTCTAATTTATGATGCTAACAATGTGATCTCATTTAGTTTTGACTATACATCTGATTGCTTTGCTGTAAGTCGAAGAACATTACATGTTTTTAACAAGCTCATTCTTGCATGAAATTGTTTGTATGTAACCCTCTTGAAGGAGAATTACATAGCGGGGTTAATACTGGAAATAGTGAATAATTACTCCTAGGGAAATAGCAGGTGTTTACTATTACTGCAATAACTTAGAGATAGGCAATCATCGCCTCATGTACACTACATATAGTCTCAATCCGCATATTTTGCAAACTGTGGTAGAAAGGCTAGAAGGAGACTATGGGTGCTGATTTCTACTTCAGCAGGGATGCAGTGTGTTGAATAATCCGTGCAAAAAGCAGCTGATCTACACCACCACCAAAATTATCAATTCTGTGAAATGAGTCTGCTGAAAATGTAGACAATAAGCCCATAAGACATAGGAGCAGAATTAGGCCATTTGGTCCATTGAGTCTGCTCTGCTGTTTTGTCAAGGCTAATACATTTTGCTCTTGACCCCATTCTCCTGCCTTCTTCCCATAACCTTTCATGCCCTGACAAATCAAGAACCTATCAACCTCCATCTTATATACACCCAGTGGCCTGGCCTCCACAGCCGCCTGTGGCAGCAAATTCCACAGAGTCACCACTCTCTGCCTAAAGAGATTCCTTCTCAGCTCCGTCCCTCGATTCTGAGACTGTGTCCTCTGGTCCTAGACTCACCCACCATAGGAAACATCCTCTCTACATCTGCTCTATCTGGGCCTTTCAACATTTGATAGGCTTCAATGAGATTCTCTCCCCGCCCCCCCCCCCCCCCACCTTCATTCTTCGTAATTCAAGCGAGGACAGGCCCAGAGCCGTCGATCACTCCTCATACGAAAACCCTTTCATTTCCGGCATCATTCTCGTAAACCTCCTCTGAACCCTCTCCAGTTGTGAAAGTTTGTGCTTCTTTGAGAAGACTTAAACTTTTCCCCCAGCATGTATGCAAAACCAAGAAGGATCTGTTGAATAACCCCTTTTTTAATAAATAGTTAAGATTAGCTTAGATCGGAGGTAATACCACTTACACAATAGACTCTTTTAAAAATGGTATTTGTTCTGTGGGCGCCCAAACACATTGGGAGAGAACAATGAAACATTGGCTTTTCCTTATAAAATATAGGTCTGAGATGTAACACTCGACCTTCAAAAACATTGTGTTGGTAGCTCCCTATGCCAACAGCTGCACCCGTGTTGGGGCCGATTGCAGTAATTTTCATTGTAGTTAGGTTAGCTCCAAACCTGAACAGACTATTAACTTCAGTATGCTAGTGAAACAGGGGAGGCTGTCCTTAACTGTTAAACGGGAGCAAACAATCAACATTGTTGACTCCAAAGGAGCTGTTTTGTGTCGGGAAAACGCTTGGGAATGGAAAATTGTTCTCATACTCCCAGCACAAACCCCAAAGCAGTCAGAAACTTTGAGGATTATCCCATATAATGTTAGAACAAGGTTCATTAAAGCACTTCTGAATCAATATTGAGAAGATGTCGGTCATTAAATTGTAATCAAATGAATTTTAATGGACTATAACAGGGTTTTCTTTTAGCCCAAAAATGGAAAGTTTGTGAAATCTTTTATTCTCATACAGAATAATATGTGTCAGCTGTGTCTTCACATTAAAGCTCGTGATGTATAGAACTATTTAATTACTAGTTTCTATTTATGCTTTTTACTTCATCAAGCAAACAAGGTGACTACAAATGAAGAACACTGTAGGTGTGAAATTACACTCTGGGACACAGGTATTCAAAATGGTTGATGCATGTGACTCGCCAATCTCTCACATCACAATCAGGTTTAATGTCACCAGCATATGTCCCGAAATTTCTTAACTTTACGGCAGCAGCACAACAAAATACATGATAGATAAATATAGAGAAAAATTACTGAATTGCAGCAAGTGTATTTATGTTTACTAAATATACGGGCTCTGTTGGTCAGAGTTGACCATCGGTATTGCGCCCTAGCTGTCTAGATACGCAAGCCTGGCAGTACAATGAGGAGTGCGAGCTGTTGCCCATGTAGCAAGCTCCCCCTCTCCACGCATCTGATGAACCCAAAGGAACAGCAGTGACTGATACAGTTTGGTACTAGCAGTGTCGCCGGAGTTGCCAGTCAGCATTGAGCTCAACGTAGGACTGCCTTAGGGACTCCAGCTCTGGATTTTTCCCTCTGCATTTATTCCCGAAGCCTTCCCCGTGAGTGGGTATAGCCGCAAGGCAGCGGAGGTTTGAGATCAGAGTTTTCCTTCCAGATGAGCTGCCCACCATGGCTGACGAGCCCCATCTGCCTGAAGCGACTGGTTTTAAGGTGCCAGTAACCTGCCTTTGCCCCTTCTCCTGTCAGTAGAAACGGTTCTGCCAGGGCTTACCAGCTAAGACACACATGAAGGCCAGGAGCTGGACTTGGTTGTCAGAGTCTATTTGAGGCGCAAGCCATTGGGAGCATTTAATAGGTAGTGGGAGCTTGTCCCCATTACCACCCCTGGCTAAATAGTAGTGCAGAAAAAAACGAAATAAAAAGATAGTGAGGTGGTGTTCAAGAGTTGAATGTCTGTTTAGAAATCGGATAGCAGAGTGGAGGAAGCTGCTCCTGGATTGTTTGGTGTGTGCCTTCAGGCTTCTGTCTGTCCTTCCCAACAGTAACAACGAGAAGAGGGCTTAACCTGGGTGGTGGGAGCCCTTAATGATGGAAGCTACCTTCCTAAGGCACTGCTCCTTGAAGATGTCTTAGGTACTACAGAGGCTAGTACCCATGATGGAGCTGACTAATTTTACAAGTAAACTTACAGGCATTTTGGCAGAGAACTTGTTCATTTTAATGAATAGGAAATTATGGGCAGAGCTTCCAAAGTTTCCCAGGCCAAGAGATAAAGCTAGATCCTTTGCATTAATAGTTAAATCATCCCTGATAAGTTTGAAGCCTCTCACTCTGCTCTTCAGTCTGTTTACTGAACAGTATCAAAACCACAATGAGAATTTTCACACTAACACGCAGTCTTCAAAGGATAGTAGGCAGCTCAGGGCTTGTCCTGATCACAATGGGCTTTGTGAAATCCTTCACAGTTGGTTTTCACTGATAACACAGTGCAGATCTCAGATAGGTTACACTGCCTTTGAAGGAACCAAGTCAAAAAGAGGATATATGTTTGGAAATTACTGTACGCAAGGATGTAACTTCAATACCAACTTTGCAGTGTATAGGAATGTTACGCAGGCAGTCTAACCCAGAAGCAAGGAATTGTGTGGTATTAGCATTACAAATAGAAAATCATATGTAATTTAAGAATCCTAACATGAAAATTATCTTTCAAAATATATCTGATTTCTGCATGTGGTGCTTTTACTCTGCAGTTCTTCCTACGTCCCGATTTCTAGCTTGTTAAAAGTCCCTCTTGCAGACCAACTGTGGCATATGTTTTGAATTAAAATCCGGTCCAGATCAGATCACTTCTGATTTGGTTATTTCCCCCCAGCCAATCTGCGGAATTGAAACGATTTCCAGTTGATTCCAGTGACTGTTGCATCAGGGAAAATGTGATATGGTTGTTTCCACAAATGAGAAGTTTGAAAGTAATGTTTGAACCAGCTGATATTTTGAAGCCTTCTCCTCAGTTTATCAAGGTGGAAACAGTCAGAACTTCACTGTTATTCTCAATTTCAGTTATAACAAAAACACATGGAAACGTTCTAATCTTAACCCTCTGAGGCATCCAAGGTAACTAAGTATTGGAAGGAAGTCAATGTAGCTTAGGGAAGGCTAGTTGTTTTGTGGAGAAGTATTGTGGAGTACTAAATGTTGCTTATTTAGAAAGCATTTGGTGCTTGCTGATGTAACTATGACCATGATTTTTTCAAGTTGTATGGGTGTGGTACCATTTTCACAAAATATGAGTGAATGTGTTGGGGGAGGGAAATGAGGCTCTAGGAAAGTGCTGAGTGAAATTCAAAGTGGGTCCACCGAATGCAAAGGAACGTTTAGACCCACGGCTGTCTGGTTGTTATTGACGGGTTGTTTTTAGTACTGCTTGATTTGAAAGAGTATCATTAGTTGGCGGTGGAAAGGTGTGAACAATAGATATTGGGATAGTGTTGTGTCTTGGTCATATCTATGCTTGTCTGTTTTTTAGCTACATGATTGAATTTTTATGCCTGAATTTCTAACTTGGGCTGAGTGATATTGTGGTATAAGAATCGTGACATTCTGCTTGAGAATGGAGAGAATTTGCAGCAGAGTAACTGTATATTCCGTCTGGGTAGCCTCCAACCTGATGGCATGAATATCTATTTCTCCTTCCAGTATTTTTCCCTCCTCCCCCCCCTCTGCTGTTCCCCACTCTGGCACCTTACCTCTTCACACCTGTCTATCCCCCCCCCCTTCCACCCAGGACCCCTCCTCCTTCCCTTTGTCCTGCGGTCCACTCATCTCTCCTATCAGACTCCTTCCTCTCCGGCCCTTTACCTTTCCCACCCACCTGGCTTCACCTATCACCTTGCTAGCCTCCGTCCCCCACTCCCACCTTTTTATTCTGCTATCTTCCCCACTTCCTTTCCAGTCCTGATGAAGGGTCTCAGCCCAAAATCACAACTGCTTATTCATTTCCATAGATATGGCCTGAGCTGCTGAGTTCCCTCAGCAATGTTGTTTGGATTTCCAGCATATGCAGACTTTCTTGTGTTTATTGTTATTATGATGGCCATTCTTTATTACCCATTTTTGGGGAATAGATCATTAGCCGACAGATTTAAACTGGTGCCTGAATTTTTACATTGACTTTAAAAGCAATAGGACGTAGTGTAAAACTAGCTATTGATTTGTTCAGTTTCACATGGCCGACTTCACTCTGGTGTTCGTGCCTGACTGGTTATTTGTGATAAGGAGTGCCATGTTCTAATAGCCCAGCAGATTGCAGTTGGATTTACTGCTGATGGTAGGCTGCTTTTGCCATGATGAAAACTTGTATTCGCATCTTGGAAGGTGTTCGCCTCCGTCGATTTGTTACCCACGCACACAGAAACTGTGCAGAAAATACTGACTAAATCAGGGAACACGGCCTAGAAGGAAAGAAGGTTAATTGCAAGAGACTCACCTCCCTTCAGAAGAGTTGCAGCATTTTCTGTTTCCCTTTCAGGTTTACTGTCCTTCCATATTTTGCTCTTGTATATTAGGTTACATGATCTTGACTATAAATTGCTGTACTAAAACTAGCTTTATCATTTGATGCTGTGTCCTTGGTAGGAAGCGTCCGGTGGTAAAGGTGCCTCTCAGTAGAGGCTACTCAGAATGAATTTTCACCCACTTGTTCAAATGACCTTAAACTGGCTTGCACACCTACCCCAATGTTTCAGTGTGTTCTTCCAACGCCAGGGCTCACTGATAGGCGCATGCTTTTCAAAAAATTGGTTCATTTAGAAAATATGGTCTTACGCTACAGCTGGGTTTTCATTTTTACTCAGTACTGAAAAGAGGATTTCCAGCTGACTGGAATCCGAATTGAAGCTATCAATCAACTCCCATCTAGTAATCCATTCCCATTGTCCTGCACATTGTCATAACTAGTTATAGTAGCAAGTATTTTTCAAAAGAGCAATGCAGCATTTCAGCGACACTAAAGGGCAAGTGAGGAAGGAGTGTATTTTAAATATGGATTTCTCAGTAGATTTTGGAATACCGTATTTTGTTTTGGACGCCACCCACAGTACTCGAGTGCTTCTTGCTGAACAAACCTGTGGGGTGGTGGGGGGGGGAGAGTGGTTGTGGGCAATTTCCGTGACAGGGTCACATCACTGTCGCCCTCTGGCTCACGTATTCCCATTTGCCGATCGTGTTCGAATTGCCTTCTGCTGCAATTAAGTGTTTTTAATGAACTTAGTGATTTTTAATTTTTTTCCTGAAAGAATTTGGAAATAGTTGTGAATTATTTGAAAGGAGCAAAGCACACCAGCATAAACTGGAATTAGGTAGTGTTCAGATTGTATCCAATTTAGATTTTTTAAACTTGCAAGTTAACGTAGTTAATTTCTGTTCATTTTAGTGAGGTTGTTCTGTGATTATTCAAAACTTATATGATGCGTTAGAAGCCACAAGTGTGCAGAACAACTCTTTGCAGTTACATGTTAACTTGCAGCAATATATAGGTAAAAAAAGTAGTCTCTTGGAATAAAATTTAATAAGATTTTGAATGTTTTGACAGTAAAATGCTTTAATCTTACTGTGGTGCTGTAATGTAAGCAGTGGAGAATCCACTTGATCAGTATTCATAAAACATCTTAATGACAGATGTTCTTGCGTGCGTGTGTTTACAGAGATTGTTCTGTGTCATGATTAGGGTGTGTGTTGTTTGCACAGTATTGCACAAATAGTGACTGCTTTGACTGCAGATGGATCGTGGCATTAATGGAATATGGCAGCGGACAGGAAGGTTGGTAACCCTGCTAAAATTTGACAGCCAGTCACTGCATTATATATTAAGGCTCTGTTTTGCTCACCACTCAGTTCTATTGATTGGACATCCTTTGGCGAACAGCCACCAACTCTCAGCTAACTGACTAAAACCTAAGCCAACTGACGGTTGTTGACAAGGAATGGGCAAAGAGCGCCTTCATCATCACGATGCTCCTATTGCATGTCCGCTTCAGCAACGTGAAACTGCAGATATTTGCACTTGACCAATATAAATAACCATAGAGTGGACGTGAGGCAGAAATCCAGTTAATATACATTTAGAAACTAACTGACTTGAGATTTTACTTGTTCCGTTCATGATATCAAGACTCAGGAGTTTGGTATAGTTTGCAGTTTTGTTCATTTATGAAGGATAAGTCTTGTATTTATAACATCTCGCATACTAGCTGAAATAATCTATTCTCCCAGGGGAAATAATGTCCGAATAATGCCTTCCAATAGTTAACACCTTGCAGGTGGTCAGCACCCATTCTGTCAAGACTGAGATAAGGATACCTGTCTGGCAGTTAAGTTGTTATTAAACGTAAGCTGAGTGAATCTCATTTGGTTCCCAATTAACAACCAAAGAAATGGTGTTGCTATTAATACTCCCTCTGTCTTCAGTCCCCAATTTAATTTGGTGCAGTTCAAATCAAGAAGCAGTGTTCTGTACAAATCTCATCCAGACATACAAAGAGAAACCACAGGGGAAGCTATTTGCAAAGGAATTAGCAAGTTTTGGTATGGAAAAAGGAGTATTCCTGTTACCTCAAAATTATCCACATTGTTATTTCTATAAAGATTTCGCTCTTTCAGAAATAACCAATCCATTGGTACACAGACTAGTTATGTTACACCTTGAAAAGGTTCCAATTGAATGGAACTGGGGTGAATTTGTATTTCTTACTTGCTAATTATTTTGCAAATGGCTTTCTCTGGGCTCTTTTTATTATGATCTGTTTATCCCTGGCCAAACTGAACGGGTTGCCAGCCCTACAGTACTGAAGTGAACTAGAGCTATCTTTAAGACCACAAACATAAATGATGCCAAGTTAAATTAATAACCAAATCAGTATAAAACTGAACAGTTCATTGGATGCAATTCAACTGGATGACTTGGCTCAACTGTGCTATGCAGTTGTTAATACTCCACAGAAGTGGAATATTTTAAATATAGATTATAGGTGTTGCATTGTCAGGTGAAGATTTATAACATGTTACTTTTCCGAAAACTATTCCAATCACAAGGGGAGCTGCTAACTTTGAATGGTGTTATATTAGTTTTCTGAACACTATTCCAGTCATACGGAGAGCAGCTAACATTTGTTATTACAGACTGATGGTGGTGAGAAACACAGCATTGAAGAAAAGCAGAAGTATTTTTATTCTGTGATTGAACTATTAAAATGCAGGTGTTATTACATTCCTGGTGTTATCTATAGTATGGTGACACAGCAAGCTATTATACAGAATCCTTTGCGTCAAAATATTCCATTCTTTTGCTGCAGAAGCTTACAGTTGGTGTCAATTAAGAAAGCAGTCACTACTTGTGATGATACAATATACTCTTGGGCTAGAAATGAAGAAGAAGGAAATCAGAATACTGGTGACCTTTGATCTAAAACTAAGCAGGTTCATGACATCTTTGAGCAAAAAAGTTGTGCTTTGGTGTTGTTCATTGAATGTTTGCCTATCAAAGGCTGCAAGAATTATGATGGATGATTATCCAGAAGAAACACTTGTATTTGAATGAATATAATTATAATTGCTATGGGATTTTAGTTGGTGCTTTTCTTTACCTGTACTCCATCACTAGAATTTCACTGATACTGTGGCTCTAACAATTATTACTAAAAGAAACTGTTATGATGACAAAAACATTTCTAAGGAAATGTTTTAAAACATGCCCCTCAGAATGGAAATGTGATATCCTAATAGTGTAAAACACTAATTTTTAATTTAGTGCTTTTTGTTTACTGCTTATAATTCATTTTAAGTGCCTTTGTATCACTTATCATTGAGACATATGTTTAAAAAAATCAGAGGTGTTTATCTTTTGAACTGTGAGGGGTTCTGCTGGGGAGCACCTCGTGAAGGCAGCCAGCCTTAAAGCAAGCAGCCTGCTGTGGCATCGGCAGCATCCCAGGGTACGTTTGTGGTAGCACAAAGCCCACTCTTTTAGAGTTCATGGAGGGCAAGTGACAGGAGGCAAAGCTTCACATTCCACTACAGTACGTGCGCTTTTTGGAATGGGAAGGTCATTTCCAAGTTCACACTTCGCGCGGAAAATCGTATGGGGAACCAGACTGTGAAAAATATGTATGCTTCGAATGAGATCTAACACTTCTTGTCAGCATCTTCTTAAATAGCACTCTGTTTTAAGTGGTGTGCGGTTAGAGCAGTGCTTGATTGCTGATAAAAGAGCAGGTACTTTATAGTTAGAATAGTCCTCCATCTTGGAGAACTTTAATATTGAATTACTCGTGATGTATGTAAGCACTGGACACCCAAGATTATATCTGCTTAATATAAAACAAATTGCAGAGATTTATCCTTCATTGACCTTTTATATATTTCCTAAATTTCCAGATGATCACCTACACAATAAACACAGCAGCAGATAAGGAGTCCCAAAATATTAGTTAAAATAGTCCTGCTGATTCCTGCAGATTCTCACTATGTTCCGAGAACTACCATTAAGTGTTTTGCTTTGTGAAGGGGAGGGTGTGGAAAAAGTAACGCACGAGTTTAATATTGTGTTACTAATTTGATACCAGCACCTAATGCCTGGACAGGAGGCTCAGATTCTGCCTGACAATGGTAAGGTACTCACTAATCTTAAACTTATCATCTGCTGCTGGGAGACATGAATGCCACACGTTGCTAAAGGTTTGAAACTACAAGGTTAGAATGAACTTTTTCTTCCCAAAAAATCTTAAACAGAACAATGGTAAGTCATTGTGAAATGGAAGCCTGTACCAGAAGTTGGAATATTGCTCACAAGTAAATTACTACAATATTTTTTTTGCCTCAAAACAAATGTGGCAATTAGTTATTTCTTTAATGAGGGTTTGCTTTGATTCAGTCACTGATCTAGTCCAAGAGTATACTTTAAAGCTAGACTTCTGTTTCCTTAATTATAATGAACATTAAAAATGACAAGCAAAAGCTTTCTAAGGAACAGAAGAGCTTGGTTGAAACCAGTGCTGTCTCTCTGTGAATGTGAGAAAGTGCACATGCTTTTGTTTGCTAGTCTTAAGCTGAAACTGAAGATTTATGTACTGTAAGTAAAATTAATTCATGTTTCAAACAAAAGACAGTATATTTTGTACTTTGTAACGTGTTAATTAAAAATAGAAAAAAAATTTCAAAAGGCCAATATGTGTGCTTTTGTACTTGGAACAGTGTGTTATTTTGCTGCTTTTGTGACTATAGGCTAAAATAAATAATTTGTTAAGGTCCTTCAAGCAATGTTCTATGTAGTAATTGTTTCTTTTATTCTTTTATTGACGAAATGACACCAGACAATGAAATGCTTTACTATCTCTCCTCCGCTAATGTCACATATCATTCTCAATTTTAACCCTAAACAGCAAAAGTGGTGATGGGAGGAGTTAAGAGTAGGCCAAGTCGTTTGCACCTGCTGGCATACTCCAAGCTGCAAAAAGCCTCTACTGTAGGCAGCTGAGTTACGGGGAAACGGCAAATAGGTAGAGCTGAGTCCATGGCCTGATCAACCATGATTCTCATTGAAGAATCTCAGCTCGACAGGACAGATGTTCTGGGGGCTTGGTTTAAATTTTCAGCCCAAAGACAACATAAACTTGCCAACAAGAAAATGTGCACCATCTGAAGCCTGTAATCGAACCTTCGCAAAAGATAGCGAGAAGTTGAAAGTGATCCCAGTAGAAACACCCCTTGTTGGCTAAGAGCAGTAAGAACCCTTCACCATACCCTCTGTCCCATACTTCCTCTGCAAGCCTTAAAGCAAAGCCTTTTTGCCTCCTATGATCCAAGCTCTTCCATCACGTCAATCCCTAAAGATCATTTTACCTCCATCCTCTAGACCCCTACTCCAGTGAACTGAGCTGGTAGAACTGTCTCTTCCAGGGATACCGTCCTGACGAAGGGTCTCAGCCCTAAACATCAACTGTAGTCTTTTCCATAGATGCTGCCTGGCCTGCTGGGTTCCTCCAGCATTTTGTTTGTGTGAGCTTGTAGATAATTGTTCACAGCCTCTTCCATAGACCTGACTGCTGATTAGGTAGATTTGGCTGAGACTCTGTTCCAACCCATTTCAATGAGCCACTGAGATTGAGAAGGTTCTGCAGTCTAGAAGAATGCCCTTACTCTGGGCTTGCACAACCTCCCAAGTTCAGATGAGCCCAAGCAGCCTGGTTATGAGGAGAACCACTGCAATGTTGCCTCCTCATAGTATCGCAACAGGATCACGTGGATTCCCTTTCCAAAGGATATCGATAAAAGTGACCAAAAATGTTTGAATCAAATGTTAGGAAGTGTTTATTCAAGACAGAGTGATATAATAGGAAAATTATCTAGGAGATGCTGTGTCATGGATGCAGTGAGTTGCGATAGTAATGTAGTTTATTCTTGTGTGCACTTTGTGCATAGTGTGATGCCTATCCTTTTGTTAATGATCGTGATATGTACAAGAAAGGATTATGGTGAGAGCAGTATACAAAATGGAATGTCACACAATCTTAAAGTGTACTGCAAGGTACATCTCTGTTATGTGAGATTGTTTGAAGATAGGTTTGCAAACTATGGGACTGCTCAACAGGAAAAGGCTTTTATAAATAATCTTCTGTTTTCCAGGGATATATCCTTCCTGTGTGTACTAACATCGGCACTTGTTTTAAGTGTTGACGGCTGCTGTTGCTGTAAATGCTTCTGGGCTGGGCCAGACCCATCCATAATCACAGGATCTCAGTCACAACTAATCTCAGAATGTCTTGGCACCAGGCAAATATATTCTGCCTTTTTTAAGAAGCCTAGTCAGATCAATGTACAAATAATTTTCTTTTGGAAGAGAATATCAGGAGGTTTCAGTCAGGTGGTTTAGGCCATTTAAACTCATTCTGAGATTCTAAAGGCTGAAGAAGCCCAATTTCCTGTTGGTAGAAGTGGCCGCAGCAATTGTCATCTTTTCTGAGGTAACCCATGCTCCAAGTTTGCTGCAGTGTAAACAAGCCCCAACATATCCTCACCAAGTCATGTCTAATGACTTGCTTATTGCAATAGTATGTATTCCTTCACAGCTAATATCATAACTAGCCACTTCCCAATTTTGCGAGAAATTTTCAGATGGAATGTTGCCAACGAAACCTTCTGCCCTGCAGGGAGCCTTTAAAAAAATGCATCAGGCAAAGCTTGTGATTTTCTGACCTGCTACTCGGAAGTGTTAATGTCTTGCACGCTACTCCATGGCATAGAGTGTAAGACTTGTTAACGGCCGGGTAGGAAACTGTATGGCAGCAGTTGCGTGCAACGGTAATCTGGGAAGGTGCAGTGAGAATGAAAAGCAAAAGACGTAATGAGTAAGCAGCACAGGAAAGGGAAGAAATTGTACTTTGAGCAGAACGTGTGAGGTCTGGTTTCTCTAATACTGGGGGTTGCATGGTTAGTAGAACAGACGAGGAAAGCCAATGAATAATCTGTTTGATGGACTAGGCAGAATAATAGTTCAGCGTGCACTACATGGGCGGAAGGGCCTGTTTCTGTGCTCTATAACTTCAGTAAATCATAATTTATAAATAGAAATAGGGAGCTGGCTGAAATGAATGCCACTACTCTTCCAGGCTGATTGTGATTACCTCTGGTTAGCTGACAATGGTGGTTGTCATTTCTTGTACAAAAGAAGATGGTTAAAGTAAGTCAATCATCACGTGATGCATCTTCAGCGGTATCAAAAATAGTTGAAGTATTTTCAGCTGCAGTGTAATCGAGCCCCAATATATCCTCACAAGTCATGTCTAATGCCCAGTGACTTATTTCACCTAGACAGAGGTGTATGGCACAGTAATTCAATTTTATTTGTAACACGTCGGGGAAATGATGCAGACCATGTCTGCACTGTACTGAGGCCAAGGCAACATTCAAGCACTGGCTGGCAAATGGCAAACGGCAGTCACACCATGCATGTCCCAAGCGGTGACCATCTGCAATAAGAGAGTATCAAGGCATATACCCTTGGTTCAGTGGTGACACTACCACCAAGCGACCACCACCATTGATGGTAAAGTAAACTGAATCAGCCCCATAAATGCTCTGGCTACAGCGACCGAATAGCCAGTGGAATGAGATTTACCTCACGGTCAGCCAAACCCTTCTCGCCTTTCTTACAAGGCACGAGCCGGCAGCATGAAGGAATACTCTCCACTCACTGAGGAGTGGAGCCCCAATGACACTCACCTGACCAATATAAACATTTACTTGTTTTACCATCATCGCACCCTAACACCAGAATGTACTGTTTATAAAATGCACCGCTGTTACTGTATTGAACACCCACTTCCAAAGCTATGACCAAGAGCACAGAGAGCAGGCATTTACGGTTAAGATTATTCGGCCCATCGAGTATTTGGCTGTCGTAGCCAAAGGGTGGTAGTGGGGATGAGCTCCCACTGCTAAACAAATGCTCTTCATGGCATGCGTCTCAAACAGCCTCTTCCAACCAAGTCCAACTCCTGGCCTTCACGTGTGGCATAGTTCTTACGCCTGGCGGAGCTGTTCTCGCTGACAGGAGAAGGGGCAAAGGCGGGCCACTGGCGCCTTAAAACCAGTTGCTCCGGGCAGATGGGGCTCATTAACCATGGATGGTAGCTCGTCTAGGAGAGGAAAAACTCCGATTTCAAACCTCTGCTGCCTTGCGGCTATACCCGCTCACGGGAAAGGCTTTGGGAGTGAACCCTGAGGAAAGATCCGGAGTCGGAGTCCCGAAGGCGGCTGACTGCTGTACCCAGCACCGGGATGGCAACTCCCGCGATGCTGCTGGCACCAAACTGTATCGACTTCCGTCGTTCCTTTGGACCTGGCATCAGCATGGAGAGGGGTGTCCCACTGCATGGGCAACAGACAGACCTCCATATCAACTCTGCCCTGGAGAGGCCCTTCCCATTGACTACCAGAGGCGCAGTACCCATGGTCGACCACGACCGACGGAGCCCACACACACACATCACATCATGGCTGATCCAATTTTCTTCTCAGCTCCAATCTCCTGCCTTCCATCCATATCCCTTCATGCCCCGACCAATCAGGAATCTATCAACCTTGACTTAAATATACATAAAGACTTGGCCTCCACAGCTGCCTGTGGCCAAGAATTCCACAGATTCACCACTCTAGCTAAAGAAATTCCTCATTAAGGGTTGAACGTGAAAGGTGAGGTGTTTAAGGGGAACATATCTTGGGGTCTTATGGTTATCTTTATGTGTCACACGTACAGTACATCAAAACATACAGTGAAATGAGTCATTTGTGTCAACGACCAACACAGTCCAATGAAAATCCAAAGAAAAAGCATTTCAGGATGTATATTGTATGCATTTCTCTGACATTAAATATACCTTTGAAACCTTTGATTGCATCGGGAGCAGGCCGCAAACATTACCGGGCTTCCAGTGGTAACTTAGCATGCACAACTCACTGAACCCAACCTTAATCCATATGTCTTTGGAATGTGGGAGGAAACTGGAGCAGCTAGAGGAAACCTACACGGTCACGGGGAGAACGTACAAACTCCTTACAGACAGCAGCGGGCAATAAATCCTGATCGGTAATCACCAGCCGTGGACAGAGCTGCACTAACCACCACAGTATCGTGCTGCCCATCTCCTGCAGCTTCCTCTCTGTCACACACTACCCCGACTTTGGAAATATATTGCCATTCCTTCATCGTCCCATTGCTTCAGTTTACCATTCGGAAGGAAATCCTGGTAAATACTTAGTGCCACTTTAAAGGTGATCAAGCATTCATCGCGGTAGGAGACTCTCGAACAAACAGACAAAGTTACAAGACAAGGGGACAGTTATTTAGAATAGAGGAGAATGCGATTATTTTTCT